>NW_027526233.1:71402705-72621455 GCF_048455015.1 Haemaphysalis longicornis | reverse complement strand
TTTGCTTATCAGATGACCTATATAAAAATGAGGCAAAAAGGCTCATAGATGCAACGAAAATATTTGCGATTTCCTGAGGCCGATATTGCGGCTTTGTGCCAAATTTTCAGCTAGAGCGTATAACCCAATTACATAAGTGTGATATGCTTGTACATTTGCAAAATGAGGGGCGCCTGTGGGTATGGAATACATTGTGACCGACGGGACTTGACTGTTCCCCATAGAGTATCCTTTTTATAGACAGTAGCGTTGTATTCACTATTACACTTCGATTACGCAAAAAAAACATTTGAAATTTCCGTTTTTAGAACAAATAAAAGTTGTTGTACCGAATGTATTCACTTGTACTGATGTGTGTACTGAAGGTGTTGTACTGAATGTAATTCTCGCACTGATCAACCCCTACGTAATACTCGGTGGAAAAGCATAATCCGTTCCACTGCAAGTCATTTACATCCGCAATTGCGCCAAGATTGCTTCAGTGAAAGATTCACTTAAATACCCCCGGCACAAAGAATCCTCAAATCTTGCAACAAGAAGTATGTTCTAGCAGCACATCAGAAATTCACGTACAGCCAACCCTGTTCCTCGGTTGTCAAGGTCACATATGAACACATGACCTTGTCGGTTGTCAAAATCACACATGAACATTTCTTAAATGTTACTTATTTCGTCTGTCAGCTGCCTGTCCCAGCGTTCTTTGTCTTTTTGTCACCCTGTATCAGCCCTCACGGGCTAACAGATAGCCGAAATAAATGAATAAATAAACTAATAAATAAATTGTAAGGATGCCCGTCGCCAGCGCAATTTACGAAGGAGCAACCCGAGTAAAGGAAGCACTGTCCACTCGCCATTAGAGGGTACGTGCCGAAAGAGTTGAGCATCATCATCGCAGTCAAGTGACAACAATAGACGGCAGCTGCATCGCGAACGCTTGGAAGGAAGAAGCTGCCTCTCGCTTTTGCTCTCGGCCAACACCACAGAGCGGATTTCGTGCTCCTGACTCCTGGAGTTGACTTTGAGCTGACCAGTCCTTCGGCCTTGGAATAAATCCTCCTTACAGTTTTGGTGGATTGTGCGGGTCCCTCCCCGTCCTGGCCCCAGCTTCCCACCTCATCGGCCTTCGCACAATCGTCGAGACGGCGTGACCCGCGTTGGCAGTCGTTTTCTTACCCTGGAGCTCCGCAATCGGACACTTCAACCTCCTACAATGCCTCGCGACGATAACCCACCGCCTACGCCAACACCCATTGTATGCTCTGGTGCCATCCGTGAGCGGGACCCTCCCAAGTACAACGGCACCGATGAGCAGGAGGTCGACGACTGGCTTGCCGTGTTTGAACGGGTGAGCACTCATAACAATTAGGACAACCGCCTCAAGCTCAATAACGTGGAATATTCCTTGACTGGGCTCGCGGAGAAATGGTTCCTGAACAACGCAGCCCGTCTTGAAACTTGGCCAGAATTTAAAGCCGACTTCCAAGCAGTATTTGGACGTCCCGCTGTACGAAAATTCCGGTCGGAGCAGCGCTTGCGCGAACGTGCACAGAAAAGTGGTGAAAACTTCATTTCGTACATCGAGGACATCGTAGATCTCTGCAGGAGGATCGACAGCGCCATGCCCGAAACGGACAAGATCAAGCACATCCTGAAAGGCATCGAAGACGACGCCTTCCAAATGCTCCTCGCGAAAAACCCCCAAACTGTGGCAGAGGTCGTTACCATTTGCCAGAGTTTCGACGAGCTGCGTAGGCAGCGGGCTCTAACTAGGGGACCCGTCGCACAAGATCAGTTTATGTCCAGCTTGGCTGCTAACGACAGTTACGCTACATTATTTCAGCGAATCCAGCAGTTTGTGCGCGAGGAAGTGGCTCGTCAATTGTCCCTAATGCCTAACGTTCCGGAGTGTAAATCTTCTCTCAGCCCTGACCTCCGGACCATTGTCCAACAACAAGTTGCTCAGTCCCTTCCAACTGCACTGCAGTCAACTCCTGTTGTTGTCGCCCCCGTGCCCTATTCCAACGCTACGCCGACAGCCCCAGTCACCACAACTCTGGCTTATGCCGATTCTATACCCTCCATGCCGATGGCCGCTCCACCGACCTTTCTTGACTCTGTCCCACGGCGACCTTGCGCTGAAGTCGCAGCCAGGTACGTACATACGCTGAAGTCGCAGCCAGGTTATAGCGAGTGCCCCGTCTGCTTCTTTCCTCGTCCCTGTCTGTTTTTTCGCTGGTAATATGCATCTAAGTCAACACCAACTAGCCCAACTTTCAGCCTTAACATACATCAAAGCCCCGTCTTTCTGCAGCACCGCGTACCTGTACGCCCCCCGGTAAGCTCTGGTCCGCAACTCACTAACCCTTGGAGGACGCTGGACAATCGTCCAATTTGCTTTGCATGCAGGACTCCTGGCCATGTCCCCCGTTATTGCCGCCGCCGTATGACAATTGGACGCAACCCTCCCACGGCTTATTCCTACGCCCCATCGCAACTCATTCAGGAGGGCGTCGCGTATTCGCCGGTGACATCTATGCCCTCCGAAAGCCGTGACTTCGCCGGCCGCCGATCTTCGTCTCCGCGACGACGCTCGCTGTCACCCATGCGTCGTCTTCCTGCCCCAACGCAAGCGGAAAACTAGGCGCCGCAGTTCCGGAGGCAAGAACTGCGTCGTCGTCGATCTGCCCAAGACCTCCTGCCTCTCCCGCAAACATCATTAGTATTTTCATAGATGGCGCCGAAATCTTAGCCCTTGTCGACACTGGAGCCGCCGTTTCTGTCATGGACGCCAACCTCTGCCGCCGCTTAAAGAAGGTCACGACGCCGCACCTCGGGTTCTCATTGCGGACTGCTACGGCTCATCCCATAGATCCACTCGGCGTGTGCACTGCCCGTGCCGTTATTCGAGACGTCCTATACGTTATCCAGTTCGTTGTCCTGCCTTCGTGCTCCCAGGATGTAATACTGGGGTGGGACTTCCTTTCCAAACATGGAGCTGTGATCAACTGTGGCCGTGCCGAAGTAGAGCTCTTTCCGTCCATGGATACTACCGCTGATGACCCGCCCACTTGTTCTGCCGTAAAACTGGTCCTCGCGGAAGAAGTTAGCATTCCTCCTCATTCTGCCGTCCTTGCTTCTTTATCGTGACCATCTCTGTCCAATGCGACAGTACTCTTTACGCCTTCTACCCTGTTCTACCAGCGCCGAAATCTTCCGCTTCCTTTCTCCCTGCTTCCAATCCGCAACAGCCAAGCTACACTTCTCCTTTATAATTACAGATCATGTCCCTGCACCTTGCAACGCGGAGAGTGCGTCGGCCACGTCGAGACCGTAGCTTCTGTCGTGGTTGTGGATTTTCCGGATGATTTAACAACCCTTGACGTCACTGGACTCTGCGCTCCTGCAGCAGCGACACCCCCACCGTCTGGAGATGTCTTTCTTCGCGCCGTTGATGACAAGCTTTCGTAGTCCGAACGAGACCAACTTCTTGCACTGCTGCAGTGATTTCGGACGTCTTTTGATTCTGTCCAGACTGGCCTGGGGCGTACCACCACTGTTGAACACACCATCGACACTGGGAGTCACGCACCCTTACGACAACGTCCCTACCGTGTTTCTCCTACTGAACGCCGCGTAACTGACGAACAAGTCGAGGACGTGCTCCAACGTGGTGTGATTCGACCATCCACGAGTCTATGGGCGTCACCGGTAGTGCTTGTCAAGAAGAAAGACGATTCTATTCGGTTTTGCGTCGATTACCGACGGCTTAAGAAGATAACCCGCAAAGACGTATATCCTTTGCCAAGAATCGATGACGCCATCGATTGTCTCCAAGGCCCAGAGTTTTTTTCTTCAATTGTCTTACACTCAGGTTATTGGCAGGTCCCCATGGCGGAGGCTGATCGTGCAAAAACGGCCATTGTTACTCCAGATGGCCTCTATGAGTTTAACGTCATGCCGTTTGGCCTCTGCAATGCGCCTGCAACCTTCGAGCGAATGATGGACAACATTCTCCGTAGACTCAAATGACAGACATGCCTTTGTTACCTGGATGATATTGTGGTCATTTCTCCAGATTTTTCAACACATCTCATTCGACTTGAGCAAATGTTGACGTGCTTAACTACCGCAGGACTACAGCTAAACCTCAAGAAGTGCCGTTTTGCTGCCCGACAGCTTACCATCCTCGGCCACGTTGTCTCTAAAGCTGGTGTCCTGCCGGATCCTGCCAAGTTGCGTGCTGTGGCAGAGTTCCCGAAGCCGACATCAGTGAAGGCCCTTCGCAGTTTCATTGGGCTGTGTTCGTATTTTCGTCGCTTCGTACGGAACTTTACGTCCTTCGTCGCGCCACTGACACAGCTCCTCAGCAAGGAAGGCAGTATCTCTGAGTGGTCAACGGCTTGCGACGACGCATTTACTAAACTGCGTCATCTCCTCACATCTCCGCCAATACTGCGCCATTTCGATCCCGACGCCCCTACAGAGATTCACACCGATGCGAGCGGAGTCGGTTTGGGGGCAGTTCTCGCACAACGGAAGGCAGGTTATGACGAGTATGTGGTCTCCTACGCAAGTCGTACGCTAACAAAAGCCGAGACCGACTATTCTGAGACAGAGCGAGGATGCTTAGCTGTTGTTTGGGCACTTGCAAAGTTCCGCCCGTATCTCTACGGCCGCCCTGTCGAGGTTGTTACGGACCACCACTCGCTTTGCTGGCTGTCCTCACTAAAAGATCCGTCCGGTCGCCTAGCACGCTGGGCTTTGCGACTCCAGGAATATGATATTCGCGTTACCTATCAGTCAGGCCGGAAGCACCATCACGCTGATGCCCTTTCTCGCTCCCCATTGCCGCATGAATGTGAGCGACTCTCGAATACCGATTGTTACCTCTCACCACTGGAGATACAGTCGATGTCATCCGAGCAAAAGAAAGACGCCTGGATTTCCTCTATCTTCAAATTCCTGTCAGGCTCATCGGCGAAAGGTGCATCTCAAAATTTACGCCGGCAAGCGTAGCACTTCGCCATTCGTGACGGTCTGCCATTTCGACGCAACTGCCAACCCGAAGGTCGCAAGTGGCTCCTAGTAATTCTACGCTACCTACGCGTAGAAATATGCGCATATTTTCACGGCGAGCCGCACTGCGACCATGCTGGTGTACCCGAAACCTACCAACGTTTGCGCCTGCGGTACTACGGGTGCGGAATGTACCGTTTCGTTCGTCAGTTCGTTCGTTCCTGTGTTCACTGCCAACGCCGCAAATCTCCACCTCGCCAAGAAATTGGACCTCGACAACCTTTACCATGTCCTGAACGACCCTTCGACCGCGTCGGCATCGATATCTATGGGCCTCTCCCTTCCACTGCAGCTGGAAACAGGTGGGTTGTCCTGGCTGTTGACCACCTGACTCGATATGCAGAGACGGCAGCACTGCCGGCTGCAACTTCTCCTGAAGTTGCCTCTTTCCTCCTTCGGCACTTCATTCTACGACACGGAGCGCCTAGAGAACTACTCAGTGACAGAGGAAGGGTTTTTCTGTCTGAAGTTACAGAAGCCCTCCTCACAGCCTGCCCAACCATCCATCGCATCACAACGGCGTACCACCCACAGACCAATGGTCTCACCGAACGTTTCAACCGGACGCTAGGGGATATGCTCGCAATGTACGTGGAATCTGATCATTCTAATTGGGACACCATCCTTCCATTTGTGACATATGCGTATAACACCGCCACGCAAGCCACGACTGGCTTCTCTCCGTTTTTCCTTTTGTATGGACGCGAGCCGTGTTGTACGCTGGACACAATACTTCCATATAGCTCTGATGACTCGGAGTGCACGCCCATCTCATACGTTGCGAAACACGCCGAAGAATGCCGCCAACTGGCACGTTCACTAACCAAGGAAGACCAACAACGACAGAAGACACAGCATGACGAAAAGACCTCTGCACCAAGCTTCTTACCCGGATCACTTGTTTGGCTGTGGGTGCCAACGACTGCTCCTGGATTGAGCAGTAAGCTCATTTCGCGATACGATGGTCCCTACCGTGTCATCAATTGCACCTCCCCTGTCAATTACATTGTCGAGCCCGTTGCCCCATCACCCGACCAGCGACGCCACGGCCGTGATATAGTACATCTCCAGCGCCACAAGCCTTACGTTGAGTCTCTCACCATTTCGACTCCCTGATCGCCAGGATGGCTCTTTTTCCCCGGGGGCAATTGTAAGGATGCCCGTCGCCAGCGCAATTAACGAAGGAGCAACCAGAGTAAAGGGAGCACTGTCCACTTGCCATTAGTGGGTACGTGCCGAAACAGTAGAACATCATCATCACAGTCAAGTGACAACAACAGACGACAGCTGCATCGCGAACGCTTGGAAAGAAGAAGAAGCTCCCTCTCGCTTTTGCTCTCGGCCAACACCACAGAGCGGACTTCGTGCTCCTGACTCCTGGAGTCGACTTTGAGCTGACCAGTCCTTCGGCATTGGAATAAATCCTCCTTACAAAATAAATAAATAAAAAATAAATAAACAAATAAATAAACCGCATCCCCGTATTACTAAACAAGGCCTCATTAAACAACGTTTCGCCATACACATGCGTCAGTGTTCACTTCTGTGTCAACCTTTATTTGCAAGCTCTCGATGAATACTAGTGAGCTGATGGCCATGTAAATTAAAGTATTGCGCCATATACAGCAAAGAATTCCTCCCCAAGCTGTCTGAACGTTTCCTGTGTAACGCATTCCCGAAGTTTCATTAGTGAAAACTAACCTCGTTTTGAACGGTGACTTGCGACAATGTAAAAACTCACGTGTGTGCATACCTCATGAAACGCACCCTTCTAATAGAACACTCACAAATTACCTTTTTTTACTAGCCGTACTCATACCATAACCAGGAGATCTTATATATGAAGTTGGTGTTACCGCCTGGCGCACAAGACAGCATTTCAACTCTTCCATCTCCAAACCAAGTACTCACTGATCCGCAATGCCGCATTGTCGCTTTATTCACACCGGTGAAATATTTGAAATAGTCCATTTGACACAGCCCATTATGACGCTACTATTTTCTTTTGGGCTCCTGTCGTAGACCTGCTCCTTTATACTGTCATGAAGCCGAAGATGACTGAGTTGTCTTCAAGAAAAACAGTCTATTGGAGCGTACTTGTGCTCCCCTAACAACTCAAACAATACGCAGGTGGCGAAGCAGCAGTCAGCAAAGGGACGTGCGCAAGCGAGCGTCGGCGTGTAGAATACCGCTCCATCTGATCTGCACGCTTTTATCTTTCGCCGCAAGCATTTCTACAACCGTCTATTTACATCAAAAACATTGTAGCTCAAACATGATTATTCCAGGCCAGTGACGTTAGGAGCCGGGCGCAGCCGGGCAGTAAAAACAAATCATAAATAAACAAACCCAATGCATTGTTCGTTGCATTACCTCCCCCCCCGTTAAGAGTGCATAGACCCATGCTAAAATAAAATGCCTTCGAACAAACAGCAACAACAAAAAAGTCTATCATCTTGCGCAGTCAGGTTTGAGGTGAACCACGTGGACGACTTCGGGTCGCGTGCATCATCGTCATGTTCCGTAATCACCATCGGGAGTCACCAGGTAGGTAAGTTGGCCAACACGTCGTAGAATCCGGTAGGGTCTAATACAGCCGCAAAACCTTCTCACTGCATCCGCGCCGTCGGATGGGAGTCCAAACCTACACATGATCCCCAAAGGTGGTAATCGGCGTCTGAGAATGTAGCGTCCAGCTTTCACCAGCTGCTGGTACGTGACACAAACTCCAGCGAGCTGAAGGGCCTCCTCCGCATGTTGAAGCTATCATTAGACGTCTCCGTTGAGGTCGTCATCTTGTACGTGCGGAAGCATGGCGTCAAGCATCGTAGTCGGCCGTCTTCCGTAGACAAGCTCAAACGTGTCATCTGCGTTGTTTCCAGGATAGCTGTGTTGTACCCAAACGAGACATCCGGCAGGACTTCGTCCGAAGTCTTATGTTCAACGTCGACGTACATAGACAACATATCCGAGATCGTCTTTTTCCGACGTTAAGCAAATCTGCTTGTTTGGGGCTGGTATGCTGTCGTTCTTCAGTGACCCGTGTTGCTGCAGCGTAATATTCCTTGCGTAAGCTCCGCAAGGAAGGCCGTTCCGCGGTCCGTGAATAGGACTTCAGGGGCGCCATGTTGCAGCACAACTTGGCTTATAAAGAACTTCGCGACTTCTTGTGCAGTCCCACTCGGAAGACTGGCCGTCTCTGTGTAGCGCATCTTGTAGTTTGTCGCTACGACAATCTACTTGTTCTCTGATCAAGATGTAGGGAACGGGCCCAGAAAGTCTATTCTAATCAGTTGCAAGGCCCTCGATGGGACACTGATTGGCTGCAGAAGTCCGGCGTGTCTAGTCGACGGCGTGTTTCGTCGCTGGCAGTCACGGAAGCTGAGAACGTAGTGGGTGACTTCAGAAGTGAATTGGGCCGATAGTACCTCGCCTTTATTTTTCAAATAGTGCGAGCTGTGCTGAAATGTTCGGAAGATGGGTCGTTGTGGCATGCTTCCAAATCTTCGTCACACAGGTCCGCGGGAATGAGAAGAAGGTAATTTGTTCTTGTTCCGGGGCTGAAATTCTTCTTCACGAGGACGGAGCTTTTCAGGCGAAATGCTGGTAAGTTGCGTTTGAACGCTTTAGGCACGGCGACGTTGCGTCCTTTGAGGTAGTCGATCATGACGCGTAAGTCGGGGTCCGCACGCTGCTGGGCGGCTAGGTCGCTCTCTTTCACGAGTCTGAAGAATGCGCTGTTTTCATCCGAGTCTTGTAGTGGTGGGTCGACGGCGGCACGGGACAGGCAGTCGGTGTCGGAGTGTTTCCTGCCGGATTTATAGAGGATTGTAACGTCGAACTCTTGTATTCGCAAGCTCCACCGCCAAAGACGGCCAGAGCAGTCTTTATAAATGGTGAGCCAAGACAGCGCAAAGTGGTATATCACAACTTTGAACGGTCTATCCTACACGTACGGGCGAAATTTTGAAATGGCCCATATAATTGCGAGGCGCTCAATTCCGGATGACGAGTAGTTTTTGTCCTCATTCTACAGACCACGGCTGGCAAAGGCGATTACTTTTTGCAACCGCTTTGCTTTTGGACGCGAACTGCACCCAACACTGCATCACTTGCGTCCGTGTGCATTTTCGTTTCGGCGTATTCATTGAAATGAGCGCGCACCGTTGGGTTTTGCAGCCATTGTTGTCGCTCGCCAAATGATTTTCCTTGGGCGTTTTCCCAGCTGAAAAGGGTGCCACCCTTTGTCAAGCGCGTGAGTGACTCTGCAATGCGTGCGAAGTTTGCTACGAAGCGCTGTTAGTATGCGCACAGCCCGAGAAATCTTCTCAAGCCTTTCTTGTCTTTGGGTTTAAGGAAGTTCGCTATGGCTGCAGTTTTTGCCGGGTCAGGCAGGACTCCCGCGGCCTTGACGACGTGGCCAAAAAACTTCAGTTCCTCATACGCAAAACGGCACTTTCCAGGCTTCGGCGTTAACCCCGACTTACAATGGCCTCGAGTACAGACTCCAACCTTGCAAGGTGTTCGTCAAAAATCCGGGTGAATACCACAACATCGTCGAGGTATACAAGGCAAGTCTGCCACTTCAGGCCAGCTAGAAGTGTCCATGACTCTTTGAAAGGTTGCTGGTGCGGTGCACCACCTGAACGGCACCACCTTGAACTCGTAAAGGTCATCTGGGGTTATAATGCAGTCTTCTCTTAGTCTCTCTCATCCACTTCTAGTTTCCAGTAGCCTGTTTTAGATCCCTCGAAGAGAAGTACTTCGCGCGGCTGAGGTATTCGAGGGCGTCGTCAATTCGGGCAGGCGGTACACGTTCTTCTTGGTGATTTTGTTCAGTCGCCGGTATTCAACGCAAAACCTTAATATGCTACCTTTTTTCTTCGCCAGCACGGCTGGTGCCGCCAGGGGCGTTTCAATGACTGTATAATGTCGTCGCTGAGCATCTCTTCCTCTAGTTTTGGGATGGCTACCCGCTCGAGTGAAGACACGCGGCACGGTGTCGTTCGGCTAGGTCGAGCTCAATCTTCGTTCATAATTAGATGCTTCGCTAGCGGTGTCTATCACAATTTTTAGTTAGACGAAAACCACTCACTAGCGCCGCAGCAAACTCAATAAATTGTTCCGCTTTTCTTTGGGTAGTGCCGGGTTTATGTCGAAAGGATGGGGTAGCTTGAAAGCGAGCGACTGCGCGTACGCGTTCAAAATTGGCGACGGCGATCTCTTGACGTGCTTCTTGCGTTTCTTCGAGCAACGCAGTTGCCGCGCTCTTGCCTAAATGCTGGTACTCCTCGGTGAAATTAGTGATCAAAACGTGGGATTGGCGTTGCCTAAAGCGCGCAATGCCTCTTCCGACGGAGACACCGCGGTCGAGAAGCAACCTTTGGTCACTCTCTACGGTAGCGTCGACATCAGGAGTAGCATCTCCACAGTAGACCGTGGTCATCAAGCTTGCGCGGGTTTGCAGAATGACATGATTATCCGCAATCCTTGCACCAGCCCGGTGTTCTGGGGTCGAATCCGCCGTCATGGACCGATCGGGGTAAAAAGTTATCGGCTTGGTCTGCAAATCGATGTTTGCATCGTTGTCCGTTGTCCGTTGTACGTCACGGGAGCAGTAAGGCAAAATAACGAACGCAGCAGGCTACCCCGTGTCGTATATGGTGACACTTTATGTGCACGATTCGATTGGCGTTACGAGATGGCCTCCTGAAGTGCGTATGTGCGGACCGCCCCATCTGGTCGTAACTTTCTTCAGCTTAGACGCGAATGCTTCGCTCATCACCGAGTAGTCCGCGTCCGTGTCTATTAGTGCGACAACATCAAAGCCGTCGACAGACAACTGTACGTCAACCGCCGCCTTCCTCGAGTTCGGGGTGCGTTGGCGTGTCGTATCTCGGCTTGTGCGTCTTGGTGGTTGAGCACTATGCGTCGTCGTTTTCGTCGTCTTCTCAGCGGCAGGCTTGGTCATGTCGGTTACGCGTCGCGTCGTGTGGCTGTCGTCGTGTTCAGGACTGATGTCAGGGCCCAATCGGGTAGTCGGGCTGACGGCATGTCGTGTATCATGGTGCTGGCTGCGCCCTTGCGTCGTTGCAGGTTTTTCGTTTTGCCGCCGTTGTACGACTTCACTTCCAGAAGATGCTGCTTTTGTTTCCCCACGTGGCCTGGGGGACCTTTCACGTGTGAACTCAGCATTGCTAGGGCGGTTCGGCGACTGGTATGGGTAGTGCGATGGCGGACGGTTGAAACGAGCTGGTCCACGGCTGGTGATGGGCAGGTATTCATCGATGTCCGATGAGCGCTGGCCGGGTCGGGGGCGGGGTGCGTCAACGGAGAACCCTCGAAAACCGAGGCTCTTGTAGGACAGCCGAAGGGTATCGGGAATTCTCCATACGCCCGCATTTCTTGGCGTCTGGTTCTAGGCTGCAGGGGCTAGTGCGGGCTACAGTGGATGGCAGTACGGAGAGGCTTCTTGGCGATGGGTTAGAGCAGGGCGGGGTCGCCGAAGAGCCGCGGAGTAGGTTATGGCTTATGGTTCGATGGGTGCTTTCGACGGCGTAGAAGGTCCCAGCAGGTTTTCGACTTCTCTGATTACGTCGGTCAGTGATTCGACTTTCAGTTGCGACGTGGTTTGTAAAATTTCCTGAGTTCTTCGCGAACGACGGCGCGGATTGTTTTCCTTAAGTCATTCAACGCTAATCCAGGGGCTTTGACTGGGTTCGCCGGAAACGCGTTGAGTGGTCGATCGTACTGCCTCGAGACATGTCCAGGGTTATCTCGATCATCGAAGCCATAGTCACGAATTCAGCGACCGTTTGGGGGGGGGTTGCGATTGAGTCCAGTGACGAGCTCTTGTTTAACTCCCCGCATCAGAAAGCGCACCTTCTTCTTCTCTGCCATTTCGGGGTCAGCTCATCGGAACAGCATTTTCAGCCAGCTCCTCAGGGACCACTATGACGCTTTCGTTGGGGTGTTGTATTCGCTTCTGCAGCAATAGCTCAGCTCGTTTTTTACGCACGACAGTTGTGAATGTTTTCAAAAATTTAGTTTTGAACATGCTCCAAGATCTTAGCGAGGTCTCGTCATTTCCGAACCAGACTCGAGCTGATTCACTGAAGTAGAAAAACCTCGTCATCCCAGCGCTTGAAAATTTAAACATGCTCCAGCTTCTCTAGCCACTCTTCCGAGTCTTCACCAGGGTATCCTGGGAATGATGGGGGCTCCCATGGTTGCAGCAGAATGACGGGCGGATTGACTTGTTTAAACATGGTGCTGGTCACGACGGCTTTTTTCTTCACGTTCTCCGGGATTACACCGAGCTCGGGTGGGAGGCCTTGCAGTGGGCGGCTGCTACGGGTGGAGCTTGCATGGCGACTTGAACAGGGATTAGGGTGCATGTACCCAGCACCAACACCATATGTCACGAAGCCGAAGATGGCGCAGCTGTCTTTAAGGAAAACAAGTCTATTGGAGCTAACTTGTACTCCCCGAAAACAAGTCTATTGGAGCTAACTTGTACTCCCCTAACAACTCAAAGAATATACCTGCGGTGAAGCAGCAGTCAGCAAAGTGACATGCGCAAGCAAGTGTCGGTGAGTAGAATGCCCCTGCGTCTGCTCTGCACGCTTTTACCTTTCTCCGCAAGCGTTTCTCGAACCATGAATTACATCTAGAACATTGTAGATCAAACCTGATTATTACAGGCCACTGACGTTAGGCCAAAACGCTCTCGTTATCCGAATGAGATAACCCGTGCGGCACAAAAATAAAGAATAGAAGATTCGCTTCGTTCGGGACCGAGATAACACAGCCGGGGCAGCCGGAATGTAAAAACAAACTATAAATACACAAACCCAATGCATGGTTCAAGGCAATACACTGTCTCCTCATCTGAAGGAGTAAATGGAACAAACTGAATTGTCTTCTCAAATAGTAGCTAAAACACACCACAGCGGCCACGATAACTACTTGCAGCATATACTGGCTCCTTGTGTTTCTAATAAAGGAGCCGATGCACACCTCAGAGCGTTCTCAGCCTATCATGTTATTCATGTCATGCAACAGAATATATATTGTATGAAGTATAAGGACAAAGATACTGCCTGTGTCTGATAAACAGCAACTAACGAGGAGCCATCAATTTTCCAATGTATTTTATTTATGCTCTCAAAGTAAGCGCGGCGCGCTTGTTTTGCAATCACCAACAGTCGCTCTGTGTCGAAATAAAGCGGCATTGAGGATTTGCAAGCCACCAATGAGTCCCGCAAATTTGCCTGTAAATTCTTGAGCCCTTTAAAAACCCAATACCTAGCTCCAAAGCTTCCCGTGGAAATATATTACATTTTTACCAGGCTGAAATTTCTTCGCGTGCTTCATTCTGGCGGTGCATTTGTTTCCCAACCACATTGTGCCAGTTAATTTTGTGAAGCATAAGAATTTCCTCTCAATGCACTGATTATTTAAATTTCATTCTTTCTCTTTGAACAATTTCGGAACTGCCACTTTGCTCACGGTTTTACGAATTGGTTGGCCTTCCACTCCCTCTGTACAGATTTCCGCTTTCTATAATAATAATTTTGGTCACGGCGGCCAAGACCCACAGTCAGCGATGGTAGGCAAGTTATTCTGCTTACCATGATGCTATCGTCAATAGTGTCTGCCTGTTCAACATTGCTGATCGTTAGTTATATAGTAATCTTGGCCTAACTTAAGTTCAAACAACCCGTCAAAGTTCTTTACCCTCGTTGTGGGTGTGGAACAGAATTCGTCCACGGATTTACTTTATGAGGGACACCATTTTAATAACAATTATGTGATTACAAAAGCTGTACAAGACTTCTAGCATGCAAAAATATGAACCATAAAGAATACGTTGTACTGAACTCTCAGAACAACCGCTTGATAGCGGTCTTTTTAAAACACTTCTTGCAGAGCTCTAAACATTACATTTTGTTGCACAAATCTTCAAAGTCTTTACAGATAAGTATCGCGACACTTATTGCGACAACAGTACAGCAGACTTCAACGCAAAGATTTCGATATATGTAGCCCTTCTTAGATGTTTTGAGACTTCACCAAGGCATTTTGTCTTTCACAAGGTGTAAAATGACGCGTTAGACTTTATTTTACCCCATTCGCTTCGTTCTGTACCTGCATTAAAGTATTCCGTACAAGTAAAGAGCCCCCGCTACTCTTTTATTGTCGTGTGTTCACATGGCAATCATAAACACCGCAACTTTAGCCCTCAACTGCGAAAACAGGCTGAAGCAGCCCAACTCCAAACACAGAAGCTGCAAGTATGGTGCAATAAAACTGTAATTCACATTTAAACGATGTTTCCTGTGATACCGGGTATTCTAACTTACTCTGCTCCTTTGCAGCTTCGGCTATATCCGCTGAAATGAGAAAAGGCAAATCAGCAGGACATGTAGACGTGAAATGTCCTTTATAATAACAAAACGTCATGGTCAATTATGTTTGGTTCTGATAGTCTTATAATCTCAAGTCTGCATTCATTTAGTCGTGGGTTTCCATGTTGTAATTACTTTCATTCACGTCAAGGAGATTAGTTCTCGGGCTGCAGAGACGGGCTCGACGAAAGAGAATAGAATATGACAGAAACGCACAGCTCTTGGCGAAAAAAATACCGCTAGTTCGCGTTTTAGAATAGGCGCAGTTGGCATCGCTAACTCATCTTATCATCCAAAGTTCGTGGTAGAAAAAGGAGGGTTAGTTTATGGAAATGGCAGTCGTTTCCTCATTAGGGCGTCTCTGTGGAACGTTCGTTGTATTTTGCGTTCAAACTTAGCCAAGGGCTGCGGCGCCTTTTTAAACTCCTTAGAGTAGCGTTTATACTTATCAGGAAACATTTTATGTACCAGTGTAGAACAGTGTAAGTAATGTCTAGTAAGGGTTACAGCGTTGTTCAAGTGTTCAAAGCGTTTAACGAAAACTTTCAAAAATCAAATCTAAGTACAAATGAGGAGAAGTGAAACCTATTGGTGTTATAAGGCAATCGTGTGTCATCAAAACACTGCTAATTTCCTTCATGAAGATTGCACAGCTTTCCAAAAAGTATTCTTCCCCAAAAGAGAGCAGAAGTACGAGGTGGCTACAGTCAAGCCGCTTACAATCCAATAGCACTGGTAACGTGGCAAACACGCGTGAGCACTGTATCCAAAAAAAATTCATGCAAGCAAAGATATCAGATTTTGTTATTTAGAAATACATGTTAAGTGGTGGTACGCCAAACAACGAAACATGGGTATAAAAAGCGTCACAAGCAAGATAATGATCTCTGCATGGCAGAAGTCCAAAGGTATATTTGGGGATCAGACCACTGAACTGTGGTCAATTACAGTAGTCTGCATAAACTATAACAAGTAAAAGCAGGAACTCCCCTTGATGCCATTTGAAAACATGAACCGTTTGATAACAAGACGTACTGGTTACCCGACACCCTTCCTGCCGTTCTACTGTCTTCATATTGTGGGGTTCCCCCCATCACGCCTGCTCTCGCGCAAAAACATCTTGCAGCAACTCTGACATGACCGTTTTTTCCGACATGGTTTATTCTCCCTTTTACTAACACGGCTGGGGGGCGAGTCGCGGTCTTTGGTCACATTTTTTCTTCCTACACATGTAGCGCCAACTGCTTTTCTAGTTGTAGTGGCTTATATTCAGCCATTAGTCTTCAATGGGGAATGTTCGCTTTGCGAAAAAAGCGTTGCAAGATAGAAAAAGAAGAAAACAGCAGGCAGCTTGAGTCAAGGGGCTTTTAAACACTCCCAAAAAAGATATGGATTCTTGAGGCGCCTACGCCTGAGGGGTGAAGAGGCCCGCTGTAATTAGGGCTCCCAATTATTTTCACCCCATGGAGATGTTTAATGCGATGCGAAATATCGAACAGGTGCGCGCATTTGTTTTTCGCTTCAATCAGAAAAGGTGCCACCATGGCTGCAAAAAGAACCCGTGCCCTTGGCCGCTATTTCAAGTACTTTTCCGCGCATGGCACGCTAAAAGGTGATATATGTAAGCTCAACACCGGCCGCGAACATCCAAATCTTCTCGGCGCATATTTTGTCGATGGTGGCGCTGGATTACACTAAGTCAACCACACCATTGTACTTCAGCATCGATCTAGGCGATTAAACAAAGCGCCGGTGCGCAACCTTTCCCGGACGAGCTGCGGCGGCGCAATAATGCTGGACTACGGTGAAGGACGCGTGCTATCCCGCATGCCGTCACGAGGGCCCAATTTCCAATGACCAGATCTCGGTCGTATCCACGGCTTTCCAGCAACGCGCTCGGCGTTTTCCGAAAGGACGGCCATCTTCGGTTTGGCTGGCCAGGGCAGGATAGAAGCACGTTCCGCCCTTACTACAGGATGTCGACAACAAACTGCAGAGCTTAAGCTTTACTCAATTCAAGGCGGTCTCGTCACAACACAGCAAGTAACATTAGGTAAGTATGCAAGCCGCGGTATCAATACGTCCACCTTCCTACGAACAGAGTCTTGGGGCCTTATTGATCCTGTCAGGTGAGGCAACTTTCTTGCAAGTTTCAAGAGTACAAGGCAGCTGTGCACGAGGAATTGCCGCTGTCATCAAAAATGGGAGAGTCAACCTCATCTTGGGCCTCGCGGAAACGAATGGGCCCACAGGCGAGCGAGCTAGGCTATATAAACATAGCCTTCGCTTAGATCACGAAATGCGGCGGGAGCGCTAGCGTTCTTTGAGGGTCCGAGGTCTCGGCAGGACTATAGCCATGTCCACCAGAGCCGGGGCCGAACCCTTCTGCCCAGGTCGGTTTTCCAGGCCTCGCCCTCTTCATCGGGCCAGGCGCACCTTTCGTGCTTTCCCTTGATTTTCTTCTCTTCTTCCTTCGCCTTTCTAATGCCAGAGTTCACTGTGGAAATCAGGTGGCTAATATACTATTCTCACCACGACTAATATGGTAATACAGAAATCCACCCCACATGTCATAGCACACTACAAAACACTTGGGTAACCTGTTAACTAAACCCGTGGAGTGGCTACACGTAGTAGGCAGATGAAATTGAGAAATCATTGGACAGGCTTCGTTCGTTTCAGTTACATGGTAGCGCCAGCGCAATTATATTGTGTGCTCCCCCTGAATGCAGATGGTAAGCATCCCTGCCGATAAGACTCCAGCGTACATGTAACCAATGTTGAAGTCGATCCTTATACAAAGCATAGGACTTGGAATACAACAAGGCCATTTCACCGCCTGTTTGGAGACGATCAGTTTAAGAGCGTGGCGTGTGGAATGGGTTCAGGTTCGATAACAACTTTAACAGTACCTGTGTACGTTACTGGGACCCAGCGCAGCCATGCCCAACTGGAACATTCTGTTGCACACTGTTTGCCCTTGGAGGGCTGTGGAAAGAATGAGCTTTGCTAGAGAAAGTGTCGCTTTCAGAGTGTAAATGAAAGCAATGCAATTTTTACTGTGTCGTTACTTTCCTATGTTGATGTTACCAGAGAAAAAGTCATTCTTGTACTGCGGGCCTCGAGAAATTATAAACGGAGCTAAGTCTTATAAGTTTTGAATCTATCTTTAGGTGCACAATTGGGACTGGCCATGATGAAAATGATGTCACTCATTGTAGAGAAATGCTGACATACTTCAACGTTCACGCATGTTGAAATACATACAAACTGGCCCCCGTTTCGCCTGACCTTTTTGAAGCCACGCACTGTGCAACCCCTTCGGTGCAGTAACAATGTAAGGTTTATACATTAGTCAGTAGAGGCCATTTACTCAAACGCTGCCTTAAACGTCCATTGAGAGCATCTGTTCGACATCTGCTGAATGACACTCGCCACTGACGAAGCATCGCGTCATTGATGATGATGCTGTTTCTTAATTTCTTAGGCAGTCGACGTAGCTTCCTTATTTCGCACTTAATTATTTCCAATACCAGTGTGACCAAAAAGCCAGGAGAAAATTGTGAATTACAAACCAATCTCTGCATAATTATAATCACCATTCCCACAATCCCAACTTGAGCTCCATTGCTGCATCTTCGAGTTTCGCCGTTTTCGTACACCTTCAAAGTTCCTTTGGGGCGTTATGCACCACTTCTCTTCTCTACGGAAACTTCAGGATAAATAAGGACACTCAAATATCTTACAAAAGACGAATTCACAAACGAAGCAAGCGACAAAGGGTTAGCTAGCAGCAGCAAATAAAATTTTTTCCTAGATACGTTCTTTGCTCCGAATCGAGTCATACCAGGGCATTTTTACTGCTGATAGTAATGGTAGGAATATTACAATAACTTACGTGCACCAGCCGGTTGAATTACAGGTGTTTCAATCCCTGAAAATATGAAGAAACATTGGTGAGACTGAATTAGTAAACGAGAGAAGTATGCAAATTTTATTTCCGAACGACTTTGTGTAATTTGCAGGTTGGCTTCTTATAATCAGGCCGGTGGTTATAGAACATCCCCCGAGTAGTAAACGGTCAAAAATCATCGCTTAAGTTCTGTCTACCTATCTCAAGGGATCTCAAGAACCTCCATAAATATATTTAGAGCTTTTGCTGTCCGGTGGGCTTGCATCGTGTAGGTAAATCAGCATATCCGGTTGGCCCATCGAAAACCCCCCATGGTAGTCTGAGGCATCTACTAGCGGCTTTGCTGCAAGAGTGCAGGCATGGGCGCAATAGCGTATTGCACAGAGATAAAATGGAATAATGGCCACAAAGACAACGAGCATAACACGGAAATGCAAATTTGAATCTCATATGACAAGAGCTTTACATGAAGGTGGTCTGGTTTTCCAGCCATACATTTTCAACCACGGAGATATACTGGTCCTCAACCAAAACACTGGTTTTCCAGCCATACATTTTCAACCACGGAGATATACTGGTCCTCAACCAAAACAATCTACCGGATAAAGTTGGTAGAACACCTACAGGAGATTACGATAATTAAAATAAAATAAAAATATCAACCAGTGGTACCCCCTGCGGAGCTACCCCACAACGTTTTGTGTACATGTTTTCATCATGACAATCCTTTCCTCATATACAGGTACATCATTTCCTTTCCCAGCGACTTTCGCTGACTCCACTACACAGATCGCCTTGTCTATGGATAGTGCAGGGAAGCAACGCTCCCAATGACTGGCCACCACATGGTAAAATTTTAGTGGCCCCCGCAAGCGTGCATTCAGGCATTCCGTCCTTTCACTTAAATACAATGGCCGGTAGTGGCAACAAAATAGAAGGTGTCAACTGCGGAATAACGTTTCTAATAACTTTTTTGCTTCAAATCCTGATGCCCTCGCAAGCAGCTCTAAGTGGCAGAGCTCTAACCTGGGGGGCATTGGAGTGTTCCGATCCCCCCTTCCCTGAATATATTCTCTATTCAACACATTTGGAGGTTCGGAAATATGCGCTGTGAGGGGACATTTCGTCCCCACACTGCCTCTACAGTGATTGCAACATGTGTCTGCCTCCTAAAGTTTGTTAACTGCGCTCAGACAACGCCGCACCATTGCGGCGTACCTACTTGCCATTCTTCAAAATATCCTAAACGTAGGCCTTGAGTTATTGCACCTCCTTCCTCCAATGAACAGCTGCAACCACCGCTACTTGTGCTCCTCGCACTGAAGTGTCACGTAGGCCATTAGCCCAGTGACCGAAGGTCCCCCACTTGCTTCCTGTCGAAGACTTTCCTCTTTTCTCGCTCCGTAGGCAGCCACTACCTGCGGCGGCAGTCGAGGTCCAACCAATCGTACCTTACTTCTTTTGGGCCAACACTTCCAGTGTTATGCCAGGGGGAACCGGTTGGAAGGGATTCAGGATTTCCTAAGGGATGTACAGAACCCCACGCGAAGCACTCAACGCACTTCGCGTTTGTGCCCTGAACGAACCACAAATAAAATGGATAGAACTTGCCACTGTGCTTTAAACTTCACGACAGAGATTGCCCCTACCCTGAAGAACTATGTAGCTGATAACTGTGAATAGGTCCTGTTGTCGCGGTGCAACGACAAGGCGAAGGCAGCTTCCTTAAACTGATAAAACGCAGGATCATCTGCTGCAGCTTTGTCAAAACGTATAAACGGATAATTTATCCCCTTTGTTAACCAATAATTATATTTTTGACAAAGTTTTTAATGTACAAAAAAGAGTAATTGGGCACTGCCATTTCATCAGAGAAAACTAGCAAAGCGGAGAGCCGGTGCCGAATTCTGCTTACCGACGAGCTTAGGTTTGCGGTGACGTGATTGTACCATGCATTTTTCATGTATAAGGGGTTGAGGGACGGTTAGAGGGGGACGATCAGGCAGAGTTGCGATGAAATGAGAGCTAAAGCGACGCGCGACATCGCGCGTCGCCTGTTACTATTGCTGCAGTTTGCAGCGCCATTTTCACTGCTCCCCGACATAAAATGGACACCGCAAACTAAGAATACCTAAAAAATGCCTTTCACAACCATGGCGCTACACATGTAAGCTCGTCGGTAAACTGAATACGGTACCGCCTCGTAACAGTGCCCGGTACACGCGCGGTGCATCTGCCCTTGCACGCTGTCGGTCTATCTGTCTCTGCACACGCGCTAAAGGGCCGGTCGGCTACAGGTTACCGTACGCAGGGCAGTTCTCTTCTCGGTAATCCCTCCATTATACATGTTGCTAGGATAGATGGCATACTCATCGCTAAACCACGTCTTGCTAGATGTCAATCATCTTTCCTTCTGTCTTAGCAGAATAGCTTTAAGAAAGTTTTTAAAACTTCTCGAAAATATTTGCAAACCCCTCTAAAATAAGGTGTGACGTGGTTTTTTTTAGTGTGTGCGACGCTGTCCTTCAGAAGGTTAGGCAATTACAAAGCACCGACAACCATAGAAAACTGTTCAAAAAAACGAAATTGCCGGTCACACCTGGCTCCCACAAAGTGCACATAATATTAGGGACTACTGGATTTCCCGCTCAATATAATCCGCCGAATATAAGAGCTTTTGGCCAAATCCCTTATCGTGTCTCTGCCAGATAACTTGAAGCAATTCGTAGCGCAGTTCAGCCAGAGATAAAAAGTCACAGGCTATGTAACGCCAAAGAAAAAAATATTTCGAAGACCGAGACGAAGAAGAAAGCCTGTCGCGAAACATATTTTCATCGTTTTACCCGCCGGTGTCTGGAACACGTAGCTAGGGCGCTTCTTCAGCAAGACCCTCTTCGCAGCCGCTCTTGGAGTTTCCGGTTATCGTGAATGCGCAAGCATAAGTGGAACACGAGGTTGTACTACTCTACAGTATGGTAGTATAGTGCACCAGAATACTTTTGTGCACATTAACATTGCTATGAAACTAAGCTGGTAGAGACTGGTCAGGTCGATGGGTGGAGGCGCCTCTCGGTGCTCGCTGCACTGTCGGAACGAACTCGCACTTTGGTGTACGCAGCCTATTATTGCTTTTTTTGGTGCGATGCAATGTTAGGGATAGTTGGGTATAAATACGTCTACGGAAACCTGTCATTTATATCGGTTTTCTATTAACGGGTCGACAACGAGCAGCAGTAGATTTTGATGTGGGTATTGGAACAGATGTGTGCTTGTAGGGAGCGTGGGACACCTAAACAGGGCGCGCTGCTCCGCCTTGGCAGCACCACCATTGGCCGCTATGGGGTCGCGCGGTGAAGACCTCCGTCGGGACCGTCTGCTAGACCAGCTTTCGGCATTCTAAGCAGTGTAACCCAAACGGGTGCCTGAAGCGGTATTGAGTGTTTCAGATATTTCATAAGCTGAAATGAAGAAAACCGCGTGAAACTTTACAACAGCAAGAAGGTTTTCGACGTGTCGGAGGAATGCCACTCCTCATAGTGAGCTGCTGTCATGGTTGATTGATTGATTGTAGCGTTTAACGCGCCGACGCAACGCAGGCGATGAGGCGCCACATACTTGAAGGCTCCATATTGATTTTGACCAACTGGGATTCTTTAATGTGCGCCAAAGCCTCGTACCCACGGGCGTTTTGCTTTTCGCCTTAATAAGACAGGCGTTTCGCTTCAATTACAAAAGCGGCAGCCCCGAACGGGAATCGAACCCGCGATATAGTACTGAGCAGCACAAAGTACCGTTTTCATGGCTTGCGGCATACACCAAGCCAGCGTAAAAAGGAGGCTTACGCATTCACAATCCGTATGTGTAACCATTTTTATTTCACTTTAGCGTTGTAGACATCATTGTATATTAGCAAACGCTGATGCAACCGACCGAAGCTAGTGGCCCACCCATCTTCGTCTATTGAATACGAAAGGTTCCTATCTTCGCCCTTGAAACTTGGATCCAGCGCACCCTTTCTTTATGAAGCAAGTGCAAACATATGTTATTTTATAGCTGGCTTGACGAGGTGCCAGTTCAGCTGAACGATACGCTCAACTAGAACATTTTTATTTCGTGGCGTCATCACCTCAGAAGGCAAGACTACCGCGTTCTTTAGGTGTTCTATTTTACCGTACACCGCCGGTTTAGGGTTCATGGTTGCTGCCTCCAAGTGCAAGCGTTCAACTGTCACTGTCAATATTAAAATGCTGAAAGAGCCACTTGTAAGAGCTCTCGTCCTTATAATTTGCGCTGCTTAATTTTCGGTCACGCTGTACCAACTTGCTGAATGATCTTTATTATCATACACAGTAGGTAGAAATCTGCATTCAAAGTGCCTGCGAGGCGAACCAGTCAGAAGGATAGAAGAAGAGGTGCGCGAATATTCAAAACTGCGAACCCCTCGGGAATAATATTTGTTATTTGAGTTACAGCGCAGATTTACTGTTCAACATTTATGAAGTATGCGAAATAAAAATATCTATGAAGCACGTATATGCTAACCAGAGGTTCACCTCACGATGTGCCCTTTTGACTTGACTTTGTTGCACCATGCCGAAGCTCTACAAAAATGCCTTACACGTGTGAGAATTGCATGTACAAGTGTAGGTTTACCATGGGCGGACCCAAGGGTAGTGTTTAGAAGCCAAAACTGCCTGCGAAATTTTTTGACGGCTGTATTACGTGCTCCCCTTCGTTTAGGTCTTTGTTCTCTGCAATTTTATTTATGAACCGCACTTGTATGCTAAAATGTAAAAAATAAGCAGTGTTAGGTTGTTCTTGGCGTACACTAAGGTGGTGCTTACTCTTCATTCAGCGCATTGCACAAGAATGAAACAAATCGCGATTACCAAACGCGAAACAACTGACGAGTACTAATCGGGCGTTCATTATTCATGGCTGTAACTTTTGCGCAACTTTAGACGAAGACAGATACAAAAAAAGACACGAAGACCAGTCGCGAAAAAGTTACAGCCATGAAATCAGAATACCAAATAGCCCGCCTAACCGTGTTATTGCGTTCATTATTCTTTTACCTGAATCATTAGCACCGGTAACTTCGTTGAAGTGCCGCTATCGCTGTAGCCAGCAAACGCAGTTCTTACATCTAATTCATTATTACGGTGCCTTGAAGTGAGGGACAGAAATTCGCGTCCACTCGAAGAAAAACAAGACGTCTCTATGGTAGAGACACAACACTAGGCAATATTGACACTCGCTGTCTCCAACCAAATGCGCGCACATTTTATCAGCTGCGTATGGCTTACCAGGTTTCCATACACAAAAACAATAAGTTGATAAGAGTAGCAGAAAGAAACTGAGGTTTCATAACGTTAGCTCTTGTCTCCAGCGATCGCCGGCGTTAGAGAAGGGCCGGAGGGAAAATATTAGGCGCTTATGACAGCGATCTTAGAACCGTCGATGGGTTACCGCATAAGAAATGCGCACTGCATATTCTTCCTTACTTTGATGGCTGCCAGTCAGTTTCATCTCCACTATGTTAAAGACATAACAACTTTGTCCCGCACGCGGACATATTCTAAAGAAAATGTCAGCAACCCCTTACTTCACCCTGCGCACACAGCGTATCCATTGCAGTCGGTCGTGTTGGTGGCGTGGCCATATTTAAAACCGTAAAACGCTCATTCCCAATGGCCAGTGATTGAAAGAGTGTGCAGAGTTCCCAACCCAACACTTCGAATGCAACATCATGAAATCGCCGTCTCTCCGTAAAAACCGCAGTGCTGTCTGCTCGACTGCCCACCGCGTAGAGTGGGAGCCCAGGGCGACCCACGATGGCGTGGCCAATGTTCTGTAGAACGGTCCCTATACGCTCGAGCTTGATTATAGTACCATCCTAGACATTGGAGTAAGTTCTTAAAATTGCAGCGGAACCGCAGTATTTGCCCGTTCTGTTTATTTGGAAAGTGTCACGGTATACTGGCACTTCTGTTCTAAGTAGATGCACACGGTTCATGGACATGGACATGGTTGCGGTTTTCCGAGATGTTTGAAAATGGCTGCCTCCATATCATGCTTGCAGTAGAGCTATAGGCATAGATCGACACCACGCATACTACGAGTGATACGAGTGACCCCTTCGAAGAATTTCAGGAGGTAGATAGAAGAATGGGACCACACTTGCAAAATAAAGTAATGCCAAACGGCAAAGCTGTTCGACGGTATCTCTACGCAAAGAGTTTGTTTTTTTGCGATTTATTTTTCGTAAGTTTGATCACCATGGAAAAAATATGAATTTTAGGAAAAATAAGCTCTGAGGAATTACGTTCTCGCAAATCCTGTTAATAACCTTTTCAGTCTCAAGGCGAATGGGTAATGTTCCGCACGGGGCGAGATGGCTCCGAAATTTCAGGTCTACCCCGCAACACCGATGTTCCAAAAAATGGTGCCAAGGCAAAAATGGCTACATTGAGCAAGTGGTTCCATTGCGCCCATGCAAAAAAATTCAGTTTTCCCGGTGTTCATTGGAGCTCTTGGAGTGACGGGTGTCGCGTTTCCAAAGGGAACTTTCTTAGATGTAGATTCGGATTTTGGAGTTTAACACGCTGAACCTACCCGGGATGTAAGATGCGCCGTAGTAGACGATTTCGGAATAATTTTGACCTCCTCGGGATCTTCAACTCGTGCCGAAATCCGATATCCTGGTGTTCTCGACTCTCTCTTCCTTGAGAAAAGGGGCCACCAGGGCCAGGACACGAACTCTCATCCTTCGGCTCAGCAGCACAATGTCTTACCCACTGAGCCACCGCAGTGGGTGCTTCGATATCGAGTGTACCAACATTTTCTGCGTCCATTGTTCGCAGTCTCCCACCCAAGTACACCAAAAAGGCCTAACTGAAGGGGGCGTTCAGAGGCAGGCCAACGTGTTTGGGTCATCTTGGGCATCGCGTTCGAGGTGTACTCTTGCCGGGCTATGAATTTTCACTTCCTAAACCGTACAAATTGGGATTGGGGTAACTGTAGAAAAATGAGAGAGCCCTTTTCCCTGCAGTGGACGTAGATAGGCTGGTTACGAATGATGATTATGATGAATCGTACAGAAGCACACCTTCCTGCGCGGGGAGAGCGTCAATTGACCACAGCTTTAGAGTACACACTGCCCCGAAAGCCGAGCAAAACATCCGAGCCATTGCTACTCTCGAAATCCACGAGAACAATTTTTGTCACGTTTTCAAAAAACATTTTTACAAAACAGATTCACTAGACTTGTCAAACGAAACAGGCGGGGGGGCGGGTGCTGTGACTCCAGCCACTCGGTTAGGAACTGACGACCGTAAATAAATTTACGAAGTAACGTACTCCTAAGAGCCATGAAGTTAACACGGCAGATATTCTTCGGAAGCTTGGCAAAGGAATGTCACTGGGGTGGAAAGCTAACCAGAAGTACATGGGGCCACGTGCTTTCAACACGGAGCAAGAAAAAGACAAGAGGGGCAACTGTGCTTCCTAGGACGGCCAGATAACGTTAAAAGTGATTTGCCTAGGTTAAGATAGCGGTATCAGCCGGGTGGTTAGAGAACCTGCACGGCCGGCGCTGTCGATATTTCACTGCGCAGCTCAGGAACAAACAGTGGCCTTTACAATTTGTCGATAAGGGGGCCCCCCTTCTCGTTTGCCGAAGCTTTTACGAAGCTTTCCAGTACGCCTTCGTTTTCACCGTGGCTGACTTTACTTTCATTGCGCCTCAACTTCTGAATATAATCGCACTGCTTACAAAACAAGATATATTGCCAGCTGCCCAAATTAAATAATTCAAGTTATTACACTACATTGCTAGCCACAAATTATACGTGAGTGATAATTGTGCCCTATACTTCCGTAAGCCACAAATAAGGAGACCAATCATTAGATCTACACATGGTAAGCAGCAAGTCGACTACCAAATTGCCACCCTTCTAAGCAAAGTTCGCAACCTCTTTGACTTTACATGAACATGAAATATGAAGTAATCAAAACCACTAATATAAATAACATACCTATCTGCCCGATCTACCTATCTATCTGTCTCTAAACAGCATCCGCAAATTTTGTTTCATTTCTAGATGCTTCACTTTAGCGCTGATGGGGATGAAGATGCTTATATGTTAATGGCGCAAGGGTAAGATGGTCGGAGAGTGCCTAATTTTACAGCAAACTTAATATTTTTCTTCGCTTTTATGTACCAAGTTAAAATTTTTTTATTGTTACTATGTATGTTTTTTTCAAGACTTTTTCTCTGCATGTGTGCCATGCTGAAACAGTATGTCGGTGCGCATAAGGATGCGCGTTGAGTAACTTTTGATATTATGTTTTTCGTGTGGAGGAGTAGCCGTGCAAGACTGCTCTCGGGGAAAAGCCTCGGTTTGCTTTTCCCCTAGTTTCTTTGTCATCTCGATCCGTACTCAGTGAGCAATATCTTTAAACTCCACATTATCTGGTCGCAGGCCCATACTAGCCGGCATAGGCCGTTCTGTCTATTATACTGCTCCGTGTATTTCACTTCTGTATTGTATACATTTCGTAAAGACGCTACGGGGCTTAGTAAATCCAGTATGCTCGAACACGCTAGCAGGACGCTCTATGCAAAGAAATCACGCATCTCCAACGCCATAGTCGCGTAATTTCAAATATGTCGCTAGCTTTTTAATGACTTCGTCCACACATTGTTTAATAAAAAATAAGCCTAATGCTCCAAGTCCTGCAAACACCAGTTTTGGGAAGAACGATGTTGCATAACTTACGTTTAGCAGGTGCATCGATTGATCCACGACCTGCAATCGTCAAGTAAAAGCTGATGAGGCTCTCTACCTTTACATCAGATGCACAACCCTCACACTCAACGTAGGTCTTCTCTGAGAGAACTAGGCGAATGTGTGCAACAAAAATCGCATCACAAATATTATTTCTTGCAAACTTCAAAACTATTTGTTATGATGCAAATACCAAATGCTCTAAATGTTAGGCATTTTAAGTGGTTTTCATCGAACTAATGAAGTAAGTACAACTTTTACCGCACGTCTACAGTGCCCAAATGATGTAGTCTTAATAAAGTGTAAAAAAAATGAACAGCCTAGTCCGCGCTTCATGACCTCTAGGCCCAACAAAACTACGAAAACCGCTGTGCGGTACGCGCGACACCAACTCTTCCAATAAAAGCCAAATGACGCCCCCCAAAACCAAAAATATACCATAGCATCCGATACTCTCAAGTGATCCAACTAATCACTCCCATGTGGGAACATTGACGTTTCCACACACCCAATTTCCCACTCATGAAAGTCATTAGTCGTCCCCTCTTTGTTGTCTTTGTTTCTTTCTTAATGGTCAGTTATGTCACGATTTCCTTCGCCGACTGCTTACGCTGACTAAGCAACGGTGCCGTATTTAGGATACAGTGGAACGGCCACATTCCTAGCAATCAATTGCCCAGCTCGAAGAGGTCAATCTTGAGGTAGAATTGTGTGTAGACTCAGGCCTTCACTCAGACATCACATCGTTTCATCCACCTGCTTATGATTCCAACAGGCGAAGCACCGTCATTTTTATAAGCGAAATATAACCATTGAACACTTATTCGTATTTACTAGAAGGAGTAGAAAGAGGGAAAACTTTGCTCAGCAAAAGAGCTCGCCGATGGGATGGTCCTTCGTCCAGGGCTCAGTTATTCTACCCGCCATCTTCGCCCTTTCGCACAGCCAACACTACCTATTCAAGCCAAAGCTGGGAAGCTCACTCTCCCAGTGCTCGCAGGTAGTACTGGAGAGTTGGTTCAAGCCTGGGTTATTATTGTACTTCAGACCATACAATATACCGTAGCGCGTTGGCCGCAGTAATTGTACAGGTGGGTAAGGAGTGAATGGAGTATAGTCTGGTGACGTGTGGGAAGGTGTTGGTTTGTAGTCGCCGGAAGGTGTCGGTTTGTAGTCGGCGCAGTAAAAGCTGGCGTCATTGCGAGCCATGCCACAGCTGATCATTCGGAATTAGGCTTAGCGTTGCTACCGGCGCTTCTGCGTTTCAATTCGCCATTAACAAGTGAAAACATGACTCACGGGGGACATTGTGGGGTCTCTTGTTCCTCGCCATGCTATATAGATGATCCGCTGGTTATATTGTCGGTTCCAAAGGATTTGAAGTTGTTTTAAGGACTTTCGTTGTCCCGAAGCCGACCAACACTGTTGTCGTTGTCGTCATCCTACCACTTCTTTGAGCAGGAGAGATAAACATACTAAGCTCATTTTGAATTGTGATAGCCGACCACAAAGGGATAACAAGTGATTTATTTATGGAAATCAGCACTACTAAACTGAGGGCTTTCGACGTTGTTTCTATTTAGTCTTGATGACAAATCAACACCTCCATACAGGAGCAGGCGGACCCATAAAGCTCATAAATTAAGGGCTGTTCTGCCATTTTGTACAAGCTCTGGAAAACCTCTCCAAGTTTACCGGCACGACCCCAAATCTCTTAAAGACAGCGCTGATCCATGCAGGCAGCTAAATAAAGGTGAAAAGTGGATAGTCGGCATGCCGCTATGTCCCCAACAAAGACGAACGAGAAGCAGTGCATGTCACTCAGCCTTGAATGAATTCAATTTTCCCACGCTTTATCGAACACAAATGCACGCCGAATACGCGCCTTCTCCCGTGTATACCTACTTTATATGTATGCACGACAGTACGTATTACTCCAGTAGTAACCTAAACAAACCAAAGAATCCGTTCAAATGACGGAATATTATTTTGGATGTTTGAAATACAAAGGTTCACTTTTTCAAAATGTCTGGTGAGATGAAGCACGGATTTTAAGTTGAAATGTCTCTGCAGCTCGTTTTAATGGATTTGAGCGAAGCTGAATTGTCAAGAGTTCCATTTTGTTTTATATCCAACAAGAAAAATGTCAGAGGATTTACTCCCCTTCGAAGCGCGAGGCGTTAGTACCCAAACATCAGAGTGTGTGCTCGATAAATCTGCGGGAAGAAACAAACGCATATTGCGTTTACAATATGATATGCACGTCAATCTCACATGTCTCATCAGGTGTATATAAATCTTGACTATATTAAATACAGTAAGCACGATTTGCAGGGTACTAACTTGACTTAGACGTCAGGATGATACTTCGTATCTCTATAGGTTACCCATTGTGAGTGGATTAATTATTTCTATGCAGCCATGTTCAATATCACTAGAGTGAATAGAAGTGCTGTGTAGTATGTGTCTTTTTCCGGGATGAAAAGATCCCGACACCATTAAACTCAATACTGTATCCTCACTGACATGTGCTCTGCTGGTCATTCTCTTCCGTAGAGTAGAGTAACTCCAATTTGTTCTTAAAGAAGCCTCGGGGAAGTAAGCCATTTAGCGGGCCAGCAGGGCATCATTATTGGTGGCTGACGCGGGGCCCCCGGGTGAGACATCCATGATCTGTCGGTGCCCGCTATTCGCTAACGAAGAGAGTACCGTTGAAGTCAGTACAAAAGCACAAGCTCCCACGAGCAAGCTTCACCACCCCACCTTAGGCCGAACTGTTGTGAACAAAGAAGTGCCATCAACACCAGTTGTGTGTTTGTTTTTTAGGGTGCAGGAGAAGTGGAGACCAATCAGCGCTATTTCGACATTGGTAGTTGCAGCCAATGGATGGTTATGTGACTAGCACATACTCCAGTCTATGTGAAGCGAATAAAAGTGACTTATGGGTGTATGGGGCCCCTAGTTAAGAAGATACGCTAATCACTGCCCTTGAAAAAAGCGAGGCAGATGACATGGAAGATGGCACTCATACGAAATACTACCAAACCATTATGAATCGTAAGAAACAGTCAACAAAAACCGAGTAAAAAGGAAACCACGCGTTTGTATTCTGCCATGGCGTTGTCTGCGCGATAGTGTGATGGCATTGTCTACGAGATAGCGTGCTAAGTTCAATACGATGTTGTGAGTTTTAAGTTGTAAACGTTATTCCCGTCTGTCCGCGAATTTTTTTGCACATGCGATCAGAATGGAAAAGACAGAAACGAAAACACCCTCCCCTCATGCCGTTTTGTGTCTGTGTGACCATTACGAGAAGACTGCGTAGAGTGCTTGTTTCCTGCGCTCATCCTGCCAAGTGCCACTCCGACTCACGAACTTATTTCGTTTTCCCGTTTTGTATTTGCAATGTTTCGTTTGATTGAGTGGAACGTGTTTTCAACCTGTGTGTCCTACTCTTGCTGTGAGTGACCATTGAGTGGTTTTTATATCTGTGACCTATCTGAACAGGCAGGAGCTTTGGTTACGTCAACAGAGTTTCTTAGCAGTCGACGCAGCCTCCCTATTTCCCACTTAATTCCGTCCAATACCAGTGTGACCACAAAGCCAGGAGAAAATCTTGAATTACAAACAAATCTATACATAATTATAATCACCATTCCCACAATCCCGACTTTAGCTGCGGTGCTGCATCTTCAAGTTTCGCCGTTTGCGTACACCTTGAAAATTCCTTTGGGGCGTTATGCACTGCTTCTCTTCCCTACAGAAACTTCAGCTTTATAAGGACACTCAAATATCTTATAAAAGACGAAGTCACAAACGAAGCAAGCGACAAAGGGTTAGCTAGCAGCATCCAAACACATTTTTTTCTAGGTACGTTATTTGCTCCGAATCAGGTCAAACGAGGGAATTTTTACTGCTGATGTTAATAGTAGGAGTGTTACAATAACTTACGTGCACCAGCCGGTTGAATTACAGGTGTTTCAACCCCTGAAAATATCAAGAAAGATTGGTGAGACAGAATTAGTAAACGTGAGAAGTATGCTTATTTTAATCACAACCGACTTTGTTTAAGTTGCAGGTTCGCTTCTTATAATCGGGTCGGTGGTTATAGAACATCCCCCGAGTAGTAAACGGTCAAAAATAATCGATTAACTTCTGTCTACCTATCTCAAGGGATCTCAAGAACCTCCATAATATATAATTAGAGCTTTTGCTGTCCGGTGGGCTTGCGTCGCGTAAGGTCCATCAGCATATCCGGTTGGACCATCAAAAACACCCCGTGGTCTGAGGCATTTACTAGCGGCTTTGCTGCAAGAGTGCAGGCATGGGCGCAATAGCGTATTACATAAAGATACAACTACAACGTGCATAAGACGGAAATGCAAAGTTGAATCTCATATGACAAGAGCTTTACATTAAGGTGAACTGGTTTTCCAGCCATACATTTTCAACCACGCCGATATACAGGTCCTCTACCAAAACATTCTATCGGATAAAATTGGTAGAACACCTTAAGAAGACTACGATAATTCTAATAACATAAAAATATCAACCAGTGGTACCCCCTGCCAGCTACCCCACCACGTTTTGAGTACGTGCTTTCATCATTCCAACCCTTCACTCACATACAGGTACATCATTTCCTTTCCCAGCGGCTTTCGCTGACTCCACTACACAGATGGCCTTGTCTATGGTGAGTGCAGGGAAGCACCGCTCTGGATGTCTGACTACCACGTGGTCAAATTTTAGTGGCACCCACAAGCGTGCATTCAGCCATTCTGTCGTTTCACCTAATACAATGGCCGGTTGTGGCAAGAAAATAGAAGGTGTCAACTGCGGAACAACGTTTCTAATAACTTTTTGCTTCAACTCGTGATGCCCTCGCAAGCAGCTGGAAGTGGCAGAGCTCTAACCAGGGGGGTATTAGAGAGTTCCGATCCCCCTTTCCCTGAATATATTCAGTATTCAAGATGTTTGGAGATTCGAAAATATATACTGTGAGGGGATCTGTCGTCACCACACTGCCTCTACAGTGATTGTAACATGCGCCTGCCTCTTAACGTTTATTAGTTGCGCGCTAAGATAACGCCGCCACAATGCGGCGTACCCTACTTGTCATTCTTCGCAATATCCTAACCGTAGGCCTTGCGTTATTGCCCCTCCTTTCGCCAATGAACAGCTGTAACCGCCCGCTACTTTTGCTCCTCGCACTGACGTGTCACGTAGGCCCAGCGACCGAAGGTCTTCCACTTGCTTCCTGTCGAAGGCTTTCCTCTCCTCTCGCTCCGTAGGCAGCCACTACCTGCGGTGGCAATCGAGGTCCAACCAATCGTACCTTACTTCTATTGGGACGACACTTCCAGTATTATGGCAGATAACACCGGTAGGAAGCGGTTACGGATCTCCTAAGGGATGAACAGAACCCCACGCGAAGCACTCAACGCACTTCAAGTATGTGCCCTGAATGAAGCACGAATAGAATGGATACAAAACGCCACTGTGCTTTAAACTTCACGACAGAGATTGCCCCTACCCTGTAGAACTATGTAGCTGACAACTGTGAATAGGTCCTGTAGTCGCGGTGCAGCGACATGGCGAAGGCAGCTTGCTACAACTGATAAAACGCAGGCTCATCGGCTGCAGCTTTGTCAAAATCTATAATCCGATATTTTATCCCCTTGGTTAACCAATAATTAAATTTTGAACAAAGTTTTTAATATACAAAAAAAGAATAATTTGGCAGTGTTATTTCACCTGAGAAAACTAGCAAAGCGGAGAGCCGGTGCCGAATTCTGCTTACCGACAAGCTTAAGTTTGCAGTGACGCGATTGTAGCATGCATTTTGCATGTATAAAAGGGTTGGGGTGACACGTTGAGGGGCTGTTAGGGGGGGAACATCAGGCAGAGTTGCGCTGCAATGAGAGCAAAAAGCGACGCCCAACATCGCGCGTCGCCTGTTACTATTGCTGCAGTTTGCAGCGCCATTTATTATGATCCCCGACATCAAATGGACACCTCAAACTAAGAATACCTGAAAAATGCATTTTACAACCATGGCGCTACACATTTAGGCTCGTCGGTAAACTGAATACGGCAGCGCCCCGTAACAGCGCCCGGTACACGCGCGGTGCATCTGCCGTTCAACCCAGTCGGTCTCTCTGTCTCTGCGCACGCGCTAAAAGGCCGGTCGGCTACAGGTTACCGTACGCAGGGCGGTTCTCCTCTCGGCAATCCCTCCATTATACATGATGTTGCTATGATAGACGGGATACGCATCGCTAAACCACGTCCTGCTAGATGCCAATCATCTTTCCTTTTGTGTCACCAGAATAGCTTTATAGAATTTTTAAGAACTTGTCGAAAATATTTGCAAACCCCTCTAAAATAATGTGTTACGTGCTGTTTTTCAGTGTGTGCGACGCTGTCCTTCAGAACGTTAGGCAATTACAAAGCACCGAAAACCTTAGAAAACTGTAAAAAAAACGAAATTGCCGGTCACACCTGACTCCCGCAAAGTGCACATAATATCAGGAAGTAGTTAAAAAGTATGGCCTCAATTTGTCTTCAGTACTCATAAAATGTAACTCCCCCAAAGTGCACATAATATCAGGAAATAGTTCAAAAGCAGGGCCTCAATGTGTCTTCACTACCCATACAAGATAAAAAATACGCTCTACGATGAAAAAGAGAAAACCAGACCAGATCTCCAAAATTAGGCTGTTGGCAATAGCCATTTTCTGGATAGGCAAACTGATCACGAAATTGCCCATGAGCCAAGTTGAATGTCAGGTAAACTAGAAGACGTTTAGATGAAAGAGCGAGAGAAAACAGCTCGACCTCAAACACCAAACAAGAGTGTTCCCTTTCAAATAATCGCAAAAGAATCTCGTGCTGGGCCATGCAAAGTTTTTTCCACGACGCCAGCCACAATATCGAGCGCCGAGTTTCGAAGCGTATTTCATAGGACATGCCAGGCACAGTTGCATCAGTGCAGAGTTACAGCGTTTGCCGAGAAAATATACCTTTTTAGGTTTTTGATGTAAATCGGCGACGCATGAACATAGCGGACAGTGAAGACCACAAGAAGGAGTATGGCAAAGCAACCCCTCAGACAGCAAGTGTGATGGTAGCTGGAAGGTTTTTTTTTAGATTGGGCATGTGTGCTCGGGAATATTGCTAGAGAACGTATACCTGTTTGAACCTCGCTATTCCCAAAATGGCCCTCCCATTTCACACTCTCCCGTATTCACGTGTTTCTGACACTACCCTTCAGCGTAAATCACGTTTGAACAAGAGCTAAAATGCTGTTCGCCTTTGAACCCTACGTGTCTGAATCCGCTTTCGACACGCTCGTCCTGTTTCAGGGACGTCAGTTTAACCCATTTCGTCTCTATAAAAAATGACAAAACATAAAACCACCTTTAATTACTCCCAGTTCACGTCCTTTACAGTTCTTCAACTTTGTGCCTAAGATGCGCACCCATGACCTAGACTGCAAAGCGTTTTGTTTATCAGCTGACATATAGAAAATGAGGCAAAAAGGCTAATAGATGCAACGAAAGTATTTGTGATTGCGTGAGGCCGATATTGCGGCTTTGTAGAAAATTCTCAGCTAGGGCGATCTACCCAATTACATATCTGTGAACTGCTTGCACATTTCCAAAATGAGGGGTGCCAGTGGTTATCGAATACATTGGAATACACAGGACGTGACTTCCCCGTAGAGTATCCTTTCTATAGACAGTAGCCTTCTATTCACCATCAGAGTTGGATTACGCCAAAAAACATTCAAAATTCCGCTTTTTAACAAAAAAAAGGTTGTGTTACTGACTGTATTCGGAGATAAAAGACCGTTTGTCGCACTGATGAACCCCTAGGTAATACTCGGTGGAAAAGCATCATCCATTCCACTGCAAGTCATTTACTTCCGTAATTGCGCCAAGATCGCTTCAGCGGGAGATTCACTGAAATACCCCCGGTACAATGGAATGCTCAAATATTGCAACAAGAAGAATGTTCTAGCGGTAGTTCAGAAATTCACGCGCAGCCAAGTCTTTTTTCTCGATTATCAAGGTCACACATCAACATTTCTTAAATATTACTTTTTTCGATTGTCAGCTGCCAGTCCCAGCGTTCTTTATCTTTTTTGTCACCCAGTATCGGGCCTCACGGGCTCACACATAGCCAAAAAAATGAATAAATAAACGAACAAACAAAAAACAAACAAACAAATGAATACATAAAAATATTATCGAAAATAAATGAATAAAAATAAAAAAACAAAAAAAGAGTAAATAAATACATAAATAAAACTCAACCCCGTATTACTAAACAAGGCCTCTTTAAACAACATTTCACCACACAAATACGTCACTGTTCACGTCTATTTCAACTTTTAATATCCAAGCTCTGGATGAATAATACTGAACTTATGGTCATATGTATTAAAATATAGCACCATATACAGCACAGAACGCATCCACAAGCTGCCTGAACGTTTCATGTGTAACGCATCACCGAAGTTTCATTGGTGAAAACTAACCTCGTTTTGAACGGCGACTTACGACAATGTAAAAACTGACGTGTCTGCATACTTAATAAAACGCACCCTGCTAATAGAACACTCGCAGATTACCTGTTTTTACCAGCCGTACGCATACCATAACCAGGGGATCATATATTGGAAATTGGTGTTCCCTTCTGGCGGTCAAGACAGCATTTCAACTCTTCCACCTCTACACCAAGTACTCACTGAACCGCAATCCCGCGTTGTCGCTTCAATCCGAGAGATAAATAATTCAAATATTCAATTTCACACCGCCCATTACGACGCCACGATTTTCGTTGCGTTTCGTGTCGCCGACCAACTATACACTGTCTCCTCTTCCGAAGAAGTAAATGGAACAAACGGGATGCTCTTCTCAAATACTAGCTTCAAAAACACGACAGCGGCCACGATAACTACTTGCACCATATACTGGCTCCTTGTGTTTTTTAATAAAGAATCCAATGCACACCCCAGAGAGTTCAAGCCTATCACGTTATTCATTTCACGCAACAGAATATTTATTCTATGAAGTAGAAGGACAAGGATACTGCCTGTGCCTGATAAGCAGCGATTAACAAGCAAACATCAATGTTCCGATGTATCTTTTTTTTCGCTCTCAAAGTACACGCAACGTGCTCGTTTTCTAATCTCCAACAGTCGCCTTGCGTCGAAAAAAAGCAGCCTTGAGGGTTTGCAAGCCTCCAATGAGTCTTCCCATTATGGCTGTAAATTATTGAGCCCTTTATAGAAACCCAATACCTAGCTCCAAAGATTCCGGCGGAAACATGTTACATTTTTCACAAGGCTGATATTGCTTCGTGTGCTTCATTCTGGTGGTGCATTTGTTGCCCCTCCACAATGTGCCTGTTAATTTTGTGAAGCATCCGAATTTGCTTCTCAATGCTCTGATTATTCAAATTTTATTCTTTCACTTTGAATAATTTCCGAACTGCCATTTGGCTCACTGTTTTACAAATTTGTTGGCCTTCCACTCCCTCTGTACAGATTTCCAGTTTCTTTATTAATAATTTCGCTAACGGTGGCCAAGAGCCCCAGTCCGCGATAGTAGGCAAGTTATTCTGCTTACCGTGATGCTATAGTCAATAGTGTCACCCCGTTCATCATTGCTTATTGTTACTTATATAGTACTCTTGCCCTAATTTACATTGAAACATCCCTCAAAGTTCTTTACCCTCGTTGTGGGTGTGGAACCGAATTTATGAACACATTTACTTGATGAGGGACGCCATTTTAATAACATTTATGTGATTACAAATTGGTGTACGAAACTAATGGCATGCACAAACATAAACTTCAAAGAATTCGTTGTCACGAACTCTCAGTACAACCGTTTGATCGCGGTCTTTTAAAAACATTTCTTGCAGATTTCTAAACATTAAATTTTGTTGCACATCTTCAAAGTCTTTACAAATAAGTATCGTGACACTTATTACGACAGAAGTACAGAAGACTTCAACGCGAAGATTTCGATATATGTAGCCGTTCTTACATGTTTTGAGACTTCACCAAGGCAATTTGTCTTTCACAAGGTGTAAACTGAAGCATTAGATTTTATTTAGATTATTCGTTTCGTTCTGTACTTGCATTACAGTATTCCGTACAAATAAAAAGCCCCCGCTACTCTTTTATTGTCCTGTGTTCACATGGAAATCATAAACACCGCAACTTTAGCCCTCAACTGCGAAAACTGACTGAAGCAACCCAAGTCAAAACACAGAAGCTGCAAGTATGGTGCAATGAAGCTGTAAACTGTAAGTATGGAAGCACAGAAAAGATGGGACGCTCACACCCCATTTTCTTCGTTATGCAGCTTTTCGGTGCCTTGGCGAATACTTGGATGAGCCCAGCTACGGCGGATCACCATAGCGAGGTCGCCGACTACACGCAATGCAATCACCAGGTCTGCGCAACTGCCTACTGCACTTGTGCTCCATCACCGGACTTGCTTGCAAGCCCAACGATGGCGAAACTGGTGCGAGTGACTTCTGACTGGCTTCCTGGGACGCTGACGTCATCGAGTACGGCGGTTGCAGATCACATAAAGCCGAGTCTGCAACGAGCACCGATCAGTGGGCATGTAAGCACTGAAAATATGGGACGCTCACACCCCATTTTCTTCGTTATGCAGGTCAGTTACTACTCTAAGCTCCCACGCTATTGTTTCAAATCAAATGATGTGTTCATTATAGTGCTTCCATGCCCTGAAGCCTTGTGCGAACCATTTTGCTCATTGTTTTTGACGCTATGCGGTGACATCGAAGCTAACCCGAGTCCTGACGATGATCTACTGTCGGAAGTCTTGTACACGGTCAGGAAGATAAACGCACGCACAATCCGCATGGAATCGCAGCAGAATGAAATGTCTTCTTCTATCGAAGAATTAAAGCAACAGCAGCTAAATGATTCCAAGGCAATATCGGAAATGAAAGAAAGAATAGCAAAAGACGAAAATCAAACCTCAGTACTAGACAGGTGGAAAGAAGAGATAGACGAATTACGTGAACAAGTGTCCCGAATCGGCACTGACACATGCACACTTCGTTCTAGGGTTGATGAAGCAGGAGATCGTGCGCGCCGCGATAACCTGCTATTTTATAATATTCCGGATACTAACACTGAAACCGCGATCGAATCGGAAGAAAAAATTTTACATGTTCTTAACAATACGCTTAAGCTTAAAGTATCTGGGGAGGACATATCCCATGCGCATAGAATTGGTCACTTTTATCCAGCCAAGCAACGTCCATTGATCGTCAAATTCGCTAACTATAAACCTAGAGAACTGGTCTTTTCTAAGAAATCTGAACTTAATAATAGCGACATTACTTGAGCCAGGATTTCTGTCCTGCGACGCGCCAAGCCACAAACAAATTTGTCGAATATGAAAAGCAGCTGAAGGTACCATTCAAACTTTCACGCAACAAGCTGGTTGTCAACGGCAAGCATTATGTTTACAATGCGGATGACGATACCTGTTACGAAGTCCCCCCCGGCAATGCACACCAAACATCTCCTTCAACCCTCCGGTCTGGACGTGTCAGGCACAAAGACAGTAGCTAGGTCCACGTGAGGGGTAGTAGTCAAAATGCAAACGCGTCGAAATTTTCTGTTCTCTTAACAAACATACGCAGCCTCATGCCCACAAGAGATAATTTTCTGCACTAATCAATGATACTGACTGCGATATTATTGCCCTAACAGAAACTTGGCTCTCGAGTAAAGAGAAAAATTCGGAGTTGTTCTACAGCGACAAACAGTATGTTGTGTTTCGTAAATACCGCGCTGAAAGATGTGCAGGTGGGGTTCTGCTTGCTATTAATCAATGTATCGAGTGTTCTTTTTTGCCAGTTGTCTCTGATTTGGAATCGGTATGGTTTTGTTAATATGTGAACTTCAAAAAAATAGTTGTTGGCGTGTGTTATCGATCACCATCAAGCCCAGCATCTTTTTGTGACCAGCTGCATGATTGTTTGAATCAGGTAACTGTACGGTATCCTGGAGCAAGTATTATTCTTCTAGGGGATTTCAATTTTCCTGCATAGACTGGTTGCACGTATCTTCGCTTACTTGCTCCTCAAGCACTGAATCTAGTAGGTTCATTAAACTTTGTTCCGACTTCGGTTTGTCACAAGTTGTAACTTCGCCGACGCGGGTCACACAGCAATCGTCATCTATTATAGATTTAGTTCTTACGTCATCACCAGATACTATGTCAAGAATTTTTCACTTGTCCGGTCTTAGCGATCATGACGTATTACATTCTGAGCTGACCATACTGAAAACATCGTTGCGCAGACGTTTCAAACAAATTAGGGGCTACAGTAAAGGTAATTATGAAGCAATAATTAACAAACTTTCCTTGTTTATTGAACCTTTTCTGCCTCATTACCTTGAAAGAACGGTTGAGGATAACTGACTGCTGTTCAAAAATAACCTACTGGATCTTCTGAACAAAGTTATTCCTTTACGTCGAGTTTTTTTTAAATGCAACGCCCCCTGGTATAACTGCTATCTCAAACGACTTGCTAACAGAAAGAAAAGACTCTTTAAAAAAGCAAAACGATCCTTCGATCCTCCGCACTGGTCAAAATATAAAACCGCGAACTCGAGATATTCGTCCACCCTCAAATCCACTAAGTTCAAGTTTTTTAACGCCACTCTGCCTACATTACTTAAAAGTAACACAAAGCAATTTTGGAATATTGTTAGGACACAGAATACGAGCACCATTGCATTAACTACCTCTAAAGGTGACCCCGTGCTCAGCCGTCTCTGCACGTCGGTGTTAAACGACACGTTTGTCACGGCTTTTTCATCTTCACGAACCCTGCCTCAGTCTCCCGAGCTTCGGTCAAAGAATTAGTTTCCGATGGATCTTTTTATCTGCAACAAAACTGGGATTTCAGCCATTATAGAAAAATTAAAACCAAAATCTTCTTGCGGTGTGGACGAAATCAATTCAAAAATTCTAAGAAACGCTCGTAAATATTGTTCGATGCTACTAGAATGCATATTTTCGCAATCTTACCATCTCCACGCATTGCCACGAGATTGGACAGCAAACAAACACCAGTATATAAATCAGGAGATTCTCAAACACCCTCTCTCTCACTTCTGTGTGCTGCAAAATATGGAGCATATTATTTTCCCACAGCTCACAAAATTTTTAGAAGATAATAGTTTTTTCACTCCCGCTCAGCACGGGTTCAGAAAATGCTTCTCCTGTGAACCACAACTTTTTTCAATTACTTGCAATCTGCACAATAACCTAGATACTGGTTGTGTAACTGATTGCATATTCCTTGATTTTGCTAAAGCGTTTGACAGAGTGGACCATTCCCTACTTATACATAAAATGAGTGTTCTTAACATAGATCCGTTAATACTGGACTGGATACACTTTTTTTTAACCGCACGTGTTCAATTTGTCTGCGCTAATGACTCAAACTCTCCTACATCTCCCGTTAGTTCCGGTGTTCCGCAAGGATCAATTTTAGGACCTCTCTTATTTCTAATATATATTAATGATTTACCAACTAATATCACATCTGAGATATGTTTATTTGCAGACGACTGCGCAATTTGTCGGAAAATAACGAGCCACACTGACGTTATGCGGCTTCAAACTGACTTAGATAATCTCTCCGCCTGGTGTCAAACGTGGCAGATGCAGTTAAAAATCTCAGAATGCAGGTTTGAGATTTGATTCCCCTTAATGATTCCCCTTTACAGACCACGCTCTCTTACAAGTATCTTGGCATTATTATTACTAACAAGCTTTCCTGGAACCTACATATAGAGAACATAACATCCAAGGCTAACCAAACTCTAGCCTACCTCCGTATAAATTTTTCTCTCGCACCTTTGTCGTTAAAGTTACTTTTATACACTACCTACGTTCGCCCTAAATTAGATTATACTTCTTCTATTTGGGATACGGCTCACATGACATTATTACAATCAGTCGAGATGGTACAAAATTGTGCAGCCCGTTTTATTTTATCTAATTATCACAGAACAGCCAGCGTTACCCAAATGAAAAAAACTTTAGGCCTTCCGAACCTCTCGACTCGCCGAAAACACTCACGAATTTGCCTCTTTCACATAATTTACCACCATAACTTCACGTTGCACAATTCATGGATTCGTCCTGCGCCTTACGTGTCAGCTCGCCGAGATCACTCACATAAAGTCAATGTACCTCATTCAAATACTGTCACACATTCCGCATCATTCTTTCACAAAACGTGCAAGAATTGGAACAATCTACCGCGCTCACTAACAAGTGTTAAAAACCCTGATCTATTTAAGGATGTTTTAAATAACTCTAAATAAATTCCCACTCAGTGTCCAAATTGAATACCTTACAGTGCTTAGCATGATGGTTATGTTATTGATTGCGACCATATTTATTTTATATATGCTTTAAATATTGCCAAATCAATTCACCACTTTGCACCTGGATTGTATTTTCTTTACTCCTTTGTGACACTGTTCTAATCTTGCTGTTTAGTTACGAACAGTGCATCTGTCATCACTTTGTTATTGTTGTAACCCCTCCCCTCAATAATGTATCCGCACCCTGAGGGTAAAATCATTGTAAATGTAAATGTAAATGTAGACGATGTTGCCTGTGATACCGGGTAACCTAACTTACTCTGCTCAGTTGCAGCTTCGGTTATATCCCCTGAAATGAGAAAAGGCAAATCAGCAGAACATGTAGACGTGAGATGGCCTTTGTAGTAACGAAACGTCAACTGTCACTTATTTGTTGTTCTGAAAGTCTCATAATCTCAAGTCTGCATTCATTTAGTCATGGGTCTTTATGCTGTAAGCACTTTCATTCACGTCAGGGAGATTATTGCTCGGAGTGCAGAGACAAGCTAGACGAAAGAGAAAAAAATATGACAGAAACGCATAGCTCTTGGCGAAAAAAGTACCGCTATTTTACATTTTAGAATAGGCGCAGTTGGCATCGCTAACTCATATTGTCATCCACTGTTCGTGGTAGGAAAAGCAGGGTTAGTTTCTCGAAATGGCGGTGGTTTCCTTGTTAGGGCGTCTCAGGAGAACATTCGTTGTATTTGGCGTTGCTCAAACTTAGCCATGGGCTGGGGTACCTATTTCGAAATGCTTAGAGTAGCTTTTATAGGTATCAGGAAAACGTTTTATGTACCAGTCTAGAACCGTGAAAGTAATGTCTAGAAAGAACTATGGCGTTGTTCAAGTGTCACAGCATTTAGCGAAAGCTTTCAAAAAATAAATTCCAAGCACAAATGAGGAGAAGTGAAACTTATTGCTGTTATGAGACAATCGCTAATCACAAAAACACTGTTAAATTTCCCTCATGAAGATTTCACAGCTTTCCAACAAGTATTCTTCCCCAACAGAGAGCAAAAATACGAGGTGGCTACAGTCAAGCCGCTTACAACCCAGTAGCACTGGTAACATGGCACACACACATGACCACTGTTTATCCGAAAAAAATTCCGATGCATATTAAAGAATCTTGGGTATGCAAACAAAGATACCACATTTTGTACTTAAATATACATGTTAAGTGGTGGTACGCCAAACAGCGAAAATTGGTATAAAAAGTGTTACAAGCAAGATAAAGAGCTGTGGTCAATTACCGAACTGTGGTCAATTACAGTAGCGTGCATAAAGTATAACAATTAAAGGCAGGAACTGCCCTTCGCGCCGTGTGCTAACATGAACCGTTCGATAACAAGCAGTACAGGTTTCCCGACCCATTTCTTGCCGTTCTACTGTCTTCATACTGTGGGGTTCCCCCCATTAGGCCTGCTCTCACGCAACAACATTCTGTAGCGACTCTGACATCACCATTTTTTTCCGACAGGGGCCTCACGGCAACGAACGGGCCCACGGGCGAGCGAGCTAGGCTATATCAAACCCCCCAGGGTGTATATCTTACGTCCTACCAAACAATGCTTGGCACTGACTTCAACTGGGAATGTAGGCTCCACAGAAAATAACGATGGCTGGATCGGCTGTTCACGGTGCCTTACGTAGCCTATTCGAGAACTCGAAGACTTTCCCGAGGCACCCAAGGGTTTTTGAATAATGCGCGCTCAGAGTAACCTTACAAAGACAGTGTTATTTCACACGATGGAGACAGAACTACTTCGTCTGGGCAAGGCCACAGGATTCTACAAAAATCGACAGGACCGCATGTACACCCTCCTAGGTCATTAAATGATTTGCCGGCACAAAAGAACTGGATCTGAGCATTCATCACCATGTGTCTGACTCTGATAAATTTAAATAGTCACGTGCCAATCACGAGCCAAATTGACTGCAGTCATAGATAAATACATTCGGCTATGTCACTGTCCAAAAGAGGCCACGGATAGCTCCTCTGATACGAAGCGGCCAAAGAGGGCAGTTTTAAACCCTCCCTACGCATTGCGGCCAATACCCATTCCTTATGAAAGTTCTCTGTCTGTCTGTGAGTGTCTGTCTGTCTGTCTGTCTGTCTGTCTGTCTGTCTGTCTGTCTGTCTGTCTGTCTGTCTGTCTGTCTGTCGTAGGTGTTCAGGTGGTAACGTGCATGTGAGCTACTAGGCCAAGGATTGGAGTGCTGGTGTTGGAGAAATGGCAAGTGTGTATTATGCAACCAAAGCTGTATGCCGTTCGGAAGAGGGTACCGTTAATGCAAACAGGGTGCTGTGGGGTTGGACATCAGGAACACGGTGGGCGCATTCAGCAAACATAGAAAAACAATTTATTTCACGTTCCCGCAACTGCACAGCCTGGTTGCGTGATACACTGTAAACGCAAACTAGCCGGAAATGGAGTTTTAATCAAGTAATGTGCCCTGAAAAGTACCTATAGCAAAAAATGTACTCCCTAGGCATGATCTAAAGAAGTGGACGAACCTCCATGGTAGTACCGTTGCCCATCCGGGTAGCAACAGGGAGGATTTAGAACTACTTAACACCATTTGTGAGATGGCGTTCCGTTCCTTGCATACTACCTCGTCCACAATAAACGCCCTATCTGAGGTAATCATCTCAAGCGGGCGGTCGCCATGTTAGTCTTCTGTTGTCTCCGTGCACCAATACTTCAACCGTGGCCTAATGCTAATTAGAACGAGTGAGCAGGACGTGACGGTTGCACGCAGCTACAAAACCAATACCGTACGTATACCCGTATAGATGCTTCAACCAGCGCGATCACAGGCAGAGAGCGCGGCCGTGTTGTCTCAATCTGTTTATTTTGGCGATAGGTGTTGTCAAACTCTGCTGCTAACGAAGAGGCAGTTCTCGCCGTTGCAAACAATTGCAATGTTCATCTGCTTCGCTTGCTTGCGCATACATAGACGATTTAAATTCTCGTGCCAGCGCGCCAACGCACCCGACTGCAGCGACTCAACTTGCCCTGGCGGCACGACTGGCTGCCCGGATGTAAACAATCTCTGTGCTATCAACGCAGCGCGGCCGGTGACTCGGCGCGGCCGGAGCTTCAAGCCTCGCCTTGAGCCGTCGTTTTTTCGTATTTGTGAAGGACTAGTAGTGCCATTTGGTGGAAAGAGTTTCATGTGCTCCTGTCACACGAGGAACAGCCGCAAACAGCATTTGGATACGGCGACAGGTGTGGACAGCTTGCTGGTAAGTGGTCTTTCATCAGTCGATGCGTTTGTCAAACGTTTGGATAGGGTTAACAGCGAAGTACCCGGGTACCCGTGCCGCTAGCGCACAGCTCGTACACGCACGGGCAAAGAAAAAAGCGCACACTCGTATTATTTTACTTGTTTGTGGGTTTTGGGGTATGCGGTCGCATTCTTTTGTAGGCCGGTTTGTAACAGGGCATTCGAGATAAAATCGTTTGTCGCGCGCGGCGTCGTTTCAAAGCAACGTGACGGTTACTTCGTGCTGGCGAAAATTAGCGCAGTCAGACAGAAGCGGGAAGGAAGGTAGAGAGATCGGGAAAGAGGGCGCTAATATATAAAAGAAAGCGTAATGCAAGACGAGAAATATAACACAACCCGCCTGCATTTCTCCGAACTTCAGGACAGAGCCGCACACGGGTACGTTGTCACAAACTCGAGCGTACGACGTCTAAAAGTACCGTATATTTTTTTTTTCATTTTTCAACGTGACCTGAGCCACTTATCTTCTCATTACCGCGCATGCAGACCTGATTGTGTCCCTGTGTTTGAGCGCACAGCCATCCTTTTGCGACATAAGAACCAGCAAACGCGAGAAATTGTATATAAGCCAGCCACATCAGAAAAGCTGGTTCCGAATGTATCAGTCATCCCTCTATCGCCCTGCTTAATCGAGAAGTCGCATATTTAGACGCACATTGAGCGCTATTTCGGTGCTTCTTCTGGGAATGCGTGTTGGGGGTGGGAGGGGGGTCTTAATCCATGTATGATGCGGTTATCTTTGCTGATTTTTCGCCTTTCGTACGCCTCAAAGTTCGTTTTGTGGTTTTGTTGTTACGGTTTTTTAGTATTTTCGGCTGAGTGCGCCGAGAACTGTGACGCATTGGGGGCGCGGCTATTGGGCGCTTGGGCATATAAAGCTTTGAATTGTGCAATAATAAACTAGTTGCGAGTGTGCGCTTGTGCCGTCTTCATGTGTTATCCTATACTCCGTAAAAATGAGTTGCCTGTCCTTTTAGGTACGGCAAAATCTCGCGCAGCGCATCATTCTGCCAGGGGGCCATATCATAATGTCAATGCACACACTATGAAAGCAGCTTGCACTTAATGCGTCACATTGTCTGCTGATAAGCATTTTAGATTCGCCCCTCTCATCATCATTCACTTCGTGGAGATGGCGGGATTTTCTTTCATAGCTTGTTGTCACTGCAGTAATTAATAGCAGAATCAGTCCTACAAATCACAGAAACACAGAAACGGCTCGTTTCACGTTGAAAATAATCACAGTAACACACTTTGCACCACACGGAGGAACAATCGGTTGCAGTGATGAGGCATAAGGGTAACTTGTTGTTAAAGGGTCATTGAAGACAACCAACAAGTTGATTTCAAACGGAAGTCGGACCTCCGCATAGCCATTTCAGCATTGATTTAGTGCCAAGATGCCTTAAGTGCTGAGAAATCGCTGTTCAACTGCTCATCAAACGTGACGCAAACACGACTGCAGTCGCTGTTTGCATCAGGATAAACCGGAAGCAAGTGAAGCAGCGGTGATTAATAGCAGTATACAAGCAACTGAATACAACATTACCACGTACCAAGCAGTTTGGTCAGTTCCGGTCAAATCGCTCATGCTTCCCCAAACTCCCCCGTCATTTGCCGTCGAGACCACTAAGCAAAATGTTTCTCCATTGGACCTGTGATCAGTATTTACGCTTCACTGAAGAAAAACATTGGCCTTTTGAGGCCCCGCAAGTTTTGGCGTCGAACGATTTTCTCATGCGTAGCTCGCATGCTCCCTTGGAAAGCGGTACTGCCACCCCAAGTATGGACGAGTAGCACCATCCAGCGGCAGCCAAGAAAGAAGTTGTGCGCGTCAGGCCACTTAAGCCCTTCCGGTGAAAACGTGTTTTTGCTAGTTTCAACCTTATTTTAAAAAAATGCCAGGTGTAAGAGGGGTATAATAGTGTTCTCCGTGAGCTAATCTATCAATCTAGAGAGACTTGCATTTTAACTTGACTGTCATTTAAAGTTGTGCTCGAGTATATTGTGCGGACGTAATATCTTTTTTATTGCTGCAAAAGCCACGATGGTTAATGTACTGGCACTTGGTTTTATGAAGCCTTTGCATTCCTAATTTAAGTACTGAATCTTCGCAGGGAACCTGGCATAACAATTTTATTACTGTACCGAATTATTAAGTTCATTTAACCATAGTGTCTGTTTTGAATTTTACATGTGGGGCTTTTTTTTTCTTTTTTGCTTTTTCAGGTAGATGTTCCTTTGACTCCCTGCCTGCATTCCGGGAACGGGGAAATTAGCCTCCGCATCGATGGTCAGAGTGTCTTGACTGCATCATCTTTACTGGGAGGACTGTGTAGTCTGTTTGCATCGTTCTGGGTTTTCAACATTCAATATCCCAAGAAGGCACACAGAGCTCTAACGTTTGTGGAACATGCCTTTTTGGACCTTGCCAGCACGAATCCACGTGTGAAGGATTTAGAACTAAATAACTTTTATCGCATCAATATCCCTCACCAATATTTTATTTGTTTTCAATCCTGTAATCATTGAATAGTAGTTTAAAGAATTTCGTATTATGTTTCTGACGTTTTCTTTTTTTTACTGAACAGGGGATATTTGATAGGCCCTTCTGTATGCTGGTAATACAGCTATCTTTTAGTGAAGCAATAATATTAACCAACTAATATAACTTGAAACAACTATCTAAATAATGTTGGGAACTGGTGCCAAATGAATCAACTCAAAATTATCGGAAAAACACGAATTACATGGCTGCTTCTTCTCACTCTGAAGAAGCTGTCGCGATACCACCCATTCTGTTCTATATCCTTGCAATTAACCCCTCAGACTGGGTCACTTTTCAAGGCGGATTTGTGTCTTTATCAAAACGCACTGGTATTTTCCGCAGCATATTTCTCGTTCTTTATATTACTCATTTATCCATAGCCATCTCATTGCTGTCTGTCTCCTACATCATTTATCTCTGTGCCTTTACCATCTACAAAATGCTCGTTACCTTTCAATATCAAATCGTTACACAGCTCTCGCTCATTTAACCACCAATTGAAAAATTGTTTTGTTGTTTTAAACCACTGCAACCATTTTTTTCACTTTGTGTACTGAGTACTGATGCGTACTGATAAGTACTCACGTGTTCTCAATCCTCTAGTATTATATAATGATGTCACTTACCATGCCGTTGTGTTTGTGCCTATATGTTTTTCGCGTATTTCCAGTTCTTGTAGTAATATTGTTTCTACAGTTTGTTCAACTAGCACACAGATCGCTCATTTCACCATCAACTGAAAATGTTTTGTTGTTGTAAACCACTGCAACCATTTTTTTCACTTTGTGTACTGAGTGCTGATGCGTTCTGATAAGTTCTGATAAGTACTGACGCGTTCTCGATCCGCTATTATTATATAATGATTTCACTTACCATGTGGTTGTGTTTGCGCCTATCTTTGTTTTTCGCGTATTTCCAGTTCTTGTAGTAATATTAATTCTACGGTTTGTTCAGCTAGCACTCTATTGCTGTCTTCCATTCCTAACTGGCGTGTTTTTAGCAATTTACCATTTTTGATTTCTTATAGGAGGTCGCCCTAAGTTTTTATTTCGGAGCCTCCTTGTGTACACCATGTACCATGTAAACTTGTATGCGAAAGTTCGTTTGAAATAAACCTGAAACCGAGAAAAACCGTGTGAAATCAGTACTCCCGCAGGGAACTAGAAACTCTCCCTTGTGGCCTTGAAAAAACTCATTTCGGAAGGCCTGCAAAACCGCCCCAACCTTGCAAAACTCCATTCAAAAGAAATATATGCTTCCCTTGAACCTCCTCAAAACGCCCCTGAAATAACATAAGTACTCCCCAAGGGAGCCATAATAGGCTCCTATTCAACCGCCTAAAAAGTCCATAAACATCACTTAAAAACGCCTTGAGGAAGCAAAGAATACTCCATTTTGATCTCCTTAAATTCTCCCTAACATTTCTTAACACTCCCTAACTACCTCCTTTCTATCACCTAAAAACACCCTGTTTTGAGGAGGTAAACAAAACCTCCCTGTTCCATGTAGTAAAAAAAACTCCTACAAGGAGGATCACTAGAGGACAGGCGAAAAAGAACCTCTAGGGAGTATATGGGTGGAAAAAAAGTTTAGAGTGTAGGGAGCGGTATGGTGGTCGGAATTTCCAACGGGAGGGATGGGTGAAGAACAAGGTCTGAGTAACAGGTCTTTAAAGGCGTACGCGTGCTGGCAGCATACCGGGTGAACGGCCTGATGGGTTCTTAGGCTAAGGCTTCGGCGTGATCGTTACGCGGTATGCCTGCACGACAAGGAAGAAACCACCGCGCAGATTCGCAAGCTGATGGAGTGGAGCGGTTCAAGGAGGGAGGCAATGCGTTGTGTGACGCAATTGGAAAGGAAGTGGCGACCGGCCGCTATTTGATCTGTAGAATGTAGGCTCTCGTCGCAACCAAGCAGGCAGCACATCGAGAATATAGAACGTGCGATGCCCCACTCCTCATGGATAGAAGCATCCGTGCAAGTTACACGATCACGTTTGTGTCTACCATAACAAACACCTAGGTTAGAGAGGAGTGGTTCAAGAAGGAGGACAATGTTGGTTGCGGGTCGTAATGTGCCTGGTTGCTGTCAGGGTTGGAGCTAAGGGATTTCCCACTCGACGATGCGCACCTGTCATCGGTTGCGAGGACACGACTGTCACGAGGTGCCATCATGCACCATTCATGTCACGATGGACTCTTGACGACATGTTTTGTGTACACAGTGATTTTGATGTATTCGGCTTTGGGGGTACGCCGTGAGGCCCCCAAAACATCGCGGTGGCACTTGTGGTCTTAGACTGCTAAGGTTTCTTATAAACATAGCCTTCGTTTAGTTCATGCAATGCGGCGGGAGCGCTAGCGTCGTTTGAGGGTCCCAGACTTCTGCACGACTATAGCAGTGTCAACCAGCGCCAGGGCCGATCTCCCGTGCCGAGGTCGGTTTTCCAGACCTCACCCTCTTCATCGGGCCAGGCGCATCTTCCGTGCTTTCCCTTGCTTTTTTTTCTATCGCCTTTCTACTGCCATAGTTCGCTGTAAAAATAAGGTGGCTAATATTCTCATCTCACCGTGACTAATATGGTAATACCCACATCCACCCCACATGTCATAGCACACTACAAAACACTTAGGTAACCTGTTAACTAAACCCGTGGAGTGGCTACACGTAGCAGGCAGATGAAATTGAGAAATCATTAGACAGGCTTCGTTCGTTTCAGTCACATGGTAGCGCCAGCACCATAATCTTGTGTGCTCCCCCTGAATGCAGAAGGCAAACATCCCTGCTGATAACACCCTACCGTAGCGCTCGCTGCTGAGCACGAGGTCGCGGGTTCGATTACCGGCCGCGGCGGCCGCTTTTCTGATGGAGCCGACAAGCAAAAAACCCCGGTGTACGAGATTTGGGCGCAGGTTAATGATCCCCAGGTGGTCGAAATTAATCTGGAACCCTCCACTACGGCGAGCCTCATCGCCTGCGTTGCATCGGCGCTTTAAACCCTACAATAAATCAAGGCCCCATCGTACATGTAACCAATGTCCAAGTCACGCCTTTTATAAAGCTTAAGAGTTGGAAAAAAACAAGCTCATCTTACCGGTTGTTTAGAGACAATCAGTTTAAGAGTGTGGAATGGGTTGAGGTTCCATTACAAATTTAACTGTCCCTGTGTAATTGACTGGGACCCAGCGCAGCCGTGCCCAATTGGAACCTTCTGATGGAGAGTGTTTGCTCGAGGAGGGCTATGGAAGAAAGAGGCTGTGGTAGAGAAACAGTCGCTTTCGGTGCGTCGATGAAAGTTATGCAGTTTTTACTGCACCGTTACTTTCTATGTTGATGTTACCAGAATAAAGTTATTCTCGTAGTGCGGGTCTTGAAAAATTATCAACGGAGATAAGTCGTGTAAGTTTTGAATCTCTAGGTGCACAAATGGGACTGGCCATAATAAAAATGATGTTACTCATTGTACATAAATACTGATATACTAAACTTTTATGCATATTTATATACATAGAAAGTGGCCACCGTTTGGTCTCACCTTTTTCAAGCCATGCTCTGTGCAACAACCCCTTCGGGACAGTAACTAATGGTGGGTTCAAACATTAGTCAGTAGAGGCCATTTACTCCGAAAATAGCCTTAGACGTCTAGGGAAAGCTTCTGTTCTACATCTGCGTACGACACCCGCCACTGACGAAGCATCGGGTCATTGATGATCCTGCTGTACGAGCTTTTGGCCAAATCCCTTATTGTGTCTCTGCTAAATAACTTGATGCAATTCGTAGCGCTGTTAAGCAAGATCCAAAAAGTCACAGGCTATGTAACGCCAAAGGCAAAAAATATTTCAAAGACCGATGCGAAGAAGACCGCCTTCTCACGAAAGAAATTTTCATCATATTACGCGCTGGTGTCTGAACTCGTAGCTAGGGCGCTTCCTGTCCAAGACCCTTTTCGCAGCCGCGCTTGGATTTTCGGATCCTCGTGATTGCGCAAGAATAACTGTAACACGAGTTTGTACTACTCTACAGGATTGTAGTATAGTGCACCAAAATACTTTCGTGTCCGAAAATGTTGCTATGAATCTAAGCAGGTAGAGACTAGTCATATCGACGGCTTTAGCCGCCCCTCACTGTAGGAACGAACTCGCCCATTGGAGTACCCAGCCTATTATTGTTTTCTTTTTTTGGTGCGCTGTAATGTTAGGGGTAGTTGGCCATAAATACGTCTGCGGAAACCTGTCAGAGCCTCTACGCCAAATTAGGTTCTATCGGTTTTCATTCCAACAGGTCGAAAACGAATAGCAGTAGATTTTGATATGGGTGTTGGAACAGAGGTGTGCGTGTAGGGAGCGTGTGACACCTAAAGTGGGCGCGCTGTTCCGCCTTGGCAGCACCACCACGGGCCCCAACTGTGTCCAGCGGTGGAAGACCTCTGTCGAGACCGTCTGCTAGACCAGCGTTCGGCATTGCAAGAAGTGTAATCCAAGCGGGTAAATGTAGCAGGATTGAGTGTTCCAGATATTTCGTGGGATCAAATGAAGAAAAGCGCTGGAAACTTTACGACAGCGAGAAGGTTTTCGACTTGTCGGAGGAACGCCACTCCGCACAGTGCACTGCTGTTATGGTTGATTGGTTGATTGATTGATTGATTGATTGATTGATTGATTGATTGATTGATTGATTGAATGATTGATTGATTGATTGATTGATTGATTGATTGATTGATTGATTGATTGATTGATTGATTGATTGATTGATTGATTGATTGATTGATTGATTGATTGATTGATTGATTGATTGATTGATTGATTGATTGATTGATTGATTGTAGTGTTTAACGCACCGAGGCAACGCTGGCGATGAGGCGGGACATAGTGGAAGGCTCCGTATTATTTTTGACCACCTGGGATTCTTTAATGTGCGCCAAAGTCTCGTACCCATTGGCATTTTCGCTTTTCATTCAGAAAGGCTTTTCGCTCAATTAAAAAAGCGGATATGGCGGCCGGGAATCAAACTTACGACCTCGTACTCAGCGCAGAAAGCACCGTTTTCATGGCTTGAAGAATACACCAAAAATGGAGGCTTAAGCATTCACAATGCGTGTGAGTAACCGTCATTATATCACTTTAGCGTGGAACACCTTATTGTAATTTAGCAAACGTTAATACGACCGACCGAAGCTAGGGACCCACCCATCTTCATTAAGCTAAATACGGACTGTTCCTATTTCTACCCTTGAACATGGGATCCAGCGCAGCCTTTCTTCATGAAGCTAGAGCAGGCTTTTGTTCTTTTAAAGCACGCTTGACGGGTTGCTTGTTCAGTTGAACGATACGCTCAACCAGAACGATGTTTATTTCGCGCCGTCATCACCTTAAACGCAAGACTACCGTGTTCTTTGGGTGTTCCATTTTTCCGTACACCTCCGGCTTTGGGTTTATGGTTGCTGCTTACAGGTACAAGCCTTCAACTTTCACTGTCAATATTTTAGTGCTATAAGAGCCACTTGTAGAGCTCTCGTTTTTATAATCTGCGCTGCCTATTTTTCGGTTATGCTGCACAACTTGCTCAATGATCCCGCACACGGACACCGTCGGAAGAAAATGTCAGCAACCACTTACTTCACCCTAATCATACAGCGTATCCATTCGAGTTGGTCGGGCTGATGGCATGGCCATATTTAAAAACGTAAAACGCTCGTTCGCAATGGCCAATTATCGAAAGAATGTGCACACTTCCCGACCCAACAGTTCGAACGCGACATCATGAAATCGCCGTCTCTCCGTCAAAACAGCAGGGCTGCTGCTCGACTGCCCACCGCGTAGTGTGGGAACCGAGGGCGACCCACTAGGGCGTGACCAATGTCCTCCCTGTACGCTCGAGCTTGATTGTAGTGCCGTCATAGACGTTGGAGTAATTTCTTAAAATTGCACCGGCACCGGATTATTTGAACGTTCTGTTTCTATGGAAGGGGGCAGGGTATACTGGGACCTCTGTTCTAAGTATATGCACACCGTTCATGGACGTGGACATGGTTGCGGTTTCCGAGATGTTTGATAATGACTCCGTTTGTATCATGCTTGCAGTATAGCCATAGGCATAGATGGACACCACGCATACTACGAGTGATACGAGTGACCCCTTCGAAGAATTTCAACAGGAAGTTAGAAGCATGCGAGCAGTCTTGCAAACTAATGTGATGCCAAAAGGCAAAGCTGTTCGACGGTATCTCTAAGCAAAGAGCGTGTTTTCCACCCTTTATTTTGCGTACGTCTTATCACCTGGGCAAAATATGAATTCTGGAGAAAATTTGCCCTTATGAATGGCGTTCTTGTAAATCCTGTTAATAACCCTTCCAATCTTAAGACGAATGGGTAATGTGCTGCACAGGACAAAATACAAAGAATTGTAAGCTGAAGATGGCTCCGAAAATTCATATCTACCCCGGAACACCGCATTTCCACAAAATGGTGCCAAAGCGAAAATGGCGACATTGTGCCAAGTGGCTTCATTGCGGCCATGCAAAAGACTTCAGTTTGCCCGGTGATCATTGGAGCTCTTGGACTGACTGGCGTCGCGTCACCAGAGGGCACTTGCTTCAATGTCGATTCGGATTTTGGAGTTTAAGATACCGAACTTACCCAGGCTGTAAAATGCGCCGCAGTAGAAGATGCGGCATTAATTTTGACCTGATCGGGATGTTTGACTCACGCCGAAATCTCGGTTGGTTGGTTGAAGGGTCTAACGCGCCGACGCAACGCAGGCGATGAGGCGCGCCGTAGTGGAGGCCTCCGGATTAATTTTTACCACCTGGGGATCTTTAACGTGCGCCCAAATCTCGTACACACAGGCGTTTTTGCTTTTCGCCTCCATCAGAAAAGCGGCCGCCGCGGCCGGGAATCGAACCCGCGACCTCGTGCTCAGCAGCGCAACGCCTTAGCCACTGCGCCGAAATCTCGATATCCTGGTGTTCTCGACTCTCTCTTCCCTGAGAAAAGGGGCCACCAGGGCCAGGACACGAACTCTCGTCCTTCGGCTCAGCAGCACAATGTCTTACCCACTGAGCCACCGCAGTGGGTGCTTCGATATCGAGTGTAACATCATTTCCTGCGTCCATTATGCGCAGTCGACCACCCCAGTACACCAAAAAGGCTTAAGTGAAGGAGGCGTTTAGAGGCAGGACAGCGTGTTTTGGTCATCTTTTGCATCGCGTTTGAGGTTTAGTTTTGTCGGGCTATGAATTTGCACTTCCTCAATCGTAAAAATTGGGGATTAGGGTAATTGTAGATTAGTGAGAGAGGCCTTTGCCCTGCAGTGGACGTAGATAGGCTGGTGAGTAAAGATGATGATGAGTAATCGTACAGAAGCACACCTCCCTCCGCGGCGAGAGCGTCAATTGATCATAGGGTTAGAGTACACATTACACCGAAAGCCGAGTAAAACATACCAAACTATTGCTACTCTCGAAATCCACGGGAACTATTTTTTCACGTTTTCAGAAAACATTTTTACAAAAAAAAATGACAGGACTAGACAAATGAAACACGTCGGTTTGTGGGTGCTGTGACCCGAGCCATTCCATTAGAAACTGACCACTGTAAATCAAAGTTACGAAGTTACGTACTGCTCACAACCACGAAGTTAACACGGCGGATATTCTTTTGAAGCTCGGAGAAGGACTGTCACTGGTGTTGAAAGCTAACCAGAAGTACATGGGGCTACGTGGTTTCAACACGGAGCAAGAAAAAGGCAGGAATGTGCTTCCTGTGCTTCCTAGGACGGCCAGATAACGTCACAAGCGATTTGCCTAGTCTAAGCTAGCGGCATCGGCCGGGAATATGAGAAACCGCACTGCCGGCGCTGTCGATATTTGAATGCACAGCTCAGGAATAAACAGTGGTCCTTATCATTTCGTCGATCAGGGTGCCCGCCTTCCGTTTGCCGCAGCTGCTACAAAGCTTTCTAGTCCGCCTTCGTTTTCACAGTGGCTAACTTCACTTTCATTGCGACTCAACTTGTGAATATAAGCCTACTGTTTTAAAACAAGATTGATTGCGAGCTCCCCAAATTTATTAATTCAAGTTATTACACTACATCGCTAGCCACAAATTAAATGGCAGTGTTAATTGTGCCCTATACTTCCGTAAACCACAAATCAGGAGACCCATCATTAGATCAAGCTATGGTAAGGAGCAAGTAGACTACCAAGTTGCCACCCTTGCAAGCAAAGTTCGCCAGCTCTTTGACTTTACATGAACATGAAATAAGAAGTAATCAATACAGCTTATTTAAATCGCATAGCAATCTGCCCTATCTACCTATCTGTAAACAGCATGCGCAAACTTGGTTTTATTTCTAGATGCTTCACTTTAGAGCCGATGGGGATGATGATGGTTAGATGTTAATGACACAAGGCTAACATGGTCGGAGAGCGCCTACCTTTAGAGCAAACATAACATTCTTCTTTGCTGTTATGTACCAAGCTGAAATTCTTTTTGGCCTATTAGAGTATGTATACCTTTTTAAAGACTATGTTTTTTTTGCATGTGTGCCATGCTGAAAGAGTATTTTTGTGCACATAGGGATGCACTTTTGGGTTTATTACAGTATGTATGCCTTTTTAAAGACCGTTTTTTCCGCATGTGTGCCAAGCTGCAATGGTATTTTTGTGCACATAGTAGTGCACGTTTGGGCTTATTACAGTATGTATGCATTTTTAAAGACTCTTCTTTGTGCATGTGTGCCATGCTGAGATAGTATTTTGGTGCCCAAAGGGATGCGCGTTGTGTAACTTTCGATATTATGTTCTTCATGTAGAGGCGCAGCCGTGCAACACTGCTCTCGGGGGAAAGCCTCGGTCAGACTTCAAGCCTTTTGCTTTTCCCCTAGTTTCTTTGTCATCTCGACCCGCATGCAGTAAGCGATAACTTTACACTTGACATCATCTAACCGCAGGCTGAGCCACCCCGGGATAGGCCGTTTTGCCAATATATTGCTCCGTGTATTTCACCTCTGTATCGTACACATTGAAAAAATGCGCTACGGGGCTTAGTAAATCTAGTATGCTCGAGCACGCTAGCAGGATGCTCTATGCGAAGAAATCACACATATCCCATGCCATAACCGCGTAATTAAAAATATGTCGCCATCGTTTTAAGGACTTCATCTACACATGGTTTGCTGAGAAGTAAGCATATTGCTCCCAGTCCTTCAAGCACCAGTTTTGGTAAGAACGATGTTACTTAACTTACGTTTAGCAGGTGAAGCGATTGATGCACGACCTGCAATCGTCAAGTAAAGGCTGATGAGGCTCTCTACGTTTACGTCAGATGCACTACGGTCACACGCAACGTAGGTCTTCTCTGAGAGAACTAGGCGAATGTGTGCAAGAAAAATCGCATCACAAATATTATCTCTTGCAAACTTCAAAAGTATTTGTTATGATGCGAATACCAAATGCTCTAAATGTTACGCATTTTAAGTGCTTTTCATCGAACTAATGAAGTAAGTACAACTTTTATCGCACATCCTGCAGTGCCCGTATGATGTAGTCTGAATGAACTGCAAAAATAAATGAACCTCCTAGTCCCCGCTTCATGCCTTCTAGGCCCAACAAAACACCGAAAACTGCTTTGCGCTGCCCGCAACCCCAACACTTCCAGTAAAAGCCAAATGACGCCCCCAAAAACAAAAAATATTTTATAGCATGCCATACTCTCAAGTGATCCAACGAAACACTATTCGAGGCTGCGTATTAAGCAGGCAGGCGTGTGGCCCGCGGAGGAAGATCAATGACAAGTGATGCCATGGGATCAGCACAACTAAAAAACATATTCTTTTGAGGACACAGGAACACTCGGCAAAATAAGTGGTGACGTAATCGGCAACAAAAAGCAGCACACGCGCAACGCGCATGAATTACGAACACTCAAGTCCGAACCAAAGTTCGCGTGGAAGGGAAAACGAGGGGACACGCTCACGCTCCAGTCTATTCGACGCTGGGCGGGATTACTTCGATGCAACGTGTGGAACGTCGGTTGAACGTTGCCTGTTGAGACGTGGGGGTAACAGGCACAGAATGTCGATGCCCGCGCTAGTTCTTGGCCACTCTAGGCCTCGCCCCGAATCTCGGCCCGGAACATGCCTCCGGATCTCGCCAGCGGGGACAGGCACCCCGTGTTGCAACAGAGGGACCCCGGAGCAGCTCCCGGGACGATTCTCGGGGCACGGTGCAAGCACGCTCCTGGCTTGCCCTCCAACCGCCTCCTGAGAGGAATCCTTGCCCCCGTTCTTTTTGCGCTGTCTGGTAGCTAGCCTCCGCCGGCACACTCCCCCCACGTGCTCCCCGCTCAGCGTGGAGCCGCTCGTCGTCGTCTTCTCTTCCACCGCCGGCTAGTTTCCGTCGTCTGTTGGCGCGCTTCGCGGTCCGCGGATGTCAATCATCACATTCACCCCCCTGCCCGATAGGTTTGTTTGGGGCAAACAAAACTCGGCACAGAATTGAGCACGGCCACGATGAGACGTATGGCACTGAAGCACGTTCTGTCGTGTCAGACTTTCTAGCACCACTAGCACGACGACAAGAGTACTGGCCGAAACAGTCCAAAGCAGTCTCTAACCTAATGGAAGGGAAACCAACAAAAGAAATAGCATTAGTCGCTCGTTTAGAACCACTCTGTAGACTAAACTGCGAACGTAAAAAGTTGGAGAAAGGTGCCCTCTTTCGTGCCTACTCTGTCAGTGGCTGGGAAATGTACAGGTTAATCGGCACGAGCAGTCGGTAATGGTGCAGGAATTAGAGGAAATGACACACCCGAAACTACCTCGTTGGGTGCGTGTGGCATCTCGAACCCTGAGGAGGGGTTTCCCTTCTAGGTGCTGGGCGAGAGGTGGACGACCAGATCGATGGCAACACGCCGAAATGCCTCCATCTCCGCCACGATATCCCGTGGCTACTCGGTGTTTAGGCGCAGCCCTCTGACACTTGCGACACAGCTTTACGAAGCGTGCGGTGTCAGCTTGCCTCCCACGCCAGTCGAAGTCCTTACAGACGCATGCCATGGTTCGCCTGATACCCCTGTGACTGCCGAGGGCTCCTTGATGGGCCTTGTCTAAGACAATGCCTCGTAGAACCTGGGGGACGACGAGTTCCATTCTTCCTTTTCCGCACGGCCACTGATGCCGTCGATAAATAATAACAGCAGTCTTCAGGGACTCGGTCAGCTGCATTGAATGTCACTTTTCTGCCGACCTCACCAAGAACCTTTCGGAGAGAAGGGTCTTGCTGCTGTTGCGCACATACGTCAGCAGAGGTGATAGTGCAGGTGCTGTCAGCAACGGCAGGTACCTGCGGCATTGTTATCGGAGCCTCGCTTTTTGCTGCGTTGGTGCGCATGTGGGTATTTAACCCTGCTGCAGCTGGCGAAGACGACGGCAGGTTCCGACCGCGCAGGTCTGCTGGGGACGCGGACGCTGCCTTCTCCAAGAACCGTTCTTGCTATTACCGGCTTCCTTTCGTGAGACACATTGCGTCTGTTTCTGCAGTCATACTCTTGTGGAGCCTGGCGTCGTTGAAACTTCGTCGGTGCTTCCATCTGAAAGGAACTGGGTCCAGGCATTGAGCTTACTGCTTTACCCTCGTTCTCGGGCAGGTTTGCGCCAGCTTCAGCCTGGTGTCCGAGGTTGCGGCCCCTCAAGCAGAAATCATTCTTCTTGCTGGGCTGGCTGGAACCCGGAGACGTCGACTTCGTCCAACAGTCTGCTGGCCGATGGCCCTGCTTATTACAGAACAAGCAGTAAGGCCTCGTCTTAGGATACTCCTGGTCCGGCGGCCGATCGACTTCAGGATGCCTGCCCCTATCGTCTTCTCGGCTTCTTGCCAAGTTTGTGAGACCTTGCGCATCAACTTAGTGGTCGGCGGTTTCGACTAGCTGGTCCAGGTTTTTGTAGCCCCTCTCGGTTGAGGAAAATGGCTAGCTTCTTGTGACAGCTGTTCAGGAATTGCCGCTCGGCCACTATTTTGTCTAGGAGCGCGGCGTACGTCTGCTCTGTTTTAGCCAGCTCCTGCCAATTGTCAAAGGAGCCGCGTAGGCGGCCAACAAATTGACAACCTGTCTCCGAGTTCTGTGGCTTGGACTTCCTAACCTTGCATTTGTAGCCCTCCTCGGTGTATCTGAACCTCTGTAGCAGGGTCTGCTTTAGTTTAGGGTAATCCATGGCATCAGAATATATGCGCCCCACGGCACTGAGTGCTTCACCAGTCAAGCACAAGTGTAGGGACAGCGCCCACTTGCCTGAGGGCTACCCTTGACTGGTTGCCACCCTCTCAAAAAGCTGGATGTATGGGTCAAGCTTATCCCGATCCTCGTTGAAGGCAGGAATGAACTTGTGAGCGCTGTTGACGCCTTGGGCTGCATTAGACGTGGGGTCACCTGCCACATCGTTAGAATAATATTAATAATAATAATATAATATTAATAATAAAAATAATTTATTCACTACATATGCAAATACATGATCCAGCCCGCATAAGCGTGTGGGGGTCGCTTGTGTGCGTGGCTGGGCAGCCCAGCGAATCACAGTTTGTAATTGAACATAATAAATATTCATATAGCCATTTACAACCAAGTACTAGATTTCCAACGTAAGAAAACAAGCTCGATAAATGAGAACACGAGTGGGAACATACAAGACATGCGAACACACTGCAATTAAGGAAGCTTCGCAAGAAAGAAAATAATACAATCCTTACATAAAGGAATGCCAGCTTGGTGTTCAAACACAGTAAGAATTAGAAACGGAAGAACGGAAGAACTCTGCGACCCTTCCTGAAGCCGCAGCTTAAGGTCTACCAGGGCCCGTTCAGCCTCAATGCGAGCTCTGGTTTCGGACCCTCTACTGTGGGCTAGTATTGCCACTTCCTTAGCCGCCTCGCGTTCAGTTGCGCGCCGGTCCCTTTCTTTTGTGCGTTCCTCATCGATCCATTCCTTTAGAGCTGGTCCGGACAGTCCTAAATCCTTGCCGATGTAAATCAACTTTTCTAGATCCATCCTCGCTTGCCACACCCACTTGCGGCTTAGTATCAAGATGGAATTAGAGCACGCAGTCCTGTCGCGGACGCCAGAAATTGTGAGGCCGCCTGTTCAGCAGGCGGGCGTGTGGCCCGCGGAGGAAAATCAACGACAAGTGATCCCGTGGGTTCAGCACAACTAAAAACATATATTGTTTTGAGGACAAAGGAACACTCGGAAAAAGAAGTGGTGACCTCATCGGCAACAAAAAGCAGCACACGCGCAACGCTCAGGAATGACGAACAATCAAGTCCGAACCAAAGCTCGCGCGGAAGGGAAAATGAGGGGAAACGCTCACGTTCCAGTCTATTCTACGCTGGGCGGGATAACGTCGATGGAACGTGTGGAACGTCGGTGAAACGTCGCCAGTGAAGATGTGGTGGTCGTAGGTACGGAATGTTGATGCCCGCGCTAGTTCTTGGCCACTCTCGGCCTCGCCACGAATCTTTCTCCGGAACATGCCTCCGGATCTCGTTAGCGGGAACAGGCACCCCGTGTTGCAACAGAGGGACCCCGGAGGCGCTCTTGGGACGATTCTCGGAGCACGGCGCAAGCACGCTCCTGGCTTGCCCTCCAAACACCTCCCGAGAGGAATTCTTGCGTGCATTCTTTAGCGCTGTCTGGTAGTTAGCCTCCGCCGGCACACTCCCCTCTCATGCTCAACGCTCAGTGGAGAGCCGCTCGTCGTTGTCTTCTCTTCCACCACCGGTTATATAGCGTCGTCAGTTGGCGCGCTGTCGCGGCCCAGGGATGTCAATCATCACACACTCCCATGTGAAAACATTGACGTTTCCACACACGCAATTTGCAACGCATGAAAGTCATTAGTCATCCCCTCTTTGTTGTTTTTCTTTCTTTTCTAATGGTCAGTTATGTCACGATTACCTTTGCCGAGTGCTTACGCTGACTAAGCAACGCTGCCATATTTAAGATGCAGTAGAACCGCCACATTCCTAGCAATCTATTGCCCAACCCGAAGAGGCCAATGTTCAGGTAGAATTGTTTGTAGACCGAATGCTTCAATCAGACATCAGATCATTTCAACCACCTGGTTATGATTCAAGCACCGTCATTTTTAAAAGGGACATAAAACAATTGAACATTTATGGTTTTTGCTAGAAGCAGACGAAATAGGGAAAAGTTTGCTCAACTTAAGAGTTCGCAGGTGGGAGGTCTTTCGTCCAGGACTCCGTTAGTTCTACACGCATTCTTCACCCTTTCGGTCAGCCATAACTACCTATCCAAGCCAGAGCTGGGAAGCTCACTCTCCCAGTGCTCGTACGTAGTATTGGGGAGTTGTTTCAAACCTGGGTTATTATTGTACTCCCAGACCATGCGATACACAGTAGCGCGTTGGGCGCAGTAATTGTACAGGGGGTTAACGAGTGAATGGAGTATAGTCTCGTGAAGTGTGGGAAGGTGTTGGTTTGTAGTCGGCGGAAGGTGTTGGTTTGTAGTCGGCGCAATGACAGCTGGCGTCATTACGAGCCTTGCCAAAGCTGATCATTCGGAAGTAGGCTCAGCGTTTCTGCCAGTGCTTCTGCGTTTTAATTCGCCATTAAACAGTCAAACGATGACTCATGGAAAACATTCTGATAACCTCTTGTTCCTTGTGATGCTGTAGAGGTGATCCGATGGTTATAGTGGAGGTTCCAAGGGATTTTAGGTCGTTTTTAAGGTTTTTCGTGGACCCGAAGAAGACCAAGACTGTGGTCGTTGTCGTCGTCCTACAACTTCTTTTAGCAGAAGAAATAACCATACTAAGCTCATTTTGAATTGTGATTGCCGACCACAAAGTCATAACAAGTGATTTATTGATGGAAATAAGCACTAGTAAATTAGGGTCTTATCGACGTTGTTTCTATCGACTCTTGAGGACAAATCAACGCATCGCTACAGAAGCAGGTGGACCCATAAAGCTCATAAATCAAGGGCTCTTCTGCCATTTTGTAGAAGCTCTGGAAAACATCTCCAAGGTTACCGGCATGACCCCAAATCTCTTAAAGACCATGCTGATCGTGCATAATTATAATGACAATTCCCACCATCCCAACTTGAGCTGCAGTGCTACATCTTCGAGTTTCACAGTTTGCGTACACCTTGAAAGTTCCTTTGGAGCGTTATGCACCACTTTTCTTCCTTACAGAAACTTCAGGATAAATAAGGACACTCAAATATCTTACAAAAGATGAATTCATAAGCGAAGCAAGCAACAAAGAATTAGCTAGCAGCAGCCAATACAATTTTTTCCTAGATGAGTTATTTGCTCCGAATCAGGTCATACGAGGGCATTTTTACTGCTGATAGTAATAGTTGGAGTGTTACAATAACTTACGTGCGCGAGCCGGTTGAATTACAGGTGTTTCAACCCCTGAAATTATGAAGAAAGATTGGTGAGACTGGATTGGTAAACGTGAGTAGTATGCTAATTTATTCCCGACCGACTTTGTGTAAGTTGCAGGTTCGCTTCCTATAATCGGGTCGGCGGTTAGAGAACATCCCCCCAGTAGTAAACGGTCAAAAATCATCGCCTAAATTCTGTCTACCTATCTCAAGGGATATCAAGAACCTACATAAATATATTTGGAGCTTTTGTTGTCCGGTGGGCTTCCGTCGTGTAGGTCCATCAGCATATCCGGTTGGCCCATTCAAAACCCCTCGTGGTCGTCTGAGGCATTTACTAGCGGCTTTGCTGCAAGAGTGCAGGCATGGGCGCAATAGCGTATTACACAAACTTAAAATGAAATAATGGCCACAAGGACAACGAGCATACGACGAAAATGCAAAGTTGAATCTCATATCACAAGAGCTTTACATCAAGGTGGTCTGGTTTTCCAGCCGTACATTTTCAACCGCGGAGATATACAGGTCCTCAACCGAAACATTCTATCGGATAAAATTGGTAGAAGACCTAGAAGAGATTACGATAATTAAAATAAAAAAAGTATCAACCAGTGGACCAGTGGTACCCCCTCCGCGGCTACCCCACCACGTTTTGTGTACGTGTTTTCATCATGCCAATCCTTCCCTCGCATACAGGTACATCGTTTCCTTTCCCAGCGACTTTCGCTGACTCCACTACACAGATGTCCTTGTCAATGGAGGGTGCAGGGAAGCACCGCTCTTATTGAATGGCCACGACATGGTCGAAGTTTAGTGGCCACCGCAAGCGTGCATTCAGGCATTCTGTCGTTTCACTTAAATACAATGACGGGTAGTTGCAAGAAATTAGAAGGTGTCGACTGCGGAATAACGTTTCTAAAAACTTGTTTGCTTGACTCGTGATGCCCTCGCAAGCAGCTCGAAGTGCAGAGCTCTAACCCGGGGGGCTTTAGAGGGTTCCGATCACCCCTTCCCTGAATATATTCTGTATTCAACATGTTTGGAGATTCGGAAATATATGCTGTGAGGGGACCTGTCGTCGCCACACTGCCTTCTGAATGATTGTAACATGTGTCTGCCTATTAACGTTTGTTAACTGCGCTTAGACAACGCCGCCCCATTGCGTCGTACCCTACTTGCCATTCTTCGCAATATCGTAAACGTAGGCCCTGAGTTATTGCCCCTTCTTTCTCCAATGAACAGCTGTAACCACCCGCTACTTGTGCTCCTCGCACTGCAGTGTCACGTAGGCCATTAGCCCAGTGACCGAAGGTCTCCCACTGGGTTCCTGTCGAAGGCTTTCCTCTCCTCTCGCTCCGTAGGCAGCCCTACCTGCGACGGCAATCTAGGTCCAACCATTGGTACCTTACTTCCACTTGGCCGACATTTCCAGTGTTTATCAGGGTCAACCGGTAGGAAGGGGTTTAGGATTTCTGCCCGGTACACGCTGGGTGCATCTGCCCTTGCGTCCAGTGGGTATCTCTGTCTCTGCCCACGCGTTAAGGGGCCGGTCGGCTACAGGTTGCAGTACGCAGGGTGGTTCTTCTCTCTGTAATCCCTCAATTATACATGATGTTGCTATGATAATTGGGTACTCGTCGCTAAACCACGTCTTTCTAGACGTCAATCATCTTTTTTTCTGTATTACCAGAATAGATTTAAGGAATTTTTAAGAACATCTCAAAAATATTTGCAAACACCTCTAAAATATGGTGTGACATGCTTTTTTTCAGTGTATGCGAAGCTGTCCTTCAGAAGGTTAGGCAATAATAAAGCACCGAAAACCATAAAAAACTGTCCAAAAAAACAAAATTGCCAGTCGCAACTGACTCCCACAAAGGGCACGTAATATTAGGAAGTAGTTCAGAAGCAGGGCCTCAATGTGTTTTCAGTACTCATAAAAGATATAACAAATATGCTCTACAATGAAAAAGAGAAAACCATATCTCCAAACGTAGGCTGTTGGCAATAGTCGTTTTCTGTATAGGCGAATTGACGACGAAATTGCCCATGAGCCAAGCTGAATGCTGGGTAAAGTAGAAGGGTTTCGATGAGAGAGCGAGAAAAACAGAACGACCTCAAACACCAACACGGACTGTCCCCTTTCAGAGAATCGCAAAACACTTCCGTGCTAGACTATGCAAAGTTTTTTATCGCGACGCCTTCAATAAGAGCGAGCGCCAAGTTTCGAAGCGTATTTCATAGGACATGCAAGGAACAGCTCCATCAGTGCAGAGTTACAGCGTTTGCGGAAAAAGATATACGTTTTCAAGTTTGTCCACGTAAATGGGTGACGCATGAGCATAGCGGACAGTGAAGACCAGAAGAATGAGTATGGCAAAGCAAACACTGACCCAGTAAGTGTGATGGTAGCTGGAAGCGTTTTTCTAAGATTGGCCATATGTGAACGGGAATACAGCGAAAAAACGTAAAGGTGTTCGAACCTGGCTATTCCAAAACGGCCTTCCCATTTCACACTTTCTCGTATTCAAGTGTTTCCGACACTACCTTTCAGCGTAAATCACGCTTGAACAAGAGCTAAAATGCCCTTCGCCTTTGAATCCTACACGTCTGAATCCGCTTTCAACACGCTCGTCCTGTTTGAGGCCATAACTTTCAACCCATTTTGTATCTATAAAAATGACAAAATATAAGTACACCTCTACATACTTCAAGTTCACCTCCTTCACAGTTCTTCTACTTTGTGCCTAAAATCCGCACCCATGACCTAGACCGCAATGCGTTTTGTTTATAAGTTGAGATATTACGAAAATGAGGCACAAAGGCTCATAGATGCAACGAATATATTTGCGATTGCCTGAGGCCGCTATTGCGGCTTTGCGCGAAATTTTCTGCTAGAGCGATTTACCCATATACATATGTGTGATCTGCTTGCACATTTGCAAAATTAAGTGCGCCTGTGGGTATCGAATACATTGTGACAGACGGGATTTGACTGTTCCCCGCAGAGTATCCTTTCTGTAGACAGTAGCCTTCTATTCATTAATAAGGTTCGATTACGCCAAAAAAACATTTTAAATTTCGCCTTTTGGAACAAATAAAAGGTGGTATTACTGAGTGTATTTAGAGATGAAAGAACGTTTGTCGCTCTGATCAACCCCTATGTAATACTCCATGGAAAAGCCTAATCCGTTCCACTGGAAGTCATTTACTTCCGAAATTGCGCCAAGATCGCTTCAGCGAAAGATTCACTGAAATACCCCGGCACAATGGAATCCTCAAATCGTTTGTCAGCTGCCTGTCCCAGAGTTCTTTATCTTTTTTGTAAATAAATAAATAAATAAATAAATAAATAAATAAATAAATAAATAAATAATAAATAAATGAATAAATAAAAAAATAAAAAGAAATAAATAAATAAACAAATAAACAAATAAAACGCATCCCCGTGTTACTAAACAAGGCGTCTTTAAACAACGTTTTGCAGTACACATGCGTCAGTGTTCACGTCTATGTCAACCTTTATTGCATGCTCTGGATGAATACTACTGAACTGATGGCTATGTTGATCAAATTATTGCGCCATATAGAGCACAGAATTCATCCCCAACCTGTCTGAACTTTTCATGTGTAACGCATCCCCGAAGTTTCATTGGTGAATACTAACCTCGGTTTGAACAGCCACTTCTGACATTGTAAAAACTCACGTTTCTGCATACCTAATAAAACTCACCCTTCTTAAAAAAACACTCAGAGATTACCTGTTTTTACCAGCCGTACGCATACCATAATGAGGTGGTCATATATAGGAAGTTGGGGTTCCCTCCTCGCGCACAAGACAGCATTTCAACTCTTCAATCTCCGAACAAAGTACTCACAAAACCGCAATGCTGCATTCTCGCTTTATTCACACAGGTGGAATAATTCAAATAGTCCTATTGACAGAGCCCATTATGACGCCACCATTTTCGTTTTGGTTCCTGTCGTCGACCCGCTCCTCTATACTGTCATGAAGTCGAAGACGACGCAGTTTTCTTCAAGGAAAAAGTCTATTGGAGCGAACTTGTGCTCCCCAAACAACTCAAACAATACACAGGCGGCGAAGCAGTAGTCAACAAAGTGACGTGCGCAAGCGACTATCGGCGAGTGGAATACCGCTGTGTCTTATCTGCACGCTTTTATCCTTCGCCGCAAGCATTTCTCGAACCGTCTATTTACATCAAGAACATTGTAGCTCAAGCATAATTATTCCATGCCAGTGAAGTTAGGGCAAAACGCTCTCATTATCCGAATGAGATACCCCGTGCGGCCCTAAAAATAAAGAATGGAACATGCGTTCACTTGGAACGCAGATAACATAGCCGGGCGTAGCCGGGCATAAATACAAACAATAAACACACCCAATGCATTGTTCGTTGCATTGCTCCTCCTCGTTAAGATAGCATAGACCCATGCTAAAATAAAATGAGTCTGAACAAACAACAAAAAAAGTCCATCATCTTGCGCAGTAAGGTTTGAGGTAAACCACGTGGACGACTTCGGGTCGCATGGGTCGTTTTGATGTATCGGAATCACCCATCGGCAGTCACTTCGTAAGTAAGTTGGCCAACACGTTGTAGAATCCGGTAGGGTCAAATACCGTCACAGAACCTTCTCACTGCTTTCGCGTCGTCCGATGAGACTCCAAACCCACACACGATCCCCGGGGTGGTACTCCGCGTCTGAGATTGTAGCGTCCAGCGTTCACCACCTGGTGGTCCGTGATACGCACTCGAGCGAGCTGGAGGGCCTCCTCCGCACGTTGAAGGTATCCTTGGAGTCTCCGTTGAGATCATCGTCTTGTACGTGCGGAAGCATGGCGTGAAGCATCGTAGTCGGCCGTCTTCCGTAGACAATATCAAACGGTCTGATCTGTGTTGTTTTCTGGGTCGCTGAGTTGTAACCAAACGTGACATACGCGTGGACGTCGTCTCAAGGCTATGTTCAACCGCGAAGTACATAGCATATCAGCGACCGTCTTGTGCAGACGTTCCGCAAGTCCGTTCGTTTGGGGCTGGTACGCCGTCGTTCTTTGGTAAACTGTGTTGATGCAGCCTAAGATTCCTTGCATAAGGTCCCCAGTGAAGGCCGTTCCTCGGTCTGTGACTAGTACTTCAGGGGCGCCTTGTCGCAGCACAACTTGGCTTATAAATAACTTCGCGACTTCCTGTTCAGTCCCACTCGGAAGAGTAGGCGTCTCTGCGTAGCGCGTCTTGTAGTCTGTGGCTACGGCAATCTACTTGTTCTCTGATCGTGATATAGGGAACGGGCACAGAAGGTCCATCCTAATCTGTTAGAAGGGTCTTGATAAGACAGCGATCGGCTGTAGAAGTCCGGCGTGTCTAGTCGACGGTCTGTTTCGTCCCTGACAGTCACGGAAGCTCGGAACGTATTGGGTGACTTCAGACGTAAGGTGGGGCCAGTAGTACCTCGCCATGACTTTTCTAATAGTGCAAGCTGTGCCGAAAGTTCCGGAAGATTGGTCGTTGTGGCATGCTTCCACATCTTCGTCACGCAGGTCCGCGGGAATGAGAAGAAGGTAACTTGTTCTCGTTTCGGGGCGGAAATTCTTCTTCACGAGGACGGAGCGTTTCAGGCTAAATGCTGGTAAGCTGCCTTTGAACACTTTAGGCACGGCGACGTTGCGTCCTTCGAGGCAGTCGATCACGACGCGTAAGTAGGGGTCGGCACGCTGCTGGGTGGCTAGGTCGCTTTCCTTCACGAGTTTGAAGAACGCGCTGCCTTCATCGGAGACTTGAGGTGGTGGGCCGACAGGGAAGCGGGGCAGGCAATCGGCGTAGAAGTGTTTCCTGCCGTATTTATAGACGATTGTAACGTCAAACTCTTGCAGGCGCAAGCTCCACCACCGAAGACGGCCATCATGGTCTTTATTATTAGCGAGCCAAGACAGCGCATGGTGGTATGTCACAACCTTTAATGGTCTATCATACAGGTATGGGCCAAATTTTGAAACGGCCCATATATTTGCGAGGCGGTCTTTCTCGGACCACGAGTAGTTTTTCTCCTCATTCGACAGACCACGCCTGCCAAAGGCGATCACATTTTCGTAACCGATTTGCTTTTGGACGAGAACACCACCCAACCCTGCATCACTGGCGTCGTGTGCATTTCCGTTTCGGCGTATTCGTCGAAATGAGGGTGCACCGTTGGGTTTTCAATTCATTGTTTTCGCTCGCAGAATGATTTTCCTTGGGCCTTTTCCAAGCCGAAATGTGTGCTATCTTTTGTCAAGCGCGTGAGTGTCTCTGCAATGCGTTCGAAGTTTGCTACGAAGCGGTGGTAGTATGCGCGCAGTCCGAGAAATCTTCTCAAGCCCTCCTTGTCTTAGGGTTTTCCTAACGGCTTGGCCCGTTTGAACAAAATGAGGTTACCCGACGTGGGGTACCGACGAAGGACACCCCACGCCTTGTTCTGGGCCTCTCGCGCCCGCCTACAGTCCTCATTCCACCACGGCCTCTGCTGGTTGCGCGGAGCACCAGAGGCGTGGGGAATGGACTTTTCGGCGGTGTCGAGGATGTGCGCCGTGAGCAGTTGGGTAGCTTCTTCAACGTGTAGGTGTCCTATGGATGTGTGGTGTAGTTTAGATGGCTCTGTAGATGTATTCCAGTTAGCTATTGCTTCAATAAACCTTTTATGGCAAGATGGACTGCACGGGCCTGTACCTATATACGTTAGTGAAGTGGGGAAATGGTCACTACCATATGGGTCCGTGCCCACACCCCACTCAAGACATGGAAAGAGAATTGCACAACCAATAGCCAGGTCAAGATGTGAGTATGTGTTGTGACCTATGTTAAGGTATGTAGGTTGTTTATTGTTGAAAAGGCATGCTCCTGAAGATGCAAGAAATTTCTCTATCAGGCGACCACTGGAATCCGTTCTGGAGGAGCCCCAAAGAGAGTTGTGTGCATTAAGGTCGCCTGTTAGAATATACGGTTCGGGCAGCTGGTCGACCAGCGCCTCTAAGTCAGAGCTGGAAAGTGCATAATCAGGATGAATGTAAATGGAGCATACCGTTACCAACCTATTAAAAATTATTGTACGGATGGCTACAGCCCCAAGGACAGTGTTTAAGGTGACAGGCTGGCATGCTAAGGATTTTCGGGCGAATATGGCCACACCGCCAGAAGAGTGTGTGCAGCCATCCCTGTCCTTTCTGTATACCAAGTAACTATTCAAGAAATTTGTGTGTTTGGAATTCAGATGTGTTTCCTGGACACACATTACACTTGGCTGATTGGCATGCAGAATCTCATACACGTTGTCAAGATTATTCAGAAGGCCTCTGCAGTTCCATCGAACGATATTTTGTCTTCCCATTATGATGTGTTAGAGCTACTGGAGTGTGTATGTTTGTTTCGTCTTTCGGGGCTGTGACTCTTGGATTGGGCTTTTTGGGCCTTTCTGTAGGCTTGGACGTCGGAGGCGGCTCCTTGCGCTGCGTTGCAGGCACGAACGGCACGACGTCCATCTCGTCGTCCGATGTCCTGGGTGTGCCCGTCGAACCGGGCCCCCTGGACTTGGCCCCCCTTCGGGGGCTCTTCGTTTGAGCCGCCACCCTCGCGGGTGTCCGGGCACCAGGAGTGGCACGGGCGGTGCGATGGCGGTGGGAGCCGGTGCGGGGCTCGTGGTGTCCATGGCACCCTCCGACGCACTGGAGGACGGGGAGGCAGGGACGGGAACAGCACCTGTCCCGACGGAAGAGGTTGCCACCAGAACCGCTGCTGGCTCAGCGAGCGGTGCGGAGGCGGGTTGGGCTGCCAGAGGCAACCCAGGGGGGGGGGGGGCGGGAGCGGGACCAAGTCCGACTCGCGGTACTGGGTCCCCGCCGAAACCAGACGCCGCTCCGCCCCCCGGCGAGCCTCGTCGGCGTACCTCCCCAGGGGGAAAGAGGCGAACCTCTTCCGCGCCTTTGGGAAGGTGATGTTTTCGTTGACTTTCAAGGCAATTATTTGTTTTTCATGTTTGAACTTTTCACAGCTCCTAGAATAGGCAGCGTGTGGTCCCTGGCAGTTCGCACAGGTGAAGTTCTCGGATTTACAATTGTTAGTTAGATGATCATGTGCTGCACCTTTTGGGCACGTCAATTTACCACGACAAGAGGTTGTGCCGTGCCCAAACCGCTGACACTTGAAACAGCGGCGTAGGTTCGGCACGTAGGGTCGGATTGGTCATCTCAAGAAACCTGCTTTGAAAGACTCAGAAAGGTTTGAGCGGTCAAGTGTCAAGATTATGTGCTTGGTTTGAATTATTTCATAATTTCGGCGTATGGTGATTCGCCTAACTTCTCTCACGCCCTTATCTCGGAGGCCCTCGAGCAGATCTGCTTCAGTCTCATTCATTATATCCCGATCAGAGATCACGCACTGGCAGCTATTGAGGCTGCGATGGAGCGTGATCTTGATGTCAACATCTACCATGCGCGTTTGCTTGAGGAGGTTAGAGGATTGTTGTTTGTTTTCTACTTCTATCAAAACTCCTTCCGTTGTTAGTTTCTTAGCCTTGTACGACTTTCCGATAAGGCTTTCAAGAAACTTGAAGGTTAGAAACACGGACTGGGAAGTGATGGGCTTTCTCTTGTCAGGACATTCCATGATCAAAAATCGCGAGAAATTATCAGGCTTTGGGAGAGAGGTTGATTACAAAGGAGGAAAAGAAACTTCGGTGCGGCCCCTTTTCGGGGGCTGATCACGTTTTGGGGGGGGGTGAGAAAATGCCATACATCTTAGTATAGAAGCAGGGGACGGGGGTACTTTCTTCTTTGACTTTACCCTGATGGTCAAAGAGGTCTCGGAGCTCCCTGCTTGGTAAACAGACAGGGAGCCCATCCGCCGGAGCTTGACCTGGGCTCCGAGGGCAGCCGTTTGAGGTTTCTACCCTTAACCATAAACCCCATTACCATGGTCGGTTACAGCGGGACTGTAGAGGCTCGGGGTCCGCGGTGTCGCCAGCACCGTCACCAAGCTTACTCAAGGTGCCCCATGCGGGGAATATTGCGACAAAACTTATACCTGTTTGAACCTGGCTATTCCCAAAGCGGCCTTCGCATTTAACACTCTCCGGTATTCACATGTTTCTGACACTACATTTCAGTGTAAATCAATCACGTTTGAAGAAGAGCTAAAATGCACTTCGCCTTTGAATCCTACTCGTCTGAATCCGCTTTCTACACGCTCGTCCTGTGTCAGGCCGTACATTTTACCCTTTTCGTCTCTATACAAAATAACCAAACATAAAACCACCTCAAATTTCTCCCAGTTCACCTCCTTTACGATTCTTCAACTTTGTACGTAAGATGCGTACCCACGACCTAGACCACACAGCGTATTGTTTATCATCTGACATATACTGAAAATGAGGCAAAACGGCTCATAGATGCAACGAAAATATTTGCGATTGCCTGAGGCCGATATTCCAGCTCTGTACGACATTTTTAGCTAGGGCGATAACCCAGTTACATATCTGTTATCTGCTTGCACATTTGCAAAATGATATTCCAGCTCTGTACGAAATTTTTAGCTAGGGCGATCAATCCAATTACATATCTGTTATCTGCTTGCACATTTGCAAAATGAAGGGCGCCAGTGGGTATCGAATACATTGGGACAGACGGGACTGGACTGCTCCCCGTATAGTATCCTTTCCATAGACAGTAGCCTTCTATTCATCATCAGAGTTGGATTACACCAAAAAAACATTCCAAATTTCGCTTTTTAACAAATAAAAGGTGGTGTTACTGACTGTATTCAGAGATAAAACACCGTTTGTAGCACTGATGAACCCCTACGTAATACTCCGTGGAAAAGCATAAGCCGTTCCACTGCAAGTCACTTACTTCCATAATTGCGCCAAGATAGCTTCAGCGGGACATTCACTGAAATAGCTCCGGCACAATAGAATCCTCAAATCTTGCAACAAGAAGAATGTTTTCGTCACATAAGGAATTCACGTGCAGCCAAGACATTTTTCTCGGTTATCAAGGTCACAAATGAACATTTCTTAAATATTACTTATTTCGATTGTCAGCTGCTAGTCCCAGCATTTTTTTATCTTTTTCGTCACCCTCTATCGGACCTCTCGGGCTAACAGATAGCCAAAACAAATAAAAACAGAATTTATAAATAAAAATAAAAATAAATAAAACTCAACCCCGTATTACTAAAGAAGGCCTCTTCAAATAACAGTTCGGCATGCACGTAACGTCAGTGTTGACGTCGCTGTCAACCTTTAATTGCAAGATCATACAGAATACTACTTTAACTGCTGGCCACATAGACTAAACTATTGCGCCATATACAGCACAGAATTAATCCGCAAGGTGTCTGAACGTTTCGTGTGTAACGCATCGCGGAAGTTTCATTAGTGAAATCTAACCTTGTTTTGAACAGCGACTAATGACAATGTAAAAGCTCACGTGTCTGATAACTTAATAAAGCGCAGCCTGCTAATAGAGCACTCACAGATTACGTCTTCTTACCAGCCGTATGCATACCATAACCTGGTGATCATATATAAGAGGCTGGTGTTCCCTCTATTCGCACAAGACAGCATTTCAACTCTTCCACCTCCACATCAAGTACTCACTGAACCGCAATCCCGCGTTGTCGATTCAATCCCAGCGACAAATAATTTAAATACTCAATTTCACACCGCCCATTACGACGCCAGTATTTTTATTGCGTTTCCTGTCACCGACCCACTATACATTGTCTCCTCCTCCGAAGGAGTAAATGGAACAAACGGGAGTGTCTTCTCAAATACTAGCTACAAAAACACCACAGCGGCTACGATAACTAATTGCTGCATATACTGGCTCCTTGTGTTTCTAATAAAGGAGCCGCTTCACACCTCAGACAGTTCAAGCCGATCACGTTAGTCATGTCACGCAACAGAATATTTATTCTATGAACTAGAAGGACAAAGATACATCCTGTGTCTGATAAGCAGCGATTAACAAGCAACCATCAATGTTCCGATGTATCTGTTTTTTTCGCTCTCATAGTTTGCGCAGCATGCTTGTTTTGCAATCTCCAACAGTCGCCCTGTTTCGAATAAAAGCAGCCTTGTGGGTTTACGAGCCACCAATGAGTCTTCCAAATTTGCCTCTAAATTCTTCAGCTCCTTAAAGAAACCCAATACCTTGATCCAAAGCTTCCCGCGGAAACATATTACATTTTTCACAAGGCTGAAATTGCATTGCATGCTTCATTCTGGCGGGGCATTTGTTGCCCCTGCACATTGTGCCTGTTAATTTTGTGAAGCATCAGCATTTGCTTCTCAATGCGCTGTTTATTCAAATTTTATTCTTTCACTTTGGACAATTTCGGGACTGCCACTTTGCTCACTATCTTACAAATTTTTTGGCCTTCCACTTCCTCTGTACAGATTTCCGCTTTCTGTATTAGTAACTTTGGTCACGGTGGCCAAGAGCCACCGTCAGCGATGGTAGGCAAGTTACTCTGTTTACCGTGATGCTATAGTCAATAGTGTCACCCATTCACCATTGCTGATCGTTACTTATATAGTACTCTTGGCATAATACGCGTTGAAACAACCCATCAATGTTCCTTAGCCTTGTTTTGGGTGCGGAACCGAATTTGTGCACGGGTTTACTTGATGAGGGACGCCATTTTATTAACTTTTATGCGATTGCAAAAGGTGTACGAAATATCTTGCATGCAAAAACCTAAACCTAAATCAGTGTGTTGCAATCAACTCTCAGAACAACCACTTAATCGCGGTCTTTTAAAAACACTTCTTTCATAGCTCTAAACATTACGGATTGTAGCAAACATCTTCAAAGTCTTTACAAATAATTACCGTGACACTTATTGCGACAGCAGTACAAAAGATTTCAACGCGAAGACTTCGATATTTTTTTGCCGTTCTTACATGTTTTGAGACTTCTCAAAGGCATTTTGTCTTTCACTAGGTGTAAAATGAAGCATTGGATTTTATTTAGGTTGTTCCTTTCGTTCTGTACCTTCATTACAGTATTCCGTACAAATAAAGAGCCCCCGCTACTCTTTTATTGTCGTGTGTTTACATGTCAATCATAATACCGCAACTTTATCCCTCAAATCCGGAAACTCCCTGAAGCAGCCCAAGTCAAAACAGAGAAGCTGCAAGTATGGTGTAATGAAACTGTAATTCACATTTAAACGATGTTTCCTGTGATACCGGGTATTCTAACTTACTCTGCTCCTTTGCAGCTTCGGCTATATCCCCTGAAATGAGAAATGGCAAATCAACAGGACATGTAGACGTGAGATGGCCTTTGTAGTAACGGAAGGTCAACTGTCAGTTATTTGTTATTCTGATAGTCTCATAATCTCAAGTCTGCATTTATTTATTCGTGCGTCTCTATGGTGTAATTACATTCATTCACGTCAGGGAAATTATTTTTAGGGTTCCAGAAACGAGCAAGAGGAAAGAAAAAAGAAAATGACAGAAACGCATAGCTCTTGGCGAAACAAACTACCGCTAGTTCGCATATTAGAATAGGCGCAGTTGGTATCGCTTACTCATCTTGTCATCCAAAGTTCGTGGAAGGAAAAGGAGGGTTAGTTTATCGAAATGGCAGTGGTTTCCTTGTTAGGGCATCTCTGGAGAACGTACGTTGTATTTTGCGTTGTTCAAACTTAGCTAAGGGCTGGGACACCAATTTCAAAATCCAGAGAGTAGCTTGTACAGTTGTTATAAAACCTTTTTATCAACCCGTCTAGAACCATGAAAGTAATGTCTAGAAAGAATTATGGCGTTGTACAAGTGTTCAAAGCGTTTAGCGAAAACTTTCAAAAAATCAATTCGAAGTACAAATGAGGAGAACTGAAACTTATTGCTGTTATAACACAATCGTTTATCACCAAAACACTGTTAATTTCCCTCATAAAGATTTCACAGCTTTTTAACAAGTATTCTTCCCCAACCGAGAGCAGAAATACGAGGTGGCTACAGCCAAGCTATTTACAACCCAGTATCACTGGTAACATGTCACACACACGTGAACATTCTTTATCCGAAAAAAATTAAGATGCATTTTAGACAAGCTTGGGTATGCAAGCAAAGATGCCAGATTTTGTTATTTAGAAATACTTGTTAGGTGAAGGTACGCCAAACACCGAAACATGGGTTTAAAAAAGTATCACAAGCAAGAAAATGAACGCTGCATGTCAGATCTCCACAGCTATATTTACTGATCAGATCACCGAACTGTAGTCAATTACAGTAGTCTGCATAAAGTATACCAAGAAAAAGCAGGACCTGCCTTTCGCGCACTCTGCCAACATGAACCGTTCGATACTAAGCAGTATACGTTTTCCGACCATCTTCCTGCCATTCTACGGTCTTCATATTGTGGCGTTCTCCGCATCACGCCTGCTCTCGCGCAACAACATTCTGTAGCAACTGTGACATCGCCGTTTCTTTAGGAATGGTTTATTCTGCCTTTTACTAACACGGCTGGGTGGCGAATTGCGGTCTTGGGTGCCATTTTTTTTCCTGCACATGTAGCGCCAACTAGTTAACTAGTTGTATAGGCTGATGTTCAGCCACTAGACTTGATTGGAGATGGTTCGAGTTGTGAAAAAAGCGTTGCCAGATAGAAAAAAAACGAAAAAACAGCGGGCAGCTCGAGTAAACGCGCTTTCAAACACTCCCAAAAAAGATGTGGATTCTTGATGCGCCGACGCCTGAGGGGTGAAGAGGCCCGCTGTAATTAGGGCTCCCAATTATTTTTACCGCATGGAGATGTTTAATGGGGTGCAAAATATCGAACAGGTGCCCGCATTTGTTTTTCGCTTTAATCAGAAAAGGTGCTTCCGCGGCTGCGAAACGAACCCGTGCCCTTGGCCACTATTTCAAGTACTTTTCCGCTCATCGTACGCTGAAAGGTGATATATGTAGGCTCTACTCAGGACGCGAACCTGCAAATCGTCTCGGCGCTTATTTCGTCGATTGTGGAGATGGATTACAGCGAGTCAACCACAGCGTTGTACTCCAGCATCAACCTAGGCGAATAAAAAAAGCACCGTCGTTTCGCGACCTTCATCGGTGTTAAAAGCAGCGGTGCCGCAATGATGCTGGACTACGGCAAAAGACGCGTACTATCCCGCATTCCGTAACGAGGGCCCAGTCTCCAATGACCAGATCTCGGTCGTATCCACTGCTTTCCAACAAAGTGCTCGGCGTTTTCTGACAGAATGGTCATCGTCCGTTTGGCTGGCCAGGGCAGGAGAGAAGCACTTTGAACCCTTACTACAGGATGTAGACAACAGTGCATAGCTTGAGCTTTACTCAATTAAAAACGCTCTCTTCACAACACAGCAAGTAACATTACGTAAGTATGCAAGCCGTGGTATCAACACGTCCACCTTCTTGCGAACAGCGTCCAGGCGCCTCATTGATCCTGTTAGGCGAGTCAACTTTGTTGAAAGTATCAAGAGTACTTGCGCAGCTCTACACGAGGAATTGCCGCTGCCTACAAAAATGGAAGAGTCAACCTCATCATGGGCCTCGCGGCAACGAATGGGCCCACGGGCAAGCGAGCTAGGCTATATTACACAGCCCTTGGGTGTATATCTTACGTCCTACCAAACAACGCTTGGCACCGACTTCAACTGGGAACGTCGGCACCACCGACAACAACGATGGCTGCATCTGCTGTTCACTGTGCCTTACGTAGCCAATCCGAGAACTCGAAGAATTCCACGAGGCGCCCAAGGGTTTTGAATATAATGCGCGCTCAGGGAAACCTTAAAAAGACAGTGTCATTGTACACGATGGAGTCAGACCTACCTCCTTGGAGCAACGCCACAAGATTCCACTAATATCGACGGGACGAATCAATGAAAACATTCATTGATTTGCCTGCACAAAAGAACTGGACCTAAGCATTCATCACCATGTGTCGGACTATGATAAATTTAAATAGTCACGTGCCAATCACCGACCAAATTGGCTGCTGTCATTGATAAATGGATTTGGCTCTTTCACGGGCCAAAAGAGACCACGGACGGGCTGCAGCTCTTCTTATAGGAAGCGGCCACCAAGGGCAGTTTTAAACCATCCTTATGCATTGCGGCCCAAACCCATTCGTTATTAAAGTTCTGTCAGTCTCTCGGTGAGTGTATCTGTCTGTCTGTCTGTCTGTCGTAGTTGTTCAAGCTATAACGTGCATGTTCAGGCGGTAACGCTCGGAAAGGGGTACCGCATACGCAAACAGGGTCCTCGGGGGTTGTACATCGCGAATATGGTGTGCGCGTTTAGCAAACATAGAACAACAATTTATTTCCCGTTCCTGCAACTGCTCAGCCTGGTTGCGAAATAGGGAGCGGTATGGTCGTCAGAATTGCCATCGGGAGGGAGGGGTGAAGAACAAGATCTGAGTAACAGGGTTTTAAACGCGTAAGCTTGCTGGTAGCATAGCGGGTGAACGGGCTCGTGAGTTCTGAGGCTAAGAATTCGGCGCGATCGTTACCCGTAATGCCTGCACGGCAAGGAAGAAACGAACGCGCCGCCTTGCGAGCTCATGGAGTAGAGCAGTTCAAGGAGGGAGGAAATGCGTTGTGTGACGCAATTGTAAAGGAAGTGAAGACCGGCCGCTATTTTATCTGTAGAATGTAGGCTCGCGTCGCAACCAGGCAGCCAGGACATCGAGAAAGTAGCACGCCCGGTGCGCCACTCTTCAGGGATAGAACCATCCGTGCAGGTTACACCATCCCGTTTGTGTCTACCATAACAACCACCTAGGTTCGAGGAGAGAGTTTCAAGAAGGAAGACAATGTTGGTTGCGGGTCGTAATGTGCCTGGTTGCTGTCAGGATTGGAACTAAGGGATTTCCCACTCGACGATGCGCACCTGGCATCGCTTGCGAGGACTCGACCTTCTCGAGATTCCATCATGCGCCGTTCCTGTCACGCTGGACGCTTGACGTCATGTTTTGTGTGCACAGTGAAGTCGAGGTATTCGGCTTTGGGGGTACGCCGTGAGGCCCCTTCAAGATCCGGGTGGCACTTGGGGTCTCAGACTGCTAAGGTTTCTTGTAAACATAGCCTTCGTATAGTTCACGGAATGCGGCGGGAGCGCTAGCGTCGTTTGAGGGTCCCAGACTTCAGCACGACTATAGCACTGTCAGCCAGCACCAGGGCTGAACCCCTCTGCCGAGGTCGGTTTTCTAGACGTCACCCTCTTCATTGGACCAGGCGCACCTTCCGTGCTTTTTCTTGCGTTTCTGTCCTTCTTCCGTCTAGTTTCTACTGACATTGTTTGCCGTAGAAATCAGGTGGCTAATATCCTAATCTCACCATGACTATTATCGTAATACCCAAATGCACCCCACATGTCACAGCACACTAAAAAACACTTAAGTAACCTGTTAACTAAACACGTAGATTGTCTCCACGTAATAGGCAGATGAAAATGAGAAATCCTTGGACAGGCTTCGTTCGTTTCAGTTACATGGTAGCGCCAGCACTATTATCTTGTGTGCTCCCCCTGCATGCAGAAGGTAAACATCCCTGCAGACAGCACCCCACCGTACATGTAACCAATAACGAAGTCGAGCCTTATATAAAGCTTAAGTGTTGGAATACAACAAGGCCATTTTATGGCCTGCTTAGAGACAATCAGTTTAACAGCGTAGCGTGTGGAATGGGTTCAGGTCCGATAACAAATTTAACTTTCCCTGTGTAGGTTACTGGGACCCAGCGCAGCCATGCCCTACTGGAACATTCTCTTGCAGACTGTTTGCCCTTGGACGGCTGTGGAAAGAAGGGCCGGTGGTAGAGAAACTGGCGCTTTCAGAGTGTCGATGAAAGGTATGCAATTTTTACTGTGCCGTTACTTACCTACGTTGATGTTACCAGAGATAAAGTCGTTATTACTGCGGGCCTCGAGTAATTATAAATGGAGGTAAGTTTTGTAAGTTTGAATCTATCTTGAGGTGCACAAATGGGACTGGCCATGATGAACATGATGTCAATCATTGTACATAAATACTGACATACTTCAACTTTCACGCATGTTTAAATACATAGCAACTGGCCCGCGCTTCGCCTGACCTTTTTGAAGCCATGCACTGTGCAACCCCTTCGGTGCAGTAGCACTGTAAGGTTTAAACATTATACAGTACAGGGGATTTACTCAAAAGCTGCCTTAAACGTCCAGGGAGAGTTTCTGTTCTACATCTGCTGAAAGACACCCGCCACTGCCGTAGCTTCGCGTCATTGATGGTGATGCGGTAGGAGCTTTTGCCCAAATCTCTTATTGTGTGTCTCCCAAATAACTTGAAGCAATTAGTAGCGCTGTTGAGCAAGAGCTAAAAAGTCACAGGCTATGTAACGCCAACGGTAAAAAATAATTCGAAGTCCTAGACAAAGAAGACCGCCTGGCACGAAAGAAATTTTCCTCGTATCACGCGCTGGTGTCTGGAACTCGTAGCTAGGGCGCTTCTTGAGCAAGACTCTTTTCGAATCCACTCGTATATTTTCGGATCCTCGTGAATGCGCAAGAATAACTGAAACACGACTTTGTACTACTCTACAGTATGGTAGTATAGTGCACCAGAATACTTTCGTGCACGATAATGTTGCTATAAAACTAAACAGGTAGAGACTAGTCAGATCGACGGGCCGAGCCGCCCCACACTGTCGGAATGAACTCGCCCATTGGAGTGCGCAGTTTATTATTGCTTTTTTGTGTGCGCTCTAATGTTAGGGGTACTTGGGCATAAATAAGTCTACGGAAACCTGTCAGCGCCTATAAGCCAAATTATTTCTATCGGTTTTCATTACAACGGGTCGACAACGAGCAGCAGTAGATTTGCATTTGGGTATTGGAACAGAGGTGTGCGTGTAGGGAGCCTGGGACAACTAAGCAACTCGCGCTGCTCCACCCTGGCAGCACCACCATTGGCCGCTACGGGGTCTCGCGTTGGAAGACCTTCGTCGAGACCGTCTGCTAGGGCAGCGATCGGCATTGCAAGCAGTGTAATCCCAACGGGTGGCTGTAGCCGTACTGAGTGTTCCAGATAATTCATGGCCTCAAATGAAGAAAACGGCGTGAAACTTTACAACACCAAGAAGGTTTTCGACGTGTCGGAGGAATGCCACTCCGCACAGTGAACTGCTGTCATGGTTGATTGATTGATTGTAGCGTTTAACGCGCCGGGGCAACGCAGGCGATGAGGCGCCACATAGTGGAAGGCTCCGTATTATTTTAACCACCTGGGATTCTTTATTTGCGCCAAAGTCCCGTACCCATGGGCGTTTTCGCTTTTCGCCGCAATAAGAAAGCCGCTTCAATTACAAAAGCGGCCGCCGCGGCCGGAATCGAACCCGCAACTTCGTACTCAGCAGCACAAAGCACTTTTTTATGGCTAGCGGCATACACCAAGCAAGCGTAAAAAAGAGGCTTACACGCATTCAGAATGCGTGTGTGTGTAACCATCATTATTTCTTTTAGAGTTGCAAACCTCATTGTAATTAGCAAACGTTGATGCAACCGACAAAAGCTAATAGCCCACCCATCTTCGTCTAGCGAATACAAACGGTTACTATCCCCATTCTTGAAAGTTCGATCCAGCGCACCCATTCTTCATGAAGCAAGTGCAGGCATTTATTCTTTTAAAGCCGGCTTGACGGGTTGCGAGTTAAGCTGAACGATACGCTGAACTAGAAGATGTTTATTTCGTGCAGTCATCACCTTAAAAGGCAAGTTCTTTGGGTGTTCTATTTTACCGTACACCGCCGGCTTTGGGTATATGGTTGCTGTTTACAGGTGCAAGTGTTCAACTTTCGCTGTCACTATTAAAATGCTGAAAGAGCCACTTGTAAGAGCTCTCGTCCTTATAATTTGCGTTGCTTATTTTTTTTGTCGTCGCGCCCAAAATTGCTCAATGTTCTGTGTTCTGATTGAAGATAGAAACCTGCATTCAAAGTGCCTGCCAGCTAACCAGTCAGAAAGAAAAAAGCAGAGGTGCTCAAATATTCAAAATTTCGAACACCTCGAGAATAGTACTGCTATTTGAGTCACTGCGCAGATTGACTGTTTAATATTTATCAAGTATGCGGAATAAAAATATCTATGAAGCACGTATATGCTAACCAGAGGTTCACCTCACTATGTGCCCTTTTGGCTTCACTTTGTTGCACCATGCCGAAGCTCTACAAAAATGCCTAATACGTGTGAGCTTTCCATACAACAAGTGTATGTTTACCTGGGGCGGACGCAAGAGTAGTGTTCTGAAGCCAGAACATCCTGCAAAATTTTCTGAGGGCTGTATTTTGTGCTCCCCTTGTTTAGGTCTTTGTTCTCTGCTATGTTATTTATTGACCGCAAAGATATGCGAAAATGTAAAAAATAAGCAAAGTGTTACATGGTTCTTTGCGTGCACTAGGGCTGTACTTACTCTTCATTCAGCGCATTGCACAAGAATGAAACAAATCGCGATCACCAAACGCGAAACAACTGACGAGTACTAATCCGGCGTTCATTATTCTTTTACCCGAATCATTAACACCGGTGTCTTGGTTGAATTGGCGCTGTGGCTGTAGCTAGGAAACGCAATTCTTACAACAAATTCATTCTTATGATGCCTTGAAGTGAGTAACAGAAATTCGCGTCTACTCAAAGAAAAACAACACGTCTCTACGGTAGAGACACAACACGTTGTATTACTGACACTCGCTGTCTCCAACCAAATGCGCGCATATTTTATCAGCTGGGAATGGCTTACCAGGTTTTCATACAGAAAAAACATCATTTCATAAGAATAGCGGAAAGAAACTGAGCTTTCATAACGTCAGCTCCTGTCTCCAGTGATCGCCTGCGTTTTGCGGTAGGGCCGGAGGGAAAATATTAGGCGCATATGACAGCGATCTTAGATCCGTCGATAGGTTACCGCATAAGGAATGCGCACAGCATGTTCTTCCTTACTTTAGTGGCTGCCAGTCATTTTATTCTCCACTTTGTTAAAAATATTACAACTCTTTTCCGCACACAGACACCGCAGGAAGAAAATGTCAGCAACCACTTCACCCTGCGCACACAGCGTATTCATTGCAGCCGGTCGTGCTGATGGCGTGGCCATGTTTAAAACCGTCAAGCGGTCGTTCTCAATGGTCAGATATCGAAAGAATGTGCACAGTTCCAGACCCATCAGTTCGAATGCAACATCACGAAACCACCGTTTCTTCGTAAAAACCTGAGGGCTGTGTGCTCGACAGCCTACGGCGTAGTGTTGGAGCCGAGGGCAACCCACGAGGCTGTGGCCAATGTTCTGTAGCACGTTCCCTGTACGCTCGAGCATGATTATATTACCATCCTAGCCGTTGGAGTAAGTTCTTAAAGTTGCACCGTAACCGGAATATTTGCCCGTTCTTTTTCTATGGAAAGCGTCACGGTATACCGGGATTTCTGTTCTATGTAATGCACACCGTTCAAGGGCGATTTTCGGCATGATTGTGATTTTCGATATGTTTGATAATGGCTGCGTTTGTATCATGATTGTAGTAAAGGTATAGGCATAAATGGACACCGCGTATACTACGAGTGATACGAGTGACCCTTTCGAAGGATTTCAGCAGGAAGTTATAAGCATGCCACCATACGTGCGAACTAAAGTGATGCCAAAAGGCAAAGATGTTCGACCGTATCTCCAAGCAAAGAGCCTGTTTTTCACCCTTTATTTCGCGTAAGTCTGATCACCCTCGGCAAAATATGAATTCCAGTGAAAATTAGCCCTGATGAATTACGTTGTTGAAAATCCTGTTAATAACCCTTCCAATCTCAAGACGAATGGGTATTGTGCCACACGGGGCGAAATACCTAGAGTCGTAAGCAGAAGATGGCCCCCACATTTCATGTCTACCCTGGAACACCGGTTTTCCACAAAATGGTGCCAAGGCAAAAATGGCGGCATTGTGCCAAGTGGATCTGGGAGTGACTGGAGTCGCGTATTCAGAGGGCACTTGCTTCTAGGTTTATTCTGATTTTAGAGTTTACAGACCGAACCTAGCCAGGCTGTAAGATGCGCCGTAGTAGACGACTCTGGATTAATTTTGACCTATCGGGATATTTGACTCCCACCGAAATCTCGATATCCGGGCGTTCTCGACTTTGTCTTTCCTCAGAAAAGCGGCCGCCGGGGCTAGGACACGAACTCTAGTCCTGCGGCTGAGCAGCACAACGTCTTACCCACTGAGCAACCGCAGTGGGTGCTTCGATATCGAGTGTACCACCATTTTCTGCGTCCATGATGCGTTGTCGACTACCCCAGTACACCAAAAAGGCTTAACTGAAGGAGGCGTTCAGAGGCAGGACAGCGTGTTTGGGTCATCTTGTTCATCGCGTTCGAGGTTTAGTCTTGCCGGGCTATGTATTTGCAATTCCTCAATCGTACAGATTTGAGATTGGAGCAATTGTAGATTAATGAGAGAGGCCTTTGCCCTGCAGTGGACGTAGATGGGCTGGTGAATAATATAGATAAGGAGGAATCGTACAGAACCACACCTTCCTGTGCGGGGAGAGCGTCAATTGACCATAGGGTTAGAATACACATTGCAACGAAAGCCGAGTAAAACATACCGAACCATTGCTACTCTCAAAATCCAAGGGAACAATTTTTTCACGTTTTCCGAAAACATTTTTACAAAACAAAATCACTTGACTTGACAAACAAAACACGTCGGGATGTGGGTGCTGTGACTCCAGCCATTCGATCAGGAGCTGACGACTGTAAATCAAAGTTACGAAGTTACGGACGGCTCACAGCCACGAAGTTAACACCAGGAATATTCTTGAGGATCTCGGCAAAGAATGTCACTGGTGTTGAAAGCTAACCAGGAGTACATGTGGCTACGTGCTTTCAACACGAAGCAAGAAAAAGACAGGAGGGGCAACTGTGATTCCTAGGACGGCCAGATAACATCACAGGCGATTTGCCTAGTATAAGCTAGCGGCATCGGCCGGGATTATGACAAACCGCACGGCCGGCGCTGTCGATATTTCACTGCACAGCTCAGGAATAAACAGTGGTCCTTATCATTTCGTCGATCAGGGGCCCCCCTTCCGTTTGCCGCAGCTGCTACGAAGCTTTCTAGTCCGCCTTCGTTTTCACGGTGGCTAACTTCACTTTCATGGCACCTGAACTTGTGAATATAATCGCACTGTTTACAAAACAAAATATGTTGCGAGCTGCCCAAATATAATAATTCAAGTTATTGCACTACATTGATAGCCGCAAATTATACGTGAGTGATAATTGTGCCCTATACTTCCATTACACAATAAATAAGGAGACCAATCATTAGATCTAGCCATGGTATGCAGCAGGTAGTCTACCAAGTTGCCACACTTAAAGCAAAGTTCTCCAGCTCTTTGACTTTACATGAACATGAAATAAGAAGTAATCAACACAACTAATTTAAAGCATTTAGCTACCTACCTGTAAACAGCATGCGCAAATTTGGTTCCATTTCTAGATGCTTCATATAAGAGCTGTAGGGGATGATGACGGTTAGATGTTAATGGCCCAAGGCTAACGTCGTCGGAGAGCGCCTCACTTTACAGAAACGTATTATTTTTCTTCGCTTTTATGTACCAAGATAACATTCTTTTTAGCTTATTAAAGTATGTGTGCCTTTTTAAAGACTGTTTTTTGTGCATGTGTGCCTGGCTGTTATATTATTTTTGTGCACATAGGGATGCGCGTTGTGTAACTTTTGATATTATGTTCTTTATGTAGAGGCGTACCCGTGCAAGACTGCTCTGGGGGAAAAGCCTCAGTCAGATTTCTAGCCTTTTGCTTTGCCCCTAATTTTTTTGTCATCCTGGCACGTATGCAGTAAGCAATAACTTTAGGCTCCTTATTATCTATCCGCAGGCCCAGACACACCGAGATAGGCCGTTTCGCCTATTATATTGCACCGTGTATTTCACTTCTGTATCGTACACATTGCAAAAAGACGCTACAGGGGTTAGTAAATCCTTATGCTCGAGCACGCTAGCAAGACGCTCTATGCAATAAAATCACGCATCTCCCACGCCATAACCGTGTAATTTTAAATAGGTCGCCAGCGTTATAATAACTTTGTCCACGCATGCTTTGCTCAGAAGTAAGCATAATGCTCCCAGTCCTGCAAGCACCAGTTTTGGTAAGAACGATGTTACTTTACTTACGTTTAGCAGGTGAAGCGATTGATGCACTACCTGCAATCGTCAAGTTAAAGGTCATGAGGCTCTCTACGTTTACGTCAGATGCACTACCGCCACACTCAACGTAGGTCTTCTATGAGAGAACTAGGCGACTGTGTACAAGAAAAATCGCATTACAAATATTATTTCTTGCAAACTTCTACCATATTCGTTACAATACATATTCCAAATGCTCTAAATGTTACGCATTTTAAGTGGTTGTCATCAAACTAATGAAGCAAGTAAAACTTTTACCGCACATCCTGGAGTGCCAAAATGATGTAGTCCTAATAAACTGCAAAAATAAATGAACAGCCTAGTCTCCGCTTCATGACCTCTCGGCCCAACAGAACACCGCAAACTGCTCTGCGCTACGAGCAACCCCAACTCTTCCAATAAAAGCCAAATGACGCCCCCAAAAACCAAAAATAACTCATAGTCTGCGATACACCCAAGTGATCCAACGAATCACTCCCATGTGTGTACATTGACGTTTCCACACACCAAATGTGCCACAGACGAAAGTCCATAGATGTCCCGTCTAACGGTCAGTTCGGTCACGATTTCGTTTGCGGAGTTCTTACGTTGACAAAGCAACGCTGCAGTATTTAAGATACAGTGGAAGGGCCACATTCCAAGCAATCTATTGCTCAGCCCGAAATGGGCCATCTTGAGGTAGTATTGTGTGTACACCCAAGCCTTCACTCAAACATCAGATCGTTTCAGCCACCTGCTTATGATTCCAACAGGTGAAGCACCGTCATTTTTCAAAGTGAAATAAAACAATTGAACACTTATTGGTCTTTACTAGAAATAGAAGAACGAGGGAACACTTTTCCCAACTAAACAGCTCGCAGGTGGCAGCGTCCTTCGTCCTGGACTCGGTTAGTTCTACCCGCCATCTTCGCCCTTTCGATTAGCCATCACTACCTATTCAAGCCAGAGCTGGGAAGCTCACTCTCCTAGTGCTCCTAGTTAGTACTGGGGACTTGTTTCGAGCCTACGTTATTCTTGCACTACCAAACCATACGATATAGAGTACCGCGTTGGCCGCAGTAATTGTACAGGGGGGTAAGGAGTGGATAGTCTCGTGAGGTGTGGGACGGTGTTGATTCGTAGCCCGCGGAAGGTGTTGGTTTGTAGTCGGCGCAATGACAGCTGGCTTCATTGCGAGCCATGCCACAACTGACCATTCGGAAGTAGGCTCAGCGTTGCTGCCGGCGCTTCTCCCCTTCTATTCGCCATTAAACAGTCAAAATATGATAACGGGGGACATTCTGGTGTTCTCTTGTTCCTTTCGATGCTATAGAGATGCTCGGATGGTTATACTGGACGTTCCAAGAGATTTTAGGTCGTTTTAAAGCTTTTCGTGGGCTCGAAGCAGACCAACACTGTGGCCGTTGTCATCGTCCTACCACTTCCTTTAGCAGAAGAGATAAATATACTAAGCTCATTTTGAATTGGGGTTGCCGCCCAGAAAGTGATAACAAGTGGTTTATTTACGTAAATCAGCACTACTAAATTGAGGGCTTATCGGCGTTGTTTCTATCTACTCTTGAGGACAAATCAACACATCTATACAGTAGCAGGCAGACCCATAAAGCTCATAAATCAAGGGCTGTTCTGTCATTTTGTAGAAGCTCGGGAAAACCTCTCCAAGATTACCAGCACGACCCAAAATCTCTTAAAGACAGCGCTGATCCATGCTGGCCACTAAAAGAAGGTGAAATGATGGAAAGTGGGCATGCCGCTCTATCCCCAACAGAGGCGAGCGAGAAACAGTGCATGCCACTTAGCCTTGAATGAATTCAATTTTCCCACGATTTATCGAACACAAATGCACACCGCATACGGCTCAGCTCCGGCGTTTACCTAGTTTATATGTACACACGGCAGCACGTATTACTCACATAGAAACCTAAACAAACCAAAGAATGCGTTCAAGTGACAGAATATTATTTCGGATGTTTAAAATGCAAAGGTTAACTTTGTAAAAATGTCTGCTGAGAAGAAGCACGTTTTTTATTGTAAATGTTCCTGACGCTCGTTTTCGCGGTTTTGAGCAAAGCAGAATTCTCAAGGGTTCCATTTTGTTTCGTATACACCAAGAAAAATTCCAGAGGCTTTACTCCCCTTTGAAGCATGAGGCGTTACTTAACCAAACATCACAGTGTGTGCTCCACAAGTCCGCTGGCACAACCAAACGCGCATTGCGTTTAAAACAAGATATGGACGTCAATCTTACATGTCTCACTACGTGTATGTGCATCTTGAGTAAATTAGATAACAGTAGGCACAATTTGCTAGGAACTAACATGACTTAGACGTCAGGATGATACGTCGTATCACTACAGGTTAACAATTCTGAGTGGATTAGGTATTTCTATGCAGCTTTCTTCAATACCGCTAGAGTTAAATACAAGTGTTGTGTAGTATGTATCTTTTTCAGGTATGAAAAGAAGCCGATACCATTAACCTCAATACTGTATCCTCCTGACATGTGCTCTGCTGGTGATCCTCTTCCCTAGAGTGGAGTAACTCCGATTTGATCTTAAAGAAGCCTCGGGGAAGTAAGCCATTTCGCGAACCCACAGTGTATCAATAATGCTGGCTGACGCGGAGACCACGGGTAAGACATCGATGATCTGTCGGTGGGTGGCTAGCTGCTAACCAGGAGAGCACCGGTGAAGTCAACACAGAAGCAAAAGCTCCGGCGAGCAAGCTTCGCTACCTCATCCTAAGCCGAATTGTTGTGAACAAAGAAGGGCCACCAACACAGTTGTGTGTCTCCGTTTTTTAGGGTCCAGGAGAAGTGAAGACCAATGAGCGCTATTTCGACATTGGTAGTTGCAGCCAATGGATGGTTATGAGACTAAGACATACCCCAGTGGATGAGAAGCGATTGAAAATGACTTATGGGTGTATGGAGCCCCTAGTTAAGAAGATACGCTAATCACTGCCCTTGAAAAAGGATAGGCAGATGACATGGCAGATGGCACTCATACGAAATACTACAAAACCCTTATGAATCCTGAGAAACAGTCTGCAAAATCCGAGTAAAAAGGAAACAACGCGTTTGTACTCTGCCATGGCGTTGTCTGCGCGATTGTGTGATGGCATTGTCTGCGAGATAGCATTGTAAGTTCAATACGATGTGGTGAGTGTTAAGTTGTAAACGTTATTCCGGACCGTCCGCGAATTTTTTTGCACATGCGATCAGAATGGAAAAGACAGAAAGGAATACACCCTCCCCTCATGCCGGTTTGTGTCTGTGTGACCTTTACGAGAAAACTGCGTAGAGTGCTTGTTTCCGGCGCTCATCCTGCCAAGTGCAACTCCGACTAACGTACTTATTTCGTCTTCGCGCTTTTTATCTGCAATGTTTCGTTTGATTGAGTGAAACATGTTTTCAATTTGTGTGTTCTACTCTTGCTGTGAGTCCCAATTGAGTGCTTTTTATATTTGTGTGCTATCTGAACAAGCAGGAGCGTTGCTTACGTCAACAGACTTTCTTAGGCAGTCGACGCAGCTTCCCTATTTCCCACATAATACTTCCCAATAACAGTGGGACCACAAAGCCATGAGAAAATTTTGAATTACAAACCAATCTCTGCATAATTATAATCACCATTCCCACAATCCCAACTTGAGCTGCGGTGCTGCATCCTCGAGTTTCGCCGTTTGCGCACACCTTGAAAATTCCTTTGGGGCGTTATGCACCACTTCTCTTCCCTACAGAAACTTCAGAATAAATAAGGACACTGAAATATCTTACAAAAGACGAATTCACAAACGAAGCAAGCGACAAAGGGTTAGCTAGCAGCAGCAAATAACATTTTTTTTAGATATGTTCTTTGCTCCGAATCGAGTCATACGAGGGCATTTTTACTGCTGATGGTAATGGTAGGAATGTTACAATAACTTACGTGCACCAGCCGTTTGAGTTACAGATGTTTCAACCCCTGAAATTATGAAGAAAGTTTGGTGAGACTGAATTAGTAAACGTGAGAAGTATGCTAATTTTATTCCCGACCGACATTGTGTAAGTTGCAGATTCGGTTCTTATTATCGGGTCAACGGTTATACAACCCCCGAGTAGTAAACGGTCAAAGATAATCGCTTAAATTCTGTCTACCTATCTCAAGGGATCTCGAGAACCTACATAAACATATTTAGAGCTTTTGTTGTCCGGTGGGCTTGCGTCGTGTAGGTCCATCAGCATATCCGGTTGGCCCATCAAAAACCCCCTGTGGTCGTCTGAGGCATTTACTAGCGTCTTTGCTGCAAGAGTGCAGGCATAGGCACAATAGCGTATTAGACAAAGATAAAATAGAATAATGGCCACAAGTACAAGGAGCATACGACGGAAATGCAAAGTTGAATATCATATGACAACAGCTTTACATTAAGGTGGTCTGGTTTTCCAGCCATACATTTTTAACCACGGAGATATACGGCTCCTCCATCAAAACATTCTATCGGATAAAATTGGTAGAACACCTAGAGGAGATTAGGATAATTAAAATAAAATGAAAATATGAACCAGTGGTACCCCGTGCGCCGCTACCCCACCACGTTTTGTGTACATGTTTTCATCATGCCAATCCTTCCCTCACATAGAGGTACATCGTTTCCTTTCCCAGCGACTTTCGCTGACTCCACTACACAGATGGCCTTGTCTATGGAGATTGCAGGGAAGCACCGCTCCTAATGACTGGCCACCACACGGTCGAATTTGAGGGGCCCACGCAAGCGTGCATTCAGGCATTCTGTCGTTTAACTTAAACACAATGGCCGGTACTGCAAGAAAATAGAAGGTGTCAACTGCGGAATAACGTTTCCAAACACTTTTTTGCTTCAACTCGTGATGCCCTCGCAAGCAGCTCAAAGTGGCAGAGCTCTAACCCGGGGGCCATTAGATAGTTCCGATCGCCACTTCCCTGAATATATTCTGTATTCAACATGTTTGGAGATTCGGAAATATATGCTCTGAGGAGACCTGTCGTCGCCACACGGCCTCTACAGTGATTGTAACATGTGTCTGCCTCTTAATGTTTGTCAACTGTGCTTAGACAATGCCGCCCCATTGTGGCGTACCCTACTTGCCATTCTTCGCAATATCCTAAACGTAGGCCTTGAGTTATTGCCCCTCCTTTCTCCAATGAACAGCTGTAACCGCCCGCTACTTGTACTCCTCGCACTGAACTGTCACGTAGGCCATTAGCCCAGTGACCGAAGGTCTCCCCATCCCTTCCTGTCGAAGGCTTTCCTCTCCTCTCGCTCCGTAGGCAGCCCTACCTGCGACGGCAATCGAGGTCCAACCATTCATACCTCACTTCTATTTGGCCGACACTTCCAGTGTTTATCAGGGGCAACCGGTAGGAAGGGGTTCAGGATTTCCTAATGGATATACAGAACCCCACGCGAAACACTCAACGCATTTGAAGTTTGGGCCCTCACCGAAGCACGAATAGAATAAATAGAAATTGCCACTGTTGTTTAAACTTCACGAAAACGATTTCCACTACCCTGAACAACTATTTCGCTGACAACAGTCAGGAGGTCCTGTAGTAATGGTGCAGCGACATGGCGAAAGCAGCTAGCTACCACTGATAAAACGCACGATCATCTGTGGCAGCTTTGGCAAAACTTAAAAACCCACATTTTATCCCTTTGGTTAACCAGGAAATAAACTTTTTTTTTACGTTTTTAATGTACAAGAAAGAGTAATTGGGCAGTGTCATTTCATCAGCGAAAACTATCAAAGCAGAGGGCCGGTGCCGAATTCGGCTTACCGACAAGATTGGGTTTGCAGTGACGCGATTGCAGCGTGCATTCTGCATGTGTAAAAAGGTTGGGGTGACACGTTGACGGGCGGTGAGAGGGAGAAGAGCACGCACACTTGCGCTGCAGTCAAAGCAACAAGCGACGCGCGACATCGCGCGTCGCCTTTTACTATTCCTGCAGTTCGCAGTGCCATTTTCACTGCTCCCCGACCTCAAATGGACACCTCAAACTAACAATACCTGCAAAATGCATACTACAACCAAGCGCTACACATTTAGGCTTGTTGGTAAACTGAATGCGGCACCGCCTCGTAACAGCGCCCGGTACACGCTCGGTGCATCTGCCCTTGCACCCAGTCGGTTCCTCTGTCTCTGAGCACGCGGTAAGGGTCCGGTCGGATACAGGTTAGAGTACGCAGGGCGGTTCTTCTCTCGGTAATGCCTGCATAATACATGACGTTGCTATGATAAATTGGATACTCGTCGCTGAACCACGTCTTTCTAGATGTCAATCATCTTTCCTTCTGTCTTACCAGAATAGCTTGAACGAATCTTTAGGAACTTCTCAAAAATATTTGCAAACACCTCTAAAATGGGGTGTGACGTGCTTGTTTTTCAGTGTGTGCAAAGCAGTCTTTCAGAAGGTTAGGCAATAACAAAGCCCCGAAAACCATACAAAACTGTCCAAAAAAACGAAATTGCCAGTCGCACTTGACTCCCACAAAGGGCACATAATAATAAGAAGTACTTCAAAAGCAGGGCCTCAGTGTGTCTGCAGTACTCATAAAAGATATAACAAATATGCTCTACAATGAAAAAGAGAAAACCATACCATATCTCCAAAAGTAGTCTGTTGGCAATAGTTGTTTTCTGTATAGGCGAATTGACGGCCAAATTGCCCATGAGCCAAGCTGAATGCCGGGTAAAGTAGAAGGGTTTCGATGAGAGAGCGAGAAAAACAGATGGACCTCAAACACCAACACGGAGTGTCCCCTCTCAGAGAATCGCAAAAGACTTCCGTGCTAGACCATGCAAAGTTTTTTTCCGCCACGCCTTCAACAAGATCAAGCGCCAAGTTTCGAAGCGGATTTCATGGGACATTCAAGGCACAGCTCCACCAGTGCAGAGTTACAGCGTTTGCGGCAAAAGATATAGGTGTTCAAGTTTTTTCGCGTAAATGGGCGACGCATGAGCATAGCGGACAGTGAAGACCACAAGAATGAGTATGGCAAAGCAGACACTCACAAAGAAGTGTGATGGCACCTGGAAGCGTTTTTTTGAGATTGGGCATGTATGAACGGGAATATTGCGAGAAAACTTATACCTGTTTGACCTGGCTATTCCCAAAACGGCCTTCCCAATTAACCCTCTCCGGTATTCACGTGTTTCCGACACTACCTTTCAGTGTAAATCAATCAAGTATGAAGAAGAGCTAAAATACACTTCGCCTTTGAATCCTACTCGTCGGAATCCGCTTTCGACACGCTCGTCCTGTTTCAGGCCGTACATTTTACCCATTTCGTCTCTATAAGAAATAACAAAACATGCCACCACCTCTAATTTCTCCCAGTTCAGCTCCTTTATAGTTCTTCAACTTTGTACCTAAGATGCCTCCCCATGACCTAGACCACAAAGCATTTTGTTTATCACCTGACATATACCGAAAACGAGGCAAAAATGCTCATCGGTGCAACGAAAATATTTGCGATTGCCTGAGACCGATATTAGGGCTTTCTACAAATTTTCAGCTAGGCGAACTACCCAATTACATATTTGTGATCTGTTTGCATACTTCCGAAATGGGGGGTGCCAGAAGGTATCGAATACATGGGGACAGACGGGACTTGACTGTTCCCCGTAGAGTATCCTTTGTATAGACAGTAGCCTTCTATTCATCATCAGAGTTGGATGACGCCAAAAAAACATTCGAAATTTCGCTTTTTAACAAACAAAAGCTGGAGTTACTGACTCTAATCACAGATAAAAGATCGTTTGTCACACTGAGGAATCCCTAGGTAATACTCGGTAGAAGAGGATAATCCATTCCACTGCAAGTCATTTACTTCCCTAATTTCACGAAGATCGCTTCAGCCGGAGATTCACTGAAATACCCCCGGAACAATGGAATCCACAAATCTTGCAAAAAAAATGTTCATACGGCATATCAGGAATTCACGTGCTGCCAAGACTTTTTTCTCGATTATCGAGGTCACACATGAACATTTCGTAAATATTACTTATTTCGTTTGTTGGCTGCCAATCCCACCGTTCTTTATCTTTTTGTGACCCTGTATCAGCTCTCACGGGCTACTAACAGATAGACAATATAAATGAATAAATACGCAAACAAAGAACAAATAAATAAATAAATAAATAAGCAAATAAATAAATAAATAAATAAATAAATAAAAATGAAAATAAAATGAAATAAAAGTACTAAACAAACAAAAAGCAAATAAAAATATAAATAAAAAGTTAAATAAATAAATAAAATTCAACCCCGTATTACTCAACAAGGCTTCTTTAAACAACGTTTCGCCATACACGTACGTCAGTGTTCACATCTATGTCAATCTTTAATATCCAAGCTCTGGATGAGTACTACTGAACTAATCGCCATATATATTAAAATATAGCACCATATACAGCACAGAACTCATCCACAAGCTGTCTGAACGTTTCATGTGTAACGCATCACCGAAGTTTCATTATTGAAAACTAACCTTGTTTTGAATGGTGACTTACGACAATTTAAAAACTGACGTGTCTGCATAAATATTAAAACGCACCCTACTTATAAAACACACTCAGATTACCTGTTTTTACCAGCCGTACGCATACCATAACCAGGGGATCATATATTGGAAGTTGGTGTTCCCTCCCGGCGCACAAGACAGCATTTCAACTCTTCCACCTCCACACCAAGTACTCACTGAACCGCAATGCCGCGTTGTCGCTTCAATCATAGCGTAAATAATTCGAATACTCAATTTCGCACCGCCAATTTCTACGACACTATTTTTTGCGTTTCCTGTCATCGACCAATTATACACTGTCTCCTCCTCCGAAGAAGTAAATGGAACAAACGGCCTCTCAGCCTATCACGTTATTCATGTCAAGCAAGAGAATGTTTATTGTATGAAGTATAAGGACAAAGATACTGCCTGTGTCTGATAAACAGCAATTAACAAGCAACCATCAATGTTCCAAGGTATATGTCTTTTTGCTCTCAAAATAAGCGCAGCGCGCTTGTTTTGTAATCTCCAACAGTCGCCCTGTATCGAATAATAGCGGCCTTGCGGATTTGCAAGCCACAAATCAGTCTTCCAAATTTTCGTGTAAATTGTCGAGACCTTTATAGAAGCCCACTACCTAGATCCAAAGCTTCCCGCGGAAACATGTTACATTTTTTGCAAGACTGAAATTGCTTGGCGTGCTTCATTCTGGCGGGGCATTTGTTGCCCCGCCTTCTTTAAGACTCTTTTTGTGCATGTGTGCCATGCTGAAATAGTATTTTTTGCACATAGGGATGCACTTTTGAGCTTATTACAGTATGTATGCCTTCTTTAAGACTGTTTTTTTTTGTATGTGTGCCATGCTGAAATAGTATTTTTGAGCCATAAGGATGCACTTTTCTGGTTATTACAATATGTACGCCATCTTTAAGGCTGTTTTTGTGCATGTCTGCCATGCTGAAATAGTATTTTTGTAAACATAGGGATGCAGTTTTGGGCTTATTAGAGTATGTATGCCTTCTTTAAGACTGTTTTTGTGTATGTGTGGCATGCTGAAATAGTATTTTTGTGCACATAGGCATGCACTTTTTGGCTTGTTACAGTATGTATGCCTTCTTTAGGACTGTTTTTGTGCATGTGTACCATGCTGAAATAGTATTTTGTGCACATTGGGATGCACTTTTGAGCTTATTATAGTATGTACGCCTTCTTTAGGACTGTTTTTGTGCGTGTGTGCCATGCTGAAATAGCATTTTATGCACATAGGGACGCACTTTTTGGCTTGTTACCGTATGTACGCCTTCTTTAAGACTGTTTTTGTGCATGTGTGCCATGTTGAAATAGTATTTTGTGCACATAGGGCTGCACTTTTTGGGTTATTACAGTATGTATGCCTTCTCAAAGACTCTCTTCTGCATGTGTCCCATGCTGAAAAAGTATTTTTGTGCACATAGGGATGCCCTTTTCAGCTTATTACAGTATGTATGCCTTCTTTAAGACTGTTTTTGTGCATGTGTGCCATGATGAAATAGTATTTTGTGCACATAGGGATGCACTTTTCACCTTATTACAGTAGGTATGCCTTCTTTAAGACTGTTTTTGTGCATGTGGGCCATGCTGAAATGGTATTTTTGTGCACATAGGGAAGCAGTTTTGGACTTATTACAGTATGCATGCCTTCCTAAAGAATATGTTTTGTGCATGTGTGCCATGCTGAAATAGTATTTTTCTGCACATAGGGATGCACTTTTGGGATAATAACAGTATGTATGCCTTTTTAAAGGCGGTTTTTTGTGCATGTTTTCCATGCTGAAAGAGTATTTTTGTGCAGATAGGGATGCACTTTTGGGCATATTACACTATGTATACCTTTTAAATACTGTTTTTTGTGCACGTGTGCCATGCTAAAATAGTCTTTTTGTGCACATAGAGATGCACTTTTGGGCTTATTACAGTATGTATGCCTTTTTAATACTGTTTTTTGTGCATGTGTAGTATTTTTGTGCACAAAGGGATGCACTTTTGGGCTTAATACAGTATGTATGCCTTTTTAAGGACTGTTTTTTGTGCATGTGTACCATGCTGAAATAGTATTTTTGTGCACATAGGGATGCACTTTTGGTCTTATTACATTATGGGTGCCTTTTTAAAGATTTCTTGTGCATGTGTGCCATGGCGTGTTTCCGTCTCCTAAACGCTGTATTGCCAAAACTTCCGGTGACGTCACACAAAAATAAAAAACAAAGAACAAATACGCAGAAGCCGTTTACGCATTAAGTAGTTATAAGGATGATCACAAAAAGTAAAAATATTGCTGCGCGTGTAAGCATTTGCATCAAAACATTTCACACATTAACGAAAGTGGGGCGGATGCGCCACGAGCGCCTTCTAGTGGTAGCAGCCGTATAAAAAAAATACTGCTTGTGTTTGTATTCTCGAGTGACAATGGTTGTGTTCGCATTGTTTTTCAGTATGCCAAGCTTTTCACATGGACCACTTCAGTGCGGATACTTGCCCCGAGGCCCGTCGCCGAAGCTGTTTTTATCGATGTAATTATAATGGTAATTACTAATTAACAGTGAGCGGTAGCGGTTTGGTAAAAATGGACACATACTGACCTCACTGCGAGTTGTGAGCGTGGCCCGAGGTGTTGGCCGGGCACCCTGTTTCGCGTTCTGCCTCGACGGAAAGCAAGGGCTTTCTCGAAATCCCCTTCACCTTTTCTACATAATGGGAAACAGCGCAAAAACAAAACTTGGACAAGAAAGACAAACGGGACGAAGCGCTACTAGCAACTGAAACGTTTAATCGTCAAAACACACAAATATATAGACACAATCTAAGCCACCGCCAACACAAACGTACAGTACAATCTACAATATTGTACAATCACGGGGAACAACCACCAAAAACACTGCATACAACCAAACCGCACGTGTTCATACTCCGAAAAATGCACGGTACACTTTATCAGCCCTTATCCAAGAAAGCAAACTCGGCATCTGAAAGCAAAACAGAAGGTTGGCTGACACACGTTTTTTCCTCTTTTTTTATGTAAAATGCTTCCATTATCTCTCTTGTTGCCCGCTTACGGTGTTTGTCAAGAACGGTGGTGTGCGGTAGCTCCGGATGGCACGCGCATTCCTCGTGGTTTTGGTTTCCATCAGTGAGCGTGAGTGGCAACTCCGGACGGCCCGTGCATTTCTTGCAATGCATGGCCAAATGGGAATACGGCGCCCCTTTTAATGAGCTGTTATGCTCACGAAGGCGAACGTTCAGGCAGCGCCCCGTCTGACCAATGTACTTCTTTCCACACTTGAAAGGGATACTATACACAACGTCCTTACCGCACTCAACAAATTTAATGCCATGTCTTATCCCACAACCATCCGTCTTTTTTTCCTTCTTGTCTGCTAACCTTTGCACCGCAGGGCAAATCTTAGCCACTTTGTTTTGGGCTGAAAAGACGACGCGCACGCCATATTTGGAAGCAACTTTCTTCAGCCGATGTGATACACCGTGTAGGTAAGGAATGACAGCTATCTTGTCAGGAACTGAACCCACTTCATTTTCCTCCCCACGGGCCACGCTTCCAGCCTTCTTAATCTCCCGGCGATTCCTTTCACAAGCCAAACGAACAGAGTCATCTGGGTGCCCGGCTGTCCTTAACCTGTCTACCTGGGCAGCGACACTCTGTTCCATGAAATGTTCGCAGGATTTGTTCAAAGCTGATTTAATGCAAGAAAAAGCAACACCGTTCTTCACCAGCTTTGAGTGGGCTGAATCGTAACTTAGTAACTCCTTGGTAGACCTTGGGTGGTACATCCAGCAAGTGTGGGTTGGCAGTAAAGTAATTAATAAATCCAAATACTGGAGTTCACGTTGCTTAGGTACCTCAAACGTGTAATCTAAGCCCAAACCTTTTTTCCTGAAGGACTTCATGACATCCACAAGTACGCCACAGCCTTGGCCTTCTTTTACTAAAACAAGGTAGTCATCAACATACCTAAAAAACTTAAGATTTCTGTCTACCATCTCCTTTTCAATTGATCTGTCAACTCTGCTTAGAAAGATATTAGAAAGCACCGGAGCAACACGAGACCCAATACAAATGCCTGCTTTCTGAACGTACACCTTGCCACCCCAACCCACCAGAGTAGACTTCAGATAGAGGGCCAGCAACTCTAAAAAACCTTCCACCGAAATACCACATGCACTCCGAAACTTCGCTTCATCGTTATCTTCGAGGATGCAGGCCGAGGATGCAGGTGTTGCTTTTTCTTGCATTAAATCAGCTTTGAACAAATCCTGCGAACATTTCATGGAACAGAGTGTCGCTGCCCAGGTAGACAGGTTAAGGACAGCCGGGCACCCAGATGACTCTGTTCGTTTGGCTTGTGAAAGGAATCGCCGGGAGATTAAGAAGGCTGGAAGCGTGGCCCGTGGGGAGGAAAATGAAGTGGGTTCAGTTCCTGACAAGATAGCTGTCATTCCTTACCTACACGGTGTATCACATCGGCTGAAGAAAGTTGCTTCCAAATATGCCGTGCGCGTCGTCTTTTCAGCCCAAAACAAAGTGGCTAAGATTTGCCCTGCGGTGCAAAGGTTAGCAGACAAGAAGGAAAAAAGGACGGATGGTTGTGGGATAAGACATGGCATTAAATTTGTTGAGTGCGGTAAGGACGTTGTGTATAGTATCCCTTTCAAGTGTGGAAAGAAGTACATTGGTCAGACGGGGCGCTGCCTGAACGTTCGCCTTCGTGAGCATAACAGCTCATTAAAAGGGGCGCCGTATTCCCATTTGGCCATGCATTGCAAGAAGTGCACGGGCCGTCCGGAGTTGCCACTCACTCTCACTGATGGAAACCAAAACCACGAGGAATGCGCGTGCCATCCGGAGCTACCGCACACCACCGTTCTTGACAAACACCGTAAGCGGGCAACAAGAGAGATAATGGAAGCATTTTACATCAAAAAAGAGGAAAAAACATGTGTCAGCCAACCTTCTGTTTTGCTTTCAGATGCCGAGTTTGCTTTCTTGGATAAGGGCTGATAAAGTGTACCGTGCATTTTTCGGAGTATGAACACGTGCGGTTTGGTTGTATGCAGTGTTTTTGGTGGTTGTTCCCCGTGATTGTACAATATTGTAGATTGTACTGTACGTTTGTGTTGGCGGTGGCTTAGATTGTGTCTATATATTTGTGTGTTTTGACGATTAAACGTTTCAGTTGCTAGTAGCGCTTCGTCCCGTTTGTCTTTCTTGTCCAAGTTTTGTTTTTGCGCTGTTTCCCATTATGAACCTATACCAACAAGCCCAACTCGCAGTTCTTCTAAATGACCTTTTCTACACTTCACGAAGAGCGCATCCTGCACCTGAACTAAATATTTTTTGTCAATACACGTTTAGTTTTGAGTTCTTTCTCAGCCAGCTAACAAACGGTGATATAATAGCAAGAATAATATTGGAATAGTACTGCAACATCTGATGTTGGGACGATTTTTACAGGCGCCGTGCTCACATTTCTCGAACTTTTTATTTCCCCAGAAAGAGTATGCGTCAAAATTGGAAGGTTAGCAGCAAAAGTAGATAAAGAGATCGCTAAACTTAAATTGCACCTGTTGACTGTCATTTGCGAAAGGTTTTGTATATTGTCCGTACCAGTTAACAGTTGTTCAGAGACCAGAGTCACGTCACTTTGTTGGTACAGTGTAGGATATGGGGCATCTCATGGCACTGTTCCCTAGTAGGCTGCATTGCAGGTGCTTAAAATATAAATTATAGCCTACATCTGAGAATGTAAGTCCCAAAACCTGGGACACCGAAATCATGCAGGTGTCATTGAGAAAACTTTTTTCACTTATTCTCTACAACTGCAACGCCGCTATCGACCACCAGCTCAGCTCCAATTTTTAAATTTTAGTAATTGGCGAGAGTGCCAGTGTTTCAGTAAACTACTCATGTCCTTTATTGCCGCTTTCCAGTTTAAGCTAAAGTTTCATAGACTTTTTGTCCCATTAATTGTCATTTTTGAGGTGAAGATGTGTGCTAGCGGTGCCTTTTTCTTATATTGATTTGATCAATCGTGTGGGGGCACAAACCAAAAAACAAACTTCCCAGCCACCTCATTCCATAGAGGTGCTTTCCTGTACAAGCTGGGTCAACTTTTCAAGCGTAGTAGTCACACGCCAGGAGCATCTTCTAGTGGTAAGCAGGGCCGAGCGCGAGGCTTGTACCTATTTTCCTTATAGGTGCCCGGCACCACCAAGGCACACGAATGCACATGGTGACTTCCACAGTTACGCTGGACCCTCTGCTCGGTAACCGCCTGTAGTAAGACATGCCGCCAGACTCTTCCACCCTTCGGCAATGCGGTGTTGTAGAAGGCCGGGGCCCCACCAGGTTGACAAAGGTCAGAAGCCCCTCGCAAGGGTAAAGGTAGCTTTCCAGGCGCGAGTTATCCTTTGAAAGGTCAACACTTGACCAGGGACACCTGTACCCATAAAGAAACCAGTTGGTGCCCGACGGTGCGCGGATTCGAACCCAGTACTTCGAGTGCAGTACCTCTGAGCCACCGCTGATGAGGCATAGCCACATTACATTTCTGCAGTGCGCTGCAGAAAAGTTCTGTCCACGTAACCCAGGAACAACCTGACCGCCAGGCTCATAGGTTCTATCCCTTGTACGCCTTGTTCTATCTGTCCTAGTCTTACGCTGCGCAAAAATTCAGCATGAATTCTGAGTACCAACTAGCCCGCCTAACGGTGTTATTACTCATAGGTTAACTGCAGAAAGTTTTCAGACACCAGTGCTTAAGGCAGTTGTAGACTGCCTCTGTATCAAGTTTAAAAGGCAAACCCAAAGTGCAAAGGCCCAATAAAAACAAGGTTAAGTGATGCCCTATCTTCATAAGCCATTGCACAACAAAAAGAAAATTGTTTCATGGCACGGTGTTCGAGTAGTGTTTTCCGCGCCATGACAGCTGTCCAGGCTGTGCACGCACATTGAAAACGCCAATACTGGGGAAGCTGGCAAAGGTGATGTTGCAGGTGTGGGTCCTATACAAAAATTACACTGGTGTGTGCATGAGAAGCACCAACTTCACAGTCTGAAGGCCTGGCATGAATACATTGTACTACATTACATATTCATCTTCAACTCTCACCGCGGCTTCATGACTGTAAACAAGACGTGTGCTTGAGAAGCAACGGCTTTGCAGCCCGAGGTGAATCCATTCCAGCGTACTACATAAGCCTGCAATTCTTTCCATACCCTTCTAGTCAGAAGCAACTGCCCACCTCTGCAAATGAGCAACATTACCACCTCGAAGGACTGACATCAAACCATTCCAACCTGCTGGGCAACTGGTTATTATTCTTACTGCAGCAGTACAGCTAGAATATTCATGAAAAGCAGCGACAAGAAGCGCTTAGGTCCTGAACTACTCTGATATGCCGCATCATTTTCTATTCTTACCGCAGCTGCATAATCAGATGCAACTGTGCACGCTTGAAAATAAGTGACGCAGCACTCTGGAGCCCCTCCAACTCGTCATTTTGTCACATAGGCGTGACTTTTCGGTTTAATACAGTAAGCATGCATTTTAAAGACTGTTTTTTTTGTATGTGTGTCATGCTAAAATAGTATTTTTGTGCACATAGGGATGCACGTTTTGGATTATAACAGTAAGTATGCCTTTTTAAAGACGGTATTTTGCGCATGTGTGCCATGCTGAAATAGTATTTTTGTGCACATAGTGATGCACATTTGGGCTTATTCCACTATGTAAGCCTTTTTAAAGACTGTTCTTTTGTTCATGTGTCCCATGCTGAAATAGAATTTTGTGCACATGAGGATGCATATTTTGGCCTAATACAGTGTGTATGCCTTTTTAAAGATGGGTTTTTGTGCATGAGCGCCATGCTGAAATAGTATTTTTGTGCACATGAGGATGCATGTTTTGGCCTATTACAGTATGTATGCCTTTTTAAAGACTGGTTTTTGTGCATGAGCGCCATGCTGAAATCGTATTTTTGTGCACATAGGGATGCACTTTTGGGCTATTACAGTATGTATGCTTTTTCAGAGATTGTTATTTCTGCATGTGTGCCATGCTGAAATAGTATTTTGTCACATAGGCATGACTTTTCGGTTTAATACCGTAAGCATGCATTTTAAAGACTGTTTTTTGTGTATCTGTGCCATGCTAAAATAGTATTTTAGTGCACATAGGGATGCACGTTTTGGCTTATAACAGTAAGTATGCCTTTTTAAAGACGGTATTTTGCGAATGTGTGCCATGCTGAAATAGTATTTTTGTGCACATAGTGATGCACATTTGGGCTTCTTACACTATGTATGCCTTTTTAAAGACTGTTTTTTTGTACTTGTGTCCCATGCTGAAAAAGAATTTTTGTGCACATGAGGATGCATATTTTGGCCTAATACAGTGTGTATGCCTTTTTAAAGACTGGTTTTTGTGCATGAGCGCCATGCTGAAATAGTATTTTTGTGCACATAGGGATGCACTTTTGGGCTATTACAGTGTGTATGCCTTTTTAGAGATTGTTATTTGTGCATGTGCGCCACGCGGAAATAGTATTTTTGTGCATATAAGCATGCACTTTTGAACCATTACAGTAAGTATGCCTGTTTAAAGTCTGGTTTTTGTGCATGAAAGCCATGCTGAAATAGTATTGTTATGCACATAGGGATGCACTTTTGAGCTATTAATGTATATATGCCTTTTTAGAGATTGTTATTTGTGCATGTGTGCCACGCTGAAATAGTATATTTGTGCACATAGGGATGCACTTTTTGGCTTATAACAGTAAGTATGCCTTTTTAAAGACGGTATTTTCCACATGTGTGCCATGCTGAAATAGTATTTTTGTGCACATAGTGATGCACATTTGGGCTTATTACACCATTTATGCATTTTTAAAGACTGTTTTTTGTGCATGTGTCGCATGCTGAAATAGTATTTTTGTGCACATGAGGTGCATTGTTTTGGACTAATACAATAAGTATGCCTTTTTAAAAACTGGTTTTTGTGCATGAGCGCCATTGTGAAATAGTATTTTTGTGCACATAGTGATGCGCTTATGGGCTTATTACACTAGGGATGCCTTTTAGAGATTGTTATTTGTGCATGTGCGACACGCTGAAATAGTATTTTTGTGCACATAAGGATGCACTTTTGGGCAATTATATTATGTATGCCCTTTTAAAGATTGTTTTTTGTGCATGTACGCGGCGCTGAAATCGTATTTTTGTGCACATAGGGATGCACTTTTTGGCTTATAACAGTAAGTATTCCTTTTTAAAGGTGGTATTTTGCACATGTGTGCCATGCTGAAATAGTATTTTTGTGCACATAGTGATGCACTTTCGGGCTTATTACATTATGTGTGCACATAGGGATGCACTTTTTGGCTTATAACAGTAAGTATTCCTTTTTAAAGGTGGTATTTTGCACATGTGTGCGATGCTGAAATAGTATTTTTGTGCACATAGTGATGCACTTTCGGGCTTATTACATTATGTATGCCTTTTTAAAGACTGTTTTTTGTGCATGTGTCCCATGCTAAAAAAGAATTTTTGTGCACATGAGGATGCATGTTTTGACCAAATACAGTATGTATGCCTTTTTAAAGAATGGTTTTTGTGCATGAGCTCCATTCTGAAATAGTATTTTTGTGCACATAGGGATGCACTTTTGGGCTATTACAGTGTGTATGCCTTTTTAGAGATTGTTAGCTGTGCATGTGCGCCACGCTGAAATAATATTTTTGTGCACATAAGCATGCACTTTTGGACCATTACAGTATGTATGGCTTTTCAAAGATTGTTTTTTGTGCATTTACGCCATGCTGAAGTAGTATTTTTGTGCACATAGGGATGCATATTTTGGCTTATAACAGTAAGTATGCCTGTTTAATGCCTGGTTTTTGTGGGTGAGAGCCATGCCGAAATAGTATTTTTGTGCACATAGGGATGCACTTTTGGGCTATTTATGTATGTATGCCTTTTTAGAGATTGTTTTTTGTGCATGTGTGCCACGCTGAAATAGTATTTTTGTGCACATAGGGATGCACCTTTTGGCTTATAACAGTAACTATGCCTTTTTAAAGACGGTATTTTCCGCATGTGTGCCATGCTGAAATAGTATTTTTGTGCACATAGTGATGCACTTTTGGGCTTATTACACTATTTATGCCTTTTTAAAGACAGTTTTTTGTGCATGTGTCCCATGCTAAAAGAGTATTTTTGTGCACATCAGATGCAAGTTTTGGCCTAATACAGTATGTATGCCTTTTTAAAGACAGCTTTTTGTGCATGAGTGCCATGCTAAAATAGTATTTTTTTGCACATAGTGATTCACGTTTGGGCTAATGACATTATGTATGCCTTTTTAAAAACTGATTGTTGTGCATGTGTCCCATGCAGACATAGTATTTTTGTGCACATAGGGATGCACTTTTGGGCTATTCCAGTATGTATGCGTTTTTAGAGATTGTTATTTGTGCATGTGCACCACGCAGAAATAGTACTTTTTTGCACATAGGGATGCACTTTTAGCTTAAAACAGTAAGTATGCCTTTTTAAAGACAGTATTTTGCGCAAGTGTGCCATGCTGAAAAAGTATTTTTGTGCACATAGCGCTTTTGGAATTATTACAATATGTATGCCTTTTTAAAGACTGTTTTTTGTGCATGTGTCCCATGCTGAAATTGTATATTTGTGCACATCAGGATGCTTGTTTTGGCCTAATACAGTTTGTATCCCTTTTTAAAGAATGGTTGTTGTGCATGAGCGCCATGCTGAAATAGATGTTTTGTGCACATAGGGACGCACTTTTGGGCTGTTACAGTATGTATGCCTTTTTAGAGATTGTTATTTGTGCATGTGTGCCATGCTGAAATAGTATTTTTGTTCACATAGGGATGCACTTTTTGGCTTATAACCGTAAGTGTGCCTTTTTAAAGACTGTTTTTTGTGCATGTGCGCCATGCTGAAATAGTATTTTTGTACACATAGGAATGCACTTTTTGTCTTACTACAGTATGTATGCCTTTTAAACTGTATGCCATGCTGAAATAGTATTTTTGTGCACATAAGGATGCACTTTTTGTCTTATTACAGTATGTATAGCTTTTAAAAACTGTTTTTGTGCATGTGTGCCATGCTAAAATAGTACTTTTGTGCACCTAGGGATGCACATTTTGGCTTATAACAGTAAGTATGCCCTTTAAAGACGGTATTTTGCGCATGTGTGCCATGCTGAAATAGTATTTTTCTGCACATAGTGATGCACTTTTGGGCTTATTACACTGTGTATGACTTTTTAAAGACTGTTTTTTCTGCATGTGTCCCATGCTGAAATAGTATATTTGTGCACATGAGGTTGCATGTTTTGGCCTAATACAGTATGTATGCCTTTTTAAAGAATGGTTGTTGTGCATGAGCGCGATGCTGAAATAGATGTTTTGTGCACATAGGGACGCACTTTTGGGCTGTTGCAGTATGTATGACTTTTTAGATATTGTTATTTGTACATGTGTGCCATGCTGAAATAGTATTTTATCACATAAGCATGAACTTCTGGGTTTATTACAGTAAGTATGCATTTTTAAAGACTGTTTTTTGTGCATGTGTGCCATGCTAAAATAGTATTTAGGTGCACATAGGGATGCACGTTTTGGCTTATTACAGTAAGTATGCCTTTTTAAAGACGGTACTTTGCGCATGTGTGCTATGCTGAAATAGTATTTTTGTGCACATAGTGATGTGCTTTTGGGCTTATTACGTTATGTATGCCTTTTTAAAGACTTTTTTAAGGCATGTGTCCCATGCTGAAATAGTACTTTTGTGCACATAGGGATGCACTTTTGGGCTATTACACTATGTATGCCTTTTTAAAGACTTTTTTTGGGCATGTGTCCCATGCTGAACTAGTACTTTTGTGCACATAGGGATGCACTTACGGGCTATTACAGTATGTATGCCTTTTTAGAGATTGTTATTTGTGCATGTGCACCACGCTGAAATAGTCTTTTTGTGCACATAAGGATGAACTTTTGGGCCATTCCAGTATGTATGCCTTTTTAAACATTGTTTTTTGTGCATGTATGCCACGCTGAAAAAGTATTTTTGTGCACATAGGGACACACGTTTGGGCTATTAGAGTATGTATGCCTTTTTAGAGATGGTTATTTGTGCATGTGTGCCACGCTTAAATATTATTTTTGTGCACATAGGGATGCATTTTTTGGCTTATAAGAGTAAGTATTCCTTTTTAAAGACGGTATTTTCTGCATGTCTGCCATGCTGAAATAGTATTTTTGTGCACATAGTGGTGCACTTTTAGGCTTATTACTTTATGTATGCCTTTTTAAGACTGTTTTTTGTGCATGTGTCCCATGCTGAAATAGTATTTTTGTGCACATGAGGATGCATGTTTTGGCCTAATACACTATGTATGCCTTTTTAAAGACTGGTTTTTGTGCATGAGCGCCATGCTGAAAAAGTGTTTTTGTGCACATAGTGATGCACTTTTGGGCTATTCCAGTATGCATGCCTTTTTAGAGATTGTTATTTCTGCATGTACGCCATGCTGAAATAGTATTTTTGTGCACATAGGCATGCACTTTTGGGCTATTACAGTATGTATGCCTTTTTAGAGATTGCTTTTTGTGCATGTGCGTCACGCTGAAATAGTATTCTTGTGCACATAGGGATGCACTTTTTGGCTTAAAACAGTAAGTATGCCTTTTTAAAGACAGTATTTTGCGCATGTGTGCCATGCTGAAAAAGTATTTTTGTGCATAGTGATGCGCTTTTAGAATTATTACACTATGTATGCCTTTTTAAAGACTGTTTTTTGTGCATGTGTCCCATGCTGAAATAGTATTTTTGTGCACATCAGGATGCATGTTTTGGCCTAATACAGTATGTATGCCTTTCTAAAGACTGGTTTTTGTGCATGAGCGCCATGCCTAAATCGTATTTTTGTGCACATAGGGATGCATGTTTGGGCTTATGAGAGTATGTATGCCTTTTTGAAGACTGTTTTTTGTGCATATGTGCCGTGCTGAAATAGCATTTTTGTACACAGAGGAATGCATTTCTGGGGTTAATACAGTATGTATACATTTTTAAAAACTGTTTCTTGTGCATGTGTGCCATGCTGAAATAGTAATTTTGTGCTCATAGGGATGCACTTTCAGGCTTATTACAGTATGTATAGATTTTTAAAGATCTTTTTGTGCACGTGTGCATGCTGAGATAGTATTTTGGGGCACATAGGGATCCGCATTTTGTAACTTTTGATATGTTCTTCATGTAGACGCGTAGCTGTGCAAGACTGCTCTTTGGGAAAAGCCTCGGTCAGACTTCTAGCCTTTTGCTTTTCCCCTAGTTTCTTTGTCATCTCGACCCGTATGCAGCAAGCAATCACTTTTAACTCCACATTATGTGCTCGCACGCCCACATATGCCGGTATAGGCCTTTTCTCCTAGTATATTCCTCCGTGTATATCCCTTCTGTATCGTACACATTGCAAAAAGGTGCCACGGGGCTTGGTAAATCCAGTATGCTCGAGAACGCTAGCACGACGCTATATACAAAGAAATCGCGCATCTGCCACGCCATAACCGCATAATTTCAAATACGTCGCGTTTCATTGACTTCTTCCACATATGCTTTGCTGAGAAGTAAGCATAATGCTCCCAAACCTGCAAGCACCAGTATTCGTAAGAATGATGTCGCATAACTTACGTTTAGCAGGTGCAGTGATTGATGCACGTCCTGCAATCGTCAGGTAAAAGCTCATCAGGCTCTGTGAACTTACGTCAAATGCACAACCATCACACTCAACGTATGTCTTCTAAGAGAGAACTAGGCGACTGTGTGCAAGAAAAATTGCATTACAAATATTATTTCTTGCAAACTTCAACCGTATTAGTTGCGATGAAAATACTAAAGGCTTTAAAAGTTACGCATTTTATTTGGTTGTCATCGAACTTATGAAGCAAGTAAAACTTTCATCGCACATCGTGTAGTTTCCAAATGATGTAGTCTGTATAAACTGCAAAAATAAATGAACAGGCTAGTCCCGGCACCATCACCTCGAGGCCCAAAAAACAAAAAAACACCGAAAATTCCTCAGCGCTACGCGCAACCCTAACTCTTCCAATAAAAGCCATATGACTCTCACGAAAACCTAAAATAACTCATAGCCTGCGATACACCCAAGTGATCCAACGAATCACTCCCATGTGTGTTCATTGACGTTTCCACAAACCAAATGTGCCACACACGAAAGTCCATAGTTGTCCCCTCTTCGCTTTTTTTGTTTCTTTTCTAATGGTCAGTTCTGTCACGATTTCGTTTGGAGAGTTCTTACGCTGACTAAGCAACGCGGCTTTTTTTAAGATACAGTGGAAGAGCCACATTCCTAGCAATCTATTTCTCAGCCCGAAATGGGGCATCTTGAGGTAGAATTGTGTATAGACCCACGCCTTCACTCAAACATCACATCGTTTCAGCCACCTGCTTATGATTCCAAAAGGTGAAGCACCGTCATTTTTCAAAGCGAAATAAAACAATTGAACACTTATTGGTTTTTACTAAAAAGAGGAAAACGAGGGAACACTTTCTCCAACTAAACAGCTCGCAGGTGGCAGCGTCCTTCGTCCTGGACTCGGTTAGTTCTACCCGCCATCTTCGCCCTTTCGGTCAGCCATAAGTACCTATTCAAGCCAGAGCTGGAGAGCTCACTCTGCTAGTGCTCCTAGTTAGTACTGAGGACTTGTTTCGAGTCTACGTTATTCTTCCACTACCAGACCATACCATATAGAGTAGCGCGTTGGCCGCAGTAATTGTACAGGGGGGTAAGGAGTGAATAGTCTCGTGAGGTTTGGGACGGTGTTGATTCATACCCCGCGGAAGGTGTTGGTTTTTATTCGGTGCACTGACAGCAGGCGTCATTGCGAACCATGTCACAGCTCACCATTCGGAAGTAGGCTTAGCTTTGCTGTTGGCGCTTCTACGTTTCGGTTCGCCATTAAACAGTCAAAAGATGACTCACGGAGGTCATTCTCGGGGCCTCCTCTTCCTGGCGATGCCATATAGATGGTACGATAGTTATACTGGAGGTTCCAAGGGATTTGTAGTCGTTTTAAGGCTTTTCGTGAACCCGAAGCAGACCAAGACTGTGGTCTTTGTCATCGTCCTACCACTTCTTTTAGCCGAAGAGATCACCAAACTGATCTCATTTTGATTTGTGATTGCCGACCAGAAAGTGATAACAAGTGATTTATTTATGTAAATCAGCACTACTAAATTAAGGGATCATCGATGTTCTTTCTATCTACTCTTGAGGACAAATCAACACATCCCTACAGGAGCAGGCAGACTCTAAAGCTCATAAATCAAGGGCTGTTCTGCCATGCTGAAATGCCTCCCATGCTGAAATAGAATATTTGTGCACATAAAGATGCACGTTTGGGCTTATTACAGTATGTATGCCTTTTTGAAGACTGATTTTTGTGCATGTGTGCCATGCTGAAATAGTATTTTTGTGCACATAGTGATTCACGTTTGGGCTTACATGTGCAGCTTTCCCGCTCATGACAGTCCGTTCAACAGCGATTATTCTGTAGTGTTTTAGCGTAATGTAAAGTTCTTTCGCGCTGCTAATATTGGGGGGGGAGAACTTGCTTTGCGCACAGTTTCAAGTATTGCACGTTTTGCGGCTAGGTTCCTGAGCGATGGAAACTATCCCATAGAAATGCATGGGGAGTAAAAATTCATCGCGAATTACATATATACTATTGAGACACCTGAAGACTTATTCAGCTGTTTCTATTGTCCCGTTGAAGTCTTGCTTTGTGCCAAATATCACCTTCCTGCAGTAATTTTCCTAGGTTCCTGCGAGGTTAGAATTTTGAGCGGGAAAGCTGGGTATGTTACAGTATGTATGCCTTTTTGAAGACTATTTTTTCTGCATAAGTGCCATGCAGAAATAGTATTTTCGTCACTTAAGCATGCACTTTTGGGCTTAATACAGTACGTATGAATTTTAAGGACTGTTTTTTGTGCATGTGTGCCTTGCTGAAATAGTATTTTTTTTGCACATAGGAATGCACTTTCGGGCTTATTACAGTATGTATGCTTTTTAAAGATTTCTTTTGTGCACGTGTGCCATGCTGAGATAGTATTTTGGGGCACATGGAGATGTGCGTTGTGTAACTTTTGATATTATCTTCTTCATGTAGAGGAATAACCGTGCAAGACTGCTCTTGGGGAAAAGCCTCGGTCAAACTTCTAGCCTTTTGCTTTTCCCCTAGTTTCTTTGTCATCTCGACCCGTATGCAGCAAGCAATGACTTTAAACTCCACATTATGTTGTCGCATGCCCACACACGCCGGTATAGGCCGTTTCTTCTATTATATTCCTCCGTGTATATCCCTTCTGTATCATACACATTGCAAAAAGGCATTACGGGGTTTTGTAGTTCCACTATGCTCGAGCGCGCTAGCAGAACGCTATATGCAAAGAAATCGCGCATCTCCCACATCATTACCGCGTAATTTCAAATATGTCGCCAGCGTTTTAATGACGTCTCCCCCATCTACTCTGCTGAGAAGTAAGCATAATGCTCCCAGTAATTCAAGCCCAAGTTTTGGTAAGAACGATGTCTCATAACTTACGTTTAGTAGGTGCAGCGATTGATCCACGACCTGCAATCATAAAGGAAAAGCGCACGAATCTCTGTACGTTTACGTCAGATGCACAACCATCACACTCAACGTAGGTATTCTCTGAAAGAACTAGGCGATTGTATGCAAGAAAAATTGCATTACAAATATTATTTCCTGCAAACTTCAACCGTATTAGTTACAATACCTATTCCAAAGGTTCTAAATGTTACGCATTTTAAGTGGTTGTCATCAAACTAATGAAGCAAGTAAAACTTTTACCGATAATCCTGCAGTGCCCAAATGATGTAGTCGTAATAAACTGCAAAAATAAATAAACAGCCTAGTCCCCGCTTCATGACCTCTCGGCTTAACAGAACACCGCAAACTGCTCAGCGCTACGAGAAACCCCAACTCTTCCAATAAAAGCCAAATGACGCCCCCAAAAACCAAAAATAATTCATAGCATTCGATACTATCAAGTCCTCCAACGAATCACTCACACGTGGGAACATTGACGTTTCAACACACCCAAGTTGCCACTCATGAAAGTCATCAGTCGTCTTCTCTTTGTTGTCTTTGTTTCTTTCTTAATGGTCAGTTAGGTCACGATTTTCTTTGCTGAGTGTTTATGCTGACTAAACAATGCTGCCGTATTTAAGCTACAATGGAACGGCCACATTCCTAGCAATCTATTGCCCAGCCCGAAGAGGCCAATCTTGAGGTATACTTGTGTGTACACTCACGCCTTCACTCAGACATCAGATCGTTTCAGCCACCTCCTCATCATTCCATCATACGAAGCACCGTCATTTTTAAAAGCTACATAAAACAATTGAGCACCTATTGGTTTTCACTAGAAAGAGGAGAACGAGGGTAAACTTTGCTCAACTAAACACCTCGCAATTGGCAGGGTCCTTCGTCCAGGGCTCAGTTATTCCTACCCGCCATCTTCACCCTTTCGATTAGCCATCACTACCTATTCAAGCCAGAGCTGGGAAGCTCACTCTCCTAGTGCTCCTAGTTAGTACTGGGGACTTGTTTTGAGCCTAGGTTATTCTTGAAATCCCACACCATACGATATGGAGTAGCGCGTTGACCACAGTAATTGTACAGGGGGTAAGGAGTTAATAGTCGCGTGAGGTGTGGGAAGGTGTTGATTTGTAGCCTGCGGAAGGTGTTGGTTTGTAGTCGGCGCACTGACAGCTGGGATCATTGTGAGCCACGCCACAGCTGACCATTCGGAAGTAGGCTTATCGTTGCTGCCGCGCTGTTGCGTTTCAATTCGCCATTAAACAATAAAAATATGACTCACGGGGGACATTCTGGTGGCCTCTTGTTCCTTGCGATGCCATAGAGATGATCCGATGGTTATACTGGGGGTTCCAAGGGATTTTAAATCGTTTTAAGGCTTTTTGTGAACCCGAAGCAGACCAAGACTGTGGTCGTCGTCATCGTCCTACCACTTGTTTTAGCAGAAGAGATCACCATACTAAGCTCATTTTAAATTGTAATTGGCGACCAGAAAGTTATGACAAGAATTTATTTATGTAAATCAGCACTACTAAATTAAGGGTGTTAAAAATATTAGAAGAGGAAGAGGTGGCTATTCGCAGCTGCCCTCAACTATCACCGTCATTGTAAAGTCCCATCCGCCATTAAAACGAATCACCCACGTCCCGCGGTCCCCGCCTCGGTTCTTCAACAAAATGGTGCCGTGACCAGGATTAATGGATAATACAGTTGAAGACCTGAGTGCGCACCGCTCCACAACGATGACGTGAGTGACCACAACGATGGGACTAGATTGTGACCGCTGACCACAGACCGCAGGCCGACGCGACTACCCAGGGATCAATTGAGGCCTCGCCAAGCGACCAACGATAAGACTGCCTCAACAACATTACCGACTCTTAACGAACGCCTGCCGGGACCAATAGAAGAAACGGCTTAGGTTTCTCGCCTACCATGACTCTACTCGGTGACCTACAGATATTACCGACGCCAAGCATCGACATGGAGGCCCTTTGCAAACGAACAAGCCTAATCCGAAACGACACCACTACACTGATCAACGACATAAAATCACGGATGAATGCCGAGACACCATCAATCGGTGAGCTTATTTCGACCAAGAAAAGCCTAATGACAAAACATGTGCTCCTAAAAAAGCTGGACAGCGAAATGGAAGTGCTTCTCGACTTGGATGATTTATAGAAAGAATATGAAGCCGCCTATGAATTCGAAGATCTGATCCTGTTGACCAAATTTAGAATGGAGTGATTGTTCCTGGAATTGGAAAAGTATTCTACCGATGACATTCTTACAATAGCCCTGGAAAAGCAGGGTGGTATCGTAAACATCAACGAATCGGCTTTGGAGAACAGTCACCTTATGAACGAAAAGAGCAATTTGAGGACGCATCTGAAAGAACATCATCAGCCAGAAGTGAGGGAACAAGCTGTTTCCTTCAAGCAAGAGATTAGTTCATGGAATAGCCAAGTGGAGGCACCTGTTGGCGTTGCTCGCTCAGACGACGGGGACCCCAAAGATAAAATGGCTAGCTTACCGACCACAAAAATGACTAATAATCGAATCAATAAGAACGCTGAGCAGGAGCCGGCCCAGCCGTCTGGTGTTCAAAGGTTTAGCGACAAGACAACAAGGTCAATGCTCAAGAAACGGCCTAATGATGACCAAACAAACCACAGGTTGCAGAAGCACTGCAGACCTATCGAAACCACAGAAGGAACTCTGGCTCACCCATGGGGACCCCTGATAGATGCCGTCACCGCAGCACGGCTTCAGAAAGAATTTCGTTTACCTTGGTAGAGCGTAAGAAAGACCTGAATGCCCCTTGTCCAAACGAATGCCACGAAAACGGCCAAACTGGAAGGGCCTACGATGTGAACGCGCAACTTTCCCAAACATGGTTTCATCAAAGCACGTTACTAAATGCCGACTGATCGGTACAACGAGAAAGAAAAGAGCAGCCTCACGAAGAAGGAGCGTTCTACGAATGGAAAGAGCCAGGCAGCACTTGAATTCCTCGACACGACAATCGATCCGACGCTCATGCCACACGAAGCGTGCACGAACACTGCCAAGTCATCCAGGAAAGACCACGGTAAAGACAAGCTGCGTGCGCTGGTCCAACTCCACAAAACGCAGGTGCCACAGAAGCTGGAAACATAGGTGGAAGCAGAAGAATGAACTATCAATGTGCAGCTTACACGGAGATGACGTCGGTTCTCATTACAATGGACTGTTTAGTGAACTAGGGCAATAGTTTTTTGGAGTTGGCTCCAAAGGTTAACTCCTAATTTTTAGTGAACCTTCCTCCACTTATCGGCCGGCCGGGAGGATGTTAAAAATATTAGAAGAGGAAGAGGTGGCTATTCGCAGCTGCCCTCAACTATCACCGTCATTGTAAAGTCCCATCCGCCATTAAAACGAATCACCCACGTCCCGCGGTCCCCGCCTCGGTTCTTCAACAAAGGGCTTATCGACGTTGTTTCTCTCTACTCGTGAGGACACATACAAACATCCTTACAGGATCAGGCGAACCCTAAAGTTCATAAATCAAGGGCTGTTCTGCCATTTCGTAGAAGCTCTAAAAAACCTCTTCAAGATTCTCGGCACCACCCCAAATCTTGCTGAAAGACCGTGTTGAGCCATGCTTGCAGCTAAAGGAAGGTGAAAAGTGGAAAGTGGGCATGCCGCTATGTCCCCAATCGAGACGAAGAAGAAACAGTGCATGCCACTTAGCCTTGAATAAATTCAACTTTCCCACGCTTTATCGAACACAAATGCACGCCGAATACGACCAACCCACCGTGTTTACCTCCTTTCTATGTACGCAGGGCAGTACGTATAACTCAAATAGAAACCTAAACAAACCAAAGAAAGTGTTCTAATGACAGAATATTATTTCGGATGTTTAAAATGCAAAGGTTAACTTCGTCAAAATGTCTGGTGAGAAGAAGAACGTTTATTTATTTTAACTTTCCTTGACGCTCGTTTTCGCGGTTTTGAGCGAAGCTGAATTTTCAAGAGTTCCATTTTGTTTCATACCCAACACGAAAAATTCCGGAGGCTTTACTCCCGTTTGAAGCGCGACGCGTTCGTAACCAAACAGTGTGTAACCAAACAGTGTGTGCTCGATAAATCTGCGGGCACAAACAAACGCGCACCGTGTTTAAAATACGATATGTACGTCAATCTTACATGCCTCATCACGTGTATATGCATCTTGAGTATATTAGATAACAGTAGGCACAATTTGCTAGGAACTACTTGATTAGTCGTCAGGATGATACGTCTTATCCCTATGGGTTACCCATTCTGAGTGGATTAGTTATTTCTATGCAGCCTTCTTCAATATCACTAGAGTTAAAGACAAGTGCCGCATAGTATGTCTTTTTCGGGGATCAAAGGTTGCCGATACCATTAATCTCAATACTGTCCCCTCAGTGACATGTGCTCTGCTGGCCATCCACTTTCGTAGAGTGGAGTAAGTCCAATTTTCTCTTAAAGAAGCTTCTGGAAAGTAAGCCATTTAGCGGGTCGGCAGTGTATCAATAATGGTGGTTGACGTGGGGCCCCCCGGTAAGACAACGATGATCTGTCGGTGGGTGGCTAGTCGCTAACCAGGTGAGCACCAGTGAAGTTAACACAAAAGCACAAGCTCCGCCGAGCAAGCCTCACCACCTCACCATAAGCAGAATTATTGTGAACAAAGAATGCCATCAACAGAGTTGTGTGTGTTTTTTTGCGTGCAGGAGAAGTGAAGACCAAACAGCGCCATTTCAACAATGGTAGTTGCATCTAATAGAAGGTTATGAGACTAAGACATACCCCAGTGGTTGTGATGCGACTAGAAGTGATTTGTGGGTGTATGGCGCCCCTAGTTAAGAAGAGACGCTAATCACTGCCCTTTAAAAAGAGAGGCAGAAGCCATTGCAGATGGAAACCATACCAAATACTGCAAAACAATTATAAACCGTAAGAAACAGTCTACAAATCTGAATAAAAATGAAACAAGGCGTTTGTATTCTGCCATAGCGTTGTCTGCGAGATAGTGTGATGGCATTGTCTGCGAGGTGGTTTGCTAAGCTCAATACGATGCTGTCAGTGTTAAGTTCTAAAACATCTTCCTGTCTCTCCCCGAATTGGTTTTGCACATGCAATCAGTATGACAAAGACAGAAAGGAATCCTTTCTTCCCTCGTCAAGGTTGGTGTCTGTGTGACCTTTAGGAGGTAAGACTGTAGAGTGCTTGTGTCCTGCGCTCATACTGCCAAGTACAACTCCGACTAACGCACTTATTTTGTTTTGCCGTTCGGTATCTGCAATGTTTCGTTTGATTGAGTGGAACCTATTTCAACTTGCGTGTTCTACTCTTGCTGTGAGTGCCCATTCAGTAGTTTTTATATTTGTGCGCTATCTGAACAAGAAGGAGCGTTTGTTTTGTCAACAGAGTTTCTTAGGCTGTCGACACAGCTTCCCTATTTCCCACTTCATTCTTTTCAATACCACTGTGCCAACAAACCCAGGAAAAACTTTTCAATTACAAACCAACCACTGTATAACTATAATCACCATTCCCACAATCCCAACTTCACCTGCGCTGCTGCATCTGTGAGTTTCGCCAGTTGCGTACACCTTGAAAGTTCCTTTGGAGCGTTATGCACCAATGCTGTTTCCTACAGAAACTTCAATAGAAATATGTACACTCAAATATCCTACAAAGTCGAATTCACAAGCGAAGTAAACGACATAGGGTTAGCTAGCAGCAGCCAATAACATTTTTTCCTAGATACGTTATTTGTTTCGAATCAGTTGCATACGATGGCATTTTTATTGCTGATTGCAATGGTAGGAGAGTTACAATTACTTACGTGCACGAGCCGGTTGTATTACAGGTGCTTCATCCTCTGAAATTATGAAGAAAGACTGGTGAGAATGAATTAGTAAATGTGAAACGTATGCTAAACTTATTCCCGACTGACTGCGTGTAAGTTGCAGGTTCACTTCTTATAATCGGGTCGGTGGGTATAGAACATCCCCCGAGTAGTAAAAGGTCAAAACTCACCACTTAAATCATGTCTACACACCTCAAGCGATCTCAAGAGACGCGATAAATATATTTAGAGCTTTTGTTGACCAGCGGGCTTGCGTCCTGTAGATCCCTCAGCATATCGGGTTGGTCAATCAAAAAGCCCCCGTGGTCGTCTGAGGCATTTACTAGCGGTTTTGCTGCAAGAGTGCAGGCATGGGCGCAATAGCGTATTACACAACGATAAAATGGAATAATCGCCACAGGGACACCGGACAAACGACGGAAAGGCAAAGTTGAATCTCATAATACAAGAGCTTGACTTTAAGGTGATCTGTATTTCCAGCCATACATTTTCAAACACAAAGATATACAGGTCCTCAACTAAAACATTATATCGGATAAAATTGGCAGAACCGCCACGGAAGATTGTGATAATCAAGGCAAAATAAAAATTATAAACCAGTTATACCCCCATCCGCAGCTCCCGCACAATGTTTCCAGTACGTGTTTTCATCTTGCCAATCCTTCCCTCGCATACAGGTACATCGTTTCCTTTCCCAGCGGCTTTCGCTGACTCCACTACAAAGGTAGCCTTGTCTATGGACAGTACAGGGAAGAACCGCTCTGGATGACTGGCTATACCACTTGGTCGAATTTTAGCGGCTCCCGCAAGCGTGCATTCAGGCATTCTGTCGTTTCACTTAAATACAATGCCCGGTAGTGGCAAGAAAATTGAAGGTGTCAACGGCGGAATAACGTTTCTAATAACTTTTTTGCTTCAACTCGTGATGCCCTGGCAAGCAGCTCGAAGTGGAAGAGCTCTAACCCGCGGGGCATTAGAGGGTTCCGATCCCCCCTTCCCTGAATATATTCTGTATTCAACAAGTTTGGAGATTCGAAATAATATACTGTAAGCGGACCTGTCGTCCCTACACCACCCCTACAGTAATTTCAACATGTGCCTGCCTCTTAAAGTTTGTTAATTGCGCGCTAAGACAACGCCGCCCCATTGCGGCGTACCCTACTTGTCATTCTTCGCAAAATCCTAAACGTAGGACTTGATTTATTGCCCCTCCTTTCTGTAATAAACAGCTGTAACCGCCCGTTCTTCTGCTCCACGCACTGACGGGTGATGTAGGCCATTAGCCCAGGGACCGAAGGTCTCCCACTGGCTTCCTGTCGAAGACTTTCCTCTCTCGCTCCGTAGGCAGCCACTACCTGCGACGGCAATCCAGGTCCTACCATTCGTCCCTTACTTCTATTGGGCCGACACTTTCAGTGTTATGTCTGGGGGAAACGGTAGGAAGGCATTGAGGGTTTCGTAAGGGATGTATAGAACCCCACGCAAAGCACTCAACGCGCTTCACGTTTATGCCCTGAACGAAGCACCAATAGAATGGATAGAAATTGTCACCGTGGTTTAAACTTCACGGCAGAGATTGCTCCTACCCTGAACAATGATTTAGCTGACAACAGTAAATAGGTCCTGTAGTCGCGGTGCAGCGACATGGCGAAGGCAGCTACCTACCAATGATAAAACGCAATGTCATCTGTGGCAGCTTTGGCAAAGCCTCTAACCCGACATTTTATCCCTTTGTTTACCCAGGAATTAAATTTCGGACAAAGTTTTCAATATACAAAAAAGAATAATTTGGCAGTGTTATTGCAGCTGATAGAACTAGCAAAGCGGAGAGCCGGTGCCGAATTCTGCTTACCGACGAGCTTAGGTTTGCAGTGACGAGATTGTGGCATGCATTTTGCATGCATTAAGAGAGTGGGGTGACGCTTTGAGGGGCGGTCAGGGGGAGAAGGGCACAGAGAGTTGCACTGCAATGAAAGCAACAAGCGACGCCCGACATCGCGCATCGCCTTTTACCATTGCTGCAGTTCACAGCGCCATTTTCATTTCTCCCCGACCCCAAATAGACACCTCAAACTAAGCATAGCTGAACAATGAATTCTACATCCGTGGCGATACACATTTAGGCTCGTCGGTAAACTGAATACGGCACCGCCCCTTGACAATGCCTTGTACACGCTCAGTGCATCTGCCCTTGCACCCAGTCGGTCTCTCTGTCTCTGCGCACGCGCTAAGGGGCCGGTCGGCTACAGGATACCGAACGCAGGGTGGTTCTTCTCCCGGTAATCTCTCCAATATACACGATATTGCTATGATAAATGGGATACTCGTCGCTAAACCACGTCTTTCTAGGTGTCAATAATATTTCCTTCTGTCTTACCAGAATAGCTTTAGGAAATTTTTAAGAACTTCTCGAAAATATTTGCAAACACGTCTAAGATAAGGTGTGACATGCTTTTTTTTCAGTGTGTGCAAATCAGTCTTTCAGAAGGTTAGGCAATAACAAAGCACCGACAATCATAAAAAACTGTCCAAAAAAACAAAAATGCCGGTCCCACCTCACTCCCGCAAAGTGCACATAATATCAGGAAGTAGTTCAAAAGCAGGGCCTCAATGTGTCTTCACTACTTATACAAGATAAAACAAATACGCTCTACGATAAACAGAGAAAACCCGACCAGATCTCCAAAAGTAGGCTGTTGGCAATAGCGATTTTCCGGATAGGCAAACTGATCACGAAATTGCCCATGAGCCAAGTTGAATGTCGGGTAAACTAGAAGACGTTTATATGAAAGAGCGAGGGAAAACAGCTGGACCTCAAACACCAAACCAGACTGTCCCTTTTCAAAGAATCGCTAAAGACTCTCGTGCTAGAACACGCAAAGTCTTTTTCCACGACGCCAGCAACAAGATGGTGCGCCAAGTTTCGAAGCATATCTCATTGGAAATGCCAGGAACAGCTGCATCAGTGCAAAGTTACAGCGTTTGCAGAGAAAAATATACCATTTTAAGTTTTTTGACGTAAATCGGCGACGCATGAGCATAGCGGACAGTGAAGACCACAAGGAGTGTGGCAAAGCAACCACTTAGACAGCAGGTGTGATGGTAACTGGAAGCTTTTTTTTAGATTGGGCATGTCTGCGAGGGAATATTGCTAGAGAACTTATACCTGTTTGAACCTGGCTATTCTCAAAACGGCATTCCCATTTCACACTCTCCCGTACTCACGTGTTTCCGACAGTACCTTTCAGCGTAAATCACCTTTGAACAAGAGCTATAATTCGCTTCGTCTTTGAATCCTACCTGTCTGAACCAGCTTTCGACACGCTCGTCCGGTTTCAGGCCGTCCATTTTAACCCATTTCGTCTCTATAAAAAATGACAAAACATAAAACCACCTGTAATTACTCCCAGTTCCCGTCCTTTGCAGTTCTTCAACTTTGTGCCTAAGATGCGCACCCATGACCTAGACTGCAAAGCGTTTTCTTTTTCAGCTTACATATACCGAAAATGAGGGAAAAAGGCTTATAGATGCTACGAAGGTATTTGCGATTGCCTGAGGCCGATATTGCGGCTTTGTACGAAATTTTCAGCTAGGACGATCTACCCAATTACATATCTGTGAACTGCTTGCACATTTAGAAAATGAGGGGTGCCAGTGGTGAGCGAATACATTGGGAGAGATGGCACTTGACTGTTCCCCGTAGAGTATCCTTTCTATAGACAATATACTTCTATTCATCATCAGAGTTGGATTACGCCAAAAACACATTCGACATGTCGCTTTTTAACAAAAAAAAGGTGGTGTTAGGGACTGTATTCAGATATAAAAGACCGTTTCTCGCACTGATGAACTCCTAGGTAATACTCGGTGGAAAAGCATAATCCATTCCACACCAAGTCATTTACTTTGGTAATTGCGCCAAGATCGCTTCAGCTGGAGCTTCGCTGAAATAACCCCGGCAGGATGGAATGCTCAAATCTTGCAACAAGAAGAATGTTCTAGCGGCAGTTCAGAAATTCACGCGCAGCCAAGACTTTTTTCTCGATTATGAAGGTCACACATGAATATTTCTTAAATAATACTTATTTCTATTGTCAGCTGCCAGTCCCAGCGTTCTTTATCTTTTTTGTCACCCACAAATAAATAAATTCATTCATTCATTCATAAATAAAAATATATAAATAAATAATTAAAAATAAAAATAAACAAAAAAATAAAACGTAAGTGAATACATAAATAACTCTCAACCCCGTATTACTAAACAAGGCCTCTATAAACAACGTTTCGCCATACACATACGTCAGTGTTCACGTCTATTCAACTTTTAATATCCAAGCTCTGGATGAATAATACTGAACTTATGGTCAAATGTATTAAAATATAGCACCATATACAGCACAGAACGCATCCACAAGCTGCCTGAACGTTTCATGTGTAACGCATCACCGAAGTTTCATTGGTGAAAACTAACCTCCTTTTGAACGGTGACTTACGACAACGAAAAAACTGACGTGTCTGCATACTTAATAAAACGCACCCTACTAATAGAACGCTCACAGATTACCTGTTTTTACCAGCCGTCCGCATACCATAACCAGGGGATCATATATTGGAAGTTGGTGTTCCCTCGTGGCGGTCAAGACAGCATTTCAACTCTTCCACCTCCACAGCAAGTATTCACTGAACAGCAATCCCGCGCTGTCGCTTCAATCCCAGCGATAAATAATTCAAATACTCAATTTCACACAGCCCATTACGACGCCACAATTTTCGTTGCATTTCCTGTTGCCGACCCACCACTATACACTGTCTCCTCCGAAGAACAAGTAATTGGAACAAACGGGATTGTCTTCTCAAATACTAGCTACAAAAAACGACAGCGGCCATGACAACAACTTGCAACATATACTGGCTCCTTGCGTTTCTAATAAAGGAGCCGATGCACACCTCAGAGAGTTCAAGCCTATCACGTTATTCATTTCACGCAACAGAATATTTATTCTATGTAGTAGAAGGACAAATATACTGCTTGTGTATGATAAGCAGCGATTAACAAGCAACCATCAATGTTCCAGTGTATCTGTTTTTTTTCGCTCTCAAAGTATGCGCAGCGCGCTTGTTTTGTAATCTCCAACAGTGGCCTTGTGTCGAATAAAAGCAGCCTTGAGGGTTTACGAGCCACCAATGAGTCTTCCAAATATGCCTGTAAGTTCTTGAGCTCCTTATAGAAACCCAATACCTTGATCCAAAGCTTCCCGCGGAAACATGTTACATTTTTCACAAGGCTGAAATTGCTTTGCGTGCTTTATTGTGGCGGTGCCTTTGTTGCCCCTCCCCAATGTGCCTGTTAACTTTGTTAAGCATGCACTGATTATACAAATTTTATTCTTTCACTTTGAGCAATTCGGAACTGCCACTTCGCTCACTGTTTTATAAATTTTTTGGCCTTCCACTCCCTCTGTACAGATTTCCGCTTTCTGTATTATGAATTTTGGTCACGGTGGCAAAGAGCCACAGTCAGCGATGGTAGGCAAGTTATTCTGCTTACCGTGATGCTATAGAAAATAGTTTCACACCATTCACCATTGCTGATCGTTACTTATAAAGTGTTCTTGGCTTGATCTGCGTTCAAACAACCCCTGAAAGTTCTTTTGCCTCGTTGTGGGTGTGGAACCAAATTTGTGCCGGGATTTATTGATGAGAGACGCCATTTTAATAACTTTTATGTGATTACAAAAGTTGCACGAAACTTCTAGCATGCAAAACATAAACTTAACAGAATACGTTGTAATGAACTCTCAGAACAACCACTTGATCGCGGTCTTTTAAAAACACTTCTTGCAAAGCTCTAAACATTGCATTTTTTCCACACATCTCCAAAGTATTTACAAATAAGTATCGTGACACTTATTGCGACAACAGGGCAGAAGACTTCAACGCGAAGATTTCGATATATGTAGCCGTTCTTACATGTTTTGAGACTTCACCAAGGCATTTTGTCTTTCACAAGGTGTAAAATGAAGCATTATATTTTATTTCACCCTATTCGCTTCGTGTTATACTTGCTTTACAGCAATTCTTGCAAGTAAAGAGCCCCCGCTACTCTTTTATTGTCGTGTTTTTACATGTCAATCATAAAAACCGCAACTTTATCCCTCAACACCGAAAACTCCCTGAAGCAGCCCAAGTCAAAACAGAGAAGCTAAAAGTATGGTGCACTAAAACTGTAATTCACATTTAAACGATGTTTCCTGTGATACGGGGTATTCTAACTTACTCTGCTTCTTTGCAGCTTCGGCTATATCCCCTGCAATGAGAAAAGGCAAATCAGCAGAATATGTACATGTGAGATGGCCTGTGTAGAAACGGAACGTGAACTGCTGTCACTTATTTCTTGTTCTGATAGTCTCACAATCTCAAGTTTGTATTTATTTAGTCATTGCTCCATGTATTGTAAGTACTTTCATTTACGTCAGGGAGATTATGTCTCGGGGTGCAGAAGCGAGCTAGAGCAAAGAGAAACGAATATGGAGAAACTCACAGCTCTTGGCGACAAAAATTACCGCTAGTTCGCATTCCAGAATAGGCGCAGTTGGAATCGCTAACTCATCTTGTCATCCAAAGTTCGTGGTAGGCAAATGAGTGTTAGTTTATCGAAATGGCAGCGGTTTCCTTGTCAGGGCGCCTCTGGAGAACGTTCGTTGTACTTTGCGTTGTTCAAACTTAGCTAAGGGTTGAGCACCCATTTCGAAATCCAGGGAGTAGCTTGTACAGGCATTAGGAAACCTTTTTATGTACGAGTCTATAACCGTGAAGTAATGTCTAGAAAAATTTGGGCGTTGTTCTAGTGTTCAAAGCGTTTAGCAAAAACTTTCAACAAATCAATTCGAAGTACAAATGAGGAGAAGTGAAACTAATTGCTGTTATAAGACCATAGTTCATCACCAAAACACTGTCAATTTCCCGCATGGAGATTTCACACATTTCCAACAAGTATTCTTTCCCTGCAGAGGGCAGAAATACGAGGTGGCTACAGTAAAGCCATTTACAACCCAGTAGCACTGGTAACATGGCATATACACGTGATCACTGTTTGTCCAAAAAAAATTCAGATGCATTTTAGACAAGCTTAGTTATGCAAGCAAAGATACCAGATTTTGTTATTTAGAAGTACATGTTAAGTCGTGGTACACCGAACACCGAAAAATGGGTATAAAAACGTGTCACAAGCACGATAATGAACGCTGCATGGCATATCTCCACAGCTATATTTAGGGATCAGACAACCCAACTGTGGTCAATTACACTAGTCTGCATAAACTATACCAACAAAAAGCAGGAACTGCCCTTCGCGCACTCTGCTAACATGAACCGTTCAATAACAAGCAGAACAGGTTTCCCGAACCCCTTCCCACCGTTTTGCTGTCTTCATATTCTGGGGTTCTCGGCATCACGCCTAGTGTCGCGCAACAACATTCTGTAGCGACTGACATCGTCGTTTTTTTCGGCATGGTTTATTCTGCCTTTTACTAACACGGCTGGGTGGCGAATCGTGGTCTTTGGTGCCATTTTTTCTTCCTGCACATGTAGTGGAAACAGGTTAACTTGTTGCAGAAGCTTACGTTCAGAAATTAGACTTGATTGGAGATGGTTCCAGTTGCGAAAAAAGTGTCGCCAGATAGAAAAAAAGACAACAACAGCAGGCATCTCGAGTCAAGGGGCTTTCAAACACTTCTACAAAAGATGTGGATTCTTGATGCACCGACGCCTGAGGGGCGAAGAGGCGTGCTGTAATAAAGGGCGGCCAATTATTTTGACCTCATAGATATTTTTAATGTGTTGCGAAATATCGAACAGGTGCGCGAATTTGTTTTTCGCTTCAATCAGAAAAGGTGCCAACGCGGCAGCGAAAAGAACCCGTGTTCTTGGCCGCTATTTTAAGTACTTCTTCCGCGCATCGTACGCTGAAAGGCGATATATGTAGGCTCTGCACCGGCTGCGAGCATCCAAATCGTCTCGGCGCATATTTCGTCGACGGCCGCGATGGATTACAGCGAGTCAACCACAGCGTCGTACTCCAGCATCGACCTAGGCGATTCCCCAAAGCGCCGGTGCGCGACCTTCTCCGGTGTTAAGAGCAGCGGTGGCGCAATGATGCTGGACTACGGCAAAGAACGCGTGCTATCCCGCATGCCGTCACGAGGGCCCAGTCTCCAATGACCAGATCTCGGTCGTATACACTGCTTTCCATCAAAGCGTTCGGCGTTTTCAGACACGATGGCCATCGTCGGTTTGGCTGCCCAGGGCAAGAGAGAAGCTTGTTCAGCCCTTACTACAGGATGTAGACAACAACACTGCAGAGCTTAAGCTTTACTCAACTGAAGGCGGTCTCTTCACAAGACAGCAAGTAACATTAGGTAATTATGCAAGCCGTGGTATCAACACGTCCGCCTTCTTAAGAACAGTGTCTTGGCGTCTCATTGATCCTGTAAAGCGAGGCAACTTTGTTGAAAGTATCAAGAGTAGTTGCGCAGCACAGCACGAGGAATTGTCGCTGCCATCAAAAATGGGAGAGTCAACCTCATCATGGGCCTCGCGGCAATGAACGGGCCCACGGGCAAGCGAGCTAGCCCTTGGGTGTATATCTTACGTCCTACCAAACAACGCTTGGCAGTGACTTCAATTGGGAATGTCGGCCCCACCGACAACAATGATGGCTGGGTCTGCTGTTGACTTTTCCTTACGTAGCCTATCCGACAACTCGAAGAATTCCACGATGTTTCCAAGGGTTTTTGAATAATGCGCGCTCAGGGTAACCTCACAAAGACAGTGTTATTGTATACGATGGAGACAGACCTACCTCCTGAGGGCAACGCCACAGGATTCCACTAATATCGACAGGACCGCATGTACACCCTCACAGAACCAATCATCATTTGCCTGCACAAAAAACTAGATCTGAGCATTCGTCGCCATGTGTCAGACTCTGATAAATTTAAATAGTCACTTGCCAATCACCGGCCAGATTGGCTGAAGTCATTGATAAATGGATTCGGATATGTCACTGGCAAAAAGAGACCACGGACGGGCTGTAGCTCTTCTCATATGAAGCAGCCACCGAGGGAAGTTTTAAACCCTCCGTATGCATCGCGGCCAAGACCCATTCTTTATTAAAGTTCTGTCGGTGTGTGAGTATGTCTGTCTGTCTGTCTGTCTGTCTGTCTGTCTGTCTGTCTGTCTGTCTGTCGGAAGGTCTTTCTGTCTGTCTGCGGCCCAGACCAATTCTTTAATAAAGTTCTGTCGGTGTGTGAGTCTGTCTGTCTGTCTGTCGGTCTGTCTGTCTGTCTGTCTGTCTGTCTGTCTGTCTGTCTGTCTGTCGGAAGGTCTCTCTGTCTGTCTGCCTGTCGTAGTTGTTCAGGTGGTAACGTGCATGTGAGCTACTAGGCCAAGGATTGGAGTGCTGGTTTTGGAGAAATGGCAAGTGTGTATAATGCAACCAAAGGTGTATGCCGTTCGGAAAGGGGGTATCGTGAACGCAAACAAGGTCTTTTAAGGTTGTACATCACGAATTCCGTGGGCGCGTTTAGCAAACATAGATATAAAAACAATTTATTTCCTGTTCCCGCAACTGCACAGCCCGGTTGCGCGATCGGGAACGGTATGGTGGTCGGAATTTCTATCGGGAGGGACGGGTGAAAAACAACGTCTGGGTAACAGGGTTTTAAAGGCATATGCTTGCTGGCAGCATAGCGGGTGAACGGTCTGGTGGATTTTCAGGCTAAGGCGTCGGCGCGATAGTTACCCGGAATACCCTCACGGCAAGGATGACACCACCGCGCCGCCTCGCGAGCTGATAGAGTGGAGAGGTTGAAGGAGGGAGGGAAGGCGTTGTGTGACGCAGTTGGAAAGGAAGTGGCGACCGCCCGCTATTTTATCGGTATAATGTAGGCTCGCGTCACAACGAAGCAGGCAGGACATCAAGAAAATAGCACGCGCGATGCCCCACTCATGAATAGAAGCATCCCTGCAGGTTACACGATCACGTTTGTGTCTACAATAACAACAACCTAGGTTGGAGCGGGGTGTTTCAAGAAGGGAGGCAATGTTGGTAGCGGGTTGTAATGTGTCTGGTTGCTGTTATAATTGGAGTTAAGGGGCTTCCTTACTCCACGATGCGTACCCGCCATCGTTTGCGAAGACACGACCGTCACAAAGTGCCATCATACACCGTTGCAGTCACGCTGGACGCATGGCGCCATGTTTTGTGCGCACAGTAAAGTCCAGGTATTCGGTTTTGGGGATACGCCGCGAGGACCCTTAAAGTTCGGGGTGGCACTTGCGGTCTCAGACTGCTAAGGTTCCTTATAAAGACAGCCTTCGTTTAGATCATAGAATGCGGCGGGAGCGGTACCATCGTTTGAACGTCCGAGACCTCGGCGCGAACATAGTCGTGTCCGCCAGCGCCAAGGCCGAACCCGTGTGCCGAGGTCGGTTTTTCAGACCTCACCCTCTTCATTGGGCCAGGGGCATCTTTCGTGCTTTCCCTTGCTTTTTTTCTCTTCTTCCGTCGCCTTTCTACTGCCATAGCTGGCTGTACAAATCAGGTGTCGAATATCCTGATCTTACCGTTACTAATAGGGTAATACCCATATCCACCCCACATGTCATAGCACACCACAAAACACTTGGGTAACCTGTTAACTAAACCCGTAGTGGCTACACGTAGTAGGCCGATGACATTGAGAAATCATTGGACAGGCTTCGTTCTTTTCAGTCACATGGTAGCACTATTATCTTGTGTGCTCCCCCTGAATGCAGATGGTAAACATTCCTGACGATAAGACCCCACTGTACATGTAACCAATGTCAAAGTCGACCTTATATACAGCTTAAAAGTTTGAATACAAGGCCATTTTACCGAATGTTTAGAGACAATCAGTTTAATAGCGTGGCGTATGGAAGGTTTTCAAGTTCGATAACAAATTTAACTGTCCCTGTGTAAGTTACTGGGACCCAGCGCAGCCGTGCCCAACTGGAACCTTCTGATGCAGTGTTTGCCCTAGGAGGGCTATGGAAGGAAAGGGCAGTGGTAGAGAAAGTGTCGCTTTGAGAGTGTCGATAAAAGTTGTGCACTTTTTACGGCGCCGTTACTTTCTATGTTGATGTTACCAGAAAAAAGTTATTCCTGTACTGCGGGCCTTGAGAAATTATAAACGGAGCTAAGTCGTGTAAGTTTTGAAACTATCTTTAGGTGCACAAAAGGGACTGGCCATGATGAAAATGATATCACTCATTGTACATAAATACAGACATACTTAAACTTTCACGCATGTTTAAATACATAGAAAGTGGCCCCCTGTTCGTCTCACCTTTTTGAAGCCATGCACTGTGCAACCCCTTCGGTGCAGTAACAATGGAGAGATTAAACATTAGTCAGTAGAGGCCATTTACTCCAAAAATGGCCCTAAACATCCAGGGAGAGCTTCTGTTCTACATCTTCTGTATGACACCCGCCACTGACGAAGCATCGCGTCGTTGATGATGCTTCTGTAAGAGCTTTTTGCCAAATCCCTTATCGTGTCTCTTCCAAACAACTTGAAGCAATTCATTGCGCTGTTGAGGAAGAGTTAAAAAGTCACAGCTATGTGACGCCAAGGCAAAAAATAATTCAAAGACCGAGACGAGGAAGACCGCCCGTCACGAAACAAATTTCAATCGTATCACGCGCTGCTGTCTAACTCGTAGCTAGGGCGCTTCTTGAGCAAGACCCTTTTCGCAGCCGCTCTTGGATTTTCGGATCCTCGTGAATGCCCAAGAATAACTGGAACGCAAGTTTGTACTACTCTAGAGTATGGTAGTATAGTGCACCGGAATACTTCCGTGCACGATAATGTTTCTATGAAACTAAGCAGGTAGAGCCTAGTCAGATCAACTTGCGGAGTCACTCCTGACTGTCAGAACGAACTCGCCCATTGGAGTAAGCAGACTATTTTTTGGTGCGCTGCAGTGTCAGGGATAGTTGGGCATAAATATGTCTACAAAAACCTGCCAGAGCCTTAAAGCCAAATTAATTTCTATCGGTATTCATTACAACGGGTCGACAACGAGCAGCAGCACATTTTTATCTGGGCGTTGAAACATAGGTGTGCGTCTCGTTTGCCGCAGCTGCTACGAAGCTTTCTAGTTCGTCTTCGTTTTCGCAGTGGCTGACTTCACTTTCAAGGCGGCTCTACTTGTCAATACAAGCGCACTGTTTACAAAACAAGATATGTTGCGGGCTGCCCAAATTTATATTTCAAGTTATTACACTACATTGCTAGCCACAAATTATACGTGAGTGATAATTGTGCCCTATACTTCCGTTAACTGTAAATAAGGAGACCAATCATTAGATGTAGCCATGGTAAGCAGAAAGCAAACTACCAAGTTGCCACTCTTGTAAGCAAACTTCGCCACCTCTTTGACTTTACATGAACATGAAATAAGAAGTAATGAACACAACTAATTTACATCACAGAGCTATCTGCCCTATCTACCTATCTGTAAACAGCATGCGCAAAGTTAGTTTCATTTCTAGATGCTTCACTTTATAGCTGATGGGGATGATGATGCTTAGATGTAAATGGGGCAAGGCTAACGTGGTCGGAGAGCGCCTACCTTTACAGCAAACTTAACATTTTCTTCGCATTTATATACCAAGATAACATTCTTTTTGGCTTATTACTGTATGTGTGCCTTTTTGAAGATTATGTTTTTTGTGCATGTTTGCCTTGCTGAAATAGTATTTTGGTGTACATGGGGATGCGCGTTGCGTAACTCCTGATATTATGTTCACTATGTAGAGGCGTAGCCGTGCAAGACTGCTCTCCGGGAAAAGCCTCGGTCAGACTTCTAGCCTTTTGCTTTTCCCCTAGTTTCTTTGTCATCTCGACCCGTATGCAGTCAGCAACATCTTTAAACTCCTCATTATCTAGCCGCAGGCCGAGACACGTCGAGATAGGCCGTTTCGCCTATTATATTGGGCAGTGTATTTCACTTCTGTATCGTACACATTGCAAAAAGACGCTACAGGGCTTAGTAAATCCAGTATGCTCGAGCACGCAAGCAGGACGCAAAGGAATCACGCATCTCCCACGCCATAACCATGTAATCCTAAATATGTAGCCAGTGTTTTAATCACTTCGTCCACACTTGCTTTGCTGAGAAGTAATCATAATGTTCCCAGTCCCACAAGCACCAATTTTGGTAAGAACGATGTCGCATAACTTACGTTTAGCAGGTGCAGCGTTTGATGCACGACCTGCAATAGTCAAGTAAAAGCTGATGAGGCTCTGTACTTTTATGTCAGATGCACAACCATCACACTCAACGTAAGTCTTCTCTGAGAAAACTAGGTGATTGTGTGCAAGAAAAAACGCATTATGAATACCATACCAATAAGAAACGCATTACCATGCCTACCGATTCTGGGCAGCACCAGCAACGGACCATGCCACCATCGATTGTGTTGACCCACCCCCGGGAGCCTGGATTTTGCTACGGCACCAGCGACGTCGCCGTCCACGACTGGCTCACCATGTCTGAGCGTGTAAGTCGCCATAACAACTGAGATACCATGTTCATGTTGGAAAACGTCGTGTTATATCTCAAGTAGACGGCCCTCACGTGGTATGTTACCTATGAACATGAGCTCACTACCTGGGATATCTGTAAAGAGAGGCTGAAGAGAGTGTTTGGGAAGGCCCTCGGACGTCAGCTCGCTGCCAAGCAAGACCTTTCGACGCGTGCTCAGACGGCCAAGGAGCCGTATTTAGCGTATATTCAAGATTTCCTTTCCCTTTGCGCCAAGGTCGACTCTACAATGTGTGAGTCCGACAAGATCGGCCACATCTTGAAAGGCATTGCCAACGACGCCTTCAACCTACTTGTTACCAAGAACTGCTCGACTGTGGATGAAGTCCTCGCTGAATGCCGAAGCTTCGAGGGTGCAAAATGCCGCCGCATTGTGCAAAACTTTACTAGGCTCCCCAACACAGCGACCACGTCGTCCTGCGAGAGCTCACCATCTCCTCCGGGCGACTCTTCTTCGCCCGAAAATGTGGTACGCATTGTGCGCCTAGAGCTGGAAGCAATGGCTCCACCAACTCTCATTTCCCCACCAGACCACGTAACACCCACCCTATCCCTGATCGAGACCGTAGTACGCCAGGAACTTGATAATCGCGGCCTCGGTTCGTTATGCTCCTTAAGTCGCCCTTACACCCACGATCATCACCCGGCCACAGCTGTCCGTGCCCCGTACCAGCCTCCTCGATATCGCAACCCGGGTGAATGGCGTACATCTGATGAAAAACCAATTTGCTTCACCTGTCACCGCGTCGGTCATGTTTTTCGCTACTGTCCAAGCCGCTGGCCATCACGACCCCGTTCCGGGTTTTATAGCTACCAACGCCCAATGACGACCTGACATTCTGTCGCTCGCCGAACCCAGGACACAACGGATTCCCGCTCCCCTGTCGAACAACCTATTGGCCGCAGCAGTCGCTCACCGTCTCCTCGCCGTCGCCTATCGCCGTCGCCCCAGCCCCGCCGTTTCTCTTCTCTCTCCTATCCTGGACGCCCCATTCCGGAAAACTAGACGATGCAGCGCTTAGAGGTGACGCTGCATTGACGACCCGGCCCGAAAATCCTCTTTTCACTGTTTCGCCCCGTCCTAACCTTCTGCAGATTACTGTCGATTGTGTATGTGCTCAGGCGTTAGTGGACACTGGTGCGAAAATTTCTGTAATAAGTTCGGACCTTTGCCGTCGGCTCAAAAACGTTCGCACTGCTTCCCCTTGCTGTGTAATGCGAGTGGGCGATGGGGGCACGCCACCCATTCTTGGCACGTGCACCGCTCGTGTCACCATCGCAAATCACCACATCCCTGTATTATTTTATGCCCTACCACACTGCCCTCAGGATATCATCCTTGGACTCGACTTCCTTACAGAAACTTCTGCGCTCATCGACTGCTCGACTGCTCGACTTAAGTTCGACTTGGGCTGCCACTTTCTCCCCATACCACTCATGAAGTAGAATGTCGGCTTCGGTCGGAGAAGTTCACCCGTTTGCCACAAAAAACGGTCACATACGTTAATTTTTTTTCTACTCTTGTCGTACCCTATGGTTCGTACGTCCTTGCCCCGATTCCTGACGTTCTGCTGTTACGACAGGTGACTCTTCCTCACTCCCTCATTACAGTAACCAACAATCAAGCCACCCTTCCGGTTTTGAATTTTGGTTCTTCCCCACAAGTCGTCTACGGAGGAATTTCCTTGGCGAACTTGCGTTCCCATGACCACTGCCACATTTTGACCTTAATGACTTAGATATTCGGATCCTCGTGAATGCGCAAGAATAACTGCAACACGAGTTTTTACTACTACACATTATGGTAGTATAGTGCACCACAATAATTCCGTACACCGTCATGTTGCTGTGAAACTAATCAGGTAGAGACTAGTTAGATTGACGAGCGGAGCCACCCCTCACTGTAGGAACGAACTCGCCCATTGGAGTAAGCAGCCTATTATTGTTACTTTTTGGGGGGCGCTGTAAATACTTCTACGGAACCCTGTCAGAGCCTCTAAGCCAAATTAATTTCTATCTGTTTTCATTACAACGGGTCGACAACGAGCAGCAGTAGATTTTCATCTGGGTGTTGGAACAGAGGTGTGCGTGTAGGGAGCGTGTGACACCAAAACAACTCGCGCTGCTCCACCTTGGCAGCACTACCATTGGCCGCAACGGCTTCCCGCGGTGGAGAATTGTCCGCGAGACCGTCTGCTAGACCCGGGTGGCTCTACCCGTATTCAGTGTTCAAAATATTTTCAGGGTTAAAATGAAGAAAAGCGCGTGAAACATTACGACAGCAAGAAGGTTTTCGACGTGTCGGAGGAACGCCACTGCGCACAGTGCACTGCTGTCATGGTTGATTGATTGATTGATTTTAGTGTATAACGCGCCGAGGCGACGCAGGCGATGAGGCGCGAGATAGTGAAAGGCCCCGTATCACTTTGACCACCTGGAATTCTTTAATGCGCGCCAAAGTCTCATACACACGGGCGTTTTCGCTTTTCGCGTCAATCAGAAAGGCTTTTCGCTTCTATTACAAAAGCGGCCTCCGCGGCGGGGAATCGAACCCACGACCTCGTAACAAACAGCACAAAGCACCGTTTTCATGGCTTGCGTCATACACCAAGCAAGCGTAAAAAGGAGGCTTGCGCATTCACAATCGGTGCGTGTAACCATCAATGTTTCCCTTTAGCGTTGTACACCTTATTGTTAATTAGCAAACGTTAATGCGACTGACCGAAGCCAGTGGCCCAACCTACTTCATCTAGCTAAATACGAACGGTTCCTATCTGTTCTCTTGAACGTGGGATCCAGCGCACCCTTTCTTCATGAAGGAAGTGCAGGCTTTTGACCTTCTAAAGCCGGCTTGACGGGTTGCGAGTTCAGCTAAACGATGCGCTCAACTACAAAGATGTTCATTTTGCGCCGTCATCTCCTTAAAAGGCAAGACTACCGTGTTCTTTGTGTGTTCCATTTTACCGTACACCGCCGGCTTTGGGTTTATGGTTGCTGCTTAAGGGTACAAGCGTTCAACTTTCTCTGTCAATATTAAAATTCTGAAAGGGCCACTTGTAAGAGGTCTCCTCCTAACAGTTTTCGCTGCCTATTTTTCGGTTATGCTGCACCAACTTGCTGAGTGATCTACGTTATGATACACAGTAGGTAGACACCTGCGTTCAAAGTGCCTGCCAGCGTACCAGTCAGAAGAAAAAAAGCAGAGGTTCGTGAATATTCAAAACTTGGAGTACCTCGAGAATGCTACTTGTATTTGAGTCGCAGCGCAGATTTACCGTTCAACATTTATGAAGTATACGGAATAAAAATATCTATGGAGCAATTATTTGCTAACCGAAAATTCGCTAACTTGATTTTGTGCACCATGCCGAAGCTCTGTAAAAATGCCTTACACGTGTGAGCATTGCCTGGAACAAGTTCAGGTTAACCCGCGGCAGACCCAATTGTGGTGTTTAGAAGCCAGAACAACCTGCGAAATTTTCTGAGGGCTCTATTTTGTGCTCCCCTCGTTTAGGTCTTTGTTCTCTGTAATGTTATATATTGACCGCACAGATATGCTAAAGTGTACAAAAAGCACAGTGTTAGGTTGTTCTTTGCGTGCCCTAAGGCTGTGCTTACTCCTCATTCAGCGCAATGCACAAAAATGAAACAAATCCTGATCACCAAACGCGAAACAACTGACGAGTACAACTTGGGCGTTTATTATTCATGGCTTGAACTTTCGCACAACTTTAGACGAAGACAGATACAAAAAGGGACACGAAGATTAGCGCTGGTCTTCGTGTCCCTTTTTATATCCGTCTTCGTCTAAAGTTGCGCAAAAGTTACCGCCATGAATTCAGAATACCAACTAGCCCGCCTAACTGTGTCAATGTGTTCATTATTGTTTTACCCAAATCATTAGCACCGGTGACTTCGTTGAAGTGCCGCTATCGCTGTAGCTAGCAAACTTAGTTCTTACATCTCATTCATTATACGATGCCTTGCAGTGTGGGACAGAAATTCGCGTCGACTCGAAGGAAAACAAGACGTCTCTATGGTAGACACACAACACGAGGTAGTATTGACACTCGCTGTGTCCAACCAAATGCGCGCACATTTTATCAGCTGGGAGTGGCTTACGAGGTTTCCATACACAAAAAACATCAGTTTATAAGACTAGCGGAACGAAACTGAGCTTTCATAAAGTTAGCTCTTGCCTCCTGCGATTGCAGGCGTTTCGCGGTAGGGCCAGAGGGAAAATAGGCGCTTATGACAGCGATCTTAGATCCGTCGATGGGTTACCGCATAAGACCCCCCCCCCCCCCACTGCATATTCTGCCTTACTTTGATGGCTGACAGTCAGTTTTCTCTCCACTTTGTTTAAGACATTACAACGTGTCCCGCAAACGGACACCGCCGGAAGAAATGTCAGCAACCACTTACTTCACCCTGCGCACACAGCATATCCATTGCAGTCGGTCGTGCTAATGGCGTGGCCGTATTTAAAACAGTAAAACCTTCGTTCTTAATGGCCAGTTATTGAAAGAATCTGCACAGTTCCCGACCTAACACTTCGAATGCTACATCATGAAATCGCCGTCTCTCCATCAAAATACAAGGCTGTCTCCTCGACTGCCCACCGCGGCGTAGTGTGGGAGCCGAGGGCGATCCACGAGGGTGTGGCCAATGGTCTGAAGCACGCTCCCTATCCGTTCGAACTTGATTGTAGTACCATTCTAGACGTTGGAGTAATTTTTTAAAATTGTACCGGAACCGGATATTTGCCAATTCTGTATCTATGGAAAGTGGCATGGTATACTGGGACCTCTGTTCTAAGTAGATGCACACCGTTCAAGGGCGATTTCAGACATGGTTGTGGTTTCAGAGATGTTTGATAATGACTGCGTTTGTATCATGCTTGCAGTATAGCTATACGCACAGATAAACACCGCGCATACTACGAGTGATACGAGTGACCCCTTCGAAGAATTTCAGCAGAAATTTAGAAGCATGCGACTGTGCTTGAACACTCAAGTGATGCCAAAAGGCAAAGCTGTTCGACGGTATCTCTAACCAAAGAGCTTGTTTTTCTCCCTATATTTTGCGTAAGCGTGATCACCCTGGAAAAAGTATATCCGCGAACCATGTACGGGTTTGTTTATTTATTGTTTGTTTTTAATGCCGGCCGCGCCCGGCTCTGTTATCTGTGTCCCATGCGAAGCGCGTGTTCCATTCTTTATTTTTATGCCGCACGGGCTATCTCATTCAGATAAGCAGAGTGTTTCGCCCAAACGCCGCTAGCCCAGAATAATCTTCTGTGATCTACAATGTTCTGGATGTGAATCGACGGTTTCAGAAGCTCTCGCGCCGAAAGATAAAAGCCTGCACAGCAGACGCCGCGGCATTCGATTCTGCGACGCTCGCCGACGGAAGTCACTTTGTTGACCGCTGCCTCGCCGCCTCTGTATTCTTTTGAGTTGTTAGGGAAGCACAAGTTCGCTCCAATACACTTGTTTCTCCTTCAAGACAGCTGCGTCGTCCTTGTCTTAGTGACATCTGGTAGAGGTGCGGGGTACTCACCGTTTATGCTCCCAACGACATCTGGAAGCCGCCAAGCCAGTCCAACCAGAGAAAGCCGCCGACTGCAAGGATTGCTACCCGAGTTCGGTCTTACGCCAGAAGGGCCCAAGAGAAGAAACGCTGCAATCAACACCATGGTGCAGGAAACAACGTCGCAAAACGCCCTGCAGCAGCCCCGGGAACCACCATCGTTCCGGGGAGCCCCCGCTGAAGACCCCGAGGAATGGTTGGAGAAGCTGGAGCGCGTGCGGACCTTCAACAGGTGAGACGATGAAGAAACCTTCCGGCATGTTTTCTTTTAGTTTGAGGATGCAGCTCGAACTTGGTTCGAGAACGACAAGAGCGCCTTGACCGACTTTTACTGGAAACTCGAACGCAACACCCGAACGAAGGAGTCGTAATCTTCGTTGAGGAAATGAGACTCCCGAACACGACGACAGCTACACGGCGCAGCGCGTGCCCGACTTGACCGAGACGTCCGCTGAGAAGACGATGACAACGACGGCGCACAGTGCCAGCCCGACAACACACACAAACGGAGATGCGACGCCCCGACGAACACGGAACTCGAGGAAGACGGCATCCGACGTCAAGGTGTCCATCGACGGCTTTGACGTAGTCGCCCTCGTAGACACGGGAGCCGACTACTCAGTAATGAGCGGACCATTTGCGTCTAAGCTGGAGGAAGTTATGACCAGATGGGACGGTCCGCACATACGCACAGCGGGAGGACAACTCGTGACGCCAAGTGGGACGTGCACATCGCGCGTCAGCATAGACGGCACGACGTACCCTGCCACGTTCGTCATCTTGCCTAACTGTTCCCGTGACGTAATTCTCGGAATGGACTTTTTGACGGACAACGGCGCAATAATTGATCTGCAGACCAAGTCGATACCTTTTTCCTCCGATCACTCCATAACGCCGGAACCGAACCCCGAACACCGCGCAGCTGTAAGGATCGCCGATGATCATGTCACCCTGCCACCCCTCGCAAGTTTGATGATCACCGTCTACTGTGACGGTGCTGCTCCTGACGTTGACGCTATCGTGGTGAGTGACCAAAGGTTGCTTCTTGACCGCGGTGTGCCTGTCGCAAGAGGCATTGCCCGGTTTAAGCAGCGCAAATCCCACGTTTTGGTCACCAATTTCACCAGCATTTAAACAAGGGCGCTTCAATTGCGTTCCTCGAAGAAACACAATAAGCAAGTGACGTGATCGTGGTTGCCGAATTTGAACGCGCACCCGAAGATACCTTCAAGCTTCCGAATCCCTTCGACGTGAATCCGACGTTACCGCAAGCAGAACGAAATAAACTATTGGCTTTGCTGCGTCGCTACAGGGAGTGTTTTTCGTCGAACTCAAAACTACGTCAGTCACCTCTAGCGAAGCATCGAATAATAACCGAAGATGGAGCCCGACCTACCCGACAGTCACCGTACCGCATCTCTTCCCACGAGCGGGAAGCCATCCGGACTCAAGTCGACGACATGCTCAGGGACGACATTATACAGCCATCGAAAGGCCCCTGGGCTGCGCCGGTTGTACTGGTGAAGAAAAAAGACGGCACATTAGGGTTTTGCGTTGACTACCGGCGGCTGAACAAAGTCACCAAAAAGGACGTACACCCCTGCCACGAATCGACGACGCCCTCGACCACCTCTGCCATGCGAAGTACTTCTCATCGATGGATCTGAAGACCGGCTACTGGCAAATTCAGGTGGACGAGAGAGACGGAGAGAACACCGCATTTATAACCCCGGATGCGTTGCGCTGCTGAGCACGAGGTCGCGGGTTCGATTCCCGGCCGCGGCGGCCGCTTTTCTGATGGAGGCGAAAAGCAAAAATGCCCGTGTGTACGAGATTTCGGCGCACGTTAAAGATCCCCAGGTGGTCAAAATTAATCCGGAGCCCTCCACTACGGCGCGCCTCATCGCCTGCGTTGCGTCGGCGCGTTAAACCCTACAATCAATCAATCAATATAACCCCGGATGGCCTATACGAGTTCAAGGTGATGCCGTTTGGGCTGTGCACGGCGCCAGCAACGTGTCAAAGAGTCATGGACACTGTGGTAGCTGGCCTGAAGTGGCACACCTGCCTCGTATACCTCGACGACGTTGTGGTATTCGCCAGGGCTTTCGACGAACACCTTGCAAGGTTGGAATCTGTACTCGAGACCATCCGTACGTCGGGGTTAACGCTGAAGCCCGAAAAGTGCCGCTTCGCTTACGAGGAACTGAAGTTTTTGGGACACGTCGTCAACGCCGCGGGAGTCCTGCCTGACCCGGCGAAAACATCAGCCATAGCGAACTTCCCAAGACCGAAAGACAAAAGTAGCGTCCGAAGATTTCTCGGACTGTGCGCATACTACAGGCGTTTCGTCGCAAGCTTCGCACGCATCGCAGAGCAACTAACGCGCCTGACAAAAAATAGCACCCCTTTCGCCAGGGAAAACGCACAAGAAAAAGCATTCTGCGACGTGAAACAACGCCTGCAAATCCCGCCCATGCTCGCTCATTTCGACGAAAACGCCGAAATAGAAATGCACACGGACGCCAGCGATATAGGTTTGGGGGCCGTCCTCGTTCAAAAGCAAAGCGGGTGCGAAAAGGTAATCGCCAATGCAAGCCGTGGTCTGTCGAAGGAGGAGAAAAACTACTCTGCCTCCGAAAAAGAGTGCCTGGCAATCATATGGGCCATTTCAAAATTTCCCCCGCACGTGTATGGTAGACCATTCAAGGTTGTGACAGTCCACCATGCGCTGTGTTGGCTCGCCAATTTGAAGGACCCCTCTAGCCCTCTTGGGCGGTGGAGTTTGCGCCTGCAAGAGTTCTACGTTACAATCGTCTACAAATCCGGCAGGAAACACTCCGACGCCGACTGCTTGTCCCGCGCCACTGTCGACCCACCACCACAAGACTCCGATGAAGACAGCGCGTTCTTCGGAGTTGTTACGGAGAGCGACCTTGCCGCCCAGCAGCGTGCCGACCCCGACTTGCGCGTAATGATCGACTACTTCGAAGGACGAAACGTCGCCGTGCCTAGAGCGTTCAAGCGGAACTTACCAGCATTCAGCCTCAAAAATTCCGTCCTCGTGAAGAAGAATTTCAGCCCCGGAACGAGAACGAATTATCTACTTGTCATCCCCGCAGACCTTCGTGACAAAATTTTGGAAGCGTCCCACGACGACCCGCCTTCCGGACATCTCGGCACAGCGTGCACTATTGCAAAAATTAAGGCGAAGTACTTCTGGCCCCGCCTTACATCTGACGTCACTCACTACGTTCGGAGTTGCCGTGAGCGCCAGCGACGAAAAACGCCGCCGACAAGACCCGCCGGACTTCTGCAACCGATCGCCCTCCCGTCGAGGCCCTTTCGACAGATTGGAATGGACCTTCTAGGCCCGTTCCCTAGGTCACGATCACAGAGCGAGTGGATTGTCGTAGCGACAGACTAGATGACGCGCAACGCAGAGACCGCCGCTCTTCCGAGGGGGACAGCACAAGAAGTCGCCAAGTTCTTTATAAACCAGGTTGTGCTGCGACATGGAGCCCCTGAAGTCCTAATCACGGACCGCGGAATGGCCTTTACCGCGGAGCTGATGCAAGGAATCTTACATGGATCACCGAAGAACGACGGCGTACCACCCCCATACGAACGGACTAACGGAACGTCTGAACAAGATGATTGCGGATATGCCGTCCATGTACGTCGACGTTGAACATAAGACTTGGGACGAAATACTCCCGTATGTCACGTTTGCGTACAATACAGCGCCGCAAGAAACTACGCAGATGACACCTTCGAGCTTGTCTACGGAAGACGGCCGACTACGATGCTCGACGCCATGCTTCCGCATGTAGAAGACGACGACCTCAACGCCGACGTCCAAGGATACCTTCAACGTGCGGAGGAGGCCCGCCAGCTCGCTCGAGTTCGTATAACGGACCAGCAGCTGGTGGATGCCGGCCGCTACAACCTCCGACGCCGAGACGCCGAGTACCAACCAGGGGATCGTGTGTGGGTTTAAACTCCCATTCGACGACGCGGACTCAGTGAGAAGCTTCTGCGACTATATTTGGGACCCTACCAGATTCTACGACGTGTTGGCCAATTAACCTTCGAAGTGATCCCCAGTGGTGATTCCGTCACATCACGACGACGCCCGCGACCCGAAGTCGGCCACGTGGTTCGCCTCAAACCGTACTTCGCAAGATGACGAACTCTTTTTGTGTCTGTTTTTTGTTCGGACTGTCGTTTTATTTTAGCATCGGGTCGATGCACTCTTAGAGGGGGGGTAATGGCGCAAACCATTTACAGGTTTGTTTATTTATTGTTTGTTTTTAATGCCCGGCCGCGCCCGGCTGTGTTATGTGTGTCCCATGCGAAGCGCGTGTTCCATTCTTTATTTTTGTGCCGCACGGGCTATCTCATTCAGATAAGCAGAGTGTTTTGCCCTAATGCCGCTAGCCCAGAATAATCATCTGTGATCTACAATGTTCTGGATGTGAATAGACGGTTCCAGAAACTCTCGCGCCGAAAGATAAAAGCCTGCACAGCAGACGCCGCAGCATTCCATTCTGCTACGCTCGCCGACGCAAGTCACTTTGTTGACCGCTGCTTCGCCGCCTCTGTATTCTTTTGAGTTGTTAGGGGAGCACAAGTTCGCTCCAATAAACTTGTTTCTCTTTCAAGACAACTGCGTCGTCCTTGTCTTCGTGACAATATGAATTTTGGGGAAAATTAGCTCTGATGAATTACGTTCTCGCAAATCCTGTTAATAACTGTTCCAATCTAAAGACTAATGGGTAATGTGCCGCACGGGGCCAAATGCACAGAGTTGTAAGCAGAAGATGGTTCCGAAGTTTATTATCTACCCTGGAACACCGCTTTTCCACAAAATGGTGGCAAGGCCAAAATGGCGACATTGTGCAAGTGGTTCTATTGCGCCCATGCAGAGAAATTTAGTTTGCCCGGTGTTTGTTAGAGCTCTTGGAGTGACTGGCGTCGCGTCTACAGAGGGCACTTGCTTCGATGTCGATTCGGATTTTGGAGTTTAAGACAGCGAACCTACCCCGGCTGTAAGATGCGCAGTAGTAGACCATTCGGGATAAAATTTTGGAGTCCTCGGGAACTTTGACTCGCGCCGAAATCTCGATATCCGGGCGTTCTCGACTTTCTCTTCCCTCAGAAAAGCGGCCACCAGGGCCAGGACACGAACTGTCGTCCTTCGGTTCAGCAGCGCAACGTCTTATCTACAGAGCCACCGCAGTGGGTGCTTGGATATCGAGTGTACCACCATTTTCTGCGTCCTTTATGCACAATCGACCACCCAAGTACACCAAAAAGGCTTAACAGAAGAGGCGTTCAGAGGCAGGCCAACGTGTTTGGTTCATCTTGTGCATTGCGTTCGAGGTTTAGTCTTGCCGGGCTATGTATTTGCATTTCCTCAATCATACAGTTTGGAGATTAGGGTAAGTGTAGATAAATGAGAGAGGCATTTGCCCTGCAGTGGACGTAGAGAGGCTGGTGATTAATGATGATGATGATGAATTCTCTGGAAGCACACCTTCTCGTGCGGGGGAGCGTCAATTGACCATAGGGTTAGAGTACACACTGCAGCGAAAGCCGAGTAAAACATACGGAACCATTGATACTCTCGAAATCCACGGGAACGATTTTTTCATGTTTTCAGAAAACATATATACAAAACAAAATCGCTGGACTTAAAACCGAAACACGTCGGTTTGTGGTTGCTGTGACCCAAGCCATTCGATTAGGAACTGACGACTGTAAATCAAAGTTACGAAGTTACGTACTGCTCATAGCCACGAAGTTAACACGGCAGATATTCTTCAGAAGCTCCGCAAAGGAATGTCACTGGTGTTGAAAGCACATCGGAAGTTCATGGGGCTACGTCCTCTCAACACGGAGCAAGAAAAAGACAGGAGGGGCAACTGTGCTTCCCCATACAAAAATATTATATTGTTGGCCATAGGAAATCCTTTTTATTGTCGTCTTTAGCTATTTGGCCCAATAATCTTTAGACTTTTCTATGGCTGTTTTTAGCGATTCGTATCGCCATTCCTATGGGTGTCTTTAGCTTCTTCTATAACCGGTTCTACGGCTGTCTTTAGCTGTTTCTATATCCGCTTTAATGGTTGTCTTTACCTATTCGTATCGACATTCCTATGGGTGTCTTTAGCGTCTTCTATAGCCGGTTCTGTGGTTGTCTTTAAATATTCGTATCGACATTCCTATGGGTGTCTTTAGCTTATTCAATAGCCGGTTGTAAGCTTGTCTTTAGTATTCGTATCGAAATCCCTGATGGGTGTCTTTAGCGTCTTTTATAGCCGGTTCTATGGGTGTCTTTGCTCTTCTTTCGATATCGCTATGGCTATAAAAGAATCTAAAGACACCCATAGGAATGTCGATAGGAATGCCTAAAGACAACCATAAAAATGTCTAAAGATAATTGGGCCAAATAGCTAACGACAACCTTAAGAAGGTTTTTCAATAACCGGCCATACAATATTTTTGCATGGGCTGCAGCCAGAAGAGAATCATCACTAGTTGAAACACCCCGACAGCAGCAGCCGCTGAGAAAATATTAGAACGCTGCCATGCCGGCATAGAGACTTGCAGATCTCTAGAACTTCTCCTGTGGCACTTAGGTTGTGCGCCTAGCTTCATTCTGTAATATATGCTCCGTGAACACTTCAGCGATATAGGGGGAGTGCGAGGTTGCGATTGCAAACACTTCGCCCGTTTTCATTTACAAAAGGCTTAAACACAGGCATTCAAGGGAAGCAACATCAAGGGGATGATTCATTCCATTCATTACATAAAATGCTACTATCTACGCTACTTCACCACCAGTAAACAGTTGTTCACATATACGCCGATCGAAAAACACAGCAGACCCATTCAAACACTCGGGCTCACGCTTATGTGACTCGCTCGAAGCCACACTACGCGGCACATTCCTCGCGAACGCCCGCCCAGACACAAAATACCTACAGGTGCTGGGTACTCCACAGAAAAGAGAGCACTCGGAAGTCGTTCATTACACTCAGTACTCAACGCACACAGCTGCAAGTACGGTGGCTAAAATGGAAATGCACTCTCAATAAAACAATGAAGACGTTCGCACATAATGCAATGATAAAAAACTCGTTTTTCCAAGTTCACTCAATTAGTTCCTTGTTGTTTTCTCAGTTCGCGAAAAAATAATTATTTTTGTCACATCACCGCGGCCAAATCTTCGCTTCTGTGTACGTTGCAGTGCCCATGTGGTGCACGGCAGTTTAGAAAAGTATTCGTGAACACCAACAAAAGTCCTGCATTTCTCGCACTATAGAGTCTCTTCAGTTCGTAAGATTACTCACAGTGGAGTTTTGCGTAGGATGAAATTCCTGTCACAGTATCGCAGGTATCTATTTTCGCATGACTTGAAGTTGATGTTGAATTAATCGTAACACTCTCCCCGTAAACACCGAAATTTCCGACACCGAAAAGCGACACATTTGCTTGGCGACACACCATCTACACGAGCACATTGCCGTCGAGTCGTAAATTCCCAGCACCAGGCAACACCTGCCAAGCCCGCGCCCATGAGAAAGGAAGGAGAGGAAATGTGGCTGACTGAGTACATCCAGGTATAAGCAGGTCCATCGCGATAGCAAACAGTGCGGAGATACGTGCCCATCTTTACATCTTTTTCTAACTTGTTCGCTGGTAATTATTTTTTTTTTGGTAAATACAAGATCGCTTAGCGTTTTCTTTTCTTCATCCGAAAAAGTTGTATCTGTTCTCAGTAGTCAGGGAAAATTGTCTGTCACTAGCATTGCTGCGCGCAGGAATACTGAAACAGCGCGGGCCGCACGGCCGTGTCCTTCGGTACCCATCGCCAAAACCAGTATGCCAAACAAACAACAGAAAATAAAACAAGAAGCAGGGGTGCCCCTCTACCTTTTCATCGCTTCCCAGAATTTCCTCACCGCGCCTACTTTGGTCCGGCGTGGGCCGCTCTCCCCTTTCTCAATGACTAATCTGAAAGTGGGCTCCGCGGGAGAAAGAATGCGGTTGTTCGCAGCTTCCACCATATTTCTGAGCGAGCGTACCGTGGACCGCGGAAGTTATTTCCAATCTGCTTCGACGCTGTGAGGGCCGTTTTCAGAGAAGCCCGCTTTTTCACTTGACCGCGGCAGCGAAGGGCCGCAGAAGAATTCTCCAAAATTATACGTCTTTCGGTCAACGTTCATTAGCAAGCTTTGCCGACGCGCAGAATCCAAAGTTGCAATCTGAATTTGAGCGTTAATCATTAGCTTCTTTTAATTGTAGTTTTCCCCTATTGTTGGTATAATAAGTACCTAACCTTATTGAGCAAATGCGTTCATATAACCGGCCGATCAACCTCATCATCGTTATCCAATTGGTGTTGTGGATGTAGCTAGGTAGATCACGAGTATATGAATATCGCGTCATACGTCATATTGAAACCAGCAGAAAAGGATTTAATGGTTGCTCGCATTATACCTTTATAGGCTAACACTTTTCGATTAGCGGCTGGAGAGTTGGAGCCTTATGTTACTATGTAGTTAGCTAAAGAAGCCTTTATGAATAAAGGCTTGTAAGTTCTGCGCCAAACGCTTTCTTAATGCTGGCAAAATTTTGCTTAATTATCACACGTCTAAAGGTTTACAGTTGTATATTGTACTGTACCCAGCCGCAGAAGCTTTTACGGCTACCTCCCTTTAGCTTTAAAGCAGATTCTCTCCAATAGCTGGCAGAAGACAGCCGTATGGTTCCAAGTTTGTAGACTTAGAGCTAAACAATGGCCCATAGCCAGCCAAATGAGCTCTGATGGCTTTCTCCCTATAGCTTTAGGACGAACTCTTTTCAATAGCTGGCCAAAGACAGCTGAATGGTTTCAAGTCTGTAGACTTCAAGCTAAACAATGGTCTATAGCAAGCCAAAAGAGCCTTGCCGCGGCTGGTCTATAGAACTAAAGCCATACATATTTCTTTAGCTGGCTACAGTAGCCTGAATAGCTGTGACTCTATCGGCTAAACACACTACGATGTTCTATAATCGTCTAAAGAGAATTGTATGGTTTAGTCTTTAGTGCAGGATCTAGAAAAACATCAATAGCTGGCTTAGCCTAATTTATGCATTTTATTGATGACCATAGAGACCAATAGACGGCCATAGCTCACCATACAATTTTCAATAGACTCGCATAAGGCATTTTTGTTTGGGTCCTAGTACGGCCAGATAACTTTACAAGCTATTTGCCTAGGTTAAGCGAGCGGCATCGGCCGGGGGGAAGATAAACTGCACGGCCGACGTTGTCGATATTTCACTGCACATCTTGGAATGAACAGTGGCCCTTATCATTTCGGCCCTTATCAGCAAAGAAATCACGCATCTCCCACGCCATAACCGCGTAATTTCAAATATGTTGCCAGCATTTTAATGACGTCGTCGGCACAAGGTTTTCTGCGAAGTAAGCATTATGCTCCCAGTAATTTAAGCCCACGTTTTTGTAAGAACGATGTCGGATAACTTACGTTTAGTAGGTGCAGCGATTGATCCACGACCTGCAATCATAAAGGAAAAGCACAATAGGCTCTGTACGTTTACGTCAGATGCACAACCATCACACTCAACGTAGGTCTTCTCTGAGAGAACTAGGCGATTGTGTGCAAGAAAAAACGCAATACAAACTTTATTTCTTGCAAACTTCAACCGTATTCGTCACGATGCAAATACCAAAGGCTCTAAATGTTACGCATTTTAAGTGGTCGTCATCGACCTAATGAAGCAAGTAAAACTTTTACCACACATCCTGCATTGCCCAAATGCAGTGCCCTGCAGTGCCCAAAGTACATTCAATCACGTCAAGGAAATTATGTCTCGGGGTGGAGAAGCGAGCTAGCGGAAAGAGAAAAGAAAATGACAGAAACACATAGCTCTTGGCGAAACAAATTACCGCTCATTCGCGTTTTAGAACACGTGCAGTTAGTATCGCTAACTGATCTTGTCATCTAAAGTTCGTGGTAGGAAAAGGAGGGTTAGTTTATCGAAATGGCAGTGGTTTCCTTGTTAGGGCGTCTCTGCAGAACGTTCGTTGTATTTTGCGCTATTCAAACTTAGCTAAGGGCTGCGGCACCTATTTCGAAATCCAGAGAGTAGCTTGTACAGGTATTAGGAAACGCTTTTCTGTACCAGTTTAGAACTGGGAAAGTAATGTCTAGAAAGAATTATTGCGTTGTTCAATTGTTCCAAACGTTTAGCTAAAACTTTAAAAAAATCCATTCGAAGTAGAAATGAGGAGAATTGAAACTTATTGCTGTTATAAGACCCTAATCACAAAATCACAAGACGCTAATCACAAAACACTCTTAATTTCCTCGTGGAGATTTCACAGCTTTCCAAAAAGTATTCTTCCCCAACCGAGGACAGAAATACAACGTGGCTACAGTCAAGCCGCTTACAATCCAGTAGCACTGGTAACATGGCACACACACGTGAGCGCGGTTTAACGGAAAAAAATTCAGATGCAATTCAGACAAGCTTGGGTATGCCATAAAAGATAGCAGATTTCGGTGTTTAGAACTACATGTTAGTGGTGGTGAGTCAAACATCGAAAAATGGGTTTAGAAAGTGTCACAAGCAGGACAATGAACGCTGCATGCCAGATCTCCACAGCTATATTTAGGGATCAGACGACCGAACTGTGGTCAATTACAGTAGTCTGCATAAACTATTCCAAGAAAAAGCAGGAACTGCCCTTCGCGCACTCTGCTAACCAGAACCGTTTCAGAACAAGCAGTACAGGATTCCCGACCCCCTTCGTGCCGTTCTACTGTCGTCATATTGTGGGGTTCCCCGCATTATGCCTGCTCTCGCGCAACCACATTCTGTAGCTACTCTGACAACACCATTTTTCCGGCGTGGTTTATTCTGCCTTTTACTAACACGGCTGGGCGGCGAATCGCGGTCTTTGGTGCCATTTTGTCTCCCTGCACATGTTGCGCCAACTGGTTACCTAGTTGCAGAGGCCAATGTTCACCAATTAGACTTGAGTGGAGATGGTTCGCGTTGCGAAAAAAGCGTTGCCAGATAGAAAAAAAAACAGCAGGCACCTCGAGTCAAGGAGCATTCAAGCACTTCCAAAAAAGATGTGGATTCTTGATGCACCGACGCCTGAGGGGCGAAGAGGCCTGCTGTAATAAAGGGCGCCCAATTATTTTGACCACATTGAGATGTTTAATGTGTTGCGAAATATCGAACAGGTGCGCGAATTTGTTTTTCCCTTCAATCAGAAAAGGTGCCGCCACGGCTGCAAAAAGAAGACGTGTCCTTGGCCGCCATTTCAAGTACTTCTTCCGCGCACCGTACGCTGAAAGGAGGCTCTACACCGGCCGCGAATCTCAAAATCGTCTTGGTGCATATTTAGTAGATTGTGGCGCTGGATTGCAGCGAGTCAACCACAGCGCTGTACTCCAGCATCGACCTAGGCGATTCAACGAAGCGCCGGTGCGCGACCTTCCCCGCTGTTAAGAGCAGCGGCCGCGCAATGATGCTTCACTATGGCAAAGGACGCGTGCTATCCATCATGACGTCACAAGGGCCCAGTCTTCAATAACCAGATCTCGGTCGTATCCACTGCTTTCCAGCAAAGCGCTCGGCGTTTTCTGACAGAATGGCCATCGTCGGTTCGGCTGGCCTGGGCTGGAGAGAAGCGCTTTCAACCGTTACTACAGGATGTAGGCAACAATACTGCTGAGCTTAATCTTTACTCAATTCAAAGCGGTATCTTCACAAAAAAGCAAGTAACATTAGGTAAGTATGCAAGCCCTGGTATCATCACGTCCACCTTCTTGCGATGAGCGTCCACTCGCCTCATTGATGCTGTTAGGCGAGACACCTTTGTTTAAGTATCAAGAGTGCTTGCGCAGCTCTGCACGAGGAATTGTCACTGCTATCAAAAATGGGAGAGTCAACCTAATGAAGGGCCTCACGGACACGAATGGGCCCGCGGGCGAGCGAGCTACGCTATGTCACACGGCCCTTGGGTGTATATCTTAAGTCCTACCAAACAACGCTTGGCACTGACTTCAACTGGGAATGTCGGCACCACCGACAACAACGACGGCTGTATCTTCTGTTCACTGTGCCCTACGTGGCCTATCCGAGAACTCGAAGAATTCCACGAGGCGCCCAAGGGTTTTTGAATAATGCGCGCTAAGAGTAACCTTACAAAGACAGTGTCATTGCACACGATGTAGACAGAGCTACTTCGTGAGGGCAACACCATAGGATTGCACTAATATCGACAGGACCACATGTACACCCTTACAGAACCTTCAATGGTTTTCCTGCACAAAACAACTGGATCTGAGTATTCGTCACCATTTGTGAGACTGATAAATATAAATAGTCACTTGCCAATCACCGGCCAAATTGGTTTCAGTCATTGATAAATAGATTCGGCTGTGTCGCTGGCAAAAAGAGATCGCGGACGGTCTGTAGCTCTTCTCATACGAAGCGGCCACAGAGGGAATTTTTAAACACTCCCTATGCATTGCGGCCTAGACCCATTCTTTAATAAAGTTTTTTGTCGGTCTGTCTGTCTGTTTGTCTGTCTGTCTGTCTGTCTATGGTAGTTGGTCAGGCGGTAACGTGCGTGTGAGCTACTAGGCCAAGGATTGGAGTGCTAGTTTTTGGATAAATGGCAAGTTGGTGTTATGCAACCAAACCTGTATGACATTCGGAAAGGGGTTCCGTAAACACAAACAGGGTCCTGTGGGTTTGAACATAGCGAATACGGTGGGAGCGTTTAGCAAACATAGAAAAACAATTTTTTTGCATTCCCGAAACTGCACAGCCTGGTTGCGCGATGGGCAGCGGTATGGTGGTGGGAATTCCCATCGGGAGAGACGTGTGAAGTACAAGGTCTGGCAAACAGGGTTTTAAAGGCGTATGCTTGCTGGCAGCGTAGCGGGTAAACGGGCTGGTGGGTTCTGAGGCTAAGGATTCGGCGCGATCATTACCCGGAATGCCTGCACGGCAAGGAAGACCCCACCACGCCGCCTCGCGAGCTGATGGATTGGAGAGGTTCAGGGAGGGAGGCAATGCGTTGTGTGACACAATCGGTAAGGAAGCGGCGACATGCCGCTATTTTATCTGTAGAATGTAAGCTCGCGTCACAACCAGGCAGTCAGGACATCGAGAATATAGCACGTGCGATGCCCCACTCCTCATGGATAGAAGCATCTGCGCAGGTTACATGATCAGGTTTGTGTCTACCATAACAACCACCTAGGTTGGAGGAGAGTTTTTCAAGAAGGGAGACAATGTAAGTTGTGGGTCGTGATGTGTCTGGTTGCCGTCATAATTTCACCTAAGGGGCTTGCTTACTCCACGATGCGTGCCCGTCATCGTTTGCGTGGACACGACCTTCACAAGGTGCCATCATGCGCCGTTCCTGTCACGCTGGACGCTTGACGCCATGTTTTGTGCACACAGTGAAGTCCAGGTATTCGGCTTCGGGGTACGCCGCGAGCCACCCTAAAGATCGGGGTGGCACTTGTGGTCTCAGACTGCTAAGGTTCCTTATAAACAAACCCTTCGTCTTAGTTCACGAAATACGGCGGGAGCGCTGGCGTCGTTTCAGGGTACGAGACCTCGGCACGACTGTAGCCGTGTCCACCAGCGCCAGGGCCGAACCCCTCGCGCGAAGTCGGTTTTCTAGACCTCACCCTCTTCATCGTACCCGGCGCATCTTCCGTGCTTTCGTTTGTTTTTCTTCTCTTCTTCCGTCGCCATTTTACTGCCAGAGTTCGCTGTAGAAATAAGGTGGCTAATATGCTAATATTACCGTGAATAATACGGTGATGCCCACATCCACCCCACATATCATAGCACAATACAAAACACTTCGGTAACCTGTTAACTAAACCCGTGGAGCGGCTACACATTGTAGGCAGATGAAATTGAGAAATCATTGGACAGGCTTCTTTTGTTTCAGTTACATGGTAGCTCCAGCACTATTATCTTGTGTGCTCCCCCTGAATGCAGATGGTAAACATCCCTACCGACAACACGCCAGCGTACATGTAACCAATGTCGAGGTCGAGTCTTATACAAAGCTTAGGAGTCTGAATACAACAAGGCCATTCCTCCGGCTGTTTAAGAGAGAATTAGTTTAACAGCGTGGCGTGTGGAATGGGTTCAGGTTCGATAACAAATTTAACTGTCCCTGTGTAAATTACTTGGACCCAGTGCAGCCATGCCCAACTGGAACCTTCTGGTGCAGACTGTTTGCCCTAGGAGGTCTATGCAAGAAAGGGGCTGTGGTAGAGAAAGTGTCACTTTCAGAGTGTCGATCAAAGTTATGCAATTTTTACTGTGCCATTACTTTCTATGTTGATGTTACAAGCAAAAAATGTTATTCTTGTACTGCGGGCCTCGAGCATTTCTAAATTGAGCGAAGTCGTACAAGGTTTGAAACTGTCTTTAGGTGCACAAATGGGACTAGCATTGATGAAAATGACACTCATTCTACATAAATACTGACATGCCTAAACATTCATGCCTGTTTAAATACAGTAACCCCTAGTTAACTCGAATTAGTAAAAACCGGGGAAAATGTCGAAATAAGCGGTATTTCGAGTTAAGCAAAACGCCGAAAATGTTTGCCCAGGTCACTGTAAAAAAAAAGCCAGTGCTCCCAGGAAAAGATCCACTGCAAGAAAGAGCTATCGTAGTAAAGACACAAGAATGTGCAAGAAAAAAATATTCCTTGACTAACGCGACTTTTCTCTCCAACATCAGAGATTTGCACGCCTTTGGGCGGGGCATCATGGTCGATATTTGGAATCATCCGTTGCACAGACCACTCACTACTCAGCAAAACTGAACTCAAGATGCGCGCGCAGATCGCGGGGAAAACAAAGAATACTAGCTCGCACATGCAAGGTCAGGTTGCGTACTGACGGGCGCACGCTGCACACGCCGCCCCACCTGGCATAGGCCGCGCGCAGGTGCGCACACGTGATCACTCCCACAGTTGCGTGACAAGGCGGATAGGAAACGGCTGCGTCCGCAGGAATTTCGAATTCGCGAGTTCAAGTTAACGAGGGTTTACTGTACGTAGAGACAGGCCCCCGTTTCGTCTTACTTTTTACTACTACTACTTGGCGCAAGGGCGTCTGAGGCCAAAGAGCTCCAAGACAATGTTTGTTTTGTCACATTTGTTAAAATGCCATGGCAATGATTGTGATGTACTTGATAAAAATAGTGTATATATGGGTGTAAAGGGCCCTTACTCTAAGAAGCGAAGATGAATAAGATGACAGGTAACAGTGACGATGTTTATGTGTGTTCTGGGAGCTCCATAACATAACAGAGATGGCGGTGACGTCCCTGGCACGTTGTGAAAACGCTCAGAACCACCCTCACAATTTGCATTGGGTGGCCCTGATGTCACACATGGTATGAGATGAGTGCTAAAAATCCAATGTCGGTGAGATAGGTTAAAATGCTTTCACTTCTAATCGGGGGTTGATCAGATAAAAACAAGGATGGGTGTAAGGGTATCGTGTAGGTGTATAGTTCTGGGAAGTGTCGTTTCCTTGCGTCACGGTATGCCAAGCATTCAATCAATACATGGAGGACTAAGTCTTCGTCCGCATTTCTCACAAGATTGTGGTGGGGTTCCGTTTAAAAGATATGAGTGTGTAGCGTGTGTGTGACCTATTCTTAATCTGCATATTGATATTTCTGTGAACCTATTCCGTTTCTCTGTGTTGTATTTCCCTATGTGTGGTTTTATAATGTGCAGTTTGTTTTCGATTTGTGTGTCCCACTGTACCTGCCAGCGCCTCCGAAGCATACTCCAAACTAGTAGTTTCATGTCTAGGTAGGGCACATGTGGGATATCTACAACACTGCGTAGAGCCGCCACAGCATCATTCTGATCAGCAATTTCATTGCCTGAAATACCGCTGTGCCCAGATACCCAGCACACTACTACAGTCAATTTTAGAGCGTAAGCAGACATTATGGATTTGATAAGACGGTTTAAAATAATGTTTCTCCTTAGTTTTCCTGAATGGAGAGCTAACACTATACTCAGGGAGTCTGTAAAAATAATGGAACTGTGTATTCTGGTTTCTGTAATGTGTTCCACAGTGGTTAAAACGCCATGTGCCTCAGCTGTAAAAATACTGGTATTTTTGTCTTTGTGATAGCAAAGTTTGGGCCTTGTGCAGCGCATGACACAGAATGGGCGGACTTGGAGGCATCTGTGTAAAACGTTGCGTAGGGATATTTGTGTCGTAGATGTAGGAAGTGCTGCAAGATGAGTTGTCTTGGTGCAGTTCTTTTGTTAATGGCTCTAAAAGATAAATAACAGAAATCGGGGACATTTCACAGGGAGCAACAAGGTTTGTGATCGAAGGTTTGTAAGTCTCGCTAAAAGAAACCCCAAGCTCTTCAGTATGCACTTTCACTCTCAATGAAAAAGGCATAGATATAGAGGGCCGACTGAGAAACGAGTGCATGGCAGAGGTGTCATTGACAATAAACGAAGAAGGGTGATTTTTTATGAATGTTGCCTTCATAGCATACAATAGATCTGTGTATAAGCGCTGGTCTTCCAGGCACCACTGGTCACATTCCACATATAGGCTTTGTGCAGGACTCGTTCGGAAGGCTCCTGACGAAAGGCGAAGCCCAAGGTGCAGAATAGGGTCAAGCATATTTAAAGCGGTTTTCGAAGCTGACCCGTATACTACGCTCCCATAGTCCAACCGCGACTTCACTAAACTGTTGTAGAGACGCAGCAGGCGCATCTTATCTGCGCCGAAGGAGTGGTGGGATAGGACTTTTAGGATATTCGTTGCATTTATACGTTTTACTTTGAGTAGCTTTATATGTGAAATAAATGACAGCTTTTCATCTAGCACAATCCCTAAAAACTTGTGCTCCTTCTTCACAGGCACCACCACTCCACTGAGCTGGACGGTGGGCTCAGGGTGAATACCACGCCTCTTGGAAAATAAGACACATGTGCTCTTTTGAGGATTTAGCTTAAAGCCATTTTCGTCGGCCCATTTTACAAGCCTGTTTGTGGCAAGTTGTAACTGCCGTTCCCAGATAGACAGGTTACAGGACCGGAAACTGATATGTACATCATCTACGTAAATGGAGTAAAAAATGGTAAGGGGCAGAGCTTTTCCAAGTGTGTTCATCTTAGTTATAAAAAGTGTGCAACTAAGTACTCCATTTCTTGCATATACAGCGCAGATACTGCAGCCCCGACCCTCACTCTGAATGTTCGTTCAGACCAATAGCTTTCACGGGCATTAGGCATATTCGCACAAATTCCAAAATATTTCAGGTCTCGCAGGATGCCGTAGCGCCAGGCAGTATCATATGCTTTTTCTGGATCAAAAAATATGGACATACACAACTGTTTGTTAACAAAGGCATTTTTCACATAGGATTCAAAAGCGACAAGTTGGTCTGTTGTTGATCTGCCCGACCGAAAACCTTCCTGGCAGCTGTCCAGAATACCATTGTATTCCAGGAAGTATAGTAACCTTCTGTTGATATTTTTTTCGAACAGCTTGCACAAGGAGCTTGTCAGGGCAATTGGACGATAACTTGAAACACAGGATGCATCCTTTCCCTCTTTCAGCAGTGGCGCAACAATAGCCTGTTTCCATGCCTTAGGAAAGTGCCCAGCACGCCATATTCTGTTAAATAAAAACAGGAGAGTATTGATTGTGTCTGTATGAAGGTGTTTGATCATGCCGTATGTAATGTTATCTGCACCTGGCGCCGAAGGCTTGCAACCAGCCAACGCAGTCATGAGCTCGTGAAGGGAGAATGGAGAGTTATAGGAGTCATTTGATTGCTTGTGGTCACGTATGGACTCCGCTCAGCTGACTTTTTGTATTATATAAATGTTCTTGTGTAATGTGAAGAGCTTGAGACGTGTTCGAAGTGTTGTGCGAACGCGTTTGCCTGGTCCTCCAGGGTGCCACCAGTGGTGTCAACAAGGGGTGAGCCATGTGTGCTTTGTACCTTTAGTTTTCTTATCCTGTTCCAAACCTTTCTTGTATCGGTGAAAGAGTTTATTGAAGTTAAGAAGGACCTCTAGCTATTATTTTTGGCCTGACGGTGAATGCGCCTTCCCATGGCTTTGGTGCGCTTGAACGCTACAAGGTTGTCCGCAGTGGGGTACCTGCGAAGAATGCCCCACGCCTTGTTCTGTGCCTGGCGTGCTTGTTGACACTCTTCATTCCACCAGGGCCGCCTTAGGTTACTTGTGTTAGCAGAAGTCTGGGGAATGAAGTTCCCTGCAGCGTCAAGGATATGTGCCGTGACAAGGCTACAAGCTTCATCAATACCCAAGTGTTCTATGTAACTGTATGTTAGTTGAGATTTCTGCTTAAATTTCTCCCAGTCTGCAGCGGTTTCTTTAAACCTTTTAGTTGAGGTGGGAGTGTAAGGGTCTCTGTCTAGGCATCTCAGGAATACTGGGAAATGGTCACTTCCAAGCGGGTTTTTACTCCACCTGCCACTCAACGAGTGGAAAAAGAACAGCAGAACCGATTGCCAAGTCTATGTGTGAGTACGTGTTGTGTGTAATGTTATAATATGTGGGCTGTTTTTTGTTGAACAAACACGCACCAGATGATACTAGGAAATGTTCAATCGAGCGGCCGCGAGCGTTAATTTGCCCAGAACCCCAGAGTTTGTTGTGTGCATTTAGGTCTCCAACTAAGATAAATGGTTCAGGAAGCTCATTTACCAACGACTCAAATTCTGAGGTAGACAATTGATGATCCGGGGAAATGTATAAGGAACATATTGTAATCAGCCGACCAAAATGATCACGCGGACAGCAACTGCCTCAAGGCTGGTGAGAAGTCTAATGGACTGGGATGGAATGGATTTTCGCGTCACAATGGCAACCCCACCAGATGAATGAGCAAAGGCATCTCTATCTTTCCTGAAGACAGTGTATTGTTTAAGAAAGTTACTTTGCTTGGGATTCAGCTGTGTCTTTTGGAGGCAAACAATACTGGATTGATGTTTATAAAGGAGTTCATATACATGATCCAAGTGTTTTATGAGACCCCTACAGTTCCATTGAACTATGTTTTCAATAGCTATTATGGATTAAAGATAATAAAGATGTAGTTGAGAAGTTGCCTATTTTGGTTCATGCCAGTGAGTCTTGTTTAGGGCCTGTTGTTCGATGAGGTGGTTTTTTCCCATGGGCAAGAGTGCTGCGGCGCTCATTTTGCGCCTGCTGGGCAGGTTGAGATGCCGACGTGTCCATGTCATTGCCTGACAAATCAGGTGGCATCGACATGGTGTCCATCCGACATCCACCTCGCGGATTGGTTCCTGAGGTGGCCGCAGGCTTCTTGGTTGGAACCTGCGGTGCGGGAAGGGAAGGAGTACGTGTGCGGCCACCTGAGTTCATGCTCTCAATGCCCTCTGGTGTGGTGCGGGCCAATGGAGCTGGACTGGAAGAGGCCGGACCAGTCCCAACAGCGCCCGTCACCACATTCTCCATGGGCTCCGCAGACGTAGTGGCGGGGTGCTCGGCTGTGGACGGCAGCCCAGCAGGAGGAGGAACCACCAGGGCCTCTGCTGTAGAGGCAGGAGCTGGTGGTTGCTCGGAGGGGGTTAACGACAGCGACACATCAGCTAAGCTGCATTGCGTCGCAGTACTAACCAAACGTCGCCCCAACCCCCGGCGGGCGGCGTCTGCATAGGATGCAGCCGAAAACATCTTGTGCTTTTGGCGTGCTTCAGGGAAACTGATATTTTCGGTTACTTTCATCTGAATGATCTCTTTTTTTTCTTGAAAGATGGGCAAGATCGTGAGTACGCAGCGTGTGAACCACTGCAGTTCGGACATTTTATGATTGTGTTTTTGCAGTCATCAGAAGAGTGATCATTCTCGCCAGATTTCGCACAGCTGAGCTTGCCACGGCAAACTAGAGTTCCATGACCGTAGTGTTGACATTTAAAGCATCGCCTCGGGTTTGTAATGTAGGCGCGTACACGACAGCTAAGGAAAGCTGCCTTCACTGTCTCTGGCAGGGTAGAGCTAGCAAATGTTAGGATGATGTGTCGGGTCTTGATCTCTGCTCCATCTCTTCTCATAATAATTCTACGGACACCAACAACACCTTGGTCATGCAGTCCCTCAAGGAGATCATCATCTGTCTCATGCAGGAGTTCTTTGTCAGAGATAACACCTTGGACAGTGTTTAGCGTGCGGTGTGGCGTAACTTTGACAGTCAAGTTGGCAATTTTTCTTGCTTCAGGAGGTTCTCACTTTGGTTTTTTTGCATAACTTCAACCAGAAGGTCTCCAGAGGGCATCTTTTTGGCATTGTAGTCTTTTCCAACAATGTTTTCAATACACTTGGCAATCAAGAAGACTGACAGGTCGGTGATAGGTTTTTCGTCGGTCGAGTGTACAACAAGGTATTTGCTGAAAGCTGCCTGAGGTGGTTAGGTGTGGAGTGCTTCGGTGCGACCCCTTTTAGGAGGTGGATCAGGGTGTTCTGCGGGAGCGGAGAAGATAGCCATAGAAAATGGAATCAATTCGGTGGCAAGGCCAGTCGCCCACCACCCAGCCCAACAAGGGAACGTGGCTTTGAAGCGCACGTTAACTGTACCTCGCCACTATAACCCTATGCTCGGGATCTAGGGTGAAGCCTTCACACAGGGTTAACCCTCGCCGCCTGGAGAAAAAACGGAGAAATAAGAAAGAGAGAAGATGACAGGACAGGGTTAGGAAAGACGATAACAAAGCAAAAGAATAAAGAAGAGGACAGGAAAAGTAAACTGGCTGATTCCCCCCAGGTCGGGTCAGACTGGGGGCACCGTCTACGGAAACCGGGGGCCGAAGTGGTGTGTTGCCTCTGCCAGGGGGCCATGAAGGTCCAAAACAACTCTGGCTTTGGCTCAACCACCAGGATGCCCTTTTCCCCGGACACGGCAAAGCCACCCACAGCCAGGACGTGGGTGGGTCCAACCCACATGTGCTCGGGTCCATGGTGTTGCAAGACACCAAGTGCCTACGACAGTAGGCACCCCTGCGGAGCTCGGGACCGTGGTGGCGCTACTCACCAAAACACCTTGAGTACACAAGGTGCCCCCTGCGGGGGTCTTACTTTTTTGAAGCCACGCACTGTGCAACTCTTTCGGTGCAGTAACAATGTAGGGTTCCCACATACGTCAGTGGAGCCCATTTACTCCAAAAACTGCCGTAAACGTCCAGGCAGAGCTTCTTTTCGACATCTACTGTACGACACCCGCCGCTGACGAAGCATCGCGTCATTGATGATGAAGCTGTAAGAGCTTTTGGCCAAATTTCTTATCCTGTCTCTGCCAAATACCTTGAAGCAATTTTTAGCGCTGTTGAGCAAGAGCTAAAAAGTCACAGGCGATGTAACGCCAAAGGCAAAAAATATTTCAAAGACCGAGACGAAGAAGACGGCCTGTCACGAAACAAATTTTCTTCGTATCACGTGCTGGTGTCTGGAAGTCGTAGCTGGGGCGCTTCTTGAGCAAGACTCTTTTCGCTGCCGCTCTTGCATTTTCGGATCCTCGTGAGTGCCCAAGAATAACTGGAACACGAGTTTGTACTACTCTACAGTACGGTAGTATAGTGCACCAGAATACTTCTGTGCACGATAATGTTACTATGAAACTAAGCAGGTAGAGACTAATCAGATCGACGGGCGGAGCCGTGCCTCACTGTCGGAACGAACTCGCTCATTGGAGTACGCAGCTTATTATTGTTTCTTTTTTTGGTGCGCTGTAATGTTAGGGGTAGCTGGGCATAAATACGTAAGCTGTCAGAGCCTCTAAGCCAAATTAATTTCTATCGGTTTTCATTACAACGGGTCGACAACAAGCAGCAGAAGATTTGATCTGGGTGTTGGAACAGAGGTGTGCGTGAGGGAGCGTGTGACACCTAAAGCGGGTGCGCTGCTCCGCCTTGGCAGAACTACCATTGGCCGCAACAGTGTCCCGCAGTGGAAGACCTCCGTCGAGACCGTCTACCCATAGGTCGGCAAAACAAAACGAACTCACTCGAACTCAATCACATTTTTTTTATTTACGCTATACTCAATCAAACTCAGACTCAAAAAGTTCTTCTGTTACCAAAATCACTCGTACTCACTCATCAGATACTCATTTGTAATCGTACTCACTTGTACTCAAACTCATTTGTCCTCACGAGTATTCGTACTCAATCTGTACTCATGAGTACTGAATCTGTACTCATGAGTACTGACTCTGTACTCATGAGTACTCAATGAGTACTACTGCTCATGAGTACTACTCATGAGTACTACTCATTCTGCACTCGCGAGTACTACTCATTCTGCACTCACGAGTACTACTCATTCTGCACTCATGAGTACTACTCATTCTGCACTCATGAGTACTCAATCAGTACTCATAAGTGCTCAATTTGTATTACTCACGAATATTTAACTTATCTGCACTGTTAGCTAGGTCGTAGCTCGAATGAAAGACTAAGTAGAAAAAATAAATTGTTTATTCGATTAGAAAAACACAGGTTACATATAAATCAGGACAGAGGAAGAAAACATCTGACGCGATGCACTGTCGTTGGGCGACTTACTGTGCGAAGGCAAGTACACTGTACATGTGAGAAAGCGAAACAGAACGCAAGCTATGGCGTTGCGCCTGGAGTCTCGTCTTGTTCTCAGGCCGGGTCGGGCTCAGGGGAGCTCGGGGCTTGGCGGTGCGCGGCCGTGGCCGTAAACTGCGTTTTTCTGCGTGTCTTCGGCTGGCAGTTTTTGTCGTCCGTTTTCGTTTCCGAGCGCGCTGATACGTATCCTAATCGTGCTCTGAATCCGAAATGCGCCTGCCCCCAGGCACAATGAAGCGTTCGCGTAGATTTACATCCGTTCGTATCCAGATCACTGTCCGCTTGTTCACAGATGCTCGATGCTGGCGTTTGTTTTTTGTTGTTCCAGATACTAGAAACTTCGTTAAGAGGGTGTTCGTCTCGTTGAGTTTTGGTGAATTTCAAATCTGCTTGATTTTATTGTGGGTGTGCCGTGGGATTCACTTCGTCAGACCTGAACTTGACAGTGTTTACGGCGTTGCATTGGTTGCGCCGCTTCCGTCGGCGATTGTGTTCGTGTAGCTCGTCGCGTGCTTGATGCAAGTGGGGGCGTAGACATCTGGTTTGTCCGGTCGCGAGCTGCGCTGTGTAGGGATGGCATAGTTCGGCGCGTTGAGGACGTTGCTTGATTGACGCGTGCGTTGCGTATGGTACGCGAGGAGTTTGGCTTTTCGTTTAGTGTGCGGTAGCGGGGCGTTTTCGTGGGGTGGCATGGCTGATCGGTCAAAGTAGTTGCGGCTCTGTGCTCGCAGTCGCCGAGGTTGTTTCGGAAGTGAAACCGTTGTGGTGGGGAAGCGGGCGTAGTTGGTGCCGTCCGTTCGGTCCCGCATTCCTCGGCGTCGCAAGCGTGACTTCACCGTCAGGGCATTTTCGTTGCCGTTCTTGCCGTGTCCGTGTCGTCGCTCAAGACCTCGTCCTTTGCCCGTTGTTTCGAGAATGCTATAATCGCTATCTCTCCCATACGAGCAGGATCCGTTTATCGCGAGTCCGCTTGCTCGCGGTTGCGTCCTCTTGTACGAAATGGTGTTTGTCGTGTGAGTCTCGATCGGAGCGTGGGTGCCGGTGATCTTGTTAATTCTTGCTCGGACATGCCGCATGCGCTGGCCGTGTCGTTGCTCGTTGACGGACCTACTTGCACGAGTGTCATGTCGTTCGTCCGCTGGACTCGGGCGGGAGCAGCGGGTGTCGGAGAGCTCGTACTTTCCGGTAGGGTTGAACCACGTGCACTGGGTCTTTTATTGCTTGTGGCCAGGTGATTTCTGCGGTTGTAACATTCGCTGGCCAAGTCCGGATAGCACCTGCAGTGGGAGCGGAGGATGTCGCGAATAGCAGATTCCTCCGTGTGTGCGGCGGCTTGGTGGCGTTCCGTGCGTTGTGCATTTCGTTCTCCGTGGTCAGCTCCACTTGTTCAAGTTGGATGTCGTTCGTCACTTCTGGTGCGTTTCGTGCGCTGTGCGTCTCGTTTTATCTAGGAAACTCCCCTATAATTGGGGTGCGGTCGTTCGCCACGTATGGTGCATTTCGGGCACCGTGCGTCTTGCTCGCTTGTCGTGGATCCACCAATCCGGATGCGATGTCGTTGGTTGCGTGGACCCGCGCCGGGACAGCACGTGCGGAAAATGTACGTACCGGCTCCGTTGCGTTCCGTGCTCTCAGCGTTCCGTTCGTGTACGTCTGTAGCGGAAGAGCGGGTGCCAGAAACGTGGTGCCTTCTGGCTCGTGCACGCTGCGTACGTTGCGCGTCTCGTAGCTCGTTTCTGGAATGACCTGCGCGTGGGCGATGTAGCTCGTGGGCGATGTAGCAGAGCAACGTGTGTTCGTGGTCTCGACAGAAATGCACTGACCTTCGATGCGTCTCCATAATCATGGCGATTACCTGGGAAAGGTCCGGTGAGCACGCAATCACAATTTTGCATGCGTCGTCTCGTTCATGTGCGTGCCGTCGTGCATTCTGCCTGTGCTCGGATCTCGTGCAGTCCAGGCACCGTGGAAAACGTGCGGCCGACTCTTGCCAGTTGTCTGAGAAAACTTTCTCGTTCATCACGCAGCCTTCTGCTCTCAAACAGCGCCGTTTGCAGGGTCCTCTGCCGTTTGTTGTCGGATGCAGCCTGAAGTAGCGTTGGCACATTCAACCGTTTGGAGAGATGGCGACGTTCTTCGTTGTCCTCTAGAAGGTGCAAGATGATGTCGTCCTTACGGCCAGAGCAGGGTAGCCCTCGTAATCGTAGTGCGCTCACGAACTGCTGTTTCTTCGTAGAGCATAGGACGTAGCGTTCCGTTGAAGTCAGCACTGTGTCGACCACCGCTGGCGTGGAGTGCGTCGGTGCCCCATGTCTGCGTGCTGCACTTTCGTAGTCATGGTGCGGTCCATCCAGGTTGTTCGTCCGTTCGTCCTCCCGTGGCCTTAAATCATGATCCTGTCGACTGCAACATCTTAGCTAGGTCGTGGATCGAATGAAAGGCTAAACAGAAAAAAATAAAATGTTTAACTACTTAGAAATACTGAGATTACATATACATCAGGACAGAGGAGCCCGAGAAGAAAACGTCTTACACGGTGCATTGTCGTAGGGCTTCCCACTGCGCGAAGGCACGTACACGGGAGAGAGCGAAACCGACGTACGCACTCGCGTTTTGAATCGCGGGCTGAATCGCGGGGCAGTTGGCCAGTTGTAGAGAGGGCGCATTATGTACATGAAGCTACTTAACGGCGACCCCAGTAGCTCCCATGTGTACAGCGCGGCGTGATATTAAGTTGCAATAATGAATTATCTTTGTGACAGACAGATGCAGACAGACTGACAGGCCAACATTGTCGCGCTCAAGTGACCAAAGAAAGACTATCGTCTTTAAAACCATCTGGAAAAAAACGCTGCCGCCGCTGTTCCGAATTCTGCGAACATTGTGCAACCGTACCCCTCGCAACCGCCGCCAGCCCGCAAAGTAAGAGACAAACAGAAAGACGAAAACCGGCTAGCGCGTGAAAAGCCAAAGAGGGAGGTCCCGCCACGAAAAAGGGACAGGACGGGCGCTACGCGTCGTTGTGTCTATTTCCGTTAACAGCTAGGCCAAAACCCACACGAGTCTGATCTGACTAGTTTTTCTATGCGTGTGTGCGCGGTTAACCAGAGCACCCGACACAAATTTGCTGCACCTGGCGACGCACCGAGGGTGGGCCCGATTCGCGTCTCGGTCAGCCAGCCCGCGGCAAACGTGCCGCAACTGGCGGCACACGGCGCCACCGAGTCTACTCTCCTTTTCCCATCGCGACGGCCGCAACAAATCATGCTTGGGACGACCGGCCCGCAAAAGACACGCCGCGACGAGTAGACTCTGGAGACGGCGCCGCTGAGTCGCCTCCCCTTTCCCATTCGTGACTCGGCTGACGCAATCACTTCGCCTGCATTTGCCGGATTCAAACTGCGGCCAGTGATAGTCCTGATTGGAAAGATTCGAACTGCACGCGGTTGCGGCGGAACCCCGGGGGTATAAAACCAGCCCTGAAGCAGTGGCTGTGCGGCGGCATTTCATCGGAGGCACTGAGTTGAGAAGTGCTTTGTGCGAGCCATGTAACGCTCTTGCTACCTTTGTATATATTGTATATTTAAAATCACCGTCGGCTCGACAACTTCATCGCTCTCCTCTGCACCACGTCGATGGCGGACTGAGGAGGGCAACGTCGCAACATCTATGCATCTGTATCTATGCATCTGTATCTATGCATATATGCATCTGTATCTATGCATCTATGCATCTGCACCTGTGGCTTTTGTATCTATGTTGTACAACGCGCCCCTTATGTAACACCCCCCTGTGGGGTCTTTGAGGAAATAAAGTGAAGTGAATCGAACCGTGGTGACTGAGCTAGAATGGCCCAGTCCCAACAGTGTGTGTGTGTGTGTTCGGGGAGGGGGAGGGCGTGGAGAGGGTATCGGTCGCAGTCGAGGGCCGCAGGGCACCCAGTTGCTGCCGGTACTTGGCAGCCATTACAGCAGCATAGAACTGCTCTGCCGTGCTTTGTGTACTCGAGAACAAAGTTTGTAGAGGCGTTTTTTGGAGGCGTGATAGCTTGCACTGACGTCACGGTATTGCCGTGTTGGTGGGTTGGTTGCACAGTGGAAATCTGCAGCTCTTATCTCGAGCAACGCGTATGAAGCTGACAGCGATCGACCAAAAAGTGCGGTGACGTCGGTATGTGCAATTCACATGTTTTACGAGACGTTCCAAGATGCGAGCTTAAGCGACAATCCCGCCGTCTGGCGTTGGCGTTCATCAATTCAAAACAATTCCTTCACGAGGCCTTTCACAGTGTGAGCTTAAACTCGGCGGTATAGTTGCTAGCGAGGCGTGGTCGCCCCGCTTTTAAACAGTAGTGAAGGTAGGGGAATAACAACCACCGAAATTCACCATCATCGTCAGCGCCCTCATTACACGGTGGCATAAACGAGAAGCGGCGAATCGGGTTGCCACTCGAAAGTAAATCCATTCGAAAGCAAAACGCTCCTCCATCGGCAAGATGACAGAGCTCTTCGACAAAATATGCGAGGCTAAACAAGGCGCCGCACGCGTTGAACTGGATATTATGATGTCCAATTCACAACTAACAAACGTGCTTAGGTGTACTCGGATATTTTATTTCCATTGCTGGGGCAAATTCCACCGCCGCGCCTGCACGCCGTAGAGCACGGTAGGGCTATATGCTCACTTGTAAATGGCACTACACGACACCATATTACTAGCGAACCTGAGCAAAATGTTTCAAAACGGGAACCTAATAAAACCATATGGGCGCACGTACATCAGCCAAATTGTCGCTTGAATACGCACAGCGAACGTTATAAACCACGCAGTCGGTTTGACGCGAGTTAGGTAAATTAACTGTGACTGTTGAAATGAGCGGTTCGGCTCACGAAACGACTACAGCGTGACATGAGTCTACGGAAACTTCTGAAGACTGAAAAAGAGGGACTTCAGTACGCCTAGTTCATATGTTGTTAGCAGCCTCCACCGCCTCTCCCCTAAAACTATAGGAAGGGAGCAAGCGCAATGAAGCGGCCACGCGTTCACAGGCCGCATCAACAAAAATAACTGCGGCAGTCAACAAGTCCCATCAGAGAAGAGCAACTGCGGCCGCGTTTCCCGCCGGGCCCTCACCCGCTCCTTTTTCCCTCTTCACCGTGACCCCTTTGCGAGCGACCGCCGAAAAACGCTTACAGTGCCAAACAGGGACCGGGAAAGGAGGGAGGTGCAGTTTTCGTTGTCTAATTTTACCATCCTTGACAGTTAAGCTGCACAGCGGCACCGCTAAATGTTTGCGACTCGTACACGCGCGTCTGGACTCGAGCTCATGACAAAACTTGTTTGCACTACTGTACTCAGGAGTGCATATACTCATGAATACACAGTACTCATGAGTACACAGTATGTATGAGTATTGTACTCATGAGTGCTGTGTACTCATGAGTACTGTATACTCATGAGTACACAGTATTTATGAGTATTGTACTCATGAGTGCTGTGTACTCATGAGTACTGTGTATTCATGAGTACTGTGTACTCATGAGTACTCATACTCAGTAGTACTCAAACTCATGAGTACTCATACTCATGAATACTGTACTCATGAGTACTCATACTCATGAGTAGTGTACTCATGAGTACTGTACTCACGAGCAGTACACTTACCTCTGTACTCACTCGTCATCGTACTCACTGTTTTTTTCTGGGTGTGTGATCACTCATCATCGTACTCACTCGTGAGTTTGAGTACAAATCAGTACAAATGAGTGTACTCACGAGTGATTACGCCGACCTATGCCGTCTGCTAGACCAGCGCTCTGTATTCCGAGCAGTGTAATCCAAACGGGTGTCTGTAGACGCATTGAGTATTCCAGATATTTTATTGGTTCAAATGAAGAAAAGCGCGCGAAACTTTACTACAGCAAGAAGGTTTACGACGTGTCGGAGGAACGCCTCTGCGCCCAGTGCACTGCTCACATGGGTGATTGATTGATTGAATAATTGATTCATTGATTGATTCATTCATTGATTTATAGATTGATTGATTTATTGATTGATTGATTTGTTGGTTGATTGGTTGGTTGATTGGTTGGTTGTCTGGCTGGCTGGCTGATTGATTGATTGATTGATTGATTGGTTGATTGATTGATTGATTGATTGATTGATTGATTGATTGATTGATTGATTGATTGATTGATTGATTGATTGATTGATTGATTGATTGATTGATTGATTGATTGATTGATTGATTGATTGATTGATTGATTGATTGTAGTGTTTAACTCGCCGAGGCAACCCAGGCGATGAGGCGCGACATAGTGGAAGGCTCCGTATAAATTTTGACCGCCTGAGATTCTTCATTGTGCTCCAAAGCCTCGTACCCATGGGCGTTTTCGCTTTTCATCTCAATCAGAAAGGCTTTTCACTTCAATTATAAAAGCGGCCGCCGCGGCCTTGGATCGAACCAACGACCTCGTACTCAGCAGCACAAAGCACCGTTTTCATGGTTTGCGGCATACACCAAGCAAGCCTTAAAAGGAGGCTTACGCATTCACAATACGTGTGTTTAACCAGTATTATTTCAGTTTAGCGTTGTACATTAGCAAACGTTAATGCGACCGACCGAAGCTTGTGGCCCACCCATCTTCGTCAAGCGAATACGAACGGTTCCTATCTTCGCCCTTGAACGTGGGATTCAGCGCACCCTTTTTTAATGAAACAAGGACAGGCTTTTGTTCTTTTAAAGCCGGCTTGACGAGTTGCGAGTTCAGCTGAACGATACGCTGAACTAGAAAGATGATTATTTCGTGCCGTCATCACCTTAAAAGGCAAGACTACTGTGTTCATTGGGTGTTCCATTTTACCGTACACCGCCGGCTTTGGGTTTATGGTTGCTGCTTACAGGTACAAGAGTTAAACTTTCACTCTCAATATTTAAGTGCTGAAAGAGCGACTTGTAATAGTTCTCGTCCTTATACTCTGCGCTGCTGATTTTTTGTTCATGCTGCACTAACTTGCTGAATGATATATTTTATGACAGACAGAAGGCAGAAATCTGCATTCAAAGTGCCTGCCAGCGAACCAGTCAGAAGAAAAAAACTCAGAGGTGCGCGAATATTCAAAACTTCGAATACCTCGCGAATAGTACTTGCTATTTGAGTCACAGCGCAGATTCACTATTCAACATTTATGAAGTATGCGGAAAAAATATGTCTATGAAGCACGTAAATGCTAACCGCAGGTTCACCTCACGAGATGCCCTTTTGGCTTGACTTTGTTGCACCATGCCGAAGCTCTGCAAAAATGCCTTACACGTGTGAGTACTGCATGCAACAAGTGTAGGGTAAACAGGGGCTAGTGTTTAGAAGGCAGAGTATCCTGGGAAATTTTCTGAGGGCTGTATTTCGTGCTCGCCCTCGTTTAGGTCTGCGTTCTCTCCAATGTTATTTATTGACAGCAAAGATATGCTAAAATATAAAAAAGCACAGCGTTAGGTTCTTCTTTGCGTGCACTAAGGCTGTCTTTATTCTTCATTCAGCGCATTGCATGAGAATGAAACAAATCGCGATCATCAAACGCGAACCAACTGACGAATACATCTCGGGCGTTGATTATTCTTTTACCCGAATCATTAGCACCGGTGACTTCGTTGAAGTGGGGCTGTCTCTGTAGCTAGCAAACGCAGTTCTTAGATCTAATTGATTATGATGGTACCTTGAAGTGAGGGACAGAAATTAGCGTCGACTCGAAGTAAAACAAGACGTCTCTACTGTAGAGACACAACACGAGGTAATATTGAAACTCGCTGTGTGCAACCAAATGCACGCACATTTTATCAGCTCGGAATGGCTTACCAGGTTTCCATACACAAAAAACATCAGTTGATAAGAATAGCGCAAAGAAACTGAGCTTTGATAACGTTAGCTCGTGTCTCCAGTGATCGCCTGCGTATTGCGGTAGGGCCGGAGGGAAAATATTAGGCGTATATGACAGCGATCTTACAATCGTCGATGGGTTACCGCATAAGAAATGCGCACTGCGTATTCTTCCTTACTTTCATGGGTGCCAGTCAGTTTCATCTCCACTATGTGTCCCGCTCACGGACACCGTCGGAAGAAAATGTCATCAACCACTTACTGGACCCTGCGCACACAGCGTATTCATTGCCGTCGGTCGTGCTGATGGCATGGCCACATTTAATACACTAAAACGCTTGTTCCTAATGGCCAGTTATAGAAAGAATGTGCACAGTTCCCGACCTAACAATTCGAATGCTACATCAGGAAATCGCCGCCTCTCCGCAAAGAACCACAGGGCTGTCTGCTCGACTGTCCACCGCGTAGTGTGGGAGCCAAGGGCGACCCACGAGGTCGTGGCCAATGTTCTGAAGCATGCTCCCTATACGCTCGAGCTTGATTGTAGTACCATCCTAGATGTTGGAGTAATTTCTTAAAATTGCACCTGAACCGTATTATTTGCCCTTTCTGTTTTTATGGAAAGTGGCACGTTATACTGGGAATTCTGTTCTAAGTAGATGCACACCGTTCAAGGGCGCTTTTGGACATGGTTGTGGTTTCCGAGATGTTTGATAATGGCTGCCATTGTATTATGCTTGCAGTATAGCTTTAAGCATAGATGTACACCAGGCATACTATGACTGATACGAGTGACCCCTTCGAAGACTGTTTCTATTGAAAGTGGCACGGTATACTGCGACCTCTGTTCTAAGTAGATGCACACCGTTAAAGGGCGATTTTAAATATCGTTGTGGTTTCCCAGATGTTTGATGATGGCTCCGTTTGTAGCATGCTTGCCGTATAGCTATAGGCATAGATGTACACCAGGCATACTACGAGTGGTGCGAGTGACCCCTTCGAAGACTGTTTATATGGAAACTAGCACGGTATACTAGGACCTCTGTTCTAAGTAGATGCACATTGTTCAAGGGCGATTTTAGACATAGTTGTGGTTTCCCAGATATTTGGTAATGGCTGCATTTGTAGCATGCTTGCAGTATAGCTATAGGCATACATGGACACCACGAATACTACGAGTGATACGAGTGACCCCTTCGATGAATTTCAGCAGGAACTTAGAGGCATGCGACCATGCTTGCAAACTAAAGTGATGCCAATAGGCAAAGCTGTTCGACCCTATCTCTAAGCTTAGAGCTTGTTTTTCACCCTTTATTTCGCGCAAATCTGATCACCCTGGGCAAAATATGATTTCTGGGGAAAATTAGCCAGGTTGAATTACGTTCTTACAAATCCTATTAATAACCCTTCCAATCTCAAGACGAATGGGTGATGTGTCGCACGGGGTGAAATACCCAGAGTTGTAAGCAGAAGATTGCTCCGAAATTTCTAGTCTACCAAGGAACACCGCTTTTACACAAAATGGTGCCAAGGCAAAAATGGCGACATTGTGCCAAGTGGTTCCATTGCGCCCATGCGAAAAAAATTCAGTTTGCGCGGTGTTCATTGGAGCTCTTGGAGTGACTGGCGTCGCGTCTCTAGAGGGCACTTGCTTCTATGTCGATTCGGATTTTGGAGTTTAACACACCGAACCTACCCAGGCTGTAAGATGCGCCATGGTACACCATTCGGAATTAATTTTGACCTCCTCGGGATTTTTGACTGGCACCGAAATCTCGATATCCCGGCGTTATCGACCTTCTCTTCCCTCTGAAAACCGGCCACCGTGGCCAGGACACGAACTCTCGTCCTTCGGCTAAGCCGCACAACGTCTTACCCACTGAGCCATGGCAGTTGGTGCTTCGATATCGAGTGTACCACCATTTTCTGCGTCCATTAGGCGCAGTCGACCATCCAAGTACACCAAAAAGGCTTAACGGCAAGAGGCGTTCAGAGGCAGGGCAACGTGTTTGGGGCATCTTGTGCGTCGCTTTCGAGGTTTAGTCTTGCCGGGTTATGTAATTGAAATTCCTCAATCGTACATATTGCAGATTGGGGTAATTGTAGAATAATGATAGAGGCCTTTGCCCTGCAGAGGACGTAGATAGGCTGGTGATTATTGATGATGATGATGAATCGTCTATAAGCACACTTTCCTGTGCGGGGAGGGCGTCAATTGAACATAGGGTTAGAGTACACACTGCACCGAAAGCCGAGTAAAACATACCGAACCATTGGTACTCTCGAAATCCACGGGAACGATTTTTTCACGTTTTCAGAAAACATTTTTACACAACAAAATCACTGGACTTGACAAACAAAACACGTCGGGGTTGTCCAGCCATTCGATTAGGAACTGACGACTGTAAGTCAAAGATACGAAGTTACGTACTGCTCAAAGCCACGACGTTAGCACGGCGGATATTCTTCAGAAGCTCGGCAAAGGAATGTCACTTGTGTTGAAAGCTAACCAGAAGTAGATGAGGAGATGTGCTTTCAACACGGAGCAAGAAAAAGGCAGGAGTGGCAACTGTGCTTCCTAGGATGGCCAGATAACGTCCCAAGTGATTTTCCTAGGTTAAGCTAGCGGCATTGGCCGTGGGGAAGAGAAACTGCACTGCCGGCGCTGTCGATATTTCCCTGCACCGCTCAGGAATAAACAGTGGCCCTTATCATTTCGTCGATCAGGGGGCCTCCTCCTCGTTTGCCGCAGCTGCTACGAAGCTTCCAACTCCGCCTTCGTTTTCACAGTGGCTGACTTCACTTTCATGGCGCCTCCACTGCTGAATATAATCGCACTGTTTACAAACCAAGATATATTGGCAGCTGCAAAAATGTAATAATTCAAGTTATTAAACTAGATTGCTAGCCACAAATTATACGTGAGTGATAATTGTGCCCTAAACTTCCGTTACCCAAAAATAAGGATTAGATCTAGCCATGGAAGCAGCACGTAGACTACCATGTTGCCACCCTTCTAAGCAAAGTTCGCAACCTCTTCGACTTTGCACGAACATGTAATGAGAAGTAATCAACACAATAATTTAATTGCGAAAATTGCGCTAAATGGACAAACAGAAAAGGGAAGACAGACAATGCGCAACTCACAACTGATTGGCCATCTTCCTTCCCCTGTTTGTCCATTTAGCGCAATTTTCGTAATTCCTATCACCAACTAGCCAAACAGCACATTTTAACTAATTTAAGTAACATAGCTATCTGCCCTATCTTCCTATCTACCTATCTGTAAAAAGCATGCGCAAATTTGGTTTCATTTCTAGATGCTTCACTTTAGTGCAGATAGCGGTGATGATGCTTAGATGTTAATGGCGCAAGGCTAACATGGTCGGAGAGCGCGTAACTTTACAGCAGACTTAATATTTTTCTTCGCTTTTATGTACCAAGCTAACATTATCTGGCTTATTACAGTATGTATGCCTTTTTAAAGACTTGTTTTTGCATGCGTGCCGTGCTGAGGTAGTATTTTGGTGCACATGGGGTGCGCGTTGTGCAAGTTTTGATATTATGTCCTTCATTTGGACGCGTTGCCGTGCAAGACTGCTCTCGGGGAAAGCCTCGGTTAGACTTGTAGCCTTTCGATTTTCCCGTAGTTTCTTTGACATATCGACCCGTATGCAGTAAGCAATAACTTTAAACTACACATTATCTGGTCGCAGGCCCACACTAGCCGGCATAGTCCGTTTCGCCTATTATATTGATCCGTGTATTTCACTTCTGTACCATACACATTGCCAAAAGACGCTACCGGGCTTAGTAAATCCGGTATGCTCGAGCACGCTAGCAGGACGCTCTATGCAAACAAATCACGCATCTCTCACGCCATCACCCCGTAATTTCAAATATGTCGCCAGCGTTTTAATGACTTCGTCCACACAAGGTTTTCTGAGAAGAAAGCATAATGCTCCCACTAATGCAAGCCCACGTTTTGGTAAGAACGATGTCGCATAACTTACGTTTATAAGGTGGAGGGATTGATCCACGACCTGCAATCGTAAAGTAAAAGCACACGAAGCTCCGTACGTTTACGTCAGATGCACAACCATCACACTCAACGTAGGTCTTCTCTGAAAGAACTAGGCGATTGTATGCAAGAAAAAACGTATTATTAACTTTATTTCTTGCAAAGTTCAACCGTATTCGTTATGATGCAAATACCAAAGCTTCTAAATGTTACGCATTTTAAGTGGTTGTCATCGAAATAATGAAGCAAGTAAAACTTTTACCCCGCATCCTGCAGTGCCGAAGATGTGGTCTCAATAAACTGCTAAAATAAATGAACACCCTAGTTCCCGCTTCATGACCTCTAGGCCCAAAAAAAACACCGAAAACTGCTCTGCGCTACACGCAACCCAGACTCTTCTAATAAAAGCCAAATGACGCCCCCAAAAACCAAAAATAACCCATAGCATCCGATACTCTCAAGTGATCCAACGAATCACACCCATGTAGGAGCATTGACGTTTCCACACACTCAATTTGCCACTCTTGAAAGTCATTAGTCGTACCCTCTTTGTTGCCTTGTTTCTTTCAGAATGGTCAGTTATGTGACGATTTCCTTTGCCGAGTGCTTACGCTGACTAAACAACGCTGCCGTATTTAAGATACAGTGGAACGGCCACATTCCTAGCAATCAATTGCCCAGCCCGAAGAGGTCAGTCTTGAGGTAGAATTGTGTGTAGACTCAGGCCTTCACTCAGACATCACATCGTTTCATCCACCTGCTTATGACTCCAACAGGCGAAGCACGTCATTTGTAAAACCGAAATTACACACTTGACACGTAATGGTTTATACTAGAAGAAGGAGAAAGAGGGAAAACTTTGCTCAACTAAACAGCTCGCAGGTAGGAGGGTCCTTCGTCCAGGACTCCGTTAGTTCTACCCGCCATCTGCGCCCTTTTAGTCAACTATAACTGCCTATTCATGCCAGAGCTGGGAAGCTCACTCTCCCAGTGCTTGTACGTAGTACATGGGAGGTTTCACACCTGAGTTATTCTTGCAATCCCAGACCATACCATATAGAGTAGCGCGATGGCCGCAGTAATTGTACAGGGGGAAAAGAGTGAATGGAGTATAGTCCCGTGAGGTGTGGAAAAGTGTTTGTTTGTAGTGGGCGGAAGGTGTTGGTTTGTAGACGGCGCAATGACAGCTTACGTCATCGCGTGCCATGCCCCAGCTGACCATTCGGAAGTAGGCTTAGCGTTGCTGCCCGCGCTTCTTCGCTTCCATTCGCCATTAAACAGTCAAAATATGACTCACGGGGGACATTCTGGTGTCCTCTTGTTCCTTTCGATGCTATAGAGATGATCCCATGATTATACAGCAGGTTCCAAGCGATTCTAAGTGGTTTTAAGGCTTTTCGTGCACCCGAAGCAGACCAGGACTGCTGTCGTTGTCGTCGTCCTACCACTTGTTTTAGCAGAAGAGCGCACCTTTCTAAGCTCACTTTGAATGGTGATTACCAACGAAAAAGTGATAACAAGTGATTAATTTATGTTAACCAGCACTACTAAAGAAGGGCTTATTGACGTTATTTCTATGTACTCTTGAGGACAAATAAACACATCCCTACAGGAGCAGGCGGACCCATAAAGCTCATAAATCAAGGGCTGTTCTGCCATTTTGTACAAGCTCTGGAAAACCTCTCCAAGATTCCCCGCACAACCCCAAATCTCTTAAAGACCGCGCTGAGCCATGCTGGCCGCTAAAAGAAGGTAAAAACTGGAAAGTCGGCATGCCGCTATGTCCCCAACAAAGACGAACGAGAAACAGTGCATGCCACTTAGCCTTGAATGAATTCAATTTTCCCACGCTTTATCGAACACAAATGCACGCCGAATACGCCCCTTCTCCAGTGTATACCTACTTTAAATGTACGCACGGCAGTACGTATTACTCAAAAAGTAATCTAAGCAAACCAACGAATGCGTTGTAGTGACAGAATATTATTTCGGATGTTTAAAATAAAAAAGGTTATCTTTGTCAAAATGTCTGGTGAGAAGAAGCACGTTTTTTTAGTGTAAATGTCCCTGACGTTCGTATTCGCGGGTTTGAGCGAAGCCAAATTGGTAAGAGTTCCATTTTGTTTCATATCCATCAAGAAAAATTCCAAAGCCTGTACTCGCCTTTGAAGCGCGAGGCGTTAGTAACCAAACAAAACCGTGTGTGCTCGATAGGTCCGCGGGCAGAAACAAAGGCGCATTGCGTTTAAAACGTGACATGGACGTCAATCCTACATGTCTCATCACGTGTATATGCATCTTGAGTAGATAATATAACAGTAGGCACAATTTGTTAGAAAATAACTTGACTTAGACGTCAGGATAATACGTCCTATCACTATAGGTTACCCATTCTGAGTAGATTAGTTATTTCAATGCAGCCTTCTTCAATATCACTAGAGTTAAATAGAAGTGTCGTATAGTATAGGTCTTTTTCAGGGATTAAACGTTGGCGATACCATTAACCTCAATACTGCCCCTTCAATGACATGTGCTCATTGCTTCACCACGCCACCACCTTCACCATTGTGTTATTGTGCTCATTGCTTCACCACCTCACCACCAGCTTCACCACCTCACCATAAGACGAATTGTTGTGAACAAAGAAGTGCCATCAATCCAATTTTGTGTGTTTTTTAGGGTGCAGGAGAAGTGAAGACCAAACACCGCCATTTCGACCCTGGTAGTTGCAGCTAATGGATGGGTACGAGACTAAGACATACCCCAGTGGATGTGATGCGATTAAAAGTGACTTGCGTGTGTATGGGGACCCTAGTTAAGAAGAGACGCTATTCACTGCCCTTTAAAAAAGAGAAGCAGATGACATGGCAGATGGCAATCATACGAAATACTAAAAATCCATTAGGAATCGTAAGAAACAGTCTCTAAAAACCGAGTAAGAAGGAAACAACGAGTTTGTATTCTGCCATGGCGTTGTCGGCGAGATAGTGTAATGGCATCGTCTGCGAGATAGTGTGCTGTGTGCTAAGTTCAGTACGATGTTGTGAGTGTTAAGTTCTAAAAGATCTTCCCATCTCTCCGCGAATTGCTTTGCACATGCGTAGAGAATTGGAAAGACAGAGAGGAATCCTCCCTCCCATAGGGCAGGTTGGTGCCTGTGTGACCTTTAGGAGGTAAGATTGTGTATAATGCTCTTGTCCTGTGCTAATCCTACCAAGTGCAACTCTGGCTAACGTACTTATTTCATTTTCCCGTTCTGTCTCTGCAATGTTTCGTTTGATTGAGTGGATCTTATTTCAACTTGTGTGTTCTACTCTTGCTGTGAGTGCCTATTTAGGGGTTTTTAGATTTGTGTGCTATCTGAACAGGCAGGTGCTTTGGTTACGTCAACAGAGTTTCTTAGGCTGTCGACGCACCTTTCCTATTTCCCACTTCATTCTTTCCAATACCACTGTGCACACAAACCTAGGAGAAAATTTTCAATTACAAAGCAATCTCTGCATAATTATAATCACCATTCCCATAATCCCAACTTAAGCTGCGCTGTTGCATCTGCGAGTTTCGCTGTCTGCGTACACCTGGAAAGTTTCTTTGGGGCGTTATGCACCACTGCTCATTCCCACAGAAACTTCAAGATAAATATGGACACCTAAATATTCTACAAAAAACGAATTCACAAACGAAGCAAATGACATAGGGTTAGCTAGCAGCCAATAACAATTTTTCCTATATACCGTAATTACCCGATTCTAACGCGCCCCCGATTCTAACGCGCACCCGATTTTCGCGGCAAAAAAAAACGAAAAAACTTGCACCTCCGATTGTAACGCGCACGGAACTTCGTGAGCACGAAAAACAAATTCGAGAGAAACGGGCGATTTATTTCTCGAAGTAATGTCACTCATCTCACTCCTCGTCGCTCTCCGCTGACCACAATATCTCGTCCTTGGTGGCGTCAAGCGCGTTCGCGATGCCACACTTCATAACGGACGTTCAACCATGGTCGATGGGATCGTGGCCCACGCCTCGCACGCCCATTTTGCGAGCTTCTCCAGAGGCGCATGCTTCAGCCGACCGCTCGTTTTGAACGCGTTGGAGCCGCTGCTGCCACTGCTGTTATCGAGCGCGCAAGTGGAATGATTTGACGGTTTGTGTGAACGCCGATAGAAAAGCCTAGGCGCATATGCTTCCTGCGTCCGAAAAATCGTTGCTAAAAGCTTTGGTCCCATCTAGAGATGGCGATGGCGATGGGCGGGACGAAATTTCCATTGTTTCGGCAGTTCCGGTTTCGTATCCGATTCTAACGCGCATGCGATTTTTCGACCTATTTTTCCGGGAAAAAAGTGCGCGTTAGAATCGGGTAATTACGGTACGTTATTTGCTTCGAATCAGATGCAAACGAGGAAAGTTTTACTGCTCATTGTTATGGCAGGAGTGTTACAATTACGCGCACAAGCCCGATGTATTACAGGTGCTTCATCTCCTGAAAATATGAAGAAAGACTGGTGAGACAGAAATATTAAACCGTGAGACGTAGCGCTAATTGTTATTCCCGAACGACTTTGTGTAAGGTGCAGGTTCGCTTCTCGTAATCGGTTCGGCGGGTATAGAACATCCCCCGAGTAGTAAAAGGTCACACATTATGACTTAAATCCTGTCTACCAACCTCAATTGATCTCAGAAGACGCAATAAATATATTTAGAGCTTTTGTTGACCGGTGGGCTTGCGTCCTGTAGGTCCATCAGCATATCGGGTTGGCCCATCAAAAACCCCCCGCGGTCGTCTGAGGCAACTACTAGCGGTTTTGCTGCAAGAGAGCAGCAACCATAAAATACAACCATAAAATGGAATCATGGCTACAAGTACACCGAGCATTCGACGGAAAGGCAAAGTTGAATCTCATTTAACAAGAGCTCTATCTTAAGGTGGTCTGGTTTTCTAGCCATACATTTTCAACCACGGAGATATACAGGTCCCTAAACAAAACATTATATCGGATAAAATTGGTAGAACACCTAGAGGATAATATGATAATTAGGAAAAAAATAAAAAATATAAACCAATGGCACCCCTCCGCAGCTCCCGCACAATATTTCCAGAACGAGTTTTCGTCTTGCCAATCCTTCCCTCACATTCAGGTACGACATCATTTCCTTTCCCAGCGGCTTTCGCTGACTCCAATACACAAATGGTCTTGGGATGGAGAGTGCAGGGAAACACCGCTCTGGATGACTGACCACCACATGGTGAAATTTGAGTGGCCCCCGCGACCGTGCATTCTGGCACTCTGTCGTTTCATTTATATACAATGGCCGCTGGTGGCAAGAAATTAGAAGGTATCAACTGCGGAATAACGTTTCTAATACGTTTTTTTCTTGAACTCGTGATGGCCTCGCAAGCAGCTCGAAGTGGCACGGCTCTAACCCGGGGGAGCATTAGTGGATTCCGATCCCCCCTTCCCTGAATATATTTTGTATTCAACGTGTTTGGAGATTCGAAAATATATACTGTGAGGGGACCTCTCGTCGCCACACTGCCAATACAGTGATTGTAACATATGCCTGCCTCTTAACGTTCATTAATTGCGCGTTAAGACAACGCCACCACATTGCGGCGTATCCTACTTGCCATTGTTCGCAACATCCTAAACGCAGGCCTTGAGTTATAGCCCCTCCTATCTCCAATGAACAGCTGTAACCGCCCGCTACTTGTGCTCCTCGCACAGTCGTGTCACGAAGGCCATTAGCCCTGTGACCGAAGGTCTCCCACTCGCTTCCTGTCGAAGGCTTTCTTCTACTCTCGCTCCATAGGCAGCCACTACCTGCGCGGAAATCGAGGTCCAACCCTTCGTAACTTACTTCTATTGGGCCGACACTTCCAGTGTTTTCCCAGGGGGAACCGGTAAAAAGTGGTTCAGGATCTGCTAAGGGATGTACAGAACCCCACGCGAAGCACTCAACGCACTTCACGTTTGTGCCCTGAACAAAGCACGAATAGAATGTATAGAAATTGTCATTGTGCTTTAAACTTCACGACAGATATTGCCCCTACCCTGTAGAACTATGTAGCTGACAACTGTGAATAGGTCCTGTAGTCGCGGTGCAGCGACATGGCGAAGGCAGCTAGCTACCACTGATAAAAAGCAGGGTCATCTGTGGCAGCTTTGGCAAAACTTATAACCCGACATTTTATCCCCTTGTTTAAGGAGGAATTAAATATGGGACAAAGTTTTAATGTACAAAAAAGAGTAATTGGGGAGTGTCATTTCATCAGAAAAAACTAGCAAAGCGGAGAGCCGGTGCCGAATTCTGCTTACCAACGAGCTTAGGTTTGCAGTGACGCGATTATAGCCTGCATTTTGCTTGTATAAAGGTGTTCGGGTGATACTTTGAGGAGCGGTGAGAGGGAGAAGGGCACGCAGAGTTGCGCTGGAATGAGAGCAACAAGCGACGTGCGACATCGCGCGTCGCCTTTTACTATTCCTGCAGTTCGCAGTGCCATTTTAACTGCTCCCCGACCTCAAATAGACACCTCAAACTAAGAATACCTGAAAAATGCATGCTACAACCGTGGCGCTACACATTTAGGCTCGTCGGTAAACTGGATACGGCACCGCCGCGTAACAGCGCCCGGTACACGCTCGGTGCATATGCCCATGCGCCCAGTCGGTCTCTCTGTCTCTACGCACGCGCTAAGGTGCCGGTCGGCCACAGGTTACTGTATGCAGGGCGGTTCTCCTCTCGGTAATATCTCCATTATACATGATATTGCTATGATAAATGGGATACTTTAAAAATATTTCCAGAGTGAACCGCTGCTCTGTTAGTGCTCAAACTTCACACGAAGGTTGAATATTCTGAACTAATTTGGTTGACATCATAAACAGTGTCTGTAGTTATCTCTTTGTTCTGAAAATAAATCAAAGCGATTTTCGCCTATAGATAAATGGCGGACAATTTGGCCCTGCAAATCGATATTGAAAACTGCCACCTTGGAAATGGAAAACGCGACGCGCCAAGCCGATTCAAGGTAAGAAGGAGCCAAATGCACAAGCAGACGATTGGAAAACCTGTTTCGTCGATCGACCAGATTTACGGGAAATACCCAATGTGGAGTAAGTTACGGAGAAGGGAACTTTGATATCCACCTAAATGTAGCCGCACGGGCACTAAGGAAAGCTGCCTAGATTATCAAAAAATTTGCAGTTGGAGAAAAATTCCCGCGCCTTTCCGCGAGGGGAACACGAGTAAATGCAGAGCATTGGGGCCTCAGTACTTGTTGAAGGCAGTGTTACTTCCATCGCTTCTTCCGTGATGCTGGAGTAGCAGACACGAGTAAACGTGGGAGCGAGCGTCAACCATGGAAGGAAGGAGCAACGCAGTGACTGAAGCACGAGCGACCGCTAGCCGCTTTATATTTGCAGCGCACGCAGTAGAGGGAGAGCCGTACGAGGGGGAGAGCGCGCATGCGCAAGCAGCGCGCGCCCTTCCACGCCCCACCGCGCTGCTATCACACACCTGTTACGCCGAGACCGCGATGGAGCGAACGAGCTGACTACGACGCATGCGCGCGCCAGCTGCTGTTGAGAGAGAGGAGGGAAGGAGGAGAGGCGCACCTGCTGCGGACGCGGAGCTGTGGACGCCGTCCGACGCAGGAAGAGGGAAGGCTAAGAAATGCTCTGCATTTAAAAGTCGTAATGGTCTAGTATTCGAACGCGGGACCACCGCCTTAATGACACGATTGCACACTTACAACAGTCCTTTTGCAAGAAAGTTAGCGAGGCGGCATTTAGACCTATAAAATCTGATGAACCAAAATGAGCATCCGCCCTGAAAAAGGCAAATGAGTCACATGAGCACAACAACTGTGTAGAAACTCTTATTAGGTGAACAGTTGGACGGAAGCCCGTCTGCTTCTGTAAACATATAGAGATAAAAAACTGACTGAGAATATGAATGTTTGTAAAACAAAGATTCAGCTCACTTGCGGGAGACCAAAGTTCTTTGTTTTTATCACCTTTTATTGCCGCAGATTGTGTTTATTGTTAAGAAATTCCCATAATTGCCTACTAATCCGCGCGTGATCCGACGCCATTTGTTTCTATGTTAGGTTTTTTCTTCTTAGTACCACTGAGCATTCGCGCAATGATACCGTGTAAATCTGCTAACTGCATGACTTACCATGGTAACACATAGCCTTATACGAGTAGTTCCTGTCCACGATCTTCATTTCGTCTGGGTTTGTTTTGTTTGCCTTTATCTGGCGTTGAGGCGTGTAAGGTAGGCATTTTAGAAGTCGTTAGTTTATTTTAAATGTTTATTTGTACTCCTAAATTTGCTCATTTTTAAACATTTGTTATACCAACTGGATCTCTTCGCCATAGTGCAAAAACCTAGCGCAGCATGACTTACTGGTGCCAGGCAGGGAAACAGCAGAGCTGCCGCCCCCTCTCCCTTAGTTTGAGATCCGGCTATTGCAGCTTTCATGGTCTTCTTAATTTCCTGCTGAAAGTTCTCTATGGTGGCATGCCCGGATTGTTTCGTCTGCAGGCTTTCACTTCTGTCACAAAGAGGGCTGTTTCAGCACGCTCGAGAACTTTGGGCCACCGGATTCGCAAACTCGGCGTCTGTAGCGCTAACTGGGTGTCTGTGCTTCCCACTTTAGACGGGCGCATACGTCAACTGCAAGCAGAAGAGCACGCGAGAGATGATACCACGAACGCCGTACTGAGGGTTCTCGAAAGTCTAGCAGGCCGACGCCGAGCAGTCCTTGCGAGGCACAACCTTACGTGCGCTCGGGTGAGCTGAGTTTTCTGGTAATGCTAGATGGCTGAACTAAAATTTAAAATAGCTCTGTTGTTCAAAATAAATTTGTTAGCTCCCTTAACTTCGCATTTTTGTGCAACGGTGTCGCATTACACGGTTGGTGTAACACTACACGTTTGTTGCTTTATCGTTGTTTTTAACAGCGGAGCTCTTAAAGCTTTGAGTTCCGCCGCCCCGAGTTATCAAATAGAATACCGAACGCACGTGAGCGTGCGCCACGTAAGAAGCGACCGGCATCGTCCAGGCTTCGGGTGGGCTTCCGCCACGTCATGAGCTCGAGAAAAATTCCTAACAAACACCAAACACAACAGCTTTCACCTTTTTAAGGCCGCCCGGTGTCGCCAAGCTTGACCTTCGAGAACACACCGCCGAGCTTTCGCGGTGTAATCTCTCGCATGCTGTTCCCCTCGCCAGTTCACGTACATTAGCTTCTAATTTGGGAAGCACAGACTTCGATTTCGCAAAGCAAGTGTGGCATTTTATGCCACAGACGCTTTAGGTAGCGGACGCGCCCAGCTGAAACGAGCGGTTGGTGAGGCCCTCGATACTCACATGGAGGCAGGTAACTTTATATGCCTGCCTTCCATCGCTCTTAGGTTGAAGTCTAGCGATCGTCCTGTATGCTTCTTTCTTTGTCGGTGCTTTTTCGCTGGTAATTATGGTTTTCATGCGGTATCACACAGCCGCTTCTCCGACGAAGGGAGATGGGGCGCCAGCTGTGCTTTTTCTCCAACCTAGCACCACTAGTGGAAGCTGCCAATTTTTTTTATTTCCGAGTCAGGTATTTCATATTGAAAATAAATATATCTTCCTCATCATGATGTACTTTTTGTAGTCAAGATAGTCCATCGATGCTTCTTATGAGCAAAGAAAACATTTTAAATGTGCAGTTACGTTCCATATCTGACCATACCCTCTTTAACCCCGACCTCGGCTATCTTTATAGTGCCTACTCTACCGCACCTGCCTGGCATAACACTTCACATGCGACATTACTTTGGCAACTTTGGCTTGGGTGTTCCCATGTTGTTCTCTAAATACACGGCACAAACAAGTAGGAACTGGAAACAATGTCGCACTTAAATTGCATTTACTGAAAAAAGAGCATTTACGCCGCCACCTTTTCAAACGGTTCGCTTTGGCGCCGTGGTGCACAGTCATTGAGTTTCATACATGAACCTCTATGGTGCACAGTAACTTACGCTTAGATAGTGCAGCGGGGCGTCCTTTTGCTGAAATCATCAGAAAAAAGTGGGTGAGGATGAGGACGCGCATAGGAGACGGACGCCATGTTTAGTCACTCAATTATCCTGACGTAGCCTGTAAGATCGAAATAATTTATATATTTATTTTGTTTACAATTCTGCTAACCCCATTGAAGCGTCGGTAATGTATTATACAATAAAAGTTTGAAATATGGCACAAACATAAAACCGACAAATATACAATTATAAGCAGGACAAGGGATCTAAAAAATGATTGCCCATTAAAAGATGTAAACACATTTCGCATATTTTGGAGGGAAAAAACGAGGGCAAGATTAGAATAAAAAACGCTGAAAATGGAATATTGCTAACCAATGATCGGTACATAAATTATATTTCGAGACCTAGAATAGGTAATGTACCGATAGAATACGTGACACAAAACAAAATTTAATATGCAAACAAGATTCCAGATTTGTCACTCTCAGATGTCTCGAGAACGTGACCATCGAGGCACTCCATTGAAAGACAGTTCTTGAAGGAGTACATAAAAACGACATTTTTTCGGTAAGAACTATGTTAACTGAAGCGAGTGTCCATGTCATGTATAATATCCCCAAGTTAAGATACTAAGCTTTTAAGCCCTCTCGCTTCCAATAATGGCAGAAGAACCACACAGCTGCCTATAAGCATTTTGTGCAACTGTTTAACATACATTGAAAAACATTATTGCACAAACTCCTCGCCGAAATCCCTGGTGGTCACCATAAGTGGGCGTCTAAAGAGCTCCGAGGAGCGTCTCCACCTTTTTAAACAGCTTTAAAGAGAGCCTCACAGAACATGACCCTTAGGAGCAACCCTTAAAAGTCAAGGGTAGGTGAGGACGCATTTTCTTGCGCGGGTGAAGAATAGCCATTCATGCCAACTGCATTGGCCACGAATTTTTAGTAAAACGAGCAAGCACGAATAACTGCATTTATTGTTAGAAACAATGAGTTTTGAAATTGAAAAATGGCTAACGATTACGATAGTACCTAATGCAAAATGTGTGATGGCACATAGCTCCTGCGTCTCACGAAGCGGTCGCCACGTCAAAGAACGCACAATGACGCACGATACACTGTAGCTTTGTCTCGTAGCAGATTGCGGCCGGTGACCGTGTCTTTCTCCATCCTTTTGCCAAAGTCTCCTTCCCTGCTTTCCTGCTCGCTCCACCTTCCATGGCCTCCTCGTTCCCTCGGTTATCTCGGAGCACGTCGCCTCCAAAGAAACAGTCCCCACCCGTCTCAGTACACCAGCCTCCCCCTCACACTTTTCCCACAGTTCCCACCACAACTTCCCTGCTCTTTCTATCTCGTTTGTCTTCTGTGTCCCCTTCGTTCCCTCGGTTAAAACAAGGCACTATGGACCGTGAATTGACAGAAGCGGGCGCTTTTGTGGTTTTACTATAAATCCTGTAATAAATCCTGGACCTCCAGGAGGTCCCATATACAACTTTTCTATGACGAGCTTCTCAAGCCCTGTCTATAATCGTTAAGGATTCAGTTCCATATTTTCATGAATTCTAACACACAAAATTGGTGGGACCCAAAATTTGATCATCAAATCTGCAGTTCAGGGTAACCCAATCTCCCCTCACACGCTAGCAAAGCGAGATGTTTTGAGATTGCTCGCTGAAAGCCGACAGCCTCCTGCTAGCTCAACAGAATTACATTTTGCGGATTCCTAGAGGTACACAATACTAGGACAGTTTGTTGTGCCTAATTTTATAAACAACGTGGAAATGGCGGTGACAACAAGCCAATAATGATGCAATACCGTTGCCAGCGGGTACATTTTTGCCAGCTGTTGAAACTGAAACCCAATAGACACAAGAAGCTCCCTTTATCTTGCGTGCTGAAAAAAGTTACTAAAGTAATATACACAGAATTGTTGTGAACATGTGAGACTGCCCCATTCAACAAAGCAACTGATGCGTCCGTCGCACACGCAAGATATATAGGACCCCTCATTAAAAAAAAAACGTGGTTATCTTCCGCATGTGCGCATACCTGTGTTCGTATGTCGATTTCTTGAGTTGAAGTAGTGGTTCTAATATACAATTAGGCGATGTGAAGGCATGGAAGTGTAGATTTTTCAATGTTACCATATTACCCCACCGAAATCTTGCCGTTAAACATTTACGTCTCGACTGTGGATGCACGGTCACAAGATAAATGGGTTTTACTAATGCTTTCAATCCTAGCAGGCCCTAATATTCTGTTTTTCACAGTATATGGAGCCTTGCTTGACGTATGTTCCCACAATATCTCCCTCTGGATAGCGGCGCCCATTTTTTTCTAGCTTGTTTCCTGCCGATATCTCTTTTTCGCGTTACTTATCGCGTTACTTCTTCCCGATACTTTCTAGTTGTTATGACATGTCGTGTAAATCGATCCCACTGAAGGTCTTGTTGACTCGTTATCTGTTGTAGAGCTTCCCTATTCCGAGTTTAGTTAAGTCAGAAGTACCCCGGCCCTTGAAACGATGAACTGTTCCGGAATCCCGAACGCCGGACTCTTTCTGCTTCTCCCCTGCAGCCGATGCGTGCAGGAAAAAGGTGATTGCATTCTTAGCCAGATTTAAGGGGACAAAATTAAATTTTACAATCGGTTTTTTGCACATCGGTATTTAGGTCCAGCACACGTGAGCCGGCTGGAATCACACACACACTTTTAAAAAATCAAGTGTCTTCTTCAAGAGCCGTAGATATTATTTTAAGTTGAGAGCCTTATATGAGAAATCATGAACACGGCTTCACATAGTATCGGAACAGTTCTTGTCAAAAATGATCACGTCGTCGCCGAGGTACTAAACGCAGTGTTCGCTACCACTTGTCGGACGTCACTGGGAACACGGCCAACGTTTGTTTAAAATTGTCATCTAAACCTGGGGTGACTCGCGACTGGATGCACATCATGTGAATTCTGTGGGGAACAATACCACGAAGGAGGGGCGTCCTTCTCAGTGATGCCTAAAAGAGCGAAACACTGCGACAGAGAAAGAGAGAGAGAGTGGCGGTAAAATCTGAGCGGGGGGGCGCAGGCATAAATATCATGGTGGGGGAAAAGAGGAAGACGAAATGATGGAATGAGACAAGAGATTTCAAAGTGGGAAGATATCCTGCGCTTCACAACTTCGGTGAAACAATTTTCCTGTTCGGCTGTACCGTAGCAAGTTTCGTTCCGGCGCACTTTCCACTAGACCAATCCGTAACAGCGACAGGCAAAGACTGCGTTTGAATGTAATTTGAAGCGAAGGTACGTGGCCCATTACCATCAAAGCTGTTGTAGGTAGAGCCTGTAAGTCTGCTGCATGTATTGCGTCGAGCAGGCTCAGGAGCAGCTTCCCAGACCCACCAATAAAGGGCGCAGTTGTCTCGTAGGGCCAAATTCCTCTCACTCAGACAAGAGACATGGGTGGGAGCCTCCAGCAGGTGACGTTTAGCTGCCGATTCCTTTCCAATAACTGCGCAACTTGCGCGGCGACGAAGATGCCGTTCCAGAGCTAGCGTCAGTTCACATAAGAGCCCATACAAGGCAACTACAGATCCCAGTAGAGTGGAAGCTTGGGAGTTTTGGTAATTCGTTTTGGAAAAAGGGTTCACAGCGCGGGGGACGAGGACGACGAAGAACACAGGACACCGCTTGTCCTGTGTTCTTCGTCGTCCTCGTCTCTTGCGCTGTGAACCCTTTTTCCAACTACAGATCCGCTATTTCCGGAGATTTCACACTGGGTGGAACTTTGTTTAATTTTCGCAAGGACGATCGTTCTCGACATCATCAACATCATATCTACATCAACATCATCATCAACGTCAACATCAACATTACATCATCATCTACAATGGTAACCTCTTCATGGCAACCGCCGGATGAAGCCTCTCCTATTGACCCTCATCCGCGTCTGTCCTGCACTGCCCGAGTGTGTGCTTTGCCTCCGAATTTACTTATTTGGTTTCTGCATCGTCCTAATGGTCTCCACCTTCTTCTAGTCCCGTATCTGTATCCATTCTGTTGCCTTCGCGATCCACCTGTTGTCGGTTCGTCATACTACATGGTGTTACGAATCGGCCAGCGCCGCCGTACTTTCGCGCATCACTCCTCGGCTGTGCGGCGAAGCCACTACGTGCGCCTTTGAAAACAGGCACCATCGTGTCGGTGAATCATACTTTAACGTCTCGACAAGCCCGGGTGAGACGCTTCGCTTTCGGCGCATTTCAAAACTTCGGCGGCTGCCGGCGAGCCCCGTCTCAACGCTCTTCAAGGACACAGAGGCCCCGTCGATCGCAACGGAGTCCTCCTCTCCCCCCTCTCTCTCGGACTCAACGTGCGCCGAGGCTACCGACTGTCACGAACTCTGGAAAGAGCGGTGTGTGTGTCTGTGACGTTCGTGGCGTGTTGCCGCTTGTTGGCGTTTTGACCGTTACGCCACAGAACAGGGAGGATTTTAGAGAAGCAAAGGTCTAGCTTTGCCTGTATTGCCAGAAAAAGCGTAGTCGCAGCGTCGTGAACTACCGAGGACGCCCGCTTGATGGCGGTGTAAACACGGCTTTGTAAACATGGCGGATGCTTTTTGCACAGGCCGCTTGAGCTCCTTAATAAAATGGCTGCCTCGCACGCCGGCCGCCGGCTCGCTGCTCCTCCTCCTCCTCTCTCCTCCTCCCGCGCGCTAAAGGAGCGTTGTGTCCGGTCGTGGCTGCTCCTGCTGGTTCCTGGCTGTCACGCTGGCCGCGTGTTTAGTTGCGCCGCGCTAGTTAAGTGATGTTACGCCACGTGACCAGATGGCCTCGACTGGCACAGACCACAGTGAGCAGCAAGTGAGGACAAATCGTTTATTGGCATCCGCAAGTTTACAGAGGCCAGGACGTCATTTCATTTCGATCGCTGCAATTGTACGTCGCTTTCGTGACAACATTGTTTTTTGCCATAACAACTCGTTCACTTGCGCTGATTTCGAACGAAGGGCACAAATGAGATATTGACGGCGACAACGGTTTCGTTTGCACCGTCTTTCTAGCGGAGTACATAACACTCACCTTCTGTGTGAAGAATCAAATATTCTGGCCTCGACAGCTGTCTTCCGATGCAGAATTTCCCACATTTGTCACTCCACAAGCACTCAATTCCCGTGTTTTGCCAGTCCTCCGAACAACTGATGGACGCAAAAGCACATAACAGCAATAACAGTCACGAAACCAGTGCTCCGCGCACATAGAAACGGTGGGCTGTTGCAGCGGTTTCAATTTGACTTGGCGGCTTTGTGGTTGCGAATTCAGAAACGAGGTGGTGCACCAGTCGGCTGCTCGTAAAAAGTTGCGTACATTTTTGCTCAACGGGTGTTTGATGGGGAACTTCTTAACAATATTTTTAAACAACACATTGTAAGCCAACTGTGCTGGCTCTTTGAGTCACGGAATGAATGTTTTGTATTCTGTACCAAAAGTAACCTTTCGGTTCCGCCGTCTGGTGGACTTGATGGTCGAAAACTGCGCTGTAGGTTGGTGACATGGGGCGTCGATTTTTACGCCGCCTATAGGGAAACCAGGGAACGTCCAAGGTTGAGAGGCTTGGTTACGCTTTTGGGTATATATAAAAGCCGCCCTAGCGATGTAAGCGATTCCTGTTAGAGCAGCGAATCCATGCTATCGCTCTGCTCGAATCCTGTATTGTAACCTCGCCCGTCGGGGCATTGTTTTTTTGGCTTCGGCTCACCTCTCGCTATGAAGTAAACAGTTACGTTAGCCTACGGCTTTTGGACTTCTTCACGGCTGCGACAGCGGCTGGCCGCTCGCATCATACACGCTACCACTCGTATGTCGGAGGCCACGGAGCTAGGATCGAGTGCCCCCACTCGGTCGCAACAACTGTTTGGCAGCGGTCGGATGGCAACTTCGTAAATACCTGGAGCCAGCGGTGCGAGAGCCAACACCACTGACGTCAAGGCGGCTTCGGACTTCGCAGAATTCACGGCGGTCAATGGTGAATGCGGGACTTTTCTTCACTGAATTTTACCAGGCTTCTGAGGATAGCTGGTAGGGCGTGTGTTTTTGTCGCATGGGTTATTCGCGCAAAACATTTTTGGAGCAGTGGGAAAGCAGTACTCTAGACCGGCCATGAATTTGAAGGCGTTGAAAAAACCGCAGTGGTTGGAGCTTGCAAAAGAGTTGCGCTTGGATGTCACGGACGCGCTGAGAAAGCCAGAGCTGATACAGGCTATACTCGCTGTTGGGGCTGACGATGACGAGCTGTCTGAGTGCATTGAGATGATTAGTGGCAGGGAGACCGCTAAACGTAAGGCTGCCGAGGCTGAGAGCCATCGTGAGGAAGGCGAGGAAAGAAAGCGAGAACAGGAGCTCGAGAGGCAGAAACAGGAACGCGAGGAAATAAAACAACAGGAGCTCGAGAGGCAGAAAGAGGAACGCGAGGATAGCTGGAAATGAAGCGTCTAGACATCGAGGCGTATCGACCTAGACGTGAGAATGACAGCAGCGCGCCAAGCGTGCAGTCTGCGGTTACTGAGTGACCTACGTTGCGAATGTGTGACCTATTGCGACCCTGCAAGGTAGGAGAAGACATCGGTCTTTTTTTGGTCAACTTCGAGCGCACGTGTTAGAGGGCCCAGTTTAGCCGAGACTCATGGCCGCAAAAGCTGCTTACGCTTTTGCCAGGTGAGGCATCCGACGTGATGGTCCGCTTGTCAAAGTAGGAGGAGGAGGACTATGAGAAAGTCAAGTTTAGCCTCCTGCGTAAGTACAGGCTGTCAGCAGAGGCGTTTCGCCAGAAGTTCCGTGAAGCCGAGAAAGCTAGGGGCGAGTCGTACTCGGAGTTCGCCTACAAGCTGAGGGCTAATATGGAAGACTGGCTCAAAGAGGCAAAGGCTTTCGGAGAGCACGACAAGGTAGTTGAGTGATTCGGTCTTGAGCAGTTTTACCGCCGTCTACCAGAGAACCTGAGACTCTGGGTGCAAGATAGGCCAGGGGTAAAAACTGTGGATCAGGCAGCTCACCTAGCCGACGAGTTCGTAGCACGGCGAGGTGCGCAGGGGCCGAAAGACTGCCAAAAAGAGTTCAGGCCGACACCTGATAAGTCAGGGCCGAAAGGCAGAGGTTCCCAGGAAGATGGTGGAGGAAGGGAAGTCGTTGTCGTGGATAGAGAAACTGGCCACGAAAACGAAAAGAGAGCAGCAGACGCTGAGAAGCAGCGCAGAAAGAAAGCTTTTGAAGCGCGCAGTTAGGCTACGTGTTACAACTGCGGCGAGATGGGACATTTCGCTGCCGTTTGTAAGAAAGGAAAAATCGTCTTTCACGTACTAGATCAGCGTGAGTACAGAAGGCAGTTTCTGGAGTCGTACGTACGTGAGCTTGTCGTTAACGGTAAACCGTGCCGAGTTCTTCGCGACTCCGCGGCGACGGTAGACATGGTCCACCCTTCGTACGTTGAACCGGATCAGCTAACGGGGCAGTGTGTTTCGGTGAAGCCAGCCGTAGGAGCACGAAACGTGCTCCTGCCGATTGTTAAGGTCAGCATCGGAGGTCTGCTTGGTGAATTTGTGACGCAGGCAGCAGTATCCCCTCAACGTCTTCCGGAGTACACGTACGTATTCTTGAACAGGTCGCATAAGCTGTTAAGCGACAAGGGGTACAATTTCGAGAAACTGCCGAGGAAAGAACCAGCTGGGTTCGCTGCGAAGCGCTCATGTAACGTTAGTGTCGCCACCTCTGTGAGGAATGGCAAAACTCAGACAGAAAGCGATGATTGGGCATTTCCGGAGGCTCACGACAAAGGGGAATGTAAGTCCACTGAGAGCGGAAATGTGTCTGTGTTGGCTTCGGAGATCTCGGCAGGGTGTTTAGATGGTTCAAATTCGCGGGAGGCCTTGAGAGCGGCTACCGGTCTGAACATGAACATTTCGCGAGATAGCGATGTTTCGCTGTAGTGCGTAAACCATGAGGTTACCGAGAGGCCGCACGAGTATATTGAAACGGAGGTTGTTCCTTCGGACGGTAGAGCAGAAACGAGCGACGTGGTGGGAAAGCCTGCAGTCGAGGCAGCCAACGGTTTGCAGGGTTCAGTTGGGAGTCATGACGATCTCGCCACTGAGCAAGCCGATTCCGTCTTGCCACTAGCTCAGGTGGCTGACCTCGAGCAACGGCCAGCCGAGCTCGTAGAGATTCAGGTGTCTGGGGTGGCTGAGCCGACTTTTGAGGCAGGGCAGCCTGGATGTAGTGTAGTCCTGGCAGTGAGAAAAGAGAACGGGAACGCGCTTAGGTGTTCGCGTGCTGAGGCTGTCGCCGAAAGCGCGAGGGGCGACGAGGTAGTGACTGTTCGATGCTACCAGGTGTCTAATGAGCACGTCGTGCCCTTGTCACTCCCAGCTCATGCTCCCGACGATAGGCCAGTATGGGCTAAGCTAGTTGAGATTTCGGTGGCGCCTGTGGCTGAGCCGAAGTCGGGAACCGATCAGCCTAGAGGAGAGCACGTAAACGCGTCTCGACGTTTGCTTGCCGAACGCATTGCTGAAAAGGCGAGCAAGAAGGCTAGAGGGAAAACTTCCGCGCGTACTTGTGGCGCATGTTTCAATGCAGGCACGCCGAGAGGCAAAGCCGTGAGCTCCCTTCGCACCAAGGGAACGCTGCCTCCAAGGAGGAGTGCGCGCCTCTCGTTTGAACGATGGAAAATCCCTCTCGCTCCTCCACGCGCTCGACTGTTCTCGAAAGGAACGGCCGGTGTCCTCTCACGCGGTCGCAGTCGCTTTCAGAGAGCAGCCACACCTAAAGTGTGGTACAAAAAGGGAAAAGCTTGGGGCAATGACGAGAGCTCAAATCGCAGCTCTCAGAGCGAGAAGTGGCTTGTAGACACCTGACGTTCTCAAGTTCATTTTTTTTCCTGAAGCAGGTTTCGCCCTTTACGATTACGTTTCTTTTTGTGGGACATTTCCAATCACGCGAAATGTAACCTTTCAAGTTTGTCTGCTTGGCTAAAGTACTGCTGGGTTAAAATATAACTAGAGTAGTTAGTTATTAGCGTATTTTTTCGCAACTAAAAGCCTGGTAGATCTTCAGTGTGCATTTGTCTTCGCACTTGCCGGCGATGCGGTTGTGTCTTCCTGTGTTGTTCTGTTGCTTGCCTGACCAAGCCAGAGACGTTCTTGGGGAGCCACTACTCGTCCCGTGATCGGCCCTGTGAAGCTCCAGCGCGGTGTCGTACAGCCCAGGCCTGGAGTCGAGCGTCTGCCGGGCACTTCACTTCGACTGTTACGAATCGGCCAGCGCCGCCGTACTTTCCCGCATCACTGCTCGGTTGTGCGGCGAAGCCACTACGTGCGCCTTTGAAAACAGGCACCGTCGTGTCAGTGAATCATACTTTCACGTCTCGACAAGCCCGAGTCAGACGCTTCGCTTTCAGCGCATTTCAAAACTTTGGCGGCTGCCGGCGAGGCTCGTCTCAACGCTCTTCAAGGACACAGAGGCCCCGTCGATCGCAACGGAGTCCTCGTCTCTCCCCTCTCTCGGACTCAACGTGCGCCAAGGCTACCGACTGTCACGAGCTCTGGAAAGAGCGTTGTGTGTGTTTGTGACGTTCATGGCGTGTTGCCGCTTGTTGACCGTTATGGCTTTTGGGTATAAATAGAAGCCGCCCAAGCGCTGTAACTCATTCCTGTTAGAGCAGCGAATCCATGCTGTCGCTCTGGTCGAGTCCTGTATTGTAACCTCGCCCGTCGGGGCATTGGTTTTTTGGCTTCGGCTCACCTCTCGCTTATGAATTAAACAGTTACGTTAGCCTATGGCTTTTGGACTTCTTCACGGATGCAACAGCGGCTGCGCATCATAACAGCGCATCATACACGCTACCACTCGTATGTCAGAGGCCACGGAGCTCGGATCGGGTGCCCCCACTCGGTCGCAACAATGGCCAGCCAAACTCCGTTTATTTTTCCTAGTTTGAACTACATCTTTTTCACCGGTTTGCTCGTCAAGTTCAGAAGAAATCGGCTGAACATTGAAAACAAAGGACTAAGTGTTAACAAAGAAGTGCAGAGACATGGTGTACGAGCAACTGAACGTTTAGAAAGGTCAAACATATATAAGGGAGGTGAATGCTTATCACATATGAAATTATAAACAACTTGCTGCCTCAGACGCGTCCCTTCAAGGGCGAAATGCTATCGCGGAAATGGGGCCTTGTCACGCCCGATGAACTACATCTTCGACAATGCTTGTCTAAGGTACAACTTTTCCTTTTCGGTCGGCAGTACCTAAGGGCTGCTCACGCATGCACTGCCTTTTGCGTCTATCATAATAACTTCCATGGTATCTCTCAAAAGCCTGTTTTTGTTTTTTCCTGCGAAGGCAATATCAAACAGGTTTGCGCTGCATCCGCACTGTCTGTAATGCATACTCAGATTTCCTGACGTGGCCGTCGCTTTCAAAATGGCTGTGTGTTCTCGGGCCCCATCATTCATGTGGGCTTGTCTGGCCAACATTTTATTTTCCTCGGGGTCTCAGCGGAATGCTGTAATCTCTGCAGAAATCTGAGTATGCATTGCCGACAGTGCAGAGGAAGCGCAAACCTGTTTCACATTGCTATCGCTGGAAAAAACAAAGACAAGCTATCGAGAGAAATCATGGAAGCCCTTATAATAGACGCGAAAGGCAGCGCATGCGTGAGCAGCTCGTCGGTTCTGCTGACCGGAAAGGAAAAGCTGTACCTTACGCAAGCATGTGCGAAGACGTAGTTCATCGGGCGTGACAAGGAGCCATTTCAACGATAGCGTTTTCGGCCTTCAAGGGACGTGTCTGAGGCAGCAAGTTGTTTACATTTTTATATGGGATAAACATTCACCTCGAGTATATATATCTGACCTTTGGAATACACGTTCAGTTTCTAGTCCAACAGTGTCGCTGTCACTTCTTTTTAAAACTTATTCCTTTGTTTTCCATGTTCCGCTGGTTGCTTTTAACCTTAAAATGCACCAAATAGGCCAGCAACAAACTCGTTATTTTTTCTCGCTAATCCAGGCCCCTCTTTTTCTGCCCTTAGGCGTTACTCGTATCATTATTCGCTCCATGGCACATTGGTCCTATGTAAGTTTCCTTCCTAGTGGTTTAGTGAAGCGCCATATTTCCGCTCCGTATGTTATCACGGGAAGGATGCATTGCGTAAATAAATTGAATAAATACCGAGTACACACAAGCCCTTTCCTATCCTGCATTGAATTATTTTGTCATGGTTGGGTTCCGCACTGCCCCCTGTCAAAGGTACTTATAATCGTATCCCTGTTCTAGTGTTTCGTTACATATTCTATAAAGGGCGTGTTAAGCATGTTTATTTATCATCACTTTATATTTACGCATATTTTTTAGTACTTCTACTGTGAGTCTCTCTGATTGTATTTCCCAATCATTCTTTTGGAGTACCTCATTTTCACTGAGCGAGCAAACTATGTCGTCTGCAAACCTCAAATGGCTGAAGTATTCCCCGTATTCCCCGTTTATGCAAAACCTTATCAAACTTCCTGAATGCCGTCTCCAGACACTTTGTGAACACGTTTGTCGAGATGGTATCTTATTGTCGCACTCACGTTCGGATCGGAGAGTTTTCGCTTTACATGTGGAGGACAAATTATCTCCTGCATCCCTGATATATGTCGTCTGGAAGCCGTACGTAGGTCTCCTCTATTCCTTGGATTCCTAAGATATTATTCCCTGCGGTGCTGTTCATTGAATCAAAAGCATAACTTACGTGCCACGGGTAATATGGGCGCTTCATCCGCTGAAATTATGGACAAGTCATCATAGTGTGTAACTGCACAAGAAGCGCACGTTAATTCGCTCAAAAAAAACTGGCGGTGAGCTGTGAATTGGCTGGTAAGCTAATGTAATGCAAGTTTAAGTTACTACGTTACTGTTGTCGCAAATACCGAAATTCTTTTCAACTTTATCTTCTCCCACTTCAGGCTATCGGTCCCCCACACTACAATCACCGGGGTATGTTAAGCGAGTAACAAAAGGGCCAACTTGTTTAAAAAATTGTCGGCAATTTTGTAATTAACTTCACAGTTTCGAGTAGTTATAGGCGGTTTTCGATTTCTTCGACCCGTTGAATCGGAGGTTACCGTTAAACATGGTTGCAATATATCCCCTATGTATCGTATTCCTGCATTTACCAAGTTTTTCACTTCCCATTGTCACCACCTTAGAAGCCAATGTGTCTGCGATGTCTACATAACGAAGCAGTTGCAGCCGTTAACCTTCATGTTACGAACTCGCTAAGCAGATTCGTCACTGTTTTTAACAGTTTTTACAAAAAAATGCAAGGACGCTAGCAGTAATGCATAAAACTTGAAGATAGGGAAGTTTTGAACACTTTGCAGAACTGTCACGACTCTTCAACTCCACCATTGCAGCCAATTTGCTTCTTAGCAGCCGCAACGACCATTACTCCTCATTTTTTTGCTATAGGGAAGCTCAGAGTAACACCAAGTAGTAAAATCATTGGGCAATAAACGCTAAGTACGCATTAGCACTTTTCACAACACTGACACCGTTGCGTTAGATGTGGTTTCATTATGATCATCTAGTGTATGTGAGTACCATTCTTCTCGGTTTAACATCACCTAATTCTTGAGAAGAAGCGTGGTCCTACACCGAGCGGACGTTCCATGCATGGTCTGCACTGCTTTCACACAAAGCTCCCGTAAATTCTTTCCCTGGTCAAAAATCGGTACCACCGCCATCGAGAGCTAGCCTCTGTGCAGAGGACCCCTTTTACTACTCTATGAGCGCTTTTCAGCCAGCCTACGCCACTTGTTTACCACGGCGCGAGCTAGGCCTCATTCCAGTGGAGTAAGACTAGGTACAGGCACGACCAATGCCAGGTTCAACCATCGATCCAGGAGACCACCGCGCGGTGCTCCTGACCACTGACACAAGCCAAACTGAACACAATGGAATACTCCAAGACCCAACTGAAGGCAACTAGGCTAAATTTCTGTACTCAAGATCCAACGTTGATTGGATTGATTTCGCCTCCCGAGCCCAGCGGTGATGGGAGTGGAAAACCACTCCAGCGGTATGCCTAATAGCTCCCTGGACAACTTCAAATTCTTCGACTAGACCCAAGACTGCTCCCAAGCCAGATTTCTTTCCCACGAACTATAACAAACTCTTTCTGCTACCCCAGCGCGGCCTCAAGATAGTGCAACTGGACGTCGCCGAGATGTCGCTCTCCTTGCGCAACGCAATCCATTCCAGCTGGTGTGAAAACGAACATGCTGTTCTCTACGACAAGGTTGAGAACGTTGCTATGGTAAGCACCCCATCAGCGGGCACTGCAAAAGCATTGAGCATGGTCAGGCAGACCCGAATTAATATTGCGACCTACGCAGTGCAAATCTACACAATATCTAAACATGTAGAAGACTGGGAAATTTAAATATTGTTGTAGTCACATCCGCGGAATACCTCAACTATTACGTTCCCCTCTTCCAATGGGAGTACCCGTGCTCCTTGTACAAAAAAAACGGAGCGCCTGTGTTAAAAGTGCCATGAACTCGAGCATAGGGAGGACACATTGACCAAGATTGACCACGATTAACCAAGACTAAACAGATTGACCAAGATTGGCCAATAAAACATAATAATAATCATAAAAGTTAATATTCATACGCGTTCCCGACACGTTTCACGCGATTTCAGAATCAATCCAACGTAAACACCAAGTGACCCCCACGATGCGTCGCATCTACACAGGGTTCCCCTCACGGGGAGGTGGGCGCCATTTTTGAAAACTCTCTCAACCTCAATCCGACTGCAAAAAACGTTGTTTCAACCAAAAAAAAACGTGACAAACCCTAAAACGTCATACATTGTCGTACGACACAACGCCCCCTCTGACGCGATGGAGGGAGTACCAAAAACACAGTAATGAACTCCTTACTTCTTTGCAAGTTTTAATTGCTCCGACATAACAAAGCCACAGCCGCTAGTTAATCGTGCAATTGCATTAGGGGACGCTGCCTTTCCTCTGTGGGGGCCATCGTTCCGCGAAATGTATTTTTTCGAGTGAAGGGAGCAGTGAGCGGCAGTGGCTGATGACTCTAACTCACCTGCTTCCGTCACTAAGTTTACATTTTTCGTATTATGTTCCTCAATTTTTCGAAGCTTGTGTCTAATTGGCATGATTCTTAGCCCGAGACAACTTTTCGGATTAACCGCATGTGTATTTTGTTTTCGGGGTGCACTTAACAGGCTGACTGGTATGCGGCCTTCACGCTCAATAGCATGGTGACTTGACGATAGCACTGTCTTCAACGTTAGCGCCGAGTCTCGTGAAAGTAGGCTTCGATGAAGTTTCAAGTACTGATCAACAACTGTCGCTGTGATTGAATCACCGCCACGTGTTTCCATAAATTCCTATGGAAGGTTTTGGTTTTAAGACAGACAGACATCAAGTTGCAGGATTTCGCAAGTACTCCCCCAAAATGTGAAAGTTAGGTTCCTCAGGCCGAAGGGTACGGTGGGTTTGTTGTGGTGGGAGACCAAAAACCTTCAACTGGGGTTTCGTTCGAAACGTTCGAAAACGAAAATTTCATATTTTGCTCATATCCAAAAAAAAGAACACACCCACCGCTGTCCCATTTACAGCAGCAAAATTCCCTATTTTACTAACATCTTGGCGGTAAATAAAAAGAAACATCAGCTGCAGTTGCACTCGGTGTGTTCAATTTGAAAAGTCGGCTTTTTATCATCCACCCGTGCTAAACTGCATAAAGAAGGTCAAACAGTAACATTGCAGTATGTATGCACGGCAGGTTCTATTTAAATTAAATCAAGGTAGTGTCTATTATCCCGGTAACCGTGAGACCTAACACCAGAAACTTCTTACGGGCGTCGCCTCTTTGGCTAAGCACGCTACGCTGAGATTGTATGAGATAAATATTCATTAAAAAGCCGTGCTTGCAGCTCCCCTGTAGCACTGTAGAATAGCTCTTGGTTTCAGACGAGAAGGCTCAGGCTCTAGTCCGACATTGCGATGTCGTTTTTTAAGATTTCAGAATTTTTCGGTCCTCGTGACTTTGTTAATAACTTTTTACTCTGCTTTTTACTATATCAAGAGATCGATGCACAAGGCTGGGTTGAATTACGTTTAATATAATTCGTGTTCTGTGTCGTTGGGCTGGGTTAGATTAGGTTTGTTGCAGTTGGGCTTGAGTTTGGTAGGTTATGACGCATTCAGGGAGGTTAGGCTGCTTTCGTTGCGGTTATATGATGTTACGTTACGCTGGGACGTAATAGTATTCAGGCAGCCAGATTTTGGGAAGCTGCCATGATAATTTCTCGGGGGTAATGCTCACGGCTGCGGTGAGATCTGACGCCGCCTGAAATGAAGCTAAGCTTTATTTGTCGCTCCATAGGAGCAGGTTCTGATAAAGGCGAAAAGAAAACACGCCCGTGTGCACGCGATGTTGGCGCACGATAAAATTCCCCAGATGGTCAACATTAATCCGGAGCCCCTCTACTACAGCGCGCTTCATCGCCAATGTTGCGTTAGCACGTCACACCCTAGAATCAAATGAAATCCAATAGTAGTAGCTTAGAATCAGGCATTTCTTGACGGCTGATGGTAGGGCGACCGCCCAGTCTTTTGCTGCAATACTTTGTGATTGTCGTCCGAGCTTTTAAAGACTGACTTCACGTTTATTTGTCACCGGCGACGTTGGGAACGGGGAAGGGGCAGATTGCACCACGCTCTCAAATCATAAACACGGTACCCAAGCAGCAACGAAACACATCGAAGGTAACGTTTCGTTCCGCGCGCAATATTGCAGCACTGAATAGCAGTACAATGCAAAACCCCAGATAAAAAAGCAGGGTTCGCTCACCCATTTTCGAGCTTTGGAAACACAGGCGATGCGTAAACTCCTTCTTCTTCAACTTCGCTCCCAAACATGGACAGTTTAAACCGAGGGTGATTGTCCTTAGCATCAGGTAATACGGATCTCCAGCTGGCTATGCTATTTGATTCGTCTTGTTCTTGGTCTCCTTTCACCGTGTATTTATGTTACAAGAGCTTTCGCTCAAAACAGAGAGATAAACGTTTATTCACCTTATGGGGAAAGGAATAACGTTTTATTTTTTATCCGCGCAATGATAAAGGCTAGTAGGTTTGCGAAAATGACGAAAACACTCGCAATGTATTTTCTAAGGTGCTTTAAACGTGATGCTAATGTCAATTGAGTGAAAGAAACAAATCGGTGGAAGTTGCGGCTCCGATCGTCGTAAAGTGAAGTTTTACATTCCGTAGAGAGAGAGAGTGAGAAAAACAACGGTATTTATTCGAAAAGAAAGCCGAGTGGTTTGCTTCAATCTCAGCAACCGCATGCTAGTTGCTGTGGAAAACGAAAAGAAGAATACAAAGTGTCATTATATGACGGGGCTGTAGAAAGAAGACATAAAAAGACAGGATAAACAGCGTTCACTCAGTGGGACCAGCTTCATGAACACAATGGAAGTATTTCAAACCATTTCAGTGGCGCCTATCTGGCTCAGGTAATCAAACCTAGCCACTAGTGATTTCCGTTCAGCTGAAGGGGAGTTCCATGGAACAGAAAGTACTTACTTCCAAGCTAGAGGTCCCGGGACTAGGTGCTAGATTGTCTGCACCCAAAGGCCCCTTCTGGGCATATAAGCGGGACCATCTAACTGCAGGTGTTCCAAGGTTTCCCTTGAACCGTAGTTCTCGCAGTAAGAACTGCAGGTAGGGCCAAGCCAAAACAAGTAGACTAGTATGATCTGGTCAGCCCTTCGCTAAGGCATAGTCCGTGATGCATTGAAACCTTGATGTAACGAAGTTGCCCGAAGTTCCCAATTTTTCGGTACTTGCAGGTTTCGAGTTAATGCTCGCGGGAATTAAGCAAAAACGAAGCAATGGACATCAGTGAAGGTGAACTCACCTTTCGCGGATTTATTTCGGAGTGAAATACTTCGTGAGAGACGTCTCCAGCTTGCGCTAGAGGTTAGGCACTACATGGCGCTCTAAAGTAAAGGCCATCCCGTATCCCCAAACGTAATTTGCCTTTTTCCTTTTGCTTTCTGAGACTTTCTGGCGCCTTACCGTGTTGCAAGAACTAGACTTAGGCCAAAAGAGGGCCTTTTTGCAAAATTGATGCTGGCTACCGGAATCAGCATCGTTGAGAGGGTGGTAGCTGGAATACTATGCCGGGCGGCAACATTCTTCTTTCTCGCCAGAGGAGACGGCATTTAAAATTGTGCGATTTTTCTTGAAAAGAGACAGCTTTTCGTTTTTGAGCAGCAGCACTCATCACCGACGAATCTGTACCACAGAAACAAGGGGAGACGCGGGACTACACGCCGAAACGACAGCCTAGCACCTCAAAACCAAATTGTCGACCTAAAACCGCACTCACACGTGGAAACACATGGTAGTGGAACAACAAAAACCTGAGGGGTTTGCTAGCTGGTGTGGCGTCCAGCTACACAAGCGGAAGCAGAAGTACTTAATACATTAGCCACAGGATGTTGTTAGCCCCTCCGTTCATAATCATCATCATCATTCGCATTGTCACCATCATGAATTTCGTGTTTAGGCGATTCCAGACATTTTCACTGCTGCTCGCTGCTTACGGGATTGCCAGTATTCGCTAAATTAGTTCATTTGCCCGTGTGAGTTTTCAGTAAAACTGCAAAAAATAATGACTGATCAGCTCGCCGACGTTTCTTCATCTCAGTTAACTGTTGCGACGTTTCGCTACAAAGAAGTCGCAGACACATTGCCTTCAATGGGTGTGGCAATTCATAATTGTGCAGTCCAGGAATTTGTTACGTAGAGTTTTGTTACATCCAGGCTTAACTGTATAACGTTTCTAGCCAGCGTGGAAGTTTCTCTGGCAGCTCCACCCTGAGCTTAGGGTAGTTCAAAAAGAAATAATAGTGCAATGTAATGGAACAGAGAGGGTGCCGCTCAATGAAATCAAATGCGAAAACGTTTTAAGCGTGTGTCTCACGTGAATAATCACACTGAAAGTTTGCCCAAAGACCCCTCCTTGTGTACCGTTCGTGTATACATTCCAAAAGCTTACAGCAAAGACGACCCTGCAGGCCAATACTGTGCTTAGACGCCACCAACTTGTAGCGCAAAGGACGTTGTACACCCATTAACGGGGGTTTAGTCGCCTCCAAGTGCGTCCCGGGCCCCGGGGGTACAGTACACGCAGGTCAGCATTATCTGGCGAAAGAAAAAACCCAGCGGCTTGCCTTAGCATCTTCGACCTGCAGCAGCAGCAGCACTGGGACATCAGGGTGGAGAGCCAAAGTAATCTGCGCTTTAAAAAAATTGGCTCCAATCCAGGCTGTGAAGGCGGTTGGAATGCAAAGCTTTAAACGACACCCACCACACTTGCCCATGCGACGTAACTTGAATTCACACACGTGGCTCTACAAAAAGTGAAATCAGAGATTCGGCCATCCGTTGCCTGGAATTCATGGGGGCGGCGTCCCGAACGCAGCGGCGTCCTGAAAGAGCTGCGGACGCCGCGGATGTAACCCGGACATCAATCGGGAGAAAGAAAACGCAGACAAGTGTCCTTCGAAGGGTGAGACTCCGAAACCTAGCCATCCTGATTTGCTATCTTGGTCTTACCCCACCACGCGACAAAAGCGCAGACACCGACGCAACTCCGCATGTGAGCTCAGTGATTCCCATTTATACCGATTTAAAATACTTTAGTAAGTTTGGGAATTGCGACACAGCTGAGGGAAATTTTAGAATCGCTATTTTGAGAACCAGTTGCTAGTTTCGCCGTTTGTAATAACTCCTAGAACACAACCCTATTGGTATTCACAAGTTTAGAAAATGGAATCCAAATCGTCGCAAGCACTGCGCAAAAGGTAGCGTTTCTCTAGCGGCCAGATGTCTGTCCGTGGTTTCTACATTTAGTTTTCCCGCCCTGCAAACCAATTCTTAACGTATGTTTGCCGTGCGACCCCTTACTTCCGTCGGGTGCGTGTTATGGTGGTGGGCCCGCCGAACAAGTTAATCAAGCCGTCCGAAGGCAGCGCACAATGGACGCGAAGCTGCGCCAAATCAGGCACAAAACAAGCGTCCCTAAAGCAGACGACAAAGTTGTATCGCCGACGCCGGCGTTGGCGAGCAGGCACTTCCACGCGGGGAACACAGGGTTAATTCTCCGCACCATCTACAGTGTGCTCCTTGATTGAGACCCTCCGGCCCTCTTTTCCTTCCCGCCGCCTCCGCGGCGTTGGAAGTTTCATGTCCGGCACGCCACGAAGGAACCGTTCGATGGTAGGGCTACAAATATCTGCTTTAAAAACGGCCGCGTATCTGCTCCTTTGCAAATGTTGACGGTAGATGATAGTCGACTCGCACCCCTGCCAAGTAAACGCCACCCTTCCCTTTACGCTCACATATCATGCTCTTCCGCTCCCGTCTCGTTCCTCCCAAGATAACACACTAGAGGTCTGCTCAAGCCAATTTAAAGTTACCGCCTTCCACTGCTCAAAGTCGAGTGCCTCGATCACATTGCTGCCGTACGGCAGAGACGCGCGTGAATCGAAGCACCCTACTCTAACGTTTATAGAACCACGTTGCCCTACTCAACGAGCTTTTCAAGCAGAACGTGCAACCTATTTAGTGGAATCTTTTATTGAGGTAGCCGTTTGATTTCTTAAATGCCGCCCGTAGCTATAATAGCGCGTGCAACAGCAGGCGGCGGTTTCCTGAATTTGTTGTAGTATTTCATTTGGTATCGCAAAAACCAAGTATCCAGGAATTTTTCAACAAAGAAACACTACAAAACATCACTTATGCATTGTTTTTTGCCTCTCATTTCCCGAATGCCCTGTTCTTGTTGAACAATGTAGAAAAGCATGACCATTTGCACCAGATATTGACGTTTAGGTTTGGCTGTGGCTATATAAGACTATTGCGCAGCTTCTGTTTCACTTTGGTCGGGTAGCTGTATCTAGTCACAGACAGACAGACAGACAGACAGACAGACAGACAGACAGACAGACAGACAGACAGACACCAAAATTTCTGTCTTTAAGTACCCCCGAAAATACCAGCGTCAAGAGAAAATCTCCATTCCGGTAGGCCAGCCTCGGTGGTTGTCGGATCAAATGGACGAGAGGACGCGAAAGCGTGAATACGGCAATGAGATGCGTTCATTAGGGAGGACCTTTACCTTGTCCGGGGACTTCGAGGAGTAGAAGGCGTCTTGCGTGCACACTTTAGTAAAGCGGAGGGGGGGGGGGGGCATGTTTTACACTGTTCCTGCGAACACGAACAGTGTTAATCGGAACAGTTTAATTACATTAAGGGTGCACGAGTGAAGGCATATGGTTCACATTAGTACTACGCCTGAATCGGCGAGCCCTGAGGTCATGATGCCTCAGCTACATTATCACACACGTCCAAAACTTCCTCAATTTCACATGACGATTAAAACACGGACGGTTTCGAAACAAAGCTCTTTTTCGTCCCGTGTTATCTGCAGCATACTTGCGCATCAATCGCCTTTTTTATAACATTAGAATACCTTATGACTTCCCTAGTGATCCCATATCTGTGAACCGGAAGTATGGCGGTATGATAAAAATAAAGAACTCACCCGTGTTCAGAGCATTGACGAGGGACATGCTAAAAATGTCTGATTATTCTTCTGTGTTCCGATGGTCCTGTATTTGGGCATAATGGCTATAATGGCCGATAATCCCGGTATCCTTGGTATGCAGACTGTGCATTTCAATAACAAGGGGGTTTGTTGCAGAATCAAATGAGATGATGCAGATCGCCTTTCAGGGAATGTCGTAATTTGTGCAACGATATTTTTTTGCAGGTGTCCAGCCTCATGGCAGGGTTTCTGGAGTACAGCTTGCATTAGCTATATGTAAGTAGTTAAGTGCATGCGCAGCTCTCGAGATTTTAAGTAGAAAACGAGGGAAAACAGTTGGGCGATGGAATTTAGAGAATTTTGTTTTTACTCTTTGACACCGTTCTATGCGTTGCGCCCGGAAGGATTACGCGCCTAAAGCAGGTGCCATTGGGAATTCTTAGTGGCATGACCTGCCCGATTTTCCAGTAACGAAGACCTCAAATTTTTATGAGAAGGTTAACACGCAGATGTAGTAAACGATGACGACGGAGTTGGGAGCATGCGGCCTGGTGGGTCACTGTCATAGCCGCCATTTACACCCTGTGAATTGATCGTTCATCATCCTTAACCATCGTTCGTCTCATTTGCTCCGCCGCCATGTAACGTCTTCGTTGTATGGTGCAGTCATCCCCATCCTGGTCCCACCATCGCAATGTCTCGGCCTCGGCGCAGTCGTCAATTCTGAGAGACCCATGAAAACCACTCCCAGTCTCTCCGCAACCAGCAGTACACCAATCATCCGCCCGTGACCAGACCAACAACATCAGGCGCAACCAAGTGAGAATAGACGATACCAAGGGAAGATGCCATGTCCCCAGCCCTCCCTTCCGGTGTGGATGCAACTACCTGAGATGCTTCGCCACTGAGTTGTCGATGTTGCTGCTGCGGCCGCAAGCATCATCGACTAGACCACTGTCATCATTGGTGGCAGGCATTCATTCAGGATTTGTGGCCATCGCATTGCTCCACCTCATCTCACCTATCCCTCGGTTGGGACCTCGATGGGGATAGTCGCTTCCATCCGGGGTATGTTACCAGGGTCATTTCAGATACGATCGAATAAAGCACGGCTGGTCGACCACTTCAATTTTTTATTGAAATTGTTCTACCGCATTGCCTAAAGTATTTGATGTGCGGATTTACAAATATTTTCAGCGGAAAAAATTTTGCCCGACAGAAACAAAATTTGGACCTTAGAAGTGTGGACCCCGCCATTTACCTGCCCTTGGGCAGCTGCCAAATTTAGCGACTTCCACCAAAAAGTATACACATCACGCGGAAATTGCAATTTTTATGCTTAATTTACGCCAGGTGTACATTTCCCTGAAAAAATGCCGTTAGCTAGGCATACATATTTTTTGTAGTAAATTTCCAAATCACGCACAGAGCGCATTTTTTTGTTTATTTTGCAGACAAATATTCTCGTAAGTAATGGAAGTAGAGCGTTCACATTTTAGATGGGGCTGTTGGTGGCAGCTACAAATAAGGGCCGTAAACATCGCTCCTTTGCAACCTTCCGGGATAGTTAGTGTTTCGAGCGTCAGGAACTCGCCTATTGGGCATTTGTGACACTCTCCAAGAAACACTGTTTTGATACCGGACTGCACAGGAATGTAGCCCTCAATCCCCTGGCTTGATTTGTGAGTTTCTAACGTTTTAAGAAGCGGCAAAAAAGATATCATATTTGGCACGGTAGACGCCGACACACACTTCTTGCGGTGGACTACATTTGATACAACGTTTCCGCAACGAGTGAAACTTTGTTTGCCCAATGTTTGCGTCAGGATTTCGTTCCTTGAAAGTGGTGAATGCTCCTCGAATCGATTCTGGATAAAGCGTTTTATGAGAATAGTTTTTCTCCGTCACACACAACCGAGTTGACGTCTTTTTTATTCCGACTTCGTCTCGAACCCTCCAGTCGTCTCTCGTGAAGTATTCTCATGCCGTGTAAATACAGTTTTTACTTTTCCCTTTGCCTCATGTACGTGTCCGACTGATACCATACGCGTGCTTTTCCCTCAACTTCATCGAATTGTTCATCAGTAACATAGACACTTCTAAATAAATCTTTTGTACTTCGTTCTTCAGGGACGACGGCAGCAACATGAGTAGCTGGCAACGCTCCCTTGAGGGTGAACACGTTACAAATGGTTCTCGAAAGTTGTGGTTGAACTCGGAGCACATGAAGCACTTTTTCTCTGTTGAGTCAGATGCGGTCTTCGTGCCATACGCAGCGCGCATGCTCGAGCGCACCTTTTTGGTCACAGCTTCCTCCAATCCCTTTTGCTTTCGTATGACATACACGGGTCTGTACCGTTTTCCCACTGCACTTGACGGTTTCATGGAGACAGTTCAGGAAGAACGCCAAGATTTACGTGCTCCACAGCTTCCTCGGCAGTCACAAAAACGGCGGCGTCAGGCTGGGACATCTGCAGAGAAATTTCTTTAGTAAAGTGCATGAAGAACTGCTGACACCAGTGATCATCTTCACTGAAATTTTCAAAGTTGTCTCGCGCCGAAACGATTTTGAAGGCACTTATGTCCAGGTCGTTAGCACTGCGAAAGGTTCGTTTCTGTGGTAGCCTCCGCCGTCACTTGTCGAGATAGCCCACAAAAGGCAATCGATGAAGGCTACACTTCGCTGCTGTAGCGGCGCGTGTCCACCGCGCCGAGGCGACGACGACGACGAAGGCGGAACCACGAGGCGCACGCTCACGTGCGCTCGTGCTGGAGGAATAAAAATCAGTTCGCGCCCAAACGCCACCGGGAAGAGCCATAGAGCTCGTGTGGGTCCCGGCTCACTCGCGGGTAGCAGGCAACACCATCGCCGACTACCATGCCCGAGAAATGTCAATCCGGGCCGAGAACGAGCCGGAAGAGCTACCGCACCCGGTTACCAGCTTTCGGGACATTACCCGGATGTACCGAGAGGAGAGGTGCAGACTGCCGGAACCGCACCCCAAACTGACTAGGCAACAACAGACGATCCTGCGTCGAGCGCAGGCGGGATCGCTTGCGCATCCCGTACTGATGAACCTCATGTACCCTGCGGAACACGATACGCTCTGTCCGTTTTGCAAAAGAGAGAGGGGCACCCTGCCGCACATCTTGGCAGAGTGTACAGAACTCAAGACCCCCCCTCCTTCCCTTCCCCATAACACCCCCAATCCCCAACCCCTTGAGCGATGGGAGACCTTGTTGACCAGCCCCGCCCTGCCGACTCAGCTCGCGCTGACAGACAGGGGCCAGGAGCTGCTGGGAACATATGGGTCCCGTAACTAGAGAACCACCCCGTCTGGTGCCAGCGCGCACCACCGATTTCTTGGGCTCAGTAAAAGTTGATTCCTCCTCCTACTGTCGTGGCTGGTTGTCACTGCGCCGGTCGCGACATGATTTGGTGACGTGGACCGAACTCGCCTCTTCTGACCGCGCCATGTCGGACCCTTCGGCTTCGCCGGATTCTGCGGGCCAACTACAACCCGGCGCAGCTACGCCCGCCCACGAAGCAGCTCCGCCTGCTCACGCTACAACCGCGGCTGTGCACAGCGCTACTCTACCCCCGTTTTGGACTCGCAACCCGCGGACATGGTTCACGCAAGTCGAAGCGCGCTTCCGTCTGCATCGCATCACCAGCCAGGAGATGAAATATGACGAAATGACGAAAAACAATAAACACACAAGATACAGAATAACAAGCCATATATATACAAAAACAATAATACTTATAACGAATAAATAAGTGATGGAATGAAGACTGAAATACAACCGTTGCCAAATAGCGGGGACGCAGCGCAAGGCACTCTCTCCGTGTTACTGAACTCAAAACTCGTAACCATTTAAATACATACAGCCCCCTTCCTTCCGAACAGTCTTTTGCTCAGGCGGTCAGACAAGCCCCCTGCCCCTCATTCAGGCGAACAAGAACATAAAAATAGTCGACTCAAACAAAAAAAATAAAGATCGCAGATGTGTCGCCCCGGACCCCATCAGGTTCAAGGGCGTTTGCCTTCCTGTTCGGTCGCTAATTTAGTAATCGAACCAGTGAGTACAGAGAAGGACCAAAGAGGGGCGCGCTACTTGGAGGCGTTACCCCCGCCTGGGTCGTATGTGGCCGATGTTCATTTTTTGCTTGCCATACATGTAATGACAATAGGGTGAGCGTCCGTGAAACCTTTATTTCAGGCAAACAAAAGTTACGTCCAGACTCAAAAAACTAGACTGTGTGCACCTTGTAGAATTGTCAAATAGTTGGCGTTTTGAACTAAATATAGCGCATCACGGCAGCAGCGCACGAAAAAAGAGCGTTCATAATCTAATGCAAAGTTTAGAGAGTTTTAGAATAACGTACGCAACCATACGCAAACAGTTAGCGAGCGCTATTTCTTTGCGTCGTTCTCACTGCGCATGCGCCGTACGTTAAGCCGGTTCTGCGTTTAGCGGACGGACGCTATTTCAGCGAAATAGTGTGTGTACGTGAGGCCGCTTGCATTTCCAACATGGCGGCAAGTAGCCCTATAAGCATCCACGATTCCGCTTTTCTGTCGACAGTAGTTTGCTCTCGATGGACCAAGTTATTTGCCCCTGTGTTTTTAAATACGTCGAGTGCTTAGCACATCACCCCTCGCGCAACTCCATATCGTCGTGACGTCGCTGACTGCCCGAACGAAGCTTTGTAGCCAGGCCATCGACCGAAGCGGTGCGTGCGTGCGTGCGTGCGTGCGCGCGTGCGTGCGTGCGCGCGTGCGTGCGTGTGTGTGTGTGTGTGTGTGTGTGTGTGTGTGTGTGTGTGTGTGTGTGTGTGTGCGTGCGTGCGTGCGTGCGTGCGTGCGTGCGCGCGCGTGTGCGTGCGCGCTGTGGGCGCGTTCGTGATGAAATGGGACAGTGCTTCCCATGTCCCGTTTCATGGGACATGGGACAGTGCTTCCCGTGCTCTGGATTATCTTTCTCGAGCGACGTACTACTCAACCTCGCATCGGGTATGTACAGTGTTCGTGGCTAAAAGCCCTCTCGGCTTGAGTGCCAGAGTTCAGTGACTTGCTGTTCAACCCCGCAAACCGCGCGCGGGGTGAGTGCCGGATTTACGACGGGCAGGAGGAGGCAACCGATCGCCGGTAAATTGCAGTTCAGACTTGCAACACTTGTCGTGACGTTGTGTTTGTTCGAAACGCCTCTCTGGATTCTTCTGAAGTTGAATAAAATGTATGCGTCAAACACGGGCATTCGGTTCATGTCGTTCAGTGCGATTGCACGAAAGACGTTCCGCGGTACTTCAACGGTGTCTTTATGGAACTTACTCAGGTAAGAGAATGTTCATGCCGTGCTGTGGCCGTGTTGTATTCAGTACTAACGGCAAAGCGTTTGTTTACAATTGTTTGGATAGTCGTAAAATCTCCAAGCACACCGGCACTCCGCTCGCAGATTAGCCGGCGAGTCATTTCGCAAAACAATAGACAGATGGCGCCGTATGCACTAGCGTGCCGCTACGCAAAACTGATGAGACGCTCTACTAAAACTCCGCTCGCGGTGTTTACGCAGCGGGACGCAAACATTTAGCGTTTAGCGTACGCAAAGGCAGCAAACGCTGTACTAAAACTCTCTATTGACAGCAATTGCGAAATCTAGAGGAAGCTCTAAACACAGACTCGAGGAACTCCTAATTGCACGATTTACCTTCGTACATTGCAGCGGTTTCCCACCGCAGGAAAGGTGCGCTGTATCCCTGCTGCGCTTAGAATGGCGCACGATATTTCTGGTACTCAAGCAAGTAACGTTAGAAGAAATGATCTGTGGAAAGCTTCAAACTGGAAGATGCGTTTTTTCAACTGTGGGAAACGTCAGTGTTCGCCACCCTCAGCCACTTAATCTGGCAATGCGCCGCATTTTCCTTGTCCCGCCCAATACTCGTCAACGCTTTGCCAAGTGATTCCTCGCAAGACGACCCCCCCTTCGAAGACGGTAATTTTATCACAGCCCTAGGGGTGTTCGGCCTAGAGAGTGGCCTCTCGAGATTATTGTAAACCGGGGCCTACCCCGATCGTAGTAGTTGACTTGACTGCACTCACATGATCCCAACCCTAGCATGGCTCTGCTGGCGGCAATGATCCCTTCTATGGCGTTGAAGGACACATTATTTGTGCTACTCGGCTACTTCTCTCTGCCTCTTCTCCATTTTCCTTTATTGTGGTCGCACGACCTTTCTTTCGAAATAAAGGATTACAACAACAACAACAACAATTACGCGCTTTAACCCAGAGTTCCACAGTTTTTTCTTCAAACTGTGTACGTTCAGCGGCGCGCTTAATTTTTATTTTCGCTCCAAAAATCACATTCAACTTTCATTTTCGCTACAGAACTCTTTGAAGTATTATCTATAAATAATCGTTGGGCTTGGGTAGAAAAGATATAAATGTCTGCCCAATCGGTAGAAGTTGCTCTCCCTGTGTCGTGTTCCAGGACGTCGTGAAGACCTGGCCCACGAGGCCTCTGTCTCGTGCTCTAGGCGCGGCAGGAACAAAACGATGCACCATATTTTTATTACCATTGAAGTACATACACAGACAAACAACTGAGGAGAATTTCAGCGAAGTCGAAGAAGTGTATTTTAATAAATCTATATACTTGGAGTGTTTTCCATTTTTCTATAAACTTGCGCGCCAGTTGCTTTTAAAGACGACAGTCTTTCTTGGGCTACTTAAACCGAGAAATTTTGGTCTGTCTGTCCGTCTGTCTGTCTGTGACTCGATTCAGCCACCCGGCCAAAGCAAAACAATGCGTGCGCAATAGTCTTATATAGTCACAGCTAAATCTACCCGTCTATATCCGGTGTAATGTTCATACTTGTCAACATTGTTGAAGAAGAACAAGACATTACGCAAATATGAGACAACAAATCAATACAGAAAGGATATTTGCAGTGTTCCTTTATAAAAATTCAAACATGCTTGGCTTTTGCGAAATTAAATACTTCATCAACTGCACAAAAAGAATTCACTCCGCTGTCGCCTGCTGTCGCCCGCGCCACTATAGCTTCTGGTGCCATTTTAAGAAATCAACCGGCAACAGTTACGCAAAGTTCCACTAGATAGTTTCCACGTTCTCCTTGCAACGCACGTGAAGTAGGGAAACGCGGTTCTATAAACGTTGAAGTAGGGTGCCTCGATTAACGCGCGTCTTCGCCGTACGGCAGCGTTCGCATCGAGACACCCGGTTTGGAGCAGTGGAACGCGGGAAATTTAAAATGATTTAAGCAAACATATGGCGTCTTTACCTTGGGAGGAGCGCGACGCAAGAGGAACAACATGAGAGGTGAGCGGTAAAGCAAATTTACTTCGCAAAAGCCGATAAAGACTATCGTCTTTTGATGGCATTTGCAACGAAAGGAGCAGATACGCGGCCAATTTTTTAAACGAGGCTTGAAAAGACAGGATCCTCAATTGTACTTGTCAGGCACGGCCATCGCTAAAAGTTGAACGCTCGAGCTTCAATACTTACCAAAAAATGTGCGGAAAAGTACGGAACAAGTTGCCCCCTGAGAAACATTTGGAAATTTATGAAAAAAAATTGTTTTTTTCTAGCCAAGAAGATTTTTTAGGGAAGTATACACCAGGCGTAGATTAGGCATAGAAATTACCATATGCGCCTAGTGAGTATAATTTTTGCTCGACTTCATTTCATTCGGCTGCGCCCCAGGGGCAGGCAGAGGCCAGGGTCCACCCGGGTGCTTTGCGAAATTTTTCAGGCGTGCTCGCACCCACCATCCCTCCGACTCTATAATCTCTCCCAACCATGAGCAGGGGGAAGGCATGCTGGCCAGGCTGAACCCCGGCGAACCGCTTCGGCTTATTGAAAGGGTCCGCCTAGCAGCGACCGCCCAGGGACTGCTGGACTGAGAAGACCCCCATTGCCACTACTCCAGATCTAATATAAAAACGAAGCTTATTCCTCGTTCTCCTCGGACAATTTTTCCCCCGAGAATATTTGTGAATCCGCACATTACATACACGTGGAAATGATGCATAACAATTGCAAGCAAGTTGAAGAGGTCGACCAGCCATGCTTTGTTCGATCGTATCTGAAATGACCCACCATACAGAAGAGATGACGAAGGAGGGGGCACCACCCGGCCTGGCTGGGCTCTGTCATGGCCGCCATGTACATACTGTAAAAAGATCGCTCATCGTCCTCATCCGTCGTCCGTTTCATTTGTTGTTTCCCCACGTGAAAACCTGACCTGATGTCTATTGCATACTAGAGCCAAAGTATTTCTGGTTCTGTTTGGGTATTCTATGCATGCAGTTGTGGGTAATCGGTGTAGAGGTGGTGGGTTAGTAATGGCTTGTGGTGCTTCAAAAAGATTGGTCCTGTGAAACATTTGGGCCCTTGGTTGAGCTGGGTAGTCGTGTGAAGCGTAGGTCGTAGCAAAATGAACATTTATTGCGTTGGTAATCGCGTAACCGTCCGGTTCAGTTATTCTGGCGAACAGAAATTTGTACAAGTATAAGGCACTAACTGACGGTTATCCGAGGGGTTTCCTGATTGGGCTGACAAAAAATGGGAGGATATTGCACCAGTACATCTAATAAACTTATTAGGTTTCGTTGGTTTTGTTGAGTGTTGCAATTGAATTGATGGGACTGCAGCGGGAGCGACGAGGCGTTGGTTGAGACGATGAAATCGGGAAGCATTGGGCGACGTAACGTTGGTTGAGGAGAGGCACCATGGATTCCACTGGAGACTGGTGCAGGTCCCAAGCTATATGTTACTTTGTCGATGCCAAGATATTTCAAGAAGCGCTTCCCCTTGTGCTAGTTGAGTTCCGTTTTCAGTGGAGTGAGTCGTTCAGCGGCATGGGATTGAATGAGGCGGGTAGGTATACGGAGGCCACGTGCGAGGTTAAGCTCTTGGTTTGGCCCATTACCTAATGGTGTTGATCACACCTACATTTGCTTAATTTTTAGTGTGCTCCGCACAGTATACGTGAAAACACCACGAACTCTTAGCCTCAATTGGGTGGTAAGTAGGATGCGTTGCTACGAGAGGATGCATTACACGCGTGCACGATTTAGGGATCAGAGTAGCAAGAAGTGCAAAAAATGAAACACAGGCAACCTACAAAGTTCGTCCATTTGTTCGCAAACATTTATAAATTGAGAAAGGTGTTTAAGAAAAGAAAAAGAAAGGAAGGGGGTAGGTAGTCCTGTTAATCCGGGAAACCAAGCACTGCCGCCTCGTCCTTGGCTTGGTTGTTCAATAAAAACCCAGGTCTCCAAGGTGGCCGCGCCGCAGCAAGCACTCCCTTTTCTCCATGGGGTGTTCGGGCATTGTCACGTGAGGTGGGTTATAGTGTTGCCTCGGCCCGCGCAGCGACGGCATACCCATGGATATGGTGTGCGAGAGATGCTTTGCCGGTAGGTATAATTGTAATAGGTATGTGTTTGAAGTCCATGCCACATGCGGACTTTGAACGTGTTGAGGGGCGGGAAGGGGTCGGGAACTGTTTGACGGAACCAATGTAATGGTGGATTATGTCGGAGTAAGTTGCTGGGTAGTGGGAGTAGAAGCAGGGAGATGCCAATGAGTCGTCGTAATCTTCTGCTGTCAATACCCGACGGGAGATTCGTGGATGCGGAATGGCCCGACTGGCTCCTAGGAAGAGTTGCGTGGGCGGAGGTCCACTCGATCCACGCGGGAGGTAAGTCGATTTATTGGCTTAGAATAGCCGACGAAAGGGCGCTAAAATTTATCAGGAGGCGTAATGACGATAGGCCTATGCTCAATTCGTGATGACGGTGATTTCGGGGTTTGCTGCGAGAATGAGGGCCAGTGTGAAGGCGTCCTCTTCCGGGACCGTGGTTGAGGTTGTGCGTATGGCAGATGTGGTCAGAATTTTCCAGTTTGAGCTCATGCGATGGCATGTGCTGCTCGCTTCAGTACGTGGCGGGATCAGGGTAATATTACGTGGGGTTGGTTCTGAATAACCTGAGAAGGAGCTTTGCGCGGTGGGCTGGAATGGTGCATTGAATATAGCGTGTATCGGTACCCGCAGTGGGGTGGCAGAGTATGCCGAGAATTTAAATGAGAAGGGCTCATCTATCCGGCTGTAGAGAAGTGATCATACCGTGGGAGGTAGGGTGACACAGTGGATCTGACTTTAGTACTGGGCTTCGGGTAGTTCTGGTAGAGTATTTGGGATGCCTAGATTCAGCATATCTTTTGTAGGTGTGAAGGACGGTAGTCCCAGTGCTTTCTTGGTAGCTTGTACTAGCCTGGTGTCAAGTTTGTTGCGCTCTTGCATCTGCAAAGTGGAGCGTATGTTAAGGGACAGCTCATCTCTGTCCGAGTAAGTTGACAGGCGCTAGATGACATGGGTCAGCTGAGAGATTATCCATTGTAGAGGCGTGAAATGGCCATGCGTGTTCATCGTGATGGAATGGCACTTCGTGAAATTTGGAGGTTTCAGCTTGAGCGATTGGTTTTCCTTTGGTGTGGAATGCTGAATCGAGAGGAGGATGTCCCTGTACTCTGCGAAGAGTTTTTTTGCAATTTTACAGGACTGCACAGCGTTCTAAAGCAAGCATATCCAGTTCCCTATCGCATCACCCCTGCTAGCCTTCCTACGCACCACCCCTACCGGGCTGCGAGATGTTGCATGTGTCTCGGCTAAAGCCGTTCCACCGTCACCCCAATCAGAGATTACGGCCAGGCGCCTGCCTTCGCGGAGGGGGAGATTAGTGATATCAGCCATTCACGGAGCGCGAAGCTTCCTTTATTTATCCTTGAAATCATCCACACCCTTGAATCTTCGGACGGCAGAACACTTTGTCTGCTTGCTTGGCAGCTCTATTATCGCCGCTTTTGTCTCGGCTCGTTGAGGCTGGTCACAAGAAAAACGGGCCTGCTGCTATTGAACTGCCTTTTCCCTAACAAGATGTATATATAGCCACCCGAAAGAAGTAATACAGGCAAAGCAGTGTCCTGGGTCCACAGTCATGGCACAAAGGCGTGTATGTAGCCTGATGCAGGATTCGCACCAGTGCGCGAAAGAGTCCCACTAGAGCACACAGCTAACCACTTCACACACCACATGAAAGGACTGGAGTGACCGCAATCATAGTATTTTTATTCGCATATACTTCCCATTTCAGCGTTGTTGTTCCCCCATCAGCTTCTCAACCAAACAACGCAGCATGTTATCGTCAAGGTTTAACGTAACAAAGAATGAATGATGCACCACAATAGCTACCCATCATCACGATAACGATGTACTGAAGTATCACGTAATCTGAGTACATTGTACAAGAGATAGATAAATATACAGGCCACCCACGTTTAAGCATTACAATTCAAGCAAGCTGAAACCGAGGGTAGCGGTGGCAAAAGCTCCACGTGATTGCGAGTGCCCAATATATCTATCGTGCTTCCTTTCTAATATAACTAACTAATTGTACCGCCGGTTTGGCCCGCCGGTGCACAATCCTTCCCCCGTAGTTTGTGCGCTCAGGAAGAAACATTCCCTCACGGTGCACCCGTCGCCGCACAAGCCATCCCGCATTGTCGGAGGCCAGGCTGTGTCGCACCGCGCTCTCGGTGCCACGGTGAGTGGTTTCGTAGGAGAAGGGTGCAGGGGAAAGAGGGATCGCCGTCGACATCGGGTGAACTGGAGTCTTCGTCGCACTCATTGAGGTCTTGTAGCGCCGCAAACCTTTGGGGTCATGTGTTTCGCTTCCGACGACGTTCGGTCCCGCATGGTAAAGTGAATGAACTCTCTTGAAGGACGCCGGCCTGGTAGAACCAATTCGTTCCTGAGGAATGAATAACAAAGAAAACTACATTCCAAAGTATGCGAAAATACAGATTGACCTAATCACGCGATACGCTGCGGTATCCGCAGCACTCTGTAACATTTTGTAATTTCTGTGCATTTTTATTCTATTCTCAACGCCCATTATAGATATTACAGCTTCAACTACCCGAAAATTAATCAGGAGCTCAACCTAACTGCCTCTCAAAATAGGTTTAAAGGTCAATGATATTAAACCTGTTTCCTAATTATTCAGAGTGGACATAACTACAAAATATAAACTTTATACAAAGCTTAACGAAACGCACCGGACAAATGTTTGAGTCTGACAATACGAGTCTGTTTAGGCGGTGGGTCATAGCTGGTGGGATGTAACACTTCTCCTCCGGCCAATGGGCGCCACGACTTCCGTTTAGCTTTATACGTTGATGAATTCCTAAAACCACTCTAGTATATTTAATGCGCTGCTTTCAATGGCCGTCCAAACTTTTAAATTTCGGATGTATTCAGGCAACGCCCCAGTCATTCCATACTGTGGTGGATGCTACCCGAAATGCTTGTCACCGCGACCAGTACGAGTCCATAGATCAAGCAACAATAACCATGGCTACCTTATGAGCAGCCCTCGCCATGAGCATACACCTCATACAATGAACTCTTTCTTGGCATAGCTGACATTGCACCGTATGGCATAAAAATGGAAGCAGATGAGATCCTGAGACTGGGCGAGACAAAGGACATAGGTATGCCGTTACAATGGAGAGGCGGTAAGTGTTGCAGAGAGAAGATGAAAGAAGAAAAGTGCTAGAGACATTCTGTCTTGCTACTGCAGCAGCTCTTCGTGGCATCAAATGCCGTGTACGCGGCACAGCCGTTAAAAACTAAGAGGGAGCAAGGTAAACGTGCCACCAACCACCAGACGGCTGTGAAGCAGCCTATAGCCTCCCAAGGCGCACCTTTTTGAACTCCCTACCACATCAGCTCAGGCGGCCAAACTCATGGGAGGGGGATGGCAGGTGGAAGACACGTGGACCTTTGCATTCGGGTTGGCTTGAGCAGAGGCTACAGGCATCCGGAGTAGCGAACGCTTGGCCACTACACCACACATGTTCTTTCGTTCCCTTTTCTTCTTGTAATCCGCGTAAACGGCTGGCCAGCAAACAATGTTGCCGCCATGTCCCACATATTGGTAGCACAATAAATGAACATACGACAAACCGTTGAAAGTCTGAAAAAAAGCGCGTCATTTTATTCCTCATACACACACGTAACTCCAAATGTGTGGCTTATTAAAGCTTTTTGAACAAAAGCATTGTAAAGAAGTCGGAAATGCCTCCAGCATTTTTATGGAGTGCGTGAAATATTTCCGGCTGTTGAGAATGGTTCCATCTTTCAAGAAGTGTAAAGTTAGTTATAGTGATGCTTTTGACATGCAATATTCAATCTTGGGCTTTTTTAAAAGTTGTAATGCAAGCCTTTAAAGGCATCGCTCGAAGACGAGTAGCACGCTCTCCCGGTGTGATAAAAATCCTCAAAAGACCCTGCAACCCTTGTTTGATTTTTTTTTTTGAAATCCGAACATCTTCCCGAACGTAGTCGCGGCTGCAAAGTAAATCAGCCAAAAATTGCTGCTCTCTGCTCATAAGATTACTTAGAACCTTAGTGTTGAGCTTGGTCTTGGCGTTGTTCGACTGCTGGAATTACGGCATTAAAGCGGTGTACCGGCTATTCTCCCGGTTTTCCTCCAGTTGTAATCAGGTTCCCGTTTGATAGCCAGGTTAAGAAATGAGCTACAATGCAAAAAAGGAAGGCGTATCTGCTGCGATGGGAAAGCCACGCGGTGCCGCTGAGTGCCGGCGTTAACTATAGCATTCGCGGTGTGTCCGGACGCAAACGAGAGTGAAATCGTTTATCGGAAGTGTTGCACAGACCGTTTAATATTCACATTATATCGGTTTTTCTGAATGGAATAAAAGTGCAACGGTCTCTTGTCCCTTCGCCCCGACACCTATCACTTATACCGTTGGATCAGCTGTGGCCAAACCCCTCCATGCCGGTACGTGTTACTGTGCCTAGCCAGCCAATAGGCTGGGTGAGAAAGAGGGCACTTCATGGTGCCCCTGTGGGTGGTATTCCTGGGAGTACAGGGGTGCCTTAGGTGCCTTCGCTTTTCCTTCAGACATCAGAATACGCGTTGTAAATACAACCTCAAGAATGTCTCGCTGTGATGCGGCATTTGCCCGAAAAAGGTTGCGCGATAAACACGCACGATAAATGCTTTAACTCTTTGATTCGTATTGAGAGAGTGGGGGACGAGTTCTCGGAGTCGACGTTTATTGTCCTGCTCGGAGCGAACGTTCCGCGAAGCGCGAGACAAACGACGATGATGACGATGATGATATACAGATGGTAATGGCGATGGGGCTTGAATACAAAAGATTGGGAAGCGTATCCCTCAGTGCTCACACTGGCCATGATAGTGGCGGTATCGCTTGCACTGCGTATCACATTAATGTAACGCCGCGAATGCTCACAGTATATAATTCGTACCTGGAGGAGCGGCGAAGCCTATAGGTATCGCCAACTAAAAGGCCCTCTGCGGGATATTCTTGTCGCAGCAGAGACGCCTTTCTGTTCTTGCTTTTGTTTTGGGGTGACTTGTTTAGGTGCCTGTCCAATGTGCTTAAGGCGGCCTCCGTAAAAAGCACGCCAATAGCCTCTAAATCGCTCGAATGACGACCACCTATTTTGGGGGAATGCCAAAATTGAAAATAGAAACCAAAATGTTAAGTAACAGAGTGGCCGTTTCCCAAATACAGCATGGAACTTAACCAGCTATTTTTAGCTGACGTACATAGTGACCGCCATTTCTCATTTCTGAATGAACTTGTTTGACTACCTTCTGCGAGCATTTCAGATTCTTTTGAAACCTCACGAAATGTTACAGCATGTCTTTAAATTAAGGTGTAACAGTGGTAGATCAATGCAGCTGTTCAGGGAAAATTTTAAAATATGCAGTGTAGGCCACCCTTTGGGTGGTGATTCGAGAAGACCGAGGTTTTCCCCCGTCGGTGAAAAAACTCAGTGTTGCACAGAACTATAATTTTACTATAGGTTGCGGCCTATTCGCCTCTTCGGCTGAGTATGCCTAATTGCAGCCAGTATTTACTGTCCACGGAAAAACACGATGCTGGCAAAGCGTTGGAAGAAATGTTTTTTGTACGGCGTTGTTTTTGGGATAGTAATCGAAGAATGAATGCGTGTGGCATGATTCGTGAACTTTAAGGAGATGACGGCCTTGTTATGGGTAACAAAAGGAGGCAGAGAAATGCGTTCAGGTGGGTGGGTCGTTTCCTACACACTGGCAGAGGTTAATCCCCGTAACAGGGTATCTACAAATACAGTTGTCCTTCTTCGAGGCTTCACCGTTCACCTCGTTTTCTTTTTTTTCAGTACAGTCTATGCGACATTGGCTCACTACTGATATGTCAGCACGAGAAGGATGCACTGATTTAATTTTAACATGAGGTTTTCACATGAGCGCCCAACGTTTCTTTATACCGCGCCCATCCAGTAGCGACCTTTCTAAACAAGTTAGTAAACGTTGGCTTTTGCGCAAAGCCCGCCGCCAACTCGCCACCACTCACTTGGCGGTGGCGAGTATAGAACGAGGACACCAGGCTCATGAGTCATGTTTGTCACCCAGTAGGCATCGAGATAGTGGCATTGAAAGTGGCAAAAATCGAAGCACAAGCGACTGCTTCTTAGAAAGATCCCCCCGTTGGTTGTCTTTGGAAACTCTTGGTCCCTTAATTTGACACAACCAACGCACCTTCAAAGCGGGAACGCAATATGTTGCGTTTTCTCAATTGTGAGTTGTACCCTTGTTTATTTTATTTTAGATGTTTCAACCAGCGTGTAATTAGGCGGGACATTGCTTGAAACATCACACTTCAATTAGCGGCCGCATAACCTTGCCGTGTAGCATTTCTCTCGTCTTTGCATATGCATGACACTTCTCCGGCGTTTGATCAAATCATATTGCCGACAAGTTCCGCTTCAGGACGTCAAGATTCTATTACAAAAACTTCGTATGAATCAAACACCCTAACGTTTTCTGGCATATGCCGTCCGGATTCGACTATTTGGTCGCATTTTGACGTTAAACATAATGCACCCAAGATCCTTGTTTTCCATGTTCCCAGTTCCTCTTTTCCACATTCAAAAAGAGCGTTTCAACAACTGGAATTTGTAAGAATAAACTGCAGTGCAGTAACTAGTCCGGAGAAATGCTTCTCACTTTCCGAGTCGACGTTATTCGCCTATTGGCCGCTTGTGTGTCGTTCTTTGGTAGCACAGTCACTTCCTCATTAAGCGCATCCGGTGTTGTAGTGGACGTCCCATTTTCCTGCGAATCTACGAAAAAGCACATTCCGTATAAGGGAAATACCAAGACACCATGCCCTTCACTTCTTGACTTTACTTCCGGCCTTGCGGGTTGTCCGGCAATATCGCCATTCCATTACACTTGAATTATATCCCGAAAACTACACGAAAACACACCAAAATAAAGGATGAAGAGGCACAACCCTGTAACTTTTATCTTACGCGGTTATCTAAAAAGCTGGGAACCTTACAAAACACACCAATCCAGCCAATAAACTGATTCATTCTGGTTAATTAACGTGCCGACGCTACACAGGTGACGAGGCAGCCGTAGTGAAGGCCTCCGGATTCATTCTTACCACCTGGGGATCTTTACGAGCGCCGAAATCTCAAACACCAGCGCGTTCTCGCATTTTGCCGCCATGAGAAAAGCGGCGGCCGCGGCCGGAAATCGACCCCGCGTCCTTGAACTCAGCAGCAGAATAATCTGGCCAATAAATAAATATTATCCCACAAACTAATAATAACTACCTGCAATACACATTGCGTTTAAAGATGTTCTTCTCAAACTTCACCAGAACCAAACTTCACACGTATGCAAGCACAAACAAAAATGCATTGCCGAAGAAGAGCGAACCCAAGGCCCTCCATGAATAAATACCAGGAGTATTTTCAGTCGCTTTGGTCTTCTTGTGCATGTATAGACTTCGTCAGTAATACCAGCAGGCCACACCCATACCATTATTTTACCTCATTCTTGCTGCTCAGCCCACAAGAAATTGTATCTAGGGCATCATAGTGGTAACTTATAAAGCAATTAACATCACATACGTACGTTTCTGACTCTCCGAACCCTTGTGTTTATTGATATCCATAAAGATTCTGCAATTGTTCGATTGTGGGTTCTAGAACAGTTCTTCGTTTATACAGTAAAAGGTCCCAATTCGAAAATCAACATTTCAAATTTATGGATAATTGGAACCGCATGATTTCTTCCGGCAAAGTCTTCATCAAAGCCTAGATGTTGCAAAGCCCGTTAATTCGACCGCGAGAAGTCTCCACCACGAAATATTTGAGCTACGCACCACCGCGCTGGCAGCTTGGGGCCCGACGCATGGCCAGGGAAACGGCCCCGCTGCATACAGCTCTATTTCCTCCGCAAAGGCGAGAGCAACCGAAATCACGGTTAAATCAGGTAAAAGCAATCTAAAACACTGATAGCCGACGTTTTTGCAGGCGGATTTTGGCGGACTGTAGGGTAGTGTGCGTTTAGAGTAGTCAATATTTAGAGTAAACAAGAGTACAATTTAGAGCAGACACTTTACAGTACACCTTAGAGTAGACTTTAGAGTAGTCAAACCGAGTTCGTTTCTGCCATCTATGCACTCGGCTGCACTACATGTTAGATACTCATGTGACATACATATCAAGTATTAGGGCAAAAAAAAAGTAATAACGTATCCTATAAACTTGTTGTGGGTGGTTTTTCCTTTTTGAGACAGCGTAACCACAGGTGGGGTTTTATTGCTGGCGCCTCTCATGGTATTTTCTTAAGATGAAGCGTGTCTTAATTGGGGACCCACATGCAAACTTTAGGGTCTTTAAAAATCTGACATATAAAAGGAGTGTTTCAATGGTTCACGTTACAGCCATAGATTCTGCAAAAACGCACGCGCTGAAATTTCTTCTGCCACAGACGAAAGAAAGCGTCATAAAGTTCAGCTTCAACAGGATGAGGTAAATACTGCTGGAAGAATCACACTTACGATGTCATCTTAGCGTTCCTTTTGAGGCCACTACCTCATCTCAAAGTTGTCACGCTGTACAAATGCTGGCATTGCGTTTCCCGTAGTTTTCCCTGCCAACCGTCTTCCCAGTTTATAAGTACAAGCACGTCGTCTGGTTTAGAAGTGTAGCCCCTCACCAAAACTCCTTAAGCGTCCAAACCTTACATGATAGCTGCAACTGGGAAGTGATTCAATAAAATGCTTGAGAAAGGACCAGGGTTAAGCCTGAAATTCCGCACCTTCGTGTAACATCTTGTTTCTCCAACCCGCACACCAAGCCGTTTTACGAATATCTTTACTCCATCAGTGTATTGGAAGCGTTCAGTAGAATTTCGAATGCTCCCTTGAGAAATTTGGACTAAACCCCAGTGCAGGTCTTGGCGACGCTTCTGAAGTCACCAAAGTGACATTTCTCACACGGTAGTCGTATGATATGCCAACCGTTCATCACGTTCCCATCATCTCTATTGCCACCTTTCGTCACTTCTGCAGTGGCATTCTCTGCTTATGGTTTCTTTTACTGTACACAAATATCGCCATTTCGGCGTCATCATTTACATTCCTCCATTTTCGATGGCCTCCCGGCCTGTGGATCAGTTTTATTTTATATTCGTGCAAGTGATCGCTGTCAGGATACGTTGAGGCAGCAGCAACCAGAAGTGCTTGGCTGAACTTCTTTCAATGGCACCATGCCCACCGTTTCAAGCCTCTCAGCAAAATATCCACACTCTGTCTTTCTCCGGGACTCACTCGTACTCTCTGGATGCATCGTGATGCGCAAATTAGCAGACCGAACTAGAAACACGGCCGAGATGACTGAGCTATTGTTAGGCAATATCGTTTCATTCCACAAGCATTCGGGGCGCCTCAACGTAACTGCTTCCCTGTTTCCTGTGCTCCTTTCCCAGTCGGGATGCTGATGACAAGCCGAACCCAATCTTCCATGGTCACTCTAGACAGCAAGATCGTCCAACAAGGTCGGCCATCTCGACTATCAGCCATGTGACTCACCCGATCTTTGCTGGCTTTGTAGCTCAAGCTGTTTACAGCATGAGCTACAATATGAGCTCATACTGTTCAGCATAAGCTCATATTAAAGTATCCCCTCTAGGTGGGCTACCACTATTGCTCTCGAACATTGAGACGTTTTATTCGGAATCGGCGAAGGGCTTGTCCATCGTGTCGCCGGCTGGTACGCAGTAACACCCTGGCAGGGTTACACAGTCGCTCTTCGTAATTATTTTTTATGAAATCCATCGAGAACCTAATTACAGCCCGGTCGTAATTGTCAAACTCCGCGGAATTAATTTGTTCCCGCCTTCTCCATTTGCCATTGGATCAAATATGTGCCTGAGGAGCTGCCGTCGTACCAGAAGATAGTGTTACCGGAAGACAGTCCCAGAAGCTGAGCTAACCCTGTGTGGGTGGCTTTTCTGTATACCGTAGAATCTCCATAACGGAAATCGCTTAAACGGAATTGCCGCTTAGACAGAACAGTAGCCTGTACGTTGGTTGGTTTTGTATTCAGATAATGTAAAAAAACTTTCCGTAATCGGAACTAAAATTTCCCCATCCCCGCGTAAACGGAACCAGAAATGAAACTTGTGAAATGAATTGGCATGAGAATCAGCAATTTACGGTACGGCTGTTTCGTTTTTTTTTTCCTCCATGGTTGTTTAAGCCTCGTTGTCTTCGTAAACTACGTCTCGTTAATGGTCAGCCGTGTTAGCGCAACGAATGCAACATCGCAGTTCTTGTTCCAGTCGTTGGGTCTCGATTCAAGACGCCGAAGTTACAGGGCTCAGCTCCTGCCGCCTCGTTCGTGTCATCGTGCAGCTATTCGCACATAATTACGGCGTCGCCGTCTTCCAGATTCGCTGGCTCGTAAGCACTCGCGAAGTTGAGGCATCTAGCCTCCGTGAAGATGCAGTTGCAAGGACTCAAACAAAAATAATTGATGCATTGTGTAGTGCACCGCGACTCTGTTGCGAAATCAACTCTGTCAATGCATTCTGAAGAACTATCAGATACATTCACCTTCCAGTGCTTAGAGTTCCATTAAATAGTATTAACGAGTGTGTACGAAAAAAAATTTGCACTTTCGCAAATCTATCTCAGTAAACGGAACTCCTGTTAAACGGAACTAATTTTTTCGGTCCCTTGAAGTTCCGTTTATCGAGAGTCTACTGTATTGTGGAGCATGCTTTCTGCATTTTGAAATCTTTTTGCTGTATTCTTACCGCTTCTAGCGTTTGGTGAGAATGCAGCGAACATATCATTGTGTTCCAGCCTTGTGGTTTTAAAAAAGCTGTCTCGTGCCTTGTTGCGACGTCCTACGTGAATTTGTCCATCATGACAAGTTTTCCATCGAGCAATGACTCGTAAGGGCTTCCTCTAAGCCGGCCGTTTTTTCTTTGTTTTTCACCTGTTAATTCGCTCTGGTTCCTGCCTTCTGTGTGAAAAACAGTGCCCAGACAAAACGTTTAGTACGTTACGATTCGTTTTTAAGTACGTGCCAATGAGCCTCAGTTTGGGCACATGAGTATAACGGCGCGCACAGAAGAAACACAAGACGGCTGCGATGGACAACGTTGTCCAGGACAGGCGTGCTTGTGTCTGCGTCTACATATTGCCTCCCTTATCTGAACGTTTAGCGAAAAGCGCAACCGCATCGTCCTTTCCTTGTTCAGTCGTGTTGTAGTGCTTTAGCTTGATTTACCGACCATATCGTAGAGGACATGTCAACCAATTAATACCGCCCTTACCAGCGCGCCGCCACATTGCGTTTCTGTTTAGGAAACGCAGGGGTCACTGAGGCAAAGCACTTGATTTCGCTTCCTGGTAAACATAAACGCAAGTTATGTTGACGCTGGGGAAGAGCTGCCTTCTGGAAAGCGTAGGTATACCGAGCCCAGAAACAAGAGGAAGAAATATGGCAGCGCACACTTACGCACCGCAGCTGCTTGGCAATGCCCTCCTCCATTATTTTCTTTTGTCAGGCACACTAACATGCACGTGCCTAGCTTCGGGCACGTACTACCGGAGATGCCATTATGTTGGAGTATTTGTGACCCAGTGGAAACATTAAGGAACTAGTTGGCTGGCCACAGGACTGAACTTATAACCAGAACTTATTCCAGTGAAGGTAAAAAGTACGTATCAACGTTCATCTTCGACTGTACGCGTGAGGCGCACGTGTGTCGTTTGCAATAGAACCGCTGAACTCGACGACTTCAACATGTACAGAGAGACGCGGTCACACACACACAGAGACGCAGTCACACAAACACAAAAGTAACACGCAGAGGTTCAACCATGCTGTCATAGATACGAGAAGTACGAAGCCACATCCTTTGTTAATGGGGGATACACGGTTAATTTTTTGACACTTTTCTTACCCGTCCTGGTGCTCCTTGGTTTTCGCCCGCCATGTGTTGATAAAGCGAGATTCCGTCGCCCCAATCGTGCGTTGCGCGGGAGGTAGGTGTACGGTCTCGTTGTTGGTTCCGTGGTAGTCGACGTCGAATCTCGGTCTGCAAGAAGCAAGAGAATTGGTTTCTTTCTCTTCTGTTATAATGTGTATACAGGGAAAGTCAACAGTTCACCTTGAGAACAATTCAACTGCACTGGAGAAATTTCTGAGGTAACCTAAAAAAGTGATCCGTGGGGAGATTCGAGAAAAACTTGCGCCTCCCGTCAGAGAAGGGAGTCGCTGCCGTTACATAATAGTCAGCACCATTGATAAAACTGCCTAGTTATGCGTTGCAAACGATCATGGCGAGTGGCGGCCAGAAGGAGTGGGGGAATCCGCTCGGAAAACGACAACTTTACTTAACACACGCTTCCCTCCAACTAGCAGGCAGATGCGAGGCATGTTGAAAAAGACAGGTATTTGTCACCGCAGAGCACGGGGCCAGACGTTCATTTCAGCGCCAATGTTCACAGCAACGCGCCTGTTTTTACCCTATATACCGCCGTATTGTCGAGCTGTCGTCTTTGTACGTTCATACATTGCAAATGGGGGTGTTCCGCTCAGCTAACAAACTGATTTGCACACACGTGGGTGTGAGGCCTTGCTGTAGCGGAAAGGTGCTTATCGCACAGGCATTTCACCCAGTGAAGAGTGACAGCAAATTCGCCAACCGGGGTTGATGAGTGACCGCTGCCTGTCACTACTGTAAACGCCCCCTTTTCAGACAGGCGAGATCGAAGATGGTTCTAAATGGCGTTTCAAATGTTCTGCAACGTTCTTTGGAGCTTTCCCGATGACGTCTTGGATATTATATTGTCACAGATTCATTCTCTCCGCTCGGGTATGGGTCGTCTCTCGGTACGTTGGGTTCACAAAGGAGAACAGCTTGAGGTTCTACGGTGAGAGCTCTGATTAGTCCTCACCAAAAGCATGTGTGGAGGTCTTCGTGGCTCACAAAATTCACTTTCTTTGCTCTTTACCCGTGACAATATTCCAACGGAGGAAGGTACTCGTTTTGCAACTTCGGAAAGAAAGCTACCATGCTGTATTGCTAGGGTGAAAAGGCAACTAGGCAGCAATACTTTTAAGTTTGATGTATATTCATTATTACTCCATGTAATCCATAAGCTTAGCGCAAACAGAAACGCAGTGCCACCAGACAAAGACTGTGCACGCAGTTTTAAAAACCACTGCTCGCCTACGACGTCCGGTTCTGGAAGATTTGAGGTACTCCATTTCGGTTCACAACGTACGCCTTCGGCGCTATTATGTAGTCTAGACGAAACTAACTCACACCAGATACGTCTGAAAAGCCACATACAGCCAAGAAAAATCTTCGGCGAGCCGTAGCGATGGTAAATCATTACATGCTCAAGCAATAGTCTGTGAGCAAACTTCGGATTTTTTTGGCTAGCATATAACTTCCATGGTTTAGGAACTCCCGTCCGCGTCTTCCATCTTAAAATGCACTTTTTATAATCCACCGCTGTTTAATTTACATTTACACGCTCCCATAGACCCCTTCGAGTTCCTCAGCCGATATTTTCCGGCAACGGCTCGCGAACCGCTTTTTGGAAAACGGTCAGGTTACAAGAACTATTTTCCGTGATCTGCTACGTGAATGCTACTCCGAATAAGAGACGGTACATCAAAGTCACACCCCCTTAGGTAGCGAAGAGACGGCCTCCTTCCACTGCCGCGTAAATAACTGTCAGTTCCATCGCTCGATGAAAGCCACATCTTACAGAACAAAATTACAAATAGAAATCTCCCTAGCTGTACAACGTCAGAATCCTTAAGAATATGAAATGGTGAGCTTCACTTTGGGAAGTGTGGATTTACATTAGTGCAGTAACATTTGTGGCGTACTGGTCAATGTTATTTACAAGAGGGATCCTGCTCCTCGGAAATGCTGTATTTAGCTCACAATAGTACCCTGATATAATTGATTCCTGGCGTGAGTGCGGATTTTCTCGGTTGGAGCCGAGCATACTTTATATACTCCCATGACGTGAAAACCACGCACATCGCGCTGCATTCGCTAAGCTTCGGTCATCCTCGTAACTGCAAGGCTAGGTGCTGGATGTACGTCATTCTTACTGAGTACTTTGAGGGCCAGGAAGGTGAACAGCGCACCACTGATCAGCACGATGGCGCCTCCGAGAACCAGTATTGCCGTCTTGCTAGTACTACGCACCGGCCTATGAATGCTGCATACAAAAGAAACAAATTAAAGGAAGATTATTCGGTGAATTGTTAGAAATGCACGAGCACCTTCCTCCTTCCACTCTTTAACAGTTTGGACATGCCCACGCTGTCCAACGCATCCTGTATTCATTTCGAGTCTTCGCTTACCCACAGTAGTTGGGCACTACATTTATAAGTCCGCATTAGTGGGGACAGGCGGTGACGAGACGAGAAAATATTGCACGCGTATCTGCTCCTTTCGTTGCAAACGTCGTCAAAAGACGATCGTCTTTGTAGCCATTTGCCAAGGAAATGCCCTCCTTTGCTTTCCTGCTCACCTCTCATGCTGTTCCTGTTCTGACGCGCTCATCCCAAGGTAAACGCGCTAAAGATTAGCTCAATGCGATTTGAATTTACCGCGTTCCACTGCTACAGGCCGGGTTCCTCGATGCCGGCCGACTACAAGGTTTATAGAATTGCGTTGCCGTGCTCCACGTGCGTTCCAAGCAGAACGTGGAATCGAGCTAGTGGAAGCTTTTATTGCGGTTGCCACGTGATTTCTCATATGCCGCCAGGAGGTGCGCGGGCAACAGGAGGCGGCGGTTTTCTGCAGTAGATGTATATTATCATTTGCTATCAAAAAACCATACATCCATGAATTTTTTTAAATTAAAGGAACACTGTAAATATCCCTTGTGTATTAATTTTCGGTTCTATATTTGCGTAATGCCTTGTTCATGTTCAACAACGTTGACAAGTATGGACATATAAACAGGGCTTAGACGCTCACATTTGGCTGTGAGTATATAAGACTATTGCGTAGTAGGCATTTTACTTTGGCCGGGTGGCTGAACCGCGTCACACACAGACAGAAGGACAGACAGACAGACAGACAGACGAAAATTTCTGTATTTAAGTAGCTCAACAAAGACTATCGTCTTTAAAAACCGTGCTTGAATGCCACGACTGCTAACTGAGCGTGACGATATCCCAAGCAGCCCCGCTTTTATTAAAACAATAAGGACTCCCAGTGACGACGTTGGTCCGCCATCTGGTGGGAGCCGGTGGACACAGCCCGATGCATGAGCCCGCAGTAAGACAGGCTAGCTAGTTAGGAACAGAAAAAAAGGAAAGTGAGACACCCGCTTGCGGTAACGTTTCTTTGGCGATATCCTCCTCTCTTATATCGAAGGCAGCTATTTCCACGCCCTCTTTTGGCTGCATTTTCGTTCGGGGATCTTTTGACTTCTGCTTTGTCGACCAAGAGACACGGTTATGTTCTCGGAGCTACAAAAAATGCTGCCCATATGTCAAATCTGCTGCCCACACAATAAAAACTGGTCCTATCGTTTATGTGCATGAGAGGCACAAAGTAACAAATTGCTCCATAATTTAAGAACATGACACCGTCCGTTGGTTTACATATTGAAGCGCATCTTTTTTTAAAAAACGTATTTATCCTAAGCCCTTTTAGGGGTTTGACTTTGTATTTAGTTAAGTAATTTCGGGTTCACTTAGTCGTTGACTTGTTCCCGAAGCTCGGTAGTTACAATCCGCGGTTTGAAGCACAGTTTGTGAAATCCACGCGTGACACGCTTCTCAAGCTTGTGCTTGGAATTAGGACAAGAATAACTTACAATCCACTGGTAAATATTTAAGAAAGCCTACGAATCTCGTTTCTACGCTCAAATACGGCGGCGGAATGGGCAAACACACTCTCTAACGCCAGCGCAGCTACCTCAACCTCCAGTAACTCAGAGTAACGCTGCTAGAATATCATTGCCTGTCGCATCAAAAGCTTTCAAACAGCAACAGTGCGGACGCCTCTTTCGGCGGCTTATCTAACTTCTACAGCACGCTAGTGGATATGGCTTGCCGGTATGATGATCACCACACGTGAGCTTGTAGTTTTTGCTTCCGGGTATCTACGTGAATTCCTCCAAAAGACGGGAACGCGCGTCATGTCTTCACCTTTAGCAGGAGCTATTCGCGGCTCGTGCTCCTTCATATGGTTTTGTTGCGCTTGATCTTCCGCGATGTTCCGATTGTTGGCGTCTCCGCATTGTTCAGTTGTCCTTCAGTTGTCCTTCCCTCAGCTGCAGTGAAGTGCAGCCTGACGCCTTCTCGCACGATACAGGGATATGAGCCAGATTGTAAACGCTCACGAGGTTTGACACCTAACAAGGATTTTAAATTAGCGGATTATTTCTAGGAAAGCAAACATCAAAAGATGCATAACAAAAAAATTAAGGTGTCTCGAGCTGCGCACTGAAGTTATGCTAAATATTTTGTTCGGGTGCTTATAAAGCACTACGATGTGGTCTCTGTCTACCTTTATTTAGGAAAAACAAGTTTTACGAAAATACAAACCCCAAGAAAATGAAACCAAAACAAACGATGGACAAAAATATTCCGGTTTGTGCTTTTGGCTCGAGCCACTGTAAATACGGGCCTGAGTTTTCTTAAGACGCTTATACCACTTTGCGTCCTCCGCTGAGTTGAGAAGAAAAGAAGCACTACCGATTCTTGTCGCTGCCCTCATGAGCCGCGTTGGTGGCCAGTCTAGACAGCGTGGCTCCAACCGCTGTGTCTAGGGCAATGCCTCCATAATCGGAGCTTTGGGGGTTTAACCCTTTCATGCCTAAAACTTTAGTATATTTATTAAGCGTGCGAGAAATTTTTAGGATGTAAAAGAACTTTCGACATCAAAAATATGAGGTCAGAAAAAAAATTGGTTCGTTACGACAAACACTACGACCCACAGGGCCTTGGGAAACACTGGGCTCTGCCTGCCCTAATATCACTTGAACAAGGGCGCTACCTTGATCACCATCGTATTGCTACCATTAGTAATAACAAGGAAATTGCACAATCTCGGTTACCTGTCGCTAGCCCATTGAGCCTCCCGGGCTCGACGCGAGTTCACATTGCGTAAACAATCTTTCTTAGCATACGGAAGGAAGTGCTGCCCTCTCGTCTTTAATTTCCGAAATTACGGGATCATTTGTCTGTCACTAGACGGTGTTAAATGTCGAAAAAACCACCAAGTGGAAAGAAAAAATATTGTTTCAGTGGTTGCTCCTGAGCAACACTGTGCATCAAACACTTAAGCTGCAATCGTTGGCTTTTTCGCTTGTCCTGTTGCAACATACGTCCTCATTCGCCGAACCTAAAGATATCGCGGAAGGATTTGAGTCTTGTGACAATGAAATGATTCCCGTCGCGCCAGGAAAAATTATTTTACTGAATAGTACTAACCATCTAATGGGGCCAACGGCAACGAAATTGACAAATACGCTTCGCATCTCCGGGGCAGCACGTTTATCAGACTCCCTTGATTCGTTAAGACAATCATTACCATCATTGTAGTTATAATCATTTGGAAGAACTTTCTCCGAGAGAAAGAGCGAGAGAGAACTATTACGAAGTTCATACCCTTGCTTGAGGCTAAGCCGCCGAAGCGTAGGACTCTCCGAGATGGGACTGGACCGGTGCCCATATGTATGTGCATGTGTTAAGTAGGTGTGTGGTGGAAAAAGGAAGATTGGCCCATACACGAAAGGAGATTGGCCCGAGAAGAAGATGATTGAAGAAAAGACGAAGAGAAAGAAGAATCAGCTGGCGGGATGGCTAGACGGATTTGGAAGGGACCAATAGAGAAGACACCCAGGGTGATTCGAGAGGAAGAGGGGGTCAGCTGGACTAGCGTTTGGCAGCCTCACACGGTAGAATGCGAGGTGAACAGGTGGACGACAAAGTTGGAGTAGAAAGTGTGGAACGAGGTCTTGGGAGGAATGGTGGCAAGTTAGGGTCGACCATCGGGGCTTCCAGTAGGTTATGCCACCCCCGGGATGGCGGACCGGCATTGAGACCCCTGAGCCTTTCGTGAGAGCGCACCGGCGGCATCGCACCACCGGCGACCTGTACTGTAGGGCCGTGCTCCACCACGCACCAGCGGCCTCGCATCATTGGCAGCGGGCAGCTCGGAACCACCTATTACCAGCGGCTTTGCACTGCTGGCCTCCTGCTAAGCCGTGCTGCCCAAGGAACCCGTGGCATCGCACCACGGTCATCCTGACCACTGAAGACCACCACGCGCCATCGCGAAGTGCTGCTACGTGCGTCACCGCGTAAGCCATACGACCAACCGGTACACTTCATCGGAATCGCAGCTGGTTCGTCGTGCTACACGCGCTAGGACTTGTTTCACTTTGGCATAGACACTTATTGTATTATATTGACTTTTGAGTAGATTTTTGGCAGTGTAGGGTCGTGCTTGTTTTTTGTGTAGAGTGATATGCTTGTTCATTTTCTATGATCCCATTTGTATCAGGTTTGCTTTTCTAAATATATTGTGTGGACATCGAATATCTCAACCCGGGCCTCATTTCTTTGCCGCGTGAGACGCGTGACAGTAAGTTGCCAATCTTTAGCATCTCGGCAATCTCTACGGAGCCTTTGCTAAATCCCCCACAGGGGAGAAAGGCAACAAATGAATAATAATATTCAATTAGGCGATTGCAGTGTGTTTGCCGATAAAGTGAGCGTACCATCTTTATCTGGGTGCAAGGCTGAAGGCAATAAAGCAAATATAGCTTTGCAGAGTACTTCTTGAGATATTAACCTTAATGCAGTATCAAAAAGTACGTCAAAACGCACACAATGTAGACAACGTATAGCATCAGTTACATTTCACTTGCTCCACAGCTGCTTCATTTTGACAAGTGGTCATTGCAGCTTTCTATGCTTGTTATTGAGGCCAATTGATTGTTTATGCCAGCCTGCTACAAATCAGTGCTAGCATGAGCAGATACAATTTAATACAATTTAATGTAGCACAGTGCATGTGACCACCTTGTTATACAGAGTATCAGGTTACGGAGTACTCGACAATGCCATGGTTCTATGTCTTATTGAGACCTCCAGTTCACAAGGGCAAAACTACCGAAGCTCCCTTTGACAGTATTTTATCGGTGGTATTCAAAAGCCACTTCGTGTCCTTGACATATATACGTGACCGGCTGTTGCAGTCGTCTACGCTTTTTTTTCACAAGGAACATCATTTCAAGTGATCACGCGTCCCTCATTGAAGAAGTATACTTACTTTATTTCCTGGCCTGCTAAAAGAACAAAGGGCATTGTTTTAAAGACACATTTTGGGACACATTCCACGAAAGCTTATAATATGCCCCCCAAAAGGGCTTGATACACCATATCACGCATCGCATACCACGTAACAATGGCACAAGACAATTCTTGCTTTTACAGGGACACTTAAATCATTCCCAAACATTGGGAGATGACTTGCGCAATTTGTAGACAGGAGCCCTCAGGCCATTTTTTGATCACTCTCGATGCGTTCGCCTGACTTTACCAGAAAAATCAATTCGATTGTGTTGGCATTCTCTGTGCAGCCTCATCGCCCATGCCGTATGACGCTTCATATGACACTTTCTCGAGAAGCTTGGCTTGACTGTGCTACTGGGTGGCTCGCCGACCTTCCGGCAGTCAGTCTGTCAGATGCCGGCGGATTGTCGCAATTCATTCCCGCAGTTAAAGCTAAGCCATGACCCGATTTGTGCATGGAATAATCTACCTTCAGTTTGCTTGTAGACTGCATCAATCCTATTCAAGTCTGTCATTTTAAAGTAGTTCGACCCAAGTGCGAGGCGTCGTTTTGCTGACTTCGGATAATAGAAATAGAAGGGCTTGAACTGCCCTTCAAGCCCTTGTGGCTTTGGCAGACCCGCATTTGTATTCTGTTTTTTGGAATCAATAAACACTAATATTATTATTATTATTATCAGAACAATTCAATGTCGGATAAGAGTGAGAGAAATTTGTAGGTATTAAGGAATAAACCAAACAAAAGTTTTATTGTAAAGAGTAAAACCGTGGTATTACCTTCGTCAAATTTTTCTCGCCCATGATCAAAGAGAATAGGCCACAAAACATTCTGCGTGCTAGATACTTCTCGAGCGAGGTTGAAACGCCTAATGCCAAGGAGTTGGAGAAAATGCCTTTCTTTTTGCACGTGGCTTCCACATAACGTCACCACCACAATTTTTGGTTCACCGCTCTCAGCTATCTAGGCGCTACTTCAAGTAAATGTAGTAGAAAAGTACGGAGCCTTTTACCTTGCATGCAGCGCACCAACATCGCAGTTGAAGTGAGTCAGTGGAATATGTGTACACAATAATAAAATATTCTGCTCCCTGTGGAAGTTTAAAGGAGTGCTGACACCAAAATTCAAAGTAGTTATAACTATGTAAAGTTTTCCTTTGTATCTGGAGATGTCTGCGGCCAAGTTTCAACAGTAACCGTAGAGTATAATATGTTTTACGCCCACTTAATTTTGTGCGCATGAGAAAATTCACAACAGCGGCCTTCCGTAATCAGCATAAGCATGACGCCATCTGCTCCGCCTGGCCCCAGCCGGCAATGTGAGGGTCTCCATGACGTGTCGAACGTGCTGGCTGCGGCGGGCGCGCGCTACTGAGGCGTGTACATTACGTCACGGCTGTTGTGGAAGAATTCCCCAATTCCCGCGCATCCTGAAATTAGCATCATCAATATGTAAATAGAACTCATGGTATACCCTCTGCACGTCCCGGCCCGTTGTCTCCTGGTTTTCAACATCATTGGTGCCGAAACCGGGAAACGAAACCCCCTCGACGACTCGGAAGTAACCGACCTTGGGTTCAAGAACGATGGAAGCCCGAGACCACACCTATGCCGATGGACGTGCCTACATACCCAAGGGTCCATGAGAAGTGACCACACCGGAAGCTCCCTCCGCGTGGTGGAGTCTGTGTGAGCAAACTGAGAGCCGCATTTCTCTTGAAAACATTTGATGGCTGACGTGGGCAAAGACAGTTTATTGAAGCTCCGTGCTGTCAGAGTCTCTACCGTAAAACGACAGGCACTTTGTGCATTAATACAGAAAATTAGAGATGAAGCTCTTGTCTCCGTTCACTGCCCTCAGCACAGTTACCTAGCACTGAAAAGCCTGCTTTACCGACTCCAAGAACAAGAAGCCAAGCTGGAACTGTTAGACAAAGAGCTTGAGCCGTACGTAGCCCCCGAATGTCTCGACGAAGAATATACCACACGCTTTAAATGGGAATAGATTATAATGGGTACCAAAACCAGACTACAATCCGCTGTAAACCGAGGAATCAAAACAGAATCGCAGCCTGCTGTAGATGTATTATCCGGCATCGCCGATTCTTCCGTCATAAAGAAGACTGCGAAGGGACTGCATCGAGCTCCGCATCATACAGTTCTGACGCCACCCTATTTGTTCACACCTATCGTCAATAGAGCCAGTTCAGGTGAAGCCTTCCCAGACCATCTTCGAACAGCGGAGCCCGAGCCCAATCGTCAGCAGCAGCTCTCTGAGAAAACGTCTAACGTCACTGAACAACCAGAGTGTGAGCCACCTTCACCAGACCTCGGACTGAAGCAGCTCCCAAAGGACACAAACTGCAACGCGCTTGTGCCTGCACATGCTACAAGCAAGGCAACCACAAAGAGAGGCTTAAACAAGCAATCTCAATGGATTTGTCCTCTTCAAAAGAAACGTGCATGAACCAGAACTTTTCACAGGTGCTCGGCTAGTTCGACCCTTCAACCAAAGAAGCGCATCGACAATTTTATTATCTACGAAGAGAAAAGACTTAGAAGACCACTGAAGTCCTGATTAGGCGCTCCAAAAAGACGCACTCTCAGAAGCGACGAAAAACTAATCGGTTTCGCAAACACTCCAGACCAGAAAAAGACAGTAAACCAGCCAGGTACCAATCCACGCAAGCGTCAAAAATGGTTACACGTGACTCCCAAGAAAATCGTCGACCCGCATGTGAAATGTATTTTTAATAAACAAGCTGTGGTTTCTCTCTGCAAGTCCGCAACCGTACACAAGTCTGCCTACCGGAAGCACCATCGACATTACAAACATCGCTGGCAAATTAATCTGTTTCAAAACGGAACTCGATGAAATTTGGAAGTGATTGTGCCAGTGAAACGGACTACAGTGATCGGCCAACTGGTTTACTCACTCTGTAGTGGCGGAGAGGATGTTGTGAATGAAGTTCCCCGATTCCCGCGCATCCTGACATTATCATCACCATTATGTAAATAGAACTCATGGTATACCCTCTGCACGTCCCGGCCCTTTGTCTCCTGGTTTCCAACAACAATGGCTATGGAACTGACGTCTTGCTGCCCGAATGCGTGGTGACATTCGAAACCCCAGCCAGTCTGAATGCGCGCGAACGCACCCTGGCGCATGTGTCGATCGAGTTCAGATCGGCAGTAATGGGAAAAGAATGGTGACGTAGCGATCCCCGTCCTGTCATAGCGACCGCCTCGGTGCCTCGTTTGTTGAAAACGAAACTAACAGAAATAAAAAAGGCTGTAAATAATTACTCACGCTAGGACCGACAGTCGAATTCTATGATTACTGGGCTGTAGGCCCCTACAACAGCGAGAAAATCGTAATTCGAAAATTCCGTATCAGCACTCCTTTAAGCTTTGGCATTGAATTTTTCGTGACCCGTAAACCTAAGGCATCGACTAGAAAATTTTGATGAAGACGGCACGTGAAGCACTGTTTGCGCTTGGTGAAGTAGCACTGCGGTAAGAAGCGCGACCACACATTTGCGGTGGCGTTTCTTTGCTAAAGAATCCAGTCGCTAGAGATAAGGTATTCGTGGGAATGTAGGCGGCGCTTCATGCAGGAGCGGTATTCTGAGAATACAGAAAGTAAACTAAGTAAACGGCCTATAAGATATCTCTATTTTACTTCAATCACTCAAACTGGGGTTCCAATTTTCCCGTGCGCTAATAAACAACACATACAACAAGTGAAACTGGTCGGACGGCGGCCGAGTGGTCTGCGGCACTGGGCGCAGTGCGTCTCAGTTAGAAAGCGCGTTTATTTGTTTTTACTTTTTGATGTGATTTTTTACTTAGGTAATGTTTTCTATACCGAATACAACATTTTCCGCAGCAACCTTCATTGCTCTATGAGCGAGTTGGCAGGTTGCGTGGAAAGTAGCGCTGACGTGCTGACGAGTTCTCGTTGGCGTTGTGTTGATATAAGCGTCGATGCTTGGGGCACAGTGCCGAATCACACGACTCTGGGCATGGTTACTATAAATCAGAAGATTGGCGGCCCAATCAGCGCTCCACGTACGAAAATACATGGAACATACATTGCTACTCATTTATTTCGAAGTGGTTGAATTATTATACGCAAAATGTTTCAGTAATACTGAATACAGGTCTGTCACAGACGTTTCTATGCCGAAGGCTGTAACCCTTCCCCTTCGCTAAGTTCATCTTGAGTGGACTAGAATTCTCAAGGTGTGGTGTTCTACTGGTTCCGAGCTTGTTTTGCATTGTAACAGTCACTGGTTGGAGCCTCACCTCAGTTTTCCAATTCCGTTTTTCAATCTGTACGCAAACTGAATTTGTTACTGTGCTGACTGTGTTGAGCATACTGTGAAATTTGTTGCGATTTGGGACATTCAATGGCCTTTTCTGTATTCTTTTATTCATCTGGCCATTTTGTGTACCATCTGCCGGCAATTTTGTTCGTCACGAAGGGTGAATTTTCAGCCAGCATACCTAAGTAGAGCTTTCTAATAAAACGTCACAGGTCGGGGCACTGGGCTCCTCGCCTATTTAAGGAATCGGTGCCGGTTCTAGATGCATTGCCCACTGATTTTCCCGAATTTTCCAATTTCATAAAATAGAAAGTTATACACCGGGAGAATAACCGCAAGTTTGGGATGTCAAGTAAAAGATGAAGAAAATGTTCCCACCATACATCCCTGCAAGCGAGAAGACATATATGTAGAAAATAAATTTCGAAAAATCTACAAAAATGCTAAGAGGTATGCTAATCGGAACATTAACCCAGAATATTCTGACCATTCGCTTCCATACCCAAGTCCTCGAAACGAAGTTTGGTACCTCATTTCCCAAGTGTTCATGAAGGGCCACAGACGTATGCGCACCCATCTTGTTCCAGGTTGCCTGATGCCCAAGAATGCCACAATTTCCTACGCACACTCCCTACACTGAGATAACAAGGCGGGCGTCTTGTCTAGATACCGAACATCCGCATTCCCCGCTGTGCCTTTCCAATAGCGAACAGGTTTTTTTGAACGCCAAATTTTCACGTTTCCGCACAAGTGTGCTCGTCCATAACCCCATCTCACCCAATACACAAACGGTGGAAAATGGTCAAAGGGTAACCCATTTCTAATCGGCATACTGAGAGAACGCACGTGTCAAAGATCGTTGGAATATTCGTTAGTCGGCAAACGAGGCTTTGTTTAAAACTACCAATAAAAGAGGGCATTTCTTCTTATTGGTTCGCTGATACTTTTTTCGGAATTGTCAGATCATCGACAGTGTGGCCTCGTAGAAAAAGCATCAAAAAATGTTCCCAAGATTTGCCTATCATCCCGATGAGCATACCCTTCTTTGCCCGGAGCGGTTACATAAACAATATCTTTGGCTTTTCCACCCTGCCGTCGTGTATAGAAGCGTCAAGTGCGTGCAACATTTAGGGAAACCTGCTTTGCTTTTAGAGAAGGGAAAAGTTTTGACTGAAATTAAACTCAACGAGAACCTCTGCAGTAAAATCGCTAAGCAAAGCTGAGTACTTCTTATGGATTGCGAATGCCAAAGCATGCGATCGCAAGATGGCATCTCACAAAGCGGATGTTTTTTAACGCCAGAGCTGCTCTACGAGCCGTAAGTTCACCGTTTGAGGAACAAATACCATGAAATTGTGAGCACTCGTGAGCGCATGCCCCGCGGCTACCACCAAGTCCCTGGCTCACGCAGTGGCTTTGGGAGAAAACTCGCGCTGTTGTCAAGCGCTACCAAACGTGTAATGCCTGGCATAGCGAACACGACCATATCGACACATATTGCGATAACTCTACTTGCACACTGCAAAGCAGTGATGGAACATATCAGCAAACTATTTCAAACTTGTACAAATGCGTGGGGTTGTTTTCTTTAGTGCTCACGTAGAAAGAAATCCCGCTGTTCAGACCTTGCCCGACGTTGTGCAAGATTCCCCAGTTGAGCTGATGGACGTCTACAAATGCTAAGGATGACTTCGCATCATCCAGTCACCACGAAGAAGATGACGACATGTTTAATGCGTATGAAGACGATTACTACCCCCGCAACTATACAAATGAACAATGATACTGAAACTTAGCTATGGATTCGGCAATTCTCACCTACAGCAGCTTTGCCATTCAAGTATTGCAGGAGTGCAGGGTTCCCTAATTTTTTGTTCTCTTGGCACAACTATAAAAAAGCGAGTTCAACGCGGCCGTTGAGAGCGGCCGTTTGCAATCTATGGCGTCCTGACTCGCTGGCTTCTGCTGCAGCGCTGGACAATTCCCGCGCTACCCCACGTCACCCCTAATGTAGGGTTTTCAGGTCATATATACTAAAGGGAAATGTATCGCTTTAGTCGAGTGCAGTCGTGGGCATTTAGCAGTTAGAGGCTTTCCTCTCCGACTTGGCTTGTCATAATACTTTTTTTTTGTATTAAAGCCGAAGTCAACAAAATATTGGCTACGATTTTTTTCTTTTTCGTCTTGCATATAGCTCCCAACAATCCTTATCAATAAACCTCTTGGACATCTACGTTTGTATTGTTAAAACATCTTTGGGAAATATTTTAAAACAAAATTCTATTTTTTGCAGCCACGGGAATTTTCGCTGTTTCTGATGCAAGCCAAGGACAAGTGGAACGAGCTCGCTAAAGTGCGTCTCGCCTGGAGACAAGGAGGATAGTCTTCCAAACCCAATCATTTGGGTCTGTCTGTCTGTCTGTCTGTCTGTCTGTCTGTCTGTCTGTCTGTCTGTCTGTCTGTCTGTTTGTCGTCTGTCTGTCTGTCTGTCTGTCTGTCTGTCTGTCTGTCTGTCTGTCTGTCTGTCTGTCTATCTGTCTGTCTGTCCATCTGTGGGTCTGTCTGTCCCTAAATTCAACCACTCAGCCAAAAGGTGAAGGAAATCGGAAACGAGAAGTTCATACAGGCAACACCTTTCCGAACCCCAAAATTGTATACCAAACCTCACACTTGTTAACAGTGTTAAGCAAAAAAAACCTGAGGCATGTTTGAGGAAGAACGTTGTTTTTTATTGTGAACAATATACGCTATATATTTGCGTTACCAAATAAAAATTCGAAGGTAAATAATTGAGTAAAATAATGACAGATTTTAATCATAAAATCGCCTATATGGGTGTGACACAGCCCTTCAACGTCTATGGAAATATGGAAATGCCCAAATCCAGTCTGAAATTTCAAGTGGTCAAAAGATTTTGGCTTATTGCAGCTCCCAAATATTATAAGGAGGTTTTGTTGGAGCCACTTTCCAATCCCGTGACGGCCCAAGACCGAATAGCTCGTTGCTAGTGGTGGACGCCTTGTTTCCGTGTTTTCAGAACATGTACGCACCGAGAAAATGCTTCTGTCACCACACACATGCCGAATATTGAAGTGAAAGTAAATGTGAGCAACTTAACAACACGGGTGCGCACTAGAATGGTGTTTTTGCTAGAATGTTCTCCAGGCGGCCTTTACACTGACAAAACAACCTATCAAAACGAGCATAGGCCTAGAAAAAGCAAATAAATGACATGAGGCCACAAAATACGTATAAATTCTTATGAAACCTGCAGTTGGAGGAAAGCCCGTCTTGTGGGGAAACACAAGACCAAAATTAAAAACTGACTGCTTCCTTACAGGTTTATAAAAACAAAGACTTTTCGGCTACCCCACGTACGGCAGCCTCACCGTCTTTGTTCTTATAAACGTTAATGGTCAAAGTGAAGTTTTAATTGGTGTAAAAAATAATAGCTGCCTACTATTGCGGGAAGTTCCAACCGCACTTCTCTTCATTTTTGGTATTTTTGTCCTACGACAAGTTCGGTACATTTACACTATAAGGAGTAACTGTATTAACTTCATGACTCTTTGTGCATGTGCTGAGCAGTACACAACTGGTGGTTTCTCGCAATTTTCATTCGGTCGGCCGCGTTTCTGATGGAAGTGAAAAGCAAAAACACCCGTAGTGGTCCCCAGGTGGTCCAAAAGATCCCCAGGTGGTCCAAATAAATCCGAAGCCCTTCCCTATACGGCGCGCCTCATCGCTTCCGTTGCGTCGGCGCGCTAAACCCTATAATCAATCAATCAACCAACCAAATCAATTTATTTTTATTTTGTTTGAGATTGTTTTTCTGGAGCATTCTTATTTTTAGCTGTAATGTGCGTGGAGAAGCATGAGATAGCCTATTAAGATTTCGCTAGTATCTTTATAACGTTTCTTTGTGTTTTCGGGTTTTTGAAGCTTTCTTTGACATATTGCCTGACTTGACCCTAGTATACAAAATAAATTTTTAAACACCCTCAATCTATATTTTTGAGCAAATACAGGGCGTTACATCGTGCGTTACCCTTGCGGGTGATTTTTATCATTGTGGGTTCGTCGCTTCTCTGCTGGTTAGCCTTTGTCTTCTCGTGCGGCTCCGCACTGAAAGCGTCCAATCACTTGTATGGTCCGAGGTGAAGGGTGCTGAGAGAAGGATAGAGAGAAGGAGTAAGAGTGCCTGCCATCGGAAAATGATACAAGCAGACGCGGGCGCCCTTTTTGTTCAGCAGCGTCCGGGTATTGTCTTGCTGGGCATTTGTGTGCCGTTCATTGCGGGCAAGACGCGAAAGCCAGGCTATTACGCGACATACTTGGTTTAACAACGTTGAACCACAGCAAATTAATACCTGAATTCTGCGTCACCCATTTGTCGTGTGATAAAATTCTTCGCTGATCAAAAGCCTTCACAGAGTGAAAGGGCTCATGATTTTTAAAGCGGTGAGTAGTACCGAAACAAAGACCTGCTCGTTGCGGTTCGGTCTACGGAGAATTTATTTCGTCCCGGTTCAGCTTGAGTGAGATTGAATCACGTTCTTTTAACCGGCTCGCGAAGCGGTTTGCAAGCTTTGCACCGTTTTGGGAGCCGGTTTCATGAGTTAAATGATTGGCGAAATGCCAAAAATACGTTTTCTAGTCTCAAGCCACAGCAAAAACAGTTTTATTCTCAATACACATCTTGGAACTTTATTTCATGGCAGCATTAAGACCGGATATTAAAAAAAATTAACAGATGAAGTAGTGACAATTCCCCAGCGACTTTCCGCCCAGCCCTGGTGTTGTCCTAGCGACTACCAGAGCCAAGAGACGCATCTCTGCGATATATACTCTTCCGCTTCTTTTTTGTTGAAATCCGAATCCTCTGTGTGGAATTGCCCATCACGCCGAGAGATGATTGATTGATTGATTGATTGATTGATTGATTGATTGATTGATTGATTGATTGATTGATTGATTGATTGATTGATTGATTGATTGATTGATTGATTGATTGATTGATTGATTGATTGATTGATTGATTGATTGATTGATTGATTGTACGGTTTAACACGCCGACGCTGGACAGGCAATGAGGTGCGCGATTGTGAATGGCTCCATATTATTTTGACCGCCCAGGGATCTTTAACGTGCGCCTAAATCTCGAACACACGGGCGTTTTTGCTTCTAGACTCCATCAGAAAAGCGGCCGCAGCGGCCGCACGCCGTCAAATAAACCTTCAGTACCTGGCTTGCGTACCGGCACGTCACCTCCATATATTACCAGTGGACGAGGTTTAATACCAACTGTTTGCTTTGTTGATATACAGTAACACTTGATAAAACACTAGAGCTGTCATAGAACGGTACCTTTAAATTCCGTCATTCTGCCACCCAGGTAATTAGTCAGCCGTCACGGGCTGGACAGTGTAAGACAAAATTTTGTTTAATAAAGCTTTGGATAACGTTCATGCTCTGTTACTATTACGATAACTAGAATGCATTTCAGGTAGCTCTCACACGTGCGTGTGTCCCCATGAATATGCTTCCGTCCCACTATAACCACGCCGTCGTTTTTCCTGGAGTCTTATAACCGAGAATTAAATTGAAAACGGAAATAGCAGTTTCACGCGCGAAGAACGAATTACAACTAGTTCAAGGAGACACTCTGTTTTTAGGCAGCAGCATCCCCCTGCAGAACGAGTAACAGTCGCGTCAGAGTGACGCTTTGGGCTAGTTAAGGTGCGTATCCTCAAAAAAAAAAAAGACAGCGCATAAACAGACAAGAGAGTAGATGCGGCACAAAGGATGATCGCTGGGTTAATGGTGTCCTGCGGGACCGCCCTGCCTTTCTGCATGTGTCATCTACTTTAGCGGTCGTGTTTTTTTTTTTTTTTGTTCAAGACGAAATGTGTACTGCCTGCAAGGTCTGGGGTTAGAGTTTCTTTTCAACATGACCAAGTTTTCACTGCACGCTAACAGCTGTTTCCGATACAACTATTACCATTGTTTTTACGGGTTAAAGAAACAGAGACTTGTCCTTTGTACGCGTCTTAAAAAAGGCCACTTTACTAGGCACCACAGAACTCGCTGCCTTTGCAATGATGATACCATTGGTTGGGATACGTCCGGCAAAGAAAACGACGCGAACGGCTAAATCTACTATTTGGTTTTTTTTTTTTTTTTTTTGCTTATTCGATTGCAGAAGGCACCAGAAAAGAGCACACATCATTCGTGAATTAATTTTGCCAGGAATGAGTTTTAAGACCATGTGATGGGTCTTTTACACTCACCAAACAAAATTGGCACTACTGATACACCCAAGCTACCGCTGAACGGCCTCTTGCAATGGGCCCGCACATTGAATTGCGGAAAAACAAGGCAGACCATCTGGGGAATGTGCATCGAAATATCGACACGTGGACGTGTTTTTTTTTTAACAGCGAAGCTGTTTAATCAATAGTAGTTTTTAGTGTCCGCAACGAAAATACCAAGGAATTGCCGAGTGCGCGCACGTAAGCACGGCCCTCGCGGAGAACTCCCGGAAATAAACGATACCAAGAAAATGCCACGTGCTCATGTGTGCTTTCTCGGACGACGGCCGATTGTCCCCTGTGCACGTCCCCTGCGCACGAGCATACCCAATTCAAGAGATTGGCCAAGATTGCACGACTACCCAGAGGTCCAAAAAACCACGAAACTGCCAAGCACTCGTGTGTGCGTGTCTCGCTGCGACCGCCCTGCGTCCCGGCCACCCGTTTGTCAAAAAAAGCATCTGCACATAAGGACACTGGCAAAGATTGGCCAAGAGAAATCTCTACAGCTCGCCGTTATTTGTGGCCACACTTTCCCGCTACGAGAACGACACTTCACAGCGTACGCCCCTCCAAGGCGATGTCCAATGATCATCATTCTTAAAAAACGAAACAAGCGCCCTTTTATAGCAAGAATGGTGGAGTAAATTCATGATTTAAACAGCGCAAGGGACAGCACGAGAAGAGGTAATTAGGACGGGCACTTCATGAGTACTAAATTTCATTAAAAGAAACAGCGAAATGTATATGAAAAAGCAAGAGCACAAGCCAAGCAAAAAAGGCAAACAACAGTTACAAAGAGATTACTAAACAGTGGTGTCACCCAACGCAGCCACGCTGCCCAGATAACTTATCTCTTTAGCATGAAGTGCGATTCATGGCTTTTTTACACCTCAGTCTACCATTTCATAGATTGTGAACGCTTCAAAAACACCTAAATAAATGCATGTAAAAATAGTCACACGTACTAAGCCTTCGTCAATTTTTTTGCAAACAGTGGAGCAAACATAACGCTTATTAATTTCCGCAAGCAAACAAACGATCTTCTACGCATTGGAAGTGAACAGAAGGCATAGAGAGAAAACCAGAAATCTTCGTTGAAAATTATTTTCTACGAGTCGTACTCAGCCCAGTTATTCGTCTCAAATTGGGGTAGGGGTTGTGCATTTAAAATTCCAGACTTCATTTCTTTTTTGTCATTCTTCGGACATTCTTCTACTTGTAGCAGCAGAGCAAGTAGTCCTCTTTCTGTCAATAATTTCTCATGCTATATTTCACAATTTATTCTCCAGTGCCTTTTTTGTCACGTTATTTTTGCGACCTCCTTTTTCAAAATGTTTTGTCAAAACTTTCTGCGCCAAGGCGGAAACGCGCAGGCTGCCAAAAATTCAATGTTCAAGCTTACGTCCAGGGCGAGCATAAACTTTTATGCCGGGAAGCTAAAGAAAACACCTTTCTTCCTTACTGCTTTCAAATATTTTTGTCGCATTTAAAGGTAAAGCCGATTCTTTGAATTCTTTGTGGTCGACAAAGCTTAGCATTGGGCCACGAAATTATGACAAAGGGTGTAGATATACCGATTCTGGCAGGCAGTGATAACTAAATCAGCATTGTTCCGTGCGTGATACGTATTATTATTCCCCACCGTAATGAATATTGCAGACATGTCGGTGGAGGTTACCTGGCGGTGGAGGTTAAATGTGCATAGATACGGCATCCGGAAGTTGAATTAAAATATGCATTTTTCTGTTTCAGATACTTATGAATTGTCGTTACCGTGATAAATCATCTAGCGGACCTTTGTCTAGGGACAAGTTTCCATACGGTGGGCGCGTGACAATCGCTCACGGTTGTCCTGGCCGCCGCGATTTGACGTCAGCGACGTCACATCACGTGACGCGCGGGCCTGAAAAGCATCCCGGTGTGTTGGCCGTAATCCTTGGGCAGTACGCATCCAACCCCGGCCCCCATATCCGAACCCTTAAGCTACGTCCTCACTTGCGGCACAGCGCGCGCGCAGCGCCGCGCGCGCAAAAACGCCGCCGCAGGCCACACTACTGGGAGTGCGCGCGCGCGAAGGCGGCGGCGGCCGCGGCTCAAACCGGTCCTCGCCCTCTCCGACGGTGTAGCAGGGAAGAACGTTTCTGCGCGCTCACCGGCTGTCCGCGCCAGCCCAGCTCCCCGAGGAGAGCACTGACCTCGCTCACGTGTCCGGGCGCTGATTGGCTCGTTCATCATCATCATCATCATCACCAGCCTATCTATGCCCACTGCAGGACAAAGGCCTCTCCCATTATTCTCCAATTACCTCGGTCCTGTGCCAACTGTGACCAATTTATCGCCGCAAACTTCTTGATCTCTTCTACCCATCTAACTTTCTGCCGCCCCCTGCAACGCTTGCCTTCTCTAAGGATCCACTCTGTTACCCTTAATGACCAGCGGTTATCTTGCTTTCGCATTACATGCCCAGCTGCCCACGTCCATTTCTTTTTCTTAATCTCTACTAATATGTCCTTAACACATGTTTGTTCTCTGACCCACTCCGTTCTCTTCTTGTCCCTTAATGTTACACCTATCATTTTCCACTCCATTGCCCGCTGAGTCGTTCTCAATTTAAGTTGAACCCTCTTAGTGAGCCTCCAGGTTTCTGCCCCGTAGGTGAGTACAGGTAAGATGCAGCTGTCATACACTTTCTTTTTCAGCGGGAATGGTAGGCTGCTATTCATTATCTGAGAATATCTGCCATATGCACCCCGCCCCATTCTTATCCTTCTAATTATCTCTGCCTCATGGTTGGGATCTGGGGTCACAACTTGGCCTAAGTAGATATATTCGCTAACCACTTCCACTGCCTCGCCACCTATCTCAAACCGCTGTGCTGTCCCGAGGTTATTGATAATTACTTTAGTTTTCTGCATACTAATTTTCAGGCCCACGGTTCTACTCTGTTCGTCCAGTGCGGAAAGCATGCTTTGCGATTCGTCCCCCGAGTTACTTAGCAAGGCAACGTCATCAGCAAATCTGAGATTACTGAGGTATTCTCCGTTAACCCTTACTCCCACCTGTTCCCAATCCAACGTTCTGAATACTTCTTGTAAACATGCTGTGAATAACATTGGAGAGATTGCTTCTCCTTGTCTGACACCCTTCCTTAGAGGTATTTTACTGCTCTCCCTATGGAGGATGATGGTAGCTGTGGACCCATTGTAGATATCCTCTAGTATTCTTACGTAATCCTCATCTGCCCCCTGGTTCCGTAATGCCTGAATGACTGCTAGGGTTTCGACCGAGTCAAATGTTTTCTCATAATCTATGAAGGCTATATATAGGGGTTCAGTATACTGAGCGCACTTCTCTATCACCTGATTGATCGTGTGAATATGGTCCATTGTTGAATAACCTTTACGGAACCCTGCTTGTTCTTTAGGTTGACTGAAATCTAAGGATTCAGTCAACCTAAAGTCAGATTGGCTCGTTGAGTTTGGCGCAAAGCGCCCTGCCGCAAGAATGGGTTAAGCGCTATCCATGCGCGGCAGAGGAATCTTGCCGCGAAAGGCCGTTTTGCGGCGCGCATTTTCGCGCGCGCGGCGCTGTGCGCGCGCGGCGCCGCAAGTGAGGACGTACCTTTAGAGACGGTGTATAAGGGCACCAGAGATGGTGCGTTGGCCGTCAGTGGGCGATAAAGGTTTGTGCGCCGGCGCATGCGGTTCACTAACAACCCACATATACGCACCGATAATCTTCCAGACGTCCGTGGGTCAGCTTCGAGTACGTGCATACTGCGGCGAGTATCGTTTTACGCGACCCCCGTATATGCGAGAGGTTGCCTCCAGCGTGCCGAAGTAAGCGCCGCAGTTTCAGCACATTTCACAGGCGTGGAGCCCGCTTTATTTATTTGTATTTGCGTTTTTTGCGTCTTTTAGATTTCAAAAACTAAACCCGATCGATTTGAGCAAGTGATTCTGCAGCTAAACTTCAGCGGTCGGAGGCTCCTTCCCTAGTCCCTCCCTTTTCGGCAGGGAGATGAACCCGTTCTTCCGCAATCATTGCGCCCACGATCGGTGGGTCGGGGAACCACTTTCCGCGACGCTGCCTGTGGGTCTGGAAATCTGCTCCCGGCTGACCTTCAGCAGACCTATGAAAAGGCTGGACATTCAACAGATCCAGTCTTAAAAACGTGTCTTGAAATTACCTTTTTGTTTAAGTCAACATACCCCAACGGTGCCTCCGATCAGCATAGCAAGCATTCGAAACTAATTCGCAATGCCTGTTCCACACTACAATAACACCTTTTTTTACTTTTACCTCTACCAACGTTGGCGCTACCCACGCCACCCCACCTGCCTGACGTTGCCCCTCCTAATTTCACTTTTTTTTATTTCAACGCCTTTGTCTCTGACTTTCTAGTACTGTTCATCAAGTGTACATCATAAACATCTGAGCACAATTTCTCAACTCATAGACACAATGCAAAATATGAAATTGACAACAGATGTATGTGTTAATATACAAAATCATGTCACATGTGTGACATTATTCGCAACATAAACATCCACGCAGCTAGTTTTTCAACCGGTCATCGTTGCAAAGAAGCTGATTGATTTTTTTATGTGTTTGAATATGATACTAAACGCGCCGACGCTACACAGGCGACCAAACGCCCTGTAGTGGAGGGCCCCGGATTAATTTTGACTACGTAAGGGTCTTTAACGTGCGCCGAAATCTCCAACGCATGGGCGTTTTTGCTTTTCGCCTCCATCAGAAAAGCGGCCGTCCCCCATGAAATCGAACCCGCGTCCTCGGGCTCAGCAGCACAACGTTCTAGCCACTGAGCTTGTGCGGCGCGCTTTGTCAAGCAGCTGCGCTGTAACTTACGCTGACGTAGTACAGGGGGTCCTTGTCTCTCTGAAATCATAACAAAAAAAAGTATAAGAATGACAACCCGCATCCGAGGCGCGTGCCCGTTTGTTCGCTAAAAACCGTCTCACTGTTGTCTGTGCTACTTGGTGCTAGTTTATGTAACCTATGTATGTATGCCCTACATGTTCTAAGTCACTGCTCTCGCATTCCTTGGTGAAAAATTAAGTTGCATTTTCTGTTCGAGCCTTAGAAATAAACTTTAGGCCATGGCTCTCGTTTCTATAGCTGGAACCTAGCACCACATGGTGTAGGATATTTTGTCATTGATGATGATTACGTAGTCATTAATACAACAGCATTACCCATCCATTTTAGGCCTTCATTCAGACAATAGTAATATTTGTCGAAAAACCAGCGTTCCAAACTGGCGAAACTTCTGAACAGATACAAATACTAGACTTTTTGTGGAGAAATATATTTCAAATGAAGCTTTGTAGGGAGAAGCAGCAACCGACAAAGCAATCTACAAAAATGTGCCACCTGTTTAGGGAGAGAAAGGCTGTATTCTCTGAAGTGATGGGTAATCATGGATGTCCTGGTGGGGAAGGAGAGGAGCACAGAGAGATATAATGATGGAAACAATCTCAACGCTCCAAGATAATGCGGCCCGTGTTCCGTTCAAATTTCGTGAGGTCACAAATCTGTTGAACGATCGAAAAAAAATTCGAGGTGTTGTCTACGCAAGCCATTCCTGCTAACGCCACGTTAACATTTCTGCCGAGTGTTCCTCACCCTGGTATCCTGGTTGCTGCCGATCGCCAACTTTCAGAACGCTTCCGAAGCTGGTCGCCTAGCGACTAGAAAACAGACCCCCCCCCCCTCCCCCCACCCTCCCACTACCTTGAGCGTCAGAAGATCTGGCGTTGAATGACGAGAGATTGACTGAAAGCCTCTGAAAAACAAACAAAAACGGTTTACCAACCCACGAGCTGTATATGTATGACGTCAAATACCGTTTAGTTATAACCTACCGAGTTCCGGTGATCGGTAGGACTCCTGTCCACTGGAGCAATAACGTCAAACTAAATCGAAACTTTCAGAAAGTCGCAACCGAAGTAACGAATAAACGTTGCCTACCAGCGTCCGGCAACGATTGCGGGCTTACACCCCATTTGCAGCGGAGCAATCACAAATGCGGCCACTTTTCCCTTGCCTACTGTTTATTGAAGGACTCTTACGTTGTTTCGATGCCTATATGCGGACCGAGAACTTGCAGCTGCTCTTTTTTTAATCCGTAATAGCGGCGTTCGGCGTTGGTTTTAAACATAGACACAATAGCGATATCTGGCAAATGTGCTCAGCTTCATGCAGCAGCCAAGACTTTCGCGAGTTCCTTTGTTGCTCGATGGACCAACAGTCTCTGCGGAGCACGACGGAACAGTGTGCAAGGAATGTTTGCGCCAGCCATGGTATGCGTGCCAAAGCCTGTCTTGCTGCTGCCAGAGAAACTTGCCTATGCCAGCATCTCCATGCGTCATTGCTACCTCGTGTGACTGATGAGGGCTTCAATAAACATCAGGGGTGCTCGTAATACGGCGAAGGTATTCTCAAGCTTCGGCTCTGTCTGGCCTGGCTCCTTCGGGTACGGATGCCGACATGCGGACAGAACTCATACGGCTGTTTTCCTGCATGTTGGTGAATTTATTCTTTAATAAGATTGGTACCACTGTTCAGAAGTTGGGGGCGGAACCCCAACATCGCTAGTGCGAATGTTTGTTAGTGTTTTGTTTAGCATTGATGATGTTCTTGCTCAGTCTGTGTTTAGCGCGATTCTGCTTTTGTCAGGGGATGTGGAACGAATCTCGGGGCTACTAAACGAGAGATAGGAGCGAGAGCTTGTAATGGCTGTATGTTGTCTACCGCTGATACTTGATGCAAAATACAAGGTCAATTAACAACTCGAAGAGAGGAAGGTCGTGCACCAAGAAGTGAAAGAAATCCTTCAAAGCCTCGTAACTAAAATAGAAAGGACGGCAGAGAGAATTACCTACTGCATCGTGAGGCCAGGGGAGAACTGTGTATTTCACTAAAAACATTCAGTCGGTTGACAGCATGAGAAATGTTTATTGAATCATAACAATATAGAAAATCGGTCCCATAAAAACAATCTGGTTCATCGGTCTGCCTGATGGGTGTGAGGTAACGCGGGACAAAACGGAAGCGAAAGACACTGAGCGGTTTCCAAAAAATTAGGAGTAACAATGAGCGCCTCCGTAATTCAGCGAGCGCGTTTAATCGGCAACGTCGGCAAGTTATTGCGAGGCGTGCCTTGTTCATGCAAAAGCAAACAGCCTAAAAACTAAACGGGAAGAATTTTTCCGTAACAGAAGAAGATTCAAGATTAGCTCGGCAACAAAGACCTCACGGTGCATGTCGGTTATTTTTCAAATTTTCTAAATTTCAGAAGTATAAAGATTACGGCCTCCGAGATAAATAGCAATATACGAATTTCGCAACAGGGCGTAGGTTTAAGCGGCAGCTTCATTAGTGTGATGGAGGTGTGTCAAAAACACTGATGCGTTTCCCTATTAAACGGGTGGCCAACCGAAAAGCTCTGATAAGATTCCTGGACACACGTCACGTGCAAGAAACCGGTCGGCCATTGTGTCAAAATGGTTAATCGAAAATCGCTAAAAGGGAACGGTTCTAGATAACATATACATCCATCGATGCTGCAGGAGGAGTACAATACTATAAGTAAACCACGTATCGGTATACAATGAGGTAGGTCGTAGATGCATTAACTTAGTGCGTGGAAAATCGTCGTACGGGTTTATTCTTCGTGTGAGATTTGAGTCTTTGAAGGCCTGACGGTCGACTGGACGCACTCTTGGCGACGTGTGGACGCACTGTTCGCTTCTACGCTTCTCTCAGCTTTGTTTCGTAAGGGATGGTGATGTTTGGTATTAACTCTTGGCTAAATGAATATATTTCAGATATTGAACCTTTTGCTGCTGGCTACAACCCAACCCCAAGGACCATAATATCCACGCTGGGAGAAGGTTCATTGTGGTTCTAGAATGCATACCAACCGTATCAATACAATGTGTTGATAACAACCGCCAATTCGTTTGGACTGGAATATATTTTCTTCAAGGGAATGTTTTGGGGCCTTTTTAACATCCTCAAATAGTTTTTGTGGGGTCCCCTCGCTTGGATTGTCCAAAACCTATAGGGCACTTAAGTAGGAAGTAACTATGTTTGCACACGATTTTAACATGCCTTATGTCGATCGGCACAACCTGCGTCCCTTTGAGAACAGTCGGTCAGAACTTCATTCAGTTGTTTTGGAAGTACCCTAGTTTATGAGTTTCTAGAATTTGTTTTTTTTAATGCGAATGCGTTCTGCAAGTAACAATGCCTTGGACCTGCTTTTTATTATGTGTACTTGTGTAATGAGGTCAGTTGTTTTGCCTCAACGCAAAAGTCATCTCGAAGTCGTTGCGGCTGCCATACTGTAGAAAAAGATTGAAACGAGTAGGCCTCTTTGAAGGGAAGTTTTTGGATACGATCGAGGCAGACTTCACGCCATCATTTGTGTACTTCATACATTGCTTCTGTCGTTTATCCGTTGCAGCCGCTGCGATGACACTTAAAGTTTGTGACAGTTGTTTGAAGGAATACAGCTCTTTTGGTAAGCATTTGGATTCCATCAAAATTCTAACTGGCCATCGACGTGGGGATAAATGTTGAATTAGTAAAACTCTACGTAGCCTGAAGGGGAACATTAATCTGGCCCAATAATCTGGCGAACGAAATTATTTAGCGCCAATTAGCAAAATAATAGGAATGCAGGCGAAGTATGGCGCTAGATTAAAGTAACAAGAAAGACATTATGGGAATTCTGTTTACCTTGCACAGCTGTGAACTTCCAGAAGATGATATTAGAAAATGTGGAATGCTTCAACCCCTACATTGACTCAGTTTTCTACAGTGGAGCTGTTTAAGGTTGCTTCCATCAGTGCCTGGCGCCAGTCACATCTCGACTCAGCAAAGTAAAAAAGAGGAAATGGCAGGCCTAGAAGTGTGAGGGAAAGTGGCGAGGAGGCAAGCAGTGGACGAGCAGGTATAGGGAGTGTGCGCCTCAAGAAACAAGACGCTTCCCGCGGCCGGAATTGAACCTGGATCCTCCGCGTTTTGAAACCGGCGTCTATTCTATCGAGCCATCACAGCATTAGGCGAACTGAGCGTTTCCTTGGCGTTCGTATCGCAGGCGTTTCTGGAGTCAGACAAAAATCGCCGCAGCAAAGTGGAGCGGAGAAAAATGTTACGCCAAGATGGCGGACAGAAAGTGTCGAGAAGTGAAGGAGCCGACAGCCAGGTGTGAGGAGTGCACTTCGCGGCGCAGATGTTCGAGTGGGGAGGCACGCGTCGGGGATTGCCTGCGCCTAGTAATAAGGCCGGGTTCAGGCTGTTGTCGCAACTGTCGTAATATCTCTAAATAATGACGTCATTTCCCGTACCAGCCAACCGAACTGCGTCAAACGCCGTTTTATTTACGTAGCGCACGATATTTGTACCGGAGAGTCAAACGGCCTACTCAATCGGCTGTGACTATGTGGAGGGGAATCACGCCACCTGCCGGTCAAAGAACCCGTGACAGGGTGCGCATCTTACCTGCGGCCGTCTAGATTAAGTGCGCGGGTTTCGTTCGCTCGTTTAAGTTCTTCGATTGACGTTTTCTTCGTCGTTATAGCAACAAAGCAGGAGTAAAGGTCGTTGCGGCCGCGAAGAAGCTAACCGGTTTCAATTTTGAGCCTAGAATAAGCTCTCACGTGCAGATGTCGTCCTAATTAGAGAGACGCTGCGCGCTCGGCAACATCAGTGTCCGACCGATTAGATGGGCAGACCTAAGAAAGGCCAAGTTTAGGCTAGGGGACAACACCAGCTCCACTGTTTCCTCAATACTCGCATGTCAATTGCAAAGGTGGGCGATTTTTTTATCAGCCCAGCTCTGTATATTTCATTTATTTCGCAGTTTGACAAAACGCATTATAACAGTATAAATAAAACAAATCACCGGCACCGGCAGGATTCGAATCTCTGTTTGTTAGGTCTACGGAGATAGTCAGTCGTCTTACCCAGTCGGCTGCGGTTGTGAGTTTGTACCGAAGAGTCAAACGGCTTACTCAATCGGCTGTGATTGTGTGGAGGGGAATCACGCCACCTGCCGGCCAAAGAACCCGTGACAGGGTGCACATCGTACCTGCGGCCGCCTAGATTAAGTGCGCGGGTTTCGTTTGTTCGTTTAAGTTCTTCGATTGACGTTTTCTTCGCCGTTATAGCAACAAAAAAGGAGTAAAGGTTGTTGCGGCCGCGAAGGAGCTAACCGGTTGCAATTTTGAACTTAGAACGTCGTAGTGGTCATGAAGGTGACGTACAGCTTCGCTACCTTGAAGTCTTACGCGTTGGCGTGAGCTTCTTTGATTTCTCTCTTTTCCAAGCCAGCTACCTGCGGTTGCGCCACCCAATCCGCTACAAGGAGTTACAAGCCCCGTAATAACCTAATTAGATGTAAGGAGCGCTGTTAACAAGCTTAACCCGCAGTCAGCGCAAGGTCCTAATGAAATATTTATACCATATTGTTAAACGTACTGTTGTTCGAATCGCTGTGTTTCTAGTCGTGTTGTATGACGTATCAATAAAATGCGGAAGACAGCCACGAGTGTGGGAACTAGCAAATGTACTATCATCCAACAAATATGGTGAAGGCAATGTATTCAACTATAAGCCGGTACCATTAGCCTCCATATGCTACAAAACATTAAAACTGTGAGCACGTTCAGAGCATCGCGTCTTATTTGCATTGTGGGCACCATCCTGTGCTTCATATTCTTCTCCTCGTAATCATCCTCGTCACCATTCTACCAATCCTCCTCTTGTGACGGTCATCATCATCGGAGGCTGGTTCCGAGTCCGCGACGGTTGCAAAGCTTCCTAATAAATCTCCTCCTGCACCTGGCCCTCAAGGCCCTCTCAGAACATACAATTTATTCCTTCCCTAAAATCACCTCCAAGGTAATACGTTTCTTACTCTTTCTAAACATGACTTTCCAGCAGGTTTTTTTTGTGTCACACCACTAACCGAAGTTGCACATGAGATTGATATTTAAAGCGAACTATGTCTCACTGATGGATTACACCGCCTGAAACATTCACTGCAGAAAAACTCATTTCCTCTGATCATGACTTTTATCCCTGAAGTGAAAGAAAAAAACCCTTGCCGTGGTTGGAATCGAACCTGGGCCACTCCCCTTATTAAGCTCGTGTGTGTCCAATTCACCATCCCGACACCGTCGAAGCACTTTGTATTTGAAGATGGATGCACGGATGGCCAAACTAGATAGAAAAATCGCGCTCCTCCACCAAACGACGACGATGGTTGAACACGAAGCTGTTTGCGTGTAAGATCGAATGGCGACGGTTCAACCTCAAAGCCACCACGATGAAAAGTGCAACCTCCGTGAGAATCAATGTCAAAGCTTTACGAGTCCAAGTCCAAGCTTCAAAGTCCAAAGTCCGATGCCTAACGAGAGGCTTCGCATTCAATTATTGTCGTAGTTAGACTGAGACGTGTATGATTTTCTTTCATTCGAAGAAGCCGCACCATACAACGGTGTATTTTTGTATTATAAATAAGCTTTTATGTGGTCCCTCATTTCTTTTTGCTACACAGGTTGTCATTTCTCATCGGTATTCGTGCAATCTCCTATTATTTATTTACGATTTTCTAAGCGACCTTAAACTGTGCATTGTAATAAATGGGGTGTCGTCATCACCAGCTAATTGACTGTCTGTGGTTGCCACAAGGAACGGTTTTGGGTCCACCGCTTGTACAGATTTTATCAATGATTTTCCCCCTGCTTTAAAATCTCCTAATGCACATGGTTGCGTTTTGTATTTTTCGGTCAAGTGCGTCCATGACACCACAGTATTGCAGTCTGGCCTCGAAAAGGTTGTCTCTTGGTGTGACCGGTGACACATAGGTATAATCTACATAAATGTTTTCCTTCAAAATTTACTAGGAAGAGCCGGTATCCCAGCTTTATTTATTAGATTCCCATGCATGGCGGAATGTAGAAGTTAAGTATCCTGGGGTAACATAAACTGCCACTTTAGATTAAAGCAGCCACGTCGACTTAGGAAGGGTAACGGTTTCGGGCCTAATTCATTTTTTCAAAGCAAATTTCGCAATGCGCGACAACACTCGAGCAAACTTTGTATATTACAAATGTGCGCCCGATTCCAGGTTGTAATCAGGCTGCTTTGGACCATTTCGGAAATGAACTGAAAGAAATAATACAAACGGTGCAAAAAGGGCAAGAGGTTTGTAAGAGGTACCCATTTATTTTATAATAACGGGTTGAGATATTACACCCGCCTTGCCCTAGAAACATTTTGTGCACGCGGGAAGGTTCAGAAATAAATTTCATTATTATACATTTCACGGTGACGATGTAATGAAAAAAAAGGTACCTGAAGTCAAATTATTATAAGTACGAACGATGAGGCCACGCTTATAAAATGGGGGAATATAAGGGGCGATTAAACGTATTTAATACTCCTTTTCTCCCAACTCTATCAATGACTGGAACAGGCTATACATTTCTGTATAACGGTGAAAGAACCCTTATATTGATCATGTAGTCCTGGCTCATTCAAAAATTTTGTTATTTCCTCTGGATATTTTTTAGTTATGGATTATTACTGTTTTTGTTGGACTCCTACAATTTGTACGTCATTTGCATTGCTCTTCTGTAAGTGCTTAGATTTCTGTTGTAAGCTAATTTGGGATTTTCTTTGTATGACGTGCTGTTTTTACGTCTCTTTCTACTGTAACACAGTACAATTTTTCCTATTGGGCGATGTAGGTTGTTATAATAAATAACCAAATAGAAAACCTACGTGCAGGAGGTAACATGGGTGCTTCATCCCCTGAAATTGTGAATAAAAGGTTATTAGAGGGTGTAGCTTTACGTAAAACGTGCGTTATTTTGTTCAAGGCAAACTGTCGATAAGCTGTGGATCTCTTTGTAAGCTTATACAGCAACGTAACTTAGTGACTTCATCCCGGCGGTCACAAAACACATTTTGCTGATAAATTTCCCTCTATCGTTTCCGCGACAGTACAATCGCCGCGGTATGTTACACGAATCAGAATAAGCAACCTAATTGAAAAAATATTTCCAAAGTTTTCCTATCTTGTTCCAAAATTTAAAAACGTGTACGCTATGTTCGTATTCTTTTCCCTCATTCGTACGGAAAACCATTGAATTCGTTGTTCAATATCATCGCATATACGCGATAATCTAAACCTGAAACGAGCGCATCATAATTATCAGCCTTCTAAGTAAGTAGCGACAATGTCGGTGATTATTCCGCAAAAGCATATTATGGGCAAACTTTACAGCGACAGGTGAAAATATTGTTCCGAAAGAGCATGCCCTAACTAGCATGGTTGAGTGCTAAACAGCGTCTACGCTTCTCGAGTTACTGTAGTGCCAGCCTTCTGGGGTTTGGTGACGGGCCCTAAAGCTCCGCAATAGTGAAGACGTGCTTGGTCTAATTCCTTAGTGACCACTGTGCAACAGGAAGGTATTTATAAACATTCGCAATGAGCGACCGCGCATATTAAGGCAATGCACGGGCTCCACAAGTCACCCGGTTTCATAGTGGCGAAAGAGTATCAACGAGTTTATAATCGATTAGGCAGACGACAGGATGGCGCAGGGTGGTGGCAATTCATGTTGAGAACAACAGCGCCGCCAAAATCAAAGACGAAGGTGAAGGCATTTGGGAGGGACGCTGCCTTTATTGCGGATTGGTACGGCAGCGCTCCTCTTGCGTTCCTTCAGATTCGTCCTTGATTTCTGCGGTGGTGTAGTTGCCAAGGGATCGTCCAATTGGTCATCATGGTGGCGCAACAGGCATCCAGACTCCTAAATTATTTCATTCTAATTACGTCCCGTAAATAGGATACGATACTGTTTTCATGGTAAACTTTGCGCTGAAAGAGCGAGATCGCAGAAATATCCACACGGACGGGCTCACTTTTCTCGGTAATGTGCGTGCTTGAACGTAAGTGCACGACATGCATATAAAGGCGGGTCATGAACACAAGCTACACCATCGTACGCCGTGAAACGCCGGGTCTTTCACAAGTCTCTGAACTACATTCCAGCCGCTAACGACATTGTTTCCATGAAAACAACTTCACAAGCACACAGAAGCTTCTATTTTTGGGCAACGTAACGTTACCTGCGATGTGATTAGCACATAAAAAGAGTAACCAATGTCGTAATTGCGTGCTGTTATATGGTACCGTATAACAAAACCACAGCCACTTCTTCCCTCACAAAATACTATTACGTGGCGGCCACTTTGTCAGGCGGTCGGTTCCCCATACTGTTTTTGGTAACTTCACGGAAGCCGTGAGAGGGAAGGATTCTCCAAGCGCACTATGACGTCTGGCTCAGTATTATCTTGCTTAAAATTTTGAAGCTTGCGTTAAAATTTCCGCTATTCTTATTCTGGCGGAAGAACATTCCGCATTAACCACGTCTCTCTCTTTCTTTAGTGGTCCATTCAACAGCGTGCGCTCTAAGTGACGAGCCCGCTTGATAAAATACTGGCTGGATGTTACGTCAGTCCTCTAGGTTCCCGACGGCCTTCCCAAAGGTATTCAAACTATTAAGCCAATAGCCCTGAAAAGATTTTACGTGCTGCTTAACAACTGTCCCCAAGATTCAATACCCGCAACACGTTCCTGCAATTTTCTGAGAATGATTTTTGCTTCGAGATAAGCACACTTCAATCTCTAGAATAAAGTAACTGAAATTCATGCAAATTCTGAATTTCAATTTCGCGAGCTAAATTTAATACCCGGCTGCGCTACTGTTTAAGGCGAACCTGAAACTAACAATCCCAACGTATTTTAACGCAATAATAGATCCCAAGATAAAGATTTTTTTTCTTTTTCCCCTACAATGAAAATAATCCACCACTGCCTCGTCTCCAGCAGTACAACACCGTATTGTACTGCCACACACGTATTGTAGAAAAGAAAGAAACTTAAGCTTTAGCGCGGGAAATCGAGAACCGTCGTCTGTACGTAGTCGAAAATTGCCCCAAACGCAATTGTTGAGGATGATAAAACAGTAGAATTGTAGTATGACATTCGAGGAGGCTCCCATTTAGGACAAACTATGCTAAGTTTTATTGCAGCCTTAGAGGAGTCGGTTAGGCTCATATGAACACTTCAAGACGGTTGACAGTCACACAGAGAACGTTTTCTTTGCCCGATTTTGGACTGGTCAGTTGGGCTTTCACAGAGCGAGTTCGCGTATCGTTTTTTCGCCGGCGCCGTCACGGAAGGGCAGTGCTGGACTGACACACATTCTTAGATCACAAAAATGGTAACCGTACTTCCTGTTGCGCATGCCCTACATTGCAACACTAAACAGGAGTAAACTGTAAAAACGCCGATAAACGAGCGAGGATCGCTCACCAATTTGAGAGATTCGGAAAGACGGAAATGCCGATGCACCTTTTCCCACTACAACCCAGTCACCAAACATGTGCAGTATATACTGCGAGTAGGCCCGAGTGGTGGGTTAAACAGCGTTCGTATAGGCTGAGCTGTGTACTTGGTCTTGTTCACGAGAAAAGTTCGCGTTCAACGATCGTCATTGATAGTAGGGCTGCATAATTTTTTTTCATTTTAAGAAGCCGCACCTTAGAGAGCTATATTTTTGGATTACAAAATGGCTTTTACTGTCGTCCCCCAGTTACTTCTGCACTACCAGTTGTCATTTCCCGGTGTTCCTTCAACCATAATAAAAGGGATAATAGATTATCTAGCGACCGTAGACAGTGTATTGTAATCAATGGGTTGTGTTTGTCACCAGTCTATATACTGCTGTGGGTGGCACAAAGATCGCTTTTGGGGGCCACTGGTTGTTGAGGTTTTATCTATGATGTTCCATTAGCTTTAAAATGTGCAGTGACACCTAATGCACATAATTGTGCTTTTATTTATTGCCAGTCATGTGCGTTCATAATAGCAGGCTATTGCAGTATGGCCTCGATAAGGTTCTCTCTTGGTGTGCCCAGGGGCAGATCAGTTTAAACCTAACGAAGTGTTTTCATGTGCAATTCACTAATAAATATATCTTATCCTGGCCTTAATTCATAAACCCTCATGCAGTGCAAAAGATAGACTGAGTATCGTGGCTTACTACAAACTGCAACATTACAAAGAACCAGTCACGCTGACCTAATTTCCGCCCAGGCTTCGAGCGTAATTCATTTCTTTGGAAACAAATTCAGCGACGCGCCGCAAACACTCAAGGACACTGCTTACATTACAAATTTGCGCCGATTCATTGGTATATTTGTGCTGCTTGGCACCATTTAAGAGATGCACTGAAAGAAATTATAGAAACTGTGCAAATAGTGCTGCGAGGTTTCTAGCATGTAATCATGGTTTTTATATTAAGGAGCTCTTACACCACCCCAGCCTAGGGTTAAAAATATTTTTGCACACACCGGAAAGTTACGACTTCAAATTCTTTTTAGCATATCCGAGTAATGATGAAATTGATACCGGAGAGGAGCTTAAGACACCTGTATATATGTCCGTATGACGGGGCCACAGATACAAAATTGGGGAACATAACTGGAAAAATAAATGTATTTAAATAATTTTGGCTCCCAACTCTATCAACAACTGAAAAGCTCTAGAAAATTCACTTCCATTGAAACAGTACTTTGAGTCAACGAAATAATTCCCATATTTATCATGCAGTTCAGGTAGGTTCTGTACTTTAACTCCTGGGGCGGATGTAAGCTTATGAAATATAACGGCTTTTGTTGTACTCTTGCCTTTTTGTACGTCCTTAATATTGCTGTACGGTAAGTGCTTAGATTTCTCTTGCACGCTGATGTAGGATTTCGTTGGTTTTTAACTTGCTATTATTATTTGTTTTCTACTGTAACCAGCTACAATATCGCGGTCTACGTAGGTACTTATAATAAATAAATACATAAACAAATAAATAAACAGGACACTTACATCTAGGAGGTAATATGGGTGCTCCATCACCTGAAATTGTGAAAAGGTTGCTATATTGGGTAGTTTTATGTGAAACGTGCATTATTTTGTTCAGGGCAAAATGTCAACACTGTGAATCTCAATGCAAAACTAATTAGGTAATGTAACATTAAGTGACTCAATCGCTTTGATCAAACATAAAATTTCTTATAAATTTCCCGGCGTCTTTCCCCCACACTACGTTCGCCGGAGTATGTTACGCGAATCAGAACACGCAACTTTTCTAAAATACAATATGTATTCTCAAAATTTTCTGATTCCATCCCAAATGTAAAATGCTTGTAAGCGATCTCCGTTTTTTTTTTAACTCATTCGAACAGGAAGTCATTCGATCGGCTATCTAAATTATCAAATATTCCCACGCCTCTAATCCCGAAACAACCGCACTATAATTTTCAGCCCTCTCAATTGGTACCAACAATGACGGTGGAGATTACGAAACGCAAATTGTGGTTTAAGTTTACGGCAAGAGGTGAATATACAGTTTATAATTGCGCCCACGCACTTGCCCTAAACAGCATGAGTGCCTGCTAAACGGCATGTCCGCTTGCCGGGTTACCGCAGAGCCAGCGTTCTGAAGTTCCTTACCGGTATTAAAAGTCCACCCCCCCCCCCCCCCCCCGTAATAATTGAAATATGCTTGGCGGTATAACGTGAAGGATGGGGATCTGTCTTGACCAGCTCAGACAGATGGACGCAGGAAAGCCATTGATGGGTTTAACAACACATTTAATGTCCACACGGAGAAACCACTAAAACAAACCACTCAAGAAATCAATTGCACACAACCAATAAACCATCAAACCGCTCATTCAATATCCCAAAATGCAATTCAAACAAAAACCAAAAAGTCTCTAAAATAAAGGTTATTCACAATTCCGTCAACTGCACTCATTAGTAACCAATTGAACTGTCCTAAGCCAAGTCTCCACGAAAACTACTCTCTACCTTTATCGTACAACCTGTGTCCCAAACGGACTGCCCTACCCTTGTCGTCGCGCTTGACGTTTCGCACCCTTGCGTGGCCGCGACACGGTGGTAGTCATCGTCTCACGTGGTGATGCCGGGGTCGCTGCGCGCGGTCGTTGTGTGGCAGGCGTTAGCACCGCGCGTCTCACCGTAGTTCCTCTGTGGCTACCCCTCTGGTAGCCGCTGCCGCTGGAGGTCCTCCGCAGGATCACCTGCGTAGCCTTTCGGGACCGTCGCAGCAAACGTCGAAGAAGCGTGGACACTGGCTGCAGGTTCCCCACCGTCGCCGCTGGGGCCACGAATACGCACGATCGTGGTGCGACTTGGACACCGCAGCTGATGCGAGGTTGGCCCGCTGCTTCCCAGGCTAGGTAGACTTAGTAGGTAGCCGCGCCCAGTCCCAGTCCCCCTGCTTGTTCCTTGAAGCTATTGTGGTCCTTCCGCCTCCTGGTTCCTTGCCTCCTCCTCTTATCCTGGTGCTCTCCGTTTATAAATCATCTGGCCTCAATAGCGGCACTGTCGGATGGGCTGTCAGCATTTTCGTTTCCATATTTGGTAAGCACGCCGCTTGTCTCCTGCGCGGCGTCCTCGGATTTGCTCTCCGGCTCGCTACCATTTTTGGTCATGATGCTGTAGGGGGTGGACGCAGCGCTTTTTCATTGATGCGGTTTTGGCGCGCGCTTCAAATCCCCGTTTTACTGGTCTCTTTTTTTAAGGGGGCTTTGATGCATCACCTCTGAGGGGGTGCCCTTCCCACATGACAGACAGAATTCATGATCGACTGTTGTGTGCAACGCGACGGTATCCAAAATATTCCAAATGAGTCACCAGGCACATAAACGAAATTCACCGGCTCCACTGGTCAACGGGCAGCACAGTGACGGACATAGAGAGCCTACCGAGCATCTTCGAGGCTCGACTAGATTAACCAGACGCAGGATTTCGCGCGCTGGGGGTAAGCCCTGTTGAAAACTGCAGCGCAGCACAAAACAAGGACCAAAATGAAGGCACACCGGAGGGGCGCAGCCTAGTATAGATCGGTATGACATCGTTCGTCCTGCATGCCTTTACTTTCTTCCTTCATTTCTGCCGCCCCGTAGTTTTCGAAGAAATAGTCGAAAGACTTGTTATGTCAGCGCAACATGTATCAGGAGCGTAAATTAGCGCACCAAGATGCTTTAAATACGCTCCGTGATTAGGTTAGGCTGCTGTTTTCATAAGAAAGCTTGCGCTGAACAAGCGACGACGAAGAAATACGGAAACGGACGGGCACCCCTTTTTCAAGACGTGCCTGCGTGACCGCGAGTGCACAAAGATGCATATCAAGGCCGGGTCATTTAAACAACACACACGCTCGCTTAACTTAACAAGACTGGTCTTCTGGTATTCGAGAACTCTCTCAACTCCATTCCAGCCATTAAGGATGTTGTTTCCACACAAGAACTTCACAAAAACACAGACGCTTGACTTTTTATGCTACGTAACGTGCTCTGCGGCGTTATAGGGGCGTAAAAAGCAGTAATCAATGCCCAATTTTCGTTCTTTCATATTGCGCCATTTACAAAACCACAGATACTACTTCCGTCCCAAAATTTGATTCGCTGGCGGCTCGTTTTCTCAGCAGCTTCGGCTTCCGCATACTGATTTTTCTAACATCATGGCAGCCGTGACAGGCACTGGTTGGCCAAGTGCACTATGATATCTGCCTCCGTATTGTTAAGCTAATTGGTTCAACCTTGCTTTAAAATTGGGATTCTTGTTATCCAGACAGAGCTACGCTCGGAATTAACCACTCTAGTCTTTCTATGACGGAATTTTGAAGCGCTAGGACACAAGGGACAGGCGAGTAGGACAACACAATGCGCTTTCAAGATTCCGTCGTGTCATACCAACAGGCCCAAAGCAGCACCCTCGTAGTCTTTCTAATTTCGCGGTCCATTCAACAGCGTAATGGCTAATTGCCGTGACCGGTTGCTGAAATTATGGCTGTTGGTTAGGTCAGTCTTGTAGGTTTATGACGGGTCTTCCGAAAGTATTTAATTATATTCAATTCAATAGTATTGGACACATTTTAAGTGCACCCCAGCAACTGCCCCTGTGATTGAATACCCGCAGCATGTTCTTACAGTTTTCTGTGAATCATTTTGCTTTTAGTTAGGGACACCTAAATCTGCATAATGAAATATGTAATACTCAACCAAATTCTAAATTTTGGTTTCGCTTGAAGGAATTTATAGCCGAGACGCGGGCTGTTTAAGTCCAACCTTGGCGCTCTTTGCCCTCGTTGGCCTTGCGCCATGAAACACCAACCATCATCATAAGTCCAACCTTGAACTTGCGGACCCCACGTATTGTAACGAATTCCAAAGTCCCATGAGACAGAATTTATTGTTTACCGCCCACATATAAAATGAGCCACCGCTTCCCCATCTATAGTAGTAAAACACCGTATTCTACTGCCACACACCTATGGTGAAAAACAAAAACTGATGCTGGCATTGCACTAGCGTGGGAAAATGAAGAAACGTCCCAAGGTCATCTACACGAGCCCTAACTGCGAACGTCGAGGATGAATAAAACAGTACAACTGCTGTATGCACATCCAGAATGTTCCCTTTTGACACGCACCATTAGAACCTTTATTTCAGCCTCAAAGGGGTCGTTTGGACTCATATGGACCTGTTCAGATGGGTCACAGTCGTGCGCAGAACATTTCCCTTGCAAGATTTTGAATCGTCGGCAGTGCTTTTATAGGCGAATTCACTAATAGTTTAACATGGACGCCTTTACACAAGGGCAGTAGTAGACTGACTCACGGTCTTAGATCATAAAACTGATAACCGAACGCTTCCGGACCTCTTCGAGTAAGGTGCCTCGTTGTACACACACAGCACTGCAACACTGCAGAGAAGTAGAACACTACAGAGAAGTAGAATGCAAAAACGCACACATACAGGCGAGTATCGCACACCCATTTTAGAGCTGTGGATAATGGGGCGATGAGGATGCAACTTTTTAATCTACAACCCACTCACCACACATGGCCGGTCTCCACTCAGCGAATTCACACAAACCCTGGTTGAAACAGCATTCCTATGTTCTAAGCCGTGTCCTCTGTCTTCTTCACAAGAAAGGTTCGCCTTCAGCCATCGTCATCGTCGGACGGACGGGTGCATGATTTTTTATAAGAGGAAGCGACACCTTACAGCGCAATTTTTTCGGATTTTAAATAAACTTTTATACTCGTCCCTCACGGTCTTTTGCTTCACAAGTTGTAATTTCTCGGCGTTTCTACAGCCCTCATAGAATCAATTAACGATTATATAACTAGCGCACACGGTGCAATATAATAAATGGGGTGTCTATCATTAGCTGACGTACAGTCTTTGTCAAAATTTTGTGGACCACGGCGACCGTGGCCGGAGCAGGCGCGCGGCCGAGCAGGAGCGCTGCGCTTGCCGCTGTAGGCTGTTTGCGCGGCTAAAGAGAGCGAGGGGAACTTTTGCTCTTGCTTTTGTAGTGTGTCCGGCGCGACAAGTGCTGCGCAAAGTGCCTGCGCGGAAGCGAAGTGCGCCTGCTCTGATAAACCGGCCCCACTGCACTTATCGCGCCAACCATACTACGAAAGAAAGTGCGCAAGTTTCCCTCGCCCTGTTTAGCCGCGCAACCAGCCGACAGCGGCAAGCGCAGCGCCCCTGCTCGGCCGCGCGCCTGCTCCGGGCACGGTCGCCGTGGTCCACAAATTTTTGACAAAGACTGTACTGCCTCTGGGTGCCACCGGCGCAGTTACTGGGGCCACTGCTGTTCCACATTTTATCAAAGATTTTTTATGAGCTTTGAAATCTAGGCTGACAAGTAATCCATATGATTGCGTTTTGCATTGCCCAATCAAGTGCGTTTACAAAACCACGGTATTGAAGTCTGCCCTCGATAAAATTGTCTCCTAGTGCGCGCAGTGCCGGATTAGTTAAAACCGAACTGTTTGCCTTTACTAATTTGGCGAGTGTTTGCCTTTACTAATTTGGCTACATTTTTGGCGAGTGTCAGTTTGTTCCCAGAAATGTTATTTCCTCGCCAGACGAGTTTTCGTCGGACGTTAGACTACCTTTAATAATTGCTCATAATATATGATGTATCCTGGCCTCAGTTCTTAAATTCCCATGCAGTGCTGAGGGTAGTTTAATTAAGTATTGTGGGGCAACATAAACTGCAACAGTATATTAAACCAATCACATGGACCTAACTACCGCCAATGTTTCGCGCCTAACTCATTGCTTTGAAAACGAATTCAGCGACATGCCGCGAACACTCAAATAATCTTTAAATACTGCAAATGTGCCCCTACTCTGGTGTTTAATTGTACTGCTTGGGGCTATTTCCAAAATGTACTGAAAAAATGACAGAGACGGTACAAAAATGAATAGCAGGTTTGTTACAGGTATTTGTGCTTTTTTATAGGAACTCATACATTACGCCAAACTTGTGTTATAAACATCCTTGTGAACGCCGGGAAGTTCAAACTTAAATTTTTTTTGTAACATCTATCACTGTAAGAGTAGAATAGATAAACAACGGTACTTATAGACGAATTATTACATGTTCGCACGACTACAACACACATATAAAATGCGAAAAGTAACAGTCGATTAAATTGTGTTTAAAAACTCTATTTCTCAAAACTCTATCAACAATTGGACGCGCTACGAAATTCAACCTTCTCAGATTCTAATTTCCTCACTGCCATTGAAACATTACTTTGAGTCAAAATAACTTTCGTATTTATCATGTAGTCTCTGTGCATTTTGTACTTTCTTTCCCAAGGATATTTTTGGAGTATAGATCATTACCGCTTTTGTTGTCCTCCTACATTTTGTTCGTCATTTACATTGCTGTTCTGTAAGTGCTTAGATTTCTCATGTATTCTGACGTATGCTTTTACGATACGTCTTGCTGTTTTTTTTACTTCTTCTATTGTAACCTCTTTCAACATTTGCCTAACGGGAGATGTAGGTACGTATAATGAATAATAAATTGAAAACGTACGAGTGCGGGGTAGAACGAGTTCTTCATCACCTGAAATTTGGAAGAAAACAGTGTTAGACTGCGCAGTTTCAAGTGAAAGTTCCTTTATTTCGACAGTAATCTGTCATGGTATTAAAGGACACTTGGACCAACCAGCCAAAATTTTTACCTGGTTGAACCGTTAATTTGTTCAGATGGAACTACCTGCGGTGTGCATCTCCGCTTAAGCTCATAGAGCAATGTATGTTTAAGTGACCCCACGCTCTCACCGCAAATGACAAATAGCTCTTAAGTTTCCCGTCACTTTTTCGAGCCCTCTGATAGCACGAGAATGTTACACGAATGAAGAGATGCAGTTTTTTACAAATATATCCGCATTTTTTTTCATGCTTCAAGTTCCATATCATATTTAAGATACGCGTAACGGAGGTTAGTTTTTTTCACTCATTCGCACGCCTTTAATCCGGATACAGCCACATGATAACTGTCAGCCATCAAAGTAAGTACTGGCAGTGACAGAGGATTTCAGAAAGAATTTGTGGGCATAATTTATGGCGACAGGTGAAAATAAAGTTGTTTGTTTTGCCATGACCATGCCTTAAGAAGTATAGGCACCTGGTAAACGTCATGTCCGCAGTACCAACGTTCTGGTGTTCTGAACCGGTCAATAAAGCTCCGCAAAAATGAACACGGTTTTTGTGACTGACCACTGTGTTCAACACGACGGTATCCGAAAGAATTCGGAATGAGTGACCGGGCACATTAGCCCAATTTATAGGCTCCACAGGGTACCCGGCAGTGCAATGACCAACACAGAAGGTCTGCCTAGTATTGCGGAGGCTCGAATAAATTAAGCAGAACGCAAGATTTGGCGGGCTGGTAATCCCTGTAGACAACTACAACGCTACACAAATCAAGGACCAAAGTGAAGGTACACAGGAGGGACACCGTATTTAGTATTGGTTAATGTGGAAGCGTTCCTCCTCCGTGCACTCACTTCCATCCTTGATGTCTGCCGCTCCGTAGTTGTCACAAAATTGTCGAAACGCTTGTCGTGGTGCCGCAACAGGTATCACGAAACGACATTAGAGCATCGAGATGCTTTAATTCCGGCACGTAAATAGGATCGTCAACTGTTTTCATGAGAAAGCTAACACTAAACAAGCGAGGACGCAGAAACATGCACACACACGGGAAAATTTTTTTTCTATAACGTGTGTGCTTGAGCATGAACGCAAGAAAACGCATATCAAGGGTGGGTCATGAAAACAACATTGCACTCTCGTTTCACTTGAAACTTGTGGTGTCTGACAACTCTGAACTCCACTCCAGCCGCTAAAATTGACGTTTCTACAAAAAATTTAACGAATACACAGAACTTTGCATCTTTGTGCTACGTAACGTCAACTGTGACGTCATCGGTTTGTCAAACAACGTGATCGATGTCCTAATTTTATGCTTTCATTTAGAAAGGTGTAATGAATCCACAGCCATATTTCGATCCCAAATTACAATTACCTCGCGGCTTTTTTTCTCAGCGGCTTCCAGTTCCACATACTAATCTTTCTGGCATCATGGCAGCCATGAGATGCAGAGGTTGGCCAAGCCAAACTATGACATCTGCTTCCGTTTTATTTAGCCCAATTGTTTCAAGATTGTATTGAAACTGGCAGGCTTGTTCTCCAGACACAGCAATGTTCCTAATGAACCACACCTCAGTTTTGCTCTCGCGGTCCATTCAACTGCGTGGTTGGAAAGTGGCCTGCACGCTTACTAGAATGGCGGCTGGACGATAGGTCAGTCCTCTAGGATCATGACGGGCCTACCGGAGGTATTCAGTCCATTCAAGCCAATTCCCTTGCATAGATTTGAAGTGCTGCTTAACAACTGTCACGGCGATTGAGCACCCGCAGTAGGGTCCTTCAATTTTTGAGAATGATTTTTGCTTCGACATGAGCACACTTCAGTCTCTAGAATAAAATAACTAAAACTTATGGAAATTCTAAATCTTGCTTTCGCTAGCCGAAACTTAGACCCGGGAGTGCTGCTGTGTGAGACCGACGTCCAACTGGCACACCCAACATATTTTGATGTCTTAAAAGTACCAAGAGGTGTAATATGCACGTTTTTTGCTGAAATCAAAAATAAACTACCGCCGGCTCACCTACAGTAGTAAAACACCGTATTGTACGGCCCCACACCTGAGGCGGAAAACAAAAAAAAAACTTAAAGGGGCACTGACACAAAAATTTTGCATCTTGTTTTTTTTGTTGCGATAAGTAGCTAGTGACCTACTTATAACCTGTAGAAACCTCATTTGCTTCAGCGTGCGACGGTTGTTTAATTAGAGGCATTTTCAATGCGGCCAGTCGCAGTTTCGGTTTCAGCGAGTGCCGCGAAACGATGGATTTTGTGGATTTTGTGTGAACAAAGCTGACCACGTGACCGTCGGAGGGATATCACAGAGCAGAGCCGCCGTAGCACTGTCGAATCCGCATCGACGGCAGTTTCTGCGAATGCCCCCACGTACTGATCTCGTGAAGCGCTTAATTAAAAAGTGACCGTGGATGTGACGCAGGCGCTGCGAGTGCAAATGCTACCGCGGCTAAAGAACGACGCGCGACGCTCGAGACGGTGGGTGGCAAGACGCGCTCTGGGAGCAGCCGGCCGGTCTGCCTACAGGTCCGCCTACAGATGTGTTCGGCTCAGCACTGCGGCTGATATTCGAGTGCCGCTCTCGTAAGCGGTGCAGATGACAATTTTTAATGCAACCCGCCATCGCATCATTAACTCCTTTCTCACGTAAGCCAACATGGTCGGGACTTGGGGACAATTTCGTGCAGCGGTAACAAGCTATCACTCGAGCTACCTGCGCCGGCCTGGGCCACTTCGCGGCCGTGGCCGCCGCCTGCACAGCGACCGTGCGGCTAGCTCAGTGAGCTTTTCGTGCCTCCGGCGCGTTTTCGCATCCAATGGTAATAAACAGTAATAGAAACAGAGTGCCTGGAATCGCTGTAGAACTTTGGTCGCGGCCAGCTGCCCGATTAGCTGACGAAATCACGGCGCCTCCGCCGCCAACGATCGGGTCGTTCGTTCTCGAGAGCAGAAGCTCCGCCCTCCGGCCCTCCGATTGGAGCGGCGAGCCGCGCGAGCCGGCGCAAAACGCCGGTAGTGCGGAAGCGGCAAACACAAACTCGTGACGTGTTTGGATGTTGTTTATTTACAATTGCGCGTGGTCCTCTGCTGGCTGCTCGGTTGCGTTTCGCACACTTCAAAACTGATTTTAAATATGTTCTAGGCTGTATTCGCCGCTGATATTTTGCAGATGATGTATGTGTGTTCCCACCAATCTATCTCCGAAGTTATCTCGCCTTCAAAATTTTGTGTCAGTGCCCCTTTAAGCTGGCGTTGCACTAACGTGGGAAATTTAAAAACGTATGTAGGTCGCCTACAGTAGCCTTAACTGCGAACGTTAAGAATGATAAAAGAGTACAAATACAGTGCGTATGTCAGAAGGTTGTCGTGCATTCTTTGTCCTTCGTCTCTTTTTTTGCGCTATACATCTCTTAAGAAGGTTCTCTTTTTGGGATCAAACATTCTAAGTTTTATTGCGGCATTAAAGGGGTCGGTTAGACTCACAACGGCATTTCAAGAAGGTTCACATTCGCGAGCAGAACAACATCTCCCTTGCAATGTTATGGACTTGGCAACAGCGCTTTTAGAAAACGAAGTCATATATGCAGTAATCCCTCGTTATAACAAAATCGCGTTACTCGAAATATTGCTTTTTTCGAAATTTCTTCTGGTCCCAACCCAAACGCATGCATTTTAGGCCGCATTACTCGAAGTGCACGAAGAGCTTGACCCGCTTAGAGCGAAGTGGCGAGCGGAGGCGTCGCCGAGCGGCGGATCCCCAGCGGCGAGTCAGGCTGTCAACATGGTGGGTCAAAGCAATCTCGCGTTTCTCCGGTGATCTTCTGGAGCCGGTCATGCTCGATTTGCGCCATCCGACTTTAGACAAACAGTCCAAATGCGTGGTAGGGTCATTTAATTTTGTTCCTTGATATTGTTCAATTGCGGGGACGCGGCGGTGCGGGAACACCAACACTCTAACTGTAGAATTAGCAGTATCGTCGACAAGGGGGCGCCGAAAAACTCTCGTTTCGCGAATTGTACGTATGCATACCTCGGGAAAAAAGGCCCAGTGATCATGCAAAGCCATTAGTGAAATAGACCTTCATCTTAAGCGCAGAAAAAAAAACATCCCCCTCGCGAGGGGCACGATCAAATGCAGAGCATTTCCGCGGGGGGCGCGCCTGCAAGTCGTATGGATTACGTATTGGTTGTTGTTGTAATTGTTGTCTTCCAGCGTAGACATTGTCGATGAAGTCGATGGTGAAACGTGAAACGTGCCGTGAACCCCCTGCCGCGGCTATGACGCAACACAATCCACTTTAATCCAATCAAATCCAAATTCAAACCAATCCAATTCAATCCAATCCAAGCCAAGCCAAGCCAATCCAAGCCAACCCAAGCCAATCCAATTCAATCCAATCCAATGCCCCCCGCGAGAGAGTGTTATAGCACCGAAATCGCGCCACCACACGAACGCGTGATGTTGACGTCACGATCACGCCACAGTTGTTAGCGACCGGAGCGCGCGCGAACGACATATGTGGTTTAAGCGCGAACCGACCGCGGCGAGAGAGCGCGATGCGAGCGCCCCCACCTGTTCTTGCGCGCGAACCGACTGTTGCTCAGCGCGAACCCAACGCGGCGAGAGAGGGTGTTGCGCACGTCCCCACCTGTTGTGCGCCCGAACCGAACGCGGCGAGAGAAGGTGTTGCGAGCGGAGAGAAGGCGAAGAGGACGCGGGGGAGAGGGCGCACCTGTGGCCGACGGTTGAATGAGTCAAGGATATAAGGCACGTTCATAACCTTCCATTCTGTGTCGGCTTTGTGGCGCAGTGGGTAGAGCACCATGTACCTTGCGTTCCGCCCCCAGAATCGTGGGATCGAAACCTGGCGTCGGTAAGTATTATTTTTTTATATAGTGTAGGGGGAGCGATGCGGACTACGGACGTCAACGCGGGTGACATCGTGAGTTACTGAAATGCTCTGCATTTAAAACCGGTCAGTTTTCATTGTTGAGCTGTGTACGCACGATGAACGGTTAATACTTTTCTGAGCTCAACAAATACAACCTCAGGCTGAAGCCCCGACATTTCTGGCGGTTTCTAGCGCGAAACCTACAGTTATGTGACGCCCGCACCCCCCGCTCTCCCCCCCCCCTTCCCCATAAAGTGGCCTTCCTCTGCTCATTCCCTCTCCAGTCTGCGAGTCACTGCTTCCTCTTGCCTTCATGTCAACTCCTCGCCCCACTGTCGCCAGTTTCGACGTCGCTGCACCTACAAAGCTCCTTCCGCGTAGCACGCTGCGTTCAGTCACTTGGGCGCCGACGGCGCGTGCCTTTAGACGCGGGAATACGTACGCTTGCTTCAAAATAAAGTTGAATGCATTAGCGGCGACCCACAGGCTTGTGCGATGCTTGGTCAAATTGGAGGAGGGGTTACTCGCGCCCAGAAGGAACTTGAAACAGCCAAAGCTTACTGCCTTTTGTGCACCTGAATATTGTTTTTCACTGAAAACATTGTGTTTTGATTCCTCGCATTTGCGGCGCAGATAAAGTTCAACTACTTCACCCTTTATAGGGTTGTCGCTTATATCAAAATACCGCTTATAACGAAATTTTTCGCCGTCCCGGTTACTTTGTTATAACGAGGGATTATTGTACTTTCGACGCGGACGCCGTTATGAAAGGGCAGTGGCTAACTGACTCGCGTACTTTGATCACAAAAATGATAACGGTACGGAACCGAACCACTTAAATAACGCTTCTTGTTTCCGCACCACATTGCAACGCTGGAAAGCAGTACAAAGCAAAAACACAGATAGACAAACTAAAATCCTGCACCCGTTTGAGTGCTGTGGAAACAGGGGTATGCGGATTCACCTTCTTCTTCCACTACAACCCACCCACCAAACATGGCCTGTATACATTTGCGCGTAATTGGCCCGAGTCCTGGATTAACACCGTTCATATAGGCTGAGCCTTGGTCAGCCCTTATGAACGGTCCCGAGAAAGCTTCGCATCGCGAGAAATCTTCGCGTCCAACCATCGTCAACTTTGTCCGAAGAGGTCCGTAATTTTTTTTTTCATTCGAACAAGCCGTAATATACAATGCTATATTTCTGGATTTTAAATACGCCATTACAGTCGTTCCTCACTGTCTTTGCTTACAACATTTGGACATCTTACAACAACCCTTTGCAACCCCGCACCACCCATTACAACATTCGCCCAATGGGCGATGTAGATCTTATATTCAGAAATAAATAGAATACTTACGCGGAGTAGGGAGACCGGATGATTCATCCCCTGAAATTGGAAACAAAAATTAATTAGAATGTGTAGTCTCACGTGACTCGTGCGTTCATTGGTTGGTAAACTGTCTGAAAGATGTAAATCTGCTTGGGGCTAATAAAGCAATGTATCTTTCAGTGGCTCATTGGCTGTGCCCACAATTGACAAATTGCTTATAAATTTCACACCAGTTTACCCCGCACTCCGATCGCAGAGGTACGTTACGCGAAAGCGAAGCAACATTTCTGAAATAAAAGTTTCGCAATGTATTTCAAATTCTATTCGGCATTTGAATTTAAAACCCTTGCAAGCGATGTGCGTTTTTTTTTTTCACTCATTCGCATAGGAAAACATTCTATCTGGTATTCAACTTATAGAATATGCCCACAACTATAATCCTGAAACAACCACACCATAATTATCAGCCTTCTCAGTAAGTACCGACAATGACAGTGCGGATTAGGAAAGGGAAAATGCGGGCAAAGTTTCCGGCACCAGGTGAAAATACAGTTGGTAACTGTGCTCACGAGCATGCCATAAACAGAATGAGTGCTTGCTAGACGACCTGTCGGCTTGCGGGCTCACCGCAGAGTTAGCTTTTGGGGTTCAGCCCCGATCCCTTAAGCTCCGCAATAGTGAACATCTGCTTGACGGAATTCATGACTGACGAATGGGTGTAACACCATGGTATCCAAACGCATTCCTAAAGAGTGACCGGGAACAAACGCAATTCAAGGGCTCCACAGGTCAACCAGCAGTGCAACGACCGACACGTAGGGCCTGCCTAGTCTCGCGGAGGTTCGAATAGAGTTAGCAGCACGGCTTACAGCGCGGCGTGGCGTTAATCCGTGTTAACCAATTCAGCCAGCGAAAATCAATGACGAAAGTAAAGGCACACACGAGGGACGCCGCCTTTAGTATTAATCGGTATGCCATCGTTCGGCCTGAGTGCACTCAATTCGATCCTTGATTTCTGCCGCCCCATAGTTGTCGCAAAATTCCCAAATATCTTGTCAATGCGGCGCAACACGTATCGACGCGCCTATATTAGGGCAGCAAAAATTTGTCCTTCCGGTCCGTAAATAGGACAGGCTACTGTTTTCATGAGAAAGCGTGCGCTGAACAAGAGATGACGCCGAAATATCCACTCGGACGGGCGCGCACTCTTTTCTGTAACGTGCGTACTTGACCGTGAGTGCACGAAAATGCATATCAAAGGCGAGTCATTAAAACAACATACACCCTGGTTCAACTAGAAATGTCCGGTCTTTGGCAACTATCTCAACTCCATTGCAGGGGCTAACGACGTTGTTTCCAAGATAAAACTTCACAAACACACAGAAGCTTCCATTTTCGTACTACGTAACGTCAAATGTGACGTCGACGGGGCGTAAGAACAGTTATAGATGCCCTAGTTACGTGTTTTCACATGGTGCCACTGAAAAATACCACAGCCACTACTTCCGTCCCAGAATTTTATTACCAGGCTCCAGCTTCTCTCAGCAGATTCCAGTTCCACATACTGATTTTTCTGACATCATAGCAGCCGGGAGAGGCAGAGGTTCTCCAAGCACACTATGCCATGTCACTCGGTACTATCAAGCTTAGTTGTTTCAAGATTGCATTAAAATTGCCATGCTTGTTATCCAGACGCAGCATTGTTCCGCATTAACCACATGTCTTTTGCTTTAGTGGTCCTTTCAACAGCGTGGGTGCTATAGGGCGTGCCTGCTTTCTAGAACGGTGGCTGAATTCTCTGGGTTCGCGACGGGCCTCCTGAAGGTATTCAATCTATTCAAAACAATAGCCTTGAAAAGATTTTAGGTGCTGCTCAACAATGGTACCCGTGATTGAATACCAGCAGCACGTTCCTATAATTTTCTGTGAATGATTTTTGCTTCGAGATTGCCGCACTTCAATCCCGGGAATGAATTTACTAATACTCATGCAAATTCCAAATATGGATTTTGCTGGAAGCTATTCAGACAGAGGGCGCTGCTCTTTAAGGCCAACCTTCAACTGGCACTACTCCCCACGTAAAGTAATGGTAAGTCCCAAGAGGCGAAATTATCTTGTTTTTTGCCCCCACAGAAAACAAACCGCCGCTGCGTTGCCTGCAGTAGTAGAACACCGCCTTCTACTGCGACACAACTACCGCGTAAAACAAAGAAACTTCAGCTGGCGTGTCTCTAGCACGGGAAAGTGAAAAGAGTGAATTGTAGGTCTTCTTCACGTAGGCTAATTGCAAAAGTTGAGGACGATAAAACACTACAATTGCGGTATGTGTGTCCAGAAGGTTCTGATTTGGGACAAAGTGTGCTAAGTTTTGTTGCAGCCTTAGAGGATTCGGTTAGAATAGTATGGACTCTTGGAGACGGTTGACAGTCGTTCGGAGAACTTTTGCCTTGCAAGATTTTGGAATTTTCGGCAGTGCCTTTACAGAGAGAATTCACGTATCGTTTGGCGCAGGTACTGTTACGAAAGGTCAGCGGTAGACTGATTCGCGTTCTTTGATCATAAAAATGGTAACCGAGCATCGCCGGACCACTTCGAGTGAAGCTTCCCGTTGTGCCCACACAACATTGCAGCACTAAACAACAGTAAAATGCAAAAACGCCGAATCACAAGCGAGAATCACTCACCCATTTCAGAGCAGTGGGTAATCGGGCGATGCAGATGCTTCTTCTTCCAAAACAACCCACCCACCACATATGGCGTGTCTACACTGCGGGTAATTGGCCCGAGTCCTGCGTTAAACAGCGTTAGTATGGGCTGAGCTGTGTGCTCTGTCCTGTCCATGGGTTTGTTTCTCGTGTCAAAACCTTTCACGTGGCATATTATTTATAATATCGTTCGCGGGGTGATGAAGGCCCGGTGGTTTTGAAAAATGCAGAAACCGTAGCAGGGGATTGGTCAAGCGGCTGTAAATATTATGATACTTTCCGTTGTATGACACAGGAAGTTGAAGGACCCGTGCACATCTGTCCATCAAAGTAAACCAGAAGTGCAACTTTCTCACAAGATGAAATACGCGCGCGAAAAAAAAAACGCGTGTCGCGTTTCGAAGGTCACACTGCTGCACCGGTGCGCGTTTGCGGTCGTGGAGAGCGCCGCGCAACTGAGGGTTCTCGTCCTCTTGCCTATGCTTCAAGAGCAAGCTAGAATCCCCCCGTGTTTCGGCCGCTCCTCCACCCCGACAGCTAGAAAAACGTTTTCCTCGTACTCAAGGGAATGCTACATACTTGCTCCCTTGCACAAAGTGACAGCTGATGAAGATTTGCTTACCACATCGAACACGAAAGTCGTCGTTCTCGCTGATATTGCGACGCTGCGCGCGCAGAAGACAAAGAAACGGCGGGCGTTGGCAACCCGTGCTGGCGATACCGAGACATCGCTGGCCATAAGTGTGCTTGGGTGCCTCGGCGGCGGAATATTGCTGAAGTTCATTCACGCATGCATGTCGTTAAGTGCAGAGTGGGAATTCTCTTAAAGGGAAGAAAACACTCGTACAGTACCGACGAACCGCATTTTGGAGGTTCGCGAACAATGGTCGCGCTGGGAAAACGGCGCATATCGTTGGAATTCGAGCGAGACCATTGTACTCGGCGCCCACGTTGTTACCCGCGGTTCTTCTAACTGGCTCTGAGGTCCCTGGAAAGCGGTGCCGCGGAAAAAAAATGGGCTCAGGTCCCGTCCTGGCGTGGCAAAGAAATGTTGCAGTGTAAGCGCATTCTCCAGAATGCGTTTTACGGCGCAGCCCTTTGGCACCCGTTCGTTGGCTGAGGGGCGCCACCGTCTGTGTCATCCAGCAAACAATGGCAAGTCGGAACAGTTCAAGAATGCGGTGGAGGAGACTGACGAGGAATTGGGAAGCGAAAGTGTTCCTCCGAGGCGGCGCGAGACGCTTCCCCGAAAGTGTGCGGGAAGGAGGGGACACCGTGCTGTGCCCGCACGAGACGCTCGACTGAGCGAAGCTTGGCGAAAACGTGACGGCGGCGTGCGCGTGAAGATGATGAGCGCTCGCTTCCTAAGTGGCAGTTCACGGTCCCTTCCCCAGACGCACATCGCGCCGCCGACGCAGAGGCTCCGCACAGCTGCTGTCGCGAGATCCCACAAGTGGGTGCTGAATCAGCGCAGGCTAGAATCAGCGCAAAACTGATTCTAGCCTGCGGAAAAAACGATAAGCAATAAATAGGAAAACAAATGTACAAATGGGGCAGTGAAATCACGTTACGTCTGCATGTTTCTGTTAAGGGCATCTGTAAATTTTGAGGCATTTGTTTCGATGACAATTTGTGGGGGCAGATTATGCTAATCTATTGCGGTTCGAGGTATAAATGATTGAGGAAATGCGAGTGAACGACACGTGATGCGTTTGACCTTGTGTGGATTATCACGACATGGAAAGATGGCTCAAGGTTCACTCTTGAAATCATTATGAAGAGACGCATGATAGTAAAGTTTTTGAAAGTGTTAAACGAGATATACAACGACGATGGGATCGGGATTCAATCCTGGCGCGATTTTTAATGCTGTTACACTGATCTGACGTGAATAACCCGAATAAATGATGCGAGCAGCACGGTTTTGCAGGGCTTCCAAATCAGTTATTAGGTATGCTTGATGAGGATCCCATATGGCTGAAGCATACTCTATTTTAGGACGTATTAGTGTTGTGTACGCCAGTTTGCGTAAGTGTGCATGAGCATGTTTGAGGTTATGTTTTAGAAAGCCAAGAGAACGGTTTGCAGATCCGAGAATATGGTTAATGTTATCATTCCACCTCAACCTAGTGGTTATGTGAACGCCAAGGTATTTGTAGGAAGCAACCTGTTCCACATGATTGTTGTTTATGATGAAAGATGTTGATAGGCGGGGTGCCTGATTAGTGAAAACTTTAATTTTGCTTTAGCAAGATTAAGGGGCATTAGCCAGGTGGAACACCATGTGTTTACAGCGTTTAGGTCAGATTGGAGATGTCATGAACACAGTTAGAATTAATATTTCGATATATTACGCAGTCGTCCGCAAAAAGTTTAATATTGAACTTAACGCCGCCTGGTATATCTTCATTAGGAATTAGAAAAAGTAGAGTCCTAAGTACGCTTCCCTGTGGTACACTAGATGTTACGGGGACTAGAGATGAGTTGTAATTGTTAACGGATGTAAATTGCATTCTGTTAGAAAGAAATTATTTTATCCATGTGATAACAGTAGGGTCAATGTTCAGTTTAGTAAGCTTGTGAATGAGCCGACGATGAGGGACATGGTCAAATGCTTTTGAAAAATCTAGGAAGACGGCATCTACTTGTACTCCGGCATCTATAGATGAATGTACGTCGTGAATGAAGCCGGCAAGTTATGTGTCACATGAATAGCTTTTGCGAAAACTGCGCTTATGTTTAAATATGAGGTTATGTTCTTCGAGTTATTTAATGACTCGTGAATGTAAAATATGCTCTAACAATTCACAAATGCTGCTTCTTAAAGAAATGGGTCGAAAGTTAAGGGGTGAGGAACGATCACCTGATTTGAAGTATGGTACCCCCTTGGCCAGCGGAACTCCATGCCATCATTCAAGCCATCGACTTCCTCATGTTCGACTTTCACTCCTCCGTCCATTCACAAATAAGCATCCTGACGGACTCCTTCAAAGCCCTAAAGACACTAGAAAGTCCCACATCGACCAATCCCATTGCCAACAAAATTCTGCATCATATCTCCATCCTTAAATCTAGCGGCATCCATCTTTGCATCGACTGGTCGCCTGGACACGAGGAGTCCTCACCGGGGAACCAGGCAGCTCACTCGGCTGCACGGGAGTGTATAACCTCCAGTCGTCCGCTGCTACCCGACTTGGCTCCTCCACCTCCTGAGTCATTACCGCCAGCCATAGAGATTCTACGGTACAAAAAAGACAAAAAAGACCGCCTCAAGACCCTCACTACAAACGGCTTTTTATTTGCTTTACCTCCGCTCCCAAGATCAGCCGAAATTTTTATGAACAAATATTTTGCAAATGCTAGCTAAACCCCAGAGACATTCCGTAAATGGTACACCCCATCTCTGCCGCCTCGATGTCCCTTCTGCGCCTCCCTCCCACCCGCCAATCTCTAGCGCCTAATTTGGCACTGTCCGAAATTTACGCGTTACAGAACCTTAAACCCTCCTCCAAATGCCTCCTCCTCATACATCGACCCTCGAACACTGGAACCCTCCACGCTGACTTTAATTGCGCACTACTCCCTAGAAAGTGGTCTAGCGCAAGCAGTTTAGAGCCGTGAGCCTCCTCTCCTCAACCCACGTGGCCTCTTCCGCCTTCGTAAGGAGCCAACCAGCTTCAACGTGAACGGTTTATTTTCAAGATGTCCCAAGCTACAAATATCCCACCCTCTACTCCCACTTCCCCCACTTGACTTAGTGTCTTCCTGATGTAATAAAGGCTAGCCCTCTCTCTCTGGCCACCTTTCAATCTCGGGGTATTGCGCCTGTTGATAGTGACTGAGAAAATAAGGCTGAAAATAGTGGAAAAATGCTTCCTGCCAAATTTTTTAGAATTGTTTTATTTAGGCCTGTATTGTCCGCTGAAGATGAAATCTTGAGATTAGTAAGGAGAGAATAAATTCCAGAATCAGTAATTATTATTTCTGACCTAGAAGAGACGATGTTAGTGGTGATAGTGGCCAATGGGTCTAAATATTCACGCGTAAATACCGATGAAAATGTTTCGTTCATCGACAGAGAAACGTGTCATAACCTAACCGAAATAAGCAGCAAAACTTTCTGTTGACACTTGCAATGTCAACAATTTGGCAATTTATTTTTTCTTAAGTTGGTAGTTCATCTCATATTATTCTCATGGCTGTGTAAATCTACTTATATTCTTGTTAAGTTCAAAATGTAAAAGCATGCGAGCTCTACGAAATGCAATTGGTTTAACAAGTTGATTTGTGTAGGCACTCCCCACAGCGTACCACAGAAATATGTAAAAGCGTCGTCTTTATTACGTGTTTTAGATTCTGATTTTCTTGCCCGAACAAAGAAGCGGCCCTTTAGAAGAGGAGCGGAAATCAATTTTGCATACAGCCTGCGGCTGTATATTTTAAATGTAGCTGGCACTCTCACACTTTTTGCTAAGTGCATAACGACATCATAATATTGGTCGCATCAAGACATTTTTGTGGTTAAGGACACGAAGTTGTTTTATAGGTTATACTGTGGGCAATATGTTTATAACAAATAGCAACTTTGGCGTTCAGGGACCGAATTCACTGCCTGGGAAATCATTACAAGTATGCAGCTCTAACTATGTTTTTATGTCCTATCCAAATATTCGGCAGTTAGAACTGGTAAATACAGTGTAAATACTGTGTTACTTGAGTACGGTATACAGTGTAACTGGTAAATACAGTGTCTGCGTATATGATGTACTCGGAATTGCAGCTAATTTTAGTAGTAGCATTAATAGAAAGGTGAAATAAAAAGCGTTATAATATTTTCTGTTAACGAACACCCGTCGCTATTTTGATGACTAATCCCCAATTGAAACTTGTGACGTCTTTTGCACCTACCATTTTATAATTACCAAGAAATTCCGCGTACGCCATTCATAATGTCTATTTCCTTGAGTTTAGATATTTAAAACTCTATCACTTCCAGTAACCTAAGTAAGCTCAGATTTGCTGATGACGTTGCCTTGCTAAGTAACTCGGGGGACGAATTGCAAAGCATGCTTACCGCATCAAACAAGCAGACTAGAACCATTGGGCCTGAAAATAATATGCAGAAAACTAAAGTAATGATCAATAACCTCGGCAGAGCACAGCGGTTTGAGATAAGTGGCGAGCCAGTGGTAGTGGTAAACGAATATATCTACTTAGGCCAAGTTGTGACCCCGGATCCCAACCATAAGACAGAGATCAGCAGAAGGATAAGAATGGGGTGAAGTGCGTTGGGCAAGCATTCTCAGATAATGAATGGCAGCCTACCATCGTCCCTGAGAAAAAGTGTATGACAGCTGCATATTACCGATACTCACCTAAGGGGCAGAAACTTCGAGGCTCACTAAAAGGGTTCAACTTAAATTGAGGACGACACAGCGAGCAATAGAACGGAAGATGATAGGTGTAACAATAAGGACAAGAAGACAGCGGAGTGGGTCAGGGAACAAACGCGTGTTAAGGACATATTAGTAGGAATTAAGAAGAAATGGATGTGGGCCGGGCATGTAATGCGTTAGGCGAGCTAGCCGTTGGTCATCAAAGGTAACACAGTGGATCCCTAGAGAAGGCAAGCGCGGCAGTGGGCGGCAGAGAGTTAGATGGGCACATGAAATCAAGAAGTTTTCGGGGATAAATTGGTCGCAGTTAGCACACGGCCGGGATAATTGGAGATTTGTGGGATAGGCCTTTTCCAAGCAGTGGGCGTAGATAGGCTGATGACGATGATGACGATTATGATGATGACAGTTCCAGATACAAGTTTCTTTTGTAAAGCGAAAGCTCTCTTAGTGGTACCGATAGCGTTCGGTCAAAAGACGAATGCATTTCCACACAGACCGGTTAGTTGCCTGAATAGCTCTCATAAGATGTCTCGACACACGACGCGAGCGTGAAAGCGGGCTTGAATTTTTTCGAAACGGTTACATCAAAAACGCGAAAAAGTAACGGTTCTAGCTAAGACAATAAACCCATCGCTCATGAAGAAGCAGTACAGTTGTATACCTTTCTCTCATAAAACCGGAATTGGTATGCGCTCAGATCACAATGTACACAATGGCGACAAGGCAAGCATGCGTGCGAGGAGAGGGCAGCATATCCCAGTGGAACACGCACCCTCACTCCCGACATCTCAATTGCGCGTGTCCGTGTCTTTCCCCCGGCCGCCCCCAGGTGGCGGCACCGGTATCTTCGGCCGTGCGTTCCGCGGTTAGTATTTCAATTGTCCACGACAGAACCTTCTCACATTCAAGTGGATTATCAGAAATAACACGACTATGCATACGCAAAAAACCAAACTGTTTAAAACAAAACAGGAAACCCCAGGAACACTGTATATGTGTACAGCATAAAATATTTGTCAGACCCAAAAAAGCAGTCACAAAATTATTTTGAATGACCTCAAGTTGGCAGCCAACATTTTTTAGACTGTTTTGCTAGCGTTGCCTGACGAACAAATTTACCACCACGTTTTGGAAATATAACGGAATATTTTACCCGTGTTGCAGCTACTAACCACACATTAGCGCAAATGTGGTGGATTTTAAAAATAAATATTGTTATGTGGCAGCAGGACAAAGATAAGACGAATGGTCATACGGGGTGAATCGATCGATTTACATTGTGTACATGATGGCCATAAGAGCGCCCAGCCAGACCGCGAGCTACACACTCCATCGTCACCGTTAGCAACGTCGTCGTCTTTTCCGTCTCGTAACAACACGCTCCTCCGTTAAGGAATAGAGGCAGCATACACCTAACTCACAAAAGGCCTTCGAGATTTGTTCTGTTATAAACGAGGAAGGCTCATGTGTGTGTGCGTGCACACATACAATGGACACATACAAATGACAATGCTGTACGTGTGTGTGCATGTGCTTGAGTACTTATGTCAATGGTTGTTAGGGCTGCTAGTATAAATTATTGTTTGTGTGCAATTTAAGAGGACTCCCCGCAAAGCGCACCATTTGTGTAGATGGGGCAGTCATCCGAGGGTCGCGTTCTCAGACGAATGTTACCGCCCACGTAGAACTGACATACTCAGCACTACAGTCCTTGGGAGGCGCAGTGCTCAAAGTGCTTGCATTGCGGTTCGGCTTGTTCAGAACAGTTTGTTGCACACTGCCGAAGAGTGACATTATTGGCTGCGGCGGAAGGAGCTGGCCGGTAGATCTCTAGAAATGGGTACGCTCGGTAGTTCTCAACGTCTTTTGACAAGCTTGAAGGGAAAAAAATACAAAGGCCACAAAAAGCTCGATTAACGCGCAATTTTGCATAAGGTGTTGTACTCTTACAGTGAATAAGGTTGTAGATATACGTCAGCCCTTTCTTAAATTGAATTAATCATCGTCATGGAGTCAATTCATTACAGCCACTTCAAATAAGCCACATTTGGGAGACGGCCAACACCCGATAGGAGAACGACGGTAAAGTTACTCATATTTTAATCGAACTGTACATTTTGATTAGTACAGAAAGGAAATATGGTGGTAATCTATATAACTTACTTAAATACGAACGCCCAGATATTTCGCTAGCAATAATTATGACTTTAAAGGCAGCTTAAAGGGACACTGAAGTGATTTGTAAACATTGCGGGATTACTAGCGCAAATTGTACTTCGGAGTCCGTAGGCCTTGTTTCTACCACTCTGGCCGCGTTTACGCGAATTTAGTTAGTAGAAAAATCAATTCGAAAATTCTGTCCTCCTCTCTTTACGCTCGCCCATTTTCTGTGGCGTTTTCGTGTGACGTCAGCAGGAGATGAGCTGGAAAATGGCTGCGCTGCACGGTTCGCCGACCAGCCGACCTACCGATCGAGTCAGTCGGCCCAGCGTTTCGTCCGCCGGCCGCCGACGGGTTGTCGCTATTCGCTCGCTCAATTTAAACTAAGCCACAACACCTTTGTGAATGAAAGAATGTGCCTTTCTTTACTTTGTTAGTTTGTACACTGTGTCAAACTCAGTGTCCGGGTCGCTCCACACAGCGCTGCACAAGTGCACATGCGACACTTCGCTGACTTTACGCTAGTAGGAAAATCTAAGGCCAATTGAAGGCGGGAGAAGAGTCAGCGAAGTCAATATAGGTACTAAGAAAATAAAATCAACTGAAACTTTTACCGTACAGCGCAAAACTAGGGAGCAGGAAGCATTTTTTGCGCTGGGTAAACAAGCACAGCGGTCAGCAGCACGACCGCACATCGGCGAACGCTTTTCCGTCAAAGAAATGCAATTGCTAGACGTGAGATATTGTGGAAGTTTGGGGGACGCTTACTGCAGGAGCGCTATACAACAAATAGTCATATAAAGTACTTGAAATGCTTATAATAAATAAAAGTGTAAACTGGTTATACATTATAGACCTTATTTATCCAGCCCGGTCAGTGCCGACTCGTGGCCTAGTGGTTTGAGGCGTTGGATTACTGTTTCGAAACTCGCAGGTTCGAGCCCCCGAGAGTACATGTTTTTTTTTTTTTTTTAAGTTGATTTTTTCGTATGCGGCCGATGTTTTCTGGACTGAGTTCACCCTTTTTTGGGCCGTAACGTTCACTGCTCCACGAGCAAGATCGCAGAACGCGCGCATACTGGCAATGACGCGCTAGCGAGTTCTCGTTGGCGTGCTGTTGCCACAAGCACCGACTGCTTGCGGGCAGTGGGCCCAGGCCTCAATCAGCACACCCTTGGCCGGGTGCGAACTAGCTTTTTACGAACAGACATGAGTGAGGCAAGCTCCGAATATGCGGGAAAAGCGTATGGCATTTCAGTCTGCGGTGACGCGGAGGGCGTTCATCCACTGCGTAGGCCTCGTCTAGTGATTTCTACGATTCCAAGCCGTCCTAGGAGGCTTATATTTATGCATTTTTACAGCTGACATCATGGCAGAAGCGCGGTACGATGATTACTGAGTTATTGAGAATGCCCATCCAACAACGCCAACGGTTGTGTTTTACAGAACCGAAACCGAAACAGAAACTTGTTTGATTGCTAACCTTGGGCATCGTCCAATCACGGTGCCCCCCCTCCTGACGTCACAGCCTTTAGTTGGTGCGGCCGCCGCAAACCGCGCATGGTAGTTTTTCTTCTTTCGCGCTTTGTAAAATAATTACCGATTTGTCAACCGGATAAACGATGAATAGTGTGTTAATTTGAGCCAGTCTACACAGTGCAAGCAAAAACGGGAGCTTGACAAATTCACTTCAGTGTCCCTTTAATAAGAAATACTTTTCGAACATCCTGATGCAGGCCCAATAAGGCAGCACACGAAATGTCAACAACGACGCATGCTTGCAGTTTATTTTCATGTGCACGGTTTGATTACGTCCGATAATTTAAATGATAAGGTACGGTCATTCCACTCCATTATTTAATTGGAATCACTTTGTTGTTTCGTTCCCGTGGTGCAAGCCCAGAATTAATGTTGTTTCGAATATTTTGCTTGTATTCCATCTTTTGCTAATCCTCAAACCGTTTCACGGAAATGCTCTGCACAACAGCCCCGCGTAAATATATCTAAGGGAAGCGCATTTATTTGCGTAAACAATTCTGTGCCCTGGTTAACACTTCTAAACGAACGTCACGCACTTCCATTTTCCGAACACAAACTTTTGTTTATAGGTGTGAAGGGACACCTCCGAGTACAAATTTCTTGCCTTGATTTCTTCGTTGGCAAAGAGCATGCACATACCATTATTGTTTGTCCCTTCAGCGCCACACGCAAGAAGCAAGAGGCCCGCCACCACGACAACAGGAAATCTGTCCATTGCACGCCCGCTTGACGTCTGCAAGTAAGCAAAAATGCAGTTGATCTTTTCACAAAATTGTGAAGTGCGGGAAATGAAACAATATAGCTTCTGAGAGGCCAAGCACAACAACAGCCAACAAAATGCGGCCGAAAAATATTCGCCAGTTCTCAAAATCGAACAAACGCCGTTACGGATAGCTCTTTCGAGCTTGCTTCTATATACGAAGCATACCTCCGGTCTACAGGGGCCGAAAAGCGAGTCCCTTTACGAGTTACTCAAGATCATTCATAGCGAACCACTATGTGATACCAGGGTGTCCGGATGTCGCAGTAGTCGGCCAGACACATTATCTCATCCAGATAACATGTATCGCCAGTTTCCAAGAAACACCCGAAGGGTTATATGTGCGTAGGCAAGCATGAACCACGACCACGGGTACGATATGCATTTAGGATCCCCATGAGCGCGTCAACCGCTAGGCTCTTTCGCATGGGTCTGCACAACATGGTGGACGAACTCATAGAGGGCCGCCTCTCCAGCCAGAGAGCACAGCTTCCAATGACAAAAACCGGTCAAAGACTGATCAAATGGAGCTCTCCTGACGTGAAGCCGAACAAGGAGCTTCCTGAGCGGTGGCGGCATAATATCTTATCCAACCCACTGCCACAGAAAATGCACCCGGTTCACCACTCCCGTCTACGAGAAGCTAGAGCGAAAGCATCAGAGAAGAAATACGGCACCCTCCCGGAAACGATCTACACGGATGCAGCCGAAATCCGTGGCGCTGGCCCTCGCTGTGGCGCTGGCCCTCACGCAGGTGGAAGCCCCGGTGGTCGTAACACACCCTCAGGAAGCCTGCAGGAGCTTCAGGTCGGATTGGGTGGCACCAGCAACGCACCGCATGCTCTCAACCAATATTCCCTACAGAAAAGTAAGGATTGTGTGGACGCCTGCACATGCTTTTATGTAGGGCAAGGAATTTCCCCTCCAAAAGGCTCGAGAACTTGCCGACCCGGCCTCGGAGGATGTGAAGAAGCCTATACCTTTGGTAACATACCACGAAATAACACAACATTACAAGCTTAATCGACAGAATTTCCCGCTACCTCACCCAAACCTCACGAAATCTCAAGAAACAACACTTAGATTCCTACAAACCAACACGCTCCCGAATCCAATTTCACTACACCGGACATCCCCCACCCAATATTCAGCACAAGGCAAATACTCCCAAGAACGTGGTACACTAAGATATAACCTAGCGTGTAGAAAAACTAGCAACCACCACCCCTTCCCCGCATCCCAAATCCTCAAGAGCAGTGGGAGACACTGCTCTCCAGCCCCTGCCTCTCGGACCAGCTCCTGCTCACCAACAGGGCAGGCGGTTCTAAGACAGCTCGTGGATTCCTGTGAACAGGGAACCACTCCTACAAGGACACCATCAATGCTCTGACAATAAACGTTTTCTCTCTATCTCTCTCTCGCTCGCTCGCTCTCTCTTTAGGTGGGGACAGCGCATGTCTGGCTGCGGCGTGAGAAAGGGAGCGACAGAGAGAGAAACATTTATTTGATGTGGCTGTTAGCGCCTGCAGACTGCGATTCCTCGGCGATGTAACTCTCACTTCGATTGCGACCCCACTGCCAATATTATTACAATGCAAGCTATTCAAACATTGGCAAACACTTGCGCTACATCAACTCGGCAAGCAACCACCGATAACCAGGAGGTTCTTATCAGGTCCCGTGCCGCGCGCTGTTGGGGTACCTGTCGCCTCAAGTTCACCCTTATCACCCCTTACCTACAGGGTCAGTGCGTATCATATCGAGCGATGTTTTTACATTCCAGAGAACTGACATCACCAGTAACATCATGCATTCCCACTTGAAGCAAAGACGGCCCAGCAAATACAAGAATGAGTAGGCAAATGGTTATCACCGGGAGCCATACAATTCAACAATGCCGCACCACCGCACACAGCCGCTGAGCATGGGAGCTCGCACAAGGAGGTGCGTAAACCGAAACGGCTGTAACAGCGGTAATGCAGGAGAACACCGGTGCTTTAATTTACTCCGGGCGAACGAAGAGAATGGATAGTACAGCTAAGGAGCAACAGCCAGCCGGCCTAGTTTCATTATAAACTAAGGAATGGGGGCGTTGAACGCCCGATCTTTCAGGTGAGAAAAAAACAGCTACAGGAATTATATCCACCTCCACCCAGTGGGTAATCAGCTGAAACATCGGAGGTGGGTTCTCTTTTGTCTGCTCGAACATCAACGGGCACTCGTCCTGAAGTGTCAGCGCCACCGCCGCGCGATTTCTACGGTTCCCGCTACCAAATCGCCTGCGAAACATCCTTGTCCCTCCCCTAGCGGAAGAGAGAGGAAACTGCCTTTGTTACACAACTAAGCCCTCTAACACTGGGCCTAGGAACCGGTTTCTGTGAGCCCGCTCATACACTTGCATTACGCGCGACCTACAGCAGACTTACTCAAACGCTCGACCTCCGAGTATAGCAATGAGCCCGCTGTTAAAAAAGATCAGCATCATCATCATCACCAGCCTATCTACGCCCACTGCAGGGCAAAGGCCTCTCCCATCGAGCTCCAATCACCCCGGTCCTGTGCTGACTGCGACCAATTTATCCCCGCAAACTTCTTGATCTCATCTGCCCATCTAACTTTCTGCCGCCCCCTCAACGCTTGCCTTCTGCAAACATGCAAAGGGAAGAGGCGGCGCATACGCTAGGCTAGCTATGGAACTTTGGACCTTTTCAAACCTTTCCGACGCGGGGAAAACCGCTAGTGGCGGTGAGCACAAAAAATAAGAAGTGTTTTAGCTCGGCTATGCCAGGATATACCTAGCGTGAGCTAAGGTTCAGCTGGTTATTTTCAGGTTTCCCGGTTGTCTCGGATTAGCTGATTATGCTTACTGCTGCTAAAATGATTTCCAATCCAATACAATTCAATCCAATCCGAAGTGATCCGGTCCAATCCAAGCGCGGCGGCGGCTCTGGCGCGCTAGCTGTGCGCCGTGAGACGGCACTGCTCCCCGCGCATGCGCAGCACGGCTCTCCAGGTGCCACGCGAAACGGCTATCAAGCGGCTCCGGTGTACCGTCTGACTTGGATACTGCGCAATGGAGCGCACAGCTGGGCACGCGCCGGCGCCAGTGCGTCTGCCGCGGCTATGACGTTACTCCTGTGGAATGCGCAGGCCGGCGAATGTGCAGAGCCAATTCTCTACGCACCCGTGCTCCAATTGTATTGTATTTGCAATCCAATTCAGTCCAATCCTCTCCAAATTCAATCTAATCTAATCCAATCCAATGCTCCTCGCGCTTGCGCAGCACGGCCCTTCAAGGTCCACGCGAAACTGCTCAACCTCGGCCAGTGCACGCTACAAAATCACAAGTGGTGGTTCTTTCTACCACGGTTGCCATCGACACTCTTAAATATTGCTAACCACCGGGTGCGCACACGGTATAGCCAAGAAACTTGCTTTGCATACCCACCGCGCTATACTTTTGTAACTTTATGCCCAAAGGTCGCTTCTTGGGTGCGCTGTTGATGAATTTTAGTGCGCTTCCCTATGCCAATGACTGGCAATGCAACGACTTAGCACGGTGGCAGCGGCCACAGAATGCCAACCAGAGGCCCTTTTCTCAACTGCGTAAATGCACAGTGAATTCGTTATGTTTGTTGCGTAAGCACAACCTAAGCAATCAGTGAAGGAGTGCACGTATAGCTATGATGACATGCAGAATAATATGACGCTTCGCTCATAAAGATCACAACCAATGTATCAAATACTGCACATAGATGATATAAAAATACTTGGCATGTATTACAAAAATTACGACGGCAGCTGAGGCTGGCAACGGAAACACAGTTCTGCCGGTTAAAATTGGCGCCCACTGCACAAGGCAATCAAGTAACGTCGACAACAAAACGAGCCAATGGCGAGCGTTGGAGCGCCATTCGTGGCAGGCAGATGTCGGCCAGATGTCGGTCTATTGTCTCTACATTTTTTTTTCGTGCCCTGCAAAGCAATCTTTAACGTATCCTTGCCGTACGACCACTCAATTCCGTCGTGTTCGGGTTACCCAGGAGGCGCTGTCGAACAATTTATTCAAGCCGTGCGAACGAAGCGCGCAATGGACGCGAAGCTGCGCGTAAACAGTCCCAAAACAACCGTCGCTAAAGAAAACGACAAAGCCGGGTTGCACCGATGAGCCCGCAGGCGTGAGCGTGCGGGGAACGCGGCGTAAATTCGCCACGCCTTTTACACGGTGCTCCGTGAGTGAAAACCGCCATTCCCTCCGCAGCCGCGTTGGGAGTTTCTTGTCCCGCACGCCACGAAAGAACCGTTGGCTGGTGGAATGTGGAATAATTCAAACTTAATCAGGATGCTTAATGCACGCCTGTATCTTAACAGATCCAGGTTTTAGATTCTGGTCTCTCTCAGAAAAGCGGCCGCCGAGGGCAGCGATCAAACCGGAGTCCTTGCGCTGTACAGCCAACAGCCTAGCGACTCAGCCATTCGGCGAGTAAGCATGCACACTGAAGGTCACTCGCGAGGTCGTTCGCCTTCAACCCGAGCCTCTGCAGGTAACAATAGACATCGCTGCTGCGTTGTCTACGCTGCATACACGGATGAAAACTACGTTAGGGTGGTTCCGATTTGTAGCCGCGTCTCGAGGCGACGGTCCGTGTGGATAGAAAGACCGCCGGGTTGCATGCCTAGTCGCAGACCAAAACAGGTCCTCCCCTATACAAAACATTGCGCTGGGCAGCAGTCAAAGAAGGATAATTGTCGTTTTCTGGACCCACGGCGACCGCGTCTTTTGCCCTAATACTCTGCTATCGTGCCTTAGTATGAGCAACAGAATGGACAACTTGGCAAGGTACTAGTTCATGGCTAGAGCAACGGCGCACACAGGCGGAAGATAAAGGAACAAATAAGGCAGGAAGAGTGCTGATTCACAACCGAATTTTTATTGAAGAACACATCGGGTCTCCTGGACTTGCCAGTCCTGGACGGTCTGTGGGCTTTCCGGGGATTGCGTTGGGAGCGGAAGTCAAATTGCAATACATGGCAAAATCGAACAGCGGATCTCGTATTTGAGCAGTCCGCGGACGATCCGGGACTGATACTCGAGTAGGCCCATCGATAATATACTAAAACCAGCCGACCTGCACGTGGCATACGACCGTTTACAAGCAGCCATGACGATGCACTCTTTATGAGCAATGCTCATGCAGTGAGAACAAATTAAACGTTAAAGGCCATCTGATCACTTGGAGTACTTGGAGCCAGATCTCATGTGTAATCTATGAATGCAATTTCTTTTTCGCTCAGCGTAATCGCAGGAAATTGCATTCCCAGGTTACACGTGAGATCCAGCTCGAAGTACATAGTGATCAGATGGCCTTTATCGTTTCATAAGTTCCCATGGCTTGCGCAGTGCTTATAAACAGTGCATCGTCATAGCTGCTTGTGAGCGTTCCGATGCCAGGTGCAGGTAGGCTGGTTTTACTGTATAATCAATGTGTTAATCAATAAAATTTGAAGGGTACGTCAACGCTCGTCCTTCCCTATTTCTTCCTCTGTCTTCCGTTAATGCGCGCTGCTGCTTTAGCCTTTAGCCTGAGTGTGAGAACGGCTGCTCTTCGCAAACCGTTCCCACTCCTTGTGTAGAGTCGGCGCTCTTGCTCCCTCATCCGCGCGCATAACGAACAGGCCTTCGTCCTGCAAGCGGTGGTGCCTGAAGGATTGTGCGATAGATTACAGCTCTTGACATGGGACCCTCCTGTGTATATGCACGGAAGCTGGCCGATCGCACCCGAGAGAGAGAGAATTGCCATTGCTTTGTACGCCCCAACTTTTCCAAAAACATTTACCATGCAACCTAAGCCACAGTCAAACTCCAAAATCTAAACTGCTTCGACCATGTCGCAATGATGCAATCGGATAGACGTCGTCTTCGCAATGCTACGTACACAGGTTCGATTCAGACCACTGATAGCGTTGTTGTTAATGTTGCTGATGTTGTTCTTACTCTTCCACGTTCTGGATTGGCCAAGCACCGTTTCTTACGCGCGTGATGTGACTGTGCTAAGCATCGCCATCATCGTTTTGTGAAATCCTATATGTAAAAGCGGCTCCCTTGCAGTGTGGTGTAACGCGTACGGCCCACGCCCTCAGTGAGGCAGTGGGAGATTCACTTTAAAAATGGCACCATCTTCACTCCGTGGATGACGGCGAGGGTGTGGAGCATGGGGACTCGAAGTGACATCTAAGTTGCGCCCCGAGTGACATCCGATTTGCGCACCGACCGTAATTCGATTTGAGCCGTGAGTTGCACCTTTATTATTCCATAAATGAAACTGCCACTCACAGCTCAAATCGAATTTTGCTTGATTTTCGCTTGATGGTGGTGTGTGCACAGATGGACGCGGACGGACATTGGGAGGTCCTAAGGTACTCCGCACCATTACAGGCGAGGGAGTAAGTCGTTTGGCTCTCGGGTACTAACTCGCGCTCGTAGCCCAATGGGTAAGACGACTGACACTAACTCTGTCGTCTCTACCAGACACAGGCTCGAATCCTGCCGGTGCCTGTGTGATTTTTTGCGATTGTAAAGGCTATGCGCACGGACGCGGACAAACATTGTGTGGTCCTGAGGTACTGCGCACCTAAAACAGCCTTTTTGTCAGAGTATTCGAGCTAGGCAGATACCGGCAAGACGTGGGGTCTCGCCGTTGAAGTTTGAGTTTGGGATTAACGAGCCGGCGAAGAGAGAGATAGAGAGAGATTGAAGATTGCGTCGGACGTTCAATGTACAGCTGTGTACCGGGCTGCTAGTACTGCAGCGGGAACAGAGTCCCAGCCATTGTCGCTCCTCAAGTGGTTTGTGTACCTTTGGGTCATGGAAGACTAACGCTCGGATTACGAGGCGCTCATGAGACAAGACCCAACATGGAGCTACAGTCTAACAGTAGCTTTTTTTCTTCTTGATTTTTTTTCTTTTATCTTTCATGTATCCAGTATTTTTCAGTCTAAATAGTTGCTCATAAATGTTTTACTTCCTTCCATCATATCAACAACGCCTCGAGAGCAAATATCGACCGCGATCTCAGAGAAATTCAACGCCACCATCCTGTTGAGCCTCCTGCGAAATCGACTGAAGCCCAGGTGATTGGATTTCTGATTGACATCAGACTTTGGGCAACAAGCGCCACTAACGTTTTGCAGGCGTGCGAACTCTTTGAACGAATTATGAAATCCAACAAGTAGGTAATCCTGCGAACTAACCCCAGGTGGAAAGCAGCAGCGAGGGAAAGGCGAAGGGGATATTTCATATCACCTGGCGGCTGCCAAAAGTACGCCATTTCATATGAACTGTCTTGCACTGTGCTTTCGCGGCCAGTAGGAACGTACGATTGCGATAATCTTGGCGCATCGTTTTCCCCGTGTGATGACCACGAAGAGAGCGTTCACAGCGTAGTTAGATTACGAAGTTGATGGTATGACAAAGAGACACCCCCCGAAACACTGAACTCGTACAACCAACAACAGATGGTCGAACCGTTCGGTCCTGAAACAGTAACCATTATTTCTTTTCCCGGTTAAGTTCCGCTTAAAGGAGCACTGACACCAATTTTCGGCGTTAATATTATTGCACAGTTCGCTTCCTTCACTCAACAGAATACCCTGGCTGAAATATGAGCGGCCTGCGACGCGAAGAACATAGTTCAATTGAACCTCATTTATCGCGCCGACGGAGCAGCACACGGAGCGGCACTCAGCAAATGGACATCAGCGTGACATCACCCCGTGAAGCCAAAAGAAGTGACGCGACAGCGCTTGTCAACAACCCGTGACGTCACTTCCCGCGTGCGTCCCCACGAGCGGCGAGCGGGCGCAACACCCTCTCAAGCGGGCGCCGGTGACGTCCGCACGAAGCGGTGAGGACAGGCCGGGATTCTGTCATATGCGCCGTTGGGGATGAAAGCGCGAGAATTTGAAACAAACGATTTTCAGGCCGTTCAACGTAATTACCTATCCCGCGCTGAAGTATTCAAAGTGTTGTGTCGGGTTCGCCAGACCATTAAGCATCGATAAACGCAATAAAAGTGCGACATAAACCTTTCGTGTCAGTGCTCCTTTATGGTTCAGCGGGATCACAAAATAACGGTTCGGGTTCGGTCACCGGTCAACGTTTAACCCGACCGATCTACCAGTGCGCAATATTGTGCAGTAGAAATGTAACTCTCGCGGCAGCCTTCAACCGACATAAGACATCAACTTTGTCCTTCCCAGACTGTACGGAGGAAGCAATCGAAACCCAAGATAGGTGCACTTATTTTCATCGAAAATGATCCACACTACTTCAGTACGCCGGTGGGGAGTCCGGGTGGGCAGCCCCCTTTCTCATAAAAAAAATGTGATACCAGGGGAGGAGGAACGAACGACAGCAATAACCGTGAACATCCACAAAAAATGAGGACCGATAATTATTTTCTAGTGGACCGGCTACGCTCCAACCCATGCATATTCGATACAGGTTCTCAAGACGACGATCACCCATTTTACAAATTAAATGGGGAAAAAAGACTAAAACAATTGTAATGTGTTGCAGCGTGTGACGTCATATCGAAAACTTTGTATTCTTAATTAGTACAAATTCCTTACTTCGGCATCCAAAATCTTTTTCTAAGCTGTTTTTTTTTTTCTTTTTCCTGACTAACACGTATTACGTGCCCCATATTTCTTTTACTACCTAACCCCCCAACTGCCCCGCTGCCTACACTTGAGCAGTGGAAGTGCGCGTTTCAGAGCTGCCAAATCGAAGACCGGAAGGGCTGGATCTCTTGTTGGAGAATGGCGCCCGCGCCACACGGACTACCGGGTCAGCCACCCGCTTCCAGTAGCTTGTTATCGTAGCTCGTCCCCAGTCGCGCTATCAAGCCGCCGCAGTAACGCGGCCTCACGCACCCAAACAGGGGCTTAGAAAAGATACCGCCTTTTCCCTCGATTCGGCCTTGTGGCCAACGACATACTTGAACAAGCGGTTTAAGACCAACGACATACTTGAACAAGCGGTTTAAGTACTCATAAGCATTGCAAACGCCTGAAACAGTGCTGCTTGTCACACATGTCCCCATTATTTTGCGGAAAGAAAATAGAAGGTGCATTTGAGTAAAAAATAGGTAATTAACCGGAACTTTCTGCGCCCATTTAGTTAGGAACGCCTGTTACGTTGTGTTTTACGAGAGTAAGAGAAAAATAAGTGGCTGCCGAAGAAAAAACGTCGTTTTCGAAATGGCGCAGAAAGGCTCGAACAGGTGCGAAATGAAAGCAAGCACAAAAGAACAGAACTCCCGCTCGTGCCTTTGCAAGCAGAACAAGAAAGAGAAGATAGAAAAAAATTCCCCCGCATTTCCCCGAGGGGGAGAATGTGAAAGTGCGAATGCACGGTTGTCGGCCCGCTTGCGGCGCTTGCGCTCGGCCCCCGCAGCCCACCGCCTCGCCGCCTTCTCTTCCATCTCTTCCATCGGGTTTGTAGTATCACGTGTACACCACGCAGTTATCAAGCCGCTATAACGCCGCTGAGTCGCCAACGCACGCCGCTGACGACGTAGTTTGAATGCGTTAAAGATATAAGGCGCGTCACTAACACTGATATCAGCGTCGCGTCCGTGGCTTGGTCGGTAGAGCGTCGCGCTGCGGCCGCAAAGTCCTCGGATCGAAACCTGGCGCCGGATGCTGTTTCTTTTTTAAATATAGAGGAGCACTGCGGACGCCGCCGCCGCCGCCGCCGCCGCCGGCGGTGGATGGTTTGGGGTCGCTTATAAAGTGCATTCGCACTTAAAAAGATGCTAGCTATCCCAGGAAAAGCGCCTTCCTTCAGCGCCTTCCGTCGCACAAAAAAGACCATGTCGTACTCCTAATTCTTTGTCGTAGCTATACCACCCGAATAATTTCAGGTGTTCTCGCTGCTTTTAACCGCCGAATAAGCCCAATTTCAGGGCGCCTAGTTTTTGCTATCCATCCCAATATCTGTCTCAGCCTTCGCATAAACAATCGTGCCATTATGAAAAGGAAACAAGCCCCGTGGTGCCCGATGTAGTCGACGGTCTGTCAGGACGCTGTTACATTCGGGACGGCGTCCCCGAACCGGGTTCCGTCACCTCCGTCATGCATGGTGGCGTGGTGGTGGAGCGGCCAGAAAAAGTTGCTGCATTGGTGATGACAAGAATCCGGGGCCGAGTTTAACTGGATTACTACATGACGAGAGGTGAACTGCTACGGTACAGAAGCAATACCATTACAGGCGATGTTACAGCAGGGCTCGAACAGAGCAGCGCTCCTAACAGACACCACGCGCGATCCGCTAACGGCCACAGAAAGCACTGGATTTATAGACCGATTACAGCGAGCAGTTGGGCTGACCTTGAAGAAGTGACGCTAGCGCCGCACTCGCTATAACTGGACTTTAACACAGGGTGGTTTCGGTGTCCGCCATTGACTGTCATGGTCTCAGCGAAATGCGCAGCCACAAAATGTGAAAGTCCCGAGAAAAAACCTGCTCCGCACCCCAATGTCCCAGCTGCGATCGGGACCTGAAAGTGTGGAATAAATCGCCATGCGAGTCTCACTGGCCACGCGTTCACAAAACTGTCAATGTGTGCGGATATTCGCAGTAAATGCTTTCCGCACAATGCACCGCTTTCCGCACATGCAGACCAGGCTTCGCTGGATCGCCATCTTTCAACGGAATATTTTGCTTTCAAGAACATCGCAAAGGCGGCTTTCACAGACCGTAACGGAAGCCCGCTCGCAAAGGTAGTGTATTGCACCCATAAGTGCATCGGTAGGCTTGATTTCAAGCATGCCTCCTGTTGTGTTTGCGCGTTGCGTGCGTGTAGCCGCGGCGAAACCAGTAAGCCTGGCTGTGAAAGCTAGGCGGTCGCAACGGTGACACCCAGATTCTTTTCTTGTTATCGCTAGCTCATACCAGCTTTGCCACACCGTAGACTGTCTGGTCTCGCGTTGCTTAAAGTGAACCAAACGCCTTTCATCGCAACGCCGTAATTTCGGAGCGCAGCCTTTCAGCGCAGCCGCTAACCCATCCCATGCACTCGTGACGACAGCAGAGATCTGGCTTCAGTAACCATTGCATGTGTCGTACTGCAGGCCTTTGTTATGAACGTTAGCGCAACCACAGCTAAGCCGACGCGGCAGTTGCCTTGCACCGGAGGCTGCAGCTTCGACGTTATTTCCAAGTCTGTTCCGAACCCGTACATACTCATGAGGTAAAAGTTGGTCAACGAGCGTCTCAAAGCAGCTTCATTTACATCAGGGATCGGAAACTTTTCGAGGCAGAGGGCCGGGTTGCTGTAGCGGACACGGCAAGGGCCGGACGGCAAATAAGGGGAAGGCGCAGTTTTGTTTTGACCGGTACAAAGATAGGAAGGAACGACGTTATCTCCGTGTGAAGATGGGAAGCAATGCTAACCAGAAGCGATCTTGCTTTGCTCCCGTCTAACCACATGTGACGTTAGAATTCTCATATCAGCCATCAGAAGTGACAAGGGAAGTGGGGTTATGAGATCGTGTACGGGGCCTCGTAATGCTTCCGCACTTGCGGCCCGCGGGCATCAGGTTTCCCTCCCTGATATGCATGCTTGCTGTGTACGTATAAATGGTAAAAACGCCGCCAAACAGCTTTGAAATGCGTGAACAGGCGTTTGGCGATGGGCGCCAGCCAGAACAGTGCTTTAAGAAGCTTCATGGGCCATTCTTGGGGTCTAAGTAGTCTGCCAAGGTTGACAAACAATTTCTATGCGTCCCATAAGTTCTCATTCACTGCGACACTACAAAATAGTTGCCCAGTTCGCCCATAAAGCCGTCCCGATGCTCGCATATCACCCTCGTCCCATTAAAGGCCACAGCGACAAACGCGTCCAAAAAGACCAGTCGAGTGACCTCAAATCGTCCAACATGGCTGCGGCGAGGCCGCTGGTATGTACACTTTGCTCTAAACTGTGTATACACTAAAGCAGTCACGGCTCCACCGCTTTCGTTGTGCTTTTGTACGCGGCAGGAAAAGAGCGCGCACACACCCACAAACGCTCTTTCCAGATTTCGTAAGGGCCGGAAGTAGCGGCGCTCGTTGATTCTGCGAGAGGGAAGAAGGAATTTCGGAGAGCAGCGTCCGTTTCGCTGGAACATTTTCAACAAGACGAATTGTTTGTGCCGTGTTGGGCAGCCGCGCAGGTTGAGTTATCAATTTCGGCGATGGCGACATTGGCGGCATGTTGCAGTCTGTCAAGGAAGGAAGGCTTTCGGTCCCTGCTCACGAGGAAGGTAGGCTTTTTCACACAGCACCGGAGCTGAAACGAAAACCTTGCCGCACGAGCGTGCACGGTAGCGGCGCGCTGAATCGTAACAACGCGTAGAAAGGACAAGTTCACGTCCTTTTTAATGGAACCAAATTATCATTGCAGTTCCAGCACATGAAATAGCGTATGACACGAACCTGCCTTCTCGTACAACAAAGTATCACATTAACCATTAAAAAAAACTCTTTATTTAGCCGTAAGAAAGCACTAAAGAAAGGAAACGTGCGAAAAAGCTAAAAGAACATGCCAGGTACCGTTTTCACAATGCTTTATCCTTGAACTTTTTTGGCGGTTTTGTCTGTTTAAGAGCTGCTTTCTTTTCGTTAAATACAATTGACCTTCTGGCTCAACCTACATTTGTTCTGCTGCTGTTGTAACGGACGTCTGGGGCTGCTGTCAACAAAATGAAGGCCGTCCTTTTAAAAACACATTTATCTTTTACTAACTCTAAATTTCACCTTTCAACTTTGAGTCACTTATTATATCTTTGCATACCGAATTAGAGCGAGAGGAGCAGTGTAACTGGGAGCAGAGTCGCATTGGCATGTCTGCGCACACCAGCGACACCTATTTTAAAAGCGAACCAGAGGTGCCAACCATAATCCCAGGCGGCACAGAAAGTGTGCCCCAAGACCGGCCCGTCTATGGCCGCTTTCTGGCATGTCCGGCCAGCATCCACGTTCTGGCAGCACTGATCATGCGTTGAACGGCCAACATTCGGCAACCAGCGCTTCGGTATTTTTCCGTCCGCCCGTGTCCGGACGCACAACGGCAGCTAACCGGCTGCCAGATATTCAGTTCTCTTACGGCTGCCGATGTTGAGAAAGAGAACGGCCGAAGTACGGCCTTAGGGCATCCGTTTTTTCTTCGGGAAGCGGTAATCGGCCGAAGCACGGCAAGCGACCGGCCACAGAATATGCGTTTTCTTGCGGCATTTGGTGTTCGAAAGGAGACCGGCCGGAGCGCGGCTGCCGTGCATTCGTTGTTTCAACGGTGAACCGCGCGTCCGGCGGTAGAATATTCGTTTTCTTCGGGCAACCAGTGTTATGAAGGATACCGGCCGATGTACGGCCCCAGAATATACGTTTTTCATTCGGTTAGCTGTCCTCGGCCGAATTACGGCAAGCGAATGGCCACAGAATATTTGGCAACCGGTGTTCCAGAGGAGACCGGCCTACGTAAGGTATCTGGTTATACGTCATTTTTTCGGCAAACGGCATACAGCCGAACAACGGCACGCGCCTGGGCGCCGAGAATTCATGGACAGACGTGTTTGGAAGGAAACCGACCGGTTTTTTCTGGGGGGAGAAAAAGCCGTTAGGGAGCCGAACGACGGGGACGCGTTTTTCATCCGCTCCGTGTTTCTACGTTTTAAATGAACGAACATCGTTTGTCAAACAGTAATGAGTGTTCTCGGTGAACGGGCAAGGTGCAAGGACTTACTGGACATTAGCAGGGAACCTTTTAGGCCATCAAAATGTCATTTATTGCCACAAGAAGACTGTGCCACACCGACGGGTGAGCTAAGCCTCGCCAGTCATCGCCGCTACCACGCCTCTGCCGCCGGCTTCGCCGACGCATCAGCTCGAGGCTATTCGCCCCCTCAAGAAATGGACAGCATTGGAGACATCGACCCGGCAGAGATGTCTGATCCGAGATGGAGATGGTTCACCAAAATAACTGGCCTTCAAGGGCGTCGAGCAAGAGGCCACCACGCAGGAGCTAAACCGCCACCATGTCAAGGACTCCCCACCAAAGAAAGGCAAGTGCCAGCGAAAGCGCAAGTTATTCTGCTTACAATTAAACTGCGACAAGCAATTTTGCACTATGTTGTTGGTGATAAACGTAGAAGAGACTCGCTCGTGCATTGGTAGGATCAACTTCATGCCCTGCACTATGTTACTTCATGGGATTTTACGACTGCCTATTTAGAAAAAAAATTATTTTAATTTGCGATAACAACAGAGCCTTGTCACTGACGAAGCCTAGCTGTTAATTTAGTTTCGATGTTTGAAGGTGAGCTTAGCTACTCTTGGGATATGACTCATTTGGTTAAGCATAATCGCCAGCATCCTAGCAAACACGGATTTTGTCAGGATTTTCTTGCTCAACGCGGATTGTTGAGTTCACGCACGATTTGGCTCTTGCAATAGATAAGCTTAAAGTGGTTGACTGTATATTCTTGGACTGCAAAAAGCAAATGATGGTGTTCCATATCACCTTCTGCGTAGTACATTCCATCCTATGAACTGAATGACCTGCAGCTTTATTCCTGCAGCTTTATACCTGCAGCTTTATTCGAATTTAATAACATCCTGGTATGCTGATTCAGAAACGTTTTTGGATGTTAAACAGTGTGTTAACGGCACCTTTACAAGAAAACCTTCATTACAATTGAATACGTATACCGTAAATTATGCTGCTGTGACAACGGCCGATGAGTATAAATACCTACATGTTTATTTAGGGATTGGTTAGAGGTTAAATAGGCAGGTTCACACCATAAAAGTTACGGCTTGCTGAGACGAAATTTCAGTGAACCTCCATCTAGCTGAAAAGAACAACCGTATTTCACTCATGTGCGCTCAATCTTGGAGTACGCATGTGTTTTCGTGGATCCCTACACCGAAGAGCTGGTTGATACGCTCGAAAACATACAGAATATGTCAGTGCGATTCGTATTAGGTAATTGGCACGCTCAACTTAGCATGAGAGAAAGTAAAAGTAAACTGAAATGGCAGGACGTGAAAGATCACAGACGGAACCACAGGTGAACTTTTTTCGTAATATCTATCATTCGAGAACTGATGTAGAAGGGGAGAAGTATGTCCAAGCGCCATTCTACATATCGCAAAGTGGGACCGCTATAGCTTAAAGCAAATTATTAACTTTCCTTTAAAGGTGACGCTTTGCGCGATTCATTTTATTTTACATCAATACTGCAGTGTGATTATCTTCCACGTATGATTGCATTAAGTGTTTATATTGACGATTTTCAGCGCGCTGTGTAGAAATATTTTGTTATTTTGTCTCATATTTAATGCTTAGTGTTCTGTATCTCCCTTCTGCAATGCATGCAAAGGCAAGCAGGCATCAAATCAATAAATAAATATATAAAACAATGAATAAATAAATGAATAAAAATAAATAAATAAAAAAACAAATAAATAAATAAATAAACTTCCAGAGGCGCAAGTTTGCCTCCCACGGGTTGAGAACCCTACGCATTCAACCTTGACCAATAAAATATCTATTGCCCTATTCGTTGCAGTATGCAAGGTTTCCTGTATGCATGCTACCATTGCTATGTTATTGGTTTTAAACAAATTATGCAACTCTAATTTTACGCCTTTCTTTGCGTGAACACAGAGGGATACAACTGCAGCCACCTGAAGCAGGGCGTCATTCCCAACGCGTCTAGAATTTTTTTAACGTAGTATGACATTAGAAGAAAATTAAGTTCTTTTGGACTATTAAATGGTGTGGACGTATACTCATGAAAACAACATTAAAATAGATTGAAAATGAAAGTACCTGTCCGCTCCTTCTAAGGATCAGCCCTGCGCAAGATCATCAGAAAAGTTGATCGAGTAGAAAATGTCTTTGCAAGAAAAATGGGCAAAAACTTGACATACTTTTTTGTGAAGGACTTATATTAAATTCTCCTGAGTGTTTTGTTGACAACCAAAACGCTTCGTAAAGGCATTCACGCCGGTTTTATATACATCAAAATTGGTCAAGCAACTGTTATAAAAATAGTTTATGTAGCCATAGCACGAAAGTGTTCCGGAATATTGCCCTAAAAGAAATTGGCTAAAAGCGGCGCAATTTATCTCTCTGAAATTCAACCCACTAACGTATGCGCCCTCCGCCGCCCCCCCCCCTCCTCTTTCCCCGTTTATTACAGGTAAGCCGCCCCACAGAGGGTATCAGGACCTGGACAATACATGTATTCAAGCTCTACAAAGAACTGCATATTTTATGTGTTCGGCAGTAAAAGAGGCACACCAATTAAAGAACGACAATTTGTGAGCACTGTTTAATAAATGAATTTTGCTGTCAACTGAGGCTGGTAATTAAGCAAGGCTGCGCTGAAAGCTTGACGGCTGGTGGTTGCGCGCGAGCTCACTTTGATGTGGCTGCATTGGACCCAAAATTATGGGTTTGTGCTGCTTCTGCACTGCGCGAATGAGTCATCTGCTTGCGCGACATTCAGTGACCGGCCTCAGTACAGTTAACGTACTGTGGCTGAACTCCAGTGTTCGTAGCATGGCCGTATTTCCGGTAGCTGTAGTCCGGCTGGAGTCCGACGACCGCAACTCGGCTGTCCTCTGGCGGCCGTACTTCGGCCGTACACGGGTATCTTTGGAATGGCCGGAGCCCTACGGCTGGAATCTGGCCGTATACCGTAAGCCGGTCGACTGGCCGACGGACACTGGCCGTTGGACAGCCATGGGAGTACGGCCGTATACGGCCAAAAGGCCCACATTTGGACATGGGCCGAACATGGCTGCCGGAAAACGGACGGACAGAAAATCACCTGCCAAAGTACACCGGCCTGTTTTAGGCCGAACAGTCCTGTGCTGCCTGGGATAGTTCCTTCGCAAAATGGCCAATCGTTAGCGGAAAAGCAGGAAGCAACTCTGGCAACACTGTGCACCCGCTGCGCCGCCATTAGAAAGGAAGCGAAAAGGCTGCGAGCACAGAGTTTCTATGGAGTAGCTACCGTCCACCGTCCACGTAATTGCATACGCGTCCCGCGAAGTGGTGTTTCCCACTGCAGGATGGGAAAATAACTTTGCGGCCCTTCCTTCGGAAGAAGAGCGGTATATTCAGGATTTTTATTCTTCGAGGTCGACCACTGAAAGGTCCTACGAGTACGAGCGATCATACGTCAGCGTGGAGTCTTGCGTTACGCCATCGTCAGTGTTGACAAACAGCAGCAAGCAAAGGTAGGATTTGTTGATAATAAAAAATAGCCTTAGCGCTGCCTCCTTTTTTGGTTGTCGAGTTTTAATTGTGTTTAATCGATGCGCCCTTGCCCCGTGGTAGCGGCGGCTGGCCGCTATGAACGGGACATGAAGGGTCCGTCTCTGCTGATCGCTCACTTTGCGTATGTTCAAACTTTCGAAACTATTCGCGAAAATGACCAAAGCACGCATAATGAAACTGATTTTGATGTCTCTGCTAGAGGTCATGTTTGCGATTCACCGCCTCTGTACTTGCGGCACTTAATTTTTCCGTCGGTGAATGCGGTGCTAATGCGGGAGTGATAGGTCGCACGCGTGCTTCAGCAGCGAGCAGAGGCAGTCGACCTTGAGAGGAACTCAGACTGAAGGAACAAACACAGAAGAAATAGGAGAAAAGATGGGCACGTCTGGACTCGCCCCAGACGAGCCGCTGTGCAGCGGGGTCGATAAGCGGAAGCGATTTGACCAGCGTTAATCTTCCAAAGGTAGCGCAAAACACCACTTTAGGAGAGAGATATCACTCCGGCGATGGGGCAACAGACTCGAATCTTCCAAAGGTAGCGCAAAACACCACTTTAGGAGAGAGATATCACTCCGGCGATGGGGCAACAGACTCGTGATGCCGTGGGCGAAAACGCGCAACCGCAACGGCGTTGCTACGACCTGCTTCCTTTCTAATGGCGTCGTCGCGTTCACCACCAGTGTTACCACCGCTGAATTCTCAGTGTTGTCCGCCTTTTTGCAAAGGTCTATACAATGGCGGAGCGTAATGCACATTAAGGAAAATAGTGACTTTTCATAAAGTTATGCTAGGTGACCAACCGTCTAATAACCCTGTCAGACGGCAGATTTAATTACATTTAGAGCAAATGTCATTTGCTCTAAATGTAATTAGCTCGGTGCTAATACCGAATGACATTCGAGGCGAATCAATATTCTTGACAGCACTGGCGTGTCGCTAGAGAAGTAAGTTCAGTAATTAACCAAAGAACACCGTTTCTAGAATCGGTCAGTCAACTTATGTTTTTCCCTTCACATTGTCTTTCAACTAAACAAAGACAAATAAGTACTTATAAAAAAATCTCGCCCCCAATGTGCGCACTACCCTGATATGGATTTTTTCATGACTTGTCTCGTCTTGTGATGTCTAATTATGGCAACTGAAACGGCGATTTTTTTAATAAAAAAATATTTCATTCGTTTTTAACAAATCGGTATGTATGAAAACATTCTAGACGCACTTGCACTATAATTTTGCAATTTCGGGAATTTGTAATCGTCACTGCTTTCACAATCAAATGACATTTATTTGGCGTGTAGACCCGCACTGCCAAACAAAATGTCATTAACATTTAAAGTCACTCCATTTCAATTATATTACATTTGCCATGTTGCAGGGGCATAACTAGTAAGCAGCATTTAGGCAGTGGCTGGAAAGATGTTTGTCTTGTGCTCTAACTTCGGAAAAATCCTTCTCTGCAATTTAAAGATGTTCGTGTCTCATGTGCGTGCATGACGCTCCCGTACGCTATCTAACATCTATCAATTTTATGTCCAGCGTTACTGACTATTTCATCCACAGGATCGCAATTTTCATAGAAGAACAAACGGCAGAAAAGTGATGCCGCCACTTTAGATCGAGCTTGTGCGACTGTGGCTGATTGGTCCCAGGCCCATCCGAAATGGAAGAGTAATTTGCCTCGAGTTGCTCCGAGTACAAATTTGTAAGCTCGAAAATAAACGCAGGTATTCAGAAGCCTTTCTTGGCAGTAACATTTGACGTGCTTATTGCGCGCTCCTAAACAAATAAAATATGATGCTTTCAGAATTCGACTTTGCTCCTCAGGCAGAGAGACAAGCAGTTTCATTCCAGGCAACGAAATAGGTATTGTGTTTGCACTTTCAGTTGCACAGGCTCTGGCGCTGTCGGCATCCATCTTGCTGGGATGCGACACTTATTCCGTATTCCATTTCGATTGTAGTTATTCAGCAGTTTATACTAACATATATGAAAACAGCACCATGGATTCGGGAACCAGTGCTTGCGCACAACACTGCAATTCAAATTGCGCGAGAAAAATGGGCTTGGGCAGGACATCTCATGCTTATGAGAGAAAGCAGTTGGCACATACCTCTACCGGAGTGGACTCCTGTGGACCGTAAACTGAACAGAGGCAGACCTACAGGACTCGACATAGGGATCGACTACGAAAATTGGGGGGCGAAAAATGGAGTCGGTTAGCGCATGGCAGGCGAGCCTGCAAATCATTGGGAGAGGCCTCCGTCCTCCAATAGACCCCCGCCCCGGTGTCTCCGGGTCTAACTTGTTGCGCTGCCGAGCTAAAGAACGCCGACTCAATTCCGGCCGTGGTGGTCACTTTCCAGATAGAGCCGAAAAGCGAAAATGTTCATGTGCACAGGTTTAGGCACGTTAAACATCCCCAGGTACTAATTCATATTACTCCGAGGACCTTCACTACGATAACCTAGGGAAGCTTCGGTGCGTTAAACTTTATCATTATAACTGCAATTAAAATTAACTCAACCGAAAGCCAAGACCGCAATATTTAGAAAAAACCTGGAGCTTGAGGCGGTCCCGCCAATGACGAACCACAATGCACTCGAAAAACGCTTACGAGAACCCCAACAAGGTTACCTCATTGTAGTGAACTGAAATCTCACTACTGGCAGTAACGGTTGATATGCTAGAATGCCTCGTCGAACGCCACAAATGCGCGATGTCCGTACAAAAAAATGACTTATTTTGGTGCATATTTTTACCAGAGATGCACCAAGTTGCCCAACAGTGTGTTCGACGAATGTTTTGAGCGGGAAAAGTGGGTGCTGGTACACGTGTCTAGTATTTAGCATAAGAGTGCGCATTGTGAGATGTACGACGATGTGCGCGATGCTTAAAGCAATCAACCAAGTACGAAAAAAGATTTTCCTTTGTATATAAATAATTCTGGGGAAAGGGCCTTCTTTTTCCGTGCTCCTGTTAGCCAAGAACAGTTTACAAAGTGAGCTCAGGTAATAACCAAAGCTGGTGAGCCTCCGCTAGAGATTTCTACAACCTGTGAAAGCCACATCTACGCACGGTACTTTATTTGCTTCTGAAACTCCAGCCTGTCTGTACGTGCATTTAGCAATCATAAAAAGAGGCTGTTGAAGTTACCGATTTTAAATAGACAGCTATCAGGACATTGTATTGTACCGTAATCATTATATTTCATGCCTTCAAGTTCATTCTCCGCGATTTCTTTCCCGCTGGGAACGGCAGTACATTCTTGATACAACGTAGTGTTCCCCGGAATACTGGAATGGCGGTCTATAGCAACCATATTTCCCAACATTTTGAATTACTTTTCCAAGCACATTCTATGCTTGGTATGCACCTGGTGTTCACCCAGTATGAGGCGCTACTGCGCCGCGTTATCGATACTCGATGTTCCCTTTTGGGTGCATACAGCAGCATGGTAACTCTTGATTTCACGGTTTGGTGCTTTCCGCCTGTTGTATTTGGACTCGATAAGGCCCGCCGTACAAACAATGGTTTTCGTTAGGTGAACTTATATATTTTCTGCCAGAGTTTTTTTTTTCCTAATGTGTCACGGACCCCAAAGAACTGTAGCCAACCATACAAATTATCATCCGCCGCAACCTCCCGACAAAACATTTGCTAGAGTTTTGACGAGACCTGAGAAAGTGGGGAGTAGGGTGAACTGTTTATTGCGCGTTCTTTTTATTCTATGGAGAACATCCAGCGCTATCTATCCAGCGCAAACTATGAGGCTTATTTGTGACATAGAGAAGAACTTGCAGTCGAGTAGGCCTACTTCATGGCTAGCTCGGAACACCCCATTCTGTCACAAAAGAGATCGGATCACAAAACAAAAAAATGGCCGCGTATCTGCTCTTTTCGTTGCACATGTCAACGAAAGACGATAGTCGACTGGCGCCCCTGGCACGTAAGTGCTTCACTTGTCTTTCCCGCTCACCTCTCATGCTGTTCCTGTCCTTTCTCGTTCCTCCCAAGATAACACGCTGGAAGTTCGCTCAAATCAATTTATATTTACAGCGTTCCACTACTCCAAGTCGGGTGCCTCGATGCCAGTGCTGCGGTACGGCGGAGACGCGCGTGAATCGAGGCACCCAACTACAACTTTCCTAAAACCACGTTGCCCTACTCTACGAGAGTTCCGGAACCTATCTCTTGGAACCTTTCGTTGCTGTTGCCGTTTGATTTTTAAAATGCCGTCATGTAGCGTGGACAACAGGAGGCGATGGTTTTCTGCAGTTGATGTAGTATTTCATTTGCTATCGCGAAAACCGAGCATCCTTGAATTTATTTATAAAGGAACACAGCAAATATCCCTCATGTATTGATTTTCTTGCTTATGTTTGCGCAATGAGTCGTGTTCTTTTTCAACAATGCTGGCAAGTATGAACGTTAACACCGAACTTAGACGTTTTGATTTGGCTGTGCGTATATAAGACTATTGCGCAGTTACTGTTTGATTTTGGCCAGGTGGCTGAATCGAGTCACAGACAGACAGACAGACAGACAGACAGACAGACAGACAGACAGACAGACAGACAGACAGACAGACGGACGGACAGACAGACAGACAGACAGACAGACAGACAGACAGACAGACAGACAGACAGACGGGCGGACAGACAGACAGACAGACAGACAGACAGACGGACGGACGGACGGACGGACAGACAGACAGACAGACAGACAGACAGACAGACGGGCGGACAGAAGGACAGACAGAGAGACAGACAGACAGACAGGCGGACAGCCGGACAGACAGACGGACAGACAGACAGACAGACAGACAGACAGACAGACAGACAGACAGACAGACCAAAATTCCTGCAGTTAAGCAGCCCAAGAAACTGTCATCTTTAAGATAATTAGGTGGTTTTTTCAGTAGGTTTTGAGACAAGTAGCGAGCTACACAAATGCATCCTGCAGAGCCGAGAAATTAGCCACCACATGAGGTATTCCGTAAATGTAAACATTCTACCGCTTGTTACATCACATGTATATTTTTCCCGTTGATGTTTACAAAAGCATGCATTCCGCATTTTTCCGTGCTCCTTAAACACACAAGCGGCTGTGGCCCGGATGCATCTCTCATGTGAAGTATATTAACATGCCGCTGTCACGTCCCACAGGACACCACGTGCACGGTGTGCTAGCGACGCAACATCCCGCAATCTACTCCCACACACTTTGAAGCTTTCACTAAATTTCACCTATTCATAGCCGAAAGCAACTCACAATTGTTGCCGAGATGCTGCCATAAACATCGCACAAACGCATCCAGGCTGGAGCATAACAGCATTATGGTTAGAGGCCAGCACCGAAAACATTAATTAATGGTCTATGGATACCACTGCCCCGTAGTGCCGTCATGTGGTGGAACGCCAGGTGTATACAATCTGTAAACAACATCCCTCCATTACTCCTGTACAGATGGTTACTAGCCAAGCTGTAACGTGAGGCAGGTGTTTTACGCATGACGTGCGGCCTGTGCATTTCGAAGTAAGCGTGTGGGCAGTGTTTGCCACTGTTGCGTTGACACTACTCCACCCGCACCTTCGCCGCCGCTGTCCGCCGCATTCGCGTTATCTCCGCTTCACGCAGTCGCCCGCTTCGCCCGAGCTCTGCTGCGAGAGGAAGAAATTCAGCTAATCTCCCCGCCCTTCATTCTACTTGTTCCTCAACCTGTGCGTGTGCGTGTGCACGTGCGCGTGCGAGCGTGTGTGTGTGTGTGTGTGTGTGTGTGTGTGTGTGTGTGTGTGTGTGTGTGTGTGTGTGTGTGTGTGTGTGTGTGTGCATGTGAGTGTGTGTGCATGTGTGTGAGTGTGTGTGTGTGCGTGTGCGTGTGTGCGCGCGCACACACACACACGCAAGGCGTTGTGTGTGTGCAAGGCGTTGTGCAGGGGAACTTCCCTGCGTCCACAGAACCTTTGGATTTTTCTTGCATGTAGCCGTACGATAATGCTCAAAACAGGCGGCCATATACACGCATGGATGCAGGCATAGTTGCCAAGCGGCAGAGCCAAGCGTGTCTGGACATTGAAAGTATGCGCCAGTCAGCAAAAACGCTTCCATACTAAGCCCAACACGCCCGCTGTAAGCATCTTGAACCCTTGTTTAATGTATAGCTATATTCTTCGATAATGCGTAAATGCTATAAGTAAATAAAGCTCCAGATTTGATCGTTATAAATTTGTTTTACTACCTTCATAAAGTGAACTATGAACAACGGTGCGCGTGATTTTCAAAGGGTTTTCCCAACCTTATGCCAGTTGTGCATACACGGGGCCAGTCGCCCGGGTGCCCCGCATGTACTGAAAAGCACGCGGACCGCTGCTGGTATTTTAATTTCTCATAATAGTTGATCTGTATCGATGGTAACGAGGTGTTCCGTGCGAAAACAAATGGATGCTAAAGTTATTTCAAGCTATTGACGTTGAAGGCATAAGTTGCGACCAATGTGTACCTCGCGGCGAGTAGACTGACTGCCTCCAGCTGATATGGCCTTCCTGCCGGAACGCCATATTAGATGGAGGCAATCAAATGGTGCAATAATACGCATATGTAAAAAAAAACCACATCTATTGAAAGAATGCGAACAGTACACACAATAAGTGCCGCTCACGATTCCAATCACAGCCTTTTATTAAAGGCGGCTCTTGGATTCTGGCTTTTAACGCGCCGATGTTACACAGACTATGAGGCGCGCCGTAGTGGAGGGCTGCGGATTAATTTTCACCACCTGGGGATCTTTAAAGTGCGACGAAATCTCGAACTCATAGGCGTTTTTGCTTTTCGCCTTCATTAGAAAAGCAGCCACCACGACCGGGAATCGAACCAGCGTCTTTTTTCTCAGCAGGACAGGTATTCCAAGCCATCTTCAGTACCAAGATGAGGACTGAATCCGATTTTCGCCGGGTGATAGCATTGAAAAGTGTCAAGCCACCACTGAAGACGTGCGCCAAGCCTCTGCTCATTCAGCTTGCACAGCGTAGATGTCAAAGCGATTGGCCACAAGTTGCGAAGTTCGTGCGGTGGTTTTCCTGGCTTGTGGATCGGAGCAATAGCCACCCGAAGCCAGTATTCAGGCAGCTTACCACATAGCCACACGTGATTTACGGAGTCCAGAGGCATCGTGAGAGCCCAGGCGTCAATATTTTTATATACCTCATAAGTAATGCCGCCGGGACCCGGAGCAGTCCGCCGTTTAGCTCGATCGATAGCGGCCAAGAATTCATCCATTGTGAACTGTAACTGAATTCTAGAAATAGCAACATGAGTTGGCGGTAAGCACACACCGCTCCGAAAGGGGGAACGGAGCCGGAATTGCCACTGGCACAGCCTGAAAGGCAGGAAACAGCGCCCGGACAACGTCGGCGGCGAATTGTGTCGAATCCTTGTTTGATGCAAGGCAAGCGCTAGCTGCTGCTTCCGGAGGGCGACTGCCGGATTCCATGGCGGGAAAGGTGCGCCAGACCGACGTGGTAGAAGATGACGGACCACGAGAACCGCACCAGACAAGCCAGCTTTGCCTGGACTGTCTTCACTCGTGCCGTCTAGCAGCAGCGGTGAGGCGCTCATACTGCAGCCTGACAGGTATCGACGACGGGTCCCGGGTGGCAATTACTTCATCTTGCTTATGTTTTGCCCAGAGCTGCAGGAGCCGGAGATGGGGCCATTGGCGGGTCCCCTCCACCCACATATGCTGGGAGGCGTCCGCATGGACCCGGCGAAGCAGATCGGTGTGGTCTGGGATAGTCGCTGACAGGGAAGCGTTGAGAGCAGATCCCAGTTCACCACTGTGAAAACGGCTACGAAGGCTACCCGTTGACTCCGGAATAAGACCGATGCGAATTGAGTGGTTATCGTCGCCCCATCAGTCCACTTCACGTTGCCAAGAGCCCATTTGCATACCCAGCCACCACGATAAGTCACGTGGATAGGGGGGCATCCGTAAGTGGGTACACCGGCGTGTTGAGCTAGTAACGTCATTCAGAAGTGTAAAGCTGGCATCGGTGAAGTGCTCTTAGACCACTCGACCACGCGCACTTGAAGACGGGGTATTCCCTGTCACAGTGCGGAGCATTGAACTCCCCCGCCACGACAATGTGGAAACCAGGGTTAGTTCGCCCCAGTTTGGTAAGCCAACCCAGCCGCATGCGGGGAGCACGACCGCTGTAAGGACGCACGTAGCACGACACCAGTATTACCACACAACGCGGAAGCTGAACTTTTACTGCCACCACTTCCTCCCGGTCTGTACACCACGAGTTTAGAGAGATAGGGTTTGAGGAAACTGAGCTTGAACATAAATGGCCGCCTTGCCCGTAGGATTACAAGTTGGGCTGCACCGCCGATCAGAAATGGATGGCTCAGCGTATGCCGTAAATTGAAGCAGGCGGGGGAGAGAGTTCGTCGTCTGAAGCAAGAAAGCCCAGGCATGGAGCTTTCCCAAACGTAGCTTGTCACGCATCTCACCGATTTTTGTAGGGAGACCCCAACAGTTCCCCTGAACAATATATAGTTTGTTATTGTTCAGGCATGGTTGCGGACTAGTTGTGCGGCGAGGACGGAAACCAGTGTCTGTAGCTGCTGCACCACAAACTGGAGAAGTTCCTTGCGGGTCAGAGTAGAGGAGCTAGGCTGTCAGGAAGGTCAGTCGTAGACGGGGCGTGCTGACGAGGCTTAGAGAAAGGACGAGGTGGACGTGGTGGGTCTTGAGTCGATTAAGGCAAGTTCTGCCGGCGGACTGTGAATTGAGACCTTCGCGTGTTGAGTTTCTTAATTTCAATATGCAGCAATTGGTCTACGGCCACAAGCTCATCCTCCGCAAGAAGCGAGGGCGTCTCAGAAACAGCTTTCCCGGAACGGCGCAAACCACGTACAGAATCTCGATATGTTGACTGCGAGGGAGGCTTCGTAGCTTCCTCTTCCCCCATTGCATCCTCATCCCCTTCAGACAAACAGCTGAAACGGTTGTACAGTGTGTTGCGACAATAATTGGAACACTTTAAAATTTTTTCATCAGTGAACCGCCGCTCTGTTCGCGCGGTTCGAACTTTGAATTGCATTGAGTCGTAGCAGTGAGGGGTTAACGGCGCTACGTCCCATTATGGCGAATCACTCCTCTGCATTTCCGACAGCTTTCACATTGAGTAGAACGGTTTTATTATTTTTACACCCAATTGCGCAGCTGTTGATTCGGTGCAATGATCTGATAACGGCGCTACGGTCGCTGTCAGCCAACTGCGCAACTTGTGAAAGAGGCATCAGTGGGGGCGAGGGGAATAATCATTGTGATAACCATTGTAAAAGAGGGGTCGGCGGTGACGAGTGGGAGCCACGGAGCGGCGCCGAGTAAATCTGCTTCACCGGGATGAAAACTGGGGAGGGGGGGGGGGGGGCGGGGTGAGACATATACTGCGTTGCAGTAAAAGGAAAACAAGACAAAAGACGAAATAAAAAAGGACTGTGGCTTATCTCCGGTAACCGTGGATATCCAAAGCAAAAGTTTGGCTTAACCTGGTAAGTCTTGGTTTCGCTTCGTTAATTTTTCGTTTGGCTGTAATTATTACACTATTCCCACAAAGCATGGCGTTGACTACGGTTGTGGCCCCGATTCCGGAGTTTTCCGAGCCGAACGGCTTCCTGGGCGATATCCACGGTGTGGTTAGACGCCGCTTGCTGACGACGGCTGAAAGCCTCCAGCTCCCGCGCAACGCTCATAGACGATCTGGATCTCGCTCTTACCCATGGCCAAGCTCGCGTGCTCGTGGCGCGTCACGTGGTCATGCGCGAACCGGCTGCGCACAGCGCATGCACAAAGCCTATACTCGGGGGCAACTTTCTGTGCCAATGGAGAGAAAGCCACGGGAGGAGGGGCGAAGTGGCTGGCCGAACCACGACATTTCGCTCCGCAGTTGGAAGTAGTTCTACAAACATTATTCAAAGGGAATAACCTATGAAATTCAAAAACATATATTTCTTTTTTTAGGCCTTGCATTGACAATGCCAATAAATCGCCAGGATATAAACGCCAAGAAGCATTACTTTATTTTAAATTTTTTTTTCGGTTTTTTTTTTTTTTTGTTTAGGAAATTACCACTGGTGGCGCGAAGGTTCTCTTCAGAAAAAAAAGTGGCGTCATCGTCGACAGCAGCTACTTTTCCGTCCGATAGCCTGCCACTTTGTTCGCCGCAAGGGATTTTCAAAAAGCTTCACAACCAAAAGCTGTCACAACATACCAAGCAAGTTGTCTGCAACGCGTACACCAAAGTAAAACTGACGCAACCAGGGCTCTCCGCATTTCGTTCGGTTAGCCAGCTTACCGGCGTAAGCGAGCGTACGGTCGCACAGCTCAAGAATGAGGTTTTGCGTGGCACATTGAAGTCCCCAAAGCGCAAAAGGCTTCGTTTTTTTTACTTGAAAACCGTCTGCAGTTACAGGAAAGACAAGAGTACAACGGTACGACAGCTTCACCCTTGCTGCTCTCTGACGAAAAGTGCACCAGTACTCATTTGCAACGAGGCGCCAAAGGCAGAAAACATCCTCAGCGATGTGACCAGCGACCCCGACATGGGGCTACCGAAAATGAGTGTCAGAACGATGCGTCGGCTTCTGAATGGCATTGGATTTGCTTTTCGGAAGCGAAAACGTAACTCTGCGCTTCTGGAAAGGGTGGAAATTATCGTGTGGCGGCGGACATTTCTGCGGACCATTCGAGAAATGCGAAAGCAGGAACGGTACGTGGTTACTGTTTCGATTTGGCGGACAGATAGCTAAATGTCAATTCCGGTGATTAAAGTAAAAATTTCGTATGGAACCTTTTTTGACAGTTGAAATGTAACAAGAAAAAATAACGATGGAATCTCTCCTACAGCCAAATTTTTTATTGCTGGGAGTTACTTATCAACATCCCTCCACATGCATACTGGCGTTCACTTTTATTTTTTTCCTGGCGTTTTTCTGCATCCCTGCCTCTTGTTCGTATTTTTCATGCTATTCTGGTTGAGCGAGTGAAGGGACAAGTATGCATCGACATGTTATAATAATTTATGGATAACACTCAGTGAGTGGATTTCATTAGCCATGTTGGTGGTGTACGTTCTGCAAACATTTTTTATTTTGGTGTTTTGCGGTGCCACCAAAAACTAAACATACCTGCCTGCGTAGTAGAATGATGTTAGGTGCAAGCAATAAGTGCCTTCTCTGTCTTTACTAACCCTTCTCCCCAAAGAAAAACTGACACGTATTCCCTTCATTTTCGCAGGACTATATACTACCTCGACGAGACCTGGGTCAATGCTGGCCACACCAAGGGCACGGTGTTGGAGGACACCACTGTGTCATCCCGTGAAGACGCCTTTCGCAAGGGTCTACCTACTGCGTTTCGTGCACCAAGTGGCAAAGGTGGTCGGCTCATCCTCCTTCATGCTGGAAATGAGAAGGGCTTTGTGGACAGGGCATGTCTCATTTTCCATGCGTCAACGAGTGCTTCCACTGACTACCACAGTGAAATGGATGGCCCACACTTTGAGGAGTGGTTCGCAGAACACCTTTTACCCAACATTGAGCCACGGAGTGTTATTGTCATGGACAATGCTCCGTACCACAGTGTTCAGATCGAAAAGCTGCCCTCGACGTCGTGGCGCGAGGCCGACCTTCAGTCTTGGTTGACTACAAAAACCATCCCGTGGTGTGATGACCAGTTGAAGACCCAGCTCCTTCGGCTGGTTAATGAGAACAAACACAAGTTTTTTGGGTACCGGATTGAAGCCCTGGCCAGAGTTACTGGTCATGACACTGTTCGCCTTCCTCCTTACTCGCGAAAACTGGGCCCGGAAGAACGTCTTGAGATGATGCAATCGACACCAGAATCGACAATGTCGTGATTCCGCTAGGTTCTGACTCTAGCAGCTCCAGTGACTGCAGTGACAGTGAAATGAGCGGTGTAGATGAACTGATATAAAACCGGTGTGCACTGAATTATGTGGTGCTGGTCGTGTGTGGCGAGTGACGAGGTGCTTTGTTTACGGTTCTGGTGACAGGAAGCTTGGAAGTACGCTCTGTTCGTTTATGTGGTGCTGCTTTTGTGCGGCAACTTGCAGAACCTCCTGTTTATCATTCCGATGCTCAGCATCTTGGAAGTACGCCTTGTTGGTTATGTGGTGGTGGCCTTGTGGGGCAAGTGACGAGGTACATAGTTTTCCTTTCTGGGGGCCAGAAGCTTGGAAGTACGCTCTGTTGGTTTATGTGGCGTTGCTTGTGTGCAACAACTTACAGGACACCTTGTTTACCTTTCTGATGCCCAGCAACTTGGGAGGTAGCTGCTCATACGGTGCTGGATTTGTGCAGCACTAGGCAATCATTAGGGATGCTTGTTGTCAGTATGGGAATTAGTCTTCAGATTTTCAGTTCTCTATTCTCTAAGTCATTCTCTAAGATTCTCTAACGTATGATTCTCTACACTGCAGTTGCATTGAATGAGAGTAGTCAGCTGAGAAAAGTGTTTAGACAGGGAGTGTAATTGAGGAGTTTTATGTCGGGACCAGTCTCTTGCAAAGCTATTGAATCCGGCATTTCAGGCAATTTGGTTAGGAGCACCTACATAATACCCGCTTGTTTCGGCATCGACGATGGTTTCGTTGCCACACAAAATTGCGTTCAGTGTTCTTGGTTAAGGTCGCCATCACTAGGAAGGGCTCTAGTTGGTCACGTCTTCCGTCTGTGTCCCTGCGGTGTTTCTGAAGTGCTAAATATGCCTACCCTACTAGCCTAATGTTAAGCCTTCGTATAATAGAAAGGGGGCGTTCAGGGTTCTCGAATTGGAAAGGTTGTGGTCAATGGCAGTTGGGTGATGTTGCCCATTCATTCAAGTACTTTGGCGTGAAGGTTGTGCATGGATTGTTGTAGTGCAGGTATTTTGCTCAGTCGTTTTGTCTTTAAAAGATGAGAAAAATCTTCAACAGTCTGCACGAAGTTGCTGCGTGGTGGCGACAGAGCTTGCAGTCATGGGGAGGTTGATCAGATTCTAGTTTCCGTTTGAGGCAGGGAGGGTTGGAGTGCGATACAAGCGTACGTTGTGCCAGAGTAAAGCATTTAGGGACTCTGGTTGTGCTTTTGCCTCTGCTGGTGCGCCCGGGGGGGTAGGGGTGGGCGAGTTGAGACGTTGTCGGAGAGCATGATTTTCCTGCGCAAGGCGTGCGCTCTCCTCGCGGAGTTGGGTTGCTTCGGGCAGTGTGTCCACTTCGTGAAGTGCTTAGTGTCTACTGCACTGCGCGTGAATTGTTGGGGAATGGGTAGCGGGGATATCTAATCTGCTTCAAGCATGGTCACTGCAGAACCGCCACCAAACCTTTAATAACGCTGAAAGAGTGTCGAGGACTAAGAAAACACACAATAAAAGCAAATAACAATTCACCAAGACTTGCTGATAATACTTTTCTACACACTGAATTTTCTCACAGAGACGACAAACAAAACCGTGCGCCATAAATACGTAGTGCTTTATTCAGTGGCTGTACACAGTTAAACAGCATCGGGAACAGTGCACTCGGTTAATTAGAAACCCGGTAAATAAAATGATAAAATACAATAATACAATACAAATACAATAAAAACCGTACAGTCTGTCACCAATGCCACCCGAAGGCGCTGCTATGAGACATAAAAACTGACAGAACATGGAAGGCGATTTGCAACAAGTCTTTAAAAGATGTCATTTACAACGAACATGAAACAAGGTTTCACCTAGGCTCCTCATTGTACAAGCTAAACGAATGTCCAGACAAACTCTTGGAGACTTCCCCGATCGGACTCCACTCTACCACACATGACACCAGACTGGTCGCATTGGGTTGTTTGACGGCCACGTTTAACCTCAAGCAAACAAAACAGACATGTCATCACTTAGGGTATGAAACCTATACCTCCGCGAGCGCCCCCCCCCCCTTACCGCCCTCCTCTCCCAACCTATGCACGCATAAACGGGCAACCTGTCATAAGCGGGTGCTAAGAAATGAAAGATACTGTCGAACATGTCGCTCTGAAAGCCCTTTAATCTAAAGAGTGATATTGGCCTTTACCTTTTGAACTGGGTAGTCTGAGCAAATGTCGAAATGCCAGGACCCTAACAGCAGATACCCACCTCTGTTTGCATCTGACCGTCTATGTAAATCCCCATTTTCCACCCGGCCTACACAATGCGCCTTAAGGAGTATTCCATCGCCTGCGCCGGAACATGGCTTACACCCGAAGCTTGAAGTTCAGAATAGGGTGGCAGAATTCACTAACGAGCCCCAGGTGCGCTCTGCGCGACACTATAGAGCAATTGTGTACCTACCCGCGATTTACTGTGGCGCGAACAACAGCAGAATGCTGCCAGTCTCGTTTACGACGAGGAGCAAGGCTCCAGTTGTGTACTTTTTGGGACTCTGAGCCGCCAATGAAAATCCATCTTCAGGGACGAAATTTTTGCTTTATTTTTACGGGACTCCGCAGTAGAAAAACAATATTTTCTGAAATTTGCTCTTCACTACGTGTGAACGCGTTTCCACTGTTATGTCCCGTTGTGCGCTATTGGCACATGCATAGAACGAATTCAGCAAATACATTTATATTTAACGGTGGATTATCATGCAAGCAGGGCTTTTCCTCTGGCTTGTACACAGCACTAATTGGTGAAGTTCTCTCATTTCGTCTGGAGCGACAAACATCCTCGACAGCAGCTGAGCTTTAAGAAAGCAATCGTTTATTTCCTGCGCCTTGTGCCTCACCAGTGAATTATCTTCACGGACTCCAAAGAAGCTCTGCCAACTCTATTAAGGAGAAGTAAATTTTCGCCCTACCAAGTCACAGCTTTTTACATCTCATACCGTGACCACATTGCTTGCTCTGCTGGACGCAGTACTGACAAAACGGCTCATGAAGGTTTTCTGCAAATACCGCAAGGTGTTTTTAAGAAAACATTAGCTGCACCATGGTTCCCCACTCTGTGGTGACCGAAAGCAACCGTTTATGGAATAACCTGCAAAATACCCGCTGCCTTTTACACACGACTGACCCAGGCTCTGGAGACAGCTCCCTCGTAATCTGGAAAGTTACACCATCGTCTACGGCTGAACTTTGTATTCGAAAATAGTTACCTATCTCGCCTTGGAGAGATGCCAAATCCTCACTGTGATAATTGTGCTTGTGTCTAAACAGTTGAACACATATTATTAGAATGTGCGGCCTGAACCGAGATCCCACTTCCTTGAAAACATTGAAGGTCTAGAACAAAGACCAAAAACTCTCAAGATTATTTTAGGACCACTGACTTGTCCCTCTAAGCAGCTCCAAGCTATAAGGAGTGTCTTCTCTAATTTGGGTGATATCGGCCTAATTTCAAATTTGCAAATTACTTGGCCCAAGCTCGGAAGAAAAAACAAACGCGTATATGTCCGACACCGCGCCTTAGCACCCGAACGGTATTTTTTTCGTGTTTCTCTGCCCAGTTCTTTCTCGGGCCTTTTATTCTTACACCCCCGTCCTCAGCAGAGAAGCGTACAGGCGACTGTAAACGCCAGCAAACTTCCCTGGTTCTTCAAAGCCTTCTCTCTGTGTGTGTGTGTGTGTGTGTTGGCACCATTGAGTCTACTTTTTTACTCAAATTTCTATTTCGAGTCTCCTTTCTGGCAGTTCATGGCGTCTTTTTATATTTAATTTTTGTTTTCTCTTTCATTCTTGTACTATTCACAATCTCCAACGTCCACCTCAAAGCATTGTAGTTATTCCCACTGTGCTATCAGAGCTTATCTCCACAGTCAAAATTGCACTTTCCTCTCTTTTTCTCTCTTACGAGGGAAACTCGCGTCTTCTTGCAACAGTTTTTTCGGTCTTACGAGAATAAAAAATTGCACCAAAAATGCAGTATAATGGTTATAGGAGAAAGTAAAGGCAATGCCGCAAATTTTTCTGTTAGTTCTAATTTTTTTAACCGTCTGTAGCAATTTTTGTAGCAAGTTGGTCAAAATCATAACAGAAGTAGTTTTTATTGTGCCTCATTTTAAAGCAAATATATTTAGGTCTTGTCGTATGGTTTGCGGTATTTAATAACTTTATAAATAGCTTTTATTTGTGCTTTATCCTTTCCCTCACACTACGCGGGATTATGTGTTCCTTGGTAGCCTTTCCTTCTGAAACTATCTCCAGGGGAAGATTCAAATACCTTCCCTGAAAAGGCGAAACACTTTTAATTTGCTTATTCTGGGATTTTGAAGTAACACCCCCTATGCCGATGTATCCCATCTATTTCCTAACGAGAGGTTTGTGCCGCTTTCCTATAACATTATGACTTTTCTATATGCATAGCTTACGGCATCTTATGAAGCACAAATTTCCCATGAAACTGGTGCCTTTTCTTTCAAGAAATAAATTAAATGAATAGATATACTTACCTTCGGGTATTAAAATACGCCTAGTGTTTTTCCTTTGGCTAGGGAGACCCTTTGCGAACATTTGTTTCCAAATTATGTTTCGATGTTGCTGGGTGAAGCATGTCTATGTGTCCATGTTCAGGTCCGCTACCATCCTAAATGTTTTACCGCCCTGAGTTCCGCAACAAAAAAAAATTACCGTTCGCTTCATTAAACGTTTATTCTTTCTCTTTATTCGTCACGAAAACTATAAAATATCACAAATCTATTATAAGAAGAACACATGTACTGTAAATATCAATTGTGGGAAAACCAGCATTGTTCAGGCAAACCACAATGAAAGCACTTTTAATACGCTTATTACTATCCCTCAGCGTTTATGGCTTCAATAAGGTGCTTAACAACACACACTTTCACTATAAACACCTTTGAAGGAAACAAGGTTTCAGCGCGCTTTTTTGTATCAAAGCAAAACTAAATTTCTATAGAAAAAACCTTAGGTGGCCCTACCTATTTCTTTCAGAATTATTATTCGGATGATCACATATATGATTACCTTAAGTAAAAATAACAAATACAAAACTTCACGAACCGTTCCACAAAACTGCTTTGTTCAACTGACTCAACATTATGGACTAAGGAGCAAACCTTGCTGCAACAAGTGACATTTCACCGCCTTTAGCCTACTGATTCAGCATTCTCGTTTAGTTATTTGATATATCAGCACGCCATCAGAATAATACACTGTATCGTCCACCGTCTTTAAAACACGACCTTTCACAGGCTACGTGAAAATGAGGGAGGGATAGCTGCAAAAACTGCTGCAGGTTAATCTAACAAGGTTCAAGTGGGACTCGTTAGCAATTCTTGAGATTGACTGTCCATTTTGTAACAACCGATATGCTTTAACAGTGTACCAAACGTAATTGTAGCCAACACGTCATCACAATTGCCTAATCGCAGACATTTCTATGGACACCGCAAAAAAAAAATCCCGAAATTAGCTTGTCTACCTGAACCACAAATCACAGTGTCTATAAAAGTAAATATGCTTATCCCGGGTTAAAAAAACAAAGAAGCACAATATACAACCTTAGGAGGAAAAGTTTTTGGTGTGAGGAATCTTTTGTATTATAGAATGTCTGCTGCTTGCATTGCTGAATATGTGATACGTGCTGCTAACTCATTTTATTTGCACGTCCCAACGACTGAGTTCATGCTCAGTCATCCCATTCAGGTGTGTTTTGTAACACTAGATTTTTCCGAAAAAAGCCCTCACTAGACCACAGCTGTCTGCTCTCTATATTCCAAAAAAACAGCTGTCTGCAACTTTTGTGTAATACTGCTGGTAAATTAAGCCGTAACATGGCAACAAGATGCTTGAACACATAGTGTTAATAAGGTCTGCTCTTTTTAATGTGTATGAGTATTCTGGTACTACATGAGAATTCAGTTACCCCCAAGGCTGACAAAAACATCAGATCACCAGGACCGCATAAAAAGTAGTCCATCAAAACATGATTTCTCAATGATTGTTGCGATGCACGGTACCAATACAAAATATCTTTTACCACACTGTGGCGTTACTCGGTACTACAAAACACCATCTGAACGACAGTTGTGGTACACTGTAGTCATCTCCCCATTAAGAACCCACAAAACACAGGTATGCGCTAACCCATCAGTCATCGGATAAGTTTCGTTTTAGCGCCTACACCAAGGTCCTCCAGAACGTCCTGGTAGCCACGACGATGGTCAACAGGATCAGGAGATGGATCGGCCCTGCATGTGATATAAATAAACGGTATTCGTGAAAAACCGGCCAAACTTGGCGCTTAAAGGGACCATGCAGACAAAATACGAGCTTCTTTTATTCGAAAGATTTCGTGTTTTATATTGCCCCAGCGCTTGTCCGGCAGCAAACAATGCCGTATTTACGGAGAAATTAATCGTTATGCTAAAATATACATTCCCCCGCCAGATCGTGCGTTGTTGCCCTAGAGTTGATATACTGACTCTAGAGGGAAATCGCGCCGCTGAGTCAATGCATTGGAACCGTACGACACACAGTGGCAGATATGATAGAACGATTTGAAGGTTGCCAGCTTAGCTTTTGCTTACTGAAAACGGCGAAAGCGATGGGTTGTAATCTGGTACCGTGCTACTGTGGCGTTTCCGCGTCCGGCAAGCGAAGCAAGCCGGGAATAATTGTAATATGGCGGACCGCTGGCCAGGCGGATTTTGTGTAGGCGGCATCGACAGCATTGCGTAGTTTATCTCCTGTGGGTAGGTAACCAGCGTGTTTTTGGTTTAGCGTGTGACTTATATGTACTGAGACTATTTGAACAAGATGTAGCAACGCTCACACAACACTTTCGCGCAAGCTCGAATGCGACTGATCGCATGCGCGAGGACGCCAAGGGATCAGCTGATCCGTACTGGGGCGCACAGAAAAATGAACGTCCGTCATGATCTCCGAGCATTTTTGCGCTGTGCCGCTTTATTTGCCATTCTGTGGCATTTTGCGAGTCGCTCAATGCTTTTCAAACGAAGTGAACTGTGGCTTTAGCTGAATGTAAAACCGTTATTGACACCAAAAAAAAACGTTATCGCATGGGCCAACGCTGATATTGCCGGTGAGTCCCGGCCCTTTGAAGCACAGGAACGCAAGAGCGCGGTCAATCGCAGGCCAACGGAGCGGCAGAATGCATGCCAAGGGAGTATGCGAAATACAGTCAGCAGCGTGTCCCGTTTCTCTTTCTGTCTGTATTCGTCATGTTCTAGCTGCTTTCCATCACTTCAAAGGGAAAGCTTGCTGGACGGAATGGGCAGTATTGAATGGGCAGTAATTTGCCGCACAGAGCGCGCGAGGATAGAACATTGACTTATTGTGACTGATTAAAAACAAAACCGCATTTCTTTACCTGTTTTTTGTTCTAACTTCCCGAAAGTTTGCGCGAAAGTTCGAAGCACGGAGAGCTGTAAGAAGTTCCATGAATAAAACAACTGGAACCGAACGATTATAAAAGCTCCTTTTATTTCTCTTCCAACGGGAACGATCGCTGGCTGCCACTCCGTAGCCTGTATTGAACTTGCGGTAGTCAAGGTCAGATCGGAATTGCTGTTCCGACGTCTATTCAGGAGCAATAGATAGGGTGCTTAACGTGAAGAAACGAATGACAGCCTCGCCAGCGCCCGGGGAGGCACTTGCTCAGCGCGTGGATCCGAGTTGTACCAGCTGTACACGTCTTGCACGCACGCAGATCTGAGCTGGAGACTGCACGCACACTGCGCAGGGCAGGCGGAAGGGCCTTGCCAGTTCCTCGCACACTTAAAGAAAATCGAAACCAAAACTGAACTGCGCCATTACTCTTTGTTCGCTAATTAGAGCCTAATTACACTAAAAGTTTTTATAGAGCTAGTTTTATTTACTAAGGCAATTATTTGTAACAATTTTGCTTCAGTTTTTTTGTTTTAGTTAAGTAATTACGGAACAACTTTTTTAAAAGGCTGAATACAATTTATTTGGCAACCATGGGAATTGTATTCACGTCAACGCCCACGATTCGTACGGTCTCGGAGCTCGCTTTATCCCCCTGGTTGTTGTGACGTCTGCCCTGTCATGAGGGCTTCCAGTGCGCCATTAGGCTCTGCAACCTTGCTTAATGTCAGTCCTCCCAGATGGCGCTGCCATAGTCAGCGCGCGGACCGTTGTGCGCCTTTGCTTTGTTTTTGACCGCATTTGCTCCTGACATGTTTTTTTTTTTTTTTTTGCTCTTGACGATGTCACCCGCGTTGACGTCCGTAGTCGTAGTCCGCACCCCTCCGCCTACACTATATAAAAAAAAATACTATCCGGCGCCTGGTTTCGATCCCTCGACCCTGCGGGCGGAACGCAATGTACATGGTGCTCTTCCAACTGCGCCACAAAGCCGGCACAGAATGGGAGGCTACGAACGCGCCTTATATCCTTGACTACGTCAAGAAGCTGCTAATACAACGCATTCACTACCACAAACTCCCCAAACACTAAACGTTAACGCAATACACCCACCCCCTATGCGACGCATTTATTCGAGTCCCCCTCGCGGGGAGATGGGCCCAATTTTTACCATAGAAAGTAATCGTTTCGTGAAACATGCGGTGTGCTTGACCAACAGGTTCACGTAAGACAACGTCGTTTACGCCGATTGGCCAGTGTCGTGTAAGACAACTACGAAGAGGCGGGCTGCTGTGGAGCTAAAAAAAGCACAGTGCGGCAAACACAACCAGCACTGCGCATCGGTACCTCTATGTTTACGTCTATTTTCGTACCTTCAATTGTTTGCTCCAACATTCTTACTACGTTAAGATGAATATGCATTACATTTAAGCGCAAATAGCTCCTTCGACAAGCTTATAAGCCCTGTCTCGTTTGCGTTTGCTTTTGCCTGCCTCATCCATTCACACAGCTGAGCATGTGACACATCGGTTCAGTTGCAGGAAATGAGCCAATGGGTTGCATGGCCATTCCCTTTTTCCCAATTATATAACTTATTTGAGCGAAGTGTGCATTAAAAGTAGTGTCGGTATGATTCTAACGTGGCAATCTTTTGAATGAACCAAATTTGTGTTTTCTCTGCATGGCCCCTTTAATAAGGGAGGGGGCCATTGGTTATCCCCCCTTTGCAATTAGCAGAAGTAGCATGTATCGGAAGACCGTCACCTACGCTTTTTTGCGAATCGACAACTTCTCGCCCAATATATAGAATCCCGGGTGGCGCAGAACGTAATGCTACCATGCTAGCTGCGCTGTTTTGTGCGCCAGCTTTCGTCACGCGTACGTGGTGTGGGTTTAAAGATGAGGTGTGGAAATTCTGCCTAAGGCTGCCGACGTGGAGAGACTGTTTTTCGGGGGTAAGGTTAACACGAAGCTTGCGCTAATCTTGTCAAGCAGACGAAATAGAAGTAAGAAATCATACATTCTCCTTATTTTCGCAGGTTCCACTGAATAAGAATGTTAATCTTGTTTGAGAAGATGTTCTACACGTTTCTCATCAGTTCACTTGAGGCCAAGAGGTTTGGCACTGTAGCCACTCAAATCCTGTTTGCTCATGTGTTGTCACCACATGCGATAGGGACAGACGAGGAGATAATTTATCTCTAATGAAATTAAAAGGTTTATTTCTATGTAAACATATGCCTGTTGTGTGAGCGTCAAGCATAGCTTAGCGTAATGGTCGCCGGGTCTGCACATGCTTAGGTGCTCAAACACAGTGACTTGGTAATATTATTTGAGGACCTACGTAAGAAATACTTCTAAGCCAAGTTGTGCGGATTTTATTCTGCACGAGTAGGTGCACAATAAAGAACAGAACGAATGTCGGCAGATTTGTTCATGCATGAATTTTTCAAACTGCATGTAACTTTCATGCAGGTATTTTGCAAGGGCACCCTTCCAAAGAGTGGCTTTGATTATCGGGGACTATATCCAAAACATACATGATCCAGTATGTTTTTGGTATAGCCCGCGATCATCGAAGCCACTCCTCGACCGGAGATCCGCCCATTCCAAAATGTTAACGGCATAATAATAAACACGCTTCGATTAGCTTTAACAAAGTCGTGTGTGCATGAGATTGGGGCCAGTTGTGAGGCCCAGGTTAATAAGCTTAAAGAAGTCGGCAACCACGAGAATTCCATTGGGCAAACCTGCGAGAGGTTCATGAAACTTCTCAAACGCAAACCGGACCAGCAGCAAAAAACAAGATAAAAGGAAGGAGAAAATAGCAGTCATTCCATACGTGCACCACTTATCACATGGTATAAAGAATGTAGCAGGAAGATTCGGGGTAAATGTCGCATTCTATGTACACTCAGGCTTAGCCGTGTTTGCCCGGCCATACACAGAAAGATAGATAACAAACAAAAAAAAATCAATAAGAGGCTGCAGCATCAATCAAGATGATAGGCTTGTGCCCTGTCGTACAGGTATTGTGTACCGGTTGCCCCTCGATTGCGGAAAAGTGTATATTGAGCAATCGCCTAGGTGTGTTAACACGCGCCTGCCGGAACATTTTTGTAATCTAACAAAGGACACCTCTTCTCATTTACCAGCAAACTGCCGAGCATGTGACTGGAAGCCGTGTTTTGATGAATGTGACATTTTGTTCACACATAAGACCAGCTGTCACGAGAAGTTGTTGAAGCCTATATCAACAACAGTCGAACCGGATGTGTAAGCCAGCCTTCTCTGGCGCTGTACGAGGAGGGAAAAGCTTTTTTAGATGTCACGCAACTCTGTGAGTGTTTCTCAGGCCTCTACGCGGTTTCATTATATGGGTCAAATTCTGTCGGTTTTTCACCACATCAGATTGTACGTGTTGGCTCTAAATTTGTGTTCCTTTCCAATAGAATACTAGTCGCGAGTCAGCGCCCTTCTTGTGAATTTCTTCTGTGTCCCTCGTCGTTTATTGCACTGTTACATTATATCATCGTCTTTATGGCTTCATGAATTCGATTTCACCGTTGTCTACAAGAGCGGACACCACCACACCAACGGTGGCTGTTTGTCCCGCCTGCCTCAACAAGCGCAGCCATTTGACGATAAGCACTATGACGATTTCTTAGACGATTTCTTAGCTTCCATCTCTAACACGCTGCCCGGTGCACTCGTGTTTTAGGAAGAGCAAGAAAAAGATGCCAGCTTGCAGCCATTTTTTGCCTGCACACAAACGTCTCACTCGTCGACTTCACCGTTCCTCGTCCGAGATGGTCTGCTCTGGAGACGGAATTATTCCTCGGGTGGTGCTCGCTTTCTGCTTGTCGTTCCTGAGAGGCCTCGCCCTGTCGTCCTGCATGCTATGCACGACGATGGCACCTCAGGACATCACCTCAGTATGCGAGGTGTGCCAGCGCTACAAGCATCACACAGTTCCTCCTTCACGGCCTCTGCATCCGATGCGTCTAACTACGACCCCTTTTGAAAAAGTATGAGTTGACTTGCTTGGGCCGTTTCCCAAGTCGGTAGCAGGCAATCGGTGGATAATCGTGTGTGTATTATATGATAGCAATGTGGAAATGACTTCTCTGCCATCTACTACAGCTTCAGATGTCGCACACTTTTTTCTGCACTTCATCATACTGCGCCATGGTGCACCCCGCATGGTTATAAGCGATCGCGGGCGACAATTGACAGCGGATGTGGTCGAAGAGCTCTTTCGTCTCTGTGGATCACGGTACCGACACAGCCCACCGTATCACCCACAACCCTATGGCCTGACTGACCGAACAATTCGCACACTGACAAAAATGTTGGCCATGTACGTCTCCTCGGACCACAAAAACTGGGACGATGTGTTAGCTTTCATCATCAACGCCTACAATACCGCTAAGCACGGTGTCACGGGATACGCACCCTTCGTTTTTCTATGCATGTGACTGCCAAGCAGCTTCCTCGACACTATCCTGCGCTTTTCTCTTTATGAAGATGTTTCTATAGTGCATACTCTCTGTCGTGCTAAAGAGGCACGTCGACTTGCCCGACTACGGACATTTACGTCTCAAGCGAAGACCAAGGCACGATATTACCGACGACACGCACCAGCGTCGTACATTTTACCGGTCGACGCAGGTACGCAAACGTGGTTTTTCCCAGAAGTTTTTATCAACCGACACAGGCCCTTTTCTTGCTGTGCGAAAGTTATGTTACCTGAATAAAAAAATCGCCAGAGTGACGTCGCAAGACCGTCGATCCCGCAAGACTCAAGTTGTTCACATCGCCCGGCTGAAGCCTTGCCGACCGCGACAACTTCAACTCGCTCGGTTAGCTTTGCCTCGCACCGGGGAAGTGTTACAGAGAGCTTCTACGAGGGATGTCTTATGGTTCACAAAGAGAGGCATTGGTCAAGGTCACTGTTGATGAGTAGAAGAGGAGGTTGAGATTGGGTCTGGGCCAGCCGCCTCCCGATCTGTTCGCTCACCTGTTCCTGGATCTCATCACTGTAAACAAACCCATTTCCTCAATCAAGACTGTGTCAATACATATAGCTGCGCGGGTGGAGTGGGTACCGGGACACGCAGGCGGGATCGGCAACGAGACCGTTTACCCTTTCGTGAGCGAGACCGAGGAACTCCATTCCGACCTAGTGTTACCTGTACGATTCGCGCGATATTTCCCTGAACCCACAGAAGCCAAGGCCGCGGCCAGGCACACATCCCCACGGTCGCTGCGGAAATGGACACCGCCAAATCCATCTCCACTGCCCGGTGGATTGCCATGTGTCGAGCAAGTGCTACTAAAAAGTCACGGGCTGGAGCCGCACTCACCCAGGATACGCTGGACAAGTGACGCGCCTATGTGCCAAAGTACCACCAGTATGCTGGCCACAATAAACAACCTGTCACAGTTATTATCTGCACCTACTGCTCCACAGGAGCCACGCCCCGTGTGCACCACATGTTGTGGGAGAGTACGGGTAACCGTCTAAAGTATCTCCCGCCCAGAGTTGAGCGACCTCATGACTGAACACAAAGATGAAAGTCGGCAGACGCTGCTTCCTTTGTGGGAATTTGCCCGCTCCGCAGGCGTTGACCGCCGAATGTATCCTCTCAAACTTCACCCCCGCCCTTTCTCCCCCTATCCTCAGGGCCCCAATGTGTACACAATTTGGTGGGTGCCCTAACAACTGCACCTGTTGTTGTCAATCAAGATTTCATTCATTCATTCTAATAGTGTGATTGTGTTATTTCGTTTGATCATTAATATACCGCCACTACGTGAAACTTGAAATATGCCTGCACATTGCGCGTCCGTAACCGCTTTTGCCACGCCAAAAAAACTGGAAATTACCTGTCATGTGAGACGAGACTCCATCGTACACTGAAGCTCCATGAGGGATTCCATGTTTAGCAGGATCATCTGAAATGAAATAAAAAAATGTCGGTCGCAGTTACAGCCGACATAAGCCACACCGACAAACCGTCTTCGCCATCCAAACCAGGATATAGTTCCGTGATAATGTTTGCTGGCCTTTACTGCACAAAAACATCTTTACAGCTCAGTAGATAACTTAAAACACTGTTTTGGCATACTTAACTCTCCAACGCACGCGAAGGTAGCTCACAGCAACATGCATTCTATTTGGGCTCGATTTCTAGAGGAAACATCAGGCACAATAGCTGCTAGTAAAGACAGCAGATAATAATACGTTCACAACGCCACTTCGGGCACGCGGCATTAAACGTGACGCGAGCGCACAGTTGCCAATGTGTATACGCACTGCAATTCTCACATAATCATTCTTATTATTGGTTTTACCTACATATATTTACACGAAAAAACCCCGCAATTCATGCAACAAATACTCGTACTGTTTCCTTAATGTACTTTTAATATCAAGTAGAACATCTAAAATATGACCGGTACACGCATAAGCAAAGAATCAGATTATTAAAACCAAACAGAAAAAGAAGCAGGGCCAAGAAAACATGGGTTACACTACACAAACATTTTTTTTCGAACACAAAAGTAGTCACAAAAAATATTTCGATAGGCCTCAAGCTGTTTGCCATCACTTTCGTTTAGGCTATTGGTGTGCTCTCACGAAGAAATTCGCCGCCATATATTTTAAATCATACCGAATTTTTTACCCTTGTTAATTATTGTAAATCTTGCAGCAGTACAAATCTGCATGTTCTCAAAAATGAACATGACCCCCTGTTAAGTGAATAGGAACATCACAAACCTAAATGAATCAGACATGGGGCCTCAGACATTCGTCCTTTATATAGTAAGAAGGCCGTAACTTTCGGTGCGTGCACACATAGTTATCACATGGTAAAATATTAAATGACCCTGCGTTTTACATGCCACTGCTGTATTTGTTTGTGCATGGGTTTGCGTATGCACGTCAATCAGTTATCGGGCTGGTAGTTCCCTATATTGTTATTTTCTCATCGAAGGAGCCTCTACACAGTGCTCACCATTTGTGTAGATGGTGCACTCATCCGAGGGTCGATTTCTGAGACGAATGTTGTCACCCGCGAAGAACTGGCAAACTCCACGCTGCATTCCTTTGGCAGCGCAATGCTGAAAGTGCTTGCATTCCAGTTCAGTTTGTTCGGAACAGTTTCTTGCACACTGGCGACTAGTAACATAATGAAATGTGGCAGAAGGGGCTGGCTGGTAGACCTCCCGAAATGGGTACGCTTTGTAGCCTTCAACGTCTCCTGACTTGCCTTAAATGAAGAAAAATAGAAAGAGCGCAAAAATAGTTATTAACGTGTTTTTTTAACATACGGTACTCCCCTCTTAAAGCGAGTAACGTTATAAGTATACGTCTACCCTTTGGTAACTGGGATTAATCATAATTCATCACGGCCACTTCAAAAGAGCGAAATTCGACACACAACTAGCAGCCTATAACAGATTGAGGGTAAAGTTATGAATATGATATTGGAACTCTACATTTTGATTAGTACAAAAAGAGAATACCGTGGTTATCTACGTAGCGTATTTACACACAATCGCTCGATGGTTTTGGCAGCAATTGTTACAGCTATAAATGCAACTGGAGAAGAACTGCGTCATGCTGGTTCTCCGTTTGTAAACATCCTGATGCAAGCCCAACAAGCAGCACACGAAATGTCAAAAATGAAACATCCCTGGGCATGCATCTTTGCAGATTATTTTTATGTGTACCATGTGATTACGTATGTTGGTTGTGATAAGAAAGTACGGTCGTTCCCCTTGAGTATTCTATGTGAACCACCTTACTATTTCGCATCCGTGACCTGACACCCAGATTTTACTTTTAGGTTTGCGTCATTTCAACTGTTGTCAATGCTGAAATCCACTCACGGGCATGTGCTTCACAACGCACCCCCCGGGTCAAAATCTTTAAGCGAGGTATGCTTACGTATAAAAATAATTCCGTGTCCTAGTTAATACAGATAAAGAGCTTCATGCATTTATACTTCCCAACACAACATTTTGTGTATAGGTGTGAAGAAACACCTCAGAGCACAATTTTTTTTTTACTTTGAGCTCTGCGTTCGTAAAGAGCGTTCACATACCATCAATGCTTGTGTCTCCGGCTCCGCACGCAAGAAGCCATGTCAAGAACAGAAAACCTGTCCCCACGAGTACAGAAAGCCTCCCCATCGCACGCCCGCTTGAAGCCTGCAAGGAAGCAAAAATGTGGTTGACCTTCCTTCCAGACAATTGTATAGTGCAATGGAAAATTTGAGCATCTGATAGGGCGAGCGCTGCAATAGGAAAATAAATTTAATCGTCGAAAAATCTCCCCTTCGCCAACACGAAAAATGCCGTAAGCGTTTGAATCGATACATTAGCTCTACTACTCTTGCTGCTAAGAACCTTACCTCCAGGCTACAGGGGACGAACAGTGCGTACCTTTAGGAGTTACTAAAGATAATTCAGAGCGAACCTTTATACGACACCAGGGTGCCTGGATGACCTCATTGCGGCGTCATAGCGGTTACAGTAGCCCGTCGAACCCGTTTTCCCCTCCCGATATATCTAACAGGCATTTCCATTTCCCACGAATGAATCGCCAGCAATAATATGTGTGCGTAGGAAAGCATGCGTAAAAAGGTCTAGCGCAAGATGTGCGCTCTAGGCGCGGACAGCGCGGGCTTGTCGGTGCCGGGCAATTCTCCTGTTGTGAAGGTGAGATAACAGACAACTTATCACTTGTAAGGTTGTCACTCCCGGACTACCTCTTCCTTTTCTCAATGGAAAGATACTGGCCTTTCTTATCGTTTTGGACAGGGATGGGCGATGCCAAACTGTTTTATGACAAACCCGGTTATCCAGTTATCCACCATATACATACCCTCCCTGCAAAAAACGTCTACAGCTGCTTCACTTTGCGAACGCGTTTCGTAGCGTTCCACGCATTTAATAACGGGAGCCCATAAAAAAGAATAATATACAAGAAATATTCAGCGCCTTTTCTTCCATAGCATGAATCAGAAAAAATAAACACGAAGAAGCTCTAGGCAGAGTGCCTCTGGTCGGTGCTAGTTGGTACATCTTCGATTGGAATCAGCTTGAATAATAACGAACACAACGCAAGGGGGAGATACACGACCCACTGCTGTCGTGTCGTGCTGTCGGGAGATTCACGAAGCAGCAGTGTTCATTATTATTCAAGCTGAATCCCATCGAAGCACTTGGCGCGCATTGTTTTATATAGTCCATCCCAAAAAATGGGAGAAACATTCGGCGCGCCGTCCATTCCCATTTTGTTACAAAGCCTTTAGTAGGAGTGGTATAACAAAAAATTGCCTCGTACCTGCCCTTTTCGTTGCAAATGTCGACGTAAGACGATAGTCTTTTGTCAACATTTGCCAAGTAAATGCCGCCTTTTGCTTCCCCGCTCACCTATCATGCTGTTCCTCTCCCGTCGCGCCCACTCTGGAGATTTGAGCAAACACTGAAACGCTCCCTCTAGGGATTTGAGCAAGTCAATTTAAATTTGCCGCGTTCCACTGCTACAGACCGGGTGCCTCGATGTCAGAGCTGCTGTACGGCGGAGACACAAGTGAATCAAGGTGCCCTACTTCAACGTTTATAGAATCATGTTGCCCTACAACACATGCGTTGCAAGCGGAACGTCGAACCCATCTAGCTTTCGTAACTGTTGCCGTTTGATTTCTTAAAATGCCGTTAGAAGGTCTAGTGGCGCGGGAGACAGCAGGTGACGTAGTGAATTTTTTTAAAGCAAAGCTTTTCTACCTCTACCAGCCAACGGCTCCACCCTGGCGTGCCCCACAAGAAACTCCCAACCAGGCTGAAAAAAACTACTGGCCCCGCCAGGCATAGAACCTCGGCCCAAAGAGAAGCGGACCGAGAGCCTATCGTCTTAGCGACTAACCTATGCAAACACACATGGAGACGGGGAAGGGAGACAGACGCTGGTTTTGATTCGGCGGCAGCGGAGGGGGATGGCGCTCTTTGGAGGCGGCCACGGAGTAGGATAAATAGGAGTGCCAACTTCGCTCTCTCCGACGGGCCCTTGACCTTTCTCATTCACGGAGAACAGTATAGATGGCGCTGGGAATCGCCGCTATTACCCAGTGTTCCCCGCGCGCCGGAGACCGCTCACCCCGGAGGGCGTGATGGCGGGATCCATTCTGTCGGCTTTGTCGTCTGCTTTCGCGAAGGATGTTTTGGGCCTGTTCTGCCACAGCTTCACGACCATTGCGCGCTTCCTTCGCAAGGCTTGATTAATTTTTTTGACAGCTCTTTCTGGGTAACCTAGACGTGACGTTCTGCTGAGCACGAGGACATAGGTTCGATTCCCGACCTCGGCGGCCACTTTTCGGATGGAGGCGAAAAGCAAAAACGCCAGTGTGTTCGAGATTTCGGCGCACGTTAAATATCCCCAGGTGGTCAAACTTAATCCGGAGCCCTCCACAACGGCGCACCTCATCGCCTTCGTTGCGTCGGCGCGTTAAACCCCTACAATCAAATCAAAAACCTAGACTCGACGGAATCAAGTGATCGTACGGCAAAGATACCTCACGAATCGGTTTGCAGGGCGGGAAAACAAAATGTAGAGACCACATACACACATCTGGCCGCTTGAGAAACGGTAACTTTTGCGCACTGCTTGCCACGAATGGGACTCCGTTTTCTAAATTGGTGAATACCAATTCGGTTCTGTTTTAACAGGTATTACAAAAGGCGAAGGAGCAACTGGTTCTGATAAATAGCGATGACAAATGTTTCCTCAGCTTTCTCGGAATTCTCAAACTTACTAAACTAACTAGTTTAAATCGGTATAAATGGGAGTCACCAAGCTCACATGCCGAATGGTTTCAGTGTCCGCGCTTGTGTCGCGTGGTGGTGCAGCCCCTAGCTAGCACATCAGGATGGCTAGGTTCCGCTGTCTCACCCTTCGAAAGACGCTCCTTTCCGTATTCTTTCTGCGGACGCACGGCCGGGCTACAGCGGCGGCGTCCGCCGCTCTAGTCCGGCCGTGGCGGACGCAGCTGCTTTTGGGACGCCGCCCCCGCAAATCCCAGATAACGGCTGGCAGAACCTCTGGTTCTACTCTTTGTAGAGCCACGTGTATGAATTCAAGTGGCGCCTCATGGGCAATTGTTGTGGGTGTCGTTTACTGCTTTGCTTTCCAATCGCCTTCAGAACGTGGATTGGAGCCAATTTTTTATGCAGTAGATGCGTCATTTTTGCGATAGCAAGTAACATACTGCATTTTCCCTGGCAAAAATCCCGCATTCATGAATTTGTTGTAAAGAAACACTGCAAGTACCACTTATGCATTGGGTTTCTGCCTCATATTTGCGTAATGTTTTGTTCTTGTTCAACAATGTTGACAAGTATGAACATTTCCCCCGGACGTAGATGTTTAGATTTGCTTTGGGTATATAAGCACATTGTGCATCTTCTGTTTCACTTTGGCCGGGTAGCTGAATCAAGTTAGAGTCAGACAGACAGACAGACAGACAGACAGACAGACAGACAGACTAAAACTTTCGGGTTCAAGTTACCAAAAAACAGTATCATCTTTAAAACAACACAACAAACGAGCGTGCACCAGAAATTTTACACGCACTTTTGACTGGCCCTGAGCTTCTGTGGAGACAGTGTAACAGCTGCATGAATTCAGGATCTGGATTAAGTAGCTGCAGGTAATCTGATGTGGACGTTGTACACTATAGTAGACATCGGCAGAAGGGCCGGCGACAAACCTAGCAAAAAAGTCCCGTGCAACTTATTTCAATCGCGATTTCAGAGAACATATCTACGCGATGGTATTAGTTGCGTACAAGTGAGCAAGACCGGTGGCCGGATTGGTATAGGCAATTTTTTTCAACAGGTTTCATCTCTTCGGCAGGGGTCCAGGGGCTCTAAAATATATTCCTAGTGTAACTGCGGTTCTCACCGCCAGCATGACCGGGACGGCTGTCATACACAACTTTGCCCTTTCTTGGCCTTGGAAGCTACCCCGAGAGAGCTCCTTTAGGCGTGGCTACAGTCAGGGTAAAAACACCGCAGCTGTTTAAAAGGTTCGCGCGGATTAGTGCTCCTTTCGTTCGAAAAACACTCTGTTACCGCAGTGAAATGACAGCGCTTCCCCACTCGGAATACCCTGTTGGAACTGCTTTACAAGGTTTAAGTCCTAGAAGCTAAGAAGCGGGTCTGGATTTAACCGTAAATTATCGGTGCTCGCAGGTATCATAGGTAATCATCAGTACCATCGGTATTTACCGCCCGACCGCTACATTTTGTGCGTGCAATTACAGTTCGCACTGCGATCAGAGCGAAGCTGGTGACGTTGAGGATTAAACTAAGCACAGCCTGACGGAGCGCACCGTCCCTACCTAACAATTTTTTGGCTCGCTGGTCCCCATTTCCGCCGTTTGCTACGATCAAGTCGCTATCTATAAAGGCGGACCGGGCAGATACAAAGTACTTGAATTTTTATTTTGCTCACTGCGCCTCACAAAATATTCATCACAGCAGCTTTTCGATACGAGCGCCTCCAGGACGTCTTCGGGGAGTACGAAGTGTTTCTGTTACATGTTTTGTAGGAGTGCCTGCAGTTTTTGCTTTGGGGAGGATTAGAAATTACTAGCACGTGCTTCCGCAGGAGGCAAAGTTACACTAAGAGCATTTCTTCCGAATCAGAATAACTACTCTTTGAAGTTCAACCTTCGGCTGTTGCTCGATAGTTGGTGCAGCTCAAGACTGCACTTGTGCAGCAGCCCGCGCGTATGACCTTCGCTGTTGTATTCGTGATACTCTATTTTTTGCCTGGATGACAGCTTGAGCCGTGAGAACTGCTTTCAAGGATGCTCTGTGCTGTCGCCGTAATAACAGACAGAAAACTGCAGTATTTTGTGCTTCGTTGTGCTGCTCTGTTCAATTTAAGTTGGGGAGGGTAGTTACAGGTGAGACGAACTACTTTCTACCTGCACTCGCAATCACGTTTTACTCCTTAACCTACCAGTTGGAGACTGCTCTACAAAGTTACACAAAAATGTATTCGCATGCCTGCATCTAGGATCCCATCACAAGTTTCAAGAAACGCATTGAAACTGAGTAAAATAACTTAGAACATGAAACCGAGCTTTTTAAATTAGTGATATTTCTCTTCGATTTTCGTACGAATGTTTCAGTCAGTTACTTCACAGCTTTTACTTCCCACGTGTCTGTTTACACGTGCGCAACGTACTTCCTGGGCATAATGACACACTTCGATTGCAAAACCACTGCTAACGCCAGCAATCCAATGCCAGCAGTCGAAACGAGGGCAAGCACCTGGGCGATATCAGCTCGGAACGCACCCACTTGAAAAGGGCAGTACCTTATCAGGTCTTCAGAGGGAGAAGTTCGCCACGGAGTGTTTTCCCCTAAAGAACTGTCCTCTCAAGTCTATCCGTAGCCTGCCTCCTTATCACAGATTACCACCACTTTCATGTGAAGTGATGTATTCGAGATGCCGGTTAAGTGACATCACCTGTCACTTAGTCATGCAGCTGCACTTGAAAGGATACATGACATCAGTGCAGAAAAATTCAAAAAAATGCAAGAATTCTTCGCCCAATAGTAAACGGTAGCACCACATGACAACAGGGCCGCTCCGCCGCCCACAGCCTCTAAATGTGAGAGCGCACAGGAGTAGGCACGTAATGCAAAACAGCGTCACAGTGGACATACAGGACATCAAGTCGGCATTGTAGCCTCGCGAACGAGGAGAACGATTCGGCCAGCCTAGGAATAACAGATATTCGGCCTATTTCCATAATGAAGTAAGGAATGTGGGCGTTTTATTAATGATCCTCCAGGTGCAGAAAAATTCTGCGCAAAGTGACGCAAAACAGGAAAAAGGGGAGCAGCCAACGCACACGCTGGACTATCAACTTACATACGAAAATATGAAACGATACAGCCCGCTAACAATAAACCGCGAATGCATCCGCAATGCTATTGGCAACACACACATATCTCAAAACGTTGTCTTACTACCCCGCTTTACCTCAGCCATGTAGGGATGTGGTTCATTTATGAAGTACATGTCAGTTTCTAGAAAGGCGTGAATGTGGTCTCTTCCCCCCCCCCCCCCCATGTTTAATTTTGTTTCGCTTTTCGACGGCTTCCTTATTTTTGGCAACAACAGTGAGATAGCCTACCCACAAGGCGGAGCGGAAGCTCACGGTGATCGATCACCTACGCGTAGAAAACTCCTAAGCATGAAACAACTGGCTACAGTTTCGTCTGCCTCGTCTACGCTTGTACACCACGGACTCTTCAGTACCCAGTTATATGCTTCTCATTGCCCCACGAGGTGTTGGTTGCCACGACCTTGTGCCTCGTCCAAGAGTGATGCCGTTTAGCCCTCCTGCGCATCCTCACATGGTATTTCGACATTATGCTGTAAATTTCTATGAAATGCGTCTATGGACTACGTCAAGGAAAGACAATTTGTGTAGTACGTTTTATGTCACGTTATAGCGGTCTATTTGTTATCGCGGAGGATGTAAGCAATGCGGCATACGCCATTTCACGTGTCACGCAGAATTACCGCCGGGAAAGCAAAAACCAACACGTGACGTATCGCCCGAGCGCTGCTGGGCACCTCTACGGATGGTTTCCCCTGCGACAACAGCGTGCACGTCCTCGAGGGAAAACTCAACGCTGAATCCATCACTTCAGGGGCGGTATTCTCGTAACTGTCCCTTTTGAAAACGTCCCTTTTGATTCCCTTTCATTGTGACGCACTTCTGGTTAAGCAGTGGGCGTTGGCAGTAGGTTTGTTGCGCTTGCGTTACGTCACTTCCGGTTGTTTGCTTTTAGCCAATCATGGCTCGCCAAAAGGGACACTTTTGAAAGGGACGCAAAAGGGACAAAACTCGAGAATACCGCCCCTGCTCAAGAGTCTGCTTGCTCTCTTCCATGAGAACTGGCCGAATGCACAACCCTTTATTCGTTTTTTTTCTATTTTTTAACAACGCGCACCAAGCCACCATTCATGCAGTAATGGTTCTTTTAGGTCTTTTTGAAGCGTTACGTAATCAGTGGGATCATGGATTTTCCAATAAATCCATGACCCCACAAGTCTCAAGCAAAAGGCGCATGCAATGTGTGACGCATGAAGGCAAGTCATTATTATTATTTAAGAAAATAAGGGACCGAGAACGCTGCCTCCAGGCACGCCTGGAGTAAAAGGGGATAGCGGTCAGGTATAATCATTCACTGGCGTGAAATGTTCACCCATAAAAAGGAAGCCAAGATGATGTTAAAGAATCTAGTCAAACGGCGGACAATTTAAAGATTAAATGGCAATGGGCTACATGGTTAAAAGGTTTAGAAAAGTAAAAAACACAGTCAGTTTGCTAGTTTCTCTTCATGTTCCTGTGCAAGCCAGTGGTAAATTCAAATAACTGCGTATCACAATAAAACCCACATATTAACAATAGACATGCTGTAACACCTCATGGAGCGCCAAAGATACACGCTGTACACACCAAAAAATGGCGCGGTGTTCGTACGCCCCATCAAACAAGGCTGCCTCTCCGGACCGCCCCCATCTTAGCCCCAAATGCGTGCGCCACACCATTGCCTCGATCGATGGCCACCCCAATGCCGCATCTGACTGCGATACCTACAAGACCACAGCGGGAATGCTTGTCGATAGCTGATTACATGTACAGACGGCTTAATGTACACCACCCAGTGCTTTCGAATCAACTTGCGACGACATTGTCTACTTGTTATTGCGAAGAGTGCGATCCACCCCATAGAAACGATTGTCATTGGCATTTCACGGCGTAGGAAAAAGAACCATCAATGAATTCCTGCACCCAACCAACGAAGTACTGACTTACCGCCAAGAATGCATGAAACGCAAAAAACACGCTAGTACTGACCTGTAAAAACAACTCCCACCTCCACGAAGCGAACTCCACAAGTGCACGATACGCGCGGAGCGACGTCCTAATGCGGCTCACAGTTGTCCGCGTCCGATAGCCTCATGAGCTTCGCAGCCTGGCCGCTGAGGGGAGATAAGGCGCTGCGGTAGAATGAGCGGTCGTCACAGTCGGACGCGCTGTGCACGCCACCATTGCTTTGTCCGGGAAAAGTGGGTCCTGCTAAACTTTTTTTAGGTGCGGAGCATCTTAGGATCGCACAATGTCAGTCCGCGTCAGTGCGCATAGCATTAACAATCGCAAAAAATCTCACAGGCACCGCCTGGATTGGAGCCTGTGTCTGGTAGACCACACAGCGGTAGTGTCCGTCGTCTTATTCATTGGGCTACGACCGTGCCTTAGTACGCGAGAGTCAAACGGCTTACTCCCTGGCCTGTAACGGTGCGGAGTGCCTCCCAATGTCCGTCCGCGTCCATCCGTGCACACACCAACATCAAGCGAAAATCAAGCGAAATTTGATTTGAGCCGTCATTTGCAGTTTCATTCATGGATTATCAAGGCACAACTCACGGCATAATCGAGTGACGGTCAAGGCGCAAATCGTATGTCACTCGGGGCGCAACTTGGATGTCATTTTGAGTCCCCATACTCCGCACCCTCGCCATCATCCACAAACAAGTGGGGATGCTGCCATTTTTTACTATTTAGCGTGCAAGTGCGCGTTGTGAGATGCAGGAAAAAGTGCCCCAGATAACGCACTGGAATTCAAAGGACATGCTAAGGATGTCCCATCCGGGAGGTTAGGGATGGCCCAGGGGCCTCCCAGTAAGTCCCAATAGAGTACCGAAAACATCCGAAGTGGAACAAGAAAAAACGTTTTTGGGATGTCCCTAAAAGGGTGCATATGGGAGGTTTCTGAGGCAAGCAACATCCGAATAGGAACAAAAACAGGAGCTCATTGGGATGTCCCTTGAAGTCATTTTAGGACTTCTTAGGGATATCATATCCATTTATATGTCGACATTGCTTTGCACTGGAGCTTTTACACTGGAAACACTGCTAGAACTCCGTAGAAATATATTTTATTTTTCAAATTTCGCAACATTGCACACTGACATAAAAAATCAGCACCACACACGAAAGAATATGATTCACTGACACAAAAAAAGTTTTCATATTTTTGTGCACAAGTTATGCTGCCCGCTCAGTAAGAAAGGGCACTTTTGCGCGGAAAGTTAAGTATATCCAAACACACAAAGCCAAGGTAATACCCCTGTACCACGCTCACTTACAATTGTGGCTGACTCAGTCCTAGTCGAACATCCACTTCGGGAGTTGCTACTCGGCCAGATTCAGTCCCTATTGAGCTGAATCCCGCTTGCCGCAGTGTAGATTTTACAAGCACAACTGAGAATTTCAAGTGCTGTAGAGAAAGGTTTTGGCAGCACCGTCCTCACTGAGCAATTTCACGTAAGGTGAAAAGATTGCAAAACACCACCAATTTTATCAAATGGAAAATGGCCGTATGATAATATTCATATATTTAAGTACACCTGCATACAAACTTGTATTTGTAAACTCTAAACACCGCGGTCAGTCTCGCCTCTAAAAGGGATGCATCATTATGCCTGAGGGTAGATCTATAAGTACAGCAGTTATTTGTGCATTTCGCAGTATTGTCGCTCTTAACATTAATGTCAAGAAAAAACACAGTGGAAGGTGCCCGTCGTCGTAAAAGGGCTTACACACCACAACATAACGCATTTGCACCCATTGCTACAATTGCACAAAGAATATCCTTGGGAGAGTTGTCTGGCACGGACGACAAGCAGCTGTTTTACCACTGTCTTGCGTATGAGAGTGCAATTTCCCAAATGACATTTAAACTTGCCGTGTACGCTATGCATGTAGCCCAACTAATATCAGATCACTGTAGGGTGTCAAACTTTGTACAAAATTTGAATAAGTAACTGGCATAACCCCTGTACAGAAAACAACAAGATGATAAAAAAACTGTACAGTGCAGAAAAATTGAACGTGAAATGGTGTACAAAGCCAGAGTACAAACAGTCCACCTCACAAATGTTCCCAGTTTGGTATACCACTGTAACAGACATTACTACATGACTTTGTGTCATTCCTGCGGAGCAACTGAAGTTGCAAGATCATTCTGTGCCGCTACCTGTTGCACAACACGTTGGCAGTGTGCTAGCAGTGTCTTCTTGTCTTTCCATTGCTTGTACTTTGGGAGGCTTTCCATGATCAGTGAAGCTACCTGTGCATAAATAAAAATTGCAGTGAATGTAAAGAACAGTTCCAACTTCCGCAGGGTGGTACAGGGTTAAAAATATGTAACAGGAAGGATGCGGCAAGGCTTTACGGCTTGAAGTTGAAAATACATAGCAAGCACAGGTAAACAGACAAAAAAGAACGTGTGCTGTGGAGCCACATTTTTTACCAAGTTTAAAGACACCATTGAGACAACATGCAACCTTACTGTATTTTGAAAAATTGGGCAATTCCTACCTCTTTACAATTTTGTTCATTGGGAAACGATGCCTTCATCACGAAGTACTTTGCAATTAAAAGAACAGATTTAAAAGCAGCCTCTTGCTCCCTAACCCATATTAGATGCCAGGATCCAGTTATGATGTACGCATGGAGTGCACAGACAGACAGTCCACATGCTGACTCTCAGTAGAGGGCGACAAACCAGGTCAAAGCAATGAATGGCCTGTGGCACTGAATCTATTAAAATGCAATGAAATGTTTCCCATTTGTGACATGTATCCACAGGTACCATGCTCATTTTTCATGGACCTCAAGCTACGGGCAATGATTGATCATGTAAACAACACAAAAACAAGACTAAGGAAGATGAAACACCATGCAGCAGCACTGGCTTTCTGAGTCCTGTTTGTCTTTATCGCTGTTTTTTATTAAGCATTACGTACTAATTCACCCCCGTTAGCTTCCTTTTGCAGTTTGAAGCTAGCCACCCGAGTTTCTGATATATCGATTTGAACGATGCATGCAAAGAGTACTGCAGTGTTCCGGTGGCTACTATAAGGAGACGTACACAGTGACAGATTCATAGCTAAGCCTATCTTGCTTGTGATTTTGTTCACCTCAGCCACTCCATACAAGCCTACAGGTGGCGTTGCTTAAGATTTTATTCAAAGAGTGCAGAAAATGCATGTAGGCACCACGCCCCTATCGACATTTTCTGCTAATTAAGGTCAGTTGGAGTTTGTTATTTATTTATTTATCACGATACCCACAGCGCCAATGTTGGCATTACAGTGTGGGGAAACATACAATCAAAGAAAACACTGAGTACAGGTTTGCACAAAGCAAAATCGAACAGTAACAACCGAAATAACACAAACTGATTGTACAACGGCTAGCAAAGACAGCATACAAATGAAATGAATCACCTCATCTGCAGGCATGCGGCGAAAGTTTCACTCGACGTAAAAGACACCTCCTGCTGAGTTAGACTATTCAACTCCGATATAGACCTCGGAAAAAAGGACATTTTAAACAGATTTGTTCTGCATGAAATTTCTTTTACATTGAGTGAATGATCTCTTCTGGGCGAGATGTAATCTGGATTTTGTAAGTAATTGTAAGTCTTGGAGTCTTCGAGTGATGCACAGTGGTATGTCGTCTTCATGGTTACACTAAAAAGGTAATTTATTATCATGCATAGCGGCGCAAACAGCGTGTTTTCACAGTACCCCAGTGTTTTATGCGATGCACTTCACTGCCCTGGCTTTGTGCTATCTATTATGATTTGTAGCCGAAACTTTCGCTGTGGTCCGCCACTACTGCCATGCGAGCAAGTTACGGAAATGCCACAAAGGACTATTTTGTGCGTTTTGGGCACGAAACTTTCATGTGCAAGCATACACTGAACAACATTAAGGAACAGAAAACTCCCATGAGCGCTGAATCCTTTTGATAATGTACAACTTTACATGACCACCTTTTTCACGCATCCGTTCCCCCATCAGCCAGTGTTTGTACAGACATGTCTAGTACCCCTGCTCCATTTGCGTCCGAAATGCATTCGACTCGAATGAGGGCTTCGAAAGTCATTCAGAATCCGCCGTTCTCCCCTAGTTTCCATGGCATTTGAAAGGTGTAACAATCGCACAATATTTGATACCTTGGTAGCGATCTTTATGAGTGACTCGTCAAATTACACTGCATGTCGTCATAGCTATAGGCACAGCACGTCACTGATTGCTTACGTCGTGCTTACGCAAAAAAACATGGGCGAATTGCCGGCAATTTGTGCAGTCGAGAATAGGGTCCCTGGCTGTTTGTACAGTGTTTGTAGCCAGTTTTCCTGCTGAATTTCACGTTGTTTGGCCGAATTCTCTTCGTAATCTTACCCTTGTTGTATGAAATGGCACAAAACTGCTCAAGCAAAAAAACGTTTCCCGTGTCCGATTCTAACTTGCGGGCGCCGGGGCCAGCCCAACATTACCACGTTATAACCGGCCTGCATTGAATTCGGACACTTTATCTACTACACTATCGAGGTGAGAAGCGTGCGCACCGAAAAACTGCTGCATAAAAACCGCGTTCGCATTTGTAGCCCAGCACTCCGATGTGTTTTCATAAATTCTAATCAACCCAGAGCTTTAACCGCCAACTTACTGTTGATCGCTTCTGCAGTAAGCCAACGCGGAGCGTACTCAATCAACGAAACAGCATAGCATTGTTTATTGGCGGAAACAGGAAAGCAATCGATCTGCGTGATGGTGTTACTCGACGACTCAGCGCTGTATCGTTGCTTCTCACTAATTATTTTTGAGCGTGATGAGTAAATGACTGCAGTAACACCGTGTTGGTTCTTTCTTCGTCCTCGTTTGTTTGCGCATCGGTAAAGCCATGGGTAAATGACTGGTTAGTTTTAACTTCCGACTACTCGAAGTACCTTTGATAAACGTGTTTATGCAGTAAATTCTCATTTTAAGCTTTCGGTTATTTATCTCGTCAGGTCAGAAGTTTCACGTTCGCACAACTCACATTACAGGCTACGTGAGACCGACGTCGACAAACTTGTGCAAGAATATCGGCTAGCAGAACGACCGTTTAGACTCGTGCGAAACAGCGTAAACAGTTTAGAAATACCGGGTTTCCTTTAAACGTGGTTACTTCTGCCTGCTCCACTCGCCCGCGATGGTGACTGAAATTTCGACCATGCTGATCAGTCGCATCACAAATCAGACATCTCCCGTTCAGTTAGTGGGCGAGATTCATCATGGCGCCGTGCTTTATGCGACCCTTTGCAAGCCCGCTCCATACCGACATCTTGTGCAGACGAGGGAGCACTGTAATTGGCTCCTTATTGACCGACTGACACGTCACTTCACGAGTGGAGGAGAAAAGCCTCGGTGAAACCGTAACTGCATTTGTTTTCCTTTTTGCCCATATTGGGCAACGAAACGGGTATGCATTATTTGCTTATCAAGGTTCCACGGTTATATGTGCCCACACGACTCAATGTTTTTGAAAATCTTTTCACGACCCCTTACTCAGCTTCACTACGATGTTGGAGCAGCTGGGTAAGGCATCCCAATCGTAGAGGCGGCGCGGACACGTGGAATACACACACGGTTGCTGAAAAAAAAATAAACAAACCTGATAAAGCGGTAGAGGACAGTTCCGTAGCCAAATACATCAACATTTGAAACACACGTTTTGAATAATAATGACGTTAGAAACGTCAGAAAAACTATTTTTTATTACTACTAATATTTGCAATTGCATTTATGTTAAAGCACAATATTTTTTAGGTTCATACGAAACTAAATGATGGGCGCGCTGAAGTACGTGGCCAAAACTCGCGCCAAAATCAACGTTTCCTAGTTCGTTATCGTGAAGAGAAAACTGTGAATGTAAGTGTGCGGAGAGAAGAGATGCAAAGAAGTGCTTGCTCTAAAGCACCTCCCGTAATCACGGCACTGGAGACCGTTTTATCAATGACAGATACGTCGGTTTTCTCATCAATTACTTTACACGAAAATCTGCGGATAAACTCAAGCATTAAGCACAGCAGATTCTCTTCTAACTTCCGTCAAATAAAATGAAGGCATGCCTAAAGGAGTACTGACACCAATTTTTGGCGTTAATATTATTGCACAGTTGGCTTCCTTCACTCAACAGAATACCCTGGCTGGAATATGAGCGGCCGGCGACGCGAAGAACATAGTTCAATTGGATCTCATTTATCGCGCCGACAGAGCAGCGCGCGGAGCGGCACTCAGCAAACGGACATCAGCGTGACATCACCCCGGGAAGCCAAAAGAAGTGACGCGACAGCGCTCGTCAAAAAAAAAGGGCCCATCTCCCCGCGAGGGGGACTCGAGTAAATGCGTCGCATAGGGGGTGGGTGTATTGCCTTAACGTTTAGTGTTTGGGGAGTTGGTGGTAGGGAATGTGTTGTATCAGCAGCTTCTTGACGTATTTTGAATGAGTCAAGGTTATAAGGCGCGTTCGTAGCCTTCCATTCTGTGTCGGCTTTGTGGCGCAGTGGTACCTTGCGTTCCGCCCGCAGGGTCGTGGGATCGAAACCAGGCGCCGGTAAGTATTATTTTTTTATATAGTGTAGGGGGAGGGGCGCGGACCTGTTGTTGAGAGCGATGAGGGTAGCGTGATGCGGGAGAGGAGGAGCGGGGGAGAGGGCGCACCTGCGAGCGATGGGGACTACTACGGACGCCTAGAACGGGTGACATCGTGAGTTAAAGAAATACTCTGCATTTAAAACTCGTGACGTCACTTCACGCGCGCGGCCCCACAAGCAGCGAGTGGGCGCAACACCCTCTCAAGCGGGCGCCGGTGACGTCCGCACAAAGCGGTGAGGTCAGGCCGGGATTCTGTCATATGCGCCGTTCGGGATGAAAGCGCGGGAATTTGAAACAAACGATTTTCAGGCCGTTCAGTGTAATTAACTATCGCGCGCTGAAGTATTTGAAGTGCTGTTTCAGGTTCGTCAGACCATTAAGCGTCGATAAATCAGCAATAAAAGTGTAACATAAAATTTTCGTGTCTGTGCTCCTTTAAGGCGCGCGAATCCCCATCAATGCACATCTAGAATGCCTTTTGGATCATCCCAGTACGGACTACAACGGGACGTCCTTAGTATGCATTATTCGGAATATGGGACGTGTGTACTTTTCGGGAATTTATTTATTTATTTATTGTACCTTAAATGCCCCGAGTAGGGGTATTACATGAGGGGTGGGCTGATACATCGATTAATAAGGTGATCGATGAAATCCTCGAATTTAGTAGGGTCGCAGTCCTGGAATGCGTCGCTGGGCAAGCTGTTCCAGTCTTTGGCTGTTTGCACAAAGAATGACTGCAGATGGGCAGATGTACGGGCTGTCGGAGGATAGACAGCTTTTCCATGCCTAGTGCGGCACGACGTCCGGTGGCCGGGAGTGATAGCAGATGAAGGAGGCGATGCGTGATAGAATTTGTGAAAAAGGCAAAGGCGAGAGGTTTTTCGTCGTGAGGCTAATAATTTATGGTTGGCCCGGCGTTTGAGGGTAGATACGCCAGTGTAATGTGAATAGTCTGAGTAAATAAATATAATCGTACCGTTTTGAACGGCTTCAAGTGTGTATGCGGGATTAGATTGAAAGGGGTCCCAAATTGCGCATGCGTACTCTAGCTTGGGCCGAACTAGTGTAATGTAAGCTCGGATGTTTAGTGAAGGGGGAGCAAGTATTAAATTTCGTCGAATATAGCCGAGTACGCGGTTGTCGTTGTGAGAAACATGTAAAATGTACGATGACCAAGAAAGATCGGAAGTTAGATTGATGCGAGGCATTTATAGGGGCTAACAGAAAGAATTGCGCAACCGCAAATGGAATACCTAAATGTTCGGTGTGACTGCTTGTGCTGAAATGAGATAAGTACAGTTTTTTTAACGTTCAAGCGCATTAACCACGCTTTTCACCATGTTTAAACGAGGTGTAGGTCTGACTGAAGGATCGCCGAATCGGAAGGATGACGTGCGGGGCGGTAAAGAACGCAATCATCAGCGAATAATCTGATAGTGGACTGAATGTTAGTAGGAAGGTCAATAATTTAAATCAAGAATAGCAGAGGGCCGAGGACAGTGCCCTGCGGAACTCCGGAGAGAACGGGGGACATATCTGAAGCAGTGTTGCTGGCATAAACAAACTGTTGGCGGTTAGTCAAAAAGTCACAGATCCAGTCGAAAATCTGGAGGTTTAAATTTAGGCGGGATAGTTTTAAAAGCAAGCGTTTGTGTGGAACTCTATCAAAGCTTTTTCAAAGTCTAGGAAAAGGTTATCTATTGGTATGTTAGTATCCGTGCTAGAGCTGATATCGTTAACAAATAGCGCGAGTTGCGTGTCACAGGAAAGCCCTTTCTGGAAGCCGTGTTGGTGAGGGCGGAAAATTTTGTTGGCAGTTACGAATTTTACAATGTGGGAGTAGATTACATGTTCCATGATTTTCGAACAGACACAAGTTAAGAAAATGGGACGGTAGTTTGTATTGGAATTTCAAGTACCTTTTTTCGCCACTTGGATACCTCTGCCCACCTTCCTGTCCAGCGGAACCACACCACATACAAGAGACTGCAGAAAAATGGGCGCCAAAATGATACTTGAGACATATGTTGTGTTTTTGAGTATTTTTGAACTGATTCTATCGATACCAGAGGAAGATGATAGTGACAATGATTCTATAACTTTCAAAATTTCATTAGGATCAAACACTAATGCTGGCATGATGTCGTGGTTGAAGAAAGGGGTGTCGGGTAACTCACGCCCAGGTTCTCTGGTAAAGACGGGGCAGAAGGTTTTGTTTAGAATTTCAGCGACATCATGTGCTTGTACAGAGTGGTTATGATCGTCTGTTAGCGTCAGCGAAGTGGGTTGGTTAGGGCTAATGATCTTCCAGAATCGTTTTAGGTTATTACGTAACATTTTTGGTAATGTGGTAGAAAAAACGACCGTTTAGCATTTTGAGATTGCGCCTTGCACATCTTGTCCGCCGCAAGATATTTGGCCCAAGCGTGTGGGTTGTCAGACCGTTTAGCCGATAGGAATAGTCTTTTCTTTTTATTGCTCAGACTTTTAAGGCACAAGTTGAACCAGGGGCAGGATGAGTTTTATTTGACGGTAATGGTGCGGACGTGTTTACTGGTTAACTCCTGGATTTTATTTTTTAAAAGTGACCAGTCGCATTCGAGAGAGCGCTGCAAGAAATCAACGATGAACCACTCACAGAATCTTGTTAGCTCCTCGTTCATAGCCACATAGTTCCCTTTGTCGTTGAGCGTGATAGTTTTTATTTTATTTATTTTTTGCTGATGAACCAACTTAAGACTACTTGAAGCATGGATTACTGCGTGATCACTTAGGCCAGATAAGTGGGTAAGGAGTGATATGCTATCATCGTGCGAAGTTAAAAGGAGGTCCAGAATGTTTGAAGAATTACAAGATTCTCGAGTTGGCGCAGAAACAAGTTGTGTTAAGCCAAAAGTTAGACACGTTGCGACAACATAGCTTTCTATGCTGCATTTTGATGTTTTTAAAAAAGGGCGAGGTCGGAGTATGTTGTCGCTGGGAAATTGAAGTCAGCGAGTATTAGTAAGGTGCACTTGAATTTGATATGGGTAGTAAGATTAGGTGCTATAGAATTCTGTGACTAATGAACAATGAGCGTCAGGGGGGCGGTAACATGCACCAAAAATTAAGGGCGGAAAAGAACTCTTGCATCTTATAAATAATAGCTCAAGGGTGGAGGGGACATTAACACGGCTTCACTGAAGTCGTTGGTGAGCTGCTATCAAAACACCGCCACCTCCTTTGGTCTCGCGGTCAAGTCGTAAGAAATTGTGATGTGGAAAGCAAGATACAAGTTCTGTATCGGAACTTGAAGAGTTAAGCCATGTTTCTGTTAGTACGATTTGGTCGGATTCAGTGGTATCGATGAGAGAACGAAGATCGTCGCGCTTAGGCAGAAGGCTCCGGATGTTAGAGTATATTAGCGATAAAGATTTACCGATTGAATTTCATCGGGAAGATTTGGAAACTGGTGGCTATTGTGGTCGCGGAACTACTTTTTCAGTACGTCGATTACAGACGTAAGTGGTTTTATCGATCAAAAGTTTGCTATGGCGGAGTTTGTAGGGTTTGGGGTGGGACTTGCCGAATTCGATCAAACGTTTTCCACAAAACGGGTTTTAGGTGAGCAGTCCTGGCCAATGCTGTAGCCTGAATCCTTCGACCTTTTGGCGTTCGACAGCACGTTTTCTTTATCTTTGTAGTGTGCGAAACGCAAGACAATAGGGCGTTTCTTGTTTGGTTGGAACCGACCTATTCTGTGTGCCCGCTCCACACTTCTTGGATTGAGGCATACTTGAAGCGTTTCATTACATAGCTTCAGTACCAATTGCTCGGATTGTGACCATGTTTCCCTCTCATCATCGTCGAAGCCAAAAAAACAGAAGGTTAGAGCGGCGAGCGCGGTCTTCAGAACTGTCAAACCTGTCGGTTAGAGTATCAATTACATTGGCGTTGTGCGCGGTGAGTGTCTGGATGTCATCAACCTGGGTTTTAAGTGAGACAAGTGTTGAGCAGTCGTTCTCACTTTTTGTTAGCCTGGAGATGATGTTGGGTTTTTTTATGTTGGGAGAACGTAGTGCGAATGGATTTCATTTCATTCAGTGTTGTTTCCTGGGAAGAGCGTATGAGTGTAGACACGATGTCGCAAGAATCTTCTGTTGAGGACGAGTGTGTGGTAGGCCCGGGGTTTTCCTCCACATCGCCGCACAACAGTAGTAGCTTCAAGGTGACAGCGGAACAACAATATGCCATATCAACAACACAGCCTGTCCTCGGCAGCACTCGCAAGGCGGCATAAGCAGTGCGTTTAGCAAATAATGAGGAACAATTTGTTTTTTCCTCATTTTTCCGCAGTAATCTCCCAGGGACGTTAGGTGTTGTTGTCTGGGGTGGCATGCTGATAGCAATCGACTAATTGCTTGGTCTCGCTTTGAAGGATAGCCGTTCCCACGAAGTGAATTTTGTGGTCGGATGTCTCGCAGTTTTCGGCTCACATGCATTTTTTCCGCTAATGATGTTTACATGAGCATGCATTCCACATTTCCCCGTGCTCCTTAAAGACAAGCGGCTGTGGCCACCGATACCATCTTTTATTTGAAGTGTATTATCAGGATGCTCTCATGGCCCGCACGAAGCTTCTCGCACCGTGTGCTCACGACGTGACGTTCAGCAGTCTACCACCACACACCTTTAAGCTTTGGGTAAATTTCAATTATGCATAGCTAAAAGGAACTCGGAATTTTCAGTCAAATGCTGCCATAAACTTCGCACAAAAGTATCCAGCCTTAAGCATAACAGCATTATGGTTAGCGGCCAGCGCAGAAAACATTAGTTGCTTATAGTACCACCGCACCACAGTGCTGTCATGCGGTGGAACGCCAGGTGCATGCAATCTGTAAAGAAAATTCCTCCATGCTTTCTGTAGAGGTGGTTAACTAGCGAAGCTGTAACGTGAGGCTGGTGTTTTACGTATGCAGCAGGGCGCACCCATTTCGAAGTAACGTAAGGGCGGTGTTTCCCTCCGCACCATTGAACTGCTCCGCGCACATCATCTCCGCCCCGGCCCGTCGTATTCGCCTTGTCTGCCCTTCACGCAGTCGCTTGCTTCGCCCGGGCTCTCCTGCGAGAGAAAAAATGCAGCCAACCTCTCTCCCCTACTTCTAACTGTTCGCGCACGTGTTTTTTTTTTCCGCATGCCCATGGCGTTCTGCAGGAGGAGTTCTCTGCATCCACGGGAACTGTGGATTTTTCTTTCACCTAGCCATACAAAAATTCCTTTTAAAAGGCGGTCATATTCACGTATACATGCCGGCATAGTAGCCAAGTGACACACCAAGCGTCTGGGGACATTGAAAAGTATACGCCAGTCAGCAAAAACGCTTGCGTTGTGACTGCTGTGAATGTTGTGACTGCTGCAACCACTGTGAATATGTTGTGACTGCTGCAACCACTTCGATCCCTTGTATAATGTAGAACTAATTTTCTGCTTGGATCATGCGTAAATGTTATGTGTAAACGAAGCTCCTGTTTTGATAATTATGAACTTGTTTTACATAAGTGTAGGTGTTAGCCGGGTATTGCGTAAGAAATGGAGCGGATTTCAAACATAATTTTCGTTACTGACATTGAAGGCAGCAGTTGAGATCAATGCACACATACCTGCGGATAGACTCATTGCCTCCGTCTGAAAAGGCAGCAGTTGAGATCAATGCGCACGAACCTGCGGATAGACTCATTCCCTCCGTCTGATAAGGCAGCAGTTGAGATGAATGCGCACGTACCTGCGGATAGACTCATTGCCTCCGTCTGATAAGGCAGCAGTTGAGATGAATGCGCACGTACCTGCGGATAGACTCATTCCCTCCGTCTGATAAGGCAGCAGTTGAGATGAATGCGCACGTACCTGCGGATAGACTCATTGCCTCCGTCTGATAAAGCAGCAATTGAGATCAATGCGCACGTACCTGCGGATAGACTCATTCCCTCCGTCTGATAAGGCAGCAGTTGAGATGAATGCGCACGTACCTGCGGATAGACTCATTGCCTCCGTCTGATAAAGCAGCAATTGAGATCAATGCGCACGTACCTGCGGATAGACTCATTGCCTCCGTCTGATAAGGCAGCAGTTGAGATGAATGCGCACGTACCTGCGGATAGACTCATTGCCTCCGTCTGATAAAGCAGCAATTGAGATCAATGCGCACGTACCTGCGGATAGACTCATTCCCTCCGTCTGATAAGGCAGCAGTTGAGATGAATGCGCACATACCTGCGGATAGACTCATTGCCTCCGTCTGATAAAGCAGCAATTGAGATCAATGCGCACGTACCTGCGGATAGACTCATTCCCTCCGTCTGATAAGGCAGCAGTTGAGATGAATGCGCACGTACCTGCGGATAGACTCATTGCCTCCGTCTGATAAAGCAGCAATTGAGATCAATGCGCACGTACCTGCGGATAGACTCATTGCCTCCGTCTGATAAGGCAGCAGTTGAGATGAATGCGCACGTACCTGCGGATAGACTCATTGCCTCCGTCTGATAAAGCAGCAATTGAGATCAATGCGCACGTACCTGCGGATAGACTCATTGCCTCCGTCTGATAAAGCAGCAATTGAGATCAATGCGCACGTACCTGCGGGTAGACTCATTCCCTCCGTCTGATAAGGCAGCAGTTGAGATGAATGCGCACGTACCTGCGGATAGACTCATTGCCTCCGTCTGATAAAGCAGCAATTGAGATCAATGCGCACGTACCTGCGGATAGACTCATTGCCTCCGTCTGATAAGGCAGCAGTTGAGATGAATGCGCACGTACCTGCGGATAGACTCATTGCCTCCGTCTGATATTACCTTCCTAATCGGAGTATGTCGGCAAAAAGGTAAAATTTAGGGATACTGCCGGACAGAATGCAAACAGTATATATAATAATAACTGCTGCTGACAATTCCCATTAAAGTGGAACAGCATTTCATTATAAGCGGCTCAACTAGAATAACGAAAATTGCCCAACACAATGTACACTCACACCATACGCTTAAATGCACTGTTCACACTCTCAGGCAGTATGAACAACTCCTTCTCCCAGCAGACCCACGAGAAGACCAACACAGAAATTACGTCATTTTTAGGCGTTCCCCACCCCCCGAATATCGATACACCGCCATTCCTGCTTCGCTGCCACAGCTGGCTTGCTAAAATTCTAATTGCGTCCGCCGGTTCCATCGACATTCCCAGGGCTAATCAGCTTCTATTTCAACAAAATTAGCGGTGAAAAAGTCGAGTACGACTGATTCTCCGCATATTCCGTGGCGTTCCTGGTTCTTCGGGCCTTCGCGTGTCCGCTCAGCTGTTTCTGACCGTGCGTAGCGGCACAGAAGGCAAGGCGCAGCACAGGAGCATAGCAAAAAATTTGCGCCAATCCACCCTGGGAATGTGGTTCGAAAGCAAAGGTGTAAACGACACTCAGAACGATTACCCATGCGACGTCCCTTAAATTTAGTCACGTCGCTCTAGAAATAGTGAAACCAGAGAGAAGAGAAATGCACTTAACGACACTCTTTATTACTTCAAAGCGATATTCTTGGTAAGGTTAAAACAATCATGACGCATAAACGATGGTTGGCTGAGTTGTATTGGTGTAGCACATGAGTTGAAACTTTTTTTGTAAAATGAAAGGAAGCTCAAACCTGTTTTAGACTATCTCACTTCTCCATCTCTGCCGGCGCGGACGGAGGCGACCAGATCGGCCGCCGAGATGATGCAGGAGGACGAGAAGAAGAAGAAGAAGAAGAAGAAGACGAAGAAGAAGAAGAAGAAGGAGGAGGAGGCGGAGGAGCAGGAGGAGGAGGAGGAGGCGGAGGAGGAAGAGAGGGAAGGAAGGAAGGAAGTCATTCTATTCAGATTTGTGAACGGTCCAGAGTGCTGCCCAGGGGAGTGGTTCGTTCTTCACTGGAGACCAGATGCCGCCCGCGCCGCCTGTTCACTGTCCACCGGCTGAAACTGGGTAGGTAGAGACGGGCTGTAGACCAGCATCTCCCATTGCTTGTGTTCGGTAACTGACGGAAAGAGAGGAGGGTGCTCAGGGGTAAAATCGCACACCCCGATTATGTGGCGGAGTGTTCCTACTTCTGAGCAATATTTACATTCAGCGTCGTAGCGATTCGCGTCCATTCAGTGAAGACGCGTCGGGCATGGGAAGGAGCCGGATTGTATGTGCCGTAGGGTAGTTTGTTTTTCTCTGGAAAGGAGGTCAGGGTAAGGCAACGGTAGGGTCTGTTCTGAAGGCGATAATGCTCGGTTATGTCACTGAACGAGGCACGAACGTGACTGTCCTCGTGCAGCTCCATAGCACGTGGGGTAAAAGCGCGGACTTGTTGGTAGGCGTATTCGTTGCCCTCCATGGCAGTGTGAGCGGGTGCCCAGATGAGCTGAATGTAACCGTTTGGGGATTGGGTTTTCAGCACACGCAGTACACGTTGGGACACAACCAACCCGACTGGTAATTCCGGTTGGCTTGTTGGTAATCGGTTACTACCTTCCGAACCCGTGGTTGAGTGAGAGCCAAGACGATGGCTGCCTCTTCTGCTGCCATCATGTCTTGGGTCTTGAGTCAGGCACACGCAAGCAGGTTGGTTCTGGACGTAGCCACGATGATGGTGTACTACTGCCGTCGTAGTTGGGAGGCGTCAGTGTAGATAACTGCATGATCCCCACAGAGGGTAGTGTTGAGCGCTTGAGCCCGTGCTTGTGGGTGATCCTCGTACTGCGAGCGGTTCATATTTCTAAGCAAAGGGAGCATCTTAAGTTCCTGTCGCCAAAAGTGCTGGAGTAAATCAAGCGGAGTGACATTCTGTGCCGCCCAGCCAATCTGGTGAAGGATGCGGCGACGCACCGCAGTTCTGCTCATTCGGAGCTTCTGGTTAGAAATATGGCTCTCTATCAGCTCTTCCACAGTGTTGTGTGTGTTACAAAAATGTGTTGTGTTGTGTTAAAAAAACTAGCCTTTGATATCTCAAATTTCTGAATTACACCAGCGCAAGACGCCTTTTAAAGCAAAGCTTTATACCTCTACCCCCCAAGGGTTCTTTCGCGACCGTTGGTGTCAACAGAAAACTCCCGCGAACAAATAAAAGAAGTTACTGGCACCGCCAAGAATCGAGCCTGGAAGTAAAAGCGTAACAAAGCGAGAGCCCGTTGTCTTACCGATTTAGCTACGAGCCCACGCGGACACGGAGAAGACAGGTGGTGGACTTACCAAGCACATCTACGGATTTACCCCCTGCATTCTACCTGAATGCCACGTGATAACGTCACGCGACCTCACGCGCCGCTGTGCGCTCTATCCAAGGCATGTCTAGCGTCCCTGTGCTAGCGCGTGTGCTAGCAGTTACTAGCTAGCTGTGCTAGCTAGTGCTAGCTAGCTAGCTGTACTAGCTAGCTGGGCTAGCTAGCGTGTGCTTCTTGCGCGTGTGCTAGCAGTTACAAAAGTTAAAGGAAGCTGACAACGTATGGCATCTCACTTATAGTACGCCAACGTGATAAAGCCTGCGTCCTCCAGTGTTTACCTAAAAAGTCACAGCTCCTTGTCGTCCGCCCTCACGCCAAACGACCGTTCAAGGGACACATTCAAATACTCCTTGATGGCCAGGCCATTACTCCAAGCCCCAGCATCAGGATCCTGAACCTACATCTCCAGGGCAACACCAAGAGTGACGTATCGTTGCAGCGCCTCAAACACAGCATCACTCAAATCATACACATGATCAGGCGAGTTGCCACCAAGAAGCGAGGCCTCAAGGAATCCGATACCTTTTCGATTAATTCAAGAATTTGTCCTCTCAAAATCACTTAGGTCAACCCCCTGTCCTCTTCTCGGCAAGGAGGACAAATAGATGCTTTATATAATGATTAGATAGGCGGTTGAGCAGGCCATCGGTCTTCCCCTGAGTGCGTCCACAAAGAGGCGGCTTAGCACGGGGCTCCACAACACTGAGTAAGAGCTGATAGAGAGCCATCTTTCTGACCAGAAGCTCCGAATGAGCAGAACTGCGGTGGGTCGCCGCATCCTTCTCCAGATTGAGTGGGCAGCACAGAATGTCACTGCGCTTGATTTACTCCCTCACTTTTGGCGACAAAGACTAAAGATGCTCCCATCGCTTAGAAATATGAACCCCTCACACGACCAGGGTCGGCTACAAGCACGGGCTCAAGCGCTCAACACTACCCCCTGTGGTGATCATACAGTTATCTACACTGACGCCTGCCAATCACGACGGCAGTAGTACGCCATCATCGTGGCTACCTCCAGAACCAACCTCCTTGCGTGTGCCTCACTCAAGACCGAAGACATGATGGCAGCAGAAGAGGCAGCCATCGTTTTGGCTCTCACTAAACCAGGGGTTCGGAAGATAGTAACCGATTTCCAACAAGCCAACCGGAATTACCAGTCGGGTTGGGTGTCCCGACGTGCACTGCGTGTGCCAAAATCCCACTCCTGGAACGGTTACATTCAGCTCATCTGGGCACCCGCTCACACTGCCATGGAGGGCAACGAATACGCCCACCAACAAGTCCGCGCTTTTACCCCACGTGCTATGGAGCTGCACGAGGACAGTCACGCTCTTGCCTCGTTCAGTGACATAACCGAGCATTATCGCCTTCAGAACAGACCCTACCGTTGCCTTACCCTGACCTCCTTTCCAGAGAAAAACAAACTACCCTACGGCACATACAATCCGGCTCCTTCCTATCCCCGACGCGTCTTCACTTAATGGACGCGAATCGCTACGACGCTGAATGTAAATATTGCTCAGAAGTAGGAACACTCCGCCACATAATCGGGGTGTGCGACTTTACCCCTGAGCACCCTCCTCTCTTTGCGTCAACTACCCAAGACAAGCAATGGGAGATGCTGGTCTACAGCCCCTCTCTACCTACCCAATTTCAGCTGGTGAACAGAGAACAGGTGGCACGGACTGTATCTGGGCTGCAGTGAAGAACGAACCACTCCCTTTGGCCTCACTCTGGACCGTTCACAAATCTGAATAGAAGTACTTCCTTCCTCCTTTTCCTTCTCCTCCTCCTCCACCTTCTTCTTCTTCTTCTTCTTCTTCTTCTTCTTCTTCTTCTTCTTCTTCTTTTCCTTTTCCTTTTCCTTTTTCTTTTCTTTCTTCTTCTTCGTCTTTTCCTTCTTCTTCTTCTTCTTCTTCTTCATTCTTCTTCTTCTTCTTCTTCTCGTCCTCCTCCACCACCTCGGCCGCCGATCTCGTCGCCTCCGTCCGCGGCGGCAGAGATGGAGAAGTGAGATCGTCTAACACTGGGTTTCAGGTTCCTTTAATTTTACAAAAAAAAAAAGTTTCCACTCATGTGATACACCAATACAACTCACCCAACCATCGTTGATACATCATCATCATTGTTTTAACCTTACCAAGAATATCTCTTTGAAGTAATAAAGGGTGTCGTTAAGTGCCTTTCGCTTCTCTGTGGTTTGACTATTTGTACAGCGACGTGACTGAATTTAATGGACGTCGCATGGGTAATCATTCTGGGTGCCGTTTACAGCTTTGCTTTCCAACGACATTTACAGGGTGGATTGGCGCAATTTTTTAAAACAAGAAAACGCTAGAAATACTGAGACCTTTCTGTTGTAGCAGGAGCCGAGCCGGTTGCTTTCAGGAGCAGCCGTTCGTTCCGAGGCGCACACTGACAGCCTCAACGCAACAATCCCCCAGCCGCTTACAATGCACGAGCTTATCTCAACACGAGGCATTCGCGACGCATGTCCATCGGCAGCGGTATGCCGGCGCTTCCAACAAGAACAAATGATAACGTGACGTGAGCGCGCGAACGCGACATGAGACTTTTCAATTTCGCGTTACACGATGCCGGCATTTACGCTATAGAGGTTGCAGTGACGAAATAAGAGAAAGCGCTAAAATCAAAGCTGTCAGTGTATTAATTAGTGCATGTTATCACTTAAGTAATACGATCAGACGGAACGAGACGCCCCATAACTATTGCACACTCATGTTTCATGGCGGTGCCTCTGAGCTCCTGCCGTGAGTCACTCCAACAAGATTTTCTACCGCCATAAAAACCTCACTGGAAAGTGGATGGGACGTAAATCACCACTGCAGCATCTGTTTGCTTTGTGTAGAAACTTTTTATCGTCATCACTGTTGCAACGACCACATCAGCATCATCAGTGTCATTCATCAATCTGCGGCTTGCATTGGCTGTTTCATTCTTCTCTTAGTCGCCATCAAAGCCTCTGATCTACACGGTGGACCCTTCATGCATCGACGTCTTTGTCCATCAAGCCTAGATTCCCGCACTTTGATATTTCGATTATTTGTTTGAAGTTTGTGATAAATTTGGTATCCTTTGTCATCAAGACACGGTAGTCTTTTAAATATACCAAACTTGTGTTTTTTTCTTTGTGGCCCCTTTAAAGCAGTAGCCTTCATGGCCCTTTCGGCGAAAATCCGGCGCCGACGTCCGTGGTGCTTTTGCGCCTGCGGTAGAATTGAAACTCCCATGGGCTGTGATGTCAAAATACCCAGAAACCATTTGAGCCTGTTGGCTGCGAATGCGGGTGGGCGCCGCCTAACATCCACTTTGGCTACGAGGGTCATATGGCCACCAACACTGCCGTATGCTTTCGCTGCGATCACGGGTGGGCCCGGCCTGACGTCCTCATCAGCTTGCACGCGTGAGGCCACTGCATAGCGGCGAACGCGGCTATGCAGTGGCCCATAGAAAATCTGCCGCTCATGCCTCGGCGACCAGCCCTTTAGTGAGAGTGCCGTCATGTGCCGCGGAGAAACGTTCAATCGTTACTTGGCGTGACGCGCCAACGAGCTTGCAAAAATATGCTATCTTTAAAGGTTATACGAAGTTATTTTGTCAATATAATAGTCGAGGTTCGACAAATTTATTTGTCAGGGAATATTCAAAAGCTTAATGCTAGACGAACAAGTGGAAAATGCTATTTTTAGTGATTTTGGCTTCAGATGCGAAAAGAATATATGCGGGAAGCCAACCCAAGAAGGAAAACTATGCTGCTATCTGCTAGGGCGGTGCCCAACGAAGGCACGCGATCACAGCGAAAGATTTTCTCTAGTACATATTGCCGCGACCCATGTATGGGTTTGATTATTTATTGTTTGTTTTTACTGCCGGGCCACGCCCGGCTGCGTTCTTATCTGCGTTCTTATCTGCGTTCACTTTATCTGTGTTCCAAACGAAGCGCGTCTTACATTCTTTACTTTTATTCCGCACGGGCTATCACATTCAGATAAGCAGACTGTTCCGCCCTAACGCCACTAGCCCAGAATAATCTTCTGTGACCTACAATGTTCTGGATGTGAATCGACGTTTCCAGAAACACTTTCGCCGAAAGATAAAAGCGTGCAGAGCAGACGCCGCGGCATTCGATTCGACGACACTCGCCTGTGCTAGTTACTTTGTTGACCGCTGCTTCGCCGCCTCTGTATTCTTTTGAGTTGTTAGGGGAGCACAAGTTCGCTCCAATAAACTTGTTTCTCCTTCAAGACAACTGCGTCGTCCTTGGCTTCGTGACAATATTCGTATGAAACTCCATTCCCCATTCGGGTTGGGATATGGGCCTAAGTGAGTCCTCACTTAACGCTTTGATCCCTTGTCGTCGTCACGTAACGGCAGCTTGACGTCGAATAAGTTTTACTCTGCTTGGCGTGTCGTCCATGGGGTCTACACTAAAGCTACGTAACGTTGCAGCTGCATATCGGCTTAACAACATGGAGTGAATTGGGCTGCGACTTTGACAGCCGCCGTCAGAACGTCGGAGCCGACTCACCCCTTCCCATTTGTCTGCGCCGTCAACCTAACCTCCCACAATGCTCGCTTACCCATTCCGGAAGTCTCGCCAAATAATGATCACGGCTGACTCCCCAGAATCCCTTTGAATACGACGCTTGACCTGACGTCACGGTTATTTCACATCGCGTCACGAAAAACGTGAAGTCGTCATACCCACCCACGATTCTTACGTACCCCGTCGAGTTAATAGGTAAGTAAGGCTATCACCTATAACTCACGATAGGAGCTTCAGTTGCTTTCTGAATGTTTACTCAGAATATTTATATAGCTAACGTCCGGCGGTGGTTGATGTCGACCAAACGAATATTCGCCTCCAGTTTCTCGTGAATTGCCTAGAGATCTCAATCGGATGTGGGTATCTTGAGAAACATTACACTGAAATTGGCCGATCGGACGACTCTATTATTACGCCAGGTTTCGTTTAGTTGTCAACATTAGTTCAAAGTGAAGTTGTCAACGTTGGGTAATTGCGCCTGCTGTCACTACACGGCCGTTTATGGAGGGAGTATGGTTAGAGAAAGCGGCTGTGGTTCGTGTTTTATCGAAATTATCCCGAAACCAGTTATATTACAAATAGCCGTTAAGAGACGAGTGTAATTTGCTTTTCATAAATACCGTATTTACTCGCATAATGATGGCACCCATGAATTTCGTCGTCAAAATACGATTTTTAAGTGCGATGCACTTTATAAGCGACCCCAAACCATCCACCGCCGGCGGCGGCGGCGGCGTCGGCGTCCGCAGTGCTCCTCTATATTTAAAAAAGAAACAGCACCCGGCGCCAGGTTTCGATCCGAGGACTCTGCGGCCGCAGCGCGACGCGCTACCGACTAAGCCACGGACGCCACGCTGATATCAGCGTGAGTAACGCGCCTTATATCTTTAACGCATTCAAACTACGTCGTCAGCGGCGTGCGTTGGCGACTCAGCGGCGTTATAGCGGCTTGATAACTGCGTGGTGTACACGTGATACTACAAACCCGATGGAAGAGATGGAAGAGAAGGCGGCGAGGCGGTGGGCTGAGGGGGCCGAGCGCAAGCGCCGCAAGCGGGCCGACAACCGTGCATTCGCACTTTCACATTCTCCCCCTCGGGGAAATGCGGGGGAATTTTTGTTAATTTTGGCTTCGAGACAAAAAAGAAGCCAAATGGCTATTTAAGACATATAGTTTCATACTAATATATTATGAAACTCTATGATTTAAGCCAAGTAAGCGAGGAACGTCGCTAGCGGCAATGGCGCCCTCCACGGCGGCCCGCGACTGCAGCGACAGATTTCCCTCTATGCCAACAGATTGCATTGAACTTTCGTCGAGTTCATTGCACATTGAGTGGTACGGTGTCGTCGTGAGCTGTCATCTGGAGACCAATCGGCTTATTTTTTATTTCCCGCGCAATGATCGCACCCTGAACTTGCCGCAGCCATATGCCGTGTATGTGCCAAGTCCAGCGGACGATGGTCGTGCTTACCTATGTTTCCTCCTCTTTCAAAGCAGACATGGCTACGTCATTGCCACACACTTGCCGATATTAGCGATATCGGCACGCATGAGTTCATTATTGGTGGGGAAGAAACTCGCTCTAAATGCACATAATGTGTACTCACAAGACAAAGAAGAAAAAAATTCCCCCGCATTTCCCCGAGGGGGAGAATGTGAAAGTGCGAATGCACGGTTGTCGGCCCGCTTGCGGCGCTTGCACTCGGCCCCCGCAGCCCACCACCTCGCCGCCTTCTCTTCCATCTCTTCCATCGGGTTTGTAGTATCACGTGTACACCACGCAGTTATCAAGCCGCTATAACGCCGCTGAGTCGCCAACGCACGCCGCTGACGACGTAGTTTGAATGCGTTAAAGATATAAGGCGCGTCAGTAACACTGATATCAGCGTCGTGTCCGTGGCTTGGTCGGTAGAGCGTCGCGCTGCGGCCGTAAAGTCCTCGGATCGAAACCTGGCGCCGGATGCTGTTTCTTTTTTAAATATAGAGGAGCACTGCGGACGCCGACGCCGCCGCCGCCGGCGGTGGATGGTTTGGGGTCGCTTATAAAGTGCATTCGCACTTAAAACGCAGAAAGTCCCAACAGATGGCGAGCGCTATGCGGGCGCGGGAGAATTGAACTGAATTGTAAATCCAGAAGGGTGCAACGTAAGACATCCCGCTGGCTTCTTATACTCGTGTTAGGACAAAATCCTGAGACACGTTTTTCGACAACTGTAGGGCTGCATTTCAAGGAAAAACACAATGGATAGATAAACGGGCTGTACAGTTACTAAAAAATGTATGAAAAGATGCAGTTATCCCGAAATCCTGATTGTCCCTATTAAATGGCTGTTATGGACAAATGTTTTAGAACAGTGTTTAGATACCTGAGTATGTTACCGATATCAGCAAAAACCAGCTCAATATCTCAAATGGCCTGCTAACTATCTGAAACATAATTTCACCACTTTTCACTCTCTTCGTAGTGTAATGTTTAAAATTTTCAGCAATATTCAACTCCTACACCACAATCGCAATCTGCTCATGAAGCCGTTTGAGCGAGCAGTTTGGCTAGGCTTTCACAACACCTGTTGGGCCTTTTCGGCTCGTTAGGCGTGTCATTTAAAAAAAAATTCACCCTTTCGCCTTCTTCGCAGGGCGAAATCCTTTAAATTGGTTTTGCGTATTTGTATGGCTAACATTTATTAGGAAAAAGCAATTTTGTCAATGATTCGGTGAAACATGTACTGCAAAATCTTTAAGAACACCCATTTTGCTCCGAAATGCAGAATAGCTCAAGTAGTGTTGGTTAGGGCAAAACCCTAAAACTACTTTTTAGATACTTTTAAGGGCTATATCTATCAGCAAAACGTGCTTTGATATGTAGACGGGTGAGCAAGATAGTCACAAATTTACGGAAAAACAATCTCCCCCTTCCCCTTGGTTAGGAGCACAATTTCGAAAAATACCGCCCTTGCGAGCTCCTGCACAATGACACAAATGTACTCCCGAAATTTTGAGTCTCTAGGTCTATCAGTTTTGGCAGGGCGTTGATGAGACAGTCAGTCACTGCTTTTTATAGGTATAGATTACCGTTTCACGCGCTGAGCCAAAGTACGAGTCGGAATGTTATACCAGTACGCACCGGATAACATTTCTAATGCTTTTCGGCGCTGCCACACTGAATGTTTTCGGGTTGCTATTTTTCGTTTTATCTTTTTCAACTGGCATTTGCCCTTCCCACTGGCGCGTCGCTCGTGCTTTCACGGTGTTTGAACAAGGGGATAACGCATCGCTTTGTAATTTCCGGCCCCTATCCCCGATAAACTCTTCTTGTAAGCTCATGGAGCACATAATTGCTGATTACATAGTTGATTTCCAGATAAGCGCAACATTCCTTCCCCCTCTTAGAACGGGTTCCGAAAGGGCTTTTCCCGAAATCGAGGGTTGAATGGAAGCCCGTCTGGTCGGCAAAACACAGGACAAGATTAAAAACTTGAACCGACCAAGAATGTTTATAAAATCCAGAAAAGATGTTTCGGATCCCGTGCGGGTGCCTTGGTCACAAATACGGGCGCCTTGTTCACATTTGATAACATTTGTTAGGCAGTTTGTTCACATTTGTTAACATTTGTTGATATTTGCTAGGCCGAGATGTTAGGACACTATAAACTAGAAAAAGCAAAGAGCCAAGAACACTGACAAGACTCACCCCGTACTTAACCTCCACGAAATATGAATTTGAGCAGTTCAAATGTGTAGACTGCGTTTCGGAGGATAGAAAATCGGTTATCCACGCTAGAGCGTTAGTACGAATATTTAAACGTTTTAACTTGAGCAGAAGTCGGTGGTGAGGAACGCGGTCGAAAGCTTAAAAGAAATCCAGAAAATAGCGTCAAGCTGATTACTAGCGTCAAGAGATAAGTCATGAGAAAAACCGGCGAACTCTCTGCCACATGAGTAACCCCTGCGAAAACCGTGCTGATATTGCTAAATAATGTCGTGTTCTTCAAGGTATTGGATGACTTGGGAGTGTTTGGTGTGTTCTAGTTGTTTACAGATGGTATTTCTTGTTAAACTTGGACGGTAGTGTAATGGTGACGTTTGATCACCTGATTTGAAAAAAAAATATGACAACTTTAGCAATACCCCAGTATTCAGGCATTAAACCATGAGATAATTACGGAGAAAAAGCGCCGTTAAAGTTACAGAAATACTGCAGGATAAATTTTTAAGAAGTTGTTGTTGATTCGCAAGTTATCGGATGCGAAGGAAATCTTTTTTTGTTTGGTAATGAGAAAATACCGCATCTTCGAATATTATTCAAATATTATGACACATTTATTGTTATAGCAGGGCACAGACAGACGTCTTCCAAAACAGATGGGAACGTAGTGTCTAATAGGTCACCACACTCAAATTCTGGGAATAATGTTGCACCATTAGAACCACTAAGCTTGATATCAAGATTATTTTTTTTAATTATTACTCGGAAGTGTTTTGGGGGTTTATTGGTAAGCCCATAAGACAAGTCAAAATTATAAAAATTACGGCAGGCAGATTTCAGTAGACATTCGTATTCTTTGTCACATTTTTGTATTTAAGCCAGGAGGCTGAAAGTCAGCCTTCATCGGCTAATCTGTGAGTCTTTTTTTATTTTACAGGCGTTGAAGCCATCGACTAAGAATAAAGATAAATGTTTATGCCCAGCAAAGCGGGGGCCTCGTGCAAGAGCAAAATTATTTCACTAGGCGAGCAAAACCGGAGGGAGGCTGCCACTCCAAAACAGGGGCAGCGCAGTCGACCAAAGGGAGTAGTGAGGCCGCGGCCCGAGTGGAGACGCCAACAGCCGGGAAGACGTCATGGCCGCGTCACGGTGGCGCCTTCCTTACATGGGACGGCTAATCGTTCTGCAGGCATTTTTAATAAAGTTGCTTCGCTCGCTCGCACTGGGCGGAGTCCGAGCCCCGTTTACAGACAGCAACGGGCAAGTACAAATTACATATTTTACAGAAAAATTGATTTGGTGCCATCATTATAGACAGTTCTTCAGGAATCACTCTTTCGCTAAAAATGTTTTTTAATACAACACCCTTTGCGTGCTCAGTAATAACCTAATTGGCGACAAGGTGATACAACAAGGAAGGCAAAGTATGAACTGAACAGAGCACGAGGTCGCCGGTTCGATTCCCGGCCGTGGCCGGCCGATTTTCTGGTGGAAGCGAAAAGCAAAAACGCCCGTGTGTTCCAGATTTCGGCGCACGTTAAAGATCCATGGGTGATCAAAATCAATCCGGAGCCCTCCACTACGGCGCGCCTCATCGCCTGCGTTGCGTCGGTGCGTTAAACCCTTCAATCAATCAATCAATCAATCAATCAATAAATTGAACAACGCTAAGACGAGACAAAATGAAGAGTAACAAACATGGGCGCTGAGTAACAACTGTTTATTTTTAGAAAGAACGAACATTTATAATGGAGAAAAACGACCATGGTGATCTGTGCGCGCATTGCGGAACGTAGAAAATTTATCAAACAGGCTTTGATAAGATGTATACCTAATATGAACGCGGTCTTTTAGGTAAAACGTGAAGTTCTCCTATCTCGCCAAAAAACGATTTCTTTATCCAGCAGAGCCACGCATGCTGTGCTTATGCTTGATGACCCTCTGCTGTAAATGAGGAATGTGTTAAGTTCGGGCCCGCGGTCACTTATGAATTAACACCGCCTGGCAACTAGATATCTTTCGCAGGGGTTAGCTTGTTTACCTGTATACTGTTTGTTTTCGCGCCGGCCGAGCTGAGTTGGGCGCGAGCGGCGTAAGGAGAAACCGGGTAGGCTTCTTTTTTATTCTCCGCGCTTTTGTGTCCACCCGACGTGCGGGCCCGGAGACGACGCATACAAACGCGTCGGTCACCCCAGAATAGCTGAAAGCGATGTAAGCTTCGAAGGGTAATTACCTTGAGTTCGTTTGTGAAGCCGGCAAAGGGGGACCGTCGACATTTTAACGTCCGCGATTACCACCACGGGAATCCCAGAAGCGGGCGGGAGCTGAAGGTCGGTCATGGGGTCAAACGTTGGGTTAAACACAGGAAGAGGTCACCAGACGCTCTGTCTGTGACAGTTGCACTGCTCAAAGTTACTGGGCGAAGTTTGAGTTTGTCACACGTCTGAATCTGGCGACTTGGCGGCTGGTATCCGTCAATAGGTAGGCGATCAGGCTTTGTTCGGCGCTCCACGTGTCTACAAAGGAAAGGAATTCTGGCGGCGCGGAGCACAAACATAGGCTGCACGGTATGACAATACTTTAGGATGTGCTCTCGGGCGGCACGCCCGAGAGCAGACTCCCGGGGTTAGGTCTGCTTTTAGTTGGTTGGTTTTCATTTCTGTTATATTTGTGTTTTGCGGAATAGCTTTGGGTTTCCGCATAACAGTGAGAAAGGTGGGTCACGTGAATATTTTGAACTCACCTAGCTTTCTGTGTCACGGTGGCCAATCAGTGCCTTAGTGGGGGCTAATCAATGAGCCATCCTCACTTTCAAGTTGTGACGTCCATTTTGTGGGCGGGGTTTCGTTGGTAAAACCGAGGAGTTTCAGGTTTCTGAAGGAAGAACAGAGAGGATAGAACAGGAGGTTGAGATGAGACAGGGAGAGGAGCGGCCAGCCCCGCTCGATGCGGGCCTTCCCCGCCCTCGGGTATGCCATCATGAGCCGTGAAAGTTGTAAATACGTGATGTAAATAAACTATACATATTGTACATTTTGAGTTGCTTGGAGTAGACCGCCGTCGTCTATGTGCCGCCGGCCAACGAGCCAGCGAGTCATCGTTTCAGCGATCGTCTCATCGGATCATCGCATCGATCATCGACGTTCGGTGGCCGATCCACCTTTAAAAGTTAACTGAATGGTTTGCTTATCTCACGTGTGCACTGGCCTCTGTACCTTTCCAAGACGCGGTCGGCCTTGAAATTAGGCTCACACAGGTTGCAACTTCTCACATGCTGGGCAAGCATGCTGAATGTTCCGGTCCTTAGCGAGTTGGAACCTTCGCTAAGCCGGTCGTTCATGCATCGTCCCGTCTGGCCAATGTGCGATATTTTGCAAGTGTTCAGGACAATGCAATTTAGTAGACGACTGCCTCATCGCATTTCAAAAAGGGTGTAGCGTGACGCATAGTACAGATCTTGCGGACTTTTTCTTGGTTACTCTTCTGCACAGCCCACTCAGCCTGTCCGGCGCTGAAAAAAGGACACCCACAACTGAGCCGCCAACATTCTTTTTCAGGTGGCGACTTATGCCGCGTACGTAAGGGATGACTGCTCTTCTTTTGTGCCCGTCTTGCGGGATATCCCTTGTCCATAGCGCCGTTGGATGGAGAAATCGCATATTTGTCAGGACAGGAGAACTGCATGTTTCCCCTAAAAGGCCGCATTCATGTTAGATACGCATTCTCACAGCCTGTTTGATCTGTTTTTCCGCGTGTCGCCATACGCGCACAGGTAACCCTGCTCGTTTTGTTCCCCTGCAAATATTATTTCTTTCTAAAAATAAACATTTGTTAGGCATGGCCGTGTTTGTTACTGTTCACTTTGTAGCGTCTTAGCGCCGTTCAATCCATGCAATTAACGAACTAGCCCACCTACAAACCCTCCTAAAGGCGAAGTGTGTCGACTTCTTTGGTGTACAAAGGTGTAATGTGAAAATGGCATAGTCCATATTTCTTGTTAACGTGTCGAGTATTTGCTTGCTTTTGCTGTTAGGTCCTGTACGCTGCAAGAGCAGCGGCATATGGGTCGAGGGCTTCTTTTTGGAGGCGGGCTTCTTGGCGCTGACGGACTAGTTCATCTAATGTGATCAGCTACAGTTCCTGTTGGAGAATTGGGATGACGGTGAGGCTGGAAGACAGGTTATTTCTCGCATAGCCGAATTGTTTTTTTTATTCGAGGAGTACCGAGTCCGCCTGTGTGATAAAGTAGAACTGAGTTTGATAAACTATTCGAAGCTGAAGAATGGCTTGGACAAGCATTCGGGTCATCTTGCCGCACCACCGGCTTTCTGAGAAATGCGACTAAACAGGTGCTGCTTTCCAGAGCGAAACCAAGGTTTTGCAGAACCGGCGGCCGTAATATCAAAGCCCAACACCCGTAGGGTAGATGCTGTGCGTATAGGTGCGCCTGGAACAGAAATACGGATAGAGAAGGTGGCCAACCATTGAAGTTCCCATGTGTTTGCCACGGTTGTAAGTACTGTTTTGGTAGAAGAGAGTGTGAGGCCGGGGTACCTCCACCAAGAATTGGTTTCATCAACAGCCTGTTGCAGGCTGACACTTTCTCGACGTGACGGTCCTGGTGAACAAACCATACCGTGATGTCGTCCGCATATATGATCCTGCGGATGTGCAGAATGGCACGGAGTCACCAGGAAAGAGGTATCATGACCATGGTAAAAAGCAAGGGGGCTAGGACACCACGGCGGTGGTGGAACACCACGGCGGTGGTAGAAGGAACCGATAGTAGATCCGTTAAGGCGGATGGCGAAGGTGCGGTTTCGTGGGTAGAAGGAAAACTTCGTTACTCGCATGTCTCGGGAGGATTCTTTGGGTTACGAAAAGGTCAAGCTTCCTCTACTACAGAGGTATTGGTGACCTAAATAGGGTACCAAAATAAATTTGGAGGGGCACTGCCACAAGATGGAGAAACCGGTCACCAGTTCGCCGAATCACTATCAGGACATTTTAACACATAAAAGAAAAAAGGCCGATTAAAGAATTTATGGGGGCCTACACGCGAGAATGAAAACGGAACAATTCATGGACACGTGCAATAAAAACCTGTTAGTGCTCTTGGAAGAAGTCGCTCCAAGTTGCAAGCGACAGTGCTAGCTTCCGGTAATTATATAGACGCACAATTACAGCGGAGCCTGCGCCGGCAGTTGACACTGAGGCCAAAGCCAACCCTGATTACTTTGAGAAAACTCTCAAAAGAAAAGAAAGAAAACCCCCTACAGGAAAGGAATGCTTCTTTTCTCACAAGCAGAGGTACACTGCATCCGATTGGTGGAAACGCATGAAATCATGTTTCACGCGTGGTCAGATTGGGCATAGGGCTGATAAGTACCGTCCGCAGAAAAAAACTACAGGCATCGTGTGCAGCACCACCTTGAGAAGAAAGCCAGAAGTTCGTCCCTGTAGGCTGGCGAGAAATTCCAGTTGTCAATGCGGTCAAAGCGGACGGCACAGCATTTACCGGCAGCCTTCGCAACCTGCCTGTGTTTAGAGGACGCCTGATAGGCGAGAATATTAGTGTTCTGCAGAACACCTGAAGCAACACGCTGATCGTGCGGACGTACTAAGTTCCTGGCCAATCCTGGCCAAAATTTTACAGGCTGAACTAGTCCTGTCTTCCGTCTACATAGAGCTGGGTGTATCTCCCGGAAGCATAAATTGAAGTGGAGACTCCGTTATTATTTCGAAAGTTCACCGCAAAATGCATGGAAGATCCACTTTATGACATCGTCTAAGCAAACGTGTACGGCCTGTCTTCATATAGCCCTTGCTTGGAACGCGACCCCAACGCCACACCAGAAGAACCTGCTTCGGGGAGGAAAAGTCGAGAATGTACCGAAAATGACAAATTAAAACCTGATATAAAAATTGTTGCCCTTCTACTCTGTGAAGAAGGATGACCTGCAATGCTGGACGCGGTCCACGGAGTGCACGTAACAAAACGCGTTTGTGTAATTTGTGATGGAGCTTATTTCCTAGCCAATTAGCTGAATGAACCTCTGAAGGATCCAGGCTATGTTCTTGCAGGCAAACATGGAGCTGCTGTGTCCCCCCCACCCCCCGCAGAACAATCTTACTGTTTGTGTAATACACAAACCCTATCCACTCCACCACAGAGGACTCTGTACAGGTCCCATCAGGACGTTTAACGTCAACGTTTAAACCTCGCACCAGCACAACAGACGTGTCATCCATAATTATGGGCATGAAACCTACAGCTGCTCGCGCACGCCCCTCCTTCCCCTCCCACTATTCTCAACTACAAACCTCCGCATGCATAAACTGGCAACCGGTCATGTGCGCGTGCTTAGAAGAAACAGACGCAGTCGAAAGTATTCCCTGAAAGCCCTATGAAGACGTGATATTGGCACACGTCGGCGTTCCATGCGGTCAAGTTGCTGTTCATCCGGGAGGGATTCGCCGCTACTGGGCGAGCTGAACTTGAGGCGTTACCGGCTGCGCCAGCAGCTTTCTGCTGTTTTTGCGCGGGTTAGCGCTTGTGTTCAGGCCAAGGCTTCAATTGTTGCTCTTCTTCCTCCAAACAAACGGCATGCATCCGTTCCATGACGATATAAAACCTGGAAGCCTTCTAGCTCTATTCTCGCGTACAAACATGCGGCTGTCCGTTTCCCTTCCCCCTCGTAGGCACCGTACTGTCTCTGTAAGATGTCTGTGTAACACATCAATCCAAACCCGAACCACTCGATTAAGCAGGACAGCCGACTGAGGGCATTGAGTCGTGTAATTTCGACATCTAATGGTGAATTCCATTGGGCGAACAGGAGCAAGTGGAGCGAGCAGCCAGAGCAGCACACGGGAGTAACGGGGACGTGTGCTTTCGTTCCGCGAATGAAACATTCGCGCTGCTCCGGGAGCAGTGAAAAGAAGGGGAGGGCGAGATGTCAAGAGTCATGTGACCAAACGTTTCCCGCGCTCGCTTCCCGGAGGCTCCTGATGTCCGCACGCAGTTATTCCTCGCCAGTTTTGCCAGATATGTGCCGGTGGTTTTGTGTCTGCCTTCCGCATGGCGACGAATGAAGAAGCCGAGCGGATGTTCATGTTCATGATAAAGGGGTCACCATCGTGTCTCCCAAAAATTAGCTGCGAACGATAACAGCGTCCACCGTCTTTTCCAGATACGACTCTACCTTCGGTCGCTGCTCCGGCGGGGTGAACAGGTGCTCGAACATAAACTCATGCAATGTCAAATCGTCGTCATCGTCGCTGCTGCTGCTGTCCGATGATGAGCTTGCGCTTGAATCCGTGGTGCTTTCATCATCTAAAAGTAGCAGCAATTCCTTGTCCAGACGGCCGCGCTTAGCTGCTGCCGTACGCACTGACATAGCCTAGGAGGCTATGGCACTGAGCGACTACCGCGGCTGCTGGATTCCGCCATTTTTCCTCCGCCACCCGGGGATAAAACCAGAAGTGACGCAAAAGAGGTCATGTGACTTCCGCGGCGTTCCCTGTTACTCCGCCGCTGGCGACGGAGCACCGAGAACTGCTCTCGGCTGCTCTCGGCGCCAAAAAAGTGCTCCTCATCGACCAATGAAACACAACGCCCCTGCTCCTGCCCGACCACTGGAAGACGCCCGAACTCGCGAGAGCACTTTGGGTGCAGTTAGAAGTGCACCTGTTCGCCCAATGGAAAGCGCTATAAATCTCCCACCAGCACAACCGGCATTTCATCGGCAGCGGCATGAAGCCTTGCTGTGCGTGCACGCCCCCTTTTTCCCAACCGCAAACCGTGCACGCATAAACGGGCAACCGGTGATGGCAAATACTTAAGCGTAAGAGTCGCCGGTGAAAATGTCGCTCGGAAGGCCTTCCAAGCTGAAAAAGAAATATGGGTTCACGCCGCTGTTCCAACTGGGCAAGTTTCTTTTCAACCTGGAGGTATTCGCAGCTATTTGGCGAAGTTGAATTTTAGCGCGAACGGCAACGGCCGGTTTCGGTCGTTTCAGGGGGCAGCCCTTTGGCAGCTCTTACCTGAGCTTCGCGGGGGCGGCGTCTGTTTATGTCCGCGTAACCGAGTGAGCGAACGCAGCAGCGACGAAAGAAATACAAGGGAGATGAGCGTCTAGCCAAGGGTGAGGTGGAATACGATACGTGCGACTACGGCGTCATCTCTCTCACTGCCTTTCCCTCACACGTATCTTGCGTCGCCACCAAGAAGCGCAATCCCTCTGACACGTTTCCCAGTCGATGTTCCATTCTCCGCTAATCCAAACCGCGTGACATTGCCGCGGAAGGTGCAAACCCGATGTGCAACAACGTCCTCGCTGCCCCGCTGTGTGGGGCTAATCCGAACCACGTGCGCGGGAGCTTCAAACACAATTTTCAGCATGCTGGCCAGCGGCGGCAGCGCGTTGCGAGGTGCAGCAGATTAGCACATGCCGCCGGACGTTCGCTGATCAGGTGAACACTTCCTAAGACGCACCACAAATGCGCCGTGAACGAAAAGACTGCCACTCACGCTGCGCGCATATTTCGTATCAGGGTGTATTGTAATCGATTGCCAGTGCATTTTGACGCCCATCCGTGCTTGTGTTTATTTTTCGCAATCACCTGATAACCGCACTACCGCCGTTATCCGCCGTCTGAGGAACTCGCCAAAGTGGCATCGGTGGAGGCGAGGGAAAAGTAGTTGTGGAAGAGGTGTCAGCGAGCGGTGGCGAGGAGGAGCCCCGAAGCGGCGCCGAGTAAATCGATGACACCGGAATGAAAACTGGGGGGGGGGGGGGAGAGATATACTGCTTTCCAGTAATACAGAAATAATAATACAAGATAAGCAGGCATCCACAGCAAGACTTCAAACCAACAGCAACAAGCTGCTCGCTCTCCCGGATCCAGTTCTTATTCCACCAGATCGCACGAAGTTAATCAAAGAACAAGCAACTGGTGAGAGCATAAATATTGTTTAAGTGCCATCGGACGGAAGTTCATCTCGCAGTCTGGCCACGAGACAGGATTCTTTGTAGAAAAGAAAATGCGTTACGGAAGACGCAAGCAACCACACGGGAAAGAGCTAAAACGTTATTCATGCCGAAGCGATATCCAGAGAATGTGCGTCTGCGGGGACACGTAACGTTGTTGTCTGGACATCAAAGCGCTAAAAAGACGGAAAATCGAATGATGACCGACTTCTACTGGCCAGGCGTGCACATGGACGTTAAACAATACGTGAAGTCGCGTGACTTGTGCTAGAGGACTATTCCCAAACATATGGTTCGCCGCGCACCACTTGGCCGGATGCTCGTAATTGTCGTACCATTTTAGCTAGTGGCGATTGATATCATTAGACCGATGAAGCCCTGCTCAATATATAGGGAACAAGTACATACTAACTATCGTGGAATTTGCAACGAGGTACGCTGACGCAAAGGCCATGCCAAACTAGGAAACCGTACAACTGGCAGAGGCTCTGCTCCACATGCTTTCAAGAGTTAAGTGGCCTCAAGAATTTTTTGAGTGACCAAGAACGAAGTTTAACATCTGAGCTCGTGCCAAAAATAAGCCGATTGGTCTCCAGATGACAGCTCACGACGACACCGTACCACTCAATGTGCAATGAACTCGACGAAAGTTCAATGCAATCTGTTGGCATAGAGGGAAATCTGTCGCTGCAGTCGCGGGCCGCCGTGGAGGGCGCCATTGCCGCTAGCGACGTTCCTCGCTTACTTGGCTTAAATCATAGAGTTTCATAATATATTAGTATGAAACTATATGTCTTAAATAGCCATTTGGCTTCTTTTTTGTCTCGAAGCCAAAATTAACAAAAATTCCCCCGCATTTCCCCGAGGGGGAGAATGTGAAAGTGCGAATGCACGGTTGTCGGCCCGCTTGCGGCGCTTGCGCTCGGCCCCCTCAGCCCACCGCCTCGCCGCCTTCTCTTCCATCTCTTCCATCGGGTTTGTAGTATCACGTGTACACCACGCAGTTATCAAGCCGCTATAACGCCGCTGAGTCGCCAACGCACGCCGCTGACGACGTAGTTTGAATGCGTTAAAGATATAAGGCGCGTTACTCACGCTGATATCAGCGTGGCGTCCGTGGCTTAGTCGGTAGCGCGTCGCGCTGCGGCCGCAGAGTCCTCGGATCGAAACCTGGCGCCGGGTGCTGTTTCTTTTTTAAATATAGAGGAGCACTGCGGACGCCGACGCCGCCGCCGCCGCCGCCGGCGGTGGATGGTTTGGGGTCGCTTATAAAGTGCATCGCACTTAAAAAGCGTAACAGTTTTTTCTTGCTCATCGTGCATGAAGCTTCTGCATAATCAGCCAAATTAATCTTCTTGGCGGTTCAATTTTGTAATAGCAAAACAAATTTGATGAACCTTCTACAGTAATATTGTTGCACTTTTGCAGCCAGAGCCAACTTTCCTGCCTGTTCATGAGCTATGCCAAGGACAAGTGGAGAGAGAGAGAGAGAGAGAGAGAGAGAGAGAGAAAGAGAGAGAGAGAGAGAGAGAGAGATGGTGATTCGGGTGAAAATTAAAGGAAGTGGACTGGGGGCTCACCTGCATACAACCCAGTGGGGGGGAGGGGAGGAGGGGGGGTGAAAGATTAGAGAGGAGAAAGGGGGTGATAAAAGAGATTGCTCCCCCGGTACATCTGAGCAATTTTTTGAGACAGACGGCCTTTCGATCTGGTATTCCTCTCGTATTTTGCACCCGATATATTATCTCTGTGCGGGCTACTGCTGGACGACTCTGCTTTCCTGCGCCGGTTTCTGTTTTGATTATGTGCTGGCTTTTTCTTACAGCAGTGTGCCTCCGCTACCCTGTTCGAAGCTTTCAACGTCTTTTTGCCTGAGACCACTCGCCCCTGCACTGCCTCACTGTTCCACTGCTCTAGTTGTATCTCGTCATCAACAGCACAGAGCTCGGACTGAGGGCACTGTGCTAGATCTGTCTGAAATCCCGGCACTCGGCTGCGCACTGGTAACCCCTTTCACAACCTCAGACGCTAAGCTCCCCGCTTCGCTGTCTAAACACTTTGCACTAGGATTTTCGGGGATTAGGCTACTCTCACTAGACATAGGCCTTTCCAACAAACCAGAATTCCAGCCTTCTGTCCGGATGCGATTCCTACCCGTGCATGCAGCTTGAAGCATCTCATTCTCAATAACTAAGCTTTCACAGACCGTCAAACTATCTGAGTCACCGGCACTACTATACTCGGTGACAACTTAAGAACGGCACCAAAAGTCGCGGCTGTGCCTTATCACCATAGCCGGATGTTTCTCCGCGCGGCGCAAGTAGAATATTTATGCTCCCCCATACCTTTCCACTGGGAAAAACCTGTTCAAAAATATAGAATATCTGTTTCTCGAAAACCAGCATGTCATATGCCTTGGAGATTTTAATTGTGTATTAAACCAGGATGACAGGATAGGGCCCTCACATAGAGTAGATTACCAAGGACGTGATTTAAACAAGTTAATACTTCATTTTAATTTAATTGACGCACACGTACTCTTTCACGGAACAACAGTGCAGTACACATGGTAACAAGGAAGGACGGAAAGTAGACAAGACAGAGTCTACGTTAGCTCGGTTCTGGCGGACATTGTCACAGAGTGCGAAATAGTGGAAGCTGCAGCATCGCTTCCACAAATCTCGGACCACAGCCCTGTAGGAATTAAAATAGCTAGCAAAGTAAACCCAAGCAATAATCAAGGCTGGCAGCTGGACACTCGCATACTATATGACAGGACATGCAAAGCCAGCCTAAGAAACAGAATAGCAGCGTCAATCGAAGAGAGGCAAGTTAACGACTGGGACTCGTTAAAAGTGGAATGGAAGACCCTCTGCATTGACGAGGGAAAAAAGCTCAGACACAGGCAGTCAGATGAGTTAACAAACATCTTAAAACGAATAAGAATAATAGAGCGAGGCAACCCTGCAACACTACTAATGCAAACCTACCTTAAAGATTTAAAACTGAGACACTCCAAATTAAGCAGGCTTTACTCCACCTCTGCCAATGTTCATAGAGCCAGACAATATCCCAGTGCCAACCCAGAAGTATTGAGGTACGAATGAAACAGACAGCTGAAAGCAGAAGCAAACAGGTCAAACCAAGCAAATCTCACACCAGGGGACATCGACAGGTTCATTTCCTACTTTCAGGAAATGACCTCTAGTGAGACAACCAGAGACATCGGTAGCATTACGTCTAGCCTCTACTTAGCAGGTCTTCCACAATTACCAGATGAGGACTTTGTACACTTAGTCGCTCCGATTACATTAAAAGAACTAACAGAGTCAATGAAGCAACTCCACAAAGGCAAGGCGCCGGGAGTGGATGGATTGCCAGTCGAGTTTTACAGCACATTTTGAGACCTTCTTCGACCCTTCCTATGCGCAGTACTAAATGACGTTCTCACAACGCACACAGTACCCCGCAGTTTTAAACGAGGTAGGATTATCCTAATACCAAAAAATGCCGGTGCTTGGAACGAACCTACAAGCTGGCGCCCCATTACGCTACTGGGGACGGATTACAAATTACTCGCATCAGTACTAACAAGACGACTACAACTTACTTTGCCGGAAGTGATAACATCGTGGCAAGCCTGCTCAGTTACAGACAGGAACTGTCAAACCTTAAACATGTTAAACAGAGACATAATAGAGTACACCAAAACAAGACAGGCTAGAGGCTGGCTCATTTCTTTAGATCAAGCACAGGCATTTGACAGAGTAGAACACAACTACATCTTCGCAACTTTAACAGCCTTCGGATATCCACAACAGTTTATTAATATATTAGTAATCCTTTATGAAAACATGCAGAGTGATCTAGTAGTAAACAAACAGGTAGCAACTAGTCTGAGCGTAACAAGAGGGGTACGACAAGGGTTCCCACTTTCCCCATTACTTTTTGTTTTAGCAATAGAACCGTTCTTAACAAATGTCGAAAATAACTCGCATATCCTAGGCTAACAGCTTCCAGGGAGCCAGACAGTTAAAGTAACGGGGTATGCCGATGATGTTACTTTGTATCTAAGGGACGAAGATAGTTTAGTGCATGCACTTAATTGCTTTGAGGAGTATTCCGAGTTAGCTGATGCAAGACTAAATTGCACAAAAAGTAAAGCCTTAAGCCTAAGTCCATTAGAAAAACAACACATATATGGCATCCCAGTAGTCACACATGTAGAAATCCTCGGAGTTACTTACACGTTAAGCGGGGTATCACTTAAGACATGGCACCAGACACTTAAACAACTCAGGGAGGATGTAAACGAAGCCTTAGCTTACGACTTTCCATACGGGGTTAGAAGGTATCTGGCACTAAATGTTTTTACAGGGGAAGTATGGTATATAGCCGGGACAGCTGCCCTTCCTCGATACATAGCGGTTAAAATTACATCTGAAGTATTGCGCCTGTTCTGGTCAGATAAAACAGCCCTGGTCAAAACCGGGAAACTGGGCCTGCCCAGACAATTCGGGGGGTGGAACATCCCCTCCGTAACCAATTATGCCGTGACCTATGCTTTGAAAAGTGTTCTTAGGGTCCTTGATCTGCAGACGGGGCATCCAGCAAGGCAGCTCTGTGTATACTTCTTGGGAGCGCAAGCTAGGTTATTTCCCCAGCATACTCCGGATGGGCCCAAGGCAACTCAGCCACCCCCCTTTTACGCCAAAGTAATAGCGGCATATAACAAACTAACCACACATAATTCACAAAGAGAAATAGAAGATATGAGGAACATAGAACTGGCTCAGAAATTAGATGAGACGAGTCCTGAAAACCTAGAAGAGAAACAAAAGAACTTTCCCTGGCGCACGCTGATCAATGCAAATGTACCGGGTGAAGCCCAGGACGTAACATGGAAGTATGGGTGGTCAGTCTTGCAGACGAGAACTGTCTTAAGGAGATGGGGTACAACCACAACAGACAAGTGTGTGCACTGTAATCAGAGGGAGACAAATGAACACGCAATGATCCAATGTACTATTACGAGCAATATGAAAGGGAACACAGGAACGCGCCGAAAACACCCTCACACCCAGCTGTAAGTGATACGCAGAGGCCGCCGTCGGAAACAAAGTGGTAAGGGGGATGCTGTTCTAACAACTGTTCCCATTCCCGCCGTTCGTCTTATCAGTTGTCGGACGATACCATATTATCGGTGAAATGACGTAAGCTGCTGCTTTGTAGAAATGCCAGCGTGGTGGGAGTGCCAACAGTTAGTGGAAGAGCGCCCTCCTTTCCCCCTTTGGTTTTCACAGCGCCATCCTCGTATCGCTCCGAGTCTGTTTCGAGGCTGTTTGCCACGCGTTCCTGTGTTCCCTTTCATATTGCTCATAATAGTACAGTCTCCAAAACATTTTGGTTCATAGTGAGTAGGGCATATAGACAACTCCGCATTCGGGACTTCCTGGAGGGCAGACGGTGCCCAAGAAACCCTCTAGCTGTGCTTATCATAACGATTGGTCTTTATGTACTGTGGATAAATAGGTATACTGCTGTCAAGCAATCACGCCCCCGACGTAACCAGTGGAATTTACTGGTCCACATGCACACAAAACTAACCGAAAACCTGGAAGCAGAGCTCTTCTTCTTAGGGGAAGAAGAATTCTTGAGAAAATGGTCTTGTCCTTTCAATGAGGTTCAAAACGGGCGAGTGCACCTGAGTTGCACTCCAATACACGGGTTACGCTTTACGGGCACATAAAGGGAGGCTTATAAAAACGGGTGTGCCTGAGCAGCACTCCAATACATAGGCTACTTTTCAGGGAAATAACGGGAGGCTCATAAAAGTGAGTGCACTTGAGTTGCACTCCAATAACGTACGGGTCAAGTTTACGGGAACATAAGGGGAGGCTTTTAAAAGGCGCAAGCGCCTCGGGCGGGGAGACTTTCCTCCCGCACCTGTGCACATGGCGCCTCACTCTACTACAAAGTGAGCGGGCTCGCAAATGTAATCCGCGTACGTGCGTTTTTACAGGTGTAAGCCATGTGGTGCGGATGTAAACCGCGTGGTTGTGTTGCTACTGCCAAAGGTAGTCCCAATTGCATTCTGTAAACAGAGGTCATGTTCTGAGTATTCAATAAGTTTTGTGGCCCCAAACGGGAAGGTGGGCCAAATAAGTGTATGCGGTACAGTCAACAAACCAATGGTCGGTTTCTTTTGTATTTGTTTTTGCATTTGAATGTTTTGTAGTTGCGTATGTAGCAAGGAAGACCCCCAGTAAATTAAACGTCTTGTGTAAAGGGAGCTGGTGCTTGGGGTGGGAGAGTAGTCCCCCCCTCCCAGGACACAGGCTGTCCTCTCAGTGCACAATTCATGTACCAAGAAGTGTACGTCATTTGCATTCGTGTTCATGCCGTGTTAGTTTTTGACTCATTTCGTATTTGCTTTGTTAATAGCAAGGAGAGATGTCGTCCTGGAATGTAACGGACGGACCGAGTATGTGAACGTGGAAAAGCGTAACCATGATTGTTTTGTACTTGGTTTTGTTACAGGAGAAAAATAAAAATTCCTTTGCTTACTGGGAATATTTCGAACATGGCGTGAGCCGTTCCCGTGATTTTTTGGACCTAATATGCTTATAAACGACTCCAGTGACGACAAACAAACTGCATGAGACAAGGCAGACGATATCACGCATTCATAGCAAACCCCTTTCAAAACGCGCGCGCACTGACGTCACGGGTCCGGCGCTTTGGCAGAGTGATACACTACATTAGGTGGTGCCGTTCTTGAGTTGTAACCATGTTGTAACCGAGTGTAGGCGGCAGCAGCCTGTCATCGCCCGGCAACCTGTCATCTCTAGCGTCTGGCCTGTCGCCGTGCCACATACGGCCGATTCATCGCCTCGCGCTTCGAACACGCCTTTCTCCGCGGTGGGCTGTCTAGAGAAACATTTGTTTTCTTTGTGTTCTTTTTTACTCGCGGCCTCATCATGATCTACGACCTGCGTTCTTTCTATCTCACGTGCGGCGCGTTCACCGCTCTCTTTGCGTCTTTTCTCCTGGGCGCTCTGTCTCGAGTGCCCCTTTTCTTTTTCTATTATTTAGCTTTGGGAATCATCGCCGTGCGCTAGGCGCGTGTCTTTACTGTCACGTGCGGCAGGTTCAACGCTCCCTTCTTGTTCGTAGTAACTATTTTCGACGAGGCGCCGCCTCGCGATTTTTCCAGTTCTATCTTCTTTCGCAATTCTTCTATCTCTGAAGCCAATTTCTCATGCACTTTGCGGCTCTCTTCGTCTATTAATTGGAAAATCTTCTCTTTGTTCAAACTTTGCGTTTGAACCAACATCAACAAGCTTCCCAAATCCATTCTCGCAGCTGGTAACACGCGTGACAGGACCCGATGGAAATGTCCTGTATTGGGATAAATGAATCCTGGCAAGCTCGCCAATTGTTTTTTATTGTCACGTGAATGGATAGTTGGGTTGTCTAGACCAGCTCAGAGAGATGGACGCAGAAAAGCCGTTGACATGTTTGACAGATTGTGTGTGTTGCGTGCGTGCGTGTTGTCACGTGAACGGATGGTGGGGTGGTCTTTACCAGCTCGGAGCAATGGACACAGGGAAGCCGTTGACTTGGTTAACAACATAACACTCAATAATTAAACTACACACAACCGATAAACACTCAAACCTCTACAGTCCCAAAATACAACTCACATACAAACCCCTAACTCAACAGCTCAATGTACAATTCCAATCAAACCCCAAAAGACTCTACAATAAAGTTCTACACCTTTAGTCCAAATTCACTCATTACGTCAAGTCCTACTTCATCTCTTTCTCACTAAAACTCCCTAGTTGTATCCTACGAATATGTCCCTAATGGACTGGCCTACCCCGGTCGTCGGCGCTGACGTGTCGCACCCTTGCGTGGCCGTGACTCGGTGGTAGCCGTCATCTCGCTTCGTCGGTGCCGGCGTTCGATGCGCGCGGTCACTCGTTGGACGGCGTGGGCTCCGCGCGTCTGACTTCTTTCCTCTGCGGCTACTGTTGTGCCAGAGCGCCTGGCCCAAAGGCGTTGCACGAGGCGACGCGCCGACAGCGAGGCTGAGTCACGCCTCTCCCTTTGTCGCTGCGGCGCGGCCGAATCCTGCATCTCGAAACGCTGCGGCGCGGCCGACTCCTGCATCTCGAAACGCTGCGGCGCGGCTGAATCTCTCAGCGGAGAACGACCCAAACAAGGGCATGTCGCTACGCCCGGAGGCGAGGTCACGGAGACGGCGGCGGCATCGCTCTCCCTTTCCCCATTGGCGGCGCAGCTGACTCACCGCTTCGCTACCATTCGTCGGAATTCAAACTTCAGGCAGCGAGAGCCCTGATTGGAGCATTTCGAACTTCTTGGGGCCACAACGAACTTCCCGGGCTATAAAAGAAGTCCGGAGGCTCTCATCGTCGGCTTTCCTCGGCGGCTTCTCTCCGGCACCAGTCTCTTCGGAAGCACCGAGTGAAAAGGGTGCTGTCGCCTTTGTGCGAGTTATGTAACGTTTGCTTACCTTGTACATACTGTATATAAATGTTACTTTAAGTTTTCGTCGGCTCGAGAACTTCTTCGCTCGGCTCTGCGCCGCGTCGATAGCGGACGGAGCAAGGCAACATCGCTACACCGGTGACTGCGCTCGGGTGGCCAGTCGCAACAGCGGAGACAGCGTCGGGATGGCCGATTCCCAACCTCGGTGACGAGCAGGAAGGCGAGTCACAACCTTGGCGACCTCCCTGGGATCGTCATTCCCAACAGTGGTGGCAGCGGTGGGATCGTCATTTCCCAACCTTGGAGGCAACAGTGGGATGCTCATTCCCAACAGTGGATGGCAGCTGCAGGATCGACCGGCAACGGCTACTACCTGGTGTGGTAAGCGCTCGACGTTTTCTCTCAGTTCACCAGACTTCTCTAGCACAGGTTATGGTAGTTTAGAGAAGGGCTGGGTGAAGCACTGTGTATAGCTTTGAGTGTTTCAAGCCTAGAGCAAGTGTTTTGAAACCAAAGCTAGTGCCGAGAGGTAAACAAAAGAGCGTAGAGAATTACTTGCGCGTGCCTTACTAGTAGCTCGATAGTATAGGAGCGGCAAGGGAATTCTAACGCGGGTAAGCAGCAAGAGGCCAGTGCAAACGATGGAGGACCTTAAAGTGAAGGAACTCATCGAAATTTGCGAGGAGCTGGGCCTTGACTTAGGCCGTGCGAAACGAAAGCATGCGATCCTTGAGATCATGCGGAAGGAGAACGTAACGGCTGAGGAGGTCAATGAGGCCAGGGCTGAAATCAAAACGCGCCGTGAGCGCGAGGAGGCCGAAAAGAAAGAGCGCCGTGAGCGCGAGGACGCCGAAAAGAAAGAGCGCCGTGAGCGCGAGGAAGCCGAAAAGAAAGAGCGCCGTGAGCGCGAGCATGCCGAAAGGCAGAAACGGAGAGAGCAAGCCGAAAGGCAGGAACGGAGGGAGGAAGCTGAAAGGCAGGAACGAGAAGCCAAAAGGCAGCTGGAGTGGCTCGAGTTGATGAGGCTAGAGTCGGAGCTCCGGCAGGGTTCGCCGGCGCCTAGCGTGACTTGTCCAACGTTTCAGGCGAGCGGTCCGAGAAGTCAGGACCAACGGCCGCAGTTCGTTGGGGAGAGGTCAGGGCCGGAAGACGGAGCGTCGCAGGGCAAACGCGAAGCGCCCGCACTCGTATCCTTGGACAGAGAAGCGAGCCAAGAGAGCGAGAACGGCGCGGAGGCAGAGACGCAGCTTCGAAATAAAGATTTCGAAACGCGCGCACAGTCAGCGAGCAGTGGCCAGTGCATGGCACTTACGAGTTCGCCAGCGGGGAAGCTCTCGGAGAATGTTGATTCTTCCCCAGCGAGCGAGACGCGAAAGGACGCCGAGCAACGTAGCTCGAACTGCGAGCCGAACGAAAACTGTCGCGGTAGGTTAATCGAACCGCCAGCGGCTGAGGCGGGTTCCGTGAAACCCTTCGGTGGAGAAACGGAGCCGGGCGACACGAAGAGTACGTTGTCACCAGTTTCCGATCAGCCGTTACGCGAAAACGAGCTCAAGGTCGAAGCGCTGCCGACAGGGCCGACAGAGAAATCCGGTGAGCTCGTAGCGAGTGACGTTGACAGAGACCGTACCGCCGTCTCGGAGAGCAAGGGCGTACCTGAAGTAGATAACGCACTTGCTGAGACGTCCGATAGAGGGCCGTACGAGTCCGCTGATCGCGTTCATGTGTCGGTCTCAGGTTCAACGATCTCGGCAGAACGCTCAGAATCAGAGGAGGCCTCAGAGACGGCTTCCAACAGGATCGCGCTCAGTGCGCGAGATAGCGAGGTTTCGCAGGAAAGTTTGGACAGCGAGGCTAGCCAGACGAGGCCGCTAGAGCCCCCGGAAACAGAAAGCGTTCCTTCGGGTGCGAGCTCTAGCTCTGGCGATGTGGTGGCTAAGCCTGCAAGCGGGTCACTAGAGACGAGCGAGCAACGAAGGCCGAGCGGCGAGCGGACCGAAAGGTCTGGCAGTAGCTTAGTGGAGCCGCCGACGGTCGAAGCGGGTTGCGTCATCCCCATCGGCAGGGAAACCCATGTGGCCGCGCGTTGCGAGGCGAACTCTCCGTTGTCCCCAGTTCTCGATGGCTTGCTTGAAAGCAAGGTGGGGCACTTTCACCCGCATTCCAAGCCAGTGGAACGAAGGCGCTCAGGGCGAAAGCGGGAGTTGAGAGCTTTCTGCTATGAGCAGAAACGCGATAGCGAGGCATGCGTGCTTGCCGCTATGTTGGCCTTGAAGTCAGCTCCGCACGCGATTACGAGCGTCAGCTTTGCGAGGCTTGTATATGACCGCGGAAAGAGAACGCGTTTCGAATAACGAAACTAGCCTGTGGGGAAGAGATAGTTGTAACGCAGCGTTCGTTTCCCGTTCGGACAGTCCGTCCCGTCATGTTCAGCTTCGGACTGAAACACGAGCCGTATTGCTTCTCCAAACTAACGGATCGGTGTTTCGTGGCCTGTCAGAGTACGCTCTGGTTTGGATCATGTAGATCACTTACGAGTCGTGCTGAGCAGGCTCAAAGCAGGCCTACAGTCAAACAGTCGAAGTGTCACATAGGATACGCCGAAGTGACGTATCTAGCGGTGGCGGTGGTAGCGCGGCCGACGCAGACCGTCCGAAATCGAAGTAGGCGTAGTCGTGAACTATCGCCGACCAGCGACGAAGTCAGAGGTAAGGACTTTTCGGGTTTGACTGGATATGGCTAGATTTAGGGAAGAGATTACTCCACACTGGCTAGTCCTTTAACTGACGCTCTCAGAAGAGCCAGTTAAGGTGGAAAGGGCACAGAGAAGGAGGACGCGTTTAAGCTCTGACACGAGCCTTGAGCGAGGAGCCAGTTCTAACGGTCCCCGGCTTTTCGAAAGGTTCGTTATTCAGTGCGATCGAGCGATCGTGGCATGGAAGCTGTACTATGCCAAGAGGATGCGAACGGCCGGGAACGACCCGTTTTGTACTTCAGCCGCAAGCTAACTTGCAAGGAAGAGGCTTACAGTACTTCCGGAAAGGAATGTGGCTGCGTCGTGTGGGCAGTGCAGAAGTTTCCGTGCTCTGTAGCCGGTAACGCGAACGCACTAAGCCGGGCGTTCTTAGTGCTACGTTCATCCTCCCCGTGTCTTTCATTTCGCCTCTTCGTGAGCAGCTTTTATCTTAGCAGGTAGATGGGAGCAAAATTATTGCCCTCATTTGCTGCCTCAGTTGATTTTTCCGCACCGCGTGATGTCAAGTAATCAACCTTAGTAATCATTTAATGTCGTGTGTTACGTTTGACACTTAGTGTGAGTTCTTATTTTAAGAGTTTTACGTCCCGCATGGGTCTCTTGGTGTAGAGGGTCCAAATTGGGGATAGACACTTAGCTAGGAGAGTTTGTCACGCTTTGGAGTCTGGTGTTCTGACGGAGGACAGAGGGTGCTTGCTTGCGCTGGGTGTTGCCTGTTGTCGGTCGGTTCTTTGCAAGCTCCAGAACGATGAGCAACCGGTGCTGAGGACAGACCGGAAGAGCCGGACGAAGCTGGTCGAGACACCTGGGCAGCACGGCGAGGTACCTGTGATCCGGACCTGGCAGCTGGTACCTGTTCAAGGAGAGGAACTTCGTGGAGCCGCCCTTTTCCTGGGGCCCTGGAGGTGTACCTGGATGAGCCTGGCGAACGAGCGCGCCCAGCATCCGAGCCACGTGGAGGCAGCTCGTCTTCACGGCGCATTGTCTGGCGGCGGGGGTGCTGTTGTGCCAGAGCGCCTGGCCCAAAGGCGTTGCACGAGGCGACGCGCCGACAGCGAGGCTGAGTCACGCCTCTCCCTTTGTCGCTGCAGCGCGGCCGAATCCTGCATCTCGAAACGCTGCGGCGCGGCCGACTCCTGCATCTCGAAACGCTGCGGCGCGGCCGAATCTCTCAGCGGAGAACGACCCAAACAAGGGCATGTCGCTACGCCCGGAGGCGAGGTCATGGAGACGGCGGCGGCATCGCTCTCCCTTTCCCCATTGGCGGCGCAGCTGACTCACCGCTTCGCTACCATTCGTCGGAATTCAAACTTCAGGCAGCGAGAGCCCTGATTGGAGCATTTCGAACTTCTTGGGGCCACAACTAACTTCCCGGGCTATAAAAGAAGTCCGGAGGCTCTCATCGTCGGCTTTCCTCGGCGGCTTCTCTGCGGCACCAGTCTCTTCGGAAGCACCGAGTGAAAAGGGTGCTGTCGCCTTTGTGCGAGTTATGTAACGTTTGCTTACCTTGTACATACTGTATATAAATGTTACTTTAAGTTTTCGTCGGCTCGAGAACTTCTTCGCTCGGCTCTGCGCCGCGTCGATAGCGGACGGAGCAAGGCAACATCGCTACACCGGTGACTGCGCTCGGGTGGCCAGTCGCAACAGCGGAGACAGCGTCGGGATGGCCGATTCCCAACCTCGGTGACGAGCAGGAAGGCGAGTCACAACCTTGGCGACCGCCCTGGGATCGTCATTCCCAACAGTGGTGGCAGCGGTGGGATCGTCATTTCCCAACCTTGGAGGCAACAGTGGGATGCTCATTCCCAACACTACCCACTGGTGGCCGCCCTCGCTGGAGGTCCTCGATGCCGGCGTTCGACGCGCGCGGTCATCCCTTCGGCGGCGCGTTTCCTCGGTGGCTACCCCCTGGTAGCCGCTGCCGCTGGAGGTCTCAGGTAGGCTTGGCACGAACGCCGCCTTTCGGGGTCGTCTCATGGATGCTGGCCTCTGGTGCCCGACCGATGCCGCTGGGGCCACGAAGACACAGGTTCGTGGTGCACCGAGGATGACGGTGCCGATGCGCAGTCGGCCCGCTCCCGCCCAGGCTCAGATGGCGTGGTCGATGGCCTGGCCGCGTCCCGCTGGCTCGTTCGTTGAAGCGCACGTGCTCCGGCCGCCTCCTGGTTGTCTTCTGTTTCTTGCCTCCCCACTCTCTTCGTGCGCCCGCTTTTATACCTCCGGGCTCTCCCGTGGCGCACTCCCATTGGCTTCTCGCCTCTGCTATGTCCTTATATGGCCATCTCGCCACTTGTCCCCTGCGTGGCCTCCCCTGATTGGCCGAACAGTGTGCTGCCACCTTTTCCCAGGATTCCTTGGTGCGTCGGCGCTGGCGCTTGCTGATTGGCGCGTTCATGGCGCGCACTTCAAAATTCTCGTTCTTTTGTTCTTCCCTTCTATTTTTCGGGGTTTTCATGCATCCCATCTCGGGGGGTGCCCTGACACATGACACGTGTGTGTGTTAGTATGCGTGTGCGTACGTGTGCATGTGTGTGTCCAATGACCCCCATTCTCCCCGTTTTTTCCTATCAACTTTCGACGTGAACGCGTCTCGCGATGGCGCGTGCGGGCACATGACGGTGCAGTTTAGGATTAAGCTCCGGCTTTGCTCTGTGCAAGGCTGGCGCCGATTACGGAGGGGAACGGGGGAAAGAGGGAGGGAGGGGGTGCCAGCCATTTCGTTTCCATGAGGGGGTCGGCGCTAAAGTCAAGCGGTTACGTGCTAGCGCGACCGCACGGCGCCGCCTCTCTCCCCCGCCTTGTCTCTGTCAAGCCCTCAAGGCCAAGCCTGCCGTTTCGATCCTTTCGTGGCGGTGTTTTGCTGGGGCCGAGTTCTCTAAAACGACGGGGCGTCGCTTTGAAACGACGGGGTGGCGCCATGCAAATGCATGTGTTCTGGGGTTGTGGCCGTCGCTTTGAGGAAGGTGGGCACACAGTGAGAGCCGCAGAAAAGCACTGCGGCAAGGGCGCGAAGCGACAAGTGAAACGATGGGGGGGCAGTGGGCGTCGCTTCGCGCCCTTGCCACAGTGCTTTTCTGCGGCTCTCACTGTGTGCCCACCTTCCTCAAAGCGACGGCCACAACCCCAGAACACATGCATTCGCATGGCGCCACCCCGTCGTTTCAAAGCGACGCCCGTTTTTTAGAGAACTCGGCCCTGGATACCTCTCGGTGCCTTTCATGCCGAAAAATTATCGGCTCACGTTGGCGTTCAAAGCCGGCGAGTTGCTCTGGTAACGCCTGCAGAGGGCGCTACCGCCGCTATCAGCCGATTTCGAAGCTTGTCAAAGAGGAATCGGTGGTGGCGAGGGGAATAATAGTTGTGAAAGCGGTGTCAGCAGTGGCGAGGAGTAGAGGACAAATTGGGCTCGCATTATTGTGGGCTGCGTTTTAGGTTATACGGTACGCAAAATTAGAGAAAACTCGCTAACCAAGGGGACAGTAGAAACGCAGCTATCAACTTATTTATTACAAGTGCAATATTTGCATAGACATCACGAGGGACAGCAAGATGCCTCAATAACAAGCTTCAAGAACACCGCTACACATGCCAGCAAACAACCCCCTCAGGCAATCTGTAGCTGCACTGCATTATTGAGAGAGCAGCCCAGTGTTTGAAATTACTTCAGTGATGGCAAAATAACAGGTCAACCACACGCGAAATTTCGGAAGTCTTTCACATATCAAGCGAGCAGAGCGCATGCGTGAGCTCATGCTCGGTCATGCTGACCGCGCTTGAATTAGACTTACTAAAAAGCAGCTTAGAGAGAGTCGAAAAAAGGAAGTAAATTTAAAAGCGCCCAGTACGCGGGTTCGATTCCCGGCCGCGACATCCACTTTTCTGGCGGACGCGGAAAGCAAAAACGCCTGTTTTTTTCGAGATTTAGGTGCACGCTAAGGATCTGGAAGTGGTCAAAACTAATCCGGAGCCCCCCACTATGGCGCGCCTAATACCCTGTGTAGTTTCGGCGTGTTAAACCCCATAAATCAAAAGCGTCACGCATAGAATACTCTGCTACTCAAAAATTAAACAAAAGAAAAGTGCCTCTTACCAGCTTACAATGCTTTGCCGCCTATCACCAGTGAGTTATAGCGAAAAGTTTTCCCACCCTTGCCCCCCCCCCCTATCTTGCATCATTTCGGACGTGTTTGGTCTCCAAGTAAATATTGTACTTCTAATAAATCAAATTATAGTTGCGCTCGCACTGTCCACTTCGTGTGTTTTAATTTTTTGTACCATGCAACCTAAAGCGCACTCAACAAAACGAAGCTGAAATTCATTTTATATATAGAGGGCGCAATAATTGGCCTATCAAAGTGGCAGACGCCACTGCCTGGACTCTACCGTTAGAGCTAAAAGGTTGTCGCCACAGAGAAATATTTGTGAGCTGTTGCGCTTAGCAGCCGCATTGCCGCTTTGGTAGGTTACATGTTACTTTGTTTAGCAGCCGCATTGCCGCTTTGGTAGGTTACATGTTACTTTGTTTTTCATCAAAAAAATGCGTCATAGTTATCATCAAAACGTTGCCTCAATCATCAAAATACGGCGTTATAGTTACTTCATCCATTTACCGCACACGTGAGCTGGCGCTTTACAAGGAACGCCCGGCGTCGTCCACGCTTGGCCGTGACGCTGGCAAAAAAAATTCCAAGAAAACAGTTCATGTGCGCCCGCCCCTCAAGGGGTAGCACAAGACAGCTCGCTATACAGACGCCCAGTTCACGAAGTTTGGAACTCCAGGCCGCCCTGGACCCCTGCCCCAAGTGTCGGAGCGCCCCCGGCATCGACGGGGTTACGTACCAGATGCTGCGAAACCTGGACGACACCCCGCGGAGGCCTCTCCTGCGCCTCTTTAACCGAGTGTGGAGGGCGGGTGTCCTTCCAGCATCCTGGCTGGTGGGACTGGTATCACCCATCCTGAAGGTGGGCAAGCCACCCATTGAGCCAGCATCCTACCAGCCAGTGTCTCTCACGTCGGCGGCCGGCAAGCCCATGGAAAGCACCATCCTGGCCCACCGGCAGTGGATAGCTGACCAGCGTGGCGTCTTCCTGGAGCAGCAGAGTGACTTCAGGCGACACCGCAGTACTGATTCACTGGGTGACGTCGTCTCCATGCTGGAGCAGGCGCGCCACGACAAGGAGGTGGCCGACCTCGTCTTCCCTGACATCAGCGCGGCGTTCGACTCTGTCACGCACACCACCATCCTGGAATTCTAGGACAGCATGGGCGCCATGGCGCACCTTTAGAAGCTATGTACATGCGTTTCTGGCTGGCCGGACCCTTCTGGTAAAGGTCGGCCGGGCGACCCAGTAGCCCACGAGACGTCCGCTCTGGGGTGCCCTAGGGGAGCGTGCTGGGCTCGTTCCTGTTCAACTTGGTGCTGGCTCCCTTGCCAGACTGCTTCCCTGTGTGCTCCGGAAACCAGTGGGAATTGCAGTTTAAGCGGGCGACGTCGCCATCTGGACGCACGGGCCAACAAGACAGCTATCCAAGGTGAAGGCGTGCCTCCAGGAGGTGCTGGGGGCGGTCGCAGACTTCCTGAGAAGCCGTGGCCTGCAGGCGTGCGAGGCCAAGACAAAGGCCATGATGTAGCCCCCACGTGGCTACCAGGCACGCAGGACAACACCCCCCTTAGCCTGATCGGCCAATGCCTCAGGGTCAAGTACCTGGGACTCCTCATTGACTGCCGGCTGACCTGTATACCAGCGGTGAGGGCACTCAGCAGCGCACGGTGGGAGTCCGGCGGGGCGTGCAGAGGCTGCTGGCATGAGGCCAGGGCTGCTCGCACTCCGTGGTCCTGCGAGTGCTTCATGGAATGGCGCCCTGGGCCTTCCTGTATGCCTGCCACTGGTACACCTGCAGCCACTGTGGTGGAAGAAGCTGGAGATGGACCAGTGCCCGGCCATATAAGCCTCTGCCTGGGCCTTCCGAGCACGTTCCCGGTTGCGGCTACCTACACAGAGGCCGGCACCTGGACCATCCAGATGCGGCCCTGTAAAAGGGGCTGCACCACATTCACTAGCTCCATAGCACACTGGACGGGGCAGCCCTTCTGCAGCGCTACCGCTGCTGCCCCTACTCGCAGATGGGCATTCTCGCGTCCATCAACGAGGGTCACGTTGAGCTGCCGCAGCGTCCCCCCTCAAGAAACCACCACCTAGTACCGGGCGAGCTCTTCGCATCAGCACCACGCTCCCGGGTATTCGCAGCAAGCGGTCAACACCAAGCCAGGCTATCCATCAGGAGGTTGCTGCCCTGCTGCAGGACGAGACCGCCGCCCTCCTGCAGCTCTACACAGACCGCTTCCTGCAACCGTCCATGGGCAGAGCTGGAGCCGCCTGCACGGCAATGGAGCTCGGCACCGGTCGTGTGTGCCGCCTGCCCTCCCCCACCTCCTCCACCCATGTAGAGCTGGCCGGGCTGCATCTTGCTGCAGACCTGCTCGTGGAGAACGGCAACCAGATTCAGGGGGCCGTCATCTTCACCGACTCCCGGCCCGCTCTCTTGCGACTGCGAGCGGCGGTCCAGCAGTCGAGCTCTAGCGGGTACGTGGAGCGGTCGCTGGCGGCGAAGCTTCACCTGGTGGAGTCCCGCGGTTGTGACCTGTTACACTGGTTGCCATCTCATGTCGGTATCACCTGCAATGAGGTGGCTGACGACCTGGCCAGAGGTGCTGCTCGCCATAATGGGGTCCCTGCCTCCAGCGACCTGAGGCCCTTCGACGCCGCACAACCCTTCCTGGCGCGGGAGGTGGAGACAACGCACCGCACCCTAGAGTCATCAGCAGCCAAGCTCGACAGGTTTTGCCAGGCCGCATCAGCAGGGATGCCCGCTCTATACTCCGCATGCTGCTCGATTTCTGCAACGTGGCAGCCCGCTAGCACCGACAAGGCCACCGGTCGTCGCCCGCATGTGCTGACTTCCCAGAGGCCGAGACGCTGGAGCACCTGCTCTGCTCCTGCCGCCAGCACGATGCCCCGCGAGCAGAGCTTCGGGCCGCACTCCAGCGTCTCGGGCTGCCCAGCCACACCCTGATGAACCTTCTTTTCCCGGCGCGCCCCAAATCCATGCGGCGGGAAGCAGTTCGGCTTGTCCAGGCCTTCCTCCAGGAGACCAACCTCATCCAACGGCTGTAGACCAATGCCTGCCGGCCAGCCTTACGCGGTCCTTATCTCTTTCTTTCCTCTTTCTCTGTCCCCATTTGTTCCCACCGATCCCCTTTCATTCCCCTTCTCCCCTTCCCCTGGAGTGGGTTGTATGCTGGTGAACTCCCCAATAAGTTCAAAATATCCGCAGTCCACTTCTCTTCCACTTGATGTATCAATAAAGCACTCACTCACTCGGTTACTACCTGTGGACAAAACGACGCGGGTCCGCCAGTCATGCATGAAGATGACAATGATATAAATGGATATGACAATGACTACTACTACCACAACAGTGAAAAGCGACGATACAACAGATAAATAAACAATTTCAAACCTAATGCAATGCGTTGTGGTTCTTACTTAGAAAGACAGTGCTAAAATAAAAAGAAATCATCCAGGTTCGTTGTGGTTCAAGCCTTGCGCGACTTAGGGCAAGCTTCACCATTTTTTATGTAAATTTTTCTATTCCTCACTAATGGCGTCGTCGTCTGTGTAAAAACACTGTAGGAAAGCCAACTTTACACAGTGGGTTTCCGAGAACGATGATAATGATAAGCGAAGGCACATCAAGCGCCTCAAGAAAAACATTTCCCGTGATGAGAATTGAACCTGGCAATCCCACGATATGAAGCTGACGTTTATCCGATTGCGCGATTCCGACACGTTGAATCAGTTTGAACTTTAAACTGTGACTTTGACTCAAGTTGCACGGGAGAAAGATTCGCGTTTTAATTCTTGAATAGAGGTTTTTTCTCAGTTGGATGAAGTTGCTTGGAGTTAATGATTGTTTTGGTGCATTCCTCATAGCCAGTGTGAAGGTTCTCACCTAAAACACCCACATTTTCCTCGATTCACGTAACGGCATCATTGTGGTGTCGGTGTCTATAGGGCCGCATTGAAGGTTTCCACAAAATGGAACGATTCAAGGGGTTTACAAACAAAGCGAAGTTAAAACTCCCGTGCTGCAAAGAAACAAAGTGATTTTGATTGTGAATTAGTGGTGGTTGTAAGTGAGCATGATAGGGGAATGGGAGTGGCGAGTGCGGGTGAGTGGAGGAAGCGAGTGGTGATTGCGAGTGAGTGTGAGTGGCCATATCAAGTGGTGAGTGCGAGTGCGAAGCAGTGTAAGTGGCAAATGCGAGTGCTGAGCGTGAGTGCAAGTGGTGACGACGAGTGGTGAGCGTGAGCACGAGTGAGTGCGAATGGTGAGGGCGGAGTGGTGAGCGTGAGTGCGAGTGATGAGAGCTGAGTGGTGAGCGTGATCGTGAGTGAGTGCGAGTGGTGGAGACCAGTGGGGAGCGTGATTGCAAGTGAGTGCGTTAGGATAAATATATTTTTGAGTGAGTTTTAGTGAGTGGCATCCAGTTTTGGCGAGCTATGATGGCCATGCAAACTGTGTGTGAGCCACGTCGGCCGGACAACGGTGTGTGGCGGGAGCGGAACTGCGAACGAAGAAATCCGCACTTCAGAAAGCATGATTATTTTTCCCTCGTCATAAAGTTCTGTCGCATTTAGCAAGAGCAATCGTTCTAGGTGACCGCGTAATGCGACTTTTCTACCGGGCAGACAGTACGAAATGGATCGTCCTCGTAAAATCATGTTGAAAATTTCGCTTCTTCGCCGATGGGGCACCTTGTTTTCATTTCAGGTGCGCCAAAAACCCCGTCCTTGCTTCTAATACGCATACCTTCGCGCGCCTGTTGCTCCGAAGCGTGCAGCAAAGTCGTATACCCTTTGCAAAAAAAGTATTCCACGAAAAGTTATCCTTACGCTCGTATTTCAAAGAACTAAGTCAAAGAACTACAACAGATGAACAACACCCTTCGTCTCCAGCACCGCGGAAGGCCTGAGGATGCATGTGGAGTCACATTTACCAAGCCGGCATCGTCGTAAGAAACCAAAACAAACATGCGGTTGATCAACCTGCGCTACCGCCGCACCTCTACGCTGCCTCGCCGAAAGTGCGTTGCAGTTAAGCGGACTTACCGCCCGCTGTCTTGGGCCATGTGCACGGTGGGTGCTCAATATAAAATTATTTTCACGTGTAAAACAGTACTCCAATTAAACTTCCTGAAATAAGTCCCCTTTGTACGCCCTTTCAAATGAGCCGGCCTGAGCCCGTATTTTTACATGAACCGCCACACAGCGCGGTAAGCGTCTGAACATGAGCAATTTTGCAAATTTTCAGTTAATTTCTTCATTGCACTAAAACTAGCAGCTTCCCGGGTTTCATATATTTCTTCCGCACTTACCGTTAACAATATAAACAATGTGTATAGCTTAATTGTCTCTACATAAGTTTCAATAGCTGTAAAAAATGTGTAAAAATTGCTGAGAAACGCTACTGTGCTTCACCGCTAATTCTTTTGAACAGCGCAAGTAGACGAGGACGAGAAGTGGACAGGACACAGCGCTTCTGTCCACTTCTCGTCCTCGTCTACTTGCGCTGTTCAAAAGAATGTCGTACCAACACGCCCAAGCTTATACCTTAGTTCACCGCTAAGCCTATTTTAAAACGCACTAGTAACGGTCAATGCCGTGTAGCAAGGAAGCGCGCTTCTTTTTCTATCACCTGTAATTATTTCGCGGCGCTCGGTAAATTATTTTACTTTGGGGAATTTTTTTTTTCGCAACGTAGGTTTTTGTCACCGCGGCGAATTTCAAATGTCTGTAAGAGACAGAAAAAAATTTTCCCGCCAAAACTCGGCAATCAACAGCGGACGCAGGTGATCAACCATGAATTTTTATTGCGTAATCGGAGACGGTTGAGCGAACTCTCCGGGTCGTTTGGCGTGGAATGACCCTGAAGGGTTCCTGGAGTGACGTTTTGGCCGGTGTGTTCCCCGCCTAAACACACGAGCACCTTGCAGGGCTTCAGGAGCGACGTCAGTGGCCGGTGCCGTCTTTCCTCTCTAAGTAAAGCCGTAGACTGGGCTAGTTGTTCACTCCTCTCAAAGCACGCGCACATTGCCGGTCGCCCCTTTAAAGGAGCCATGAAGACAAAATAAAAGTTGTGTTTATTAGAAAGACTGCATAGTCCCGATAACAATGATACCAATATCGTCGCAATCTTCAAACAAATAACGGAGATATTAAAGAAAACGTGTGAAGCACTCGCGACCCCCTAGCCAATGTCCCGCAACTTTTCTATGACGTCACGGAACCTTGTTTGTGCGATTGGCGGCCACCTAACTGACCCGTCGCGACGACACATGACTGGACGTCTGTTGTGGGGCCTCTAGTTCCATTTGACCGCATCACTTGAATGCTAACGCGCAGTTAATGCACTGAAAATTATGTTTTATTGGTGGCCCGTATAACGTCATTCTTGCTCATAACACGTCACTGTGGCGCAAAATTTGAAAGTTCTTAAATACTTCTTGCTTTTTCTTCGTTGAAAAAACGTCTTTTGTGGCTGTAATGGAGCTGAGTGAGATACTGAATCCCAGTTCTTTCAGATTAAACGAAGTTATATTTTCTCTTCATGGCTCCTTTAAGCGGGGCGGGGGGGAGTGGGGAGGGGGGGGGGAGAGTGCACGCGCTTGATAGAATGCTTACAGAAAAAGGCTGTCACTCTTGTTTAATCGAAAACTATATCCCGAAGCAAACCGAGTTCAATATGTTTTTCATGTTTACGTAGTTCACCGTGTAGCTGTAGTAATATTGTGGAATTCTCGTCTGCTGCCTATGCATGGGCTTCTACGAGAGGAAAACGGTTAGCCTTGTGTTTTGCGCAAACACAAGTCCTTCCAGGTTGGCGCAGTTCGGACAATTCCTGCTACCGGCAAGGCGCGTACGCTGATCAGCAATGCTTCAACAACACAGCGGTTTATTCGCGCCGCTGACAAAAATTGATGTCGGATTGTAGAAAACCGACGCCAGGGACGAAGAGCGGGTGCTCCTTCCCGAGTATAGGCGGTGGTACGCTCACGACGGCCGCCCTCAACTGGGGTACCCGCAGGTGCTCTCGTCAGGAACCATGTCTGGAGACGGATGCCACAGACGACCTCCTAAGACCCGGGGATCCTTGCAGAAGGCCCAAGCGTGGCAGGGTCCCGTCCCGTCCGGTGCAGTCGTCAGCAGCGGAAGAAAACAGTCCCCGGGCTGGCGCTAGTTATAAAGAATTGTCTGGGCCAGAGCGCATATTTCTGCGCAGGGGTAATCGCGTGGCCCCTTCCTGGCGTGCGCTGCTTCGACACTCGCATGTAAACACACGCACGTGTCCAAGCGTAAACTGGCAGTGTGGGTTCCGACAAGGTTTCGTCCTGCTAATTAGCTAATAAGTATGCTTAATCGTAAATAACAAAAAAAAACGTGTTTCGCTTCGATCACTTCATGGCTTGCGGACTTTTCGCTTGCCACCCTTCCTCGCAGATAAGTGGAAGGGCAGCGTATTTTTTAAGCGTTATTCCTACTTTAGACTCGGCGGCCACAAAGTCACGGCTGGGCTAAAACGGAGGTCTGCGCACAAACGCGTGCGCGCCGCCGCTCTAGCCCGGCCGTGATAAAGTAAGGCAAAAGCAAAAAAAAATCCCCCCACCTCCCCGAAGGGGATCGTGCGGAAATGCGAATGCATTGGGTGCACCGAATTCTTCTTTGCGGTATCGTTGCCGCGAGGGATTCGACTTCACCGACTTCCATCGCTATCAAGGCGCCAGTCGGCAAGCAATCACGAAGAGAGGCGCGCGCTCCCTGCATTTATATGCGCAGCGAGCGGAGAGGGGTACGCGGAGAGGAGAGAGAGACCCGCGCCAGCCCGCGCGCGAGCTCTCTCTCCGCCCCGAGCTCCGCGATGCGAGCGCCCTCACACGCCGAGCGCGCTCCTCCTCTCCACTCACTCTCCGCTACTCCGCCCGAGCTCCGCGATGCGAGCGCCCTCACACGCCGAGCGCGCTCCTCCTCTCCCCTTGCCCTCCGCTACTCCGCACCTGCTCCGGTTGCTAGGCGCGCGCCACAGCTGTTGCTAGGCGCACGCCGCTCAACGACGCAAGACAACCTGCGGCTAAGAAATGCATTCGCATTTAAAAACCATAATTTAACGTGTAGAGCACCGATCAGGCGAGAGAGACGGCACCAGACGTGTTGCCGCAACAGGAACTTGATTTTCTCTGCGCGTGGCTTGGACCCATCACCAACGTCGTCTACGCTCCATCATCATCAACATCAACAACCCAGGAGCAGTCCGAGCCACGCGGTGGATGGTGATGATGATGATGCCGCTACAAACAAAACTGGCCGCGTACTGCTTGCTTCATTGCAAAAGCCGTGGGAAGACGACCCCGCACGTCACTCCGCTCCCACCCGTCACGCTATTCCATATTCAATGTAATTCAATTTTCCCGCCTGATGATAATGATGACTAGTGGCTTTCCCTTTGAATCGGGACATCGGTTCTCAGCAACCGACTTTACTGTTTTATTCCACTTACTTCCCGTACTCTTAGCTAACCTAATATATTTGCCTCCCCACAGCTCCCCAACCCCCGTTTTAAACTCATCGCTCGCGCCTCAATCTTTTTCTTCCCCCTCTGTTCAAAACTCTCATCCGTATCACTACTCCCCCTACGTACCCATCCCTTCCCTACTTTTCCTCCACCAACATTCCAGTCGCCTCTTCGTCACCTGTATGGCCCTAAAGTTGAGGCGCCCCCTCACCCCAAACCCTAAAGCCTCCGCGAGCGTTGTTTTCCCATCGCCCCACGGCGATGTGCCTTCGCGTGGTGTCGATGATGATGATGATGAAGAAGATTACAGTCAAACCCGGCTATAACGAACCCGGATAGAGCGAATTATGCTATATATCGAACAAAAATAATTCAGTTACGGAAATACATGGGAAACATATTCCTTATAACGAAGTTCACATCCGATATATCGAACTCTGCACGCCTAGAATGGCCGCCGAAATGCATGGTCTCGGAGCGGCGATTGAGATGTGGATTGGCCGCGACCACGGAGCAAGAGCCGCGACTGAGACATTGCGCCTCGAAGGGAGCGACGTGATGTCCGACACTTTCCGTAACTGTTTCCGACGCGCGCGACTCACGATGGAACCCGCCCAGGCAGTGAGTCCGGTCGAAGACCGGCAGCATTGGTGAACTGTGGGAAGAGCTCGCCAATGTTCCCGATGATGTCCCGAGTGAAAGCCGTCCGACGCTGATAATGAAGCGCTTTCCGCAGTCGATGTGCTCCGACTTTGGAGGACGCGGACTCGAACTGGTGCAAACAATTTTTCGTGTAGAGAATGCTATGCTAGTTGAAGCCGCCAAAACGAAAGGGAGAAGAAAAATCACCGCTTTTTTTTTTTGCAAAGTAGGCAATTGGAGCCGAAAGTAGCTTTATCACTTGCAATATATGGATTATTTTGGGTATGGTAATGGCTACTTTACTGTGTTCATTTCTGCATGCGGGGATGGTGGAGTTGGGGAGGGGGGAGTGGGGGGGCTTCCGCGGATCGCGAACTCGTAACAATAAGCTCGTTATAGGCAGGCTTGGCTATATCGAACTATTGGATATATCGAAATAATCGCGGTGCATATTGCAGTTCGCTATAGACGGGTTTGACTGTAGTGACCTTCCCTTTGAATCGGGACGTCGGTTGTCAGCAACCGACTTGACTGTTTTATTCCTTTTATTGATAATGGTATCCCCTATAAATGTAACAAGCTAATGACGTGTCATCTTATCAAAGAAACTAATATATCTATGTTTAATATTGTTCGTTCAATTCTAGCGCTGCTGTTAGGGCAGGCCCAAAGCACTTCTTTCTGCCAGATGTGGTAGCTGTCCTAGGCCATATTCCCCTCTGCGCTTTTCGGCCACCAGCATTCTAATGTTCTTTTAGTCGTTGCGACTGCCTTGAAGTCAACTGCTTCTGTGCTACCCTTAAAACCTAGAGCTTCTGGAAGCCCAATATTTCCTTCATGTAGATTTGGATGGATACCCTCACATTCTAACACAATGTGCCGCATAGCTTTTGTTTCTTTTCCGCAGACCACGCGTACCCATCGTTTGGCGCATACTTCCCCACAAAGCTCTTAGTTGTTAGGCATCCTGCTCTAGCCTCAAAAAGCAAAGCACTGCCCTTCGAATTACCGTAGAAATTTAGAGGCGAAGCCCCTTAGTTGCTGGGGCTGTTGGCGTCTCCTGTCGTTGTCGTCGTAATCGTCGTCTCATGTAGTGACGGTAGTATAACACCGGGAAACTCGTTTATGCCTCGCGCTAGAACGGAACGCGCACTAAAAAAGCACTGGGACACTCGTTTACGCCACGCGCTGGAGCGCTTCGTAACGGGTACTGAAAAATTGTCCGCGTATCTGCTCCTTTCGTTGCAAATGTAGACGCAAGACGATATTCGACTGGCGCCCCTGGCAAGTAAATGCATCCTTTCTCTTTCCCGCTCAATTTTCATGCTGTACCTCCCGTCTCAACCTTTCGTTGCTGCCGCCGTTTGATTTTGTCCGATTCCGCCAGGTAGCGCTGGCAACAGAAGGCGACGGTTTCGGCAGTTGAGGTAGTATTTTATTTGCTATCGCAAAAAAGCGAGCATCCGTAATTTTTTTTAAATAAAGGAACACTGCAAATATCATTCATGTATCGGTTTTCTGCCTTATATTTGCGCAATGTTTTGTTCTTGTTCAACAATGTTGACAAGTATGAACATTAACACCGGACTAAGACATATAGATTTGGCTGTGAGTATATAAGACTATTGCGCAGCATCAGTTTTGCTTCGGACGGCTGGCTGAATCAAGGGACACACAGACAGACAGACGAAAATTTTCCAGTTCAAGTAGCCCAAGAAAGACAATCGTCTTTAAAAAACACCCTGGCACTCGTTTACGCCTCGCGCTTGAGCGCTTTGTAACGCGTACAAAAAAAAAAAAAAAAACTCCGGGACACTCCTTTATGCCTCGCACTCGAGAGCTTCGGGATTCAAAGACAGAATACTTTTATAGCAAAGCTGTATACCTCTACCCCCCAAGCGGTTTCATATCCTTTGGCAAAAACGCCAAGCTGCCAAGGTATTAATACACTTGCACACGCATGCTTCGCCCTTAACCGGGTTTCACGTTAGTAGAGATATGGCCTGGTATTTCTTTTAAGTGTGAATACACTTTATAAGCGACCCCAAACCATCCACCGCCGGCGGCGGCGTCGGCGTCCGCAGTGCTCCTCTATATTTAAGAAAGAAACAGCATCCGGCGTCAGGTTTCGATCCGAGGACTTTGCGGGCCGCAGCCCGACGCTCTACCGAATAAGCCACGGACGCGACGCTGATATCGGTGTCAGAACGCGCCTTATATCTTTAACGCACTCAAACTACGTCGTCAGCGGCGTGCGTTGGCGACTCAGCGGCGTTATAGCGGCTTGATAACTGCGTGGTGTACACGTGATACTACAAACCCGATGGAAGAGATGGAAGAGAAGGCGGCGAGGCGGTGGGCTGCGGGGGCCGAGCGCAAGCGCCGCAAGCGGGCCGACAACCGTGCATTCGCACTTTCACATTCTCCCCCTCGGGGAAATTTTTTTTTTCGTGTCCAATTATTTGGTCCGGGACTTTTTCTTCATTTTATTTGTTTCTATCTGCTTTCTTTTTTAAGAGCGAATGCTCTTTATAAGCGACCCCAAACCATCCACCGCCGGCGTCGGCGGCGGCGTCCGCAGTGCTCTTTAAAGAAAAAACAGCATCCGGCGCCAGGTTTCGATCCGAGGACTTTGCGGGCCGCAGCGCGACGCGCTACCGACCAAGCCACAGACGCGACGGTGATATCAGTGTTAGACGCGCCTTATATCTTTAACGCATTCAAACTACGTCGTCAGCGGCGTGCGTTGGCGACTCAGCGGCGTTATAGCGGCTTGATAACTGCGTGGTGTACACGTGATACTACAAACCCGATGGAAGAGATGGAAGAGAAGGCGGCGAGGGGGTGGGCTGCGGGGGCCGAGCGCAAGCGCCGCAAGCGGGCCGACAACCGTGCATTCGCACTTTCACATTCTCCCCCTCGGGGAAATGCGGGGGAATTTTTTACTTTTGCCTTCGCATTGCTCGAGCGTTATTTGTTGGGAAAGCGCGAATCCTTTTCTTTTGATCTCTTTTATTTGCTTGCCCATAGCAGCTTTGAGCAGTTCCGGAGCATCCCAAAACTGCTCCCGCCATAAAAATTATATGTGGGCATAAAATACGGGCTGCTTGGAAAAGCTCAGACCTGCTATAAGCAGGCAAATGAAGAGACCGTTTATTTTCTGTGTCTTGTTCTGCGTGGAACAGGACGAGCGGGAGCTCTGTTCTTTTCGTGCTTACTTTTCTCTCGCTATCGGAGCCTTTCTGCGCCATTTTCACACTTTTTTTACTTGCTGTCGTAACAAGAACAGACAGAACCGGGATGCTCCCTTGGTACTACACATTTTGCCTCAAATGTGCCCGAGTTTTCTTCTGCGCGCAAATAATGGGGAGACGTATTAAGCCGGCAGGTTTAGTACTGTGGACGTTTTCTGCTTCTTTTTCAAATTTAGCTGAAAACTGAATCGAGGGACCGACAGACAGATCAGAAAGACTATCATCTTCAAAAATTCGCGCCACTCACGTGGTGGCGCTAGCTACTGCACCTCACGCACGAGAAAATGCCCTCCCCAGAGTCAAGTGATTGCATTCACCGAGCAACGTAGCAAACTTGCATCCGGTGACGTCACTTTCGCGCTAATCTAGTCGACGAGCGAGCGAACGAGCGTCGGAGAGAAGTTGTGCTCGTGCTTGCATTTGTAAACATATGTGACTCGGTGTTCGGTTACCTTTGAGATAGAAACGTTCTCTTCTCCGCGTGCCGTAAGAGCTTCGCGACTTCCTCGTGGAACCGATCCCACCCAAGGGCTCAGGTGAGTCGCATCGCGTCACAAAGCGTTCCCCCATTGCAAGGAGTGCTCGCGCTACTTCGAGCTGGGCTCGTGCCGGTTTTTAGGGCATTTGCTGCGCTTTTTAGGCTTAGTTTTGGATAGTTGTTTTGACTCTTGGCTGGGTTCCGAAGGATCGCCTGTCGGAGCTTTGAGCAAAGTTCGTTGTTTCCGCTTTATTGGGTCTACCGGCAAAGCTCACTGAGCCGGAGGCCGCTCTCAAATGATCGCCGGCGGCGTGCAGAGCAGCCACGTCGTCGACTCCTGAGGCGCTTAATAAGTGCGTGAATTATTTCACTTGGACGAGCGGCGTCGGCATTTGAAAGGACGTGGCCGGCGTACTTCGCAAGCGCGGCCGCTTGCCTTCGTAAACATGTGCGCTTGGCGTCGTTTTGTGTGGCTTCACATCATGTGCGATACATAAACAGCGGAAAAGAAAGATTAAACCGCGAACATGTGTGCCATTTAACAAAAATAAAGCTGCGTCAAACAACGTTCACCGCTTGTCTTGCTCGCGTCTCCTTGCAGGTATTTTTTAACTTCTCGGTGTCTCGTACAATGCTTCTTAAACACTGTGTTTTGTTTCGTTTCGGTTTAGTTCGTTTTCTTTCTCAAACCCATCTCTGTTGCCCGATTCACGGTTGCACCGGTATAAATACCACTATCCTGGCTTCGTGTGGATGGTTTCCGTTCGTTTATTGAGCTACACTTTTTTACCTGTCACTCCTCCCGACCAACAGGCGTACGTTTTTGATATCGCAACGCCGTATCGAACAATTTCAAAGAAAAAAAACCCGCAACCAACCAGTTGCGACAAAACCGGTCGCACATTTATATCGCCCGGACTACGCGGAAGGCAGCTTTCTACGCAAAAATTGGTCGTCGCGTTTCTAGGACGCGCAAGCGCCCGACACCTGTTCGCGCCGCGACCTTGCTCGCAGTAGCCGGCGATCCGCAAACCGAGCGTGGCATCAGAGCTTCGTGGCACGCTAAAAGCACCGTGCGCGTTTCCTGTACCACACGGGCGTCGAGGTCGGATTGTGCGGTTTCCGTTTTCGCTTGATCGACAAGGACTCGATTCCGCGAGCCTAGGCGACGAAACTGGAGCGCGCCTGCAGTGAACGCCTCGTTTGAGAGGGACGAATTTTTTTTGCGGAGCAGATAGGGCCCAGCGTAGCGGCGGAGTTGAGAAGCGTTGGCGTCCTCTGCCCCACACGCAGTGCGGAAATTGAACTAAATGGTCCGCGCGGACGTCGACCCTAGGGCGTTAATGCGCCGGCGCCGGTTGAAAATGGCATTGGAAAAGGGGCCGACACCGACGAGTGCACGAAGTGTGTCGTACCGGGTCTTTTACAAGTGCTGCTCTGCTAGTGTTGGTCATGGCTGTTGGAATAATTTGATGTAGATGAGGTGACACTGTCCACGGTACTTTCTATTTTTGAAGTATTTCCTTGCTGCAGTAGCTTCGACTTGCCACTACCAGTCGACTTGCGGGAAAAATTAAGTGGTTAAGAATACAGTGCAGAGTTCGCTTCATCGAACGGTTGGTACCCGCCTAGACGTCCCGTTCAATGCTCTGTTACCGCTTTCATCTCCATTACGATTCCTGTGGTGATGTTAGAAAGTTGATAGAATGTGAGGGTTGGGGTGGGCTGCTTCTTTATTGGCTGAACAAACTGCACTGGGCGGCCAAAGTGGAGGCAAAAACACTCCAGCCCGGAACTTGAGACCATCGGCTGAAGATGGCGCAATTGCAGAATGATCAATTTACAGTGGGCGTGAATTTGGCAACAGTTACCGTTTACCAAGTTCCATCACCTCCTGAAACTCATTCCCGTTCTCATCACAGGGACATTGGCTTCGCTCAAAACACAGTTCCCCCTTGCGCGTAAACCTCTGCTATAGTGCATTGTCAGTATTGCCATGATGCATTCCTTGTAAGATACCAAAGTGTTTGCCTTCTCCATTTGAGAAACGGCGGAGTGGAATATCGTCATCGTCGCCTTTCTCTTGGGTGGGTGCGGTGTCATGAAGCCCTCTTCTCAGTAGTGCATTAGTGCCAACTGCTGTGGCTCAACAAAAAAGATACAGTGATATGCTGTTTAAATGGCATCCTTACCCGCTCTGGTTGCTTGGTGGCTGAGGCATTGTGTGCTGGTGAGCACAAGGACGCGGCTTCGATTCCCGGCCACGGCGACCGCTTTTCTGATGGAGGCGAAAAGCAAAAACGTCCGTGTGTACCAGATCTCAGCGCACGTTAAAGACCCCCAGGTGGTCAAAATTAATCCGGAGCCCTCCACTACGGCGCGTCTCATCGCCCAGCAATAGCTCTGGTGTGCTAAAACCCCAAATGCATCCTGAACTGCTCCCTTCTGTGGATGTAAAGATATTTGCGAACGGTGTTGAAGGAGTTCATAGTGTATACCTATTTTTAAGAAGTTGGTGACAATGCAGAATATATTGGGAGGTGATTGGAGTATTTAAATCTAAGTATGCACTATATATAATGTCGCGTACAGCAAATGCGTGTTTGAGGGTGTTTGTGAGCTTTACTACAAGAAGCTAATAGAAGTGGCGGAGAAGAACTCTCTTGACCGAGAAGCACTCGAGCTGCCAGAGCAAAACACTGGTGAAGATGCGTTTCGAATAGCACTCGTTCGTCTTCGTCGTCACCTTGGCTATGATGTCACAAATTAAAAGTTCGTTCACATGTTTATGGATACGTGACAATATGTCTATAGATGGGTACCACCTGAAGACGTCTTATTCAGTTTCTTTCTTTCATAACAAAAATGCAACTTCAACACAAAAAAACTATGTAATCCTTCCCCTTGATGTCTGACTTCTGGCCTTTGTTGCTGTGTGTGTGTGCATACCTGCCGGGTTTCCCGAATTATGCAGGAGACTCCCGGATTTTGATGGTTTTGTACGATTGTACGGTCGAAACAAAAATCTCCCGAATACACACCCGTGTTTGGCTAAACCTTTCTCCCAGTCTAGCCACATTGCGCTTGAGCTACCTGACAACCCAATCGCATCCTACACCACTGGCCATCGTAATAACTTGTAAAGCATAGTTGGCAATGCGCGCAAGTTGAACTGGTCAGTACCACAGAAATGCTGAATGCGAGAGGCAGTTCAGCAGGGTAAAACAAAGTTGTCCCCAGTTCCGAGCATCAAGTTCTTGCACAATCCGAGCTCAGTCGCGTTCTTTTGGCGAAGTGTAGCAGGAACGAACAAACCTTGTTATGCTGGGCAGTATTCCCAGGGGTTAATGAAAAAGGACGCCGCATCGAAGATTTAGCAGGTGACCAGTCGTGTAGCTTGTTAGTAGTTTGGACGAAACAGTTCAGCTCCTACGCTGTTCTAACTAAATTAGAAATGCATGCAAATGTAAATCATTCCATTCTGTTGCTACTAATTTTTGTATCCTTCCTCCTCCGCCTCCCCCCCTCCCCCCCTCGGGACAGATCTCCCTAATGCCATCTGAGCGAAGCTGGCAGCTATGTGTGTGTGTGTGTGTGTGTGTGTGTGTGTGTGTGTACACACACACACACACATCATAAGTCTCGCAGTGGACCTAATGATAATGTGTGTATATATATATGTATTTATATGTCCATACACGTGCAGACACACATCTATATACATACATGTGCTGTGTGTATATAGATGTGTGTCTGCGCACTGACGTTTGGGGATACGAATAGGGCACTGCTACGGCTATAACAGCCTCCCGTTTCTTGCCTAAATATTAATTTTTTACAGACATTTGCAAAGATGGCCATTGAATAGTACACAAGTTTTTCATAAATACCACCTGGAAGGCATGCGCAAGTGTGCTGCGCATATGAAGTGGAAGTTTTCACGCCGCTACACGTGAAGTCTGCGGTCATTCGTTTCCGCCGGTAGCCGCTACCAGCTTGTCAACTACTGGGGTGCAGTGCCAACCGTCGGCGCAAGTGGCCTGTCCAACCTTGAAAACTCGCCGATGGGATAGCGAGCACTTTTGTTGAGCTTGAAGGGGCCAGGAAGTCAAAATACAAGTTTGGTTCATTGAAAGAACTTCATTGTCTCGATAACTGTGGTGCCAGTTTTATCGCAGACTTTAAACGAATAATGGAGGTAATATGTTTCCACCGATTTCTGTATGATGTCACGGTATCTTGTTTGTTCGACTGGTGACCGCCATTCTAAGCCAGGCCCAAGAAACATGGTTGGGCAAGTGGAGTGGCACCTCTACTTCCCTTTGATTATATCACGTGAACGCCCTGATGGCGGTGTTTCTAAAGCTGGCCCATAATTCGCCACCCGTGCTTACATTATGTCAGTGTAGCGCAAAATTTGGAAGTTTTCTCATATTTCTTGCATTTTTTTAGTTAAAAAGACGTTTTTCATGGCTGGAATGGACCTAAGTGGGTTATGAAAGGCAAGACCTTTCAAACTGTTTTGTCTTCATGGGGTTGCCCCTTTAATTACGTGGAGTACGGGGAAGATGTTTTCTACACAAGGCAGCAACCGCTAATTTTGTCGCGTGTTCGGCACCCCGTGCATCAACGACTCATTCTATAGGGGTTGGTAAATTCCAGGACAGAGCGGGCGTGTTGATCAGGCACTCATTTCCTCTTTCATCACAAGCAGTGGCGTGTAGTGAGCTTCCTCTTTCAGCGCCACTAACAGGTATTTCCCGTCGACAGGGAATGTGGGGAGCCGTGAAGAGGCAAAAACATTCCTGTGATGCCAGGCGTTGTGCAGCATTAGTCTCTCCTAAAATTTGGGTCGTTTCTGGTAATGGTGCAAAAATTTTCCGGATGTGTAAAAGGAATCACTGTTGAACAGCAAATACGTTGCGATTGTGATAGTGCGGGGTCCTGTTATTGGCTGTGTAGCTCAGGGAGCTGAGAAAATGGTCTGTGCACCTCTACTGTGCGCTTATTAATAAGTCAACCAGCCTTGACTCCTGTGATGTCTGCATTCAGCGGGAAAAGGTGTAATTGATGTTCACATGTTTATGAATATCATTGCAAGGTGTGTTCTTACCAAATTAAGTCTTGATTTCTTGCTAAGAAAGTGTTAACCCTCGTAGAATTTTTTGGGGAATTCCCAGCACGACATTAAATGCAAGCACAGGAGCTTTGCGAATGCTTGGGGCCAACAAAACCACACGGAGTCGGATCCTGTAGTAACCTTTAAAAAAAAAAAAAAACCCCCGCTGTGGATTAACTTTTCAGGCAGAGTCGAGCTTTCACAGCTGTCTGAACTGGAGTCTTATGATTTAATGTCATTTTCGAACTTGCTGTAATTGGGAGTCGTCCATTTTTAACGTGAATGCGCCCTGCGGGAAAGCCAACTATCTCTTATGATGATAAATGTTCGTCGGTGAGGTGGAGCAAAACTGAAACGCTTCCCTGCGAAGCTTGGTGACAGCTCTGTTACATCCCCTCCGCTAAAAGTTGATGCGCACCAGAGTGCAGAGGCTTGCGATAGTGCGGCATCAATTTTTTTCTGGAGTACAGTTGAACCCCGTTATAACAAACAGTGATATAGCGAATTATCGGCTATACCGAACTAAACACAAATTTTGGTATGTCACGGTTTATTTCAGTGACCTATTCTTTTATATTGAGACTTAAAACTATGAGAGCTGCACACGATATCGGATATAATGAAGAAATATTTGACCAGGAGTATGATAAGCTACTTGAAAAAAGCCCCTGGTAGTCCGAAACTTCAAAAGTATAAAGGTCCTTCACTCGTGGGCACTGTGGAAAACTTTGTCCTGGTCATGCTGTGGGTAGCTACCAGATGAAGTTCACATCCTTCATCAAATAAATAAGGACGCAGGCCTGTTTTGCCCAGTGAACTTTGTTCTGCTGTAAGTTCACGTGCTCATATTCCGGATGATTGAGGTTGAAATGCAACGAGGAGATAGGTAGCGGTTACCTTGTTTGCAGTGGATACGAAGCCTTTAAAAATGCATTTTTGTATCGAGTATTTTTGCGCGAACCAGATTGTCGGTTAGTTGGCGCTGATTTTTACAGCTACTGTTACAACGAATGTTGAATATAACGAACCAATTGGCTATCCCAATATCACTTCGTTTTAATGAGGTTTGACTGTAGAAGTGCTTGCTGCACAATAAATGCAACTCCTTTAGGACTTTGGTGACTGCAATGGAAGAGCCAAATGTATAGCGAGGGCCTCTATTGTTGTGTTCTGGCAGTTCTGGTGAACTCTGACTGGTCGTAAGTGCTCCGGTGATTGCGGTAGGTTGTGAAAGAAAGGGGAGTCCATCCGCCACAAGTTGTGCTGTAGAATACCGGAAACTGGAGGGAAATAAGGTCGCCTTGGTGTGTGAGTCGGTAAGAGTACCAGATACAGTATCAAAAGTGTGTGGGTTCAGATTCTACCAGTAAAGGCTTATTTTTCGTACATTTTCTTTCTTCGTCGACAGTTCAAATTTGCTATTTTTTTTATGCAAAAGGCAAAACTTCCCCTTCGTGTTCCCTTTCTGGCTTTCACGGCCACGTTTACTTGACAATATCCTCATTTATGCGTATATGTGTGTGTAGATTTATATGTACATGTAATATGTGCGCGGGCATGTGTGTCTATGTGTGCACATGCTTCCATGCTCAGAGAGAGAGAGCGAGGGGGAACCTAGCTGGTGAGGAGAGGACCGTGTTCTTTTTAAATCCAAAGAGGTCATGCACCTCCCCACTTCTTTTCTAACTTTAAAGAAAAAAAAACTAGTTATGTTCATTTGAAAAACGGTGAAACTACTTCACCTTTGCTTCTCTTAATGCTGTATACTGCTGGTGTTCCTTTGTGCATTCATTCATAGAACACATAATTCTTAATTATGTATATGAAGCTGTGCGTATAATTAAAATAAGTAAAGCGGGGCTCTGATGAAGACGAGTGCTTTTTCTTTTGTTTTGATTGAGTCGCTCCTGTTTCGTAACTTTTTATTTCGTCACGCATATGTCCGTGCATTTAGATTGGGAGGTCGTGAACGCAGACAGTTCTAACCACTCGCATAGTCCTGGCATAACGTGCAAGGTGACATATTCAGAGGCAGGTGGGCGAGTGCTGGTCAATTCGGACAGCGTGCCAGCTTAGAGGCGAGTAAATCATTCGGGAAAGTGCGGACGCGGCAGACATGTGCATAGCTGACAGGCTTCTTTCACAAGGTCTTGAAGATGGCCCCGTGGGAGAAGCAGCTGTTGGTCTGTTGTACTGCGAAAGATGCTGGGAGGTTTCACGTTTTGACACCACTGTAAAGTCCCGAGCAAACACCCAACCCCGAAACATCGCCCACCCATATGCAGGGGTGAAATGTTCAATTTACTAATGGACTCCCAAAGGTCACCCATCCCCTAAAATGGATGGCTTTAGCACCGATGAGTCAACAAACAGTAAACGGCAATCATCAATTCATGTGTTGATGTGGTCACTTATTTGTCCTTTCCGCACTTGAGCCGAGAGTTTGCCCATCTGGTATTTTTCTTGGTATCTCCACGGTTTTGGTTGGCGGTACGGCCTGTTTTTTTTTTTTTTTTCAGTTTTTTGCACATGGCTCGAAAGAACACCCATCTTGTATTTCTCACTTGATATCTCTGTACTTTGGGTGGGCGTTCTTTCAGAAATTTACGGTAGTGTCGCCACCTTTCGGACTTCAGAAATTTTTAGTGCACCATTAAAATTATTTGCGCCTGTTTGTTCAGATTTACTTGCGGTTACCTCAGTATATAAAACGCCGGCTTTTAATGGGCTAGTCTGCGTGCACTCCACAAAAATCAATTGTCTGCCCCTTTAATATCTACCTTTGGAAGTTTCCTGCAAAACCTGCTAGTGGGATGAAACAGTATTTGGAGGGAGCCAAAGTTGTATCTTTACGTCTTCATGGCCGCCTTAAAGGAACAGGGTAAGCCTTATACTCCCCCTGCATTTGTATTGTCACGCATGTGGAATGTAGTTAAGCTAATCTAGCAACTCCATCCTCCAAGCTTAAGAAGAAGAAGAACGGGTACGTTCGAGGAAGAGAAGAAAGAAGCTGGGACCTCTCGACGGTTTGGACAATCGGCGCACCAGTTTTCCCTCCGCTTCAAGAGCCAACGTTCTGCAAATAAACCTGTCCTGGACGTGACAGATTGGTGAGGTGCTGGGTACGCAACAACAGAACCACAAGGTTTGCGCCGAAGCCAACGTCTTGCGGGCCTGCCACCAGCGCTCTGTACCATGCCTCCGCGCGGTGATAATCACCAGCTGCAAACGGCGCCAATGGCCAGCTGGCATCCCCAACGAGAACCACGAGGCTTCTGGGGGAAAGAGGAAGAAGACGTTGAGGAGTGGCTGACACACTTCAACAGGGTGAGTCGGCACAACCGCTGGGACGCCTCTGCTCAGCTCTCGAACGTTGTGTTTTCCTTGAATGGAACAGCGCTCACGTGGTTTGAAAACCAGGAAGAGAAGCTTACGACTTGGGACCGATTTGTGGAAGAGATATTAGCCCGTTTCGGCGACTCCGCCGCAAAAAAGAAGAAAGCAGAGCAGACATTGCTTCAGCGGGCTCAAGTTCCCGGCGAGACGTGTAGCACATACATCGAGGAAGTACTAAAGCTATGTCGAATCATCAACCCACAGATGTCGGAGGAAGACAAAGTAGGCCATCTTTTAAAAGGAATAGCCGAACACGTCTATCATTTCCTGATAAGCCGGGAAAAACTGGAGTCCGCGGCGGACGTAATCCAGCAATGTCGTACCTTTGAGGCATTGAAAACCCGCCGCATTACCCCCAAGTTCGGCCGCTTGACCAACCCAACGTCACCACCGTCGCAAGTGTTGACGATAACCCTCCGCCTGACTTGGCTGACACTATCCGCCGCATCGTGCGCGAAGAACTGGCGCGACACCAGGCATACCAAGACAATATCGACCACGGGCATACACGTGAAGACTACTTCATCCAAGAACTGCAGGCTAACACTCTCCAGCCGTCCAACGCCGGCTTCAATGACCGGAACTTCGTCCCTGGGAGGGAAAGTTCTCGACGTGTTCTTGACCGCGAGTCAGCCAGGTACGGTCCCGAGAATTTCCGTCGCCGTCCCCAACGACCCTATTATCCTCCACGTTTTCATGACGCGTATGACGAATACACCACTGGCCGTGAGCGCGAACCGCCTGTTTGTTACAAATGTGGTGTGGCAGGCCACATATCCCGCTACTGCCGTCGTTGACGCCAAGGAACAAGGTACGAGCCCCCACGCGTGTTCTACCGCTCTGAGGCTGGGGATTCCCGCTACGATGACCACTGGCCGACGAGCTCATTTTCCGGGGGACAACCGCCGACACGTCACAATTCACCGGCACGCCACGATTCACCGGCTTCGGACCGCAGCGTTACACCGCCTATCCTTCGCCAGCGACATTCACCTTCGCCTCGGCGTAGGTCACCGCCGCCGGGAAACTAGATGGCGCGACCAATGGAGGTGAGGTCGCTGGGCAAACCACGTCTACTATACCTCCGACCGGACTGTCTACGATGGAATTACCTTCGCCCGTTCTCATGCTCAAAAACAAAGTTGGAATTGTGGTTGACGGTGTTCGAACAACGGCTTTAGTTGATACAGGGGCTACAGTTTCTGTGATGAGTGCTGATTTTAAAAATAGGCTTGGTCTTAAGGTGATGTTTAGTTGGGACAAGGTGGCTACATTTCGCGGTGTAGGTGGTGAGTCACTGCGACCGCTTGGCGTATGCTCGGTGAATCTTTGCTTTGGAGGTCAGTACTTCACGGCGGAGTTCACAGTGCTCCCACGCTCAACCCACGACGTGATACTTGGTATTGATTTCTTGAAGCAGTGTGGTGCCAAAGTCAGCGGCACAAGCTTCCCACAACCATTCCGGCAGGAAAACTTCAGCCGCTGCATCCGCCAACTTCTCCCTTCGAAAAGATTGGCATCGATTTGCTAGTATTATTAAAATTATTAAAAACAGACCAAAATGAAAAGTTTTGTTATTTTTCACCGGTACCTAAATTTTGTCTTAAAGGAGCCATGAAGACAAAATACAAGTTGGGTTTATTAGAAAGACTGCTTAGTCCCGATAACAATGATACCAATATCATCGCAGTCTTCCAACAAATAACGGAGATATTAAAGAAAACGTGTGAAGCAGTCGCGACCCCCCAGCCAATTTCCTGCAACTTTTCTATGACATCACAGAACCTTGTTTGTGTGATTGGCAGCCTCCTAACTGACCTGTCGCGACGACTCATGACTGGACGTCTGTAATGGGGCCTCTAGTTCCATTTGACCACATCACTTGAATGCTAACGTGCAGGTAACGCACTAAAAATTATGTTTTGTTGTTGGCCCTTATGACGTCATTCTCGCTCATAACACGTCACCGTGGCGCAAAATTTGAAAGCTTTTAATTACTTCCTGCTGTTTTTTTGTTAAAAAAACATCTTTTGTGGCTCTAATGGAGCTGAGTGAGATACTGAATCGTAGTTCTTTCAAATTAAAGAAAGTTGTATTTTCTCTTCATGGCTCCTGTATTGAAAATTCTGTAGCAAATAAAAAAAGGCTATGTGCATATTTTCAGTTCTGGTACAGTAGATGCGCAAATTACAAAGAGGACAGGAAAAAAGAATCAGCTGGTTATCCTGGAAGAGATAGGAAATGATGGTACCTATCTAATAAAGACAATGTTTTGAGATAATTGAGCTGAAAGTAAGAAAAGAGGTGAAAAACAATACTTCTTTGCCACAAACACCACTCCAGTCGTTTATTTATAAATGACCAGCTTTGCAATGACCGTCAGTCATTTTGTCGCTTTTCAGCCAGTCCTCTGACCAGCTTTGACTATTTTGTGAGCAGTCATGCAGCTCTGTTCGCAAAGCATCTTCGCTTGTGGTCAACCTTTTAGCCACTTTATGGTGGTGTTCTGCCAAGGGTTTGATCCGAATAATTTCAAAGTGGTGGCTCGTGCGTTGCTATCATCATTGAATGAAAGAACAGCATCCAATGTTGAAAGGAGCACTGACACGAAAATTTTATATTACACTTTTATTGCTTTTATCGATGCTTAATGGCCTGGCGAACCTGAAACAGCACTTCAAATACTTCAGCGCGCGATAGTTAATTACATTGAACGGCCTGAAAATCGTTTGTTTCAAATTCCCGCGCTTTCATCCCCAACGGCGCATATGAGAGACTCCCTGCCTGACCTCACCGCTTTGTGCGGATGTCACCAACGCCCGCTTGAGAGGGTGTTGCGCCCGCTCGCCGCTCGTGGGGCCGCGCGCATGAAGTGACGTCACGAGTTTTTGACGAGCGCTGCCGCGTCACTTCTTTTTCCTCTCCTGGAGTGATATCACGCTGTGTCCATTTGCTGAGTGTCGCTCCGCACGCTGCTTCGTCGGTGCAATAAATGAGATCCAATTGAACTATGTTCTTTGCGTCGCAGGCCGCTCATATTTCAGCCAGGGTATTCTGTTGGGTGAAGGAAGCGAACTGTGCAATAATATTAACGCCGAAAATTGGTCTCAGTGCTCATTGAAATCTTGAGCGAGTGAAGGCCAAAAAAGATGCTTTTTGGTGCGTGGATCCGAAGGCCTAACGTGGAAAAAAAGCGTGCAACAGCGTCTTTCGATCGCCCTGGCTGAAAAAATCACTATGCAGTAGTTGCTCAGCAGTTTCTTAACACAGCAAGTTCCAGAAAAGTGTTTTTATCTGGAACTGGAAGTTTCTTGACGGAAAAACAAATGACAGTAAACATGGAGCACATTCTAAAGGGGACGTGGTCACTTAGTACTTGCTTACGGGAAAACTGTTTTTAAGCCAGAAATACGAGTTTTTAAGAAAAGTGTGAATGTTTGGAAAAGGTGCATAAAGAAATAAACTTCAGAATTGTGAAGAAAAAAGTCTTTTTTTTTTTTTTAATTTTGCCTTACCCTGTGCCTTTGGGGGACTCAACTGATGACATTCCTATGTAATTTGCTACTTCTATGACCCATGGGCTTAAAAACCATCGTGTGCCAGTAGGAAAAGTTTTTCAGATCCTTGAAAATGCTCAAAACGGCCTAGTTCACTTATTTCGGATATATGTCACTTCTGTACTGAAGTATACAAACAAAACTCTCGCTTGCTAGACAGCTAGTGCCATCTAGTGAAAGCTGGATAAACCAAAATGTGTTTCTTGTTTATTTTTTTTTCCAGTAACGAAACGATATATTTCTGACTGAAAGAAGCAAACTAGGCCGTTGGGAACATTTTTATGAACAGTTGCACCTCGTTATAATGAACACTGATATAGAGAATTATCGGGTATAGCAAACTGAATACAAACTTTGGTTGGTGCCGCTTCATTCCGATGACACTTGTTCTTTTATAATGAAAGTTAAAGCGCCGGGCATAATAACGAAGACATATTTGACCAGTAGGCTGAGAAGGTACTTGGGGGAAAAAACTCCCAACGTCCGAAACTGCTGAAGTTGAAAAAAGCTCCTTTGTTTGTGGACACTGTGGAAAAACTTCATCCTGCACAGTGCTGTGAATAGCCACCAGACACATCCTTCATCAAACAAATAAGGACACAGGCCTGTTTTGTCAAGTGAAGTTTGTTCTGTCGTAATTTCCCGTTTCACGTTCTGGTTCATTGAGCTTGAAATGCCGCAAGGAGAAAGATAAGGGTTACCTTGTTTATAGCGGGTTCGACAATTAAAATAATGTGTTTCTGTATCAAGGATTTTTCCAGGAGCCAGATTACCGATTGGTTTGAACCGATTTTTAGATCTACTGTTGCGACGAATGTCCGATGTAATGAACTGAATTACTGTCCCGACACTATTTCATTCTAACGAGGTTCAACTGTACCTATAAAAAAAATTTTATGTGTACATGATGCTTTCGTATTTAAAGCACAATGCTTTAAGCCTAGGACTGGGATAATTGGAGATCCATGGGAGAGGCCTTTGCCCTGTAGATAGGCTGACAGTGATGATAACGACGATGCTTTTTAAGCCCGTGGGTTGTGAATTAGTGAGTCCTGCTGGAATGTGATCAGGGGCGGTATTCTCGAGTTTTGTCCCTTTTGCGCCCCTTTCAAAAGTGTCCCTTTTGGCGAGCCCTGATTGGCTAAAAGCAAACAACTGGAAGTGACGTAACGCAAGCGCGGCAAACCTACTGTTAACGCCCACTGCTTAACCGGAAGTACGTAACCATGAAAGGGACGCAAAAGGGACAGTTACGAGAGTGTCGCCCCAGGTGACTGCTTCTTAAATGCGCAGTCGGTGTTCTCGTAGCACCTTGTGTTGGGAGCCCCGCAGCAAGCAGTGTTGCCGCTTGTGTCCCCCCCTCCCGCCCGTGTGCGCAGGCTTACGTGTGCTTCCCCCACCCTCCCCGCTTTGAGAGGAGGGCCTCCCCGATTGATGAGTGTGGCTGGTGGCGGTGTTGGTGGCAGCCGGGTGGAGCTGAGGTGCGTGCTGCACTGGTTCTCCCTGTGGGACGCCCAGCAGAAGGAGGCCTTCTCGCACACCCTGCTGGCCCACCTCGCGCCACCCGACCCCGCCGCAGAGGACGACTTTGACGGTGAGGTCGGGTGGAAGGAACACTTCCTTTATTGAAGGGGCCGACATTTCCCCAGAGCAAGATGGGGTACATATGACATTGTAACATAATATAATACCACAAGGAATAAAGAGGAGTAGAGGGGATAAATATGCATGAAACATCTCGTGGTACACTTTTTTATACAATTTTAACAAATAAATAAGATCGAAACGACATAACCCGTAATCGAGTAAGAACGTGACACGCCTAGCACCTGCAAAAGCTTTTGCTGTAAAAACATCTAGGGGTAAACAATTCCACTCCGGCACAGTCCTGGGAAAAAAAGCTGTTTGTGTACTGCACGTTCTCTATACTCGGTTACAACTCAAGAACGGCACCACCTCATGTATTGTATCACTCCGCCAAAGCGGCGGACCCGTGACGTCAGTGCGCGCGCGTTTTGAAAGGGGTTTGCTATGAATGCGCGATATCGTCTGCCTTGTCTCACGCAGTTTGTTTGTCGTCACTGGAGTCGTTTGTAAGGATATTAAGTCCAAAAAATCACGGGAACGGCTCACGCCGTGTTCAAAATATTCCCAGTAACGCCCTACTTGCGCAGCGCGGAGAGACATCCGGCTACGGTGACAGGGCACAGCGGCAACTTCCGGTGCCGTTCTTAAGTTGTCACCGAGTATAGCTCGTGTGAAGGCCAGCGTTTCATATAGTGGGGCAGCCACAAGGAATGTCTGAATAAATCAGCTGGACTTGGCGCTAGACTTTCTGAAGTCTGGAAGGTGGCGCCATCTGGTGTTTAAACGTGGCATTACTGCTCATATTGCCGCGAAGCATGCCTTCTGTTTTGTTTACCTATCATCATCATCATCTTCACCAACAGCCAATGTCCTTAAACAGTGGTGCACAGGGTGGAACACAAGATTTAAAGCAAACGCAAAATTTCAATATGTAGCCTGAAACGAAAAATGAATAGAGAAAGAAAGAAAAATGTGATCAGTACACTTGAGTCAAAGCAAGCTTAAACAAACGCAAATTGTTGTTAAAAATATCAAGGTGACTTGCCTTTTCATTGTACAGTCTAAACAATGTTTGCATAGGAGAACGAGTAGAACTTATTCGAAATAAAAGAAATTCGTGGAAACACTTACAGGGAACTCACATCTCAATTGATGACGTAAAGTCTTCACAGTCAATGAACTCTGTGTTTTGTTGCCAGGATCTGGACGCACCAGCTGTCTTATCTGTTCTTGAAGCGAATTTCCTGTTCCCTTCTCCTTTTTTATACGCCACCCAGGCTATCTTAAGATAAGCTGATAAGGAAAGTGTTTTGCTCTGTGGGGACCAGAGTAGAATGTTCTTCCTCGATCGCCGCTATTTGGAATCTGTTTTTTCATTTCCAGAAATAATTACACGGAAAGATAAATGCCCGCCAGGACGCACTGCAGCATTCGATTCGCTGCCGCTAGTCTGTGCATGTCAGTTTAATGACTGCCTCTTTGCTGCTCGTGTGTTCTTTGAGTTCTTAGCAAAACACAAGCTTGTTCCAATGAACAACTTTTGTTCCTTGAAGGAACCTGCGTCGTCTTTGGCTTCATGATAATATGCAAACAACACCGTTTGCATTTTATGCGCGATTCAAAGGCTGTGTGTGAAAGAATAAGGAGGACTGAACTTTTTGTTTTAGCTTGGGACCAGTTGTTAAATACATCTTTTTGCCTCACGTACACTTAAAAGTGTGTACGTCTGTGTGGTTCACTGCCTTGGTTGCCAGCATCTGTTTTACCATTGTGCTTGCGGCTGGTGGGTCTAAAAATTCCGCTCTAGAACGTTCCAGGGCCTTACCAGGCAAGCAGTTTCGGTCCAAGGGGTCTCAGGTGACTCCCTTTCAGTGGGGTGGAGAGCATGTACTTCACAATAATCGGCTGTGTATCCCTTTGAAGCTGGAGGTTGCAGGGAAAGGGCGAAATCGCACCGTGTGCACGTTTCCAATCTCTCGGTCCTATTCACAGAGATGCACACGGTTTGGTCACTTCAAGTCGTTAGATGTGCACAATTCACATTGTAGGCATCGATGGGAGGCGGAAGGTCGGGTCAGACCGCATCACCAAGTTGCAGGGACCGTTTTTCAGGGAATGCTTGGTTATGGACTCTAATGTAGCGGGATTGTCGTGGGCGCGACCAAGATATTAAGATTCAGTTGTGATTGTCAGGGGTGGAACAGCTTGCGCCATTGAGCGCCAAACATGTTTACCTGCGCCATCCTGGGCAGAAGCGTCCTTGTTGATCCAAAATTGTTTATCAGCGCCATGTATACGCCGCACTGCTTGAATTGAGCCGCAAAATACGACCACCATTATATGATACCCTGTGTCTGAAACCTTGGCTGAAACGTTTTCAGTTTCATCAAGGCGTTTATGATTTCAGTTTCGTCGAGGCTATGAACGCCTATGGTAGTTGGCTTTGGCTTAGCCCTAAGGCCGCAGGAACTACGCCCCTTCTCTGCCTTTACTTCGAGTCTGTGTGTAGCGCTTGCTGTGTTTTGTTTGTCGGTTGCGGCCGCTGCGCCACAATCAATGGAAAATAACCAAAAGTAAAATGTTTTTGTGTCTCATCGCAAACGGATAGCATACTATTCGCATGAAGTGTTTTAGTTTATTTGTGGTGAACATAAACTTAGTCACTCATTTTTGGCGATCCTAGCCTTGCTGCCCACAACTTTCCGTAGCTGCGTGTATCGAACAAAAAGGGGGTCTTGGACACTTCGCCCTCGCTCGTTAATTTGATGCGCTTTTGTTGCGAGGTACTTACTCATTTTCGCCTGCGAACTTCGAGGTTGGCTTTCTTTGCTCAGTGGAGGATGGTCCAGTGTTAATCGTGCCTGCTGACACTCTGTAGTTACGTAGTCTGTGACGTAAGTTCGTCGACTCTCGCAATGCTGTGACGGGCGGAGACAAAGCTATGTTCAGCTTCGCACGTACTTAATAAACCTCTGTTCGATAGAAAAACGCGAGCAAACACATCGTTTTACAGAATGCCACCGTGGGTTCGCGCAAACGCTGCTGCTTACTGGACACGAAGAAAGGCCTGTTGTGTGATCTCTTTCGACTTGGCGCGTGCACTTTGCTCTATGAGCGATAATAACGTGGCGTACTCGCTGGGGCCAAAGATAGATAACTCTGCATTTTGTGAACCTCTAGATATAGTACAACTGTGTTCCTGTTTCAAACACACGAGACGCCGACCAGCCAAAAAATCGTTCGTGACGATGAATGACCACAAGATTGATTGGGACAATGCAAGAATCGTTGCAACAGAAAAAGTGACGGCATCACGGCTACATCTGGAATCACTAATCATTCAGACCACATCGAACACAGTCAATCGCTACGATGGAAATCTAAACCCCGATCTACGCACGCTCTTTGCAGCGATTACTCAAGCCCACCTAAACGACCCACTTCTGGTGATGCATTCATTGTGAACAAGGCTTCCGTGCTGGAAGCCGAAATGTCAAGAACGATTTTTTGACTGGTCGGCGTCTCGTGCGTTTGAAATGTATTCTCCCCGCCAGACGGGATTCGTCACTGTCTTGACTTCAACTGTGTTCCTGCTGGTTCAGAGTAGGCTCTAGTGCATGGCAGAACGCCTGATATAGTAGGTAGATAAAATGTAATTGGCAGGGGACTTGCACAGCGGCCTATAGGGAGAATCGAGGAGGCACCATAATGTTTGCAGGGGTGTTGTTCTACTCCAGATGGCATTTACGCCTGCTCCCAACCTGCTCCAAAAGGCCTTTCGGGCTGCTCCAAGCCTGCTACGAGAGTCACTTTTGCCTGCTCCCAAGCCCATGCACCCTGTTCCACCTTTGGATTGTGTTACGTTTCATACCGTCAAATGCTAGTTTCAGTACTAGTTTAGGGATTTCAGAACGGACAACCAGGCGAGTTGGTATTGGTTCGTGGCTATTCTAACAGTGCGCAGAGACGAACGACGTCCTGTTGTTCCTTTCTTTGTCATGTGTGCGTGCTGTTAGAATAGCCATGATAGAAAATTTCAGTTCCAAAGTTTACGGAATAAATTCCGGCAATATGTGTTTTACGGCGTAAATGTACAACAGGAGGTCAAAAGGTTGGGGTGGAACAATTTGTGCTGCTATGCAATCAATGGCAACCTTAGTGCAGAATAATTCGCGGGTTAAGAATAGTGATCCATAAACATGCAATGATCTGAGTAATGAACAACGGACAATTACAATACAACGGTGTCAACAAAGCAAAGAATAGCCGGGTGTAAAGTACAACCTCCATAGAGTGCACATAATGTGCTAAAAAGTGAAGGGAAATACATTATTATTTCCCCTGAAGAGAAAATGTGATTCAATTGTTACCAGTCGGATAAATGCTCCGACGGTAATATTCAGCAAAACTGCCAGGAAATATGGACCAGGCGTTTGTTAGTAGAATTTTGATTTTGCTTCTAACTGTCATTGCACGCGTTGTTCGAGGTCGTATCATAGTCTTAAATGCCATTAGGGCATTTCGCAAACCATTTACAACTGCTTCGGGTCCATCTCTGGCCTGTGGAGTTCATAGACCGTTCTAGTACTACGGAGCTACCTAATCGTGAATCGGATTGTTTGACACCCTTGTTGCACGCATTCCTTCCTAAAAAAAAAAAAAAAAAGAAATAAGCCTGCCGCTTGGGGCGTTTCCTTATCCACACCTGATAGCGTGTGATAACAGCTCTCTTGATCCGCTAGTCCAATAGTAGCACCGAGTGGTCTGATATCAGTTTGGACAAGGACAGCACTTCAGGTTGCTTGTAAACACGGCGGGCCGTGTGCCGGCAAGGCTTGTTTCTGTGCAGGGATCTGTCCAGACGTGTAGCTTCCGAACTGCTCGTAGAAAGCTTGTAAAACTCAGTTGTAGCACGTCGCTCCTTTCTTTTTTTTTTTTTTTTTTTGCAAGCACTTCATTTAGGGGTCAGAAAATTAGATTGGGTTGCGAGTGTAAATTCCTGACGGCTGACTCGTGAACTGACAGCAAACGTGAGCAGGCATTCACTGCCAAATTTCACTTTCAATTCGGAGAGCATTTCTCGGCGTTGCGTGCTTGTCCAGGAATCATGTGCTGGTTGGTGAGAAGTTGTTTACGTCGCGTGGGAAAGATTTGCCGCCTCCAGTAGCTGAAAAACGTCTTTCTGCAAGAGGACCATCAAAAATCGCGCCGCCGTAAATAAGGATATGCTTTTCCACCGGTTCGGGAACCGTGAGTGGTAACAGTTTTTAGCGCGATGAAGGGGGGAGACCTGTTCTGGTCTGTGAAACCTTCCGAGTGAAGGGGGGGGGGGGGGGGGGGGGGGGGGGCAGAAATTTTGGTTCTGCCAATGAGTGTCTTGAATTTTCTTAAATAACATTTTAAATTGTTTGGTTTCTGTTGATTTCCTGAACGTTTTCGCACTTGAGCCGTTTCTTAGTTGTCAGCATGAAATAGCATTATTTTGACTTTTGACCGTTATGAGGCCTAAGTGCAAGCGCACGAAACTATTTGCATTTCCGTTGCTTTTATTGGTATCCGCCACTCCCGCAAATTAGGTCATCACGCATCACAAGTTGAGTGTGGGAAAGTACCGGGTGAGTTGCCGCGCTTGGTTCCGTTTCTCTTGTCATACTTATTTGATTGATGTTTCCATTGAAAGTTGCAAGCGTGTCATTCCAATAACGCAATCTCTCGAATGGAGCCATGTTGTAGGCTATCTTTGAGGTCCCTTTAACGTTGGAAACATTAATGAGTGCGTACAAAAGACTTACTGTGTCCATCTGCTCATGTTTATCTTTCCAGTGTGCAGGAAGGATTATGATTGTATTCTCACCTCAACGCCACAAAGTGTTCTGTTCTCTGTATGGCAAAGCCTCGCTGGCTAACGTCATAGACACAGGCTTTGTTCTTGCTTTGGGCGCTGAAACTTACTAGAATTGGTCAGTCCTCTCTTGCCAAGTTTCCGTGTAATGGATTCAGCGTTGTGTAGTAAAATAGCTCAGGGGATGCGGTGTTCTGCTTTTAATGAGTAGCCATTCTGCTTCTCCTGATACCGGCGTTCCGTTCCTCAATGAGTACAAGCACGTACGAAACCATACCAGCCACTGGATGATGGACTGCAAAGCACTCTGTGAAGACATTGGAGCCGAGGTGGTGGTATCGCTGCCATTGTCGTCACTTTTTTCTTTCTCGAATTGGCGGAAATTTGGGTGCGGAAGCGTTGCCAGCTGTTCTTGCCTCCTTCCTTCTTGCGATTCCGATGATGATAGTGCTTGCTTTCTAAGGCCACACTCAATGCCCCTCACGGATTTCTGCATGCTGGACTGTTGGCGGCACTTGTGGCGAGTTTTCGTGTCATTCTTTTTAAAGCATTTGATTTCCTATCAAACTTTGAGACAAATTTTCGTGGTGGACACCTTCTTGAGTGATGAGAACACTATTGTATCCAATATGTGGCCTGTAATTGTATCGTGTCAGTATATACGCCTCGAGCTTCGCGATGGCTGCGGTGCCTGCCGCTGCTTCTCTTCGACTTCTATGGGATGAGCGCTGGGTGGCTGATAGGAGCTCCTGCAATGTTTGGTTTCACTTTTGCTTCTTTTTGCCTTTCGGTTAGGGCACTTCAATGAACAGCTGCATCTTGGTAGAGTGCTTGAATGCCAACAAAAGCTATCCGGGGGCACGGGTTCAATTCCTGGCCGCGGCGGCCGTTTTTCTGATGGAGGCGAAAAGCAAAAACGACCCTGTGTACGAGATTTCGGCGCACGTTAAAGATCCCCAGGTGGTCAAAATTCGTCTGGAGCCCTGCACTATGGCACGCCTCATTGCTTGCGCTACGTCGGCGTGTTAAACCCCACAATCAATCATCAATCAATCAATATCGCCAGTGTCACCTCCGAACATGTCAGGCACAATTGAATTCTATTGTCGCAACTGACACAGTGAGACCTTGGTTTCGTCTTGCAGCGCGTACAACGAATGCGGCTTCGTTTTTAATATACACATGTTGCACAAACATCTGCCTCAGGGATGTGATTATATTATTCCAATACCTGACAACCACTTGTGCCTTTTAAGGGAATATAAGCCACGCGAAAATGTTGAGCACAGTGCAAGGCTCTGAGTCGTTAAATATGGGCTCATTCACGCCTTCAAGAAGCAAGGAAAGTTAATGAAAACACGGAATAATAAATGGTCTGGAAGTTGGGGCGAAACAGAATACCTCGTTCGGGAATGGAAAAAAAAAACAGCGTAGCTTCGGAAATGCTAAAATCGTTCATCTAAACTTAGGCCAGGTAGAAATGAACAGAGCCAACTAGATGGGAAATGCACTGCTATTGCACCAAGCATTGGGGAGGGGGGAATGAACGTTTTCGTAATCACGCACACAAGCTGCGCGTTGGACTTCAATAAGCAGTTGATCACCCGGCAGACGCATCTTTTGAAGGGCAGGGTGGGCAGTTTACAAACAATAAACGGTGGGGTTGGATGAGTGTGGTATCTGATAAGGCCATCTGATATTAGTTTGTGCTAGTCTCTGCTGGCTCCCTGCGTCGTGTGACGATGTTTCGAAGAAGTGTTTAGTCGCGGACGCGGCTTACTCTGTAAGCCCGTCGCCGCACTGTTCGCGGCAGATATATGTAGCAGACGATGAATGTTCGCGAGCGCTCAACTCAGGGCAAGATGACCCCCAGCATTAAATTCTTTGTCAGGTGCATTAAATTCTTTTGTCATTAAATTCTTTCTGCGTTAAATTCATTATTAATGCACTATTATTATTATTATTATTAATGTGCATTAAATTATTTTTCCTGTGCATTAAAGAATTTAATGCATTAAGGGGACACGCGGGTCGAAAAATCGCTGTTTTTTTTGTTTTCACTTACATTATCATCTTTGACTATCCTTCTTTCATGGGTATAAAAATTAAAACGAAATACGAACGAGAACTTAGTGAAAATCATGTCTGAATGACTCGCGGTGAGCCTAGAAATCACGCAATCGGAATGTATTTCGGGGTAAAGTCTGTTGTCCCAGCAATCTCCTCCCGTAAGAATTATGAAAATCCGTTCACTATCACCGAAACTACGCGCGATGAGAAATCACACATAATTGTCCCCTCTCAACTCGACTGCAGACTGTTCGGTGGCCTTTGATATATGACTGGCCGGGGAGTTTTCTCATTTTCTCTGCAACGTGGAGGGGTCTATTTCCGGTATGATGCCACAAAAAAGCAGGCATGGCATCCTGCTCACAGGCACGCGCTCAGGCTGGTAGGGCAGGCGCTCAAAAAACAAAAGAAATGTCAAAACTGTGCCTAAAGGTTCAGGCATAGAAGAGGTTCATACACAGAGCCGACGACGGCGGATCGTCACAGGAAATGATAGAAATTAGCCACAAAGTTGACCAGTGACAGCCGATCGGACAGCCATGGCCCAAATGACGTCGTTCAGGCCATGCCAGGGGTGCATAATAGGGGAAATTGAAGAGAGCGCGGTTGGTTTTTCCGCGTCTTTCACAGCGATTTGAGCGCTCACCGCTTCACGTTCACGTGTAAATATTTGCCTCAGGTATTCCTGGCAGTGTAATCTAAACGTCGCGCAGGTTTACTTGCACTGCTCAAAGAGTGTTACAGGGTCCCTTTAATAACCCACCCTTATGAAATAAAGCTGGATTCCTTCTAAATTAGGAAGCACTGAATAAGGCAGTGTTTGGTGATGTTTCCGCGATCTTTCCCTTCATGACTCACGGCAGCAGCCGCAAGCAGTTGAGTGCTGCTTTCGGTCGTCTTGGTGTGGAAAGCGCTCTCAAGCAGAGATGAAGACAGAAGGAAGAGACAACGCGGTGCTAACTCGCAGCTGTTCGTCATCTGTTCCTTCTGCCTTCATCCCGGTTTGGAAGTGCTTTCCACACTAAGATGCCCAGTTACCAACTAGCCCAGTCGACCCCTGCTTTCCCAAACCACAGACCGGTTTCTGGTGCAGAAAGGGGCCTGTGGGGAGTTTCTGAGCTGTTGTGATTATTGGGTGACCACCCCGTGGTGCTGGGCGCAGGCGAGCTGTGCGGCCAGCTGGGCGGCCTGTCGCTGTCGTGCCACCCGCCCGTGCTGCGGTGCCAGCTGTCGCTGTGCGAGGCCTACTTCAGCTCGTGGGGGCCCCGCGGCGTGTGGGAGCTGGTGGACCTGCTCGCCCACCGGGACGGGGACTTTGTGGGCCGCCTGCTGGCCTCGCTGGCGCAGCGCTCGGCCGCCGAGGACCCTTTCCTGGCACAGCCGCCACTCTACCCCGACCCTGCCGCTGCCACTGCCGCCACTCCACTAGAGGAGGAGGCGCTGGAGCAGTGAGGGAACGACGAAACAGGGTGGGTGTGTCTCCTCGCCCGCTTCTCGCTCCGGTGCGTGGAATGACGCTCGGGCAATCCTCCCCAGGCAGCGAGAGACCTAGGAAATTCAAGCCGTTCCACTCAGCGTGAAAGCTGTCGGAAGTGCAGAGCAGTGATTCGCTGTAACGGGTGGTGGTGCCGTTATTTGCTCACTCTTACCACCAGGGGTGGAACAGCTGCGCCATTAGCACCATTGAGCGCCAAACTTGTTTATCTGTGCCGAACCGCCCCTGTTGCGCCAAACTCGTTTATCGGCACCATCCTACGCCGCAACACGTGAATTGAGCCACGAGGTAAGACCGATATGATGCCCAGCGTTCGAAAACTTGGCCGAAACATCGTGTTTTTGGTTTCATCAAGGCTTTGAGCGGCTATGGAACTTGGCTTTGGCTTAGCCGTAAGGCCGCAGGCAGTACGCGCCATCTGTTTGAATTTTTGTGTGTTGCATTTGCACGGTTGTTTATTCTGGTGTGAACCGCTGCGCCACAATCAATAGAAAAAGTATCAGTTGGTTTTATTTCCTTAGTACCCATACTGACTTCGCTCACTCTTCTCCCTCCTTCAAGTGGCCTTAGATTTTCCTGCTGGCGTACCAGTCAGCGAAGCGTCGCATGTGCGCTTGTGCAATGCTTGTGTGGAGCGACCTGGACTTGGAGCTTGATGCAGTGTACAGACTAGCAAACTAAAGAAAGACACATTCTTCCATTCACAGAAGTGTCGTGGCTTAGTTTCAACTGAGCGACCGAATTGCGACGACCCGTCGGCGGCCGGCGGACTAAACGCTGGGCCGACTGACTCTGCCGGAAGGTCAACGAGCGTGCAGTAGCGCAGCCAATTGCCAGCTCATCTCCTCCAGACGTCACACGGAAACGCCACAAAAAATGGGCGAGGGTGCAGGAGGAGGAGAGCATTTTCAGATTGATTTTTCTGGTAAATAAATTAGCCTAAATGCACTCAGAGTGGTCGAAGCATGCCCTATGGACTCCGGACTACAATTTGCGCTAGTAATCCCACAATGTTTACTAATCACTTCGGTGTCCCTTTAATGCAGAATGTGCGCTTCAGAATACCAATTTTACTTTTCTTTGCCTGGATGCAGTAACCGGCAAAGCTTGGTCAGCATCAAGCATGCAAGCACTCTTGCAACTCACTCGCAGCAACATCACCTGCGCTAGAGACAGGGCCACCTATTACACGAGGGGCTTACAAGCACACACGCACAAAGCTCTTAGTGCCTGAACATGATCTCAAGTAAAACTTTCCCACCTTTCTATGCTGAGTCGCATGGAAACAACAATTCCGTTGTCCTCCTCGCTCTTGGTCTGGCATCGCATCAGCCACCGCCGTGCCTCAAACTCAAAACGGTGCAGTCGTGGGTTTGTCATGCGCATTTGCGTACTCACGACTGCTGCGTTGTCGTAGGCAGAGCCTGCCACCAGCGTGTCTGCACGTTATCGTTGAACCACGTAGGGGCACCGCATGATGTCCCCCCGTCCCGCTCTAGGCCTATCGTCTGCTCCCCGCGATAGTGGACACTGAATTGGAATTGCGGGTTTCCAGGATTCGCCTACCATGTTCCGCTTTTGGGCCGATGCCAGCTGGTAACACAGTCGCTTCCGCTGAAGCACGGCCTCAGTTGTTGGCTCATGCATCAAGCTGGCGCTGAACGGGTGCGTTTGGGAGTGAAGTTGCACCGATTGCACCAGTGGCACAGATGAAGGGAAGAGTTTCGTGCTAATTTGGGGACTGGAGGGACAAGTGCCACTCTCGAATGGTGTGCTGATGTAGGGATGCCATTGCAGTTGACAGTGACCTGGCTTGCAAGATGACTTCTTGTGGAAAGTCGACAAAACGGAGAAATAGTTTTTGTCTTGGTCATCTTGCACAAAGTTTTTGAAATGTGCGTGCTGGGGATGTCCTGTATGAGCTGTCCGGTCATATTGTTACGTGGTGGCAGGACACATGGCATGAATCATGAGAGGGACTGAGTGTTGTGTTTACAAGATGTCGGCCTTGAGAGACTTAAAGCCACGCTACACACCACACACCTCTTTCTTAGAGGAGGGTTGCCAACGACTATGAGCCACTGCCCACTTCATTATCCAACATCGATACAGTCATCCCAGATATATCCAACCCCAAGGTGATCGCTAAATGGTTCGATATAGTATCAGTCATTCGAAATATAAAATGTGCCTGTCTCAAGGTTATTTGAGAACTCCGCACAACCTTGAGAGCTTTCCAAGATTGTGACAAGTGGTGAATTCGAAGCAAGAAAAATTTGAACCACAGCGCAATGACCACCGCACTTTATTTAGCATGAAAAAGTCTGCGAGATTCGCTTGCCTCTTCTTCTGCATCATATAAAGTTACCAGACTTTCTCCAAGTTTACAAATGCCGTCCAAATGAGAAAACCCGGCGTTGTCCACCGTGCCACAACAGTGAAAAACAGTGACAAATCTAAACACTGATGCAAGCTCGGCTGCAGTAGGTGATTGGGAAACTTGTCAGGGCTGCTAGTAGGGTCGCTTATTGGGCATTGGTGATGTCCGCCACAACATGCACATCGTCGTCAGCACTCGTGCAATCGTGTGCCTTTGTGTCATTCAGAATGTTGCATGGGGATGCAGACAGCTCCCTAAATTCTCTCGAGGCACTCAGTGCCGTCATCTTCTGTACCCACTTCGTACACGACACGCTCTGGAACGGCCGGGCCGAACCGTGTGGCCTTCGCCTTTACGCCAGGTTTGGTGCTCGGTATCGCGCTCCAAAAATTTTGTGAGAAATTTCGAATACCTCTGCAGCCGACATCTTTTCGCTGGCCTGTACCTGTTGAAGAATGTCCGCTTTCGTTGCTAAATCCAAATTCTTCCTTTTTTTTGGGACGACTCCAAAACGTGTGCAGCAGACGAAACAAACGTGCACCACGCCGCATCGGTCCCCCTGTGCGAGCCGCCACTGGTAACCACTTAAAGCTCGGAAAGAAAAGAATGCCAGAAACGGAGCGCTTCCGGTCAGTTTCCCCTCCTCCTCCTTTATTGCTTTCAGCACCCAATCACTCCCACCATTCTCGCTGCCTTGCGGCTGCCCCCCATGTTAACGTGTGAATAGGTGTTGAGCGCCATCAAAGTCATCATCATCGCATCAGCATCGACGTGAGAAATCATCATCATCGCCTCCACCCCGTCAGGAGAAGCGCTTTTGTAGGGGCATTTGCGGCAGGTCGTTTGACATATCGAATGCGCCCGTGATCAAGAGTTGGATACACACGCGCAAAAGCGCTATACTGCTGCATGGGATTTCCAAGGGGATGTGAAGACTGTTTGACATAGACAATAATTCGATATATCTTGGTTCAATACAGTCGAACCCCGCTACAACGAACGCCGCTTCAACGAAATTTCCGCTTCAACGAAATATTTCCAATTCCCCGTCAGCCAGCCATAGAAGTCCATGCAACAAAGTCCTCGCCACAACGAACCATTTGTCAGGCTTGCTTTCGCTTCAACGAAATTTTCAATGATTTGGGCTGGGTTTGAACAATTATTTTACAATAAAATAAGCATAGCGCCAGCTTTATGTAACTTTTTATACATTCAGGACGCTTAGTTTCACCGAAAACATGCCCGGTGCGGCCACACCGCCACAAAAAAAAAAAAAAAAAAAAAAAAAAACTCATAGGCGGACGCCATTGTTTGATGGTGATAACGATGTGGCTGGCCGTCTTTACATGAGGCGCAGGCCCGGTTCACCAAGCCGGAGCTACAGCCAATCCGTATCCAGTTGAAATCGCACAAATGTGCTCCGCTGCTGGCGCGGCGCCGTCATGTATGCGTTGTGAGCAGCTGTCCTTGCCGTTTCCCGTCTACCATTATTTATTTATTTATTTATTTACACAGTACCCACAGCGCCTGAGGCATTACAGTGGGGGGGGGGGGTAGTACAACTTAGATCAGAAAATTATAGGTAAGGCAACATCAAAGTCAAGAAGAATACCACGCAAATCGCGCTCACGTAGATGCACATGTAATTGTACAACGCTACTACCACATATATAAAGAAGGCATCATTAGAGAGTTTTAGCTGACCGTTTCTGACGGTCCGCTCCGCTCCGATAGCAAGCGGGAGCGCCATTGCGCATGCGTGGCACGCTAGCGCGCTACCGGCGATACCGGAGCGGGGTCCCGCTCCGCTAACCGGGGCCTCTTAGCGGACCGTCCCGGCAGCTTACGCTACCGTGCGAAATAACATGGCTGCCCCCGCGATGCGAGCGCGCTACGGCGAACTTCATTTCTTCCGTGGAAACACGACCGACGAAGCCGCGAAAGCGCTTCCGAATAGGCAATGGTGCCACACACCTCAAAGATCTTTAGAACAGAAGCGAAAAACATCAACCGAAGCGCGGGGCTGCTTCTATGCAGCGCCGAGGAAGACAGCCTTGGCTTGGCTATTCCAAAGTTTATCGGCTTGTTTATTGATATTTAGAAACATTATACCATGTCAGCAACTACATTATACAAAAAGAGGTTAAATAAGGCCAATAAAAACTATTTTGCTTTTTTTGGGCGACCAAATACAAATTCTTATGCTTCCTTTAGGATGAAGTTTCGGTTTACATGCGCGCGCGAAACGACCAGTCACGCGAATCATTCCCCATCGAGGGAGATACGGTTATCGCTTAGCTAAAAGCCTTTCGACTGCTGGCGCTCCGGTTGTGCTGAGCGGCACGTCGGGAGCATAGCGGAACGTCAAAAACGGTTAGCTAAAACTCTCTATTGTTATATACACTGACAAGATGGCAAGCTAGGCAGTAATTTTACAACGCTACTACAACATAGTAAAGAAGGCATCATTGTTACGTACACTGATAACATGGCGAGGTAGGCGGTTCCAATCACTAACGGTCTGAGGAAAGAAAGATCTCTTAAACACATCAGTTTTACAAGAGAATTCACGGACCTTAAACTCATGATCTACGCGCTTAGATTTGTAATGCGGTTCCAGCATGTACATAGCCAAGAGCAAAAATCATGTTTGCGTGTTTGGTCTTGAAGCCAAGTCATCCTATCTTAGTCATGAGCGCGCAGTTGTGTTAAATGCAAGCGCGCGCGTCTAACCTGCCAAGGTCAGTAGCTGCCGCGCCGTGTCAGATGATTAGATAACGGCACTGCTCCTGCTACAAGTGAGAGGGGGCTGCAAGTAATCAGCTCGGTGGACACGCCTTGTTGTACAGCAATACGTTTTGCGCCTGCATTTCTTCACCCCACTCCGCAACGCGTTCTTCGCTTGCAGTGAAAGAACAGATAACCGTTGGTATGTTTGTTATCCGAATAAACATGACGTTATTGCGCGTCACTCCTTTTTCTAAACATTGTATTATGCTGCCAATGATGCGGAAGCATACGGGGCTATTTTTCTGGCCTTTCCGTGGTGTGTTGCGGCAGATTTCGCCTCAACGAATTTTCGCTTCAACGAAATTTTTCGCACGTCCCGTCAATTTCGTTGTAGCGGGATTCGACTGTATATCCAAGTTTGACTGTAAAACTTCAAGCAATCTTTTCTTTAAACGCGCCATGGAAACAAAGTGCTACAGTCCACGTTCGTTACAGCGGATCCGGCAAGAATTGACGTCGGTTACGACAGACCATTTCTGTCGGTTTGCTTGGTCCCCATGCACTTTAAGTGGAATCCACTCCGCTCATAACTGACCCAGCTGTAGAAGACCATCGGCTGGAACAGACTAAATTTCAGGTGGGAATTGTTTTGCCTGAATGTTTATGGGGCCGGCACCTGATATGCTTTGTCCTTGTTTATTTTGGGGACAAAAGTGCAATGTCTGGCAGAATTGTTGGCGTAGAATTGGTCATTTGCACAGCCAAGCCAGTGCCAGTGCCAGTAGCCTTTTTTTTTTTTCCCCTACTTTTTTGCGACCAGTGGCAGGGTAGCTGGTTTCACTGCCTGATAAACTAAGCATAATCAGTGCTGTCAAATATGGCTAAAAATAGGCTGTCATTGCCAGAAATATGGGCCTGTCTAAGCAGACAGTACGCTTGGCCGTCAAGAACAAGGACGCTGCCGAAAAAAAAGCACGACTCTTGTGAAATTGAAGAACAGCGTTTTCGAATACACCATGTGGCGGACCCGGAGGTGGAGTCTGCCCTCGTCACAGTTATTTTTTAACTCGGGTTGAGTGAATTCCATCATTTATCATTCCCAAGCATGCATTATTCCCGTTTTGTTCGATGAAAAAGATAGCAAATGCCTTAAGTAGGGGGGTTGGTTCCCATCCAATCTGCCAGTGGCTGTGTGGAGTCCAACTTATCTAACTTTCGATTTCACAGCTATCTTTCACCAGATTATTTTGTGTCAGCCATTTTGCTGACCAGACTAAGATTGTTAAACATTTAGAAGCTGCCTTGGGGGACCATCAGGCAGCGATCCGATTTGTTTGACGAACGGTTTCGGGTAAGCCCGCTTACTGAAGGGTTTGAAAAGGGCCTGGCTAATTCTGCTGGCCATGAGTAGTTTTTATAGCTGGTTAGTAATTGCTCCTAGTTACATTGTCGCTTTACTTGCTCAGCTTAGCGTGCATCTCTACACACTCGACTGCATGTGCTAGGCCTTTTACAAGTGCCGGTGGTAATCTTTGAGAAAACAGCGTTAGGTAATTCTTTCCCCCTGCGTGAATTCGGTGCAGAGATGCTGCAGGCATGTAGAAAGAACGAATTGTTTGTAGCGTGTATGTGCAATACTGGTGAAAGTTTCCACTTCAAGCTCATATACCCCCCCCCCCCCCCCCCCCCCCCCCCCGAGCCTAGTCGGATACTGCATAGTTTGGATACAGCGGATATTTTTTTCCTGATTAAGAGGGTCTGTTGTAACGGGCATAGACTGTAGTTTTATTAAAAAGACTGCTTTGTGCTGATAATAATGATGCTGGTTTTGCTGATGCTGATTGCACACGTCATAAAATAATGGAGATACGACGGGAAATGTGCGAAGCAGTGGCGCTGTCCAGTCACTTTCTGGCGATTTCTCTGAGACGTCGCAGCGAAATTACACCAGAAATGTTGCTTTTGCATGTATTGCATCAGTGTAGTGCAAAATTTCAGTTTTTCGGCAGTTGTTGCTTTCTCTCCGGTTTTAAAGAGAGCATCTTTGGTGGCGGGAATGGAGGTGAGCTGGGCGAGGCAGTTCTTGGGAACGTGCTCAGATCCTCTCAATACCACAAAAGCGATGGCGGGTCTCCTTTGTTATTTCCTTGGCGTAGAGCTTGGTTCGAGCCAGCTATTTGACATGCATGAACACACAGCTTCTTCTTTGTCCTCTTCTCCTTTTCCTCTTCTTTTTCATCTTCGTCTCTTTAGTGCTTGAGTCTAATCATGTGGCATATCAAATTTTTGCAGTGGTTGAGTGCGCACTAGCTCTGAATGTCCTAGAGCTCTCCCCGTACATAAGAAGGGGAACGTGCAATTATTCAGGGCAGTGTACACGCGAGTTTGTGACAGTGCTGCTTTGCTTGGGAACATCTTTTGCAGCCTATACTGTATTTGGTTTTTTTTTTCTGTTCCAGTAGACGGACCGTGAAACGCCTCAGTACTGTTTGAGTGGCAATGAATCAAGCAAATCTGCCTAAAGATATGCAATAAGAAAACTGAGATGTGCAGTTTCTCAAGCAGGCTTCAGTAACTAGCCTGTAGAACAGTGAGAGGCTTGTTTAACAGGGTCAGCGAAATTTTTTTGTGGTATAAAACAAACAGGAAGAAGCTATTCTGGGGCTTGTAGCCTTAATGGTGATGTGGCATTTTATACAGGACCAGCTTTCATCCCTGGGGTGACCTGAACTGCAGGTGTTTCAATATTAGTGTAATAAGGATGTACCAGGTGCGCGAGGTATTTGAGAACAGAACGTTGGCGTCAGGCACAGCAGAATATCTCCAGCAAAATCAGACATATTTTCACAAAACTTTGCGAAGTACTTCTGTTGTGGTTTAATTCCGTAGCTACTCAACGAATCTGCCATCGGCAGTAATAAGTGATTCGATTCGGCTTGGCAAACGGCTGCATGCACGGATCTGGTGCCCCTTAGAGATGTTGGCCATTGAGTTAGAAATGGCGGCCCTCAGCCAGTATTTTGTATTATGCGGTCCTTTGTTGGCCTCTCTCTTTCAACGACACCCCAGACATAGTAGTAAGGAGGATTTAAATCTGGAGAGCTAGGAGGCCACAAGTTGGGAGTGACGGGGTCATAGACCTTGTCAACCGGGCACTATTGGGTGACGCAGGCGGTGTGGGCAGGAGCCGAACGTTGCTGAAAGACATATCATCTTTCTTTCGAAACACTCTCTATCCATAGCTTTACAACAGTAGCAAGCACATCCACATTACTGGCAGCATTACAGCGGAGTCCTGCAAAAAAGTGTGCCAGCATGCCGTCACCCTCATTGCGGACAGTGGATAACACCACCGCTGGAGAAATTAAGGGGTTGTCTGACGATGTCTGACCACTGACTGTGCTTGTTCCTTTTCGCTACACATGCCACGTCACCGCCACAACGCACCACCTCCGTCCGCACTTTGTAAACGAAAGACTTTGCTCCTTTCAGAAAGGTAACAATTTCCAAGTCGCTGTGGTGCGCGGCCCAGGGCGACGAGGACTGCATGGCGTTTTATTTCCTGCTTCAACTTGTACACTTCCATCTCTGAACAAACTGCGCAGTATGAAGCATAAGGGGCTGACGAATGTACGCCTATATATATATATGACGAGCCTGTTGGTGTCTATGGCGATAAGGAATAGCGTCCTCAAATACCTCGCGCACCCGGTATATTCTGATGACCTGCGGTAAGTATAAGGGGCAGTTTCAGGTCACTCCTAGGAAGGAGCGTCGGCAAGGCATGAAAATTAGCCTGATATGTTAAATGCTTGCCAGCATCTCATCAAAGCATGGTGGTATGTCATTCTTGCTTTCCACTTGCCCTCAGGTCCATTTCACAGTAGTAGTACTAACAATGCATTGATTTTATTTTTTACAATACACTTGCATCACGATGGTCCCTGTGACGGGCATTTCATGCCTAACACTATAAATGCAGAAAAAGAGTCAAGACCAAAATGGCTTGAAATGTGTGCTAAAAATGAGCATGCTTGGCTGGCAAAATAGTGCCTTCCTTCGTGAGTGCCAACGCCTTCGGGTTCAGAAAGCTTTATCTCGGTGTCTCGGAGTTGGAAGCTGGACAGGTTCATCGTCTTTCCCACGGCTTATCATAAGAAAGAAAGCTTGTAAAACAATCAACTTCAGAACACCTCAACTGCCCCAGTACAACTACCCCACTGTGTAGCTGGGCCTTCTTACCGAAAGAGTGTTGACGGGGCGCGCAGCTCGAGCATCAGGATGTCACGAAAGAGGAAAGCCCGAGGCTGCTGGTGTTGCGCCCAATGCCAGAGGTGCTCCGCAAGCACCCTCCCTTGCCACAGCACTGTTCCTTTGTGGGAAGGCCTGTCATTGTTAGTGGAGGAAGTGGTGTGTGTTAGTAGCGCTTGATTGCAGGTGCTCGAAGTGTGTTACGTACATCCGGTGCCCACCTATTTCAAATTCTTCGCAGTGAATGTTTTCTTTGTGTGTTTTTACCGGGTAATGTTCATGGGGATCTGCACTGACTCTTTCCATAAGACGGAGAAGACACGCATGGTGCGTTCACAAGACAAGTGTTTCTAACTGGGTGTTTCTCGTTGTTCAACCAGGTATCTGAGGCCACTGAAGCAGCTGCCTCCTCTGAAATTTTGAAACATTGACGTTATTCGAAAGTGCCGGAAGTTTTCGAAAGGTGCTACTTACTGTCAAAAGCTGAATCAAGCGTTGCGTTATCTGCTACTAAAAATTTCAGACTGTTTGTGCTGTGCTGAAAACAAAGCAGTTGCTTCACAGTGCTGTCGTTGGTCTCTCCTTCGATGCAGTGCACCCCCAAGACAAAAAAGGAGCGTAGTCAAGGGAGAGCGAGATGCTGAGCCAGAAGGGTCCCGCGTGCAGCGCCTCGGAGCAGAGTGCCTACCTGGTGAGCTGGTTCCACGAGTACAGCGACCTTCAGCGCGACGACTTCCTGCGCGTGCTGGCCCGCAAGTACGCCACTGCCTCCCCCTCCACCGAGGGCCTGGAGGAGGTGCTCTCGGCGCTGGCCATTCACCCGGGGGCCCCGCCCTCGCTCTTCCAGTGCCGCATGAGCCTCTTCGACCAGTGGTTCCAGGTAAGCGGGCCGGGGAAGGGCCTTCCGAGTGGCCGATGCGGGGATACCGTACTTTCACGTGTGTAATACCCGTGCCAATCGTCCACGAAAAATGACATTAAGTGCTTAATGCCTTAAGTTTTAATGCCATTAATTTGCTCCTACACACAAAAATCTAATGGCATTCGTTCGACAAACATTACGAACACTACACAGAAGTCATTTTATGTCGTCTCCGCATTGGACATACACACCTGACACATAACTTCCTTATGAAAGAAGATAAACCGAGATGTGAGGAATGCGACCAAGAGCTAACAGTAAACCACGTGTTACTCTCATGTACGAAATTTGAGGTCCTGAGGAAAAAGCATTTTAGGCTGTTCTACGATGAACACATTCCATTTCACCCCAGTCTACTTTTAGGAGAAAACTCACTGCTTAAAATTTCCTCCGTTTTTAGTTTTATAAAAGAAGCAGGGCTTCTAAGCAAGCTGTAACGCTGTAACGTGCTGTAACAGTTATTATCCACAAAATACACAAAACCTTCTGTTTGGTGCATGATAGCCTAAGTTGCTTATGTGCCATAAAACACAACGCATTCGTTCGAATGTCATTTTCGGTTGAAGGAGTTTCACGAAACTTGTTCGCCTTCATGAACGCGTTGAATCTGGCTACTCTCGAACGCGATGGGCACCAAATGAAACCAACGAAACTCTCAGCACCAGAGTATTGACGCGGAAATGTAGCTGAAGTTTGAAATAAGACGGTTTTTTGTGGCCTCTTGGTGGCGAACTTCTGGAGAAGATGAAGTTCACTAAAACAGCAGCAAAAGGCTGATTGTCACGTTACTTGTTGTTTTGAATATTTCGGATATGGCTACCTCCGGCAGGTGACGGCAGCTGCTGAAGCCACTTTTAGAAACTGCTCTCACCATTTGTTTAAAAAAACACTCGTTTTCCTTCACAAAAGCATTTTTAAACCTTCTAAAAAGTTTTTCGCCGCTTTAAGGCTGTCATGGCCGCCACTCGGCATTCGTTTTGTCGAAACCGAAACTGACACGAATAAACGACGTCGTAAATGAATGTTCATGCTGCTCTCGACTGTCTAATGTGTCATTCTATGATTAGTGGGCTGGTGGGCACACGTAGGAGTGAAGGAAACGTAACACGAAAATTTCGTGTCAGTACTCCTTTAACATCAGCATTCACGGCATTAGGTCAGTGAAACTGGACTAATTTTTATTTGGCATTTCAAACACGCACATCTATTTTAAATCAAAGGATCGCTGCTTACATTACCAGTTCAGATTGATCCTTTGTGTCAAACATGCAAGTTTTCTTTTTTGCTGAACAACCAGCCCTAGCAGTTTGAAAATGGTTTGCCCGTATAAACCTCTTGTTCAAGAGTTACTCTAACTTTTGTCCAGATGGCTGAATCAAAACAGAACAATGTTTAGGTTTAAAAGAACACAGACACAAAAATTTTGCATCTTTCTTTTTTTTTTTTTTTTTTTCCGATAAGTAGCTAAGGACCTTTTTATCACGTGTAGAAACCTCATTTGCTTCAGCACGCAATGCTTGTTTGAAGACATTTTCAATGCGGCCAGTTGCAGTTTCGGTTTCAGCGGGTGCCAGGAAAGGCTGTATTTGGTGTAAACAAAGCGGCCGACAGGACTGTCGGACGGATTTAACAGAGCAGAGCTGCCGTAGCAGTGTCGAATCCGCGTCACCGGCAGTTTCTGCGAATGCCCCTAAGTACTGATCTCGCCAGCCGCTTAATTATAAAGCGACCGTGGACGTGATGCAGGCGCCACAAGTGCAAATTGCTGCCGCGGCTAGAGAACGACGTGCGACGCTCCAGACAGTGGGTGGGGAGACGCGCGCTGGGAGCAGCCAACCGGTCTGTCTACAGGTCCGCCTACAGATGTGTTCGGCTCGACACTGCGCGGATATTCGATTGCCGCTCTTTTAAGCGGTGCAGATTGCGATTATTAATGCACTTCGCCGTCGCATCATTAACTGCTTTCTCGTATGAGCTGCCTTGTTTGGGACTTGAGTCCTAAGCTATCACTCGAGCTACCTGCGCCAGCCTGCGCCACTTCGCGGCCGTCGCTGCCGCCTGCACAGCGACCGTGCGGCTTACTCAGTGCGCTTTTTGGGTCCCCGGCGCGGTTTCGCGTCCAGTGTGATAAAAAGCAATCAAACTAGACTGCCTGGAATCGCTGTAGACCTTAGGTCGCGGCCAGCTGCCCGATGAGCCAAGATCCCGGCGCCTCTACCGCCAGCGATGGGAATGTTCGTTGCTTGAGAGCAAAAGTTCCGACCTTCGATCGGAGCGGTGAGCTGGTGAGAAATGCCGGCACTGCGGTGGCCAACACAAACTCTGTGGTCTCTCTACCTCACAATATGCATAACCCTAGCATTGCAAAAGGCATGCACTCATGCACTGCGAGGAACCACCGCGGGTTCGAGCTATTTGGGCACGCTCACGATACTGAAATGCCGTCGTGCCAACTTAACACCGCCTCTGTTGGGCAGGTGGAGAAGGGGGCGACAAAGGAATATGCCCAGGGTACAGAGGGAAGACGTTTATTTTACATTAACGTCCCAGTTACACAATTTAAAGTACAAGTACGCACTTCCCGTGAGGTGAAAGAGGCGATGGGGCGCCACGCGCAAATGTGCACGTCGTCGGCGCAAAGCCAGTGGGCTCTTCGGTCAGGGCAAATTCTGAGGTACGCGCGCGCATCGTCGTGCTGGCCAGATCGGCTCACAGCAGCGAGGGAGGCGGGGCCATTCGTTCACAGGCGCGTACCGCACGGTGTGATCGTCGAGTGGTAGGTATGGCCTTACTATATGCAAGCGTAGGGGCAACAGGAGCAGCCTTAGGCACAGGCCGCAGCCGGAAGGGCTGGTGGGCTTTCACCGGCGCAACAGAGTTGCAGCCGGCTGGTAAAGAAAGCGTCGCATACCTTCGGCCAACGCCTTCGGCGTCCTGGAAGCGTCTCCCCAAACGGACCCCCGCGCAGGGCACGCGTTCGTGTCCCGGCGAGAGGGGGGTTCGGGAATCGATCAAACGGACCAATGAGGTGAGGTTAGCTCGACTACAAAGGCGGAGCACTTGCTGCGCGACAGTGTTTTATCGCTGCAACGGTCGCTGCAGCCTTCACCTCACACAAGAGTTTGAGAAGACGGCTCGGCTCTACACAGTGGCGCCGAGACGAGCCGGAATTTTGAGGAGAGAGAGGGGAAAAGCGCCGCGCAATGGCACAAACCCAGCGATCGCGCAATGGCTCGGGCGCCAGGATCCCCACAACTCTTAAAGGAGCCATGAAGAGAAAACACAAGTTTGGTTCATTCGAAAGATTGCCTCGTTAGAACCATAACGACACCACTTATAACGCAAACTTCGCTCAAATAAGTTACATAATTAGGAAAAAAGGAAATGACCATGCGACCCACCAGCTCATTTTCCGCAGCAGAACCTGTGATGTCACTTGGGAATGCTCTGCGATTGGCGGAGGCCGGCAAAAGCAAACGCATGTTAGGCAGGGCTTACAGTTTGCATAGCGAGCTAAATGCCCGTGAAACATACTGCACATTCTCTTTATGACAAAGAACGGTGGAGTAAACGGTTGAAGGTCCGAACGAACACGCAAGCGTGTGCGCCAATGCGTACGAAACTAGGCGCCGGCCGAGCTCGACATCTCGCCGTCGCGCAGACGAATTTTCGGGTTCGAGGCTCTTCGGGGCCAACGAACCGTTCCAGCACGCACAGCCGCGACCTTGCTTCGTATCGTAATCCCTTCACAGGAGGTTGGCCGTCATATCGCCAACCAGCAAAGGTAAAAATAGAAACGAGGGGAGTAAGGAACAGCAAGAAGCGACGAGATAGTGCCAGTCGTTGCGTAAGTTTCGAATGGTGTTGGCTTGCTGCTGTCGTTACGAGCTCGTTTCCAGTTTACAACCACTGAAAACTTCAGTTTGTTCGAGTACTTTACAATGAAATTTCGTTGCTGCGTTTTGAAATGCCCATGTAGTACGGGCAAATCGTCAAGGGAGTGCGACATCCCCGCCGGTGAGGAGATCTCCCTTCATGTGCTGCCCAACGACGAACCTAGGCGAAGCAAGTGGCTACGTTTTGTGAACTTTGCAAACGGAGGAGAAAGAGAGCTAAAGGAAGTACGAGTGTGCTCGCTTCATTTCCGAGGAAGTGATTACGGCAGGGACCCTTACGTTAGCTCACTCCTGGGACATGCTGGCGCTTGTCGCCGACTTCGTCAAATCGCTCTGACCTTGGGGAAAAAAATTCCGTAAACACCGCGCATTGACGCTCGTATCTTTCTGGTCGAAGCAGAGAGCTCGCGCGAACAATTTTCCATACACGACACCGGCCAACTGGAATAAGTGATACTGCTACTGCATTTGAACTATTATTAACCGTAATCAAAATACGGCACATACGTACCAGTCTATATTCGTCCGTCGCGACGGGGCTGACGAGGCAGCGGTGCCGACGGCTGGGCGTTCGTCTGTTGTGGCTATCGCGGAATGGTCGCTTTCCCGTCCACCGCGTATCCCACAACTCTTGCCGCTCGTGCACTTGGAAGCATTGAGCGTTCAAGTGGTGTGAGGTTGTTAAATGCAAGCCCGAGCTCCTCAGCGAGAGTTTTGTTCTCCGGATGAGGCGATTCCATGACTAGGGCTGCGGGTGCACTAGGTTTTACTAGTATTTTTAAAATGGCCGCCGTCTCGATCGACTCCCGCGTGTGGGTGCTATATGGAGTCGACATACTAAGTATCTGTTTCATGGACCGGCGCTATGACACCATTGTACACGTCACGGAATGTTCAATTTTAGCGGGAGATTTAAAATTGTGGCTTAAATTGCCTTATTTCTCAGTGAATAAAGCATCATTTGCTTCCGGGAAAGCGCTTGGGGTACTATGAAACACCTAATCTTTCGAATAAAACAAACTTTTGTTTTCGCTTCATGGCTCCTTTAACGTGTTTCGATGTTGTTTGTTTACTCCGCATCCAGGGAGTGTCGATTACGCGAGGTCCTCCGCTGGCTGCTCGGTTGTGATTCACACATTTTAAAATTGATCTTAAATATGTTCTAGGCTGTATTTTCGGCTGATCTTTTGCAGAACATGTGTGGTGACTCTAATCTGTCTCTGAAGTTATCTCGCCTTCAAAATTTTGTGTCAGTAGTCCTTTAAAGGCCAACTGCACTCAAATTTTACTTTGACCAATTTATTCCTAATGTGTAGTAAGTACCCCCAAATCAGCTGGGACACGAGTGGCAGCCCCGCGAAACACCTCGTTAATCAGTCAGAAGCATTTAAAAAAGCTCCGCCGCAGACCACGCTGTACCTGCCGGCGGATCGCGTAAACAGCCATGACGCGCCTGTGATGCTCCAGCTGACAGAGGGGCTTTTTCCTCTGGCCAGCCACGCAGCTGGAGAACCGGTCGAGCTCTGGTGCGCACGCTTTGCCGATTTGCTGCCCCGTGCGCACGTAGAGCTTGCGCGCAGACTTTCTCCCGAGCGGCTGACCGTCCGGCCGCTCGCTGGACAGCTGCAACGTCACTGCAATGGCCCCGCTGTCCCCAGTTTCGGTTTCAAAACCGCCGATTTTTGCTGACCGCTTGCAGCGTCCACACGCGTATTTCAGCTGTTGTATTTTGCATGTTGCTTTCTTTTTAAACAGACTATACGGAAATAGGGTTTTCAAGAGGTCGAAATTTTGAGTGCAGTTGGCCTTTAAGTAGCCCCGGCAGAAAGACTGTCGTCATTGAAATCTCCGCGTGACTTCCTTTCCCAGGGCTGGAGTGACGAGGACAAGGCGGGCTTCCTCGACCGGCTACGGTCCGTGGACGCCGAGTTTGTGGACCGCATCTCCTCCGTGCCTAACGGCCGGGCGGAGGACTACAGCCCGTCGGTGGAAGCGCCACCGGCCGCGGCGACGACAGTGCTGGTCAACCACTGCACCAGCGTGACGGTCAACGGGGACGGCCTCAGCGTTGACGACGAGGTCGAGGACGAAGTCGAGGAAGAAGAGGTGGAGGACGAGGTCGGGAACCGGGAGGTGGTCTCTCCGACGGAAGAACCGCAGGTCGCTCCGCGGACCGTCTTGGTTCCGTCCCCAGGAGTGAATTTCGCTGAGGAAGAGCAGAGGGCATCGCCCCTCGGGGAGAAAATTGAGTTTGAGGAGGACGGCGCAGAGCTGGTGCTGTGAGCGACGCTTAATTAAGTCCCGAACTGCAACGCGGATTGTCGGCGGGCCAGTTAGTACGTAAGTGAGCACGAAACGGAGTGAAAAACGCGGCGACAGACTCCATCGGCTCTTCAGCCATCGTGCTTTTCGCTCTGTTTCGTGCTCGCTGAAGTCCGTCTAGCAGCTTGTTCGAACGCTCGGAGTGTCTGTTCTTTGCTGCTTCTTTCGGCAGGGGTGTATGTTTGGCTGGGTGGCTCGTGCCTGTGAAGTGTGTTTGCAAAAAGGGCGGGGGGGAGTTAGTCGCACTACGTAGTACAGTTTGCGACTGCTCGCTGAACTTCGTTTTTTCGCGGAATTGGGCAGCGATGGATGGTAGCTGTTTGCTTATTTGGTACACTTATGTGTGATTTTTTTGTTTTGTTTCCCCCAGGGAGAAGTGTTAGCGAGAAAAGGCTTAGCCGTTAGTCGCACTCCGTAGTGCGATTTGTGACTGCTCGCTGAGCTTTGGTCTCTTGCGGAGTCTGGTAGCTGTTGGTTTTTCATCGCGGTGGCCTGAACCAGCTTGTTACACTTATGTGTGGCTTTCTTTTTTTTTTCCCTTCAAGAGAGGCAGAAGTTTTATGTATCACATCTTGTCTAAGCAGCATTTTAGTAGGTTTTCTTTGTGTGAGTGCCTAGGAGTACGATTTGTTAATTTTCGACACATTTTCCCACAGTTATTGGGGACTTTATTTTGTGCTCCTAATTCAGGTCAGTGAGCCATTCCATCCTAGTTGTGTCGTGGTGGTTTAATTTTTACGTGTCTTTAAAAAGGGGGGGAAATTTTGCTTCATTAAGTTGGTGCTGGCTTCTGTGTTTCAAAGGCTTTTCTATTTTTTGAGTGGCAGCTTTAATACACATTGTAGCGAGGAATGTTAGCTCATTTCGCGTCTAGCTTAACTTGACAGGTCATTTTGCGGCAGCGTGACGATAGCGTGCGGGTTCTTAAGACTGAGGCTTCTCGAAGAGCTTGTGCTGCTGCATCAATATGTTGCAAGGACGACTAGCTTCTCTTCTTGTCAAGGAGGATTGACTGAAAACCGAAAGGTCCTCTTTGACGAAACGAAAGCGATTATTAGTGACGAAAAATGATAGAAAGGGGCGGCAGATACCGTACCCAGTGACAGGAAGTCAATTATTATTGGTATGTTGTTTATTGCTTAACTACACCCCGAGTTAGTCTAGAAAGCAGGCCGTATTTTATGAAATTGCATCAAGTGCTAATTAATGAGCCTGCAACCAGGTTGGATCTTAAGCAAAAACTAAAAAACGGAATCTCGTTGAAACATCGCAGAAATGCGAAAGTTGGAAACATTCCTCGTAAGCCCAAAACCATACAGAACGATACGCGATACCTACTGCCTGTTCCTCGCTGCGACAAAAGCGCAATTTCTGTCTGAAATTCGTTTTGCTATACTGTCCAAACATTCCGTGTAAGGTGTGCTTTTTCACAGTAGTGCATTCCTTGTTTATCAAACATTCCGCATAGAGCAGCCTTTGCCTTGTTTGAACTTCCTTGCCTGTGCTCCTTTTTTTTTTAGCGTTTCACCGGTCCTTAAACAGTGGTTAGTGAAAGAGGAAAAGGTGTTTGTGGAAAGCCAACACCTGTTTTTAAACATGAGCTCGCGTTACTACGTTTAATTTTGGGCTCTTTTATCACATCAAAAGTTTAGTTTGTGCAACGTTAATCGCGCTACCAACAGTGGCAAGCTCCTTATTTACTTATTGTTGCACATTAATGTGGACAAAGGGCAGGTGACCCACTTTTCTGCAAAGTGTTTTTTTTTTTCACATAAATGGTCAATTGGTATTTTTTACAAATAACTGCTTACTGATCAACGCAGTTATCCCTTCCTTAAATAGGAAATAGCACTACCTTCCTGCTTACATAGTGTTGTGTGGAAGTTTGGCTGGGGTGACTGTCTTTAGAGGACTGGCCATAGATGACCGCTCCTATGTTCAGCTCAAATAGAAGTGCCATGACTGTTTAACTGGGCACTTGGGTTTTGTGTGCGAGAGCTGTTTGCTGGGCAAGATTGTCATCATCGGTAGTCTCAGTTAGGCCTAATTAAGCCTAACGTGATGAACTCTAAGTTTGACGTAGTTGGTTGCTCCGTAGCCAGTGAACTTTGTCCAGAAGCCGCGGGCAGACCACATTTACCCCCCCCTTTTTTTTTATTCCCCACAATTGGTGGTGGCAGTTTTTGTATACTTTATTGATTTACGATGTAAGGCTTAGAGAGTTTCGGGCACATATATCTGTGTGTGGTGTGGTGTGGAAGAAAACAGCCTATGCGATTTGTTTGCCCAAAGCCGTAACTAGTGTTAGTGCACTTGTATTTCCCATTTTTGCAGCATTCCATGTTGTGTTGTTTTGATATTGCTTTTAAAAAGGCAATGTTTTCTCAAATTTTGCCTGCCTTAAAAATATACAGGCACAGTTTCGTTTTCCCAAAACGTTGGGAACTAGCCAGTTTTCGGATGTTTTCGCTAATGGGCATGTAGCTGACACAACTTAGTTATGCACTTAAGTGGCTTTTTTTTTTTTATTTACGTAGCTCTTATCTGAATCACTTCAGTGGATTAGTTTCAAAGCCAAAACTGAGGTTGTTAAAAACCTGATTTACAGGTGACCTTTGAAAACTTAAACGTCGTGCATTTAAATCTCGTTTTAACCAACACTAACAACGCACAACTGGATTCCATTGTCTTTTGTGTTTCCAAGTGCAATTGTGCAACTTTCGGGTTATCTTAACCGCAGTCTAGCTTCTCAAAGCTTTGAACAAATGACGGATCACGTCCAGTGAAACTTTGATGCACCAACCCAATGATGCTTGCAGCGAATTGTCGTGACATTAGACTTAATGCTGTGCTTGTGTAAGTTACTTCATACACTGTACCGAGTTTAAAATGGGAAAGTTTTTAGGTTTGTACGCACATTTCTTACTTTTTTTTCCTCGACAAACTTAATTCATACACTGTACCGAGTTTAAAATGGAACAGTTTTTAGGTTTGTGCGCACATTTCTTTTTTTTTTTTTTCCTCCACAAACTTAATGGTTTAGCAGAGGCAAATCAAAGTATGTAGCCAACAAACGCTGGGCATCTTTTTACGGAACAAATTAAACGCGCACAGTATTCAACCAGCGCTACTGCTTGCAACTTTCTCTGCTTTAAGGGAATTTTAGTCGCAGACGGTCGAATGGCAGCGTTAGGCATTGAGGCAGCTTGGTACAGCATTCCAGTGTGAGCACATTATCTCTTTGTCGAATGTATGGTGAAGTGTGCGTGTTCGTCTGGTGGTGTTAATTGTGTGCAGCTGTCCCTTTGATTTTTTTTTTATATATATACAATAGCCCAAGCCAGGCTTTTGTGTGTGGTGTAGTGTATGTGCAGTTTTTTACACTGTCATCGGAACAAAAGTTCTTCAGCCTGTTCCGCATTTTAGCGGAGAGGAAAAAGTTCGGGTATGTCACAAATAGTACGCATAAACCTGTCAACGCAGGCATCGACACCTTTTTGATTTTTTTTTTTTACGTCATCAAGGCACAATAATAGATAAGTCCAATTTTTGTTGGGGTGAAGCGGTGTACTTGTGTATTTGAAAACTGTGCTACAGTGATGCTGACTAAACGGTTTTTTTTCAAAGGCACCTTGTTCCTGCTTTTATTTCCGTGTTTGGCGGTACCATGTGGTTGCAGCCCAAACAAAAGATTTGCTGTCTGTGGTAAAAGTTGTGGCGTAGTTCATGTGACATTCATTTCAACGAGATGCTTTAACGAGTCTTTTGGATAATGTGCACCATGTGTAATAGCAGGAGAAGTCATCTGAAGATAGAGCTAATGAGTTTGAGCACTTGTGTGAACTGAAGGGTGTGTCAAGAGATTACCGCGGAAAACTAAAAATTACTTGATTGTGGGTCACTACGTTAAAGACAATCTTATTTCAGTACAGTTAAACCTCGTTATAACGAAATTGAAGGGGCGCCGCGATTTGCTCGTTATAGCCAATAGTTCGTTATAGCCGTAGCCGACATTTACTGCAAATATTATGCATTGTAGTTACCTAAAACAAAAAGTGGGCGAAATAGCATCTTGCTGCACGACGATAGTCAGTAAAATAAACACATTCCGGAGGTAAAAAGGAAAAGTCGCGAACCTACTTTATTGCAGTTCAAAACTCATATTGCAAACAGACTTGGCTACGAAGAAGTCCGTAATTCCTGATGCGAGCGATGGCTCCCTCAGCTGCGGCCGCTACGTTCACACCATCTTCGCCGCCCTCGTGTGCGCCGAAGTAGCGAACGTAGCACGTCCACCGCATCTAGTGCCTCCGACGCCGTCCTTAGCGCTTCTTTTCAAGCCATGTGCAACAGCGCTGACGATGGACACTCGGTTGCTCACGATGGTAGACAGCGTACTCGTCCACACGTCTAAGTCTCTTGCCACCTTACCACGGAGTGCACCTCACCGCCCTTCGCGCCCGATGCGACGGCTTTTATCATAGCCGTCTTCTGTTCAAGCGTGATAGTCTTTCGCTTTCGCTCCCCGCCTGTCGCACTCGTGTTGTTGGAATCACGCTGGCAGTACGATAAAAGATAAGGCTGAAAAGACTGCCAACCCACGCACACACAACTACGTAGCGACGTCGGCGATACGAACAGGGGAGGAGGGGGGGGGGGGGAGAGAGAGAGAGAGAGAGAGGAAGGGGACGCAATGACGCAACCACGTGCACCGAGTGCATTGGGGTTCTCGGGCTCACCGCGGATAGTCCGCGGATTCCCCGAAGCCATAGGGATACGTGGGAAAATGGAACGTCGGACTGCTTCTCGGGGAGCCCGCGGTGAGTAAATCGAAGGGCCCCATTGTCTGCATGCCGTGCGCAGCGAGAAGAGGGTGGGGGCTTCGCGGGCGTAGCGTCCGCATGGCGCGCCAGCCAGCTTCGCGCGCGTGGCGGGAGTTTTGAACTGCTAATACAGTTGCCGCGTCACGCACTGTCTCGAATCCGCGTTGCGCACTGTTGTAAAATTAGCTCAAAATTTCATTTCTCAACGAAATTTGTTCGTTATATCCCGTAACGGGGAAATTTTACCTCGTTAAAACGAGGTTTTAAATACATTGGTTTCTGTGGGAACTTTCAAGGGGAATTATGATTCGCTCGTTATATCCATTATTTCGTTATAGCCCGTCTCGTTATAACGAGGTTTAACTGTAGCAGTTCCCAAGTACTTCCTGTTGTCGCCCTGCCGGTTCCTTTTATATCACAAATTGGTGTCCGCATCTTAATTAACACTTTTGTGACCGTGGAAAAATCGGTTGTTATCGGTTGTCATCCAGAGATTTCGGCTCAGGTTCACTGGAATCCGTCAAAATTCGCCGTTCCCGCGGAGCATCAGGAAGCAGCATCTACGCCGCATCTGATACCACATGAGCACGACAGCGAAGGAGCTTTGAAAATCCCCCCGCGGCACAGAAAGAAAATAACTCGACAGCGAAACTGATGAAATACTTCCTTTTTTACCCTGCGGATGGCTTTAGATGTCCAAAAGCGCTCGGAGAGCACCAAAATTTGAATTTGTCTTCATCGATAACTTGCTATCGATTGGAATAGGTGCGGTCACAAAAGTGCTTTAACAGCTGCTCGTTATTGGCAACCAGAGATGATAAGGCTGGTCTGATTTAAAAAAAAAAAAAAACTGCAAAGGAATTTTCAGAAATTTTTAATGAATAGTCTAGAGAAATTCTGAAAATTTGTGCTTGTATCAGAAAAATAGGTGTAATTTATTTTGGGGACAGATGGGACATGCTTCAAATGGCTGGTATGAAACGTGCCCTTCTTCATAGTCGCCACTGGTCTCCCATGAGCTGATAATGTGGGCAAAAACGGCCCTAACACCCAAAGTTACTTGATATAGGAGTTGCAAAGCTCCCCATAGGCCCCCTGCATTAAAAAGTGGCCCTACGATTGGTCCACTGCTTTGGATCTCGCTTTACAGTGGCGCCATCCGTTGGTGACAAAATAAACTATACAACTTGCTTCGCCGCTCGACGACCTGGGCGAAAAAAGGTATTTGAATGCTTACGTAAATTTGTTACACCACAGGAGCCCAATGTGTTCAACTATGCAAGTGTTTTATATACATACGAAGCAAGAGTAGTAAAAAGAAATGCGACCGTAGGGTCTACTGTCGCTTGCGCGCTGTCGTCTGCTGCGCGGCCTCTTCGGTCTTCTGGCGGCAAAAAAATAAGTCGTTTCAACGGCTTTATGCCAGCTGAAACTGATTATTTAGAGCCGCTTGTTCGGCTACTACATTAGTTTTGGCATGCAATGAGCTGTAGGCCAAACGATAACTTCGAATTTAGTACTTCAGTTCGAACCTATGTCGTGCCGGAGTGCCCGCACAAGTGCCAATTGGTCGAGGCAGATGCGCGGACGCAGAAACAATCGCAACCTAAAAACCGGAGTCAAGATAGCAATGAATAACTTATTAGAACACAAAAATAATGAATTGTGCGCTTTGAAACAAAACTTAACGTTAAATTGTCAGTTTGAATAACTCGTTTGTCTTTTGAATAGTGCGTGCGGTGGCGCCACCATACGTACGATCCAAGGTGCGGGCCGTTTTTTGAAGCGGAGTTTCGCAACTGCCTACATCGAAGATCTCTGCTAACACCTTCTGCCCATTATGAAAACAGCCGTCAAATATCCATCACAGTGGCAAGCCTGAACATTTGTAGGTAGCCCAACCAACTGCTCAAGTTAAAATAGGTTTTAATTTTCGTTTTTGAAGGTATTTTATTTGCTGACTCTTTCTTTTTTTTCTCTCTCTTTTTGAATAATGTAAACCTTACTCCTCACCACTCAGTGTATTATGGCGCTTTCGTTTATTTTTCAACGTGCTTAATAGAGAGCGACAGCAGCTGGCAACACGGTGTCCGCTCACCCTCAACTCAACTAAAACAAAGTTTTAGGGAACCCAGGGAACTTAGTAAGCTAAAGCACTTGAGGGAAACCGCAAAAAAACTCCAGGAAATTGAAAACGTTAACTTGGTAGATGCCACAGGAGGCAAAAGTTGCAGATTTTCCTCCTGTTCCAATGTTACTGCACTGCACAGAACAGAGTGCAGTTTAAGTTCATGTATTCAAATGTTCACAGCTGACTGTAATGTCAAGGGTTTCTAGATCCCAGCATTTCGGTGGCCTACCACCAGGGACCGTGACCCAGCTATAATAGGGATGTCATCTTGGGAATAAGCTCTCTGGTGAATTCCACCTTAAATGTGAGCGTTCGCCTCTCTGCACGCTACAGTGGAGCAGTCAACTCTAGAACCGCCGACAAAGTAAGCACTGCTCATCTCTCAAGTAATGTGTAAGCAGTCAAACAGAAAGCAAGTTTTCTTTCAATGTAGTCAGCACTGGAAGGCCACGACGAACTCGATAGGTGCGTAGGCCTACGACAAGGCCTTGCGATCACAAAATTGTCCATCTTGCAACGAGCATCAAACAGATTCAGCAAGCACCGGGAGCAAACCAAACTCCAAGGCAGCGAGAAGTCGCACCAGGTATTCATATTAATTGAGCAAAGGTCACATCGCGCCGTTCAGCAGTCCACCATTGCAACTTCCTCGGCTAAGAACAACAAGGCTGGCATTGCGCCGGAGGCAGCGAGGTTGCACGAGGCTACATTCTGCTGGTGGCCTGTGGCGGCAGTGTTGCTATGCTTGCATGTTCCTTCTTGGATGTATGCAGTGTCCTGTCATGCTTCAATGTCGAATTAGGTGGCTTAGGAACTAACTGTGGAGCGTAACGGCTGCAAACGACGACAACGTGTCAAAGACATGAACGGCCATCGATGTCGGCACCAAGGTGGACATCAGTCGCAAAATACACTCAGGGGAGACAAACACCCACGTCTCCAAGAAGTATGGGCTGTTGACATCTACAGTAGGTCACAGACTTGGCGAATCCAGTGATGATGAAAAAAGGAAGTGTTTACGTGAGGTGATATAAAAGGAGGTAAAAAACGCCCCGTACTCATGATTTATGGACGTCAAAGGGAGAGACACCCCTGTCACTGGTCCTGTGCTACTGCAGAGGACACGGGAATTGGCCTTCCTTCTCGATTACCCCATCTTGGACTTCAAGGCGCGTGGCTCGTGTAGTAGACACGCACGTCATACTGCATGCTGAAGGTGCCATACTCGGGCAGTTCCAGTTACCCGAGCTGCTGGATGTATGACACGCATGACTTATCGTGTTCCATGCCTCCACTGCACTGTCGGGAAGGGGGTTTCACTTAGTGTTGTAAAAAGTGGAGTAGTACAAGCAACCGATCGGTGCGAACGCTTCCATCGTCGCTGGTGAACCGTAGCATGGTGTCAGATCGAGTGACACACTGATCACTTCTCGCTAGTGATCGGTGAAGTGCGTAGCCTGCAAAACACTATGGCAAAGAAGAGACCAAGCCTTCTATCCAGGCCGCAGGGCTTTGAACCCCAGCTATTTGGAAAAAAATGGGTCTTCCTATTCGTCGTCTATTGCTATGCAACTGGGCTCTACCAAGCGTTGGGTGAAGTACAGGCCAGAACGCTTCTTTACGCCATAAGCTCCCAAGACGCCTGCCACGTTCTCGACACTCTAGCATTGTACGGCAAAGACTGGAGCTCACTAGAAGCGGTCAAGAAGTTCACCGACTAATTCATTCACCTGGTCAACGAGGTCTACGACAGTGTCTGCTTCCACCGTGGAACACAGGGTGCAGGTGAGACCTGAGACAAGTTCTGCACTGCGCTGTGTAAACTTCTCAAAAAGTGCAACAGCACCTCTGTGGGAGCGGAAGAACAACTCGTTCGAGGCAGGTTCATCGTTGGTCTCCCGGGGGGGACTCGAACCTTGTGGACAAAGTGTGGTGAACACAAAAGCTTACCCTTGAAAAAGCAAGACTACAGGCTCGCATCAACAACGATGCCATGAAAGCCTGTGCGGCAGTGTTCCAGAAGGAGCCGAATCTGCAGGATAGCCTTTCCAGCATTTTTTTTTTTTTTGATAAATCAGAGATGCGCTCTTCATCTCGCAAAAACAACGCCTGCAAAAAAAAAAAAAAAAAAAAAAAAAGCTGACAGGGCTATCCTGCGAAGAGTGGGGTCCCCCCTGGACGTACACTTAATTACTGACTAAGTGCTGACTAAGTGGACATGAACCGAGAAGTACAAACAAGACTGCGAAAAGCAAAAACGCCCGTGTGTACGAGATTTCGGCGCACGATAAAGATCCCCAGGTGGTCAAAATTAATCCGGAGCTCTCCACTACGGCGCGCCTCATCGCCTGCGTTGCGTCGGCGCGTTAAACCCCACAATCAATCAATCAACAAACAAGACTGAAAGTGCTCCCCCCCCACCTTGAAACATGGACACCTACCTGCACAAAAAGAGAAGAGCACGAGTAGCCTTCCTACGGAAACAACTTAAAAACAAGAAAACTGTCATCTACATCAACAACCTTGTGGCACGGAAGCCCAACACTGAGGCAAATACAGACAAACACTTACCCAAACAAACCCCGGCTATCCAAAACGTTCCTCATACACTCACAAACGCATGCAATAAATGCGGAAACCCTCGCAACTTACCGTAAAAACCCGCGTATAATACGGACCCGCGTATAATACGAGGTGTATTTCGGGGACAGCAAAATCAGAAAAAAAGTTTTCATCCGCATATAATACGAGATAAAGAGCACAGAAAACATTTATTTGCACTGCAGTTACCCTTCAGTCATAGTCAGTTTTCACTGGCACTGTCTCCCGACGTCCGTTCAGTCATAGCCAGGTTCGCTGCCGCTGTCTCCTGAAGTCGCCTTGTTGCAAATGTCTTCCCACAGAAACTGGTCCTCAGTGCCATCAAGGGCGTTCGAGATGCCGCATTTTTAAAAGAGCGACTGACGAGCTCCTCTGGGATGCTGGCCCACGCATCCGCGATCCAGGCACAAAGCACCACTGGAGAAGCCCGCGTCAGCCATCCGGTAGCAGTCACTTATGGGTCTCCTGACCTCATCCACTCTTGGTAGCAGGTCCTGATGTAGTCTTTGAAAGGCTTGTTGATGAAAGTGTCTAGCGGTTGTAGCTGGGATGTCATTCCTCCTGGAATGCAATGACTTCGATGCGGGGTTCGCGCAACAACTTCTTCACGGAATCGGCCAGGTGGCAGCGAAAGGCGTCCAACACGAGCACTAACGGGAACCCCAAACAGTGCTCCAGGCCGCCGACACCACACAGACTTTATCCAGTCAAGCACCAGTTGCTTTCTCCACCCGCGAAGACTGCCTTCGGTGACGCCGAACTGCCGTCCTGCGGCGCAATTACTGATGGTCTGGGCACATAAAATAACTTTTCGTTTAATTGCCGCTGAATACTGCCTTCGTGCACCCGACATCGTGATAGACTTGCGGTGAACGTGCCGATATTTCGCGTGGTCAAACCAATCAAAATGGCGCCGGCTAAGAGAAGCAGCAGCCAACTAACGTCACCGCAAGAAGGCCCACCCTCCGCTGAAACCGAAACCGAAAGTGCAAATTTTCGTCTGAAAACTTTGGGATCCACATATAATACGAGGCACAGATTTTACATAGTAAAATTTGGAAAAAAAACCTCGTATTATACGCGGGTTTTTACGGTATTTCATGCAACATGGACCTGCCCTATCACCTGGCCTTCAGTAAACACCACAAATACGCTTGCGCTTTGTAAGGCCGCTCTGGCCAGCTCTGACTTGGGGATCCAGAAGGACTCAATTCTTCAAACCTGGAGAGGAGCAGAAGAGTCTGGGGCCCTGGAAGAAGGGCACCACTCCTACGACAATCGCAACACCTCCTTTTTTCCCCCCTAATAAACGTTTCTCTCTCTCTCTCTCTCTCTCTCTCTCTCTCTCTGCTCACGTTATCATCGAGGCCAAAGTTAACAAACCCTTCCAAAAGCCGTGACGTGGCTCGGACTCTCAGGGGAGTTCTGCCAAGGGCGTTGCCAAGTCCAACACAAGCGACGGTACCATGAGCTGCAGATACTGCAGTCAAGCAATGCATCCTCGAGCAGATTGCCCGGCTACGCAAGCCAAGTGCAAAGGGTGTAATAGAATTGGACGCTTCAAAGATGTCTGTAAAAGGTAAAGTAAGAAGAGCATGGGTGTTCTCACATTTCACTCTGTATCAGCCATCACCAGAGCTAAGTTCGTTTAAGTAGCCGTCAACAGTTCCAACGCTAAGTTCAAGGTTGACTCAGGTGTGGTGGTGACAGTGGTACTGGACTGTCTTCCAAGCATACCGAAGCAGCTGAAAAGCCAGAAGGTGAGCTTGCGGGCCCAGGAAATTACTCCGTCACTGTTCTCGGAACATTCCAAGCAAAACTAAGCTGGAAAGGCAAGTCTCCAGTGCAAACAGTGTACGTTGTGCCTTCGCAAGACCCTTGGTTTCTTGGGATTCCCAGCGGTACAGGCTCGTGAGAGTTATATGATTCGTGGACAGTGTAACGGATTCTACGATCACTTTGAAGGATAGTCTCTTCGATGGCCTAGAAAGACAGATACGAGATGTGTCTTCAATTAGGCTCTAAACTGTTCTCGCTCAGGGTGCTGAGAAGAGTAGCAATTCCACTTTGGAAACCAATTCAAGAGGATCTCGGCAAGCTCGAATCCTAGGGTGGACCGTTCCAAAGGGTGTACCATTCCACACCACGGTGTTTCAGTATGGTAGCTGTTTAAAAAGTTGGGAGAGGCTACCAAGCATGCGTTGACCTCACCTGACTCAACGAAGTCGTGCTTAAGGAGCATTTACATGCTACCCTCAGTCGAGAACATTCTGGGACACCTCCGGATACCATTCAACAGGTGAAGCTACCCGAAGAGAGTCAGGAACTCACTACATTCATAACACTAATGCGAAGGTTCTGTTTCCAAAAGCTACCTTTAGGAATCTGCACAGCGCCAGAATATTTTGAGCAACAGATGACCAGAATTCTGGAAGGCCTGGATAGAGTTGTGAGCATGACTGACAACATTCTCGTCTTGGGGGCATTGCAGCAAGAGCACGACCGTCGTCTTCAGCAGGTGTTGCAGCACTTGGAAGAAGCAGGATCAAGCTGAATCGCAAGAAATGCACGTTCTCTGCAAACCAAGTCAAGTTTCTTGGAGTCTTGGCTAGCACACAAGGCATCAGTCCTGATCTGGAAAAGGTCGAGGCCTTGGCCAAGCTACCAACACCATCGGACGTCAGCGGTGTCCGAAGACTGCTGGCAATGGCGAACCATGCCTCATCCTTTCGGCATCACAGCAGTAATCAGGGCATTGCTGCAAATTAGAAACTTATGGCTTTGGGCACCACTCCCGCAAGCTGCTTTTAACAAGCTAAAAAGCTCGCTCAGTTCCGAGGTCTGCATGGCCCCGGAACTCATCATCATCATCATCATTCATCATGGAACTCAAAACCCATCATACCCCACGGTTGTGTCAGCTGACGCAAGCTCATTAGGTCTCGGGACTGTGCCCTGGCAGTCGGAGTAGCCATCACACGATGAAGTCCTAGCCATTGATAAAGCTGTCCGAAGCAAACAAGGCCATGACTTCAACTGTCGTCATGCCGCCCATCGACTCCACCCACTCTCTGAAGGCGAAGATGTGTGGGTGCACGATGTTGTGTGCAGTGAAGGCACTTAGCCCAGCAAGACGACCACGCTCATATGTCGTTGAAACACCAATGTGCACCGTTCAGCACAACCGTTGGCATTTGGTGCCATTCGACGGTGCGAGCATGCCTGATGGCCTCACGTCTGACACTTCAAGCAAAGACGAAACACCAGCAGTGACTGTCGAGAGCTCTGGATCTAAGAGGAGAGCTAAGCTCAAATCAACGCACCGAACAGGTAGGAGCAATGACTGCAACACCAGCGATGTCAGCATCATCCACGTGCGACAGTGGCTAGGTCCGGCCGACAGGTCAAGTACCCGAAAAGTCTGGACTTGTAAAACCACAATTCTCTCGGAAAGGGGTATGTAGTAAACACGCACTTCACACTGCATAATGAAGGTGCCTTTCCCAAGTTGTATTCAGGCAGTTTTGAGTTACCCGAGTCACCTGTTGTATGACGTGTATAAATTATCATGTTCCACGCCTCCGCCACGCCATCGGGAGGGGAGGGCTTCACTTCATGTAATAAAGAGTGCAGTCCCAGCAACCGATTGGTGTGAGCGCTTTCATCATCACTCGTCAACCAACAAGACAGCTCCAACGACAAAAAGGTAGCACGGTAGCACACCTCAATACTTGTCTTTCTTCTTCTTAATTTTAAAGGTAAGTCCAGATGTAACGAGATAGTGATATAACGATGACTTTTGTCAGAATTATCGCGTTTGTTACAACTGGGTTTGACTATACTGTGCATGCGAGACTTTGTTCCGTTGAAATGTTCAATCTTACCACTTCGTCTATGCATTCAGAGTCACCTACTCGTTTGCTTTTAACACTCCCCCTTTTGTTCCGAGCAATTACTGAAGGGGGTCCCGCTGTTCAAACGGAGTAGCCTAGGGGAAGAATCGCAGGTTTTGGCGCAAACAGCCCAGGTTAGAGCCCCAGCATTACCAAAATTTTTTCAAGACCCGTGATTTCTTCTTTTTTTTTTTTACTGTACAATGAACTTCCGGGTCACTTATACACATCGTTTTCGTAAATAAGGGTGGTTTGGCATCTCTCGCGTCAGTTTAGGAGTGGGTCGCAGCATGTGAACAGCTTTAACTAACTTCCTGCATTGCAGTGCAACTTCCTGGCTTGTACCTATCTCCGAACGAGACATTGCATTCTAGATTATCCCCTCAATGCTCCTAATTATTGGCCAATCCCCCAAGTTGGTATGTGCCACAAAGAAAGAAACAACCACAACTTCTGTTCTACCACTGGCAATGTGCAGAGGCAGCACAGTTGGTAGAGATCTGGGCAGCCACTGTGCGGACCGGGGTTCAAATCCCATTCGGCCACATTGTCATGGTTCACGAGGCAATTCCCTAAGGTGGTTTGATGACGAGTCATTCAGCAAGAATAAACGACGAAAAAGAGGAAGTTCAAATTTGCCGCCAGGCACGTGACCAATGGTGAAACGCTGCAAATAACCCTCGTAAGGCAGAAGCTCATGCGGCTGATAGAACAACAGCCAATGCAAAAATGCCGCGACCACGAGGTGATAGAATTTAAGCCCACGTTCTACAGTGGCGGCCATGTTCTTGGCCAGACGACGAGTTTTTTGCAGAACCAGGCACTTAAAGTTTAGGCCTCAACACAGAGGCCTGTGTGCCAGCAGCGAAAGGTACTGAGCAGCTTATTTCTGGGCCATGATGGTGTTAAAAGAGCACACCACACGATTTGCACGATAATATCTGGACTGTCTGTGGCAAGTGCGCTGGACTCGGACAAGGTACAGGGTGTTTGGGAGCAGTCCTGGGAGCAAAAGTGCCTTTTGTAACAAGCTTGGAGCAGCCAGAAAGGCCTTTCGGAGCATGTTTGGAGCACCGAGAAATGCAATCTGGAGCAGATGCAACACCACTTCGCACCATCATGATGCCTTCCTAACCTCCCTGCCGGCAGCTTTGCCAACCCCATCCAAGTTACGTTTTATCGATCTAGTATTCAGGCCCCAACCCGGGAACGCACTTCTTGCTCTGGAAGTTTTATAACATGCAGAATTACCTACCTTCGGCCTCAGCGAATGCACCTCATTATCACCGTTCAAAGGTCAAACCTCATGCGCAAATTCGAAGGGGATCAGTAACAGGCCTTGCTTGGTGTCCCGTAAACGGCAGTATTTTAGCGAGCTCACGGTGGCATTTCGTAAAACAGGGCGTTCACTTGCATTTTTTCTATCTAACAGCAGTTTTAGAGCGTGCAATGCTGAACACAGTTTTGTCTTCACCCGTCACAGGGTTGCAAGAGCCGATGAACTTACGGCGTAGACTACGTAACCAGAGCGTGTTAAAAGGCGCGATTTGTAGCGATACCATCGCCATCATCAGCGCCACAATCATCACCAGCGGAATGGAATAGCGTGCGAGTTTGGGAACGCATGAGATTGAATGTGATTAAGCAGCTGAGTGGTTCGTCTTCGCCGCTCTTCTGGCTGGGCCTATGCTCTTCAAATAAAATATAGAAAGCTGCATCCACGCAAACCGAGTCCGCTTCCTACAGAGTAACGTTGGACCATCGCCCACTAGGGAAAGCTTACCCCAGAGTTCACAGGAGAAAATGAGTAGTTACCTCACAATGAAAGCAAATCAAATTAACAAGCGAGGACAAAGTGTCCAAGAACCGGTTTGTTCAACACATACCCCCACGAAAAGTTGTGGGCAGCAAAGCCAGGATCACCAAAAACGTCCGACTAACTTTACCACTTAATAAAGCACAACCTTTCACGTGAATATTATTTTCTTTGTGACAAGCCACAAAAATCCTTTTACTTCGGTCATTTTTCATTGATTGTGGAGCAGCGGCCGAAATCGGCAAACAAAATTGTGCAAATGCGAAGCAAAGAAATGCAAAGAGAAGGCGGAGAAGGCACTTAGAGCCTGCGGCCTTACGGCTACACCAAAACCAACTTTCATAGCCGCTCATAGCCTTGATGAGACCAAAAACACAATGTTTGAGACAAGTTTTCGCACACGGGGCATCTTGGAGGTCGTACCTCGCGGCTCAATTCGGGCTCTGCGGTGAAGGACGGCACTGAAAAACGAGTTCGGCGTAACAGGGACGATTCGGCGCAGGATGACAGAGGTAAACATGACGATTCGGCGCAGGATGACAGAGGTAAACATACTTGGTGCTCAATGGCGCAGCTGTTCCACCCCTGCGCATAGTGGCGTTGACTAGGTACAAAACATCATTGTTTTTCAAAAACAGGTGTACGTAACATGTTTATACGTGCCAACAAAATAACATCAATGTTTTTCAACAACAGGCGTGACAACTTTACAGCTGCCAGCAATATATCACCGGACTGTGGGAAGCACAACTCCTGCTTTGGGTTCAATCGAAAAGGTTCACACTTGACTTCTCACAACAGCTGTTCTTGCAGCAGGCTTGATCAGCAAGTAGTTAAAAGAATTGAAAAAGAAATAGTCAACAAGTACCATTAACAGCCTATTGCACTGTCACTATTTTGTACTCTGTACCTTTTGAGCGTGTGCTGTGCTCAGAATCTTCGAGCAACATTAAAATAACCATACTTGCATCCAGAATCCACTTGTAAAAATAAAATTAAAAAGAACAACATCGTCAGATCACTTGACTCCGACCCAAGGTCAGTGTCCGCCATTACTTGGAGCAGAGCGTTTAAGCAGCACTGCCAAAGACTGTGGTGGCGACGGGTAAAACCCTCTGAGGCTGACCTCACCACTTTTGTCAAACGCCGGTATCCGTGCATCACGCGAGATCTCCGCTAACTGCGCCACGTCCGAAAGCACCAGCTTGGCACCCGCACAAAGCACCTTGGTGAAGTAGCTGGGCCTTAGTGGCGACGCAAACACGGAACCCCACTTGTCGCAGGTTAAGTACTCCGCCGTCGTGCTTGGCTCGGATTTCGCATCCTCCACCGGAGAGGAGGACGACTCGAAGGCCAGCTCTTCGACGACGGCGATGGTGTCGCACAGTCCTTGCGAGGCAGCTATGTCATCGATCAGGGAGTCGCCGACGTAGAGTACGCGGCGGTCGGGACCGAGCCAGCGGTCTTTCACGGCCGACCAGTTGCCGCCACAGTAGATGGTGTGGGCGTCGAGGCGTTCGCCTGGGCTGAGAGTACGCAGTGAGCCGTCCTCTTGGATAGCCTGCGGGTGGTAGAAAAAAAGAGGACTAGTAACACAACTGAAATATCGAGGACGACATCGTGTAGCCTATGACACATCCTTTATCATCGGTTGCTTGTGCTGTCGAGGTTCGAATCCCGCACCACCAGATCGTTTTTTTTTTTTCTTTTTTACAATGACGAGCTTCTTTTAAAGCGATCCCTCAATTACCGCATTTCTGAACATCATATTTCTGAGCTCAAAAGAAGTGGTGCATTTTAGGGTTGCTTTCGGCCCTTCGCAAACTCGCTCTTTCAACACAATCACTCAATTAATTGCACTTACGCGCAGTCCTTTGAGAGACTGGGGTGCTGTCACACACGGCATGCATAAAAACACTATGGAAAATAACAAAGCTATGCAAATAGCCACACAGGGAGAATTGCATGGTGCCATTCATTTAGCCACAGCCAAAAAACAAAACCAGTTGGCACAGGACCGAGGTAATTGGAGAATAATGGGAGAGGCCTTTGCCCTGCAGTGGGCGTAGATAGGTTGATGATGATGATGATGATGAGAAAACAATACGAGGTTGTTCTCTCAAAACGCTTGCAGCACGAGTGCCTTTCTGCAACAACTAAAGCTCCGCTTCAAGCACGCGTGATGTGTAAGGTCTATTTTCTTGACCCCGTCTTTTCGTAGAGCTCCCCAACCAGAGTTGAAAATATGAACACAACACTGAACAGGCCTGATATAGCCGATGCATTGTGAAATATACAGATGTCTTTACAGGAAAATGCAAGTTAAGCAGTTCAATGTCATAGCCCTTGTTGCTTTCACATCACTGCTGTTATTCACTTTGATGCACTAGTAAATCAAGAAAGAAATTAAAGGCATTACTGCATTGCACGTCTTAGTTTACATGTTTATTCAGAGGCGAAAAAAAAAAAATTCTCAGGTTACCTGTCTGAAGGGAAATAAAATCTACGGGGCCAATTTAATTCCATTTTAGTTAGTAGAAATATTTTGCTTTGGTTTGCCAGCGCAAAATTCATCCTTGAGAGAAAACCGCGTAGAGTGGTGAAGCCAGAAAGAATGTCAAATTCGACTCTTCAGTAAGACTTGTTATTCTAGGATCTGGGACACCATTTGCAATGGTACGCTATTATAAAATGGCTCCAACAATTGGGCACGGGTTTTTCTTTTTCTGACCTCATTAAACGTGTGAACAATTTCATTGAAATTGCTTTTAAATTAACACGCATTCACCGCACCACGAGCTAGAGACAACCGTGAAACGCATTGAGCACAGCACGAGATGTGAATTCGTGCGACACTTAATTTCTGCCCCTTAAGTATACCACACCACATGCAACTTCTCAAGCAAGAAGCAATAAATTGTGATTAACAGCATCAATGGCATTGCTGCAAACCAAACACACTGCCTCTACTTGCTGGTGTCAGACCGCACAAGGGCCCATGCCGCCAAAAGATAGGCAAGCTTTGACTCCAATGACTGCTATCAGCATGAATAGTGCAACTTGTTGCAGAAACTGGGCTTTCAAAAAGTGTCCAGATATTACTTGCGTCGTCCCATAGGCAGAGTTGCCTCGTCGCTTTCAATCACCCAAGTAAATTAACGGTCTGTGTGCGGGCAAAGTAACGATCCACAACTTTTTAAAAGCCTTCAGAAAATGATGACAGCAATTAAATCAATCTCGTTACGGACAAAAACCAGATTACAAAAGCAACTCAAAGTCGCACGATACATGCTCCGACTATGCATGCATGAACATTGAGTTTCCTCTGAATATGCAATTCATCTGCTGTTTACTTCAAAATTTTCAGAATGTTGGGCTGTAACATGCGCTGACGTTGACGATTTACTGTTTGTGCTGCATTCCTTATGCAAGACAGTTAAAGGGGTTATAAAGACATCAAATGAATTCGGTTCAAGCGTCAAGCACAACTTCAAGGAAAAAAGAAAAAAAAAGAATTTTGACACGATAGTTGTTCCTGAAGTTGTTCTTCGCGCTTAAGCCTAATTCATTGATGGCATACCAACTAGCTCGCGTCGACACATTAATTCAGGCCGTAAAGACAGAATACAACTTCATTCAGCTGAAGAGTAACTAGGCTTTAGTAGCTCACTCAGAGCTGTTTTAGCCACCAAGATGGTTTTTTAAGCAAAAAACAACCAAAGAAGAATTGAAAAAATGGCAGCATCTCCACTCCATAGATGATGGCGAGGGTGCGGAGTACGGGGACTCGAAATGACATCCAAGTTGCGCCCAAAGTGACATCCGATTTGCGCCCCGACCGTCATTCGATTTGAGCCGTGAGTTCCACCTTGATTATTCCCTAAATGAAACTGCAACTCACGGCTCAAATCCAATTTCGCTTGATGGTGGATGGACGCAGACGGACATTGGGAGGTCCTAAGGCACTCCGCACCGTTACAGGCGAGGGAATAAGCCGTTTGGCTCTCGTGTAATAACTCACAGTTGCAGCCCAATGGGTAGAACGACTGACATTAACTCTGTCTGGTCTACAGGCTCGAATCCTGCTGGTGCCTGTGTGATTTTTTGCAATTGTAAATGCTATGCGCACAGACGCGGATGGACATTGTGCGGTCGTAAGGTACCCCGCACCTGAAACTTTCATGTTTCCACGACGTAATATGGGCGGCAGTGACAGAACGTAAGCCAATAAAAACACAGTTATGAGTGTGTTAATTATGACCTGTACATTTGCATTCAGATGATACGATCAATCAAGACTAGAGGCCCCATTGCCATCACCAAATCCTGTGTACCTTGGCAGTGGCTTTGGTCAGTGGCTGTCAGCCACACAACCCAGATTCTCTGACGTCGTAGAAAAATTGCCAGAAAGTGGCCACTGCTGCACATGCTGTATTTTCATGCTTATAACCCGCACCAAAAATGCAAGAATTTCAGGGACGAAGTAGAGGTGCGGATTATGTGCGAGGTATTATCCTTTGGTGCAGCTGGTTTCGCAACGCGTGTTCAGCTGTGATGCCGCTACAGCAGTGATAGTGACTAAGCCACTGCTATCCCATTGACAGTGCTTATTCTGCACACGCAGCTGAACAACATACCAACCAGAAAAAACTTGCGCGGCAAGTCGTCTAGTTACGTAGTCAGCTAGGTAAGTTCTTTTCCATAAACAAACGTGTAATGTTGCTCGAGTCATCCTCTTACGTATAAAATATGCGGGCAATATGCGGGGGTTTATTTTTTTTATTCGTCGACAAAAAGCGGGTTATATGCACGGGCGGGTTATACACGGGAAAATATGGTGTTGTTTTAATTATCTTCATTACTTGTTCAAAATTTGCAATAGAGTTAGTATCCTCGTTATCCAGACAGAGCAGCCATTTTAATGAACCAAAGTTATGTCTGTTTGGTTCATTCGTTTCGTTCATTTGGTTCACCATTTGGTTAAAAAACCAAAATTCGTTTTTCTTCTCTGACAAATCTCCTAAGCCTTTTTTCACATACTAGTTGGGCTAAGCTCTAAGCTTATGTTCAGCTTGCAAAGCTAAATGAAAGCCTCATAAAAATGCAACAGCTGAGCGAACTGAATGAGACTAAGCTCAGGTGCTGCGACGAGAACTTAGCTAAAGCCGACTTTTTTCGTGGTTAGCAAAGATGTGATGAAATTGGTGCCTGTTAGGATAGAAAATAGGAACAATAAAAACACGTTTCTTTTTTGTGCTTGTTTGGTTAGTTTTTTTGATGATATGAATGCCAGACAACGTGAACCCTTTTCCCTACCATGCAGATTTGTATCATCGAGATTCTACCACGAATACCTAAGAATGAGAATTCTCTAATCAGAGAAGCTACTCTTGATGCACCATGACGTCAACACTCCTGAAGTTTCACCGAAGCAACAACTAGCAGCAGACACATGTAGTCTATGGTACACACTTGGTCTGCTGTGACAAGAACAACCACTGAAACGGTAGTCCCGGGTTCAAATCCTGGACCAGGACAAATTTTTCTTCAACTGCAGAGTTACTGAGAAAGCTGTGCAGCTTTCCTGTGTAGCCGTACGACTGCACTGAGGTGGAGGTCGAATTTTACTTCACAGTCTCGTATTCGAAGTTGCTAACATGGCAAACGTAGGAAAATAAAAAAATGTATTCATTCAAATGCTTCTTATAACCAAGTGTCTCTCGCAACAGTGTCTCTCGTTATGAGCTGTTTTATTGTACAGTCGGGAAAACGTGTGTCTATAACGCCCGAGCGGCGTGCTCCAGACTCCGTGGGAGACACCTAGTGATAACGCCTGGTTTGAGGTATGTACAGGGTTCGCACAGGTCCTTGAAAACCTTGAAAACCCTTGAATTTAGAGTGTCAATTTCAAGGCCTGGAAAGTCCTGGAATTTTCAAATGGTCCTTGAAAACCCTTGATTGTTCTGGAGAGAACCAACGGCCCTGTCTTTTCACAAGAATTTAAAATGTTTGTCACAGAATTTTAGGTGTTAACAATTCTAAAGATACATTGTAACAATCAAGTTTCAGTGTATTGCGTGAAACTACGAGTTTAGTGGATTGTCATTATTACGAGGCAAAATTGGCAGAAGCACTCCTCAATAGGCTCCATGTGACGATACAATCCAGTGAAAGCCGGCTTCTCTTCCCTACCTTCCATGTTCCATTTACTCTGTGGACGGCCACTCATTACATGTTTGCTGTGCCTCATACGCTCCATCTGCGTTTGCTTTTATGTGCAAATGGTAGACATGTACATAGTTCATCCTGCCTTGCAACAACACTTTCTGATTTAATTTCAGCTGATACTCTTGCTGACAAAGCAGGAGATACAGGCAACATTAATGAAGTTTTGAAATCAGACAGCCTCAGCAAAGCATCAAGGAAAAAGAAAAACCTAAATACTAACTGTGAAATAAAAAATAATGCTGGGGGAGCATTCACGAACCCATTAGCGCCTATCTAAATGTGCACTAATGTGCTTAGGTATTAGGCAATAAGAAAATTTTGCATTGCGTTGAAAAAGTTATACATAATCCCAGATAAAACATTAGATGGGGGCCTTGAAAATGTGTTTTCTGGTCCTTGAAAGTCCTTGAAAACCCTTCAATTTTTGCTTTTGAAGCCCGTACGAACCCTGTATGTAGAATGCAAGCATGCGCGGCCCGTATCAGCGCGATGGCTGTGTCTGTCCTCGCTGCGCCCGCCGCCTTGGCTTCCGTACCTTCTTTGACCGTAATAAGCGCTGCATGCCTGCTCTGCCCGGCCTGGAAACGAGATTGGAGATTACCCGCCTTAGCGCACGTTGTGCGAGTTTTTCGTCTGCACTAGCCTTGGCGCACAGCTGTTCATTGCATCATCCTTCTGGGAACATGCTGCACAAGTACCACGTGCACTGCTATCTGGTTTCTGCGCTCGGCTATGCATGCACTGCTGACGCGGTAACGCCACAATACTTAATGCACCGTGCAAGCAATCACGGACCGATGTCTAGTCACTGTAGAATGCCAGAAGCAACGCATTTTCAGCAATTGTTGTTCGCTTTCTAGCCTACAGGGAAAAAAAAAAACTCCAGTCTAAATTGCATAGGGCGGTGCGAAAATTAAGCGTTGCACATAATTAAACGACATAGTCGACTCTGTACTAACAATCGCTAATCTCCGCTATCGTTTCCCGGTCCGGCAGTGCAGGCAGCGCTTCTCACGGCGAAAGAAGGTACAGAAACCAAGGCGACCGGCACAGCTATCGCGCTGATGCAAGTCGCGCATGGTCCCATTCTACCGGTCTCAAACCAGGCGTTATCACTAGATGTCTCCCACACAGTCCGGAGCACGCCGCTCGGGCGTTGTAGACAAGCGTTCTGCCAACTGTACTACTAGAGGGACACTGTTAATTTGGCCAAAGGACGAAATCACAAAATTGGACAACGGGAACAGCTTGGCTACAACTTGACAAGTTGCAGCTGCGCTTCATCCCTGCAGCTGGTGCAAGGAGTGTGTTTCACTGCACGTCTCTTGGATGCGACTACATCAGTGGTCTCCATGATTTCTTTGAACTTAAGGGGGGACACTGCTCTTAGAAGAACTTTTTTAATTTTGAAGTAAACTCTGTAAAACTTGTCAGTCATGCTGCTTTTCCCCCACTGATTTCAAACATGGCATTATTTTTGTAGTTCGTCAATTAGTTCCGGAGGTAATTAGAAGTAATTTCCCATTTTTGGAGGAACAATAGACAAAACTGCATTGGTCGTAAAACTGTAATCTTTACATTTTCCAACACTATGAACCCTGGTGAGTGCAATAAGAGAATCAGTTTTTTGATGCATCGCTTGGAACTAATTCTACGGCTCATTAAACCATGGTGTTTGAAATGGGCACTGAAAATGGTTCCTCGCCACTGGTGCCACCAAGGTTTAATGAGATGCAAAATTAGTTCCAAGCGATGCATCAAAAGACTGATTCTCTTATTGCACTCACCAGGGTTCATAGTGTTGGAAAATGTAAAGATTACAGTTTTATGACCAATGCAGTTTTGTCTATTGTTCCTCCAAAAATGGCTAATTACTTCTAATTATCTCTGCAACTAATTGACAAACTACAAAAATAATGCCATGTTTGAAATCAGTGGGGGAAAAGCAGCACGACTGACAAGTTTTACACAGTTTACTTCAAAATTAAAAGAAATAGTTTTCTTAACCTGCTTATTACAAACGATTGTAGCAGCAACACACAAACCAGGTGAGAACGAAATCAGGCACAATCTCCTTCCAAAATGCGCGCATTGATTGACGTCGCTTGTCCGTTGCTTCAACAGTGTGATGCACTACATGAGCTATTGCTGTTCTTAATCACGTGATCACATTCTTATGAGAGTTATTAATCGACGACCTTACGGGCTTAAAAAGCATCATGCACCGATATGAAAAGTTTCACAAATACATAGAGATATTCCTAGCAGCCTAGTTTGCTTATTTTAAATATAGGTCACTTCTGTACTGAAACAAAGAAATATAACTGTTGCTTGCTAGACAGGTAACGCCATCTAGTGAAAACTAGATAACCTAAAACTCGCTCCATGTTTATTACTCAGAAGTCATATCTTTCCAAATGAAGAAAACTAGGCTGTTAGGAGCATTTTTAAGCATTTGTGAAGGTTTTCTTATTGGTGCATGATAGTTTTTAAGCCCGTCGGTTATAAATTAGTAACCACCGTAAGAATGTGATCACGTGAGTCCCCCTTAATGGGGTAAAACAAATGGTCTTAAACAAACTTCTTTTCATTTTCAAGTAAGCTCTGTGAAACTCACCAGTCTTGCAGCTTTTTACCCACTGATTTCAAATAGGGCACTATTTTTTCAGCTGGCCAATTATTTCACAAGATAATTAGAGATAATTAGCCATTTTTGGTAAAACAATAGACGAAACAGTGTTGGTCGTAAAACTGTAATCTTTCTATTTTCTGATATGATGAACCCCTATGAGTGCAATAATTGAAGCAGTTTTTTTGATGCATTGCTTGGAATTAATTTTAGTGCTCTTTAAAGGAGCCATGAAGAGAAAACACAAGTTTGGTTCATTCAAAAGATTGCCTCGTTAGAATCATACTGAGACCACTTTTACGTAAACTTCGCTCAAATAAGCTACATTAGGAAAAACGGGAATGGTCATGCGACCCACCAGCTCATTTCCCGCAACAGAACCTATGATGTCATTCGAGCCAGTTCTGTGATTGGCGGAGGCCGGCGAAAGTAAACGCAAATTAGGCAGAGCTTACAAGCTTGCCGAACGAGCTATTTGCGCTTAAATTTAGGGCACATTCTTTTTAAAGCCGTAAGAATGGTGGTAAGTGTAAGTTACGAAAGCACATGTAAACATAGAAGTACCGCTTCGTACTGCTGTTGTTGGTACTGTGCGCACTATGCTTGTTTAGCTGCACAGAACTGCGGGGCTTTGTGGTTGTCTCAGACGACACTGGCCGATTGATTGATGCGACGGTGTCTTACGTGAACATATTTGTCGAGCGAGCACTATGTTTCACGAAACCATTTTCTCCCAGAACGAAAAAAAAGGCAGAAAACGCCACGCCACGGTATGGTAGCGCCATCTAGGTTCAGTAACGTAAACAAACGCGTGAATCCCTCAGTGCCAGCGCCAACGTACAGGGTGGAGACACCCTTTGAATGGTCCCGTGCCACTGCAGTTGGGTCAACGTGCACAACGCGTTGTTCTCGTTTCCACGAGACCCAGCAACACGAAACAGATAAGATGATTCAAACTTCGCCAGTTAACCCCGTTGCGGCGATAATTTTAGCGCGGTTTTGATACAATGACTTGTTTCAGCAGCGAGCGAGTGGACCAAAATGGCGGCGCCAGCGCATACGTGTCTCCGCCCTGTACGGCGGATGCGTGAATCAAGGGACCCTAGGCTGCAGAGCGGTCGGTTCCTGTGATGTCATTTGGGACCACTAAAACGCCCGATTGAGCGGGAAAATCAAAATTTTTACCTAAGTTGATTAATTTCTCAGTGAATAAAGCATCGTTTGCATTCGGACAAGCGCTGGGGGCACTATAAAACACGAAATCTTTCGAATAACACAAACTTGCATTTTGTCTTCATGGCTCCTTTAAGCTTCGGTGTTTCAAATGGGCACTCAAAATGGTTCCTTGCCACTGGTGCCACCAAAGTTTTATGAGCTGCAACATTAGTTCCAAGCGGTGCATCAGAAAACCTCATAGGGGTTCATAGTATCGGAAAATAGAAAGATTATTTTTACGACCAGCACTGTTTTGTCTATTGTTCCTCCAAAAATGGCTACTTATCTCTAATTATCTTGGAAAATAATTGACCAGCTGAAAAAATAATCGCATATTCGAAATCGGTGGGGAAAAAGGTGCAAGATTGGCGAGTTTCACAGAGTTTATTTGAAAATTAAAAGAAGTTTGTTTAACACCAGTGTCCCTCCCCCCTTCACCTGTTTTCAAGCACTCTAGGGCATTGCAAAAGGGGAATGTCTGTAGGGACATAGCAGAGGCCTTCGTCCTGCAGTAAACACAAAAGGGACGGTGAAGTTGATGACTTCACTTGGCGTTCCTGGTTGGAATTAGCGTCGCGGGAGCACAGAGGGACCCACCTTGAAGGGTATGGAGGAGTTTGTGAAGAAGGCCGGCTTGCGGGCGTCCACCAGCACCAGGTCAAAGAGCTCCCGCCAGTTCGTGCCGAGGACATAAGCGGTCAGGGGCGCGGCCAGGTGGTGGTCGCAGCCCGTGAGCAGGAAAGTCCGCGTGCCGGACTCCTTCAGCTTCCGGATCCAGGAGACCACCGAGTCCGGGCACCGATGGATCAGGTCACCGGGCGAGTTGAGAAGGGTTCGGGCGCGGGGTCCATCAAGCCGGTAAAAGCCCATGATGCCCTCAATCAGGTCCGCCCAGAGCTGATCCAACGGGGCCTGCAGACAAGCATGGAACGGACTTTTTCACACGGACCTCTTCTTTTTGTTAACACGAAAGTGTTTTATTCCGGGATACACAAACATTTGAGTGACGTCATATCCGTTGCGGAAGTGACGCCAGTACAACGAAGCAAGTGGCCTGTAAAGGGTGCACGCCTGCACACAGGGTCTTCTTGTGGGGAAGCAACCTTTAGAACCAAAGAGTACGTTATACTCGGAGTTGTTCGTTCTTGGGTTTTATATTTTAACAGGAAAGTGCTTTATGCCGGGATACACCAAGATTTCACTGACGTCATATCCGTCACGGAAGTGACGCCAGTACAGCTTTGCCAAAGCGACCCGCCAGCAGGACGTCGCTCGCCAAGCACGCCCACAAGACAGCCGCCGACCCGCAAATGATGCTCAGCTGCAGATTTCGCTGCACATTTCACTTTCGTGTTTTACCGATTCCCATGACAGAGGCAACAACCACAGTTTTTTTTATATGCTTTTTTGTTTTATTTTTTTTTAACCCTTCCTTTAATTGCGCTAATACAATACATGTGCTATGTAACCCCCCTATGTAATACCCACCCATGGGGGGCCTTTAGGCATATTGTGAATAAATAAAAATAAAATAAATAACTTGGTACAGTGCCACGAATATTTTCTTCCTGTTTGTATAGCAAAGCTACATACAGCTCCAGCAGTGGTTAATGTTCATCCACCTAGACGTTGCGTTCGCATGAAGAAATCATCATTGCCAGCTTCTTGCAAATGCTACGTAGTTCTCAATCTAATGTACCGCATTTATTTGACTGTAAGGCAGTCACGATTATAAGGCAAGGGTGCAGTTTGGAGAGTAAAAAAAATCGCCAGCTTCAAATATAAGGCGGTGCATGACTTTGAGACTACATATTTCGGAAAAAAACAAAAAAAACTCGCCTTATATTCGAATAAATACGGTAGGTGTCCTGGAAGAAACCAACTTGGAATTAGCTGCTGGGACAGCTCTATCATTACGCCAAGTTTCCTTTACTTGTCATTATTATTTTGTTCGCAGTGAGGCTGCAAACGTTAGAGAAAACCTGTCTGTTGTCAATTCATGGCCGTCAGCATGGTTACAGCAAGCGGCTGTAACTCATGGTTTATCGAAACCATCCAGAAACAAACTATAGAAAAATTAGCTGTTACGACTGTAACATTACAACACCTAGTTCCAGCTACCTTTTGTAATTACATAGTTCACTGAAAGGGCATGAATACTGAGGAATCAATGTGGTGTCATGGTAACAGCCTTGAATGCTACTCCAGAGCCACAAGTTCGATTTCTGTACAAACTCGAAGGTAATTACTTTTCCACAGCTAAAGATTACGTGACGCCATTAGGGGAACACTAATATTGCATGCTGAAATTTCCATACATCCAGCCAATCTCGTATTTCCCCTCCATCACGGGTAAAAAGAAGAAAGAAAGGCTAGGCTGCTTGCAGAAATTTTGCTTATAAAATATTAAGTAAAGATATTTAGTGCATAGTGTAACAGTGTCATTTAGTTGACTAACAAAAAAGGTTTTTCTTCTGCTCGTCAACCAGTCTACGAGAACAAACACAAAATCACCGGCACTTTATTTTTGCATTTCATTAGTGCGCCAAGAGCGGGGCCCACAGAAAAAAAGGGCAGTTTTCACCTCATGTAGTCCCCTCACTTCCAAGTGCACTTTGTTTTATGTATTAACCTTCCCTGTTCTCCACAGCATTGTCCCAGTATTTGCTCTAGGACAGCAGAACGAGGTTCAAACTGTAATTATCACGACCAGAGGAACCACTTCGCGACGCTGGCATCTAGGCACCCATACGAAAACCTCTCCGTTCCTCGCAAAATATAGTGCTAAAACAGAACAGACACACAGTTAGGGAGACCGACAAACGTGCTGCGTGTGTGTCTGCATTCAGTTTTAGCGCTGCATTTTGTGAGCAGCTGGGCACCAACCAGCCCCATAACACAACCCCACTTTGGAAAGTGCCGGAACCACCACGACAGCCGAGAGGTAGGCCAGTTTCATTGGAACCACACTCCAGGGACCAAAAATCAATGACAACCAGAGCAGAGCCAGAAGACACCAAGAAGAGCTGGCAGCCTGCATCTGACAGGCCAACCTTCTTCAACTCGAGTAGCACCGAGCCTCTGTGCACATGGCAGTCATCGCCACCATCGACAGCGAAACTGAACTGTACAAAGTAGTAGCCAACCTACAACCCCGCAAGTTATGATCATCTGCCCCCTCCAACAGTTTACAAGCCCCAAGAACGATTTACTACTTTGGAGAACTTTGGTGTCAGCCTTGCCAGCTGCCGTGCTAGAAATGCAGTTCCTGTCTCGAGATAGGACACAGAAAAGACAGCTCTAGCCACGCCAAAAAGAACACATGGATCGCGGTTATGAAAACACACAGTAAGGACACTCTTGCCAACAGACGAGGCCATCACCCCAAACTGTCTGGCCAGATGGCAAAAGCCGTATCCCACCTCCTCCGAAAAAAATCGGTGTAGCTTGCGCTACTGGTGCAAGGCTGGAGAAACAGCAGAGCTGGGGTCGACCTGGCTTCTCCCCACGCTAACAGCAGGTCAGAGGAGAGAGGGTGCAGAAAGAGCAAGGCTGTGGATGTTCCTCGTACAGCGAGCGGCAACCCAAGACTGTCACCCTCAACATTAAAGGGGCCCTAAATAGGGTGCCGAATGTTACGACTTTGCATGCAGCCACTGGAGTACTATCCAAGGAACGTCATCCCGCAAAAATTGTTTAAATGCGTTAAGTATTAGCCGAGTTATCGCTCATTAAAAGGGGCCACCCATAAGGCCTGGGGCTCTCCTCCTCTAGTAGCTCCTCCGAAGCACTGTGGAAGCCACGACGTCATCGACCCGGCGCGAGACCACCGAGAGAAACAGGGCAATCCATCACCCTCCTTGATGTACGTGCAGTCATTGGCTGCGCTAAGCCCTGCGCGCGCTTTTTTTTCTAGCACTCTTCGCGCATGCTCCGCCCACCAGATTCCGGTTGCACGGTGAGCGCTGTCGCTGTGGTTCGCGTTCGCGGCACCGCACTGGCCAGTGTCTCGTGCGTCATAGAGGCGCGTCAGAGCCAGAAAGAACTGCATCAGAAGGCGGCTGCGTGGCGGCAAGGTATGGTTGGTGAGCCAGGAGAGAAAGTGAAATCTTTTTTTTTTCGTGTTTGTGCGGCCCCTGCTTTACGCAGAGGTGTAATATTTGGTATACGTTGTCGTGAAGAGGTACTCTAGCGACTGCGCGATTGAAATGGCAACCTTCGGAAGCCTATTTCGGGCCCTTTTAAGGGAGCAGATGGGTCTTTGGGGCCAAAAAACGGTAAAAAAATCGTTTTCTGGGAAATGGCATTTGCTAAATCCACGGCCATTTTTCTATGAGTCTGCAAATTTCCTCATCAAAAGGCACCATATTTTATTGTAAATAGCATTTTAAAGTGCACTCTACAGCTCACTTCGCGCAAAGTTCGATGGTGAAACGACACTTTTCTTGCAATGCGAAGCTAGCATTTCGCCCTCGGATATCTCTGCACCCAGAGCAGGTACAACCGTAATTTTTTTTGTTACTTCTGATACTTAAATGTGCGGAGAATACAATGTTGGAAACATATTTTTCAAGTGGAGGATTTGGAAAATTATTATTGTGTTGAATTGACACCGCCTGTGAGCCATTTCTGGTAGAGCGCGTGAGGAGTGAAGTTCAAGGGGCCCTGAAAGGCATTTTGAGCACACTAAATGAACTAGCGCAATCGCTAGATTGGGTCGCCAACGTCACCTGTGCCAAGTATTACTCTTTTACGCGCAGCGGAAAGCTCACACTTTTGTTGCAAAGTGTGTCGCTTTTTTCTCACCCTTTCCTTCGTGTTTTTGGACGCCGCCATCTTCACATGTCTACATCATCGATTCCCAGATGTTCGTCATGAGCTAGACATCCTGCTATTGGGCGGCTTTTTCACGCACTTCCGGCAAAGAGATGAGTCGTCTGCTCAGCGTCGGCTCGCCGGCTGATCTGCCAGCGGAGTGCCGGAGTGCTTTGACATTTTACGACAAACGAAACAAGAGTAAACAAACGCTTAACCGTTTGTATTGAATGCAACAGGGCCATAACACGACGTGGATTTTATCTTACGTGAGTACGTACCATAAAGAAAGTCCCGTAGCACTTCTTTGGTGCAATCGCAGAGAACGCCCTGAGCCGAATGCCCGGGTTTGACGCGTACATTTTATTCAACTTCAAAACAATCCAGAGATGCGTTTCGAACGAACGCAACGTCACAACATGCGTTGCAAGTCTGAACCGCGATTGACAGACGATGAGTTGCCTCCTCCTGCCCGTCGTAAATTCGGCACTCACCTCACACCCGGTTTGCGGGGACGAGCAGCAAGTCACAACTCTGGCGCGCAAGCGAGAAGGCTTTTAGCCAGGCACACTGCACATACCCCATGCGAGGTTGAGTGGTACGTCGTTCGAGAAAGATAATCCAGACCATGGGGAGCACTATCCACCCGCAGAAGTACAATGTCGCATTTCATCGCGAAACGAACGCGTCCACAACACACAGGAGGCGATGCACACACACACACACACAGCTTCGGTCGCTGCATTGGCTTAGCTGCAAGCTTCGTTCGGACAATCAGCGATGCTACGACGATACAGAGTTGCGTGAGGACGACGTGCTAACCACTTCACGTATTTAAAAACACAGGGGCAAAGAACTAGGTTCATCGGAAGCAAAAAATCTTTCCTCCATTATAGTGCCCGAAATATACTGGCTAGTGTGCCGAGGGCGGGCTCCAGGCGGGCGCCGGGAGCGATGTACGCGGCCGTCTGCCGCTTGGGGCGCTGCCGTGCGGGAGTGTGCGCGTTCATCCGGCCCGAGCAGATCGCGCGGTTACCTCCGAGCTGCGTAGCAGACGGCAGCGGCAGAACTTTCCATTCCCGCTTGCGACGAAAGCGAGCGAAAGCGACGGGAATTCTGTCGCGCAACCAAAATTTGTCCCGACCATTCGACAAAAACGATCGTCGCGCGACAAAGCGACGGAATTCCTGCCGCTCTCACTATCTTTCGTCGCAAGTGCGAACGGGCCTTTATGCGCAATCTCCGCCCCACATAAAACAAGCTCTTGCTTGTCGCTTGAGCATACGGTTGATATCTGACTACGTTACACTGTGCTTGCCAGTGTATTTAAACGATGTCACTAGGTTTGAAACGTACGCGCTCGGTGTGCAGCTTTGTAAACGCAAGCGGTTTCACATACGCACGCTATTTTGCTGCTAATAGAGTTTTAGTACAGCGTTTGTGGCCTTTGCATACGCTAAACGCTAAATGTTTGCGTCCCGCTACGTGACACCGCGATGGGAGTTTTAGTAGAGCGTCTCATCAGTTTGGCGTAGCGACACACTAATGCATACGGCGCCATCTGTCAAATGTTTTCCGAAATGTCTCGCCGGCTGATCTGCTAGCGGAGTGCCGGAGTGTTTGGACATTTTACGACTATCCAAACAAGTGCAAACAAACGCTTTCCCGTCAGTGTTGAATGCAACACATGGGTGCAGCTTGTCAGAACACGGGTTCTCGCTGATCGAGTGCAGCGTTGGTTTGCTCTTCGCCTTCACGTTCATCGCCGCTGATAAAGCGATCCGATCCGGCGCGTTTTGTGCACGGGTTCTGTGTCGGTTGAAAATGTCTTTTTTCACATGCCGCCGGTAGTAGGAATTACAACCACCGCAAAATAACACCCGGCACCAGCGGGGCCACATCTGAGACCGCGCTTTTTGGATAAACAGTGCGCGGTGCACCAAAGGGAACGAGCGCACGATTCTCCCCACGCGGCTGCGAGTTCGCCGCCGATACCAACTACAGCTACGTACACCGCGAAAGGGCGAGGCCAGGCCGCACACATGCGGCCAGGTCATTCGTTCGCTTTTCCAGCCTGTGTCCATGGTGTCTACAGAGATGAAAAAGCCGAAACAGCTGGCCCGTAGCAGACGGCAGTCTGTGGGAGCGCAATAGCGGAAGTACGTCACCGCTGAGGAGCGGAGCATCATGGGAGGGGAGGCCAACAGCGAAGAAACAGTTGAAAGGAGGAGGAAATACGGCGCGACGATAATTCGCGGTTTTTGATTTACGATTTCTCAGCTAATACTCATCGCTTTAACAAAATTCTTGCAGGAGGAGATTGCTAGTACATTGCTTTATTTGGTTACATGTACATCCATGCATCGGCAGAAGGCATTTCAGGACCCCTTTCAGTGTGTAGTAAAATGACCAAAAATAGGTCAATCAAAAAAGTTCTTCTAACGTTGCATCTTTTTAGTCATTTGTCTGCCTAGCCACGGGGTAATCGCCATTGCGTATGGAGAGGTTATTTTCTAATTGTGACCCAAGATAATGGCAATTAATCGTGTATTATCTACAAAAATATTCATCTTGCAATAAAAAATTTCTCCCACCTCCCCTCGCGGGAACCCCTGTGCAGATGCGACGCATAGGGGGTTCCGTTGTTGTTTCCGTTAGGTTCATTCTCGCATCGCGTGAAACGTGCCGTGAACCCTCTGCCGCGGCTATGATGCAACGTGGCGCGGCTATGACGCAACACAATCCAGCACAATCCACTTTAATCCACTCCAATTCAAATCTAATCCAATCCAAGCCAATCCAATGCCCCTCGCGAGAGAGTGTTCGCTATCAGAGAGGAGAGGGGGTGAGCGGCGGAGAGCGCAGCTCGCGCGGCGAGGCGAATGGGGGAGGGGGGAGGGGTGTGGACGGACAACAACAACGCCGTATGGAGGGACAAGGCGAGTGAATGAGATGCAGTCGCATCTAAAATCTAATTGCAACTTTGAAATGAGCACAAAGAACTCCGTAATGCTTTGCAGTTTCATTGAAATTGGTTAGTAAATGAAATAAAAAAAAAGCTCTAAGAACAGCCTGCCCCCTTAATGGTCAAGCCCGCTTACGTCGCCTGCCTCTGAACCAGCCAGGGCTTCCCCGTCTAACCCTCTGAGGCCCGGTATTGTTAAGGAGCAACAACTGAAACAATATTTTTTTTTCTCTCGCACTTCATGGTTTTTTCAACATTTTAACACCATCTATTGACAGACAAAGGATACCGGATCTTCAAAAATTAAAGAGAAGAGAGAGCAGCACGTTCTTTCATGTGCTAAAAAAAATATTGTTTACGCGTGTCAACTGGCATCGAGCCTAGGTGGCTCAAAGGGCTAGCGACAGGCAAGCGAAATTGTGCAATTCGGTTGTTATTACAAATGATAGCAACACAAACTTTACCTTATTCTCTTCACTTCAAACCATAAATCATGCTCATGAAGGTAGCTTTCTTGTTCAAGTGATATATGGGTAGCCACTGCCCAGTGTTTCCCAGTGTCCAGTGTGTCCTAGTGTCCGTCCTAATGAACCAAATTTTTTTCTGACTTCATATTTGTGATGTGAGAGGTCTTTTTAGATCATAAAAAACTTCTCACACGCTTAGGCAAAATAACAAAGTTTTGGACATCAAAGGGCTAAAGGACCCCACCCCAGAATTCCCAAGCTCAACCGACCAAAACTGCCCCAAGAGCCTTACAATGGTCTCCGACTCTACGAAGGAAAGTCCTGCAGTGACCTGTGCGCCGCGGTTCCACCACTTTGAAGGAGACGTCAACAAAGGCAGGAGCTCCTCACATGGCACAGGCCCATACGACGACGCCTGGTGCTCCTCAAGCGCTTGGTATTTCTTCTTAGTATTTTTTTTTTGCGAACGCCACTGGACCAAGCTCTACCTTAATTAAATTAAACAGTTCTGCTGTTGAAATGCAAGCTGCATTAACGCTACTGGAACCACCACAAACAACCAAAAACCTCAGAAGCCAATGTAACTGCTGGCCAACACACCAACCAAGGCAGAATGGGGTCCACCACTCCGACGACTTCCAAACAGAGGAGAAAGGTCCAGGTCACAAAGCTCCGCCCGCACAAAACCGCCCAGGCATGATGGGCACGGATTAGCAACAAGCAACCATAAACCGATGTCTAGGTCAACCCTCCAGTGAATGTTTAGGAAACTGAGCAAAGAACTTAGATTGAGAGCGAGACTTATGAATACAAGATGTGCTGCAAGCAGCTCTGCCTGTCCCTCAACAATACACAAGGGCACGGAGACTCACATGCACTGTACAAAAATCAGAACTGCCCGTCACGGCCACGAAATTCCAACGAAAAACCAACCGGCCACCACACATCAAGGTCACTGTTGGGCCAACCCATTAAAGGGGCCATACAGATAATGATAAAGATAGAAGTAGTGACCCCGGATCCCAACCATGAGGCAGAGATAATTAGAAGGATCAGAATGGGGTGGAGTGCATTCGGCAGACATTCTCTGATAATGAATGGCCGCCTACCATTGTCCCTCAAGAAGAAAGTGTATGACAGCTGCATCTTACCGGTACTCACCTGCAGGGCAGAAACTTGGAGGCTCACTAAGAGGGTTCAATTCAAATTGAGAACGACTCAGAGGGCAATGGAGCGGAAAATGATAGGTGTAACATTAAGGGACCAGAAGGGAGTGAAGTGGGTCAGGGAACAAACGCGTGTCAAGGACATATTAGTAGAAATTAAGAAGAAGAAATGGATGTGGGTGGGGCATGTAATGCGAAGGCAAGATAACCGTTGGTCATTAAGGGTAACAGAGTGGATCCCCAGAGAAGGCAAGCATTGCAGGGGGCGGCAGAAAGTTAGGTAGGCAGATGAGATCAAGAAGTTTGCGAGGATAAATTGGTCACAGTTGGCACAGGACCGAAGTAATTGGAGAATAATGGGAGAGGCCTTTGCCCTGCAGTGGGCGTAGATAAGCTGATGATGATGATGATGAAAGATAAAACACGGGTTTCGTTCACTGAAAGTACTGCTCTGTCCCAATAACAATGACCTCAGTTTTATCGCGAACTACGGAGATATAAGGGAAAAAAGATGAAGCAGTGGCAACTCCACAGCCTGTTTTTCACTGATTTCCATATGATGTCACGTGATCTTGTTTCCGTGATTGGCAGCTGCCAACCCAGGCCACCACAAAGAAACATGACATTTGATCATACCACGCAAACAAAAAACATGCAGTTCGGTTATAACAATGTTATAACAACGTTTTGTAGTGCTGCCAAATTACACCACACCTGCCCACACTGCGTCACTGTGCCGCGAAATTTCGAAGTTTTTCAATATTTCTTGTACTTTTTCGGCTGAAAACGTGTTTTTGTAGCTGCAATGGAGCTGTGTGAGCTTAGAAACGCTAGTTCATTCAAACTGAAAAAAGCTGTATTTTGTCTACATGGTAAACGGGCTATCATTGCTGAGTTTCCACGCACAAACAAATGCAAAGGTCCCGTCACTTTGGTGCTACTCGAAAAACAAATTAATCAGGAAGTCCCCACGATACAAAGCATCTTTATGTCTGAATTAATCAAAGATGAAAAAAGTCCCCCAAATGTAACGACTCAAATGCACTTTGACAGGCCATGAGGGTAGTACCAGACATCAGAATTTGCCCCACATGAGGTCAAAGCATAGCATTAAAATTGGGGCAAAAAATCACCCACAGTACACAACGGCAAAAGTGGAAAATTGTGCTAGTATAACAGTTGTCATCAGCACTCAGCCTTTGACAACAGAATAGGTACTGTATACAGTTGAACCTTGTTATACCAAAGCAGTATCAGCGCAGTAAATTACTTTGTTATATGCGATATTCGTTGTGACAGTAAGGTAAAAACCAGCTCTAAGAAATCTGCAATCTTGCTTGAGCAAAAATCATAGATACAAAAACACATTATTTTTGCGTTTGAATGCACTGTAAAAACAAGGTAATTCTTACCTGCCTCCTTGCGACGTATCAAACCAAAATGGACCAGAACACATGAACGTGAAATGCAACCAACCAAATGTGACTGAAAGACGAGACTTTGTAATTTTTTCGCATGATTAAAACCAATCCATTTGTTATATTTCTTCTTTTTTCATATTGCTTTTTTTAAGGCTAACTTTTGTGTTTTGAGCCTCGCATCAGCAAAATATTTCTTTGTTGCAGCCAATATCATGCAGCTCTCACAGTTTTTGGTTTGATTATAAAACGACCAAGTGTCACTGAAATGAAGCACAACCAACCTTAAGTTTGTATTTACTTCACCACAGCCAATAATTCGCTATATCAGTGTTCGCTACAATGAGGTTCAACGATATATCCAATTCATGAGAAGCCTACCAAAACTATGCACATCTCCCAACCCTCCATGACACTGTGTGCCGACACCAACATACGCCACTAGTCTGTGTGATGCCTACAGCTAGGCTTGTGTCTCGCCACACTATCCATCCCCTAGTCCTTCCTGGGAGAGTCTACTGCAAACCTACGTGCAGCGTTATGACTGAAACTCTTAACTCTTTCGTTACCGCGCCTATTCAAAATCGTTCAATTTGAATGACACTTTTGAACACCTTTTCATAGCGTTCCAGGCGTTGCTCGAACAAGTAAAGCTGTTTGGAGTTAGATCAGAAAATGGCCTTTCAAAATCAGTTTTCATTTTTGCAAAGAAAACATGATTTTTGACACGCGTTTGAATCACCTGGGTGTGGAAAAGGGGCGGGGCCATCGCGCGTCACTGCTACGAAATAAGAATGTGTGTCACTTGTACTTACTCCGCGTCAGCATTTGTTTTTTGTTATCAGGGCATGAATGATGAACCAGCAAACGATTTTCAATTGTCACCTTTGCACTCTGACAGTAATAATCCCAGAAATCAGCTGAAAATGTCAAGCAGTGCCTGCTTGCAAAGCTACTTTATGATTTTTAGGCAGTTTTATTGCCTTTGCACACGTTGTTCTTAGTTGTGTGGTAGTTCTACTTACCACGGGACCATTCGCGAACAGTTTACAACAGTTTCGGTTGCGTTTCTGCATCGCGTAATTCATATTTAGCGCTACTACGCAGTTACCCAACTTCAAGGCTACCTGCCATGGCGCCTTCAAGCGTCCGTGGCTGATCCTCGAACAAAGCATGCTGCTCCTGATTTCACTGAACCCTAACCCGATTTCTGTGATAAGAACTTCAGATGCAAGTCAAAAGGTCCCACCCAGTCGCCAGATATATGTTCCATCGAGGACAGCGCTTCAAACCGGCCTTACACTGCCAGCTGTTCGCCTTCCAGTTTCGTTTCCATATGAGAGTATCTCCGGGAATCTAGTGTTGCTGCTTAGTTGAACTGTCTATTCGGATGAAGTCGCTCCGATAAGTTTTTGTACTGTTTCATTTGAAAAATGTTAGGTGGCGCTACAATAGAGGAGGCTCGTTGTGCTGATCTTTTTTATCGCGCAACTGCTACTCGGCCAAAGTTTGGAGGGCACGATTCGAGTGCATCGCATCTAATTCCTGCAAGCAAGGCTACAACTGCGAGTAGGAAGATGATAATAAAGCTCAGCTTTATGTTTTGAGAGATAACTGACCGTGAACGTCAACAAGCATCAACCACGGCGTTCCGTTTTCAACTTCATGCATGTTTTTTGCCGCATCGCGTGCTTGTCCCAAATATTGTGCTCGCTGTAAATGCAAAGTCAGTCATTGAGAAGATGTTTTTACGTTACGTGGGGGCAAATTGGTGCCTCTGATAATGTCAAACCCCCAGATCTCTTGCAGAAAACCACTCGAAATAGCACATTTTGAAATGGAGGTTGGGCTTCACCGCATGACACGAGCACCACGCATGCTAACATTCTTTTAATATCTGAAGAACTGTTCCGCACACGTCGACATTTTTTCTAGGGCGTGTTTTTGAAATGTTTCCCTACAAAATGTATATTCTAATTTTTTTCTACTACTAGTGGTTTGTTATACATAACTCCTTTTTTATCATTTTATTTTTGACATTTTGACAAAAAATTTGATTTTGATATTTCTTTTCGCAACTATGATATATGAAAACATTAAAAAAACTGGTGTTATTGGAAAGGCCGTTAAATAATCTGCATTTTGTGTTCCTGTAATTAGTGCCTAACGAATGTTTTTATCAGGAAAAAAAATGTTTTCTTGGACCCCTAAAAATCGGTCAATTTTCCCGCGGTAACGAAAGAGTTAAAGTGCACAACTTTTGTCTTAGGCAGATGGCGCTTTCATTGCCGTATGCCCACGCATGCCCTTGTTTGGACGTAAATTGTGAGCATTAAAGCTCTCTCTCTCTCTCTCTCTTTTCCTCCCCTCCCACTCCTCCACATTTTCGTCTTCCTCCTCCTCTTGTCAATGCACATGTCCATGTGACAGTCCGCACCCTCCAGCCACCAGCAGAAGGCCAATGCATGTGCAGTGCAACGCCACCATCTATTCCATAGAACACATCTTCCACCACACGGCTCTGACTATTCGAAGAATTCTCTCCGCCGAGAAACGAAAACGGTCAGCCACAGGGCGCTTAGCCACTCGACACCAGCGAAGCTGCGGCCCGAAGACGCGCAGAAAAACGCAATTTACTGCCACGGCCGCGCCGTGAACACCCGAGCTCCGCAAGAGAACGAATGCGCCCCTGACTCAAGTGTGTTATGCCTGAGAACATAAGGCGACGCGAGACGCAACGCGAGTGTTTATGTTCAAGTTTTCACTCTCTCACGTGTACGTGCACTTCGCTGAGAGGGTCGCCCCACGCCTGAGCAGCGCGTGAGACGTTTTCTTTGTGTGGTCCTCTATCTTGGTACCATATATATGTAATCCCAGTTTTCTCAGTTAATTAAACGTCTCTTTAAATTCTCAAACCCCAGCTTCTTCCACTCAATATGAGCCACGACCAAGCTCACAAAACACATCCTCCACCACACGTGAAACTCACCCATAAAGAAACCAGGGTAAGAATTCATTGAAAAGTAATTACCTTCTCATTTTGTTTTACAGCTCAGTCATTGTGACTAACTACAAAAACAAAGTGCAGGCAACGTCCAACTTACTCTCCAGTATGCATGCCCGACGCGCAGGTAAAAGCGGCATTACACGCACCAAGCAAGGAAAGAACACAAGGGAAACACAGAGAGCGCACACAGTGCTGCCACGTTGGTCTCTCTCCTGTCTTCGCTGTTTTTGTCACTGCCTTGCACTAGTCCACGTTCAAAAACAATTCGCACACATGCAAACAAAGTAGGCACCTCTGCGAAACTGCCAAAGGGAACCTCTAGTGAGAAGCAAGAACTCAGCCGAGTCACATCTCACTAAAATCACCCCTCCAGTCCACAGCTGCTTGGAAACAATGCAAAAGTTTGAAATTTCTGGCTGTTCAGCACGCTGAAGCCACACCTGGGTTATGAAAGGCACTGTAGTGGAGGGCTCTGCATTAATTTGGCCACCTGGGATCTCTCCAAACAACGGCTGCCATTTGTGCAATCTGTGTCACACATCTTGTATTCTAATAAGTAAAAAGGCCTCCAGCCCCACCTGCCAGGGATGCAATACTGCACAAAGAATAGTAGTTCACCACTTAACCCGTTACACAGATATTATTTTAACCCTCTTGAGGGTCACGGCCGTACATGTACAGCATCGACAAACACTTTCCAAATGGTCAATGACGTACATGTACGGCATTGCTTGTATCTTTAAAGGAGCCATGAAGAGAAAACACAAGTTTGGTTCATTCAAAAGATTGTCTCGTTAGAATCATACTGACACCACTTTTAACGTAAACTTCGCTCAAATAAGCTACATAATTAGGAAAAACGGGAATGGTCATGCAACCCACCAGCTCATTTCCCGCAACAGAACCTATGATGTCACATGAGCTAAGCTCTGCGATTGGCGGAGGCTGGCAGAAGCAGACGCAAATTAGGTAGAGCTTACAAACTAGACGAACGAGCGATTTTCGCTTAAATTTAGGGCACATTCTTTACAAAGCAATAAGAATGATGGGACAAACAGTGGAAGTTATGAAAGCACATGTAAACATAGAAACTGATGCGTTCTGCTGTTCGTACTGCGCACAGCATGCTTTGGTTTAGCTGCACAGCACTACGGGGCTTGGGGTGGTCTCAGACGACACTGGCCGATTGACGCAAGCAACGGTGTCTTACGTGACCCCATTTGTCGAGCGAGCACTGTTTCAGGGAACGAATATTTTCTCCCAGAACAAAAACAAGCCAGGTTTAAATGCGGGCAAAAACAAACCAAACGCTTGCCACGGTATGGTGGCGCCATCTAGGTTACAGAACGTAAAGAAACGCGGGAACAAACCAACACCGCTGTACAGGGTGGAGACAACCTCTGAACGGTCCCGTGCCGCCGCAATTGGGCCAACGGGCTCAACGCGTTATTCTTTTCGTTTCCCACGAGACCTAGCAACGCGAAACAGACAATATGATTCAAACTTCTTCAGTAAACCGCGTTGCGGCGATAATTTTAGCGCGGTTTTGACACAATGACTTGCTTCGGCGGCGAGCGAGCAACCGAAAATGGCGGCGCCAGAGTATACGTGTCTGTACCCTGTGCGGCGGATGCGTGCATGAAGGTACTCTAGGCTGCAGAGCGGTCGGTTCCTGTGATGTCATTTGGGACCACGAAAATGCACGATTGAGCGGGAAAATCAAAATTTTAACCTAAATTGTTTAATTTCTCAGTGAATAAAGCACCGTTTGTGTCCGGACAAGCGCTGGGGGCACTATAAAACACGAAATCTTTTGAATAAAACCAACTTGCATTTTCTCTTCATGGCTCCTTTAAAAAGCGCGCCTTTTTCGCCAACTTCTCTTGCTTGGCATGTGCTGCCACACTTCGGAAATGCGTAAAATTTTTCTCTTGCGCCGATGGCTCGTTTTATTTTTTTTTTATGATTTACTTCAGCGGCGCGCCGGCTATCGCTTGTGCATCCGCTAACGAGGGGGCGCGCTGGGTATCACCCACCGGGCGCCTCTCGCTTCTTGCGCCTGCCACAGACCAAGATCGCCTGCGAAACTGATGAGGCTCTTTTCTCCTTTTTTTTTGTATTTTATGAGCGGTGCGCCGTCTATCGCTCCTGCATCCGGCTGAGCGCGGCCGTGGCTGGTTTTGGTGTCGTCCTCTGGGCACTTCCCACTTTTTGCGCCCGCGAAACTGATGTCTATTTGATTTTGATTCACTCAAAAGGTGCAGGCTTGTTACTCTCTCATTTTTATTTAGAATTTTTCTTGTTACTCATGAATAAAACCACATATATGTAACAACATAAAATATTTTTTTGTCACTTTATGGTCACCGCAAAAAAAATTACTATAATTTTTTTCTCGAAATAGACTCACCCAAAAAATTTAACACAGCAAGAAAAAAAATCGACCCTGGGGGGTCGCATTTGGCGAAAAAATGAGACCCTCAAAGGGTTAAGGGGGCTAGACTTGGCATCTTAATAAAAAACAAGAGGCCCTCTTTCAGGCCATAGCTTTTAGCGTTTGCCTCGCTATCGACCGATGGTAGAAAAACAATTTACCAAACTTGAAACATGCGCTCATAGCTTTTGTTAGCTAGGTGTAAAAATTTTGTTAATTCGAAGAGACATAAAAATTGGCTCACTGTGAGCTACCCATTCAAGGTGTGCCTCTCAGCCTCTTTGAACAGAACTGGCTTTTGTAGACAGCACTGTAGCTTTAATCAAGGAAATATCAATACATCTTACAATTAGAACTTTCCATTTCCATTGTAAATCCCGATAATAACTGATGTTTACACTGAGTGACATTTATACAAGCCAGCTTAAGCCATGAAAATAAGGTTCCCACCTTTCCCGAAAAAGAAAAAAAAAAAGCCCTCATGGGTTGGGGGGGGGGGGGGCGGTGGTATATAGAAGGTTGAATTTGTGTTGAGAAACAGACGTCATGTTTCTTTTTTTGATATGCAATGCCGGTTATTGTAGCGCTTTCCTAGAGAGAAATCAACAAAGTTTGTGCAGAAAGTGACAGATTTTCTGAAAAGGAAATCTGAACATGATTTCCTGGAAATACAAACTAAAAGAAGTATTTTCTTTGATCAGGTGTCTTTATGCAGCTTGTCAACACATATTTATCGTCTTAGTTGCTGAATTGATGCTTATAAAATGCCAAAACAATAATAATCACGGCACAATGACCAAGAAACCAGCCAATGACGGCCGGCTTCAGATACGGACCGGCAACCAGTCCGCTGTCTAAAAAATCGGTCGGGCCGGTCAAAAACTGGGCAGCTCGCCACCCTACATGAAAAGTTCCCACAACAGCAATTTTTTTTTTTTCCGCAGCTCTGGATATTAAAGGAGACTTTGACAATGTATCACATCAGGCTATACTCGAAGGACTCCAATTAACTAACTGCGGCACACGTACATACAATTACATACAAAATTTTCTTACCGATCGCACAGCCAACCTCAACCACGGCCCCATCCGATCCGTCTCCTTTCGTGCATGACCGCGTGGTACACCCCAGGGGTCAGTCATTTCCCCACTCCTCTTTAATCTTGCCCTGCCACAACTTCCGCCACTTCTACAACAAATTCCACACATACAACACGCACTTTATGCAGACGATCTAACTATTTGGACCACAGGGGGTTCGATTGGGGAACAGCAAGACGCCCTCCAAGAAGCCATTAACACCACCGACAACTACCTTAAAGCCCGCGGCCTCAATTGTGCACCAGAAAAATCTGCCCTTCTCGTCCTCCAAAAACACACGCAAGGCCGTAAACGACAACCTCTCCCAGACCCACAATTAAGCCTACATTGTGCTCCGATCCTAACCACCCCTACAATTCGTGTTCTGGGACTTACTATCCAATCAGACGGCGCAGGCATTTCTACTATTCATAAATTACAAGGAATGCTATTACAAATCACGTACCTCATCAAACGCATTGCTAATCATCGACAAGTACTGAAAGAAAATGACCTCGTGCGCCTAATTCAAGCCCTCCTAATTAGCCGCATCACATACGGAACTTCATATTTGGCTCTCAAAAATAGTGAAATACAAAAACTCGACAATCATCCGGCAAGCCTATAAATTAGCACTAGGGCTGCCGCCGACAACTTCAACTGCTAAATTACTACAGATGGGACTTCATAATAACTGGGACGAACTTCGAGAGCCACATCATGTCAACCAGATCGAACGGCTCAAGCTCTCACACACTGGCTGTCGTCTCCTCCGTCGCCTCGGCTACCAACCACCTGCCACCCATCACCCCCGCCAACGCATCCCTCTGGAACTACGCGATTGCATCTCCGTCACTCCAATACCCAAGAATATGCACCCCCTTCATAACTAGGGTCGCCGACAAGCCCGGATTCGAATGCTTGGCAAGATGCTTCAAGTCAAGCCACGAGACACCCGCTACGTTGACGCCGCCAAATATGCCGATAAACCAGCCTTCGCAATTTCAACAGTAGACCACCGAGGAATTGAATTGACTTCCGCAACGGTAATTCGCAACGACTCCACAACTGCAGAAGAAATCTCAATAGCCCTCGCAGCCACTACATCTCAAGACATCATCACCACAGTCACAGATTTGCAAGCTGCATGTCGCCATTACGCCGCCGGTCACATAGCTCCCTTAGCCCTCCGCATCCTACAGTCCATCCCTAACCCTCCTTACCTCTACATTCGCTGGACCCCGGACATGAGTCTCTGGAGGGGAATGAGGCGGCTCATGCTGCCGCCCGCGTGCATATCTACCCTCCAACACTCCAGCATCACCGTCGGAAGTCCACCATTCTGTACCTCCAAAATTCAAAGACATCCTCGAACATTACCACCTCGAACGCCGCATTTTTCCCCCACCCCACGACAAGTTGACTAAGGAAGAAGCCACCACCTACCGCCGCCGCCTTCAAACCAACACCTACCCGCACGGCACCCTCCTCCACGCCATTCATCCCACCTCCTACTCCGCCACCTGCAAGTACTGTCCCCAACCCTGCACGCTCTACCATATGATTTGGGCGTGCTCCCACACACCATCCCTACCCCCTATTCCCTTCCCCAACCATGAGCAGTGGGAAGGCATGCTAGCCAGCCTGGAACCCGGCGATCAGCTTCGGCTGGTTGAAAGGGCCCATCTGGCCGCGACCGCTCAGGGACTTCAGGAGTGAGAAGACCCCCCCATTGCCACTACTACAAAAATGAATATAGAAATAAAGTTTATTCCTCCTCCTCCTCCTCCTCGCAGAACAGTGCTTTTGCAATACAACAGCATTATCAGTAGGAAGAAAAAAAAACTGTCCTGATTGCACAAATCCTGGAAGCGATCCTGATTGCACAGCAATAAAAAGAATATCCGGAAATCGTTTCACAATTTTAAAACTTCCTTTTCTGCCACTGAATGCCTATGAACAGTTTTTCCAACGCGACCTTTGAGTGCGTATGCCTGTGCAGATTTTCCAAAGCAAAAGTGCATGTTTCAAACTTGATCAGAAGGTATCGTCACACCAGCCAGGTGAAAACAGCCCACTAACATCATTCTTACTTGTAATCTAGAGCACCTTTCAGTCATGACTCATCCAACAACTTGTCTTAGTGATGCTTGTAAGGGTATTCAGAAATGCCACCCCTGTTTTCAATGCTTTTTTCTATTTTTTCGCATTTGACACCATGATATGTATAGGTATTACTTCCTCACCAACAGAAATAAAGCCAGAATGGCTCGAAACCAGCATTAAACTCTATTTCTTCTCTACTTGCAACTTTCAATGCAGCCCTACATTTCAGTACAGTCAGGAAACCCCAAAAAACGAGGACCTAATTTGCATCCAATTCCCAAACGTCCAAAATTGCAACCTTCAGCAACGATTCAAGTGCATATAAAACTGAAAGGTACTGCCACGGCATCAGCCCGTTCACACCTGACGGCTCACAAATCAGCCAGTCAAATCAATCAATCGATTCCCAGGTGCTTTACCTTGGGGTCTGCCCTTGCCACCATGTCAGCGTAGATGACCTGCGTGGGGGCGGTGAAGTAGTCGGCAAAGTTGAACCACTCCTTGGAGGGTCGCAGGTCGCTCTGGAAGGTCAGCCCGCCATACTCCCCGTCCAACGCCTTCACCTGGGGCAACAGACGGCAGGTTGTGTGCGCATAGCAGTAGTAAAAAAAGATGTGGGTGTGCCATTCTAGTGACAGGTAAAAACTTCACTCATACAGGCATCTCACAAAGTTCGCTACATCGAGGCTTAAATGTGCACCCCAGGGCATAGCACTAATTTGAGGGCTTCTTTTAGTTTCTTTCCTTATTTGTTTCTATCTGTTATAATCATATAATACAGTATAAATATATTATTGTTTATATTTATAGTAGTCTATTGGCCCTTCACACCAATGAGGCCACGTGTCATAGAACAAACAAAATTCATTTGGTTTGGTATAACTATGTGTACATATGACACCACCAGTTGAAACGAGCTCTGCAGTTATGGGGGCTCAACATGCCAAGGCTGCACCTAGGCCCGCCGTAGTGGAGGGCTCCAGATTATGGAGGGCTCCAGATTAACTCAGACCTCCGGGAGACCCTTAACGTGCACGAAAATTGCGACCACACGGGTGTTTTCGCTTTTCACCTCCATCGGAAATCTGAAAAGCTGCTGCCAGGAATCCTACCTGTTTTTTCGGCTAAGCAAAGGCGGACATTAACCATCACTACTGATGACGTGTACTAACTCTTAACATTTGTGTTTTACTCACCAAGTTCTTATTTCGTGCGTTCGTACACCTCAAATACACAACACTGGGCGTGCATTATTACCCTGTTACACCTTAAAGTAAGATCTTGGTTACTTTTTTTTTTTTTACTTTAACAGGTATCTTAATCAAGCAAGACCTGCTGTAGCGCTGGTCTGTTCGTACACAAGCAAAGTTACCGTGAAAAAATAACCCAACACAGTCACTAGTTCTGGTCACTCCTCATCTGGTTGCCTTTTTTCACACTATTTCATATCAACCTGCTTTCTATTTGTTGTCACATATTTGCATGTTGGCCGGAAACCGTTTTTTTTTCTCTTTTCTTATCAATTCTGTTGTGTAAATTATCTGATGAACTATACAGCTATTAAACCGTATTTCTTTTTGTGTCACTACGTACTACGATGAATCTAGCCCGCCCCCCTTCCCTCCACCTTATGTAATACCCCATTGGGGCCTTTAAAGGTTGAACAAATGATGACAGCTGACGATGTGATTATAAAATTAGCGGGTGGCCATGTTTCGAAGGGGGTGGTGAACATAGCACCTGTCTCCACGACCACTCCTACATGAGACAATAGATATTGGATATTGATACCGTCGTCATTTGCGGTGATACCCCTGCAGTCTTTCAGCTTTCATTTTTATTCATCACTTTCCACGAGAAATTATTAGAAATAATTTAGTTATTTTATTTCATTTATTACACATTGCAGACCACTGACGGTCTATGCAGGGTCGGTATTTACATAGCGATCAAAGCAAGGAATACAATGGGAATGCAAGCACACTGAAATCCAAACGACAAACGTCACTGCAGATGACATATGGGTCCTGTTAGGGAATTGCAATAAGCTATTGTGCGAGTGAAAAAAGAGAACTTAAATGAATCAGTTCTAGCGAAACAAGCTGTTAGGAATTGAGTGTGGTGGTGGTGCGTTCGCCAAGTCATTAAAGGGTTAAAATACAGGGTGATGTCAATGGCTAGCTGGTTATTAATGAGATCCATGAGAAAATTGTGGCAGAATTTCTTTCTTTGTAGCTGAAGGGGTGGGGTATTGTTAGCTTGCATAAGGTCACACAGGGAACATCCATTTTTTTTTTAATTCTTCGAATTTAGTTTGACAAGGAAATTTATTATGCTCTCTCTCTCTCTCTCTGTCTCTCTCTTTCTCTCTCTCTCGAAACACCGGACGCCTAGCCTTTGTCCCGTGTGCCTATTTCATCCCGTGTCACAATCCAAAGCTTGCAAACGGTTCCCTTGACCTCACGACAGCAGAACTGCAAAACAACTTCTGTCACTGTCGCTAAAAAACAGGGACTGTGCATGTGGCATGGCTTTCAGAGAACAATCCTCAACGCACAGGCTCGCAGGCACAGCTGTCCGCTCCCCGTCAACTGTACGTTATAAGGCAGACAACGTGTCGCATTTCTACTCAGCCCAGTCCACAATTTTTCCCGTGGCTGTTGCTTTAGCTGTGTACCTTTCTTCATATCTCTCTTTGTACCTACGCTTAAAAACGATTAAGCAAAACCACTGCTTACTCATTAAAGTGAGATATTCATTACCTATTAAGAACTTGCTCAAATACTAACTTTGTTTCTATATTTTCTTTTTCATTTAAAGAGGGCTCTATGAAGTGACCTACAACCTCGTTTAATCTAAAAAAAAACTAGCTTTTGGTGTTTCACTCTGCTTCATTCAAGCCACAAAAAAACATTTCGTAACCCGAGAAAATGCAACACACACTGAGAAACTCAGACTTTCAAGTGTAGCACTGCATGTCAACAGTGATGCAATACAGGAAACTCTTAAAACATAACTTAGCGCTACCATTCAAGTGATACAATCGAATGGAGTGAGATGGACCACTACAATCGCACAGTTATATTTCTTGCCAATCGCATAAAAAGATTCTGTGACGTAAAAAACGAAATCACCGCAAAGTGGCTGGGGGAGTCGCCACATTTGTATCCCTTCATATTTAGCTTAGTTGTTGGACAATCGTATAATATGTAGCTGACGTAAATGTTACTGGGCCAACATGGTGTTTCGAGCGAACCAAACCTTTATTTTGGCTTCATGGGCCTTTTGAAAACAGTCCAGGAAAGCCGCACTCACTCAAAACGAGACGTCTCTCCACTTTCAAATTGCTTTCCCACTATTTGTTTTCTTCTGATAAACGATTTCGTGAAAAAATTACTTTCAACCCGACGATCTCACAATGTACCAAATGCAACAGAACATCTGGAATGGCTTGTCAACTGTCTATGGCTTCACGTATGCACACGCCTTTTTCCAAAAGAAATAGCTGTTGTCAGGAAATGTGCCGACCATGTCACACAAGAGGTAACTGAAGCTGCCAACTGAAGTCACTAGCAAGACACATCACTGGGCAATTGTAGGGAGGCCTTTAGTTTCATTCCATTGTCTCACTGGAATGCCAGTGGATAGTTAACACACTCAAGGCTGTGTTTTTAGTGGCAACCCATACTACATGACTGGGGCGGAAGATCTGAAAGTTTTTCAATGTTCCTTCCATTTTTTCAGTTAACAAAAACATCTTTGGTGCTTGGGGTGAAACACTTACCAAAGGCTAGACCTTTCAAACTGAAAAACATTATTTCATCTTCATGGCCACTTTAATGCAGATGATATACCACTAAAAATTGACTCGTAGATTTTGTTCTGTGCATGCTGCTCTTCTTGCATGTGTCTAGTATTTTGGCTAATTAAAGTGTAACTTCAACTCTTGTGTGCATCATGTCTTTCATTCTCATTCTAGCTCAGCTATTATAACCCTGTCACACGGGCACTTTCATTTCATTTCATTCCATTTCATTTCACTTTATTTCGAATTCCAACATGATAGCTCACAAAAACTGCTTGGACCCATAGTCAAAGGCTAGTACGGGGTCCAATGTTGTGATACAAGGCATTGTAACAGGATACAGAATACAAGATGCAAAAACGTTGCAAATACAGAAAATAAGATTAGGGAATTTTATAAACATATATATTCACACACTCAAACTTGGGTGGGATAACAGAAATATGCAATTTGTATACACAAACAAAAGAAAGGCAATGACTAATAATGGCTTCACAGTCAACTTTCGCTGGACGTAGTGATTTGTAGTCAAGAGTTTAACGATTCTGTTACTTTTTGGGGAGCCACTGCTGGTCACGGAGACTCATTAAAGAGGGCAAGGAAACATTTCCGGATTTTAATTAAGGGGAAAGTTGACAGCCGATTTTATACCCTGGAGCAAACTGCTCCAGATTTCAGTACTGATGAACTCTAATCGTCGATCTCCATATACGTTATTGGTGGAAGGTAGGTTGAAGTTACCAGCAACAGAATTCCTGTTAGGGCGGGATGAGGAGCACAGAATGGACGAATGAACAGGGTGGTTACACCTTACATGATTAATGGCAATGGCTGTTTTCTGTTGACGTAAACTGTCCATTGGTAAGACTTGCAGTTTGCTAAACAGGGGTGCGCTGGGGTGATCATGGCTTGAATGCATTGTTATTCTTAATGAGTGCTTCTGCAATTTTCGTAAAGGTTCGAGGTATGTAGTGTAAGTCCAACCGCACGAATCAATGCAGTAGGATAAATGACAATGGACGAGTGAAAAGCACAAAATCCGTAATACTGCAATCCCGCTCGAACTCAATCCCGCTTTCCCAAGCGTGTGATTGAGGTTTCCAAGCACAATTTGACGGAAGCAGCAATACTCGTCTCCGCTGACTAATCGCACAGAAGTTGACAACTTCAGCTAACGCCAGAAACTGTATCAAATAACTTGACCCAAATACGCGTACGGCAACATTCATATAGTTACATATACCTACGGCCGACCGAACTACGACTTAGCACTTCTTCAGCGATCCCCGAATGACAACCAGTATCTAGTTGGCATTAAGCCCGGCATCCCTACTGCATCCGTCAGAAACGGTACCTACGATAACAACGACCAACCAAAAGTAATGGTAGTAATAGAGTAGTAATAGAGGTAGTGGATAAGGTCTATTGCCGCGAGGAGACACCAAACCTACAGCCATCATGCCAACTGCATTCAAGCAGTGCGTTAAACATGTGAATATGCAGTCACTCCATTTTCAAAGCCGGCAGGGCACGATTCCCTCCTAATTAACAATACACATGCCCTTATAAGCGCTGAAAAATGCGTTCAAAAAGGTACGTGGCACCAACCAAGTAGTACGTGCTTTAACTGTTGCGGATATTGCGGACACACACGCACTCACAACATCGAAGTCGGTTAACAGCGTTGCGTTAATTTGGGAAGTTTGCAAGAAATGCGAGTCCTACAAAAATTGAAACAGCTGCAACGCCACAGCTGATTGTATCATCAATTTAGTACTTGAAAACATTTAAACAATAGTACGTTGAAGTATTTTTACGGTAGGGATCTTGTAGGCGTCAAAAATGAACGACCACCCTGGCAACTTTTCGAGCCACAATGTCCGCTTCGCAAGTCGCGGTGAGAGCAGCTCGTCATGCGTTTCTCCCAACCTAACCGGCCAAAACTCTGAGGATCCTGTAGGTGTAAAAAATCTGCGCCCACCCTCGCAACTTTTCGAGCCACAATGTCCGCTTCGCAAGTCGCGGTGAGAGCAGCTCGTCATGCGTTTCTCCCAACCTAACCGGCCAAAGCTCTGAGGATCCTGTAGGTGTAAAAAATCTGCGCCCACCCTCGCAACTTTTCGAGCCACAATGTCCGCTTCGCAAGTCGCGGTGAGAGCAGCTCGTCATGCGTTTTTCCCAACCTAACCGGTCAAAACTCTGACTCGAGTACACCCGGTTTTCACACACGTGCACGTTCGACTGGGAGAAGTAATTCGTTTCCGACTGTACTTAATAAGTCAACTGCTGAGAACGATCGTGCCGTTTTCATTGACAACACAAGTACAGGTACAGAACCTCACCTCGGCCTCAGACAAGCGGGTGAAACCCCGGAATGCGCGGTCCACTTTCCCTTCGGCGTCGAACTTGACGAGCAGGCCGCGCTTTTTGTCGACGAGAAGACCCTTCTGCGAGAAGCCCCGGGCGCCCGGCAAGGCGCTTCCTTCAGGCCGGTGCCTTCGCACGGCCGGATGGTCGGCCACGCTGGCGTGGATGAGGTCGAACAGCTCGGGCAGGCGGTAGCGGGCCAGCGTGTTGTCCAGGTCGAAGCCCACGGCGTCGTAGTCGGCCAGGCAGAAGAAGCTGCTCGACATGGACCCATTAGTGACAGGACCCGTCGACCTGCGGCAAGTAGTTGCCAACGTCGGGTTACTACCGCGCCGACACGCCGCTCGACGAGCACCGGCGATTAAAGTAGCGATCATGGGTGTCAATTAAGCCCGAACGTGGTGCGCCAGCGCAATTTGAGGGTCGTACATGCGTTGATCCGGAGGCACCATGACGACTCCGGACTCCTTTTACACGAGGTCGGAAGCTGCGGAAGCTGGAGGCTGGAATGAAAAGAAAACAAACCGCGCACGGCGCGCATCGCACGACATCCGCGTCAGAAAAAAGTTCGTGTTTTCAGTTTCGGTTTCGGATGTTGCGCGCGTAGAGTCTGTGGTTGCGCTCTCGAAAAGTTCGGGATGAGCTGCCTTGCGCTATGCGAGGTTTGTTGTGTCTCAAACTGTTGTATCTATGTTTTTGCAAAATGTACAGCGAAGGTTACGCTGGTCAACTACACAAATGACAATGCAATAACGCATTTTTTCACGGAACTTTTTTTTTTTAACCGACGAAGCCGCGCTCGCCTTGTGTTTGCCTGATATTCTTGAAGTGCGGTGTAGCTCCTTGTCGCGCTGTCGCCTACTGTGGGTTATTAATTCCCACTGTATCCTTTCGCAGTCCCATAGTAAATGTTTACATGCTGGGTGTTATTGTGCTACATTTATTTGTAATTATCATAAGCAACGGGTTACTTGAAAGTGAGGGAGCTCGTATTTAGAAGGTAATACTGGTCACCAATAACTAGGCCGTAACCTCTTTAATATCAATTTTCTCTTTTATTTTCGTTAAACTTACTTTATCACCTCCAACTAGACCACAGTTAACGTTTTATCACTGGCCACCCCCCCCCCCCTCTTTCTAGCACACTTGCTGATGAGGGCACTATCTTCATAGTAATTATCAAGCGGCCATTCGCTGCAATACAAAAATTGGCGCGGACCAAAACCCGTTGAAAAACAAATAAGGGAGAGGATAACGGAAGATTAAGAAGTGAAGCCATGTACTAGATACTCGCGTCACCTTGAAAAAAAGCTGTGGCGTGGTCAAAAGAAAGTGGTGAAATGTTTCTGGTTTGTTGCAAAAGGGACGGACATTTGTAGATTGAAACCAGAGCGCATTTTATAAAAAAAATAATGACTTTTTGTGAGGGATTTCTGCCACCAGCTAGAGTCGCAAAATCGGAAATCTCAAGAAAAAAAAAAGCGATTAAAATTCCCACACTAGGTGAGGGCGCAGTACAGACAACTTTGAGGGGCTAGAAATGCCTGCTGAGTCTAGCCTCAGCGGAAAAGAATCGAGCTTCCACAGCGTACGAGCACCCTACCCAGGGATTTATACCCACCTCCCCAACCAACCCCCAACACCCCCCTCCCCCAGGAGAAATTCGGGAGCCCCCCCCCCCCCCAAAAAAAAAAAAAAATTAAATTCTGGATATACCCCTGACGGCCGCGCTCCGTGGATATCTCGGTGGGTACGGTATGGTCTGAGTGATAGCATACGTTGATAATGAAACCTCCTCTGCTACTCAATTACAGGCATCAACATGACGACAGGGCCACGTGGTCTTCAAGGCTACCAACTGAAAGTTAAACTGCAAGTGGTAGCAGTCTCTCTCTCTCTCTCTCTCTCTCTCTCTCTCTCTCTCTCTCTCTCTCTCTCTCTCTCTCTCTCTCTCTCTCTCTCTCTCTCTCTCTCAAGTAGTTGCTTCTGTTAATTGTTTTATTTTGTTCGCCGTTGAAATTTCCAATGGCATGGGTTCTCGGTTTTTGCTTGTATTAGGCTGCAAACTTTCTGTGCTTTTCACGAATGGTGGTTAAGGTTTAGTTGGCAGTTGCATGCGTTGCTTGGTGCGAGTTGTGACACCTGAGAAACAAAAATGGCGCAGCTTGCACGAGTTGCGCAAGGCTGGAGAAACAGCGGAGCTGGGAGTCGACTAAATCCCAGGAAAGAGGTAACCCAGCCGAAAAAAACCATTGGCCGACCAATTGGTCCAATTTGCCACCCAATGGGTCCAAATGGAATCTCAATGGGTCCAAATGGAAACCCAATGGCCCATTTGGACCTATTGGAGCGATTAGGATGGCCAGTTGGCCCAATTGGACCCATTGGCTCCAACTATAAAGTTAATACTATACTGCTCCAACATGATGACCCAATCGGGTAGCCATTTTGGATAGTATTTGGATAGTGTTCAATTACGACAACAATTGGCTGAAATTTAATTCTCTCTCTCACCCTTAATTTGAAACCTTCAGAAATGTTCAGAACTTCAACCTTTACAAATGTATATTTATGAGGCAATTAATTTTGATATTACAATCAGCAATTCAAGATAAAGTTCTTAAAAAAACATACCAAACAAACACTAATGAAAACTTTTCGACACGAGTAGCAAAATTGTTTTGAAATAAAACCCCGATCCAATCCAATCGAATCCAATCCATAGACGGACAGTGGATAAGTGGTATTCAACGTGGTGTTGGCGGTGTAGGTTTAGCAGCTGGACCCCAGCAGTGCAAAGCCATTTTGAACGGCACTGTAAAGCAAAGACCATTAAAGTATGTACAGCGGTTTCTTCGGTAGCAATCGTCGTCAGCCCTTTCGTCGCCGTCTTCGGACGGCGCAACCGCGTACGTAGAGAAAATCCTCTTGTAGCGCGTCCTCGCCTCGGCGGACCTCCGCTTCTCCGTCAGCTGGTCGCGGAGGCCGTCTCCACGTATGGGTTGTGAAGGGATGGCTTGACAGATTCATCGTCGTCATTTTCGGCGTGGCGGTTCCGTGGCGCGCCGGTCGCTACACGACGACGAAGGCGGGAGCTCTTCCTGTGGCGTATGGCCACGCGCAAGCCTGGAAATTTTTTTCGCCTTTTAGATGCAGAGCATCTCATTCACTCGCCTTGTCCCTCCGGCGTCGTCGTCGTCGTCGTTGTCCATTCGTTGTCGGCGTTGTCCGCCCCTCCCCCATTCTCCTCGCCGCGCCAGCTGCGCTCTCCGCCGCTCACCCCCTCTCCTCTCCGATAGCGAACACTCTCTCGCGAAGGGCATTGGATTGGATTCGATTGGCTTAGATTGGCTTGGCTTGGATTGGATTAAAGTGGATTGTGTTGCGTCATAGCCGCGGCAGACGCGCTGGGGCCGGCGCATGGGCAGTACTCTCTCTTCCGCGGTTTCCTCTCCTCCGGGCGCGCTGCGCATATAACCGGTGTGCCGTTCTCCGGCGAAGCAACATCCACGCTTGGCTCAAACACCTAGAGTCCACGCCGCTTTACAAGTACGCCAACGTCGTCATCGACTGGGACCGGCTTACGCAGTCCCCTCAACGTTATGCGCGCTATAAAACGCGGTGCCTGCGCCGCTCCGCTCCATCGTTCCAGCGCCGTTCCTCCGCTGTCCAACGCTGCAACGTGGACCCCCTAGGCGTCGCATCTACACAGGGGTTCCCACGAGGGGAGGTGGGAGTTTTTCTCCCAAAAATGACATCATTCACTGATTCTTCTTTAGATCTATTATATAATTCGGTAACCGTTTCCCCAATTCCTAAAGGCTGATTATATAGGGCCATGAAGTGGGCGCTTTAGCCCAAAAAAGCCACCCCGTTTCTTGGCCAATCCCCCACATGGGTATGTGCTACTAGAAGAGGAACAACAACAACAACGACGCCGGGCGGTCGCTGCGAGACACGCGCTCATATGCTCTCGGCGGTTCTGTCTACGCCAGACGCATTTGCGTCGGCCCAAACAGCTCTGGTGTTACAAAAAACTTCTCAGTTTGCGCGATGAGCACAATGTCTGGTGCACATCAGTCCTGGGGATAAACCGTTGTGGTTAAATTTAGTGTCACTAGATAAGGTCTAGTAACCCTAGCTGTCACTGCGGATTAGTTAGATGCTGAGCGCAAACATACTGGTTCCATCCCAGCGTGTAGTTGTTCCTAAGCAGACGTGAGAGGAAAGTAGCATCACTAAATTAAAGCTTTTAGAGTATCGGCACTCTTTTCTCTCATCTTTTCTTCATTTCATTAATGAAATATGCAAAAAGAAATTCGCTCCGCAGAGCCGCGCGTCGATTCGTCAACACAAAGCGCTACAGAAGAACCAGTAACGACAGAATGCAGACAGCTGCCAGATGGGCCTTCGCAACGATGCTGACGTTGCCATGGTGACGATCCAGCTATGTATCGTCAACTGATTTTGTTTTAGGGGCGAAGCCCCTCAGGGGCTGGGGCTCTCTGCGTCTTCTGCCGTCGTCGTAATCGTCGTCTCATGTAGTCACACTACTAAAACATCGGGAAACTCGTTTACGCCTCGCGCTAGAACGTAACGCGTACTAAAAAAAACACCGAAGCACTCGCTTACGCCTCGCGCTAGAGAGCTTCGTGCTTCAAAGAGACTTTTACAGCAAAACTGTATACCTCTACCTCCCAACTGTTTCATCTCCGTTGACAAAAACGCCAAGGCGTCACTTATACACTGCATGCTTCGCCCCTCCCCAGGCTTCAGGTTAGTGGAGATGGCCCGGGATTTTTTTTTTGTTCGTTCAGGGGCGTGGCCTTTATTATAGCTTGACGGTGCCGCGTTGTCGGGGTTACTGTTACGTGAGATGACTACACACGCTCAGTAAAGAAGACTCCTGCGCATGCCCAGTTATATTGACGGGCTGCTCGCGGTAACACTAAAGGAAAAAAAGAAAACCGAAGCCCCTTTCGTCTAACGAGAAGGATGGTGAAAACGTGAAACTTTCTCTCAAGCAACCCGAGTCAAAGTCAACGTCTAAAATCCAAATAGCGTCGATCGTGGCGGAATGGCGCAGTCGGATAGACCTCGGCTTCACAACGCGAAGGAACCAGGTTTGATTTCGACCGCGGGAAACATTTTTTATTGAGGCACTGGATGTGCCTTCGCTTATATCATCATCATCGTTTTGTGAAACCTATTGCGTAAAGTTGGCTTTCCTGCAGTGCATTATGGTGTTGCGATCAAGGGCACAAAGTAAGCTTCGCTTTAAAAAAAATCAGTATAGTAATAGGAGACGCTGTACTTTACCACAAAATGACAGGCCCAACATACGTAAAGAATAAAGTAGCTAATATGACCTGGATGATGAGTAACTAATTCTACTTAGCTTACAATATAGTCATGTTGAGGACAAGGAGAACGCAACCAAGGCCTCGTTGGCGTAGAAGGGAGACCTGCACGAAAAAAAAATGCATGCATGTACAGAACACCGAGCGCGCACACAGAGCGAGAACGCGGAGAATTGAATTTCTACTTGAAAGGAATTAAAAATATTACTCCGGATCACCGAGTAAAATGAGCTCAGCACCCATTTTTGCAAAATTCAACTCTTTTTTTTTTGATGCGTTCACACTTCGCTTTCTGCTCGGTGTACACTTTTTTTTTTGTCTCTCAATCACGGCAGCGCAAGGTAAAAAAAAGCTTTTTAGTGACATTTCTCAAGACTAACGGAAGGACGCGTAGTGGTTACATGGAGATTATGTTCGACGCATTCACAAAAGCTAGTTAACGTGATCTCTCATAGGTTTTCTGGGATGATGTGAAGGCGTGATGTGTGTGTGTGTAGCATCCTTTTTTGTCTCCTGAGCGCTGGCTTGTTTTGGTGGTGTGAAGGGCCGGTTTACGCAGCCTCGTAAAGATAGTCGCCGATAATGGCCGGCGAAGTATAATAAAGCGCAATTCTAGATAACCTATGCGAGTTTTCCGCGTGGAGTCAACCTTGAACTAAGCCAATCAAGAAACACGGGAAGCAGAAAACAGGCAAATTTGGGTGGGTTGACGCTCCAAGGCTGATAAGATGCAAAGCATCTCTTGCTCGGGGCTATGTCCGGCGTCCGACCGTTGTCAGCACCTCTCCCCCTACACTATAAAAAAAATTGTTAGCGGCGCCCGGTTTCAATCTCACGACCCTCTGGCCGCAACGGGAGGTACGATGCGCTCTTCCCACTGCGCTACCTGCACTATACGAGGCTGGCCGTGCTAGATGGTTCCAGATCAATTTCCGCCAGCAGGGGATCTTGAACGTGCGCACAAATGCCTCCTACACACGGGCGTTTGCGCTTTTCGCATCCGTCAGAAAAGCAACCACCGCGGCCAGGAGTCAAACCCGCGTACTATCTTGATCGCAGTTAGGGTGTACACGGGAGCGCGTGTCATTCCGTGCGCGGGAGCCGCCTGTCGGCCGTCCGGGGTAACTTGGCACGCATGCGCAGTTTGTTTGCAACGAGGCTATGTGATGCGCGTGCGAAGTTACCCAGAACGCGCACGGAATGACACGCGCTGCCGTGTTCACCCTATAACTGCGATCAAGGTAGTACGCGGGCTCAGCATAAGAAGCCTCGGCTGGCAGCTGAGTCACCGCGGGGGTATGGTAGAAAACTGTCATCACGGGAGCGACCGGAGCAACTAATTCATTTTTGTTTGTTAAATATACATATGCAATTATGAATAGCGTGGTTAGGAGTACGTGTGTGTGTGTGTGGGGGGGGGGGGAGGGGGTTGCAGCCTGCCGGTGACCAATGCAGCCATTTCACTCACACTTTCCTGAATCCTCAGACCTGGGCCACCCAGCGCCGCCTCCCGTTGTTGGTGCTGTTACGATTAATGGAAAAGAATCTCTCGGACATGCCCACGTGGTATATAGTGGAGAATGTCCCCCAAGTCACATGCAGTGCAGTTGGGAGATTGATGCAGGGGGAAGTGAATAAGGTGGGGTCTGGCGCAACAGTGCAAAGTGGTCGCTTTAGTGAGGCGCCATGTGCGTTCTTCAGGGTCGGAAAGACCGAAAGCAGCCAGCGGGAATGTGCGGCAGGCGAGGCGTTAATTTGCAGACACTGAGCCAGCTCTCTCGAGCCTGATGGGAGCCCATTTAAGGGGCCGAGAAGTAGCCGACTCAGATGTACAGTCTTTGTCAAAATTTTGTGGGCCACGGCGACCGTGGGCGGGGCAGGCGCGCGGTCGAGCAGGGGCACTGCTCTTGCCGCTGTCGGCTGGTTGTGGGGCTAAAGAGAGCGAGAGGAATTTTGGCTCTTGCTTTTGTAGTGTGTCCGGGGCAACAAGGGCTGCGCAATGTGCCTGCGCTGAAGCGAAGTTCGCCTGCTGTGAAAAAAATGCTCAAGGAGAACCCCAACGACGACTACAAGGAACTGCTCCGCAAGCTGCAAGTGAACGTGCTCAAGGGCGTGGAAATGTCTGCGCAGGAGGCCGCCTGGTTCTTGCTGCGGCAGGAAACTAAACATCCCCCTCACGAGGGGCACGATCAAATGCAGAGCATTTCCGGGGGCGCACGACGTTAAGTAGTTTGCGTTACGTTAATGTTGTTGCGCTTGTTGCTGTTGGTTGTTGTATTGTAATGAAATGAGGAGACGTAATTACGAGGTCACGTGACATCATTTATTAGCAGGTGGGTATGATTATTGTGGCGCAGTGGGAAGAGCACCATGTACCTCGCGTTCCGCCCACAGGTAGTGAATGCGTTGTATCAGCAGCTTCTTGACGTAGTTTGAATGAGTCAAGGATATAAGGCGCGTTCGTAGCCCTCCATTCTATGTCGGCTTTGTGGCGCAGTGGGTAGAGCACCATGTACCTTGCGTTCCGCCCGCAGGGTCGTGGGATCGAAACCAGGCGCCGGTAAGTATTTTTTTTATATAGTGTAGGGGGAGGGAGCGGACTACTACGGATTTTTTTTATATAGTGTAGGGGGAGGGGGGCGGACTACTACGGATAACTAGAACGGGTGACATCATGAGCTAAAGAAATGCTCTGCATTTAAAAATCCATATCAGGGTAGCGCGCGCATTGGGGGGCGATGTTTTTTTTATAAGTACTTATTTGTCTTTGTTTACTTGAAAGACAATGTGAAGGGAAAAACATAGGTTGACTGACAGATTCTAGAAACAGTGTTCTTTGGTTAATTACTGAACTCTTTCGTGTAGCGACACGCCAGTGCTGTGAAGAATATTGATTCGGCTCGAATGTCATTCGGAATTAGCACCGAACTAATGACATTTAGAGCAAATGACATTTGCTCTAAATGTAAGTAAATCTGCCGTCTGACAGGGTTATTATACGGTTTGGTCACCTAGTATAACTTTATGAAAAGTCACTGTTTTCCTGAATGCGCATTACGCTCCGCCATTGTATAATGGCTGGCACCTCTGGTTTACATTTTAAAATAGGTGTCGCTAGTGTGCGCAGACATACCAATGCGACTCTGCTCCCAGTTACACTGCTCCTCTCGCTCTAATTCTGTATGCAAAGATATATTAAATGACACAAAGTTGAAATGTGAAATTTAGCGTTAGTAAGCGATAAATATGTTTTTAGAAGAAAGGCCTTTATTTTGTTTACAGCAGCCCCGACATCCGTTACAACAGTAGCAGAACAAATGTAGGTTGAGCCAGTAAGTGAATTATATTTAACGAAAAGAAAGCAGCTCTTAAAGAGACAAAACCGCCAAAAAGGTTCAGGGATAAAGTACTGGAAAAATAGGACTTGGCATGTTCTTTCAACCTTTTAGCATATTTCCTGTCTTTAGTGCTTTTTTTATGGCTAAATATGGGAGTTCATTTTTTTAAAGACTAAATAACACTCTCTGTTGTACGAAAAGACGGGTTTTGTGTCATTCGCGATTTCATGTGTTGCACCTGCTATTAGTATTTGGTTTCATTAAAGAAAGTTCGTCAACATTTCTTGCGTTTCTTCTTCGGTTAAAGAAAACACCCTTGGTGTTTGGAAGGGAGCTTTGGGAATTACCGAAGGCTAGTTATTTTGCATTTTGCGTTCACGGCCCCATTTTTGTTTCATTTCTCCTCTCTCGTCCCCTCCCCGGCGAAACCTGTGACCTGCAAAACTTCGCCATGTAAACACTACCCGTTCAATAAACACTTCCGCTCTCGGGAGGGCTCGCTCCGATCACAGCTTCAACTTTTTTTACTTCACAAAGCGCGTGGTTGAATCATGGAGCTCTTAGGCTTTCCCCGCAAAAACTGCTGGAGTGTCTGCATTGAGCAGCGAAAGAGCGCCGCTCCCCCGAAATGTGCCGAGCTCTCCTTTGCGCTAAACAGTGTCGATGATGATGATTAGAGGCCCTCCCTTTGTATCGGGACGTCGGGTGTCACCAACCGACTTGCCTGTGTTATTTGAAACGCCATGAGGATTGCGCGGAACGACAACACAATGAGGAAACAACAGGACGAGCGCAACTAACAACTGTTAGTTGCGCTCGTCCTGTTGTTTCCTCATTGTGTTGTCGTTCCGCGCAATCCTCATGGCGTTTCAAGTATCAGGCCAACTAGCCCGTCAACAAATCTTGCTGAGCCTGTGTTATACTTGTTGGCCCTATCCTTAGCTAACCTAACGGGTTATCCTCTCTCCCCAGGTTTTAAACCCCCATCGCTTCCCCCCACCCTCCTGCCCTTGCACCCGTGTTTACCTCCCCCTTCCCTCCTGTTCTAATTCTATTTGGTATATCACTCTTCCTACGTCTCACTCTCTTCCCCACTTTTCTTCCACCACCACTAGTCTGTAGCTGCCTCTTCGTCACCTCTATGGCCCTGAAGCTGAGGCTCCCCCTCACACCGAATCCCAAAGCCGCCGTCAACGTCGCACGTCGCTTCCCCATTGTCCCGCTGCGATCGTATCTGTTTGCAGTCTATGACAATATGCTCTACGGAACCCCATCCTGCCGCAGATACACAAGTTTCGTCCTGTTGCCTGTAGTTAGCCCTGTATGCCCGTGTTCTCAGACACCCCGAGCTTCAAAGAGCAATGCACTGCCTCGCGTATTGCCATAAGAAACCTTCTTTCGTGATTTCTAGTTTCTCTCTGGTATAAGTCTCCAGGGTTTTTTTTTTCACTGCCATTATCTGTACCCAATTCGACATTAATGAACAGCGCCACTAGTGTTAGGCGCTGTGAAGTTGTTTGCCCTGTATATATCGTGTTGAAAACTCGGTATTGCAACGCAAGGGCTTGTGCCCTAGAAGAACCACGCAGGCGAGGCTGGCTGGTGTTCACAAGTATAGTTTTCCATGACGTGCTCGCCTAGACCGGGAGGACTCAGCACGTCAATGGCATTCACACGGTCTTGCCACCACTGCTTCCGAAAACTGCATGCGCGTGGACGGTTCGCGTGCTGAAGCGACTTCGTCGTCGCTTTTGTTCGAACCACCCTGGCACATAGGAACACCGTACAACAGGCTTTTTTATTTTTATTTTTTTTTTGCGGGGGGGGGGGGGGGGGGGGGGAGGGGAGAGATACGAATCCAGTGTACAGCATTCGGCCCCGAAAAAGCGACGCTGAAAATAAAAACTTAAAGCCGTTCCAGTCAATGTGATAGCTGTCGGAAGTGCAGAGCAGTGGTTCGTCATAATGGGCCGTAGCGGCGTTATGCCGTGACTGCTACCACCCAACGCATTTCAAATTTCCCGCCTTCGCATTGGTCGCGCGCCCCCTGCCTGAAACTGCGCCAGCGGAGTTCTGTTCTTTTTGTGCTTGCTTTTCCTCCCGCACGTGCCGGCGTTGCACTGCCACTTTTTTTCGCTTACATCGCAAAAACCAACCCAATGAGCATTCCTAACAAAATGAACACGGGCGTTTCCTGTTAATTACGTATATTTTGCCTCAAATGCACATACAGTTTTCTTTGCGCTAAACAACGAGGAGATGTATGACAAGCGCCAGCGGCTCACGAGTTTCGAACGTTTGAGACTATATACACCGCTCTGCTTTCGAAGCCTTGAAGTTACGCGGTGACGACAGCCGCTACGACGTGTGGTTACGACGACAAGGCAAGCCCCTGAAGTGTTCTGCACTTAAAACGAGAATAGAGGCAAAAAAGCTGCCGCGGCTCGCCATGGTGTGGTTAGCGTAGAAAAAAATCAAGGCATACGTCTGCTTACCCCCAGCCGAAGCCGTGCAGACTGTGTGGTTAGATGCCGGAAGAATTACCTTTGAGCTGACTGAAAGCTGTACTCGCGACACGTAGAGACAGCAGCTATAAATGTTTGGTAATCGCGCCGATTGCACAGCACCGGCGGCTCCCGCTACGCTTTTTCAGGTACGCTCATTGGCTGACGCAGCGGGGGGCAGCGCACCTACGCAACAGGCACGCGGAAGGCTCGTGTGGGAAGGGCTAGCCTTGTGTTGTGCAAAGGACAGCGGCGATCTGATAACGGTCGAGCCTCCAGCCTCCAGCTTGCAATCGCCGATTACGAGGGAGGCAAAAGCCGCCTCAGCTGCTGCGAATAGAGCGCTGATAAGCAGGAGGGAACCACGTCATCCGCGGGTGTATATAGCATACTTGACGGCCGCGAAGTACGACTCGGGAAGTACAACCACAGTCCTTCTGGTACAACGGTGTACGATATGTCTCGCGGGGTCGGCGAAATGGAGAAGTACGCGGACGCTACTAAACGATTTAGCCACCTGATTGAGGATCAATTCGTGTACCTTTAGGAGTGCATGGCCATCTCGCCCGTCTCCTTCGCGAACTTTAGGTCCGGCTAGGGTGCCTCGATTCACGCGTCCGCCCGGCGCCTCTATCGAGGCACCCTAGGACCGGCGGTACGCGCACGCCTCGCTCCGGCTTTAGCAGTCCGCAACGCGACCTTCCTGACGCGTCCGTTGTACACCCTGGAAACTATTATTTTCGCATCTAAACGCCTCGGTGGTTGTGTTTGCACGCTCTAGCGTTGGCTGCCTCCGCTCCTGGTGTGTCCTATCAGTACCGGCATTCCCTTTCAAATTCCTTCCTGTTTTAAAGGCTGCCCGCGCTGGCTCCATACTTTATTATCAACGCCTTGGAGCGGTGATGGGAGTCGCGCGACCTGTCGAGGCAGAGGCAGCTGGCGAGCCGCGCTTCGACTTGTAGTCTTTGCGGTCGCTCTCTCCCCTCTCGAAGGCAGCTCTCTCTACGCACTCTCTCTACTCTGTCTTCCTGTGCTTTTGCATCGCTCACTCTGTTACAGATGGGCGCGAAAACGTTGCCGACATGCGCCATCTCTACCTAACTCAATAACAATAGGCGTTCTAGTATGGGATGAGGGAGGCATGCCTTTAATGATGAAGGGAAGTCAGCCTGGCAGCGAGCTTGGCTTGCTACACCATATGAACATGCGAGGGGTGAAAATGAACGAAGGAAGCGAACACACAAAAACTCGCACAAACACTAACAAATGCAAATAAGCACACAGAAACCGACCAACACAGAAACGCGCACACACACAGCACACGCACAGTAGTAAAGTTAAAGCAAACGTTAACAGGGTTTCGTTCAGGCCGGAGTCACGGAGAAATGTCACCAAGGCCCTTGTGCTTCGTGTTGCCGTGGCAGTGGAGTACCATGGACCGCGACGTTGTAAAGTTTCAGTGGTGCATCGGCACGCAGTCTCGAAGTTTTTTCAAGGTTTGCCGTGGGGTGTCAGCGGGGTCTTACACACAGTACATGTTATATGTCCTCACTAACACTGCAAGCGTGACAGTGAGGGGAGGCAACTCGGCGCGTCTTGTGCAAGTAGTGGCCTGTAGAAGCGGTGAACAACTCCTTCGTCGCGTTTTCCTATGCCACACGGCATTCGGAAAGTGCAGGCAGGATCAATTCTGTACAGTGGGTGATAATGTTTTGATCCATCCTTCCATATTGAGAAATGTGAGTGCCGCGCCACTGAGTACGCAAGCGTTGCGGCATCACGCCGACAGAAATGAATCGGAATGATAACGCTAGATGTACACAGGTTGACTCATATAATAGGCGACAACACTTCGCACATGCAGTTCGAAGTACTGCACTTGTACCGATACTTCTCGCAGCTAACCTCGGTTACTCGTGCAGATGGTCGCCTATACCATACCACTGGTGGTACGGCTCGTACATCATAATTCCATAGCTTGCGGGTAGCCGTGCGCATATTTAATGTGACATATGTATACAAGTACAGTCGGTAAAACGCTTGTCTATAACAGCGATTTCAACTTCAACCAGCTACATCCGAAAACTGCCAAAACATACTCGTTTCAAACATGTCGGAGGCAAAAGCGAAGGGCTAAGACTTCAGAATTCCACAGTAGTTTTATTGAAATCCCGCCCCGGCGGGGCAGGACAGGGCTGAGAGTACGAAAGCTGTGTTATAGACAAGCCTTTTACCGGCTGTACATATAATCGAGCATCGAAGTGTTGTTTCTAATAAAAGTGTGCCTTTTCTGGGCATAAAAACGGACGATTCTGACACACCGTTTGTAGTGGAATGTATGTAGCTCTTAGTTTTCGTCGTGCGTGTTGTGGTGTACCGCTTTGTTTGGTTGATTGTAGGGTTTAACGCGCCGACGCAACGCAGGCGATGAGACGCGCCGTATAGTGCAGGGCTCCGGATTAATTTTGACCACCAGGGGATCTTTAACGTGCGCCGAAATCTCGTACACACAGGCATTTTGGCTTTTCGCCTCCATCAGAAAAGCGGCCGCCGCGGCCGGGAATCGAACCCGCGACCTCGTGCTCAGCAGCGCCACGACGCTGAGCCACCGCGGCTGGTATCGCTTTGTTTTATATTTACAGTTCCACAGCTAAATCTAAAGTTGTTTGTGCACGGTGCACCGCTTCGTGTAGTGCGAAGTTGTCTCTGGATTACTGTAATGGGGGTCAGGAGGGTGTACGACAGTTCGCGAGGCCGTTCTCCACCAACCCGCACCCCTGCAGCCAACAATGGCCGTGGACGCCGGGTTCTCTAGGCAACTATATAATAGCTTTGCGGGGACTAAGCACCGCTTGACACAATTTGTAACGGCGTCTGGAGGCGACAGTTCGTCTGAACCATGATGCCGGTGATGCAGTATAGGTGTATGTTGAGTAATATTGGGAACATGATGTGCAGGGGGGGGGGGGGGTGCGTAGGAATGTATGTGGTGTGTATGTTTGTGTCATACACGAGTGATCGGCTTCGCGTGAGAGGCGGCGACAGATCATCTTTGCTTAAAATGTGTGTCTATGTGCTTCCATTTGTGCAGGTGCGTGTTCAGGATATGTTGCTGCACTCCAGCGTATACAAAGAGGTCGATCTGCGACGAGCACAATGTCCAGTTAAGTCGAATACGCAGAAAGAACCAAATAAAAAGCGTTAGTTTAAAAATATAACTCCTTGAAGAACCTACTTATAAAACCCATTAACCCATTGAGCGAACTTCAAATGCAGGCTATATTTTCTTGTACACGTGTACTCACACGTGAAATACTGCTCTGACACAGTTTCCGAGTTTCGTTAGGCGCATGACGTCACATAGCAATCCTTCTTGCTTCTAATCTCTGCAGGCTTTGAGTGCCAGGTTGAGCGCTTCTTAAGAGGGTTCAGCAGTGCCGGCCTCCCGTAGACAATACATGGACACTTTCAGAAGCTATAGGGCGCCTAATATTTCTCCTAACCCTATGGGGTTCGTATCAACTTTTTCCGCTTTCAAAAACGGGGGGAATGTTGCGGACAGATTTTTAAACTGGGATCTAGTTTTTTTTACAAACGAGTAAGAAATATGAGCAAAAACATGGGTTTTCGGGGTGCCTGTGTTTCTGCACGTCGCATTGAAAAAAATCTCCCAATATCGAAATTCTGTTCGCAACATTCCCTCCCTTAGGCTCTTCTGATTGCATACATGCCGGTAGAATTCTTCTGAGGCGAATAGTTTTAGCGCTAGGCTTTCTGAAAGTTCCGCAGCTCGAGAACGCTCGCAATCAAATTTCCCACTCTTGTTGGTGGCTCCGTCTTTCGTAATCAGGAGGAAACATTATTAGGCTCTACCACTCCCTGCGTACACGCTGCGGTCTTGCTATGTTACTGCGCAGATAGCCGGACTTTTGGCTTATGCGGCATGCGCGCGAAAGAGCGAAGAAAAGTTTGCCGTCACTCTTGCGAGTGGCACCACCGCTTTGATTGCAACTATGCATTGCAGCGTCATCTCTTGCGAGCCGGGTTCCACGCTTATCAGCGCGCGGGGAAGAGCACGGTTAGACCGATGGCGTTGGTCGAAGCGGTGAATATTTTGCTTTTTCACCGAACGACGGCTTGATTCGGCAGTAATGCTGTTTAGTTTTTTTATTATTAAACTCTGAGCCGTAGCAAGGACGAAGCGCTTACTCGAAGTGACGCGACCTCAAATCTTGCCGATAAAGCTGTTGCTTGTGTAAATTGCATAATGGTGGTGTCACGGTGCAAAAATGCGGGAATAATATTTTTCTTGCAGGCTCGAATGGGGGAAGAGGGCAAGGGGGTGGTTTCGCACTTGAGCGGCTAAAAAAACTTTAGTGGGGCTTCCTGAACGGGAAACGCCACCTGACTTCTTTATTTTTCTGTTTGCTCATTAAAACGTTTTGCCTCCTCTTTCGGCGCCTGCTGCTCCTCCTTCTCCTCTCTCTCTCTCTCTCTCTCTCTCTCTCTCTCTCTCTCTCTCTCTCTCTCTCTCTCCTTCGCGTAGCATGAGCATAGACACTTAGGAGCACCCGTTATTCAGATTACAGGGACAGCTTCTTCTTCATCTTCAACTTCGGCATTCCTGCGAACGGAGACTTAGCTTACGCAGCCACTTGTATCTGCGTACGCGTGCGTTAGAGGAGTAATGCGTTAATATGAAGCAGGTGTACCACGTTATTGTATTGTTCAATTAGCGTAGCAATCTTCCTAAATGTCAGGGTGCCTTTATAGAAATCGTAAAATGCAATGTTTTTATTACTTGATTCCTTGTTTATATCCATTCAAGGCGGAAATTGCTGAAAGTTGCAGACTGAGGTAACTGTGCGAGCGCACAGAATGTTCACCTTACTTGAAATTAAGTATATTAAATCAAAAGTATCACTCTCCTTGTACTGCAATTAATGGAAATTCTTCAGGCTTACGTTAATTTTTCTGCAGTTTAAATGTGCCCTTCCAAAATTTCTTCCAAAATCCTCCTTCAACCGCTCGATTTTCAGTCCCCAAGGCAAAGAAATTCACTGTGTGCTGTAAGATGCACTGATACAGCGTAGAGATAAGAAAGCCACGCTCGGAAGTTTAGCTTAGTCTTTGAAAGAACGAAATATGATTTTTCTGTTTTTTTTCCGTTTGCTTCTTTCATCTTCTTTTCCATCCCTGGTAGCGCGGTCTTTGTTTAATAGTGACTGTTTTTATTTCCGTTCTTTTTATTACGTTTAGGGTTCATCGCTCATTTTGAACCCTTTAAAGCATGGATAAACGATTTGTCGTCAATGGCCCTTCACCGGTGTTCGCCTTCCTTGATTTTTTTTTATTTTTTTTTGTGTCAGTGCACGCACATACATCTTTTATTTATTCTCGCAGTATGGTCAGTTTGTGTACAAATGAGACACGAACGTTACAATGTGTTTTCTAGTATCAGCGCATAATACGTATTTTAAAGCGAATGTGCCGCTTGTATGTAATTGTAACTTGTATCAACGTGTTGAAGCGCAGCACAAGACGAGGGACAAAAATGCCGAAGACGCACATCGCACAGTGTGTCTTCTCAGTGTTCTTTTCCCTCGTCTTGTGCTGCGCTTCCACACGTCGTTATGTACCAACTCGTCAAAACCACTACTCTGCTGTAACTGGTATGCATTCATGTGTCTAGTGGGTTGGCTACAACAGCACTTGCCTTGTTTTGCGGCACTTTTGTCGTCGAACCGATTAACGGCTTTAAGATTTTAACCGCCCCCCCCCCCCCCAACATCCAGAATCGGTGTTGTTGATGCTGAAATAAAGATTTGAGTGATTCGCATTTGTTAAAATGCTCTTTGGTGGGTACTTGGTTCATTTGCTTTCATTTATATTCCATTGGAGCATGCTCGGCGCATTTTTGTTACAGACGACCGATATAGACCAACCACCGGCAGGCCACGACGGTGACTTGCTTGATCTTGTCCCGCCCATCATGCTGGCGCCATAGCTTGTAATAACTCAGCGAGGTTCTGTCCTTTTACAGCTACATAAATGATACTATCGTCGTCTTAACACTTTTATGAGAAAAATCCTTAAATTGTATTTTGGATGAAACAGGTTGGAGCTATTCCATATTATATTTCCCTTTTTCCCTTTTTTTTCACTCTATTTCTGGTCACACACATGGATGTTTAATTTACGCTGTATGTTAAACTAGGGATTTGGGAAGCCAGGCATGTCCTGCTCAGAGAGATGATTTCGCCTTCACGTAAAATAAGTGGACTTGTTTGTTTTATTTTTTTTTTTTGAGGTATCACACATTGCTTCTTATTTTGTGCATGCCCCCATGCACAGCTCTTCGATGTTTTTTTTTTATCGCTTACTCTCTGCATTTCATCCGCACTTGGGGCGGCGAGATTCAGTACCCGTAAACATTCAGATTTTTAGCCCGTTTCAATAATTCCGCCCACAGTAAATACATTTGTAAATACATCTGTACCACACACGTGAATCTGACAATCTGACAACATCCAGCTTACAGGGCGGGCCTGTACCTGATAATTGTACGATGACGCACCCATATTCCGGTGGCACGCTTCACAATTATCGCTCTCACACACACAGAGACACGCACGCACGCACGCACGCACGCACGCACGCACGCACGCACGCACGCACGCACGCACGCACGCACGCACGCACGCACGCACGCACGCACGCACGCACGCACGCACGCACGCACGCACGCACGCACGCACGCACGCACGCACGCACGCACGCACGCACGCACGCACACACACACACACACACACACACACACACACACACACACACACACACACACACACACACACACACACACACACACACACACACACACACACACACACACACACACACACACACACACACACACACACACACACACACACACACACACACACACACAAGCACGCACGCACGCACACACACGAACACGAAGGCACACGTAGGTGCAATCCAGAGCTCTTTGATGTTACTTGCTGTTCCGTGAGTTATTTTGATACAAAGTAACTCGGGGTGCAAGCATGCCAGGAAAATTTGACGCCAAAGTAGCATCGCGATTTCATGCAATTTATTATCTTGCATTGTATTTTCTGCAGATTCTTCACACTTTTCTTTTAGAATTGCGAAATCAGTTTGCCACGGCCATATAACTCACGAATAACCGTTGCGGTCCGGAATAAATCAGAATGCTACTCAAAGATTCTTGATCAGTTCCATAGCAAATTCCGTGCCTTGCCTGTACCTTGAAATACTTCATGGAAAGATACGCAGCACGCCCGTCCCACTTCGGGGAACTATACGTTATGCAGTGTGGCTAAGGCGCACCACCCGTGTGTACAGGAATAGCGACGTCCCTTGCTCAGTGGTACACCGCCGTGATTTCAGGGTTGCGGGCAGCAAAAACACAACTACCCAGGCTACAGTCATCACACAACGGCAACGCAAAATTTAGCAATTTACCCGCCGCGGTGGCTTAGTGGCTAAGGCGTTGCGCTGCTGAGCACGAGGTCGCGGGTTCTGAGCTTTTCTGATGGAGGCGAAAAGCGAAAACGCCCGTGTGTACGAGATTTCGGTGCACGTTAAAGATCCCCAGGCGATCAAAATTTATCAGGAGCCCTCACTGCGGCGCACCTCATCGCCTGCGTTGCGTCGGCGCGATAAAACCCTACAATCAATCAAAATTTAGCGATTTAAAAAAGCGCAAAGCAAGCACTCGGGAAGGTTCCCATAGCAACCCTGCAGTACCCGTGCACAACCGGACAGCCTAAACTAATATGTCCAAATACCAGTCACTGCGTGGCTGCGACAAAAGCGCAGCGAAGATGCGGGTGCCATCCCAGCCGCTCTTCAGATGGAGGCGAGAATGAACAACGTCCCTGTGTCGAGATTTCACAGAACGATCTGCAAGTGGTTGTGATTCATCCGGAGCCCCCCACTATCGCGCGCTTATATCCCAGGTGTGGCTGCAGCGTGTTATAGTCCCAAAATTTCAATTTTTTTAAAGCGCACAGAGCTCAGTCCAGGCCGCGTTGACCTCATGCCCGTACATGGTACACCACGTTCGGAAGTCGCCTTGTAGTCGCAGCGTCAGCAGGCGCATATTCGTTATCTCGCCGCTGCCTCAGCTGGCTGCGACGCGCGTCTGTCGCAGCCACGTGAACGCTGCGACTATTGATAACGCTGGGTCATGTAGACTTGGACAATGCGTGAGACTGCCCAGTTCGCGTCATCTGTTACAGTAAAAGGTTTATTTTTTTTCTTTAAACGTTGTTAACGGAACGTTGAAAGGTAGTTTCAGGAAGTGAAAGAAATCTTGCTTTCGTGGCAGGCATTCAATTAATCTGCGTGGGTTTTTCAATGGTTCGAAAGAAAGCAAGAGCGCATCAGACAGGACGGAAAGAGAAGTATAAAAAACACTTGCGCAAGTGTTTGTCAAGTTCTCTTCGTGTTCCGCCTGATGCGCTGGTTTCTTTCAAACTGATGTTTTGATGAGCCCAACTTTTCACTCTTGTTTTTGGCCTTTTTTTCTGGTAATTAATGGGGTCATTGCTGGAGGTTAATTTTTACCAATTGCTTTAAACATTTTTTGGACATGTCCATTTCGAATAGTGCACAATTGAGCATTCATTGTTCTTCACGTTGTCTGTACGTATTAACATTGAAGCTTCTCTTTCGCAGCACAAAAAGTGCCCAAAACTATTCATAAATGATCACACATACGGGCAAAATCTTTGTTAGCTGAATTCTTCCGTTTTCATGAATGTTTGGTTTATTTAGGAAGACGGCTACGTTCACGGCCGCCAAGGCGTGCAACCACGCACTGTTTTATTTATTTATTTGAAGCGTTCACCAACAGTGGTGTGCCTTCTCGGGTGAGGCACTGGGTAAATGAGGAATATAGGGCATACAGAGACAACACATAAGCAAGGGTAGTAAATCAAAACTGGGTAAAATAAATGTGTGGGTATAAGGGGTGTTTCATCGAGACTAATTAATTTTAAAAAAATTGGTTTTGGAAGTAAAGCTGTTTTTCCTGCGCCAAGTGATCAGGGGCCGTGGTAGGTGCCAAGTGCTATTTATGGAAATAAGTAACTTAACTTGGTTAATCACCGTTTCAATTATCCTAAGTTAGGTGCTTGATTGTAATGATTAACTTGTAGAGGATCATGAGTCCATCTCGTATCGATTATTACATTTCCGAAATTGTAACTGCGGGCAGAGGTACAGCGCTCAGAACCTAAGCTCACCAGATGTGCGTAAAGTGCTCCGGGCGGAAGCTGAGCGCCGCGAAGCTGCGCCCTCAGGCTCATGTCACTCGGAGCTGTACATGCCACACGCACGCCGGGCTTTATCTTCGGCCCGAACAGAGGCAAGGGGCACCTGAACAGCCGAAAAGCATCTGATAGCCGGATTTCTAGGTTACAAAGTTCCCAGTCAGGGAGTTATTTCGTCAAAACAATCTTCGGTCGGCTCATGTGGCCACCGATACAATAATGATAAAAAAAGCGCTCTGATATTGAGAATGAGCGTCTTGGGTTACTGTGTTACTGGGGGGGGGGGGGGGGGGGGGAGGGGAGGAGGGGGGAGGGGGAGAGGAGATATACCACTGAAAGTGAACTAAGGGAGGGCATGTTTTGGCCCAAACGGATAACCGTTGGACCACCGTGGTAACGAATGACTACCCTGAAATGAGAATAGAAAAAGCAGAAGACCGCTAGCGCTATGAAAGAATGAAATAAAGAAATTAAGCGTAAATGAGTTATTCGGACGGAGCAATATAAAAGCAGTTGGACTTCCACGGCCAACGCCCCTGATAGGCTGATCATTCATTCATTCATTCATTCATTCATTCATTCATTCATTCATTCATTCATTCATTCATACATACATACATACATACATACATACATACATACATGTATACATACCTGCGTATGCACATACGTACGTACGAATACTACTCAATTTACGCAGTGTTGACGTATTATGAAAAATTGAGAAAAAACGTGCGATAATTTAAGTAAACCGTCATCACATTTCGTTATTCACATTTAGCTCAATGTATAACATATGACTTTAGCGTTACGGTAACGTTTACCTAAGCTGTAACCTACGCATTGTACTTGTTACGTGCGCTTTCGTCGTTCCGTAATATTTATGGCCACAATAATTTGTTATATTTCTTTACAAAAATAAACAATACCACAAAACCCCTCAAATAAGTGCGCTGCGTAGGGTTTAAAGCCGTCTAAATAGAACATCTTGGTACACCAAACACATATCGCGGAAAAGAACAAAAAGAACGAGCTAAGAGAGAAATCACCATTGTTACGTAGAGCAAGAACAGGTCATAAAAGAGCGTTCAAAGCAGAGCCATGGCTGGATCCCATCCGCAACACCCCGTTTCCCGTTTCACTTTCATGCTAAAGACACCAGGCAGCTAGCCAAATTGAATTGTCCAAGAACTCGCAAGTCGTCGCAGCAATGACCACAATTACTACCGTTCGAACCACTATGTGCGTAGCTTAGATTGGGCTTAACCGCTTGCATAATAGTGTGATCGGGAAAGTGATAGTTCTTCTTGTTTACTGATTTTTGATGACAAAATGTTATCTCGTCGATACTACGTACAATCGTGTGCTCTTACTTCAAATCCCATGTCGCATTGCACGAAACTTTTCAAAAGCAATACAGCGGTAATAAATTCCAACTAAGCTGTTCCACTATTCGAGAAATGTTATAAATGATGTTATCTCGGCTGCGGAAAATATTAAGGAAGAAATTCGCTCAGAGTACAAATATATTTGCACGTTAAAAGCGCAGCGGGTGACAACTTTAGGCACCCTTCTTCACCTAGAAGGGCTGATAAAGCTGCAGTTATTGCCGGCACAACGCCGCACAGCGTGATTTGCTCGCCCGTAAGAGATGTGTTTTCAGTTTCTGCTCTGACATTGGTGCGATTTTCTTCATGCGTAACACTCGCAATCGTCGCTGCAGTAATTTAACACGCATAAGTGGGATAGAATTCTCCTTGAAGAAGTCACGTTTCGTGGCTTCCACAGAAGCGCAGCGAACCAAGCTTCTATCCGCAAACGGCAGGATCGACAACGAATGCTGAGGGAAGCCTGCAGCCCAGTAGGTCCACACGCACTCCTTGCCGCTTCCGTAGCTCGCTGCAATGCTCTTCTGTCGGTCGGAGCCATGTAACCGCCGCCGTTTATGCTGGCGCGAAAGTGAATTGTGTATACGCGCTGTCGTATTTCTGTGTTCTTACCTGTGCGCGTAGATTGATACCAAAAATTTAGAAGACCTCTAAATACATTTTCTGTCGCCGCCTTAGACGCTGTGGCCTTATCTGGGGGTCGGAGGAAATGAATGTATCTTTTCATTCGCACCACGAGAAGCACCCTCCTCGCCCTCTTTGCAAGTCGCCGACTTCGTGTTCTCCAGAAAAAACAACAGCATGCAAAAACGCAAAAAGAAACATCTGGGCCAAGTCATGCCGGTATTCATTCCGTACTGATATCTGACATTCTTGGCCACGATCTTCGGTCGTATCAGGGAACGCTCGTGTCATCGCACGACCGATGCATGCCGTCATCGGAGCTATATTTCCTTTCGTGCGGCGGAATAAAGCGTGCTTCGGTGTCCTGGTTGTTTTTACACTGCTAGATTGCAACTACCTGACGCAGCTTTTTGGGGGCAGTACGTGATGCCATCTATGAAGCGAAAAAGTGCGAATCTGAGTTGGCGCCGAACTGCTGAACCCTCACGCTTGGTCAACAGCCTCGCTGGCCCCGTCGCACAAGGCCGCCTTCTAATATGCACGAATACGCATCGGTGTGAAGTAACTTCCCGGACTTCAACCACAAAACTCACTGTCTGCGATATATTCATGGGGGCAACACAACTTGAAAAATGCTCGACGCAGAGACGCCCAATTAGGCTTTGCGGAACGAGTGGTTTGGAGACGACTCAGGAACAGAATTATAACAAAAAAAAATTCCCCGCATTTCCCCGAGGGGAAGAATGTGAAAGTGCGAATGCACGAGTTGAATTTGCGCGGTTCGGTAATGTTCGCGAAAGAGAGATCACACACACACACACACAACTACAAAGAAAGAAAGATGCATTTATTCACAGACACCTATTTGTGTTGTCGTTGTACTTGATTGCTAGAGCGGATCTCAGCTTTGAAATTTCGTGTCAGTACTCCTTTAAGCGGGTGCATTAGCCCTTCTCACGCCCGATTCCTGGCCAATCCCCCACGTGGGTATGTGCCATGTCAGCGGCCAGGCAGCGCGCGCCCATCTCCCCCCGTTGCCAAGGAAGACGAGGAGATTCCTGGCCAATCCCCCACGTGGGTATGCTATGCGGACATCGCCGGTGGACGCAGGTTCAGGGTCGCTTAAGAAGTGCATCGCACTTAAAACACCGGAAAGCATATTTTATAGGCCGAAAATGCGTGGTGTAAGAAGTTTTTTGGACAGATGAAACATGCTACACACAAGTCGGAAAGCACCTCAACCACAGGTTGAGAAAACACGCCAACTAAAACCTGCGCCATTTCTTTCTTTCACTCCATTGCTCGACGTGTGGGTGTTTCCTCTTCTTTCACCACACCGTTATTATCAAAACTGCTGAGGCAATTTCACGCGAGATGTAATTTAGGCTTTCGAAATGCATATATTGAGGCATGCAAGCGCTTGCTTCCACTCTATTGTTATCCCCAACAAAGAACCTGGGTTTCTCAGCGAAATGTGTTGTTTCCTATAGGTTCGCAAGGCTTTCTGCAGCGCTCTCGGTACCCAGAACATTGGGGCGTCAGAAATTTGGCTGGTGGCTGGAGCACATTTATTGTGGGTGCTCGACTGTGACAGCGTCTCTTTCAAAGACTTCATTCATCTGAGCAGCCCAAGAAAAATTGTTGAAGCATTGCGAGTAGTTACAGTATCCGCTCTCAAACACTAAGCAACAGTTTACTGCTTTCCGTACAAATTCGCTCAGATATACCGAAACCTACCTAGTTTTATACCAGTGCTACGCGATAGTTTGAAAGGACATCTAAGTAGAATGACAATCTACATTTCAAATGCCATTTGAACTGGAAGGAGTACGCCGATCTATATGTGTATTGGCGACAATTCTCAAAGGCAGTTTGAGTTTCCGCATTCACCCGCCATGTTCTTGTGTTGCCTGTGCTGCCTAGTTTCGTTAATGTTAGAGTTAAACTGTGCCAAAAAACACCATTAATAGTGACAAAATTTACAACAACTTACAAACACGCGTACGCATAAACATGCACAAAATAGGCAGCTTCTTTTCAAAATTTTTCACACCTCGGGTTTTGAGTACCAAACTACCTTGTAATGGTAGATAGAGTGATAAGAAACAAAACAAAAGTGAAGAATTAGTAAGAGGGTGCTGTCTGAAAACCAAGTTTTAGTCGTAAATAACTATTTTTGTAAACACGGCACGCACAAACTGCGCTTGAGATTGCGTTCGCGCTTCAACGGAGTTTGAGATGCCGTTGGTGGTGCTCCTTTGACTCAAACGGCATTTCAACCAAATGCCTTTGAAAATATTCGCGTAGCAGCTTAAACGTGGCCTTTGAGTCCGATGACAACATTCGGTTCAAAGGCCTTCGATACGCCCGTGTAGCAGGTGCATAAATACAAAAGCGCCGTGCAAAGGACGCATCACCTCGAAGTGACAGCAACCGAGGATTTGTCACACATAAATTGCGGTCATAATGAGGTTCTTGGGCGTTCCGCCAGTGCAACGAAGTAAACACGCATTATTGGCGAGGAGTATTCAGAAAAGGCGTATGTTGCGACGCCGGTTTTCTCACGTTCCTATTGGTTGGCGCAACAGTGAGGTCAGCGGTGCACGCGGCCGGCTCATGCGGAGGTCACTATCGTGCACTGCTACATGGGTAGCGATCAGGTATTTGTCGAGCCTCCAAGGACTGCTGTTTGCTTGCACCGCCGAGATAGGGCTGGACAGAGAAACCGAACTCACCGGTGCATCGCTGATATAGGAGGAAGGACATGCCAGTCAAAAGGCTATATTTATAGTCAACGCCTTTCAGGTAGGAAGGCCTGTTTACCGAGTGAACTCTTGGAGGCAACAAGGTGGCCAGGCTTTCAAAATAAGAAAAGATGCCAACTTATTTCTATTTAACGATTACGGGCACAGTCCTGCACCGGCGTATCTTTAATTTATTAATAAAGTCTGCCCTGCACGGGCATCACGAAGATAACAAGACGGAACAACGGCTTGATATGTGCGTTCGGCGTCGCTGCTATTTGCTACGCAAAGCAACGCGAAAGATACAGTTCCGCCGTCGTCTAATTTGCTTCCCCCACTTGCACTCAGGCGGTGAATCCGAATGACGACATGCCCAGGAAAACAATGCGCGTTGAGTGAATAGATCTTTGTTAGTGTAATGACTCGATTTTGATCGGCAGAATAGATGGAGTGAGGCGAGGTGTAGAACAGAGCGAATCTTTACCGGCGAACGTGCGAAGGAATCAACAGAAGATCGCATAAAAGCGCACGCTACGCCATGAAGGGAGCACGTTCAGCCCTGATTCATCGTGCCACGACTGTGGGGTCAGTGGGGCAATGATGCATGTTTACAATCAATGCATCACGAAACCGCACATTTATATGACGCGAAAGCTTTCGTTTGCTCATTTTGCCAAATCCAGGCGGTCATCTGAAACTGCAGTGGAACAAATGCCGAGGCAGAAAACAGAAACACCAAATTACTTTTCGTTCCACTACTTCGATTACTAGATAAGGGGGTCGCAAAGTACCTCAGCCATCCTGAGCCAAAAATTACTGTTCCATGCCCTATGCTGTACTATGCCCTATGCAACTTAGAAAATTAATGAAAAATGGCAGCATCTCCCCTCCGTGGATGATGGCGAGGGTGCGGAGTACGGGGACTCGAAAGTACATCCAAGTTGCATCCCGAGTGACGTCCGATTTGAGCCGCGACCGTCATTCGATTTGAGCGGTGAGTTGCACCTTCATTGTTCCCTAAATGAAACTGCAACTCACGGCTCAAATCGGATTTCGCTTGATTTTCGCTTCATGCCGGTGTGCGCGCGGATGGACGCGGACGGACATTGGGGGGTCCTAAGGTACTCCGCACCGTTACAGGCGAGGGAATAAGCCGTTTGACTCACGGGTACTAACTCGCGGTCGTAGCCCAATGGTTAAGACGACTGACACTAACTCTGTCTGGTCTACAGGTTCGAATCCTGCATGCCGGTGCCGGTGCCTGTGCAATTTTTTGCGATTGTAAATTCTATGCGCACGGACGCGGACGGACATTGTGCGGTACTAAGGTACTCCGCACCTAAAATATTTATATCTGTTTCTCGGTCTTGTCGTTCTTCGATCGCTAGATGCTATGCGCACGGACGCGGACGGACATTGCGCGGTACTAAGGTACTCCGCACCTAAAAGATTTATCCCTGTTTCTCGGTCGTGGCGTTCTTCGATCGCTAGAATTACTTCATAGCGGTGTAGCAGCTATTGGCCGGATTTCCTTCAGTTGCAGCAATGAACGCATTCCCTAGCCACTTTAAAAAGAAAACCCAAAAAAGAAAAGCGGAAATGGAAGGGGCATCTGCTGCGACGAGAAATCACGCAGTGCCACTGCGGGCTGGCGATAACGATAACTTTCGCATTGCTTCCGGACACTGAGCGTCCCCCACCCCCCAGTTTGTCGGGTTCGGACCGATGTACTACCGTGATAAATTGAAATACGAACAACGGAGCGCGTGTCTTTCAGTGCATGCGGCGCATCCTGGCGACGCGGGCCGCGTATATGCGCAGTGCGAACAAGTTACGAGATTTCGTGACCAACCTTGATTTGGAAAGACCATCTTATTTCGATTGTTTATTGGGCGCCCAGCGCGAGATAAAAAAGTAATGGAATACAGCCGCGTGCGCCGTTTTCACTCATCGCAGCAACAAAGATAACGCTTTCGTGAGCGGCGTCGAACGCGGTGGGTAGACAAACCAAAACGCTCACACGCCGAACCACGGTGTTTACGGGGTTTATCTATATACGGAGTGTACATAGGATTAATAAATACATATTGCAACAACGTAGCGCGTGGCTTTCAGTTCATGCCGCGCATGCTGGCGACGCGGGCCGCGTATATGTGCAGCGCGAACAAGTTACGAGAGTTCGTGTGCAACGTTGATATGGAAACACCGTGGTTCGGCGTGTGAGCGTTTTGGTTTGTCTTCCCGATTGAAGGGTTTAACGCGCCGACGCAATGCAGGCGATGAGGCGCGCCGTAGTGGAGGGCTCCTCCGGATTAATTTCGACCACCGGAGGGGGATCTTCAACGTGCGCCGAAATCTCGTACACACGGGCGTTTTTGCTTTTCGCCTCCATCAGAAAGCGGCCGCCCCGGCCGGGAATCGAACCCGCGACCTCGTGCTCAGCAGCGCAACGCCTTAGCCACTGAGCCACCATAGTGGTTTGTCTTCCCACCGCGTTAGACGCCGCTCACGCAAGCGTTATCTGTTCGTATTTCAATTTATCACGATAGTTCACGCCTTGCTCTGGCTTGCGAAGCCCGTAACACGGCGCGCCTTCTGGCACGCCGCACCATCTGTCCTTTCATTCTTACCGTCCCAGTGGCCACGTATGCTCTGCTTAGCACAGGCATTGGCTGCCTCCCGTTCCTTTAGGTGCCCACCAGCATGCACATTTGGGCGCTGTGATCCATATATTTATTAATTTCCCGCCGACTCTGCCTTGCACTCGCCTCACACCCTTCCAAAATGGGTGCAGGCGCGAGGCGCGTCCAAGCTGAATGCGGGTTGAGCAGGGTGGCCTCCCTATGTGTCGTGGATCTGTTGTTCAGTGTAATATTCTTCATGTTGGGATTTTGTGTGCAGTGCCACATCGTGTGGAGCAAATCTAAGTAAGGCTTGGGTTTGAGCTGTTGGCTATACGTAGTTTGAACGAACAGCTAGCGCAAGAACGCGGACGACAGAACGTAAAAAAGACGTTCTGTCGTCCGCGTCCTTGCGCTGTTCCTTAATCTCTCGTCTGGTCGCAGTGCGGCCACTGTGGTGTTGGGTAGATGGCCGGGTAGTATTTATGTAGGGTTGCGGGAATTGGAAATGTGTTTGCGTGAAGCTGTCGGAGTAACACCTCCTCCGTTCTTGTGAGCGAGGGATGAGGGGCTGGAAATCTCCTCCTGCCGAGCCTCTGTTCAAGCAGTATCTCCCTGTAGGTGCTACGCAGTGAAGGGGGTGAAGGTGATCGCCAGGCTCCCTTGCCTGCAGGCAACCAGCCGGGGTGAACGCCCGGAATAAGGAATCGCGGGCTAACGCGAGCGCGGCGACGTTCTCTCCCGGTCTGTCTCTGATGACCCGGAAACTATATGATCTGTGCCCCTTCAGGCGGATGATTCCAAATTATGCCAAGGGCCTGGCGACATACCCTGCCTCTGAGAAAATTTCGACAAGCCTCTTAAGAATTGGTTACAGAAAAGCCCGCTTATATCGAACACGGATATATCGAATTATTGCCTATATCGAACATTTTTATAATTCTGGTAAAATTTAAATGCCTTTAAAACTTTTTATATCGAACGCGATTTTAAACTCCCGCGCGGGATTTTTCGCTCTCCTTATGCGTGCGGCAGGCTTTCCCGCAATACATCGGCGCGCAGCGGTGGCGCGGGTGTCGCTTGCGGCTCCCGCACGAGCTCGGGCGCGTCCATACCTTTAACCAACGCCTTTAACCAACCGTGGAAGAGTGGACCAGCTACACGCATTCATGCCGTTGGAGCCAAAAGCGCCACATTGGGCGCTTCGGGCTGCGGTGTCACCGTACTTCAAGTCCGCGCCACTCGCTGCGCGCACGTTCTCGGTTCGTAGGGTTTGCCGTTATTCGCTTGTATCCATGCTTGTCTCTGCTCTGTCGAAGGCGCTGAGGACTCCGTACCGCTTCAGAGCCCGAGTGAAGCCGTCGCTGCCGTGGCCTTGCTACGGCGATACTGCAGTGCCATTGAGGGCAGCGGTCTTGTGCTTGTCGACTGTTTAGATACCGTGGAGCAAGCAGTCACCAGCAACGCGTTGGGCTCCGAGAAGCAGGCTACACTCACGCAGTTCTTCCGCCCCAATAAATTAATGTTTTCTTTCAGAGAAAGTGTCGTATCAATAGTGAACTGCAAGGTGGTAAGAGCTCAGCGTTAGCTCGTTACTCCGTCGGCAATATTGCTGCCATATAAGTTTTTTTTTGCTTCACTTTCTATATCGATTTTTTGCTATATCGAACTATTTTACAATCATCTCGCTGTTCGATATAAGCGGGCTTTACTGTAGTATAATGGCGCGAGGATGGACAGAGATGACCATGGAGATGGTTACCTCTTCCGCGCGGGTCGGATCCGTCGTTTTGATGGATGCCATTGCAATGGGGTTACCTGGACGATGTGCCAGAGCGCCCGGCTCAAATGCGTTGCACGGGGCGACGCGCCGACAGTGGGGATTTCAAACTTCAGCCAGCGAGAGTCCCGATCACGGAGCAAGATATGTTACTTCAACTTTTCGTCGGCTCGAGAACTTCATCGCTCTGCTCTGCGCCGCGTCGATAGCGGACGGAGCGAGGCAACGCCGCTACTGTGGTGGCTGCGGTGAGCGGGCCCACTCCCAACAGCGGAGACAGCGTCGGAATGGCTGATTCTCTTCACCGGTGACAAGGTGGGATGCGAGTCACAACCTTGGTGACTGCGCTGGGAAGGTCATTCCCTACAACGAGCAGACTGCTGCTGTGGTCACCCCATTGTTGGGGCCGGCACCGTCCACGTAGATTGTAGCAGGGTGGGAGTCCCACGTTTTGAAAAGATATTGAACCCGGAGTGTTCTGCGGACTTGATCGTGTTCTGGGTGCATGTGTATGGGGAGGGGATGGTCGTGAATGCGTTCTCTTATTTCTCGAGGGATGTCGAATCGATCTTGCACCGTGGTAGGAGGGGTTATGTCTAGTCTATTTAGGATGGCTCTGCCTGTTTTTGTCGTCGTGAGGCGCACCTGTTGCGCTATTCTGTGAGCATCTATGAGCTCTTTCGTGGTATTATGGACCCCCAGAGCCATTAGGCGCTCGTTGGACGTAGATGCTGGGAGGCCCAAAGATAGTTTGACGCACTTACGAAGAGCCCAGTCTAGTCTGTCCTGATCTCTGGGTTTGAGGTTCAGAACAGAAGCAACGTACGTGTATCTAGTGTGGGGTCGCCTACGTAAGGCTAACCTGTGAAGCGAACTTCACCTGCTAGCGTTTACGCAATCGTCCCGCCGTATAACTTGGCGGCTCTCACGCGACTCCCAACCCGCCGTGCGCAAAGTCGCGCGTGGCTCAGGGTTCGGGCGAAAAAGGACACCACGGACTCGCAACAAACAATCAACAGGTTTATTATAGCTAATATCGTTGCGCGTGCAAACAGACCAGCAGCCACAGCGGGGAGGAAAGTCCTGTCCTACTGCAGCGTTCTCGCAAGGGAAGACAAAGGGTTTGGCTTACCCAGTGAAGGTCGCGGGGGCGGGTGGTCTCCGAGGTCGGGGCAGGGAGGTCCTTCTCCCAAGAGGTCGATGAGTCGAAAGAGCCCAGGCCCTCACTCGCAACCTCCGACCTCGGCTCTTGCCGAGGACCGGTTCTTCCCCAACCTCCTCCCGGAGCTACTAGCGCGCCCTCCGAGGCGTCGCGGAGGAAACGGGAACCGAGACCCGAAACGGGTTGTTACCGGGGTGGTTGGCAATGTACAGCGCAGCGCATTGCTGCGCGAAGGTTGCCCCCGTGCCGGCCGCGTCAGCCGGCTTGGCCATAGCCGCCGACGTGCGCTCGAAGTGGGAGAGGGGGCAGGGCGCGAGTGCGCTCCCCACACTAGAGACCACAAAGGCTTGTACCAGCTTAGTGGTTTCGGTCTCCTTCATTCCGTGGTTTTTGGAGGTCAATCGCTTGATCATTCGGGCTGCCTGGTTGGCCGCCGCTATAAGGTGACTCACCGCTGTGGTGTGTGCCATGTTGGAAAAGTGCACGCCGAGGACACGGATCTTCTGCCTGGCGGGGATAGGCATGAAATGCGCGTGCTGCTTGATGAGGTCTTGTTTCGGGTATATGGGCTTCTTGGGTGGACCACCAGTAGTTCCGACTTGCCCGGTGCACACTCCAGGCTACGGGACCGGGCGAACGTCTACACGATTTCTATCACTCGCTGGAAGCTGTCCTCATGTCTGCCATAGTTTCTTGATTTGACCATACAGTGACGTCGTCCGCGTACAGTGCGTGACAAATGTCTGGCACCCGGTTCAGTCTGGGCAGCAGATCCTTCATCGCCAAGTTGAAGAGCAATGGGGAGAGAACTGCACCCTGAGGTGTACCCCGCGATCCCAGCTCAATTAGATCTGAGTCGTGTCCCCCTATGGAGAGCTTGGCCTTCCCATCTTGTAAGAACACCTTGATATAGTTGTAAGTTCTAGATCCGCAATTAGTATCTGCTAAGGTGCGTAGTATGGCCGAGTGCAGGACGTTATCGAAAGCCCCTTTCAAATCAAGGGCCAGCACCGCGCACGGCTGCATGAGGTCTGGGTGAAGGTATATACGTCCCTGTAGACCTGCAAAAGCACATTGGTAGTGCCTAGGTGTGGTATGAAGCCAAACTGTGTGTGCGGAAGTTGGTCTGTGTCATCGAGAAACCGTTGCAATCTATTGTTGATTACTCGCTCGAAAAGTTTCCCCAGGCAGGATGTTAGCGAGATTGGCCTAAGATTCCCTACCTTCAAGTCCTTTCCAGGTTTCGGGATGAACCGAATTTCCGCTATTTTCCACTGTTGCGGTAACGAACCGGGGATCCAGTACCCCTGATTTCCACTGTTGCGGTAACGAACCGGGGATCCAGTACCCCTGATTGAAATGGTCGTCTGAAGCTTGAATGTCTGCTTCCCCTAGGTTGTAGAGGACACTCGCTGTGATTTGGTCTGTTCCCGGGGCTGTGGTCTTCTTCATGTTGGCGAGCTCAGTTTTGATTTCGTTTATAGTGTCTGGTTCGTCCAAGACTTCATTGGGTTCCCCTTGGTAATCTCGGTAATCACCCCGCATGTTGTTGCATATCGGGTTTGAACCTCCCGCGCAAACGTCATGTGGTTTGGATTAGCGGAGAATGGAACAGCGTCTGGGGAAAGTGTCACGGGGAGGGCGCTCCTTGGTGACGACACGTGAAACGTGTGAGGGAAAGGCAGTGAGAGAGATGACGCCGTAGCTGCACATGTTATAGTCCACTTCACCATCCGCTAGACGCTCCTCTCCATTTTTTTTTTCGTCGCTGCTGTGTTCGCTCACTCGGTTATGCGGACATAAAAAGACGCCGCTCCCGCGAAGCCCAGGTAATGGCTGCCAAAGGGCTGCCCCCTAAAACGACCGAAACCCGCCGTCGATCAAATTCCACTCAAATTTCTTCGCCAAATAGCTGCGAATCCCTCCCGCTAGAAGAGAAACTTCGTCAGTTCGAACGCCGGCTTCAGCCCATATTTCTTTTTCAGCTTGGAAGGCCTTCCGAGCGACATTTTCGCCGGTGTCTTTCACGCCTAAGTATGCGCTATCACCGATTGCCGGTTTATGCGTGCACGGTTTGCGAGTAGAAAAGGGGGGGGGGTGCGTGCACGCACAGCTAGGCTTCATGCCGCTACCGATGAAATGCCGGTTGTGCTGGTATTTAGATGTCGAAATTACATGGCTCACTGCTGTTAGTCGGCTGTCCTTCTCAATCGAGTGGTTGGGGTATGGGTTGATGTGTTACACAGGCATCTTACACACACGGTAAGATGCATACGAAGGGGAAGTAAAACGGGCAGCCACATGTTTGTACGCAAGAATAGAGCTCAAGGGCTTCCAGGTTTTAAATCGTTATGGGACGGATGCATGGCGTTCGTTTGGAAGAAGAAGAGCAAGAATCGAAGCTTTGGCCCGAACACAAGCGCGAATGGGTGCAAAAACAACGGAAAGCTGCTGGCGCTGCCGTTACCGCCTCAAGTTTAGCTCGTGGAGTAGCGGCAAATCCCTCCTGGATGAACAGCAAATTGTCCGCTTCGAACGCCGTCGTGAGCCAATATCACTTCTTGAAAGGGCTTTCAGGGGATATTTTCGACGGCGTCTGTCACTTCTAAGCACATGCACATGACCGGTTGCCGGTTTATGCGTGGGAGAATAGAGGGAGAGAGGAGGACAGGCGTGCACGCGGAACTATAGGTTTAATGCCCGTACTTATGAATGGCATGTACATTATGCTGGTGCGAGATTTAAACACGGACGTTAAACGGCCCAATGGGACCTGTCAGGAGTCCTTAGTGGTACAGCGGATTGTGTTTGTGTGTTAGGCGATGTTCATATTTTACCGACGCAAACCCGTATCATGATCTATGGACGTAAAAATTTACACCATCTTCCCGCGAGGGGAACCAGGGGTAGATGCGACGCATCGGGGGTTTCCGTTGCGTTTCCGTTATGTTAGCGTGTCCATTGTTGTTGAGTGTCCATATTTTACACAGCATGTTCACCCCCGATGCGTCGCATCTACCCCATAGTTCCCCTTGCGGGAAGATGGTGTAAATTTTTATCGGGGTGGCCGGTGCTTGTTACGGTTGCGCCGACCATCGCGATAGCAGGCCTGTTAGTCTCCATTCAAATCATCGGTGGTCATCGGAGGATGTCATCGGCGGAGCGGCGGCGGAACGACTGAGCGGAGCGGCGCAGTTACCGCGTTTATATGCAGCGGAATGAGAGAGAGCAGCGCAGAGCAGCGCATGCGCATGTGTTAACCGAGCGCAAGCTGCGCGCAAGCTTCGCGCTAACCCGCACCCACGCACAGCTGGCACGGCGACGGAGCGAGCGCCGGCGAGCGCTAACACGCAGATGGCGCTGCGGTGAGAGCGGCGCTAGCGCGCAGCTGGCGCGGCGAGGAGAATGGGGGACGGATGCGGACTACGCCGGATGACGCCGGAGGGACAAGGCGAGTGAAAGAGATGCGTCGCATCTAAAAAAAATGCCATGTCACGCGGTTCGGTTGGCTGAACCGTGAAATGACGTCATTCTTAAAAGTTTTTCGACAGTTGCGGCAACAATCTGAACCCGGCCTTACACAAACAGTAAGATGCTTACGACGCGGGAGGGACACAGGTAGTTCCATGTTTATCTGCAAGAGCAAAGCTTGGAACCGTCAGAGGTTCATTCAGCTAATTGGCTATCAAATATGCTCCATCGCAAATTGCGATAAACGTGTTTTGTTTCGTTAGTTCGTGGACTGCGTCCACCTTTGCAGGTCAGCCTTCTTCACAGAGCAGATGGGCACTAATTTTTTTACCCCTTTCTCGTTGCCAGTTCCGAGCGAAGTTGAAAAGCAAATACGAAAATAATTTGGAGATTCCCGTTAGCTCGCAACTTTCAGCATCCATAAATATGTTCACGTAGAACAATTGACGGACATCGCGTTCGAAGGCTGTTATTTCGAAAGAAATTATATCAACAGTGGCTTTCAAGCTGACTCTAAAACCATGCACAGTCACCGTGTATAGCGGGCTAAATCTCAAACAGTCTTAAAGATGAATGCATGCGCGCAGAGCGCATACTGCCATGTGTATCCACCCTTTGGTAGGCAGCTCTGTTCCCGAAATTCAATACCGACCTCGTACAACAAAAAAGTGCAATCATGTCCGCCTACAGCGCGCAAGAAAACACGCTGAAAATACGGCTGACCTTATCTAGGTTTGAAATGACGGAGTCAGCAACAAATCACAGATGTAAAACGCCGGAGGCCGAACACGTTACTATATTACAGCTCAAAGCATGATTACAATTTGTGGTTTCCCGTATCCGGTCCTGAACGTTTCCATCTTGTGTAGAAAGAGCCGTAACAAAGGACAGCTACTGCGCGAAATTTCCATATTTTTAATGCGTGGTGTCACGGAGACAAGGGCGTTGTCACGGCTTGAATAGAAAACAGCCGCTCTCTGCCGCGTGTTCTTCACAGCGTGGAACGGCTATTAAGACGACATCTTACGCGTTGAAACAGCGGCAGTACTGAGAATAATAGGAATGCTGCGGGCGAATCTTCGAAGAAAGAAACCGATCGAGAAGAGTTCCCTAGAAGCCCTGCACCTGACAGGGGCCGCTGTGGGCGCAGCATATTTCCTAATAAAGCTTCCTGTAGAGCACGCTATAGGGCACCGACACAGAAGTGGCGATTTCTCGACCATTTATCACGCAGTTCCTGCAGCGTGCCGTGCCAGTGCTCACCGGGGCTGACAGTGAGGGAAGGCGTAAAGAAGGACGGCCGTGATAAATGCATCAGTTCCTCCTTTTCTTTTGTATTGATTGGCAGGCTTTTCGTCTGCTAAGCTATTCGTTCGTCTCGGCCTTTGTTATCCTGACGTTATCCTAAATGCTTTCTTTTTGTGGGCACTTGTGCTCGAGTCGTGATCAACGCGGCTGTTGATGTGTCGGGCAGGGAGCCAACACTCCCGTCATTTGAATGCTACGACCAGAGGCCGTGGTGAGGGTGGAATCTTTCACAGTAGAAACGACGGAAGGTGCGTTTGTGCCGGAAGTGGGGTGCACAGACGCTCGGTTGGCGAAGGCGGTTGCCGCGGGTTCTAGCGCGTGCTAAGGCGGTCCACTTTGGAGAGATGTGAAAGGCTGCGGGCGAAACGATCCGGGCCTGCCAGTCACGGGGAAATTTCAGCGCAAGTTGGGAAATTCATGTGAGGTGCAAAGCCGGGTCTCCTAAGAAGGGAGAGGGGCCGCCAGCTCTGATGTTTCTCAGCCTTGCACACTAGTGCAAGCTGCGGGAACTTGTTTTCCCAGAATGTTACCTTACACCAGTCCATATGGTGAGCGCAAAACTTCGCTCTTTGGGGAACTCAGCGTAATCGCTGCTGATGGATCGCGCAATAATGCAAGCTTCTGAATAAAATGTGTAGGGAATATTAAGGCGGGCTTCAAAAATGAACCTCCCTGCATGATCGCGCATGAACTGTGAAAGCCAATCCCTGTCAGCTATTTGTGGCGTAAGCAAACACACTCGTTTTAAAGCTTTCTAGCTCTACCAGCCAACGGTTCTTTCGTGGCGTGCGGGACAACAAACTCCCAACGCGTCGGAGGCGGTGGCGGGGGAAGCGGAAGGTATTACTCACGGAGCACACAGAGAAGGCATGGCGAAGTTACCCAGCGTTCCCAGGGCGGAAGTTCCTGCTCGGCGGCGTCGGCGTCCGCGGTACGGATTTGTCGTCTGTTTTAGCTTCGTGTCCATTGCGCGGTGCCTTCGCACGGCTTGATTAACTTGTTCGACAGCACCTCCAGGGTAGCCCGCACCCGACGGAATTAAGTGGTCGTACGGCAAACATACGTTAAAATTGGTTTGCAGGGCGGGAAAACAAAATGTACAAATCACATACAGACATCTGGCCTCCAGAGAAACGCTACCTTTTGAACACAGCTTGACACGAATGGGACTCAATTCTCTAAACAGGAGATTACCAGTTCGGTTGTGTTTTAAGAGGTATTACAAAAGGCGAAAGTAGCAACTTATTCTGATAAAGAGAGGTTATTAAAGTTCCCTCAGCCTTTTCGCAATTCTCAAGCTAACTAAACTAATTGGTATAGGTAATTGGTATAAGCTAACTAGGTAATTGGTATAAGTGGGAGTCACTAAGTTCACACGCCGAATGGTTTCGGTGTCTGCGCTTGTGTCGCACGGTGGTGCAGACCAGAGCCAGCACATCAAGATGGCTATGTTCCCCTGTCTCACCCTTCGAAAGACGCTCCTCGCTGTTTTCTTTCCGCCAACGCACGGCCGGGCTACAGCGGCGGCGTCCACCGCTCTAGCCCTGTCGTGGCCGACGCTGCTGCGTTCGTGACGCCGCCCCCGTGAATTCCCGGTAACGGTTGGCAGAATCTCTCGTTTCACTCTTTGTAGAGCCACGTGTGTGCATTCAAGTGACGTAGCAGGGGAAATTGTTGTAGATTGCTTTCTAGCCACCTTCACAGCGTGGATTATAGCCAATTTTTTATTACACTGGGCACGAAAAGCGCACTGAGTGAGCCGCACGGTCGCTGCGCAAGCGGCGGCCACGGCCTCCAAGTGGCGCAGGCCGGCGTAGGTAGCTCGAGCGATTGCTTGTTACCGCTGCACGAAACGGGACTCAAGTCGCAAACAAGGCAGCAGACAAGAGAAAGGAGTTAATGATGCGATGGCGAATTGCATTAAAAATCGCAATCTGCACCGCTTGAGAGAACGGCAATAAAATAGCCGCCGCAGTGTCAAGCCTAACACATCTGTAGGCAACCCGCCCCAGTGGCTGAGTGGCTACGACGCTGTGCTGCTGAGCACGAGGACGCGGGTTCGATTCCCGGCCACGGCGGCCGCTTTTCTGATGGAGGTGAAAAGCAAAATGCCCGTGTGTACAAGATTTCGGCGCACGTTAAAGCTCCCCACGTGGTCAAAATGGAGCCCTCCACTACGGCGCCCCTCATCGCCTGCATTGCGTCGGCGCGTTAAACCCTACAATCACTCAACATATCTGTAGGCAGGTCTGTAGCCAGACCGGCCGGCTGCTTCTAGCGTGCGTCTCCCCACCCACTGTCTGGAGGGTCGCGCGTCGTTAACTAGCCGTCGTTCGCTAGCCGCGGCAGCAGTTTAAACTGGCGGTGACTGCATCATGTCCACGGTCGCTTTTTAATTAAACGGCTGGCGAGATCAGTACTTAGGGGCATTCGCAGAAACTGCCACCGACGCGGAATCGACAGTGCTACGGCAGCTCTGCTTTGTGATAAGCGCCCGACAGTCACGTGGGCAGCTTTTTTTATACCAAATCCAGCCTTCCGCGGCACCCGCTGAAACGGAAACTGCGACTGGCGGCATTAGAAACGTCTTTAATTAAAAACCGTCCCGCGCTGAAGCGAATGAGGTTTCTACACGTGATAAAAAGGTCCTTAGCTACTTATCACAAGAAAAAAAATACAATATACTAAATTTTTGTGTCAGTGCCACTTTAGGTTATAATGATAAAAAAAAAGGCTCCAACCTACGCTGTGAAGGAGGTTGGAAAGCAAAGCTTTAAACGACACCCACAACAATTGCCCATGCGACATCACTTCAATTCACACACGTGGCTCTACAAAGAGTGAAACCAGAGATTCTGCCAACCGTTACCAGGAATTCACGAGGGCGGCGTCACGAACGCAGCAGCTTCGGCCACGGCAGGGCTAAAGCGGCGGACGCCGCCGCTGTAGCCCGGCCGTGAGTTGGCTGAAAGAAAACGGCGAGGAGTGTCTCTCGAAGGGTGAGACAGCGGAACATAGCCATGCTGATGTGCTAGCTCGGGTCTGCACCACCGTGCGACACAAGTGCAGACACCGAAACAATTTGGCGTGTGAACTAAGTGAGTCCCACTTACACCGCATTAAACTAGTTAGTTTAGTAAGTTTGAGAATTGCGAAAAGGCTGAGGGAACTTTAATAACCTCTATCTATCAGAATCAGTTGCTTCTTTCGCCTTTTGTAATACCTCTTAAAACACAACCGAACTGGTAATCACCTGTTTAGAGAATTGAGTCCCATTCGTGGCATGCTCTGCGCGAAACGTAGCGTTTCTCTGGCGGCCGGATGACTGTATGTGATTTGTACATTTTGTTTTCCCGCCCTGCAAACCAATCCTTAACGTATGTTTGACGTGCAACCACTTAATTCAGTCGGGTGTGGGTTACCCTGGAGGTGCTGTCGAACAAGTTAATCAAGCGGTGCGAAGGCACCACGCAATGGACGCAAAGCTGCACCCAAACAGGCCCAAAACAACCTTCGCTAAAGCAAACGACAAAGGCGTACCGCCGACGCCGCCGCCGGCAAGCAGGAACTTCCGCCCTGGGAACGCTGGGTAAATTCGGCACGCCATCTCTGTGTGCTCCGTGAGTAATGCCTTCCGCTCCCCCCGCCACCGCCTCCGACGCGTTGGCAGTTTGTTGCCCCACACTCCACGAAAGAACCTTTGGCTGGTAGAGCTATACTCGGTGACAACTTAAGAACGGCACCGCTGTGCCTTATCACCGTAGCCGGATGTTTCTCCGCGCGGCGCAAGTAGGGCGTTACTGGGAATATTTTGAACATGGCGTGAGCCGTTCACGTGATTTGTTGGACTCAATATGCTTATAAACGACTCCAGTGACGATAAACAAACTGCGTGAGACAGGGCAGACGATATCACGCATTCATACCAAACCCCTTTCAAAACGCGAGCGCACTGACGTCACGGGTCCGGCGCTTTGGCGGAGTGATACACTACATGAGGTGGTGCCGTTCTTGAGTTGTAACCGAGTATAGAAAGCTTGGCTTTAAAAGCAATAAAATAAAGTGCCCTAAAGCACTGTAGAATTTAGGTCGCGGCCAGCTGTCCGATGAGGCAACGAAATTCCGCCGCCTCCGCTGCCAACGATGGTATCGTTCGTTGCTGGATGGCGAAACTTACGATCTCCGATCGAAACGGCGAACTGGCAAGAAACGCTGGCACTGCGGAAGCAGCCAACACAAACTCACGATGAGTTTGAATGTTCTTTATTCACTCCGCATCAAGGGAATGTGGATTGCGTGAGGTCTTCCACTGGCTGCTCGGTTGTGTTTCGCACACTTTAAAATTGATGTTAAATATGTTCTAGGCTGTATTTGCCGCTGATCTTTAGCAGATGATGTATGTGTGTTCCCACCAATCTATCTCCGAAGTTATCTCGCCTTCAAAATTTTGTGTCAGTACCTCTTTAATTTCTACTATGTCCTTAACACGGATTTGTTCCCTGACCCACTCCGCTCTCTTCTTGTCCCTTAATGTTACACCTATCATCTTCCGTTCCATTGCTCGCTGAGTCGTCCTCAATTTAGGTTGAACCCTCTTAGTGAGCCTCCAAGTTCCTGCCCCGTAGGTGAGTACTGAAAACATGCAGCTGTCATAAACTTTCTTCTTCGGGGGCAATGGTAGGCTGCCATTCATTATCTAAGAATGTATGCACTCTACCCCATTCTTATCGTAATTATCTCTGCCTCATGGTTGGGATCGGGGGTCACAACTTGGCCTTAGTAGATATATTCGCTTACCACTTCCACTGGCTCGCCACCTATTTCAATCCGCTGTGCTGTCCCGAGGTTATTGATCATTACTTTGGTTTTCTTCATATTAATTTTCAGGTCCACGGTTCTACTCTGTTTGTCCAGTGTGGAAAGCATGCTTTGCACTTCGTCTCCCTAGTTACTTAGCAAGGCAACGTCATCAGCAAATCTGAGGTTACTGAGGTATTCTCCATTAACCCTTACTCCAACTTGCTCCCAATACAATGTTCTGAATACTTCTTGTAAACATGCTGTGAATAACATTGGAGAGATTGTGTCTAATTGTCTGACGCCCTTCCTTATCGGTATTTTACTGCTCTCCTTATGGAGAATGATGTTAGCTGTGGACCCACTGTAAATATCCTCTAGTATTTTCACATAGTGCGCGTATACACCCTGGTTCCGTAATGCCTGAATGACTGCTGAGGTTTCGACAGAGTCAAATGCTTTGCTATATACAGGTGTTGAGTATATTCCGCACATTTCTATATCACTTGATTGATCGTGTGAATATGGTCCATTGTTGAATAGTATTTTCGAAACCCTGCTTGTTCATTAGGTTGACTCAAGTCTAAGGTACCCGCCGCGGTGGCTCAGTGGCTAAGGCGTTGCGCTGCTGAGCACGAGGTCGCGGGTTCGATTCCCGGCCGCGGCGGCCGCTTTTCTGATGGAGGCGAAAAGCAAAAACGCCCGTGTGTCCGAGATTTCGGCGCACGTTAAAGATCCCCAGGTGGTCAAAATTAATCCGGAGCCCTCCACTACGGCGCGCCTCATCGCCTGCGTTGCGTCGACGCGTTAAACCCTACAATCAATGAATGAAATCTATGGTTGCGGAAATTCTGTTAGCGGTTACCTTGGTAAGTGCCTTGTAAAGGACTGACAGTAAGCTGATCGGGCTGTAATTTTTCAAGTCCTTCATGTCACATTTCTTATGGATTAGGGTAATGTTCGCGTTCTTCCAAGATTCCGGCACAGTCGCGGTCATTAGGCATTGCGTATACAGGTTTGGCAGTTTTTCTAGTACGCTTTGGCCGCCATCCTTCAAGAGGCTTGCTGTTATCTTATCCACACCAGGTGCTTTACCACCTTGCATTTCTTTCAAAGCCTTCTTTACTTCTTGTATCGTTAATGGTGGGACGTCTATCTCTTCCGAACTACTTCCTCGTAAGATATTATCCGGGATATCGTTGCTACTGTACAGACCTCTATAGAACTCCTCGGCTGCTATACCTATTTTTTATCCCTATTTGTGGTGACATTGCCTTGCTTGTCTTTAAGTGCATACACCTGATTTTTCCCCACGTCTAGACGCCTCTTCGCTGCTTTTAGGCTGCCTCCGTTCTTTACAGCATGCTCAATCCTCTCCATATCATACTTCCGTATGTCATCTGTCTTACGCTTTTTCATTACCTTCGAAAGATCCGATAGTTCTATTCTGTCAGCTGGGGTGGATATTGTCATGCTTTGCCCCGTTTCTTAATGAGATCTTTCGTCTCCTCGGAAAGGGTGCAGCGGTGGCGTAGAGCCGAAGGACCGTGTTTCGAATCCCGGTGCCACACAATTCCTGCCGGATGAAAAAGAAATGTTTATATAAACAAAATGTTTGTTTGATTATATATATATATATATATATATATATATATATATATATATATATATATATATATAGTAAGGAAAATGAGGGGCTCGTTGAGGAAATACAGAATTATAGGTCAGCAGTCTACGACGCCAAAGGAGGCATAGGGGTGTGGTTAGGCTCTTTCCTTTTTTTACTACGGTTAATGAAGTGAACATTTTTTTTAATAATATACAGAAGAATATACGTGTTTTTCTTTCTTTCTTCTGTATATTATTAAAAAAATGTTCACTTCATTAACCGTAGTAAAAAAAGAAAATAGCCTAACCACACCCCTATGCCTCCTTTGGCGTCGTAGACTGCTGACCTATAATTCTATATATATATATATATATATATTTATATATATATATATATATACATTGAGAGACAAGGGCTAGGAACGGCGTTTACTGCGGCGTTCGAGCCGCATGCACCGCAGAACACACAATGATGATGATCATGTCCGTAGAAGATGATGGAACAGTGCCGCATGGCTGGTGCTGATGAGTATGTACAGATGAAGGCGAGGTGCGGGAATTGTCCTCTGTAGTTCTGTGGAGTCGCGAATGCTCACAATATATATATATATATATATATATATATATATATATATATATATATATATATATATATATATATATATATATATATATATATATATATATATATATCATCATCATCATCACCAGCCTATCTACGCCCACTGCAGGGCAAAGGCCTCTCCCATTATTCTCCAATTACCTCGGTCCTGTGCCAACTGTGACCAATTTATCCCCGCAAACTTCTTCATCTCATCTGCCCATCTAACTTTCTGCCGCCCCCTGCAACGCTTGCCTTCTCTAGGGATCCACTCTGTTACCCTTAATGACCAGCGGTTATCTTGCCTTCGCATTACATGCCCTGCCCACGTCCATTTCTTCTTCTTAATTTCTACTAATATGTCTTTAACACCAGTTTGCTCTCTGACCCACTCCGCTCTCTTCTTGTCCCTTAATGTTACACCTATCATTTTCCGCTCCATTGCCCGCTGAGTCGTTCTCAATTTAAGTTGAACCCTCTTAGTGAGCCTCCAAGTTTCTGCCCCGTAGGTGAGTACCGGTAAGATGCAGCTGTCATACACTTTCTTCTTCAGCGACAATGGTAGGCTGCTATTCATTATCTGAGAATGTCTGCCATATGCACCCCACCCCATTCTGATCCTTCTAATTATCTCTGCCTCATGGTTGGGATCTTGGGTCACAACTTGGCCTAAGTAGATATATTCGCTTACCACTTCCAGTGCCTCGCCACCTATCTCAAACTGCTGTGCTGTCCCGAGGTTATTGATCATTACTTTAGTTTTCTGCATATTAATTTTTAGGCCCACGGTTCTACTCTGTTCGCCCAGTGCGGAAAGCATGCTTTGCAATTCATCCCCCGAGTTACTTAGCAAGGCAACGTCATCAGCAAATCTGAGGTTACTGAGGTATTCTCCATTAACCCTTACTCCCACCTGTTCCCAATCCAACGTTCTGAATACTTCTTGTAAGCATGCTGTGAATAACATTGGAGAGATTGTGTCTCCTTGTCTGACACCCTTCCTTATAGGTATTTTACTGCTCTCCCTATGGAGGATGATGGTAGCTGTGGACCCACTGTAGATATCCTCTAGTATTCTTACATAGTGCTCATCTATCCCCTGGTTCCGTAATGCCTGAATGACTGCTAGGGTTTCGACCGAGTCAAATGCTTTCTCATAATCTATGAAGGCTATATATAGGGGTTCAGTATACTCAGCGCACTTCTCTATCACCTGATTGATCGTGTGAATATGGTCCATTGTTGAATAACCTTTACGGAACCCTGCTTGTTCTTTAGGTTGACTGAAATCTAAGGTTGCAGAGATTCGGTTAGCTATTACCTTGGTAAATACCTTGTAGACGACTGACAGTAAGCTGATCGGCCTGTAATTTTTCAAGTCCTTCATGTCGCCTTTCTTATGGATTAGGATGATGTTCGCGTTCTTCCAAGATTCCGGTACCATTGCGGTCATTAGGCATTGCGTATACAGGTTTGCCAGTTTTTCAAGTACAATTTCTCCGCCATCCTTCAAGAGGTCTGCTGTTATCTGATCCTCACCAGGTGCTTTGCCCCCTTTCATTTCTTTCAAAGCCTTCCTTACTTCTTCGGTCGTTACTGGTGGGATGTCTATCTCCTCTGAACTACTGTCTCGTTCGGCATTATCCTGTATGTCCCGGCTACTGTACAGATCCCTATAGAACTCCTCGGCCACTGTGACTATTTTATTCCTATTTGTGATGACATTGCCTTGCTTATCCTTAAGTGCATACATCTGATTTTTCCCCACGCTAAGACGTCTCTTCACTGCTTTCAGGCTACCTCCGTTCTTTACAGCGTATTCGATCCTCTCCATATTATACTTCCGTATGTCAGCTGTCTTACGCTTATTGATTAACTTCGAGAGCTCGGCTAGTTCTATTCTGTCAGCTGCGGTAGAGATTCTCATGGTTTGCCGTTTCCTGATTAGATCTTTCGTCTCCTGTGAAAGTTTACCAGTATCCTGTCTAGCCATAGTGCCCCCGACTTCTATTGCACACTCTGTGATGATGCGTGTTAGGTTGTCGCTAGCTTCCTGTGTCGTAAGCTCGGCTTCCTCGTTAAGGGCGGAATATCGGTTCTGCAGCGCTATCCTGAATTCTTCTACTTTACGTCTTACTGTTAGTTCGTTTATCGGCTTCTTTCGTACTAGCTTGTTGCGGTCCCTCCTCAAATCTAGCCTAATTCGAGATCTTACCATACGGTGGTCACTACACCTTACCTTTCCGAGCACTTCCACATCCTGCACGACGCCAGGGTTATCGCATAATATGAAGTCTATTTCATTTTTGTGCTCCCCATTCGGGCTCCTCCAGGTCCACTTCCGACTCTCCCGTTTACAGAAGAAGGTATTCATTATGCGGAGGTTATTCCGTTCTGCAAACTCAACTAGTAGGTCCCCCCTGCTATTTCTACAGCCCAGACCATAGTTCCCAACTGCCTTGTCTCCAGCCTGATTCTTGCCTACTTTAGCATTCAAGTCCCCCATAACTACGGTATACTGTGTTTTTACTTTAGCCATTGCCGATTCCACATCTTCATAGAAGCGTTCCACTACTTGGTCGTCGTGGCTGGATGTGGGCGCGTAGCCCTGTACCACCTTGAGCTTGTACCTCTTATTGAGCCTAATTACAAGACCTGCTGCCCGTTCGTTAATGCTATAGTATTCGTCTATGTTGCCAGCTATGCTTTTATTGACTAGAAATCCCACTCCCAGTTCCCTTCTGTCCTCTAGACCACGGTAACATAGGACGTGTCCATTTTTCAGCACCGTAAAGGCTTCGCCTGCCCTCCTAACCTCGCTAAGCCCTATTACATCCCATATATATATCTATATATATATCAAAAAGTAGAGCCCGACGCAAGTCTCAAAAAACAAAAACAAACATGTTTACTAACGTTTCGACTGGTGGTCCAGTCTTCATCGGAGTAACATTTACAGTACACTGCAGAACGCTTTTATAGGTGCGTGTGGAGAGAGGAGGAAGTTGCGCTACAGTGCGCCCTCTTTGAAAGAAATCATACGTCATCATTCAGCAAAACAAGAAAAAACGCAAGACATACACATGAGAGGGAATGCACTGCCCTCCCTCTTTTTTGGGAGAAAAGGTGCGCTACAATGCGCCCTGTTTAGAAGTAGTTATTGGCAAGTGGTACAACAAAGAGAAAAGAAAAATGCAAAGGGGCGTCTAGGAAGGAGGTAAATTGGCGCCTCTCTTCATAGGAATTAACAGAAGAAGCGGGGGCGGGGAAGAGAAAGGAGTAAAGGCGGCAGAACGAGATAAGGAAGTGGGAACGCGCGTCAGCACGTCATCGCTTTTCGTCTTAGGAATGTGTCAACAGAAGAGGGGGGGGGGGGGAAAGCGGCAGAACGAGATAAGGAACTGGGGAGCACGCGTCAGCGCGCCTTCGCTTTTCGTCTTAGGAATGTGTCACGTGAAGCCGGCGCTATGTGGCTAAGCCGGCGCTAAGAGGCTAATTGAGTGAACCTGGAGGGATAAAGCCGGCGCTGGTATTCCTAAAAAGAGGATTGGTCACGCAAGAAGCGAACGGAAGAAAGGCGAGTAATTATTGTGGCAAACATGTCAACGCGCCCACGCCTTCGTTCAGCCCAGAGGATGCGGTTTTGAACTTAAATATGAGATATGATTCGCGAACTTCGCGTGCGTGGTTGCTGTTGAAATTGGATTCAATTATTGTTACCTTCAAATTATTAAATGAATGACCCGGGATTCCGACGTGACGGGACAAAGGAAGGTTAGGAAGAGACTTGGCGTGTGCCCTATGATTGTTGAACCTTAATCTAAAAGCGTTCGCCGTCTGGCCAATATATTGCAGGTGGCAGGTATTGCACTCGAGCAGGTAAACTACGTTGGCGCTGTCACAGTTAAAATTTCCCTTCAGTTTTACAGAGAAGTGCGAGGCGGTGCTAGAGGCGGTTTTTGTTTTCGTCATGTGGGGGCATACCTGACAACGAGGCTTGTTGCAGGGCCCACAACCGGTCACTGGTTATAATGGCTGAGCCTCGAAGATGTCAGAATGTCGCGCAGGTTTTTGTTTCGCCTATAGACAACACGTGGTGGTTCGGAAAATATAGATGCTAGTCGAGGACTTTGATTTAATATGTTGTGATGCTTTCGAAGTATGCCAGAAACATTCGGCACAGATGCGGAGTGAGTGAGAACTAGGTTACTTGAAGGGCGTCGGTCGGCTGGCTTCCTGGAGTTAAGGAGGTCATTGCGGCTCAGCGCTCCTGCTCGGCGAATGGAATCGTCAATTAATTGGAGCGGGTACTTTTGTTTGAGCAGATCGTTTTTTAGTCCCTCACAGTTGGAAAGAAAATCTGTTTCCTTGGAGCATATCCGGCGGAAGCGGTGCGCTTGACTGTAGGGTATGCCCGTTTTCCAGTGCCTAATGTGACAACTTTGAAAATGCAAATATTGATGGGAGTCCGTCGGTTTTCGGTAAAGGGTGGTCTCTAATTTGTTCTGCGAGACAGATACCGTCACGTCGAGGAAGTTGATGCTGGTAGCGGAAAACTGGTGTGAGAAAGAAATGTTAGGGTGGACCGCGTTAAACTTGGCTATAAATCTTAGGAGATTGGATTCTCCGTGTGGCCAAATCAGAAAGACATCACCGATGAAGCGCTTGTAAAAAAATGGCTTCAAGTCGACGCTTGCAAGAAACTCCTCCTCGAGGACTGCCATGAAAATATTTGCATAATTTGGCCCTATCCTTGTGCCCATGGATGTACCACTGACTTGAACATAGTGTTTGCCATTGAACTCGAAATTGTTTAGCTCAAGAATCAATCTCAGTAATAAGGCCAATGTGGAATTCTCGACGGGCTTAGGCTCCCGTGATTCACTGTAAGCGTGGATCACCGCTTGTATTCCATCAGAGTGATGAATATTGGTATATAGTGACGTCACGTCCATGGTGACAAGCAGACAGCCACTGGGAATCTCAAGGTCTAATATTTCAGAGAGAAAGTGGTTGGTATCTCCTATGTATGAAGGAAAGTTAGGGGGAATTTTGTTGATTAAGTTGTCGACATAGAGGGAAATATTTTCGGTAACCGTGCCTGTGCCAGATACGATTGGGCGACCAGGGACATGTGCCTTGTGAATTTTGGGCAAAAGGTAGAACCTGCCTGCTATTGGGCTGAGTGGTATCAGAGAACGCACCGTCGTTTTGTCTATTTCTTTGGCCTCCAGTAGTGCTTCGAGGTTTTCCTTGACAATTTCTTTATATTCAAAAGTTGGATCAGATTGAAGAATTTTGTAAAAGGATGTGTCGGATAATTGTCGGTCTGCTTCTTTGATGTAATCATCTCGATTCATTATCACTATTGCTCCACCTTTATCAGCGGGCTTGATTACAATTTCGTGGCGACATGCCAACTTCTCAAGTGATTCCTTCTCTTTAATTGAAAGGTTGGGTCTAAAAGGCGTCTGCTTTTTATAGGCTTCAAGCACGTCATGTTGTACTGCTCTAATATATAGATCTAGACATTTATCGCGCTGAGTCGGTGGCGTCCAGTGCTTGGAGCTGGGTAAAGAGCCGGCATTGTCCGTGTTAGGGCGCCCATGAAAGAATTCACGCAATCTCATGTTGCGAGCGAAATTGTCTAAATCTTTAAGAAGCTGGAATTCGCTGAAACCTCCCGTTGCTGGACAAAAACTTAGGCCTTTGGATAGTGTGCGAACTTCGATCTCTGTCAGCACAACACTGGACAAGTTCACTAAATTACTGGTGGGGAAGTCACTCTTCTCGGTCATTTTAGAGGATGATGGCATAGGAGGGGGTAATTCAAATTGCTTCGGAGGAGGGACCATGTCGCGAGACATTTTTTTAGACTTCATCGTGGCTATTGAAGACTTTTTCTTGAGTTCAAAGACAGCTCGAGAATCAGATTCATGTTTGGTGAGAAGAGGCACCAAAGTCGATTCTTGCTCATGCACAGATTTAACTTCCGATTTGTAGTGATCTAAAACAATACTGGTTAATTCTAGAGATGCAGAAGTTAGGACATTTTTCCATCTAGTTTGGTTATGAGGGGACAATTCAGACGTAGCGGGTTCTAATTTCAACATGAGACCTTTCGGAACAGCAGATTCATTCAAATAGTGGGTGAGTGAGGTGACGTGCAATTCAAAGCGAATGCGTTTTTCTGCCAATTTTCTAGCATTTTGGAAGTTCCTAGACACGGTTAAAGGAGCAGATTTACCAGTGTCTAAGGTGGGAAGTCAATTTTGACGGTTGCTTGTTGAGGGCTCAGCATCGCTGCTCCGAAGGTTGTAGCGGCGGGGGCTTGGCTGGGGTCTGTGCGGAGCCGACGGCTGGGGTAGACGGCCCACGGCTGGAGCCGATGGGAACCGACGGACTCCCATCAATATTTGCTCCCATCAAAGTAGTCACATTAAGCACTGGAAAACGGGCATACCCTACAGTCAAGCGCACCGCTTCCGCCGGATATGCTCCAAGGAAACAGATTTTCTTTTCAACTGTGAGGGACTAAAAAACGATCTGCTCAAACAAAAGTACCCGCTCCAATTAATTGACGATTCCATTCGCCGAGCAGGAGCGCTGAGCCGCAATGACCTCCTTAACTCCAGGAAGCCAGCCGACCGACGCCCTTCAAGTAACCTAGTTCTCACTCACTCCGCATCTGTGCCGAATGTTTCTGGCATACTTCGAAAGCATCACAACATATTAAATCAAAGTCCTCGACTAGCATCTATATTTTCCGAACCACCACGTGTTGTCTATAGGCGAAACAAAAACCTGCGCGACATTCTGACATCTTCGAGGCTCAGCCATTATAACCAGTGACCGGTTGTGGGCCCTGCAACAAGCCTCGTTGTCAGGTATGCCCCCACATGACGAAAACAAAAACCGCCTCTAGCACCGCCTCGCACTTCTCTGTAAAACTGAAGGGAAATTTTAACTGTGACAGCGCCAACGTAGTTTACCTGCTCGAGTGCAATACCTGCCACCTGCAATATATTGGCCAGACGGCGAACGCTTTTAGATTAAGGTTCAACAATCATAGGGCACACGCCAAGTCTCTTCCTAACCTTCCTTTGTCCCGTCACGTCGGAATCCCGGGTCATTCATTTAATAATTTGAAGGTAACAATAATTGAATCCAATTTCAACAGCAACCACGCACGCGAAGTTCGCGAATCATATCTCATATTTAAGTTCAAAACCGCATCCTCTGGGCTGAACGAAGGCGTGGGCGCGTTGACATGTTTGCCACAATAATTACTCGCCTTTCTTCCGTTCGCTTCTTGCGTGACCAATCCTCTTTTTAGGCATACCAGCGCCGGCTTTATCCCTCCAGGTTCACTCAATTAGCCTCTTAGCGCCGGCTTAGCCACATAGCGCCGGCTTCACGTGACACATTCCTAAGACGAAAAGCGAAGGCGCGCTGACGCGTGCTCCCCAGTTCCTTATCTCGTTCTGCCGCTTTCCCCCCCCCCTCTTCTGTTGACACATTCCTAAGACGAAAAGCGATGACGTGCTGACGCGCGTTCCCACTTCCTTATCTCGTTCTGCCGCCTTTACTCCTTTCTCTTCCCCGCCCCCGCTTCTTCTGTTAATTCCTATGAAGAGAGGCGCCAATTTACCTCCTTCCTAGACGCCCCTTTGCATTTTTCTTTTCTCTTTGTTGTACCACTTGCCAATAACTACTTCTAAACAGGGCGCATTGTAGCGCACCTTTTCTCCCAAAAAAGAGGGAGGGCAGTGCATTCCCTCTCATGTGTATGTCTTGCGTTTTTTCTTGTTTTGCTGAATGATGACGTATGATTTCTTTCAAAGAGGGCGCACTGTAGCGCAACTTCCTCCTCTCTCCACACGCACCTATAAAAGCGTTCTGCAGTGTACTGTAAATGTTACTCCGATGAAGACTGGACCACCAGTCGAAACGTTAGTAAACATGTTTGTTTTTGTTTTTTGAGACTTGCGTCGGACTCTACTTTTTGATATTTTTTCTGGACCATTGGAAACTTCTTTTGTTCGACCGTATATATATATATATATATATATATATATATATATATATATATATATATATATATATATAAGCACTTCGTTTGTAACTTGCGACAGAGCATAGTATCTAATTAATTACCCAGCAAACATGGGTCTGTATGTTTTCCTTCCGAAGAAGAAGCCGGGCATAGAACAATAGTTACAACATCACTGTAAACTACGTGATAATGAAAAGCAGATAAAACTCGGGTTGGTATGGCCAGCTAATCGTCGTACAATGTGTCTCCAGCGCTGGCCCACACACCGTCACTAGTGGGCATATTTCGTCAGTGAAGCGCAAGATTTGCAGTATTTCGATATTTCCTGAGCTTTATGTTTGCTAAAAAACTCTTTTGGTGGCTTTAATGGAGCGGAGTGAGCTGCAAATGGCCAGTTCTTTGATATCGAACAAAGTTGCATATTGTCTTAGTTCACTAAACTGGCGGCCACCCTCAATACGAGCGTAGATTATAGTTACGCATTACTCCATTAAATTGCATCATTTGTTGTTCCATGCTCCCCGCTCCTTTGCCCTGTCTACTCATCTTCTTCCTTTCCGCTACACGGATCGGGGCATGCAACTCGGTGGGTATGAGCCACGAAGAAAGAAACAGCAACGACAACTTTAGTTTTACCTCTGGCAACGTACCTTTCCCGCTTGTCTCCACGGGTAAAGTTAGCGCGAAAGCGCCAGAAGTGTTTTTGAAGAAGCTTGTCGACACTTTTCCCTTTCATTTTTCCTGCAATATCTGTTTTCCATTTCACACACAAAAAAAGGCTTTGGCCAGCACTTTAATTGGAGAGTCGGTTCCCGGCGCCGTTTATCGACAGCCGTACATAGGCCACGATAAGACCAGTGTTTTAAAGCGCGCAGAACGTTTTTCGTTCAGCTGCATACATCAACACTCCAGAGAAAATATAGGTCCGCGATAAAGGAGCGGCTATTCCTTGGTCGGGCGATTGCGCCTTGCGTAATCAACCTGAAACCACTGATCATTGCGGTGTTTTGTGCCGGGATGTTTTGCAACGAACTCTTAAAAGGTAGAAGGGCATATGCAATTCGGTTCTTGCCTTTTCGCGAGACCAGTAGAACAAATGAATAAAGGTAAAGGAAAGGCAGAAATGTCAACCAGGCTGTGGCCCAGTTTGCTATCCTACAGGTGGGGAAGCGGAACAATGGGGAGAAAAGATGAAACACAGTAAAAGAAGGGAAAGGTAAAGAGAGAGCGTAAAGAGGTGTGGCCAGCGCCACGACGCTAGCAGTAGCCTCTTGCGTTACAGTCTGCTGTGCAAGTTTGTTGTTTTGAAGAAGCACAGGAGTGCTTTTGTCGCCTTGTGCGTAGATGACGGTGAAGGCCAGTGACCCAGGATTTTCTCCTCAGAGAACGGCCGCCGAGAATCGAGGTTCCGTAAAGTTGAGGAGAGTTGCCTTCTTGCCGATGAAAAACGTGGAAATTCGCATAGAATACCAGTGGAGTATCCTATGATATACTCGATGTGATGGGATTGTATTGCTTGAGGTAGTGCCGCGTGACTGGCCGGCAAGCGGAACCCCGTCGTCCAACGAAGTCTCTGTTTGGGGAGGAGGCTGCGTTAAGTTAGGAGCATTTATGAAGCGCAGTGACGCACGAGTGTGGCTGAATCTGTTGGAGGCGTGTGTCTGCGTGCCGGAGTTTTGACCCGCGCCCAACTTCAGCTGCAGTGATGTGCTTATTCTTAGACGAGTGCTAACGTTTTTGTCGTATTTGAATTGCAAGTGTTCAATGCAACAAACAAAAAAGTGAGGAGATAGCACACTGGTAGTGCATTGGGCTGCTACTCGGCAGACCCAACTTCAAGTCCCATCGGGTCACACATGCGTTATTTATTTATTCACAGCGGTGGCCAATTTTCTGCCAGGAGAACAACAAAAACAGCAGCAACAACAACACCACCAACAACAGCAGCAACAGCTGCAACAGCAATACAACAGCAACAGCAGCAACAACAGCAACAATACACCAGCAGCAACAGCAGCAGCAGCAACAACAACAACAACAACAACAACAACAACAGCAGCAGCAGCAGCAGCAGCAGCAGCAGCAGCAGCAGCAGCAGCAGCAGCAGCAGCAGCAGCAACAACAACAACAACAACAATAACAACAACAACAACGGCTGTTTTCTTTCGCAGAAAGGAGCAGTTGGGTTTCCGCTTTTATAAAGCGTGCTCAGTTCGTCAGCGCATGGATTTCGTCTTGACATTTACTATTTTCCCGTCTTACCACTGTTTTCCTTTGAGTTAAAAAAAAAGTACGCGTCTGTTCACTGCCTTCTCTTTTTCAGCATGACCATCATTCAGAGCTCGAGGGAAATACAGACGCGAAAGCTCTATTCTGTTCATGAGTACCCATATCATTTAGTGCGTTCCTTGGTATTATTTTTTTGCTCATCAATTATGCCCGCGAAAAAAATGGATGGTCGCGAACAGCTGCTGCCGTCGTTCCCTTCTCCGTACTTGCATAAATACACCGCGGGCCCGCAGCGACGGCAGCCGGCGCGGGACCCGCGAGCGCGATAAGCCGCGCATGCGCAGTGGGCGTCTGGTGCGAACGCCGCAGGTGTTACCGCGCACGCGCGACTCAAGCCGGCGGCTTTCCGGAGAACGCAGGTGCGAGCGCTCTCGTTCGGTTAGTTGCGTGCAGGGAGGGAAACCCGCCACCGTACTGCGCCCGTTATAAAGTGATGTATCCTTCCGCCAGCGAGAGTGCAGTCCACGCAGCGCTACGCACCTTTCGAATTTGTTCAAACACAACCAAGATGATTAATTCCTTAAATCTTTGATGAAGGTACACGTTAACAACCGGTCTATCAAACCAGGGAGGAGAAGGAGGAGCTGAGTTTTGTTACAAAGCCAAGGTCTTAGACCTACCCTTGCTGAATAAACGGCGCTGCACCGAACTCCCGTGATAAGGCACAGGGCCCGGATAGTGCACGTTGTGCGGGCGAGCACCGTTGAATTCAAACCACGAGCCTGAAAAAAAAACAGTGTAGGCTGTTCGCGCGTGGCCACTGAATAGGCGCTTGTTGGCGTCGCGGTGAGCCGTGGAGTCTGAGTCGGTTGAAAACCTCAGAGAAGCTTCAATGAACGATACGAGTGAATCTGACGAAGGCCGTGCTTCGACGAGAACATCAAACGCAAGACTGGACTTGATCACTTTGATGCTGGATGTACTCATGTCTCTACGGAGAGAATAAGCGCTTCTACCGTGCCCTTATACAGCGACCGAGCAAGAAAATATCTCCCCCACCCTCCACGAAACGTTCCGCCGGAAGCCGTGCCTCGTTACCAGAACTTCCGGCGCCTGTTTTCGTTTTGAAGCACCGATGATAAGGGGAAGCCAGCCGCAACGCTTCGTGTCATCAGAAGGCAAGACTTTTAAAAATCTTCACTGAGACGCGCTATTTGTGGTACTGCTGTGCGTGAATAAGACCGATGTGAGGAGGAGTGTTCGTTTTGAGAGCACGAAAACTGGTAATCAACGTTCGATGCTTTCAGTGAAAGCGCGTCGAAGTCTCCGAGGGGCTGTGAAAGTCAAGTGTTCGAAAAGAACGTGGATTGTCAGTGGGAAGACAACGAGAGATTGAAGTTTGGTTTGCAATTCATATTCGGTGCCTTCTGCAAGGTAAGCAATACAGATTAGCAATCGGGCATCCGCGTGGGAGTAGGGTGCTTGAATCGAAGTTTGAGACGATTAAAAAAAAAGAAAAGGAAACGTAGTTTTGCAGCTTAGACACGTGAAGATGCTGATTGATAGTTCGTATTGTTTAGACGTGCGCTTAGCATTATACGGAATATTTTCTCCCGTTAAGTCTCCGTCTTTCAAAGGCCGTTGTTTTGTGTCCTAGGCATGATGTGCATCTGTTTTTATAAAATGCCTGAACATGCACGCGCAGAGAATTGAAAGGCATGATACTGACTACGCGCTTCGCACTGACTTTTAGAGAAATTTCCAGAAGGGCTAAAAAACAGGCAAGGATGAAGGAATCAGACGAGACGAGCGGTGGCTCAAGACTGGTTTATTTTGTTGTAATCGCTCAGAATTTATGTGTTCGACTTCAACAACAACAACAAAAACAAAAAAAAAACAACAACAGAAAATTCAGAAAACTACCATAGCAAACGCTTTCCCGTCCCCCTTTTCCACATAAACCATTCGTCCCACAAAAACGCAGAAGCCGCTGAACAATCAGCAGAGGTGGGAACCGCAGCAAACACTGATTTTATGATATATGGTCCGTTTATCGGTGAGCCTAATTGAAGTTTCTCTAATGCAGCCCTCACCTATCCAACTTTTAGAGATTTTTATTTTTTTTTTCAGGCCAAACGCAAAGTTACTGCGTGATCTCATTCAAATTAGTTGTTAGTCGACACTCGGCTTGCCCGGTTCTCTTGTCCTTGCTGTATTTGAGCGCTTCTGTGAAAATGCCTTCTTGCCAACTTGCCAAGCTTACCACCACTCTATCTTTTTGAGACTCTTTCGCTCATGGTGGTTAGCTCCGTAAAAACAGCTGAAAAGATATACCATATATTTTAGAAACAAATGTATAGAAAAAAATATTCCGAGATATTTTAGAAGAAAATATAAAAGCTCTATTTTCTAAATTCTTATTTTATAGATTTTCTTTCATCAACGTGTACCCTAGCTCCAGTACGAAAGCAAGTGATTTTGACAATGAATATCGTAAGATATTATCCGACTAGTACACTTGCCATCGGTAACTTATTACAAATTATTTTATTATTCATTGATACCCACTGCCGCTTCAATCGCGCAAAGCTGCGAAAGCAGGCGTTCTCCACATCCTAATTGTCGTCCAATTAAGCCTCAAATCTCACTCCGCTTTCGGTCTCGGCAAAAAACAGATATGGTCGTTGCGTTCGGGCGACCAAAAAACAAAGCGCCTCCCTCATTATTGCGGGTTACGCCGAACAACATCATTGCTCAGTCTAAAGCTTACTCTGCATTCTTTTTCGGTTGCGTTTCCAACACAGCTGCCGACGGCGCGCTCGGATAACTCCCACAGAGAACGCACAGGTGCGTCTGCGCGTTCGCGCGTGCGCAAAGAGGACGCCGTGCACATGTGCTCTCTCCCCCTCCCCAACCACTGGCAATGCATACCGCGAAAAAAAAAAAAAAGAAAGCACAGTGAGGAACGAACACCGAAGGGGCCAGCGTCGGCCGTTACCGATCTCGATAACGTCTCCTTTTGCTCTCCGTTATCTAAACGTAGCAGGCGACGGGAGTAAAGGCACCCGTCGACTGACGGTCACAGTTCCGGAAGGCGTTGTTCTCGGCTTCCGGTTCGGCGCACGCATCCGGCCGCAAGTGCGGCGGCTGCCGGCGCTGCGGGAGCTGCTTCGAGCCTCTGCCACGTCGCCTGGGAAACCTGACCTCCTGGAGGACCTCCAACTCTCTTCAGCATAGGTCAGTTCTTGCTCCGGCTACGTTTCTTGTCTTTTCTTCTATGGGACGTGTCGACTCATTGAAGCAGTCATGGTGAGTGTCCAGTTTTGACCGTAAGGGAAGGGTAAAACTTCGGCGGCGCGAACTGTCTTCCAGACAAGGGATAATCCGTTTTGAACTGCGTCATTGGCGTATGTTTGTTGTGGTTCGCGCTGGCTTCGCTAACGGGTCACAATGCGGGGATTACACGATGCTTGTGATGAAATGATTCGTTATAATGGGCAGTTGGAGATTACGCAAAACGTATAAGAGGACCATGCCGGCGGGCACGTGACCTCGTGCGTTCCGGCGGCATGAATCGCGGTAGAGTCGCGACATAATGTGGTCGTGATCACTGAGTAATCGGTGCCGTTACATTCCGCGATTAAAGGTTTCGTTTGGTATAAAATTAATAGCTTGTTATTGCTGAACTTTTGTATATGAAAATGCCATTGTTAGCGTAGAAGGCGCCACTCTAAGAGCACTGCAGTTTTGCGACCTGTGGTTATCTAACCATAACTTCAACAACCATTCTGGAAACATTCTTTTGAGCTCAGCAGGGTCACCATCCTCCTAATTTGTAATTATTGTTCTCCACCACCGTCTTTTGCATAATAAATGATAACTGTGGTGCTTTGTGTTATAAAGCGGCACACGCAAGCCGACGCCCATTACCGGCTGGAGGAGAAATGGCAAAGGCAGCTCTTCACCGTCGCAGACTTTAAGCGTATGTTCCATCGACTCTCCACGGAGAGGTTGAACTTACCCGATAGTTTTCGCTCTGTGCTCACGCAAAGTACTTGTCGCAGTCATGGTTTCCCACTCTCACGAGTTGGCCATACGCAACCTAACACAGCACCTTTGACGTGGTAGCCAGCGCGCTGAAAGACGTGATCGGGAGTAACAATGCACAGGACAAGCACTGGTCCCTCGATTGTCGTGCGTACTGGTTTTCTTCGTCGAACCCTTGAGTTCGACGTTTGAGAACGCGAAACACACTAGCCCATTTTGGCGTCTAAGGGCTTCGGACTTTGTGCTGAACACTCAAAGGCTGTATCCGTTGCTCTACCATTGTGTACCTGTCTGGGAAACAATACGATTAGTTTCTTTCTGACAGCATTGTTGAAACACATCACTTCATTCCACTTCCAAAGCCTAAATACCCTGTGAACAAAAATCTCTTACCTACATTCCTGCTTTCAGGACGTCGTAATGAGGGTTGTACCGAAAAGTTCCTTCCAATGAGGCAGTCTTTCTATTTTTAGACTGTACTAATATAGTTACCAACATCATAATTGTACACATTTTGATCATACCCAATATCGTCATTTTTCATGTAGCACTAAAGAAGTTATTAATTAAACTAACACCTACTTGAGCAAAGTGTATAGAACGGTATAAAGATTCCTTTCACGTAAGTTGCGTCTACGACGTCGGCTGCATGCATGTGTCAATTGCTCTCGCGAAGGCGCATTTTTAAAGTGTCATGTGTACTAATGCGCAACAGGTGTCTCCCTTCCTTCCTATGTTTTTTCTTGCACTCTAGTCACTGCCAAGGCTTTTTAGTTGGGCATCTGAACTATTCGTACATGTTAAATTGGCTAGGAATTCCACGTCGCACAGAAAAGCTGCCCTTAGAGCTACGTGTGATCACTTGCATCTCTGAGTCAGATTGCAGCACACTTAGCGTACAAAAACTGCTCATAGAGTTACTTCTGACTGCGTACGTCTTTATATTATTTGGCAGAACCAACCGCTGCGGTGCCTTAATGGCTAAGGTGCAGGAACTGTGCTCAAGGTTGCAGGTCCAATTCACTGTCGTGGAGGTGGTTTAAAGGAGCCATGAAAACAAAGTACAAGTTGGGTTTATCAGAAAGACTGCTTGGTCCCGACAACAATGATACCAATACCATCCCAATCTTCAAACAAATAACGAAGATATCGAAGAAAACGTGTGAAGCAGTCGCGACCCCCTAGCCAATTTCCCGCAACATTTCTATGACGTCACGGAACCTTGTTTGTGCAATTGGCGGCCGCCTAACTGACCTGTCGCGACGACACATGACTGGACGTCTGTAATGGGGCTTCTAGTTCCATTTCACCGCATCACTTGAATGCTAACACGCAGTTAACGCACTAAAAATTATATTTTATTGTTGGCCTGTATGACGTCATTCTTGCTCATAACACGTCACTGTGGCGCCAAATTTGAAATTTTTTAAATACTTCTTGCTTTTTTTCGTTAAAACATCTTTTGTGGCTCTAATGGAACTGAGCGAGATACTGCATCCTAGTTCTTTAAAATTAAATGAAGTTGTATTTTCTCTTCATGGCTCCTTTAAGGTGGAAACCTTAATCGCTGGTTGGTCGAGGCTTCATAAGGCGCTAAGAAGCCCAGAGGCTTTAAATTATTACGTAACCCTTCACTACAAGGCGCCCATAGCCTAGAGGTAGCTTCGACGCTTTAAACGCCACTTCAATTTTGTAGTGGGTGGAATCGTCTCTTAGTCGTTCAACACCACCGCCACCATCATCATCATAATCAGTATCGTCATCGTCACCTTCATGATTTTATATCAAGTTCACTGCAGGATGAAGGCCTCTTGCATTCACTTCCATCCTCTCATATCCCGCGCAGTCTGCATACGTTATTTGCCACCAAATTTCCTCATCTCATCCCTTTATCGAATTGACGGTATCCCTATAGTTGTAGACATGTAGCAACCCTGGCAGTCCACCGGTTGTCCGTTGTCTGCAACAGATGTCCAGTTCAACGCCACTTTTTCATTTTGACTTCAGCTATAGGGTTCGACAACCCGAGTTTGCTCCCTAATCCAAGACGCTAGTGTGGTATTTGTAAGCGTCTCTACTATCATTCTTCTTTAGATGGCTGGGGATGGCGGCGTCAACATTTCCTTTGCCCTTACTGTGCCCAGCCTGGCACCCTCTGCCATATAGTATGGGAGTGACAACGTACTTCAGACTTGCCCACTTTTCGCAACTTCACCTCCGGGCAGTGGAGGGCTTCCCTGGCCAGCCCAGATCCAGATATCCAGCTCAAACTGGTGACCCTAGCAAGGGCAGTTAGCCGAAGCCAAGGCACCCCGGACTAGGTATGCCTTCCACGGGGCGAGATTCATACATCAGTCTCTGCAAGATTTATAAACATATTTATTCTCTCTCTCTCTCTCTCTCTCTCTCTCTCGATGCCGGGATGGTCGATCAACGATTTATTTGAAGGTTTTAGTAAGTGCCCAAGTTTCTGAGCCCTAAGTTATCCCATTGAGCACCCGCTGGTTCGATACATTTGTTTTCAATGACAGGGTAGCCTACCGTTCAGCATTTCGGAGTGTTTGCCGTATTTCCTAGGGTCCATAGAAATTGTGTACTTCTAAGCCTGATTTCCCCGTTATAGTCTGGATCGGCAATCGCAACTTGCCCAAATTCCCCCACTTCTTCTAGTATCTGCTTTCCCAGAAATTAACGGATGCTCTCTGTACATCTATTCAACACTACTTTTGCCATGCCAACATTAATCATTAATCCTACATGGCTTTCTGAATGCAGTTCCTGAAGGATTGAGTGGAGGCCTTCTGCCATGTCACTGAACAAAGTGATGTCATACGTACGAAGATGTTAGCTTCATAGCCGTTATGAGGCGGATAAAAGATTTTACGTTCAACACAAAGAATACTACAAAACTTGGGCCAAACATTCAGAAGTTTTGACTAATTAACTGTCCTGAAATGGTGGCACGGGGAGACATTTGGCACAACTGCTTGCTCGTTCATGCCCTGACTTAAGACGAAGTCGTAACTTGAGCGTATGACGACAGCGGTTGTTTGGCACGGTAGAACGAGCCCATTTTCGGTATTGACTCCCCACTCGGTGTACCTCTCGACCAAGGAATACTTTTAAAGACCATAGCCTTTCTTGAGGTTCATTATTCCTAAAACTTTGGTCTGTCTCTCTGTCTGTCTGTATGTATGTCTCTCTCTTTATTCGTACTTCCGAGCAAATGTTCGAGTAAAACCTGAACGAGAGGTTTATATTGGCGAGACTTTTCCAAACCAATAAGTCCGGAAGCACATAAGAAACATGCGCTCTACTTGTTAACATTCCTCTGTAAAAAGAAAACACCAATACGTAATTAGTATTTGTAGTGTTCTTTTAAATAAACATACATGACTGCATGGTTTTTGCGATAGCGAATAAAAAAGATACTTGTTGAAAACTATGTTTTGACCTAAAAATACGAAACGCGCTTCCACCCGGACTCACACATCGTTGAGGGCATTGCCCAACAGTAACGAAAGATTCCAGCCGAGGGCGTGCGAGCAGTGGAACACGGGAAAATTGAATTGATTTGAGCATACCTCCAACGTTTTTATCGTGCGAGGAGCGGGGCGGGAAGGAGAGGAGCGTGAGAGGTGGGCTGGGATGCAAAGTGAGGCATTTACGTGGCAGGGGCGGCCGAAGACTATAGTTTTTCCACAACATTTGCAGCGAAGGGAGCAGATACGCGGCCAGTTTTAGATCGCAGCACTTGAGCGACCGCTTCTGTGATTTCGCGGCGTACCTCAGCGTAGGCGTCACTGTAGCCGAGCCGACACAACGAAGAGGCCACCGAAGAGAGCGAGCAGGAGAGCGGAGGATGAAAGCATGGTGAAAGTGTGACGGGGAGGGTGGTATGCCGAGGCCACAAAGAAATGCCCCCCGCGGCGATGCGGTCGCTGTTGACGCGATCACTACTTGAGACGCAGCAGCTATGCGCCGTCGCCGAGAATACTGCAGTTAGCGCTGCGCTCACATTTCGCATCAGGGGCATCGTAATCGTCAGTCATTTTTTTATCCTAGAATACCGACACACTTGTTATGAATTAGGGCCGATATTATACCACTACCTGCCTACACAGTCGGTGGGGAGCCAGCGAGCTGAGAAATGTCGAGCGGAACGGCACGCGATCGCACGCAATTCTTTACAGCAAAGCTGTATACCTCTACCCCTCAACGGTTTCATCCCCGTGGGCAAGAACGCCTAGGCGCCAAGCCTTAATACGTCGAGCGCATGCGTGAGTCTGATCAGTCATGCAGCATAGAGCTCAGAATTCGTTTAAGGAAACCACAAAACAAGCATCGAAACCGCATTATGGATGATAAGGCGCCCCCGAACAATGGACCCCCCAAATGTATTCCTGGTAAAGACTTGGTTTGAAGATTATATTTGAAGCCTTAGGCAGGACTAGTGTCGCTAAATAGAGCAGTTCTTGCCCAAGACGCCGAGAGCATGCGTCACGCTAGGCAGGACGTAGCATTTGCGCATCTTTGGGCGCATTTCTGCTGCTGAAATGCCGTAACACGCGTTGATTCACATTCGGAACAACGTCAGTCGCGCGCAGTCGTAGAGCACGGAGGACAAGCTAAGCCTAACAGAGTTGACCGACTCAAACGCATAAACAGAGAAAAATGGCGGCGAGCATTAGCCGTCGCAGTGTAAACAAATGTCGTGTAATGCGGATTGACCAATGATCATGGCGGCAGCACGGAACAATAGGGGAAAAGAGTGCCCATACTCTGTAACCTTATCTAGTGACACTATCCGAGCGCAAGCGGCCAGCCCGCCGAGACGACGAGAAACCTTTCATACCCTCCTCCATCACAACAGCTTTGCTGGACAGCCATCTTCGCAGGGCGAGATGGCGACCAATTGTTTTTTTCCTTTGATTAAATTGAGGTTCTCGCCGTGGTAATTTAAATTACCATGGGGCAATTCACGTTTTTGAAAGGACTATCAGGAACCTTGAAAAAGAAATTGAACTAGGCGAATACATCTAGGAGCACAGATAGAGTTGAAACAAAAAACGTTACTAGCAGTCAAACAAAGAATCAAAGAACTTTTCGTGATGACACTAAAAACAGTGCGCTGCTTCTTCAGGCCAAAGCTGGGTGCTTGAAGACAAGGACCCATGTGAGCAAATGTTCTCCACTAGCTGAGGTTTGTGTGTGCTGTGAAAACGATACGAAAAGGATTGAGCCCTTTGCAATGGAATGCCAAAGTATTCATCCAGCTTAAACAAGAAGGAAGCTATACCTTCTTGAAGCACTGGGTGTTACCGTTGAGGGAAACAGTAATGGCTCTACAGGTGAAATCATCAGCAAGAAAGCGGGGGGAGTATTGCGGGAGAAAAAAAACAACGGGAAACAGCAAAGCTGCCGATGCAGGGCCTTCAAAACAATTGTTCGCTTCAGTGTATTATAGAGAAAAAAAAACTGAGTCGTAGCTGAAAGAAAAGATTAGCAGCAGCAGGTTACTTATTTACATAGCAAAGATAACATTCACCACCACCCCGATTCAAAAGGAAAGCTTTTAGTCGCCACCAACATCATCATCACCACCAAATTCGCCGGCTCCGCTTAGCGCTCAGTGCGGTCTGCGGTAGCTGGCATAAGGCGTAGGTGTCAGACCAACGAGTGCCAACCGTTAGCGATCAACACTCCTGTTACCCATCAGCACATCGATCGTATTGAGGTCTAGCTTTTAGCTATAGAAACACCAACGTACACATATAAATTGCTGTGGCGCCATGTTAGTCTCTTTGACTATCAGATTTTATTTTTGAGCATGCCTATTTATTCAAACTTTCAGAACCATTACCGACTTCGGCTTTGTTTTGGAGTTTTGTTTCTGCGGCAAGTTTGGTTAGCTTACGCGCGAAATTTGACAGGAAGGTTCAGTAAGGCTTGTTGTTGGGCTAGTTGGTATCGGTACATGGTTGGAAAAGCGCTTATTTTGTGACACAAGGGACAAACGTAGAGCGAAGAAAACCAGACAGAACGAATGAGGCGCTACTAAAAACTGAAGTTTATTCAACAAGGAAGAAGGAATTATATAGATGATCCACCACTTATGCCAATACTGTGCGCATTTCGGGTAATCTCGCATTGCACTGCTTCGACTGTAAAAGCGTTCGGGCAATCAAATGTGCTCCGGCATTCAATGATACCGAGGTATTGTTCAAATCAAATGATAAAATAACCAGAGAAATTTGGGAGGCATTTTGCATAACATCGGGATTAGAAGGAGAGTGTGTGAGCTCCCCTTCCATTACCTTGCTAGAGAAAGAAAAGGAGTATCTCCGGTACAAATAAACAAAGAAATTTGACGCATGCGCACAGTATTGGCATAAGTGGTGGATCATCTATATAATTCCTTCTTCCTTGTTGAATAAACTTCAGTGGTTAGTAGCGCCTCATTCGTTCTGTCTGGTTTTCTTCGCTCTACGTTTATCCCTTGTGTCACAAAATAAGCGCTTTTCCAACCATTGACAGGAAGGGCCCTGTGAGTGTATGTACAAGCAGCTGCAACAAGATTACTTTGAGACAGCCACATCGTTTGTGCGCAAAAACACATGTGTCTTTAGACAACGAATAGACTACTGCTGTTTAGACAACGAATAGACTACTGAAGGTGACATAGTCACCTTCTGCAGTTTTTTTGCTGCGAGAGCCACGCTTGTAGCAGCTCTTTCAAATGGCTTACAAGCTGAACCCAAGAAAAGCTGAGCCCTGCCTTCTAAGTGTTTACGATGAAACCATCGGTACCTTGTGGGTCTCTTCTTCAGGTACTGGTCGCGAACCGAAACTTCTGAGCCCGTGAAACTTCTGATACCACAAACCGTCATGAATGATAATGGGCACCCTAAAGCTACGGTAAAAAACCTTTTCATTTAAAACCGTCATCGAGCTGAAACAATGCATGCGAGGCCCTGGGGAGAATCGGCAAAGACTCAGTGCAATGACCCGAAAAAAAAGAAAGAAATAACGACTGCGGTAGACCGAGCAAGTGCGCACTGCCGCCAAATAGTGGGCAAACAAACCTGCTCAGGTTGTTTGAATTTTTTTTTCCTCGTGCACTGCACAGCGACGAATAGAGCTGCTTTTTATCCTCACCTAAATAAAAACAGAAGTGGCGCATAAAGGTTGTCCAGCATGGTCAGATTATTATATAAAAAAAACCGGTTGTTCGGTGAAAGTACCTACCGAGCATTCGTGTCCAACTTCTTGTTGCAAAATGGAAACCGCAAAATAAAATTCTTTTGCGATGTTCGCGCGCAAATGACCAAGCACTTTCCAAACACGCACGTTCTATAGCGAAGCGACCATTGAAATTTCTCAATTTTAGGGTTAAAGCGCCGCACCTACACGTGGGCAACTAGGCGTGCTGTAGCGGAGAGTTCCGGTTAAACCATCTGGGGATCCTTAACGTGCGCTGAAATCTCCTCACACGATCGGTTTCGCGTTTCGCCGCCATCTGAAAAGGAGCCGCCGCAGCAGGGAATCTAACCCGCGTCCTTGAACGCAACTCAGCACAATGCCTTATACGCTGTTACACGGGCACTTTCAATCGCGGCTGAGACAATCCAGATCGAGCTCAATCCGGATCAGGCGCTGCTACACGGCAGCTTCAATCGCGACCGAGCCCGATCCCGCTGGAACTCAATCCTGGTTTCTCAAGCGCGATTGAGGTCTCCAAGCGCGATCGGACAAAAGCGGCGATACCTTCGTTCCCGCTGACTAATGACACAGAAAGTAACAACTTCCACTAATCCCAGAAATTGTATCAAATAACTTGAACCAAATAAGCGTGCAGGAGCATTTATATAGTCACGTATACCCACGACAGCGCAAAGTTACCGGACGCCGGCCGAGAAGTACATTTTTGGCGCCGTCTGCCGTACGTGAGTGTAACCGGTGTAAGTTCTCGATCGGCATTGAAACGTGCCTTGTAGCAGCGGTGGTCGTCGAGTGCGCTCGAAAAGTCAATCGCGCCTCGCTTCAATCCGGATTGAAAGTGCCCGTGTGACAGGGATATTAGTCACTAAGCCACCACTGCGGCTACTTTTTGTATGTATTCCAGCCAGCCCTAACTTCCCGGTTTCAAAAGCTTGGCCTATGAACTATGAAGCACCTCTGCCATGGTAGCTTCGCACGTTGTCAAGTGTCTTAAAGGGGCCATGAAGAGAAAACACAAGTTTGGTTCATTAAAAAGACGGCCTCATTAGAATCATACTGACACCACTTTTAACGTAAACTTCGCTCAAATAAGCTACATCATTAGGAAAAAATTGAATGGCCATGCGACCCACTAGCTCATTTCCCACAACAGAACCTATGATGTCATACGAGCCAGCTGTGCGATTGGCGGAGGCCGGCAAAAGCAAACACTAATGAGGCAGAGCTTATAAGCTCCTAAAAGCAGTAGAAATGGTGGGAGAAACAGAAGTTACGAAAGCACACGTAAACATAGAAGTACCAATGCTTACTGCTGTTGGTGCTGCGCGCACTATGCTTGGTTTAGCTGCACAGGACTGCGAGGCTTTGGGGTTGTCTCAGACTGCACTGGCCGATTGACGCAAGCAACGGCGTCTTACGTGACCATATCTGTCGAGCGAACACTGTGTTTTACGAAACAATTTTTTCTCCCTGACAAAAACAAGCCAGGTTTAAATACGGTCGAAAACAAACCATAGGCAGGAAATGAAATTGCCGTGGTATGGTGGCGCCATATAGGTTTACTAACAGTAAACAAGGCTTCACCATCGGCTGTAGAGCGGTCGGTCGCTGTGGTGTCATTGCAGACCACGAGAACACACCATTTAGCCGGAAAATCGAAATTTTAATTTAAATGGAATAATGGTTTGCATCCGCAGAAGCACTAGGGGCACTATAAAACACGAAATCTTTCGAATAAAACAAACTTGCATTTTGTCTGCAAGGCCTCTTTAAGGATGCTTTTCGAGGTAGTGCTGTGGGCCCCTTAAATCTGGACAGAAGCTGCTCAGCTCATCGGTGGCCCGAGAGAGCCTTCTTTTATTGGGGTGGAAGGATTGGGTTCCGCGAGGGCCACGTAACAGCTTTTTGGCTGTTTTGTGAAGCCATCTATACTATTTTATGCACCCTATAGCGTAGATGGGGTTATCTATTTTGTTTTTTGAAGAGCCAAAGGAGCAGTATCGATATTACTTTTATTTGTCCTCAAACGCGCTCAAGGTTTCATTTGCGCTAAGTTATGTTTGTACGCCCGAACTTTGCATCGAGGGTTGTAGTAATGATGATACGCGTTTTCGGTGCTTTTCTGGGCCAGTGTTACCAGGCGCGGGCCTAATTTCAGTACGAAGCAATTTACGGCAAGTAATTCCGGATTCAAACGCCTGCTTCCGGGCCTCGAGCCTTAGGTTAGCTATGCCCCATCATAAAAGCTGTCATTTAGGTAAGAAGCGCAGACCACGCATGTACACGCACACACAAACACGCGTGCATATATTCTGCTCGCACTTACGCTAAGGTAAAAAAATACTCCTTAATTAAAGACAGTTATCGATGGTGATTTCCACGTGCACTTTTACTGCAGTGTATAAAGCGTGCGTGTTGCCCTACTGCTTTTTGAGCACAGATCAGTTTTGAGGGCTTTAGGGGACGCATTTTAGGTGGGTCGTGCCAATACGCCGAATTTCCGGACTGGTGGAAAGTTCTGGAGCATGGATGAATAGCAGTGCAATAATGTTTTGAGTGGGCTGCTTGCTACCTTGTTTGGTATTAACGAGTGTCCGTTGTAGCTTTTACAGCAGAGCTGTTTGAGTTGGAACTTGGTCCGGTGGCGTTAACAAAAACAAAAAAACAAAACAAAAAACTGCGCCGCCTGGGAAGGGTGCACCACCGCAGATAGGTTATTATAACAGTGAAACCGGCTTTCGCGTCTGCTCGCGTGTGAAAATGAGGGCTTATGCGTATGCGCACCCGTTACTAAAAAGGAGAGTCTTTTTTGGGCTGCTAAAACGCAAGAAAACTAATTGGCGCAGCTTGCTTGCTCCAGTCGTGCAAGGCTGGAGAAACAGCAGAGCTGGGGATCGACCTGGCTTCTTCCCCTGGGATCCGCCGCCATTGAGGGGACCGACCGGAACGGCCTGGTTAGAATTCGGCTAAGTTTGGCTTCACCTCTCAACGCCTAGCCTAGTGTACCAAGAATATAGCAAAACCTAGCATAACTGAGCAAAGCCTAGCAAATGTCAGCAAAACCGCACGAAGGTAGCTCTACTCCAGCTCCGCCATTTCTCCAACCTTGCACCACCAGTGCAAGCTGCCGCAATTTTTTGATTGGGATACCGTAATTACCCGATTCTAACGCGCAGTTTTTTTTCCAGAAAAATAGGTCGAAAAATTGCATGCGCGTTAGAATTAGATACGAAACCGAAACTGCCGAAACAACGGAAATTTCGTCCCGCCCATCGCCATCTCAATATGGCGCCAAAGCTTTTAGCAACGATTTTTCGCACGCAGGAAGCATAGGCGCCTAGGCTTTTCTATCGACGTTCACACAAACCGTCAAATCGTTCCACTTGCGCGCTTGATAACAGCAATGGCAGCAGCGGCTCTCACGCGTTCAAAACGAGCGGTCGCCAGAAGCGTGCTCCTCTGGAGAAGCTCGCAGGATGGGCGTGCGAGGCGTGGGTCACGATCCCAGCGACCATGGTTGAACGCCCGTTATGAAGTGTGGCATCGCGAACGCGCTTGACGGCACCAAGGACGAGATGTTGTGGTCAGCGGAGAGCGACGAGGAGTGAGATGAGTGAGATTACTTCGAGAAATAAATCGCCCGTTTCCCTCGCATTCGTTTGTCTGGGTCACAAAGTTCCGTGCGCGTTACAATCGGAGGTGCAAGTTTTTTCGTTTTTTTTTTGGCCGGGAAAATTGGGTGCGCGTTAGAATCGGGGGTGCGTTAGAATCGGGTAATTACGGTATTTGAATGAATGATTTAATTTTTGGATAGTGTCTTCCTACCTGAACTGCAACTCATGAAACAAAGGGTAGAAGATTTTGTCTTGTAGTAAATACCCTGCTGGCTATTCCACGATTCGCTGAATAACCCTGTTTACACGCAGGCAAAGATGCCGTGGTTCAACTAACATTTCAGGCTAAGGCCAGCTGTGCAGGCATTACCGCAGAGTAGGCTGCGGAAATCAGATGTTTAAAACGCTAATTGGAAATTGCAGTGGCTAAGTGCAGGGTAAAGAGCTAATTTTCTCACTGATTTATCTATCGGACCCCTAGGCTCGCCATACCAAATAAGGCTGAGTGCAGAAACGATGTTTGAATGCGGGATTCTCTCCTTAAAGTAACTAAGAAATCTAAAATGGTGTCAATATGACTTTTCACATTACTTCAAAGATTATTTTCTGACAACTTTTATGTTGTCAAAGAGCTTCATAGGCCATGCCGTAAAACACGAGTTCAATGATCTTCAGTTAATACAGCGCACATGTGTTCATGGGGGAATCTGTACGTTAGCAAAATTCCTGCTGTTCTGTTTCCTTCTGTTTTGAGCAGCCGCAGTATTTTATTTCGGCTGTAAAGTTATGCGTAAGTACTAAATGCGGAAACTGTATTCGAACACGCAATTCAGGACAACGCTAAAAACGCGGAGCACCTTTTGTAAAAGTACTTGACAACTGTGGCAACGTTCGTCGCTTAAAAATAAAGAAAAATCACAGAAAAAAGTAAACAGCTCCACAGCCACAGCTTCCAGTTGAATTTTTGTGACGAAATTTTCTCATTTATTCCTTGCTTTGCATGTATGCTGCCGTTACATCTCACTAGCACCTGTTCCCAGCTTCGCTTGTGTTTTTAAACAAAAACACTTGACATGCATTTTTACACCTATTTAATTAGCGCACTATAACAGACAGAATATTAAACACGTAAAACACGAATTAAAGCACATGAAATTGGTTGGATGTTTGGGGGTCATCGCCGGGGTCTTAGCGCTCGTTCTTATGCCCAACGTTGGCGGTGCTCTACCGCTTCGTTGTTCGGTAGAAAAAGATTACCGGATATACAGATTACGCATTTTTATCAGCAGTTTCCAGCACATAATCTAAAAAAAAATTCGGGAAGCTTGCACTCACGCCCAAGACTTGAATGGCGAAGCTGTTGTAGGTGAGCAGTGCCGGACACATACTCAGGTTTTATTATCATTGTTTATTTGCATAATTGCGGTGCTAGCAATTGTTCTATGCATCGAAGAGGACGTCGTCTTCTTCGCAGCGAGTGGTGTATGCAAAGTCATCCCCCCCCACCATTGTAGGCTTCCACCTGCTCAACTGGCGAAGCTTACACTACGTCGAGCAAGGCTTGAACACTAGCGAAGGTGCAGTATTTCTTTCTACGTGAGCACTGAAGGACACATCACCACGCATTTGTACAAGTTTGAAATTGTTTTTTTACATGTGTCGTCGTTGCTTTGCACTGTGCTAGTAGTAGTCATCGCCATGTGCGTCGATATCATCGTGTTCCTAATGCCAAGCATTACATGCGCGGTAGCGCTTGAGGACAGCGCTGGAATTTTTTTTTTTAATAAAGCGCGAGACACATGCACGACTAGAGCATGCGATTGGCATGCGACTTATCGTTATGACTGATCGTTAAGACGGGCTTTGACGTCGTAAGCTCGGAGAAGAGGCTTACGACGTGCGACTGTTGAGCCAGATGCAATCGTACGGTCCTTGCGACCGTCGTGCGGCAGCAGCCCAGCCCGAAGGTGTTGTCATAATGAAGTCACTCTGAAAGTTTCTTTCAAAGTCTCGAGGAAGCGCTAGTGTCAGTTTCGAGTCGATTGGTATGAGGAGCACACAGTAAAACAACAAATGAGGCAGTGCAGGGTGACATAGGGTGGGCCTCCTTCGAAGTGAGAGAAGCACAGAGCATATATATTTTGAAGAATCACTTAGAAATATTGCCACGAAGCCAAAGATGACGCAGTTGTCTTCCAGGAAAACACGTTTATTGGAGCGAACTTGTGCTCCCCTAAAAACTCAAAGATTTCACAGGCGGCGAAGACGTGACCAGGCGAGCATCGGCGAGATGAATGCCGCGGCGTCTGCTCTGCGGTCATTTTTCTCTCGGCGCGAGGGCTTCTCGAACAGTCGAATTGCATCCAGAACACTGTAGATCATAGAATAGCGGTCATTTTTATCTCGGCGCGAGGGCTTCTCGAACAGTCGAATTGCATCCAGAACACTGTAGATCATAGAATATTATTCTAGGCTGGTGACGTTAGTTCGCGCACTCTCTGTAGAAAAGGAGATAACACGTGCGGCATAAATAATAGAGCATGCGCTTCACTTGGCCGACGGATAACACAGATAACATAGCCCGGCGCAGCCGGTCGGTAAAAACAAAGCATTAACAAACAAACCCAAAACATGGTTCGTGGCAATATTGATGACCAGAGATGGGCGGGCAGAGTGTTACGGTATCTTTACGTGGATTGATTGATTGTAGGGTTTTATCGCGCCGACGCAACGTAGGCGATGAGGCGCGCCGTAGTGGAGGGCTCCGGATTAATTTTTACCACCTGGGGATCTTTAACGTGCGCCGAAATCTCGTACACATGGGCGTTTTTGCTTTTCGCCTCCATCAGAAAAGCGGCCGCCGCAGCCGGGAATCGAACCCGCGACCTCGTACTCAGCAGCGCAACGCCTTAGCCGCTGAGCCACCGCGGCGGGTTTTACGTGGAAAGCGTGGACACACAGTGGAGGAAAAGAATCCAGAAGGCTCAGGACATAGTGCATGAAACCCGGAAGCGCAGGCGAAACGATCAAGCCAATAAAAATGAGGTGAAAGAATCAGAAACAAGGTAAAAGAGGATGGATGCAAATAAGTTCTTAGATATCTACAGGATGGGGAAGCGGGAGATCACGAGAGAAACGTTCTTTGATAATACCAACGGCAGTGCACTGCTTCTCGAAGCCCGAGTTGGTTGCTTGCGGACAAAAACGCTTATCTGCGAGCCGTTACGGGAAAAAACTGCGCGCAAATTGCGGCAGGGACCTAGAAACCATGCGACATATTGTAACGGAGAGCAGAGGTATCCGTCCAGCTTTCAATAAGGAAGACATCGAGCTTCCGGAAGCTCTTGGCTTTAAGGTTAGCGGAAAATTGACTTGGACAGCAGTAGAGGTTAGTGAAAGAAGGTTAGAGTGTTGGTGGGAAAAGAGCAGACAAGAATCTGGGAATACATGAGAACGAAGAATTCAGACTAGCAGGAAAATTCAATGAAGGTTTTTTTTCTTTTTCGTTTATGACAAGGTGATTGTGCAGGGTCGTTACGACAAAGGTCGCTCTGCTGCGCTAGCCCGTTACAAAGGGAAGCCGCTAATAATAATAATAATAATAATAATAATACCCCACCCCAACACCAACAGAATCGTCATCATCATCATCCCCGCCACCATAATCGGTATTCTGAAGAGAGCAGCGCGGACTCTCCGCCGACAATACTGACACCAGGGGCCCAATTCTCTAAAGCGAGAGGCCGTCGATCTGAAACGAGGCAGTAGCGCCATTTAAATGCAGGTGTTCTGGGGCTGGGGCGTCGCTTTGAGGTGGTGAAGTAGGGCGAATTGAGCCAAAAAAAGCACTGTGGCAAGGGCGCGCCCTTGCCACAGTGCTTTTTTTTTGGTTGAATGCTTTTCCACTAAAATATAGCGGTATTATTGTACCAGTCATTCACAGTAAGTATTACGCGTTACCGGGAAAAGCTTGGTGGCGCACCAGAGGTTTCAAGGCGGAAAGCGCTATTACTTCTGACAAGTTGCTTGCGTCAGGTACAGCCGATACGGGAGCTGGAATGGCGGCGAAGAGCCTAGGCAGGACCAATTTCTGCATTAAAAAGGGGTTGCCGTTGGAGGACTCCGCTGGGGGCATAACTGCGGATAACTGGGGGTGGTAGCACTCCGGCAAAGTCATGGGGTTAACTGTGAGTTAGGGTAGGGCTTGTGATTGCCGCAACTCTGGAGATGTGAATTCTGAAGTGTATAGTGGAGCTTTTGTTCTGCTTAGCTTGGCTCTGGTCTGTAGCTCGTGGTGAGAAGGGTTGAATGTTTCATAATATGGAGATGGAATCTTAAAACGTGGTCTAGACCCGCGGCCTTACGAAATTTTGAAGCTGCTTTATATTGAGGGCAACCAGAAAACAAAGTAGCATGATCGCCTCCGCAGTCAGCAGAGTAAAGTTGTCGAAGCAGATTACACGGCTTGTGGTCGTGAACTTGAGCAGATCTTCTATCGCCGCGGTTGACGAGAATTTGTGGCCGTATGTCCAAATCACTCGAAATTGTAACAGCGCAGTGCGGACCCAAAGTATTCTTCCACAGTGTGACGGGCAAATCCCTGGAATTCCCTCTCTGGCATAGTTCGGTCAGGCCTGAACTGTAGAATCACTGTTGTCACAGGGTGTGTGCCAACGAAACCATCCTCTTTGCGCGGAACCGAATTTGCTAACGAACAGACAGGACATCGAAGTCTTTCAGGTAGTCAAGGAGCTGATGATCGGTGTATTGAGGTGGCACAAAACCTATTTCCCCAACATTACGGGCATATGACTCTAGAATCAAGGGCTTGATATTTAGGCCTGCTACATAAGTTAACGGCAAGTGTACTGCCCAAGAGTGTGTGCCAAACAGAATAAAATCCCGTTCAAAGCTTTTAAAATCATCATCACGGAGTTGAAAAAGCATCTAGTAGTTTTGAAATAAGGCGTTTTGGATGTCATCTGTTGCATCTGTGATGCAGCCCTTTCCTTGGATTTCTTCTGTCCCATTGCGTTGCGCATATCTTTCCTCCTCGCCAAGCCCCCTATTAGTGGGCGCGGCGGTTCTCCTAGTGTCTGTTACCACAGCGACAGACGCTCGGCCTTAGGCCAGCCTAGTCTTAAAATTTCGAATGTCTTTGGACGCCACATTACGGACCCGCCGTTGGACGGCACTCTAGACTTTGTGTAAATTAGAAAGAACAGTGCTATCATAATTCGAATACTCGTTTTTGCCCCAGTCGCACGAAAAGTTTTCTTCTCACTACATGTTAAGGCTATGTACTAAACAGAGTAGCGGTGCTATTAGTTTAGAGAGTGTGTACTGTATGTATACTCGTGCTTTCTTACGTGAACATTGATGCTTAACGCCCACATTTTAAAGCAAAGCTTTCTACCTCTACCCCCCAAGGGTTCTTTCGCGACCGTTGGTGTCACCAGAAAACTCCAGCGAACAAATAAAAGACTTTACTGGCACCACCGGGAATCGAACCTGGAACTAACAGACTAACAAGGCGAGAGCCCGTTGTCGTACCGATTTAGCTACGAGCCCACGCGAAGACTGGGAAGACAGGTGGTGTACTCACCAAGCACATCTACGGGTTTACCCCCTGCATTCTCGTTGAATGCCACGTGAAAGTGTCACGCGACCACTCACGCCTATCTAGCGGCCCTGTGCGCACCTTTCTCATGTGCTAAGAGTTACAAAAATTAAAGGAAGCTCACACCAATGCATGGCATCTCACTTCTAGTACGCCAATGTGCTAAAGCCTGTGGCCTCCAGTGTTCACGTAAACAATCACAGATCCTTGTCGTCCGCCCTAACGCCAAACCAAGGAATACATTCAAATACTCTCTGATGGCCAGGCCATCACTCCAAGCCCCAGCATCAATATGCTGGGCCTACATCTCAAGGCTAACACCAAGAGGGACGTCTCCCTGTAGCGCCTCAAAAACAGCATTAATCAAATCCTACACATGATCAGGCGAGTTGCCACCAAGAAGCGAGGCCTAAAGGAATCCGGCACCTTTTGATTAATTCAAGCTTTTGTCCACCCGAGAGTTACTTACGTCAACCCCCTGTCTTCTTCTCGACAAGGAAGACATAGAGATGCCTTATATAATGATTAGAAAGGCGGTCGAGCAGACCATTGGTCTTCTCATGAGTGCGTCCACACAGAGGCTGCTTAGCATGGGGCTCCACAACACGGTGGAAGAGCTGATGGAAGGCCATCTTTCTAAGCAGAAGGTCCGACTCAGAACTGCGATGGGTAACCGCATGCTGCACCAGATTGGCTGGGCAGCCCAGAATGTCACTCCGCTTGACGTACTCAAAGACTCTTGGCGACTAAAATTAAAGATGGTCCCTTTGCTTAGAAATATGAACCCGTCACATGACGAGGGTCACCGAAAAGCACGGGCTCAAGCGCTAAGCCCCACCCACGGTGGGGATCATGCAGTTATCTACACAGACGCCTCCAAACATCGAGGGCAGCAATACGCCATCATCGTGGCTACCTCCAGAACCAACCTCCTTGCGTGTACCTCGCTTAGGACCCAAGAAATGACGGTAGCAGAAGAGGCAGCCATCACCTTGGCTCCCGCTCAACCAGGGGTTCGGAGGGTAGTCATCGATTCCCAGCAAGCCTACTGGAATTACCAGTAGGGTTGGGTGTGTTGACCTACACTGCGCGTGCTAAAAAACCACTCCCCGAACGGTTCCATTCAGCTCATCCGGACAACCCCTCACGCTTCAATGGAGGGCAACAAATACGCCCACCCAACAAGCCTGCGCTTTTACCTCCCGAGCTATGGAGCTGCACGAGGACAGTCACCCGCTTGTCACGTTCAGGGAGATAACCCAGCATTATGGCCTTCTGAGACAGACCGTACCTTTGCCTTACCCTGGCCTTTCCAGAGAACAACAAACTACCCTACGGCTCAGACAATCCGGGCTCCTTCCCACAGCCTACGCGTCTTCATTTAATGTATCCGAATCGCTACGACGCTGAATGTAAATTTTGCTCAGAAGAGGAACACTCCGCCCCGTAATCGGGGTGTGCGACTTTAGCCCTGAGCACCCTCCTCTCTTTCCGTCAACTACCCAACAAGAGCAATGGGAGATGCTGCTGTCCAGGCCCTCTCTACCTACCCAGCTTCAGCGGGTGGACAGAAAACAGGCCGCGCGGACTGCATATGGGCCCCACAGAAGAAGGAATCACTCCCCAGGGCTGCACTCTGGGCCGTTCAGAAATCTGAACAGAAGTATTTCTTCCTCCTCCTCCTTCTTTGCCGCGAATCTCGTCGCCTCCGTCCGCGGAGCAGAGACGGAAAAAACAGATCGTCTAACACCGGGTTGGAGCTTACTTTAGTTTTATAAAAAAAGTTTCCACTCTTGTGCTACACCAATATAACTCAACCAAACACCGTTCATGCTTCATGCATTGATTTAACCTTAACAAGAATATCTCTTTGAAGTGATAAATGGTGTGGTTAAGTGCATTTCACTTCTCTCTGGTTTTGCTATTTGTAGAGCGATGTGAGTGAATTTAAGTGTCGTCGCATGGGTAATCGTTATGGGTGCCGCTTACAGCTTTGCTTTCCAACCACATCCACGGGGTGGATTGGCGCGATTTTTTTAAACCCCGAGAGTAAGGCGGTGATGAAGTATATATAGCAGGGGCTCCGCAATCATAGTTGTAATCGCTCCTTAACATGTGCATCCATTTTATTGTTGTAAACGCAGATGAGTGACCGTGGAAGATCCTAGCTCTTCTTGTCGGTCGCTCGCCACTTGGAGGAGGCGCCATGGCTGCTATATCCCTGACACGACGGCAGTGCGGATTTTTCCTCTTGGGAGCCCTGCTCGTCGTTAACGTGTGCGAAGCGGCGCCAGCAGCAGAAGCAGCAGCGGTAAGGCGGTCTCAACAAAGAACCTGTTCTGGAGATGTGCGGCAAATATACTACTTTATTTTAAACAGGATGCTTTGAGCAGGATGACTTACGTTTTAATTAAAAGCTACGATGACAAAAGCCTCGCGTTGTCCGTTTCTCACCCACAATGCACTCGAAGGTGAAATAATGTTCAAGGAATCTTATTCAACGAATTCTTAATAGCTGTAGAAGTGCGCGGTATCTAAACAAACCTAACTGAAGGATGAGGAAGTAATTCTAGGTATAATGTGGACAAAAGTATTACTGGTTTAATTTACCCAAAGATAAAAAAACGATTTTATTTTATAATTAACAATTCCTGTTATCGCTAGGTGTCTCAAACAAAACACAGTAATTGCGAAAGCAAATGCTATAATCTTTAATCCAACACGAGGTTTAACGCGATAGCCTTGCATAGCTCATTTTACGGGAATCCCACGTCGGCGTCGTGGCGTGGCTGTTATAATACCAAAAATCCTACTGACTGCGAACTTGACTATGTGCGTCCCCAACGTCCCCATTGGCTACGCCGCGTGACATGACCGCGAATGCGGATATGCAATGGCCGCGAAGAGTAGTATGCGCCTTTATTACGCCACCGTTGGCTGCGGCACGACTTGAGGTTTCGAACGCAGGCATGCGCATCACTGTCTCCAATATTTGCGGCGCACGGCTTGGTGTTGCGAACACAGGTACGCAACAGCTTGACGTCACCATTCGGTATGCGAAAACTCAACGTTAGGCCTAACTTTACACTCCGAGGTCCGACGTCGCCACCCCTACTCATAGGTCGACGTACAATATTTCGGACGTTCCTTCACACACCGCCAAGCTCAACATTACAGCGGCCATGATCACGAAATAAAACTTTGTATAGTTTAGATGAACTAAGCTTTCGTAACTCACCCCGCTCCATTCCAGCTTCGAAAAGCTTTTTTGAGTAAAAAATCCACGAAATATAAAAAAAACTTTCAAATTTCGCGCTACATTGACGCAATATGGGCCGGCAATAAAAACATAATGATCAGTGTGTCAACTGCACATTAGCATTCAAATGATGCAATCAAACAGAACTAGAGGCCCTATTACAAGCAGCCATGTTTCTCGGCGGTGGCTTAAGTCAGCGGTCGGCTCGCGAAAAGCAGAATCGGTGCAGAGTTGCTGGGGGAGTCGCCATGGCTTGATATCTTTTAAAACGAAAGTGTTTTCTTCCGAGATGAAAGCGGGATTTCACTGACGTCATATCCGTCACGGAAATGACGCCTTGTACAACGAAGCAAGCGGCCTGTAAAGGGTGCACCCCTGCACACAGGGTATTCTTGCGTGGAAGCAACCTTTAATACCGAAGAGTATACGTTATACTTAGGGTTGTTCGTTTTCGGGTTTTATATTTAAACACGACAGAGTTTTATGCCGGGATACACGAAGACTTCACTGACGTCATATCGGTCACGGAAATTACGCCAGTACACCTCTTCCAAAGCAACCCGCCAGCAGGAGGTCGCTCGCCAAGCACACCCACAATACAGCCGCTGACACGCAAATCATGCTCAGCTGCAGATTTCGGTGCATATTTCCCTTTCATGTTTTACCGATTGACAGAGGAATCAACCACAGTTTTTTTTCTAATACCTCGATTAATGCTATGATGTTTGCGATTAAAGTGCTCCCATTGTTCTAGGAGCAACGCAGTCTTCTTAATGAACCAAACTTACATTTCGCCTTCATGGCCTCTTCAAAGTTACCCTAAGGTTGAAGCTCAATATGGTCCTCACAACAAAACAACTTACCCAACCAGGTCGATTGGCTAGCGGCGCTGACAGCTTCCGTCAGAAGCTCAAGTCCGATTCGTCAATTTCTATTGGTCTCAAGCTCAATATACCCAGCCACAGTTCTCACATAATCATGCATGATAGTCTAGTAAACTGAGCAGCAAGGCCTATAGTCTTGAGCCTCGTAAGACTCTCTGATGTTTTTTTGCGATTTTTCGCTTCCGGGATTTTTGGGCGCTTCGTTTAACGTTTGCGTGGCATAATCTTGTACGCGACAAGAAGGATCACTAGCTGAGTTGGGCGCAGTCCAAAGTGTGCACAAAACAAATAAAATACGTTTCATTTTGCAGTTTGCGAGCGTGCATATTCCAAATAATCAGCCCAATGGAACTTCAAGGAGTAAAGGAGAAGAGTTTAGTTCTAGCGTACAAACCGGAGGCTCTTCATTCCCCTCCACTACAAGCACATGTATTGACGGCAGAAGGGAATTCCACAATATTTAACACTTCAACGCGAGCCACCTAATTACGAAATCTAAATAAAACGACGTAATGGTAGTGACGTCCGAGACACCAATTTCATTATGAGGTTTTTTAAGCTGCCTACTTCAGATCGAGGTGAGCATTCGACAGAAAGTTGGTTTTGCCGCAAGATGCAGAATTCATTATCGACGCGGCTTTGTCCGCGGACGCAAAAATTTTCAGGAAATAGTCGTAGATAGCTTCGCTCTAAAAGGACGTAGAAGCCGCACCAGCACAGATCACTAGCCAGATTTCAAAGTACACTGCTGTGCACCTTAATTTTTTTACGGCGGATCAGAAAATATAGTTACCGCTGCGGCTACTGGCATATCGGGAGGGGCCTTTCTACTGGAGGGTACACAAATATATTTATGTTTGATTGATTGATCGATTGCTGATAGATCGATCGACAAATAAAGCCCTAAATACGTTCCTAAATCCCTTCGCGTTCAAGTCGTCCAGATTTCTGCTTTGTTACGAAAACCACCGTGTGTAGTTTCCCACAGCCTATAAAAATTGGCCCCATGGTTCCCGTTATTTCGTCTAAAGGGGCGATTTTGCTTTCCACATAACTGCAGGGCAGTGTGAAGAAGGCGAGCCCCGAAAACACGGCCCTCACCACCATTCCATCAACAGCGAAGCCTGGTGAGCAGCCTACTTCCCATCATGAGAACGCAACAGTAGCCAGCAAGAACGAGACTGTCTCAAATGCCACGGCCACGTCCAACTCCACTCATGTCAACGGGACCCAAGGGGGCGCAAACACCACAGTGCCGAATGCCCAGGCCGAAACCACCACCCAAGGAGGTGTGAAGACAGACGAAGGTAAGCATGAAAGTGAACTAGGCAAACCAAGTTATGACAAATTACTAGACTTGTGTTGTTTACTACAAGCGTACGCATAGTTCATGGCGCTATATGCTCCGCTCTATACTTTTTCACAAAACTCTACCCACTGTCTGTCGCCACAGTTTCTACCAGGTATAATAGAATGGGAAGTGACGATGACGGCGAATTGAACGTCATCATTGGAATGATGGAAAGAGTGTTGGTTTTCGCTTTAAATTGTAAGTGGCTTGACTTGTAAACTTCAACTGAACGTGAAAATACATGAGGTGCAGCCAAATCGACGGCACAAATGTATTGACTTATGCATAGAATATTTACGGAATGGCCGGATCATTAATGCTTCTAAAGAATAACGAAACGATTAAAATGCGTCTTCGTGGGGTAGGCGAACGTAAAAAAGCATTTTGTAATAGCTGGCCTATGCCCCCTATCTTAAACGTTAGACCAGGGGAAACTACTGAGAGTGCAAGCTCAACTTGAGATGTCCTACTAGTAACGAAAGAGGAGGTAGGAAAGGCTTTCACAGGTATGAAAAGAGGAAAAACCGCAGGTGACGACGGCAAAACCGTGGATCCTTTGAAGGAGGGATGAGATATTGTACTGGAAAAGCCTGCTGTACCATTTTCGGATTGCGTACATACTCCAAAGGCGCCCATAGCCTGGAAAAACTCCAGCGTTATTCTGGTTCATAAAAAGGGAGATCCCAAGGACCTCAAGAATTACAGACCCATCAGCGTGCTATCGGTTGTGTACAAGCTTTTTATCACCTATGTGCTTACACTCAATGAAACACCCATAGCGGTAAAAAAGGAGCACAAGTTCCTTAGGGTTGTGCTTGATGACAAACTTTCATTCATTGCACACCTCAAACGCCTTAGAGTTAAATGTTTGGATACAATCAGGATCCTGAAAGTCCTCTCACACCAGTCTTGGGGTACTGACACAAAGTGCCTATTGGCCTTATTCAATAGCCTTGTGAGGTCCCGCATCGACTACGGGTGTCTTGTTTATCAATCCGCCGCGAGAACAGCACTAAAGATGCTAGACCCTGTCTACCATCTTGGCCTTCGTCTGGCTACAGGCGCTTTCCGAACAAGCCCTGTTTTGAGCCTGTATGTAGAAGCCAATCAGTGGTCTCTTGAAACACAGCGGAAGTACACTGGGTTGAATTATGCTCTAAAAGTGACATCTTTGACAGGACGCCCTAACAGCACTCTAGGTAACCAGGCAATCAAGCTTTTTGAAAAGCGACCTGCCATGGCTGAGCCATTTCTTCTGTCGGTGAGGGCACTGGCCAAAGGCCTGGGAATATCCTTCACTGACGCTCAGAAAACCAGCTTTGCTGACCTTGTCCCTCCATGGAATCTGTGCCCTATCTCTTGTGATCTCTCTTTTATGAAGATTGACAAAAGAACCGCTCCAAAGCAAATAATTATGCAGCATTTTTTGCTTTTGCAGAACAAGTACAGAGCATCTGAGTTCTACACAGATGCTTCCAAGTCAGCTGTAGCAGTATCATGTGCTGCACATGGTCCAAACTTTTCCACGTCAAAGACTATGCCTAAAGCCACATCTATATTCACTGCTGAAACACACGGCCTTGTATTGGCTGTAGAATATATTGTTCAGAACAATGTCCAAAAGTCAGTGATATTCACTGATTCTCAAAGTGCTGTGCAGGCTTTAGCGTCAGGAAAGTTACAAAAAAAATCCAGTCTTTAATCAATTGCTAAAACTACTGTGCTCAGCCCACAAACAAAAACTTGAAATCACTGTCTGTTGGGTCCCAGGTCACTGCTGCATAGCCGGAAATGAGCAAGCAGACAGGAATGCTGTAACTGCAGCTCTTCGAAGTGACTCAGATATTCAAAGCGTCCCGTACGAGGATCTTAAAGCGTACGTACGTAAGAGGCTGCGCGACCAATGGCAGGAAGATTGGAATAGGCAAACAGCAAACAAATTGCACATGGTAAACCCCAAGTTAGGTAGATCGATCCCTGAGAAACGGGACAGGATCACAGAGGTTACTCTCTGTAGACTGCGCATAGGCCATACACATGCTACACATGCGTACCTATTGAAAGGAACAGAACAAAGAAAGCTACATTTTCCAGAATTGTACACACGTATGATCCCTCAACACCCATTGCTGTTTTTATCAGACGAGCCATTTTTCTCTGTTAACCGTGTTTTTAAGTACCTCTCAGACATGGATTTTTTAAGGTATGTGTCATATCACCCGTGACCCGAGCCACCATCGCACGCTAGAACCCGGTAGGGCCTCTCACTGCTACCGAAAAGACGGTGGCAAGGGGTGCACGTAAAAAATTCCTGACTTAGTGACAATTGTTTTTACTTGGCCCTCTACACCAATTCTTTTTTAACAGAAATTTGAGATACCTTTTATTATATATTCTGTACTTTATATTCCCACTTGAATAATCCTTCACCATAGTACTGGCGCTCTTTGGCCTTGATGCCCTTGCGCCAAGAAAACCTAACATCATCATCATCACCTATGTGCTAAATCTTTATCACTAGCCGTATAGGTGACAGCCTAGGTTTCCATCAACCTTGAGAGTAGGCTAGGTTTAGAAAAGTGTGCTCAACCATGGATCACATCCATGTTGTCAATCAAGTGATAGAAAAATCCGCAGAATACACTAGACCCCTTTGCATGATATTTACAGATTATGAGAAAGCGTTCGATTCCGTACTCACCGCCGCCGTGCTAGAAGCACTAAAGGACCAGGAAAAGGAGGAGACATACATAGAAGTTCTAGAACACATGTATATGAAATGCACGGGCAGGAGAACCCTACGGAAGCAAAGCGATAAATTCCCGATCCGAAAGGGATCCGATCCGAACTATTTACAGCAAGTCTATAGTGGGTGTTTAAAACGCTTGTTCGAGAAAACACGAGATTGACGATAAACGAGGAATAGTTGAGCCATTTGAGGTTGTGGACGACATAGTATTGCTGAGTGAGACTGCAGAACACCTGCAAAATACGCTTCAGGAACTACAATCAGAAAGCACGGCCGTTGGGCTAAAAATAAATATGAATAAATATTAAGCAATGAGGAATAATCATGCCAAAAAACGTCCTCTTTAGCTTCGGAAAGGAAACGCCAGGAGTAAAAGAATACAACTACCTCGGACAGATGGTTAACGCTTACCCCAACCACGAAAGAGAAATTCGGCGTAGAATAGGTACGAATTAAGGAGCACTCGCAAGCACTCCAAAATAATGAAAAGTAAGCTACCTCTGTCACTCAAAAGAAAAATCTATAACGAGCGCATACTGTTGGTGATGACATACCGAGCTGAAACTTGGGGCCTTACCAAACAACCAGAAAGCAAACTTAGGTCGGCTCCACAGGCCATGGAACGAATAACGTTAGGAATAACACTCAGTGACAAGAAACGAGCTACCTTGCTTAAAGAACAAACTAGAGTTGACGATATAATATTTCAAATAAAGAAAAAGAAATGGATTTCGGCTGGCCATGTAGTGAGAAGAACCGACAAACGGTGGACACTTAGGGCAACAGAGTGATACCAAGAGAGAGGTATAGAAGAAGGGTAAGGCCAACAACACGACGGGGGGACGAAATGAGCAAATTCGGTGCTAAACAAGCACTCGCTTTACGAGGCGCGTGTCATGGGGACCGCATGCTCATGCAGGCATCGGCAGCCTATTGGTAATTCAGCATCAATGGTTTATAGCACTCCATTTTCTAAGCTCCAGCTTCACGAAATGCTTCAATTTGTATGATTTAACGTTGTTTTATGTTAAGCTCAAGAGGGTTAGAGGGGGCATAAATTTCGCTCGGGTGAGCAAAAAAAAAAAACAACAACAAAAAAGCAGTGACAGTGGTATTAAAGTGGGCAGGCGGGCAGTCTACGGCAGGAGCTTTCCAAAGCCCCAGCTATGTGTACCCGACGCCGTCTTGTTCAGTAGAGAGAAGGGTCCTTCTGGCGTCCAATCACAAGTTGTCCGGGCCGTGTATCGGTGAACTATACGGAGCTTGATTCAATTCACCAGCGCGTATAGCGTGGCACAGGCTCTCTTAATTTCACATTGCGACGCCGCCATGTCATAGCTCTGGACGTTTTGAGCTGGTGGTGTCCGTTCGCTACACTATAGTGAATTCACCAAGGGGCATTCCGTGCACAACATTTACACTTTTGAAATACACTGCCGAATAAATACCCAGAGAAGCATAGCCCTAATTTGATGGTTCTCCACAAATTGAAAGAGGGATAGGCAGTTCCTTGACGCTGGCGATGTTTGTCCAGCAGAGAGCTTAACATGGTATATCATATGAAAACGTGGCAAGAAAAAAAGAAGTTAACAACTTTTAACAACGTTTTAGCAGCACGAGACAACAGTGCCCTCGGCGTTAAATAGAGAAAAATAACAAATACGCGTGGCAACATCTTCGCTTTCGGATGGAGCGAAGTCCTGCGTATAGCTGGGTAAAGACACACGGGTATTCATATATAAACGGGGAAAGCTCCCTTTCGAATATGTCACAATTCGAACTTTGAAAGATCAGTAACACTATCCCGTAGCACGTGCGGAGTCAAAGTGCGGGGGACTCTAAAGAATATCGATGAGTCCCGAACGGCGGCAGAATCTTTGGAAAGATTTCGATGCACTTTAAGTCCTGCTTGAGCGTGACACCAGATCATTGTGCATAGTAAGACTTCAGGTGTGTAGCCTGGCCAAAGATGCTGTCGAAGGTGCAGTTGTAGTGCTAGAAGAGGAAAGGGGTGCCGCTTGAGTATTTTCTTGTGATATTGTCGTCCTCTGTGTTCCAGCTGCTGCGCCTAGCACGCCCCAATTCTCTGAGCTCCGCCTAGCAACAGTCTTCAACTCGCGCGGTATTCTTTTGCTCTGTGACATTGATTGACAGGCTTCACACTGCGACAGAACGGCCAACGAATCCCAACAAATAGGTTGCGCAACATACTTTCGGCTTTATCAATGCACAAGTCGTATAGTTGCTCTGTTAAGTTATTCCTGTATGTTGTTGGGGTTGTAATCACAATATAAAGACACCATTTTTTTTAATTTCCGTGTATTTTGTGCACGCGCGTTTGTTGTTTTTATTTGCAAAGCTTTTTTAAAGTGAAACTTTTTACATCTACCCCATAAGGGTTCTGTCGCGATAGTTGGTGTCAATAGAAAACTCTCGCGAACAACAAAAAAAAAAAGTACTGGCATCGCCAGGAATAGAACCTGGAACGAATAGAGAAACGAAGTGATAGTCCGTTGTCTTGCCGATTGAGCTACGAGCCCATGCGGAGGCGTGGGAGACTCACTCACCCAGCACATCTGCGGCTTCACCCCTTGCGTTTTCGCGGAATGCCGCGTGATAGCGTCACGCGACCTCTCGCGCCGCTGTGCGTCCCGCCTATGGCACGCGTAGCGGCTGTGTGCGCGCCTTCCGCATGCGCTAGGAGTTGCAAAGATTGAAGGAAGCCCACATCAACGCATGACATTTCACTTCTTAATCTTGCCGCCGACCTCTTCGCCTCCGTCGGCGGCGGCAGTGGCGGAGGAGGAGTGAGAGCCTCCAACATGGGGTTTGAGATTCTTCTAATTTTTTATATAAAAAAAACAGCTTCCACTTGTGTGCTTTACCAATGCCACTCAACCAACCACCGTTCATGAATCATGCATCGATTTAATCTGAGCAAAACCTATATCTTTGAAGTAATAAATGATGGGGTTAAGTGCATTTCACGTGTCTCTGCTTTCACTCTTTGTAGAGCCACGTGTGTGAATTCAAGTGAAGTCGCATGGATAATAGTTGTGGGGGTCGCTTACAGCTTCGCTTTCCAACCACGTTCACAGGGTGGATTGGCGCATATTTTTTCTGAAGTCCTAACATCAACGTATGTGTTTTTCCTTTTGCAGTTCCTACCTACTTCTTCTCGAACTGGGTAACGTGGAAGGTAAGTTTTACCTCACCATAAAATATCGATAGATGTCATAAACCACTCAGGCAGAAAGCCGGTTGCTGCACATCTTCAGCTGCAGCAACTTCTTACTGTTGGCCTGCACCAATGCAATTTATGCTAGGGGAAGTTCTAGCTTCAAACTCATTGTTAGTTCAATGCTAATATCTCCCTTAAGCAGGGCGGAGAATAGTAAGTGATCAAACAGGTTTTTATTTCTGCCTTCAGGATCACGCTTGTCTTAATTACAAAAATATTATCAAAGGATAAAACCCAATTCACAAGGTGAAACCTGCTGCCACCCGACACTGAGGCTAGAGGTGTTCAGGATTTCAAAAACGTATAACGTATTCATAACCATGGCCGTTCGTTCGCAGGGCGCGTCCATTATCGAATGGTCACGAGTACACGAGTAAAATGTGCAGACGAAAATGAATTTTCACTAAATTTTTTCACGAAAAATAAAAAGCCCCTGTCATAAAAGATCATGTCTCAACCCCAACCGGCTTTATAGATGGTAACCTGCCCATCGCACCCGCCTACAATGGGAGCCAGCGTGCCCGAAAATTTGTAATCTTCAAACTCGCCAGCTTCGCTTCGCTTGCAGTGGAGCCTGTGACTGGTCGCAGAAAAAGTAGCGGTCGTACCAATTAATGCCGATTGTACCGATCACTACCTGCAATACCGCCAAGCAACGATAATACACGGTGAAGTCTAGACCCGTTTTTTAACTAAGAAAACGCCAACTTGCACGAGTAAATTACACTGCTACCATAACCACAGGCTCTACTACCATTCTTTGTTTTCAGGCGTTTTTGTTCATTTAAACATGCGGAAACTATGTCCACTTTCGTATTATGTCAAGGCGCTTTCTTTCGATGTGAAGCTCGGCTATAAACGTGCAAAAAGCAAAAAAGTCAGGAAAAAGGCTTGAATTTGCATAAATACCACAACAGGGCCATTCTGCGCGTGGAAGCGCCGTCCTCCTCGCGGGAAGAAATATTTTTCAACCAAAGGAAGCAGTGATCGACGGAAACCTTTTCAGTGACTGCGGCGTTTTCACCATAACTGCAGCGCTACGCTTGTAGGAGCTCCCTCGAAGTGGCTTACGAGCCCAACAAATGGCAACGTTGGGTACAGCAGCCGCCCCAGGTCAATGCTTCCCGTGTAACCACAGTTGTCTTCGGGAAATCGTTTTGAGCCACTGCCCCCCATGGCCGTCGGCAGGATTTTGTCTTTGAGGGGGGCCAACCCTTTGTACCACCATAGGGGGAGAGGGGTGTGTAAAAATATTAGCGAAATTCCACAGCATCCAAGGGATACGACGAAGGAAGCTCGCTTCTGTTCTTAAGGGTCACAGTGTTTATTAACGCTCATACATTACAGAAAGTGCAACTGCGTTACAGAACGGCACCATTTTATTAAACAGAACAATTGAGGGCACAGCTTTTTGAAATAATTGTCTGGCACAGATTAGTAATGTAAGATTAAGGGATGTCTTGAGGCAAAATTGCGAAAAATTGGTACTTCCTTTGTGCAAACCTGTTATTATAGCACCATAATAATTCTTATGACTCATCCATAAATATAGCACCATGTGGTTACAGGCGCGCGCATCGCCAAATGATTATATCTCTGTGAACACAATTTTTGAATCGCTTTTCCAACATTTTTACGATGAAGCTGACGCACGGTGATTGATGAGTCCAGACAGACGATTGTCGGAAACCGTCGAATAAACCCACGTTTTCACAAGCCGAATCACACTCGATCGGAACAAGATGTCGTTGCGGCCAATATAGTCTGAACGCGATTGCTATTAGGATGTATCCTTCAACAAATGTGAGAAACTTCTCCGGGTATTTATTCAAGTCCTTGTTCTTTCACGATCGACGCCAAATGTTCAGCTTCGGCGTCGAAGTTGTCGAAATGACACTGCTATTTCTTGACTGGCTCGCAAAGCTTTCTTTTGGAATCTTGATCCCTCCCTCCACAGCTCTAAGTGATGAAACAAAAAATTTGGCTGACGATTACGGTACTCCCTAATATGAAATTTGTTCGCAGGGGCAACTGCAGTCTTCTGGGTGACGGTGCATACCTGCTGCAACTCACAAAGTGATCGCTGCAACAGCGAACGCACGAAGACGCGTGATATACACTGGCAGTAGAGAGTTTTAGCATAGCGGCTAGCGTACGCTAACGCTACGGCGGCGGTTGCCGGGACCCGAATGGGCAGGTGCGCATTGGTTCCGCGGGGACGTCGTCCATGCCTCGCCGAGCCCGCGCAACCCTTCCGGTGAAGCGGGGTTAACACGACAAAGAAATCCCGTCTTTCTGGACCGCGGAGCCCCCTCACGTGACCAGTTTTAGGTTCCGCCCCTCGGCTGGGAACACCCACGGACGCTCCGGGAAAGAAAATGTCCCGCATGTTTCTCTCGATGACGGGAGACCTCCGCGGTAAAGTTCTTGCATACAGCTATATAAAGGAACTATACTACGTGGGGAATGGCATATGGGGGCGATGTGGGCAATGTGGGAGATTGAGAATTATGATGTCTGGATGCATGGTGATGATGTTGAGGTTAGGGAGAACTCATGACGCGGTAGTTATAGCCAGGAGCAAGGGATTGCGACGCGGGTTTGACGGAGAAGGATAACCAACATTTATGCAGAACGGGACATAAGGGCAATGTGGTACGCTAACCAGGAAAGGTACACTTAAAAGGTACAAGCGAGAGTACCACGGAACCAAACTAGCGTGAAAAGTCCACCACACAAAAATGATTTAAGGTTCTCGCGACATAAAAGAGTCTCACGTGGTCGATGCACGGGGATGTCGTTGAGGAGCTTGACGGCGAGAGTGACGAAGAAGTCTTCTGAAGTAACAGCCCGGATCAAGGCGCAGCTGCTGAAGAAGCGAGAGGCCCAGGAAGAGAAGATGCTGTGGTACCGTCGTTAGAAGAGCAGACGCACTGGAGACAGGGCCACGACACGGCGTTGCCAGGGGCGACGGCGTGTCTTGACCTTCTATATCAACTGTCGCAGAATACCTGGGTCCTCGCCGTCCTGAAGACAGGCTTACGGAACCCTCGTACTCGCCTCGAACATCGAGCCCGCCAAACAATCCATATTCTGAGCCCACTTCTTTCTCCTCGTGTTCTTGCGTTGCCCCTGTCACTGCATCGCTATCCACGATGATGATGATTCATGGTGACGCCTTGCGTTGAGTCTTTTCTTTGTTGGGCATCAAAAAATATTTAAAATCCTCGAAAGCTGTTTTAGTGTTTTCATCCTCACGTTGACCTCTAGCTTAATGCCAAATATCACTTTCCTTATGGGGTTTTGTTATGTTCCTGGGAGGTTGGTATTTTGAGCGAGAAATCTGGGTATGGTGGTCACGATTACATTATAGGTGGACAAGAAGTGAGGTTTCGAAGCCAGGCCAGCTGAACGGGTGAACGCTGGTGCTGCCGATTTCACCGGTACGTGCCAACTAGCAGCCGAGCAAAAAAAGGGAGCGTAAATTCTTCGCCTTTCGAACGGGGGCCGCAAGTGCGCCTTCCGGGGACGCAGGTGGGCAGTGGGTTCGATAGATTTAATCCCCATGGCAATCAGCAAACGCTTCCACGTACACACCCGGAGGCTCTTGCCGTAGTTGCAAAATGAAAGCGTGCGTCTGAGCACTATAGAATTGACGAATGCTTTTACATTGGAACCCGATTATAGCGAACTGTGATATGCACCGCGATTAGTTCGCTATATCCAATAGTTCGATATAGCCGAAACCGTCTATAACGAATATTTTTGTTACGAGTTCGCAATACGCGGGACCACCCCTGCCATGGCGACATAGAAAAACTAACACGTAAAGTATCCTTACACAAAACGATCCATTTATTGCATGCAATAAAGCTACTTTCCGCCTTAACTGCCCACTTCGCAAAAAAAAAAACGGTGATTTTTGTTTTCGCTTTCATTGTGGCGGCACCAAGTAGCACTTCATTCTCTGCACGCGACATCGTTTTCACCAGTTCAAGTCGGTGCCTTTCAACATCGAAGCGATACTGGAGGAGCACATCGACTGGCAAGAGCTCTTCATAAAGCATCGGACGACTCATCGTTTCCTCAGTCTCTTCGGTGCTTTCAGCAGCACCAGCTCCCATGACATCAGCGACGCTGTCTGTGCCTGGGGGGCTCACAGTGACGGCAAAGTCGTCGTTGAAACCCAGGAAATCTCCAAAGGACACTTCTTTCGGTACAGCATCTGGAACGTTGACGAGCGCTTCGCGCAGTTAGACGATGCTGCCGTCTTGGTCCAGACTCGCTGACTGAATGGGCTCCGTTGTGAATCCCGTGAGTCGGAAACAGTTACGGAAGGTGTGGGGCGTCACGTCGCTCCAAGCGAGGCTCCACATCTCAATCATGGCCAATCAGCATCTCAATCGCCGTTCCGAGACAACGCATTTCGGTGGCAATGGTAGGCGCGTCGAGTTTGATATATCCGATGTGAACTTCGTTGTAAGGAATATGCTTTACATGCATTTTTGTAACGGATTTTATTTTGTTCGATATATAGCATAATGCGCTCTATCCAGGTTCGTTATAATCGGGGTTGACTGTATTTTGGTGACGCTGGGGGGTCCCTCCTGGTCTTTGCGTTAAACAAGGAGGGTGTACGTGGGGACGGAATGGATTATCATGTTCACCGGAACCTCGTTCCTTGCACTGATGCTTTCGCTGCTTCAGCAAAGCTGTGCGGGAAAAAAAGTAAATTTATGTACGTTCCGACTCCACTCGGCAGCTTTCGACAGGAATTTTGTGCAGGGTACAGGAGAACACGCTTGACAATGTCCTTGAATGGCTCAGCACCTGCCTTAAGCGGAAGGGGTTGTAAACAAAGAACACAGATATAACTAATCCGCGGATGGGCAATCTAGGTCTCGAATGCGTCCGAAGTGCAAAATTCAATTTTTCAGAAATAAAAATGCCAGGGATAGCATTTGCACGATAAAGTCGTCCAAGGGTGGCTGGACCAGATGTCTTTTTGTAGTGTCTACTTGAGTTCCCTCCAAAGAAACCTCAACAGAAGTGTCCCCTCTCCGCTCTTTTTTGAGGGTAAGGTGGCAATGAGAATTCTGGGAAGAGTTCTGATCATGATTTTCAGCGAAAAAATAAGCAAGCACAAATGGAGCTGCGAGGAGGAGGTAGAGTGAGCGGTGTGGGGGTTGGGCAGGAACTGGAGTGGCATGGTGGGGGGCAGGTGCACCTTTTGCACCCCCCACCACCCCTGCCGATTGCCATGCTGCCCCTGTACCCAAACTATCTGAGTCTGGTGATACCAAATTAGTTTTAACGTGCGCCTGCCGGGCTTTTTGAGCTATACGCCACAAATACCATCGCTTACGATATATTCACTGAAAGTACGAAGAAAGAATGCAGCACGATCTTTGTTTGTTTGTTTGTCTTTAGTTCCATCTTGCACAGAGTACATGGCGCGGGGGGTGAGCCGTAAACGCTCTCAGAAATCGGCAGCGTGACAGATCTGCAAGCCCCCCAGCATTACAGCAACATCAAGTACAACTTGTATCCTTAAAAAGAAGGAGAACAAAAGAAAATGAGCGAAATTAACCCCCTACACCGTAGATACACAGAAACCGTAATGGGTACTACACGTACTTCGGCATTATACAAACTGTACACGCTATCATGTATTATACAAAGTAAAGCACAGTCAAGTACAGGGCTATTCACTGGAGAAAGCAAGGGGGAATAGAATAGAAAGTACTGTTTTTTAGGGGAATCAATACAAAGTAATCCACTAGGGAAAATGCTAGTAAAAAAGGGGAAGTGGTTAAACGTATACATAGCCTGCTTTACTGCTTTACACAGTAGGTAATCGAACATTTTCTCAATGGGCATTATATTATGTGTTCTGTCAGCGTATTCTTTCGCGAGAATGTTTCTTGTCACTAGGTTTGTCGCCGAACATCCAGCCTAAGTCGACAATAACCTACAACATCGGCATCAGACTCACTGAAGCTACTTTTTCAAGAATAGCTTTACATGCTGTTGCTACATTGTCTCCACAGAAGCTTAAGGCCAACCCAGACTGCGGTCGAAATTTCTGACGCACTCTTGGTTTTTTTGTCATACTCGAGCTATGCGTCGTAAGTCCAGGGTAATTGACCGTGCCCCGAGTGTTTCTTTTTTTTTTTTGATGTGCTATATGAAACAGTGTACGCAAAGTGCTTCTTGCTCTTCCTACTGTGTGATTTATGCTATAGAGCAAAACAGGCTGCATATTTCGGGGCTTTTATTCTCTCGGATGTACGCGCGCTAACAAACGCGTGGAACGTCATGTAATGCGTTAGCAAGAGTTCAGCAGCTGTTGCCACTTTTTTGCGGACGATATTCGGGTGGGCGTGCTTTCACCAGCGTAGAAAAGTAACAATTTCGCTAAAAAACAATAATGTTTGCGTACACCGTCAAGTCCGCAGAATGTGTGCACTTCCCCCACAGGGAATCGGCAAAGACTGAGCACAATCGACCAAAAAACAAATGCATCCCTCTGTCAAACGACGACGATTGTGAAACGCGAAGCTTTGTCGCGACGAATTATTTGGTTGTCGCCCAAGTTTTCCCTCGACCATGTGGAAATGGAGCAATCGGATAGACCTCCCGGGAGAGAGAGAGGAATTTTATTGAAATGAAAAAACACAGAGAGGTCGGCCTGATTGTAGTATATCTGGCCAGCTATCCTGTGTGCGGGAAGGGAAAGGGGAGGAAAGAGTGTGGATAGAGGACGAGAGAGATGAAGATGGCGGAGAAATAAAAAAATGGCTATGTATAGAAGATGCCTATACCGATACTGCCTCAACTACAATATCTCTGAGAGGCCGCTGCTGCGCAGAAATGTCAGCACAGCTTTAAATGCCTTGTGGGAACGCTTCGCGTCTGGCCAAGGTCCCAGAAGCACTTCCTCCGACACCACACGACAGTCCAAACGGGCCAATGTACTCGGTAATTGTTCTCGAGGATGCGCATAGCGTGGAAAGTGGCAGAGAACATGCGAAATAGTCTCTGGTACATGGCATGTCTCACAGTCGGGGTCACTCGTAAGGCCAATGAGGTGCTTGTAGCGACGGATTCATATCGTGAGGGACAGAGGTTCGATTCCGGCCCCCGCGGTAACCGTTGCTTTCTTTCACTTCGGCGGTTTCGCGTTACAGACGCCAGCAGCGAGAACACTGAAGCTTCGCTTTAAAGAGACGAAATTTTAACGATGGCAGGTCCAGAAAGCGCGTATACAGCTGAGAAATGGGGATGAAATCCAGCGCCAGTTGGTTCAGTGGCTTACAAAGAATTAAAAAAGCCAAACAAGCAATAAAATATTCGGGACGAGCAATCGCCGAGCATGGGCACGTCGCTTGATAGTACCAACACGCCCTTTTTCCCACGTTAAACCTGAGTCGAAGCTGAAATCCAAACTGCTTCGTTAGCGTTTTCGTAACTCGCATGTAGACCCGACCAATGTCCCTTAGCAACAAGTACCGTTTATTCACTAACACGTCTTACCTTCCGCATTAAAAACTTTAGTTCCCGAAACCAACTGCACTCATCATAACATGACATCGATGAACGGGCCTATCCATGTCCCTTAGCGCATGCCCACGGCTCCAACTGTTGGCGCAATTTTCTTTTGCCAGTAGCCATGAACGACACAGGGAGGAACAATCCTTGCTGGTATATAGACGTATGTATGAGTTATACTCCCGTCATGCAACAAATCTAATATCATTCAAACCGAATGACATTAGCTGTATTCGGTTTGTCCGTGCTGGTCTACACGGCGAAGTAAACACCATTCAATAATGATGGCAGGGACAATTGGGAAACTCGCGGATATGTAAAATAATAAGAGAAAATGCATCCATAATGTTCTTAAATCTTCTGCTTTAAAAAAATGAAGTTTCATTCGAAAGGGAAAAAAAGTGCAGCTCGGTTTTCGGTGACATTCACTTCACAAGCGGAGAAAAGTAACGATTTCATATCTGGGTTGCAGCAAACAAGGCTGAGCTCCGTAAAGGTGTCGCTTTCTCGTTTTTTTTTCTATAAAAACATCCGCAGAAAGTTATTGATTTACGGGTAGGTTTTAAAGACATTGTGTGTCTGCAATTTTTAAATAAACTTCCTCGTTAATGATGGTACACTTTTGTCGAGGCTATTCATTCGGTTCGAAAGCTAATGCGGATGTGTTCCCCGAACTCATTCACTCACCGAATGCCATTTGCACCAGATTTCATTTGGTATTATCCTGTAGCACCAAACTAATGGCCATCGCTAATGTCATGCGCTCTAACTTTTATTTCGCCCGTTCAGCGATCTAGGCGATTTATGGTCATCCTATCTTCGTAAGGTTACGCAGTGGAACTTATGGGCTCGTACATTGAACAGCATCTATAGTGTTTTTTTCTCTGCTTTTGCTGCCCTTGCGTCAGGAGGACAACTACCTGATGAGCATCATGATTCCGGTCGCCTGTGGAGTGGGCGCTGCCGTGCTCATTCTCTGCTCACTCGCCTGCATCGGGTGCTGCCGCCGGAGGTGCCGATCCCGAAGGGGACGCCGCAACCTGCCGAAGAAGATCGACCCCGTGAGTAGTACCACCTGCATACTCCATGCCTGAACACCTGATTTTAGGGGGTGAACTCAGTAGTGTAAACATTAACAATGTGCCATGTAGCTTCCATTTTTGGCTGCATTTCAATGTCTTCACCTCTTCACCGTTCTGCTTGCGCTCAGAACCTTCCCTGTTCCTCTACAGCCTGTCTTTACTACCCCTGAATCATTCGTACCTCTCTCGCCCTTATAACTTCCTTTTTTCCCGTACTTCCCCTCCTAGTCTGCCCATCGCCTCTCCCATCCTCTTACAATACCATTCCCCCTACCGCTCCGCTCATACCCTTCTCCATATCCTCGTTTACTGCTCTTCTCTGGCCCTATTGTCTTCTTCCACCGCCGCTCACTCCTAGCGTTCTCCTCGCCCAATGAACCACCTCTCACACCTTCTAAAGTCTCTACTTTCCTTCCAACCATATCTTTCCCTTGTTCCTTCCTTCCCTTTGGGGTCCACGTCCATTCGTTTCTTCCTTTTATTCCGCTCACCCGTTTCCATTCTCATTCCTCATTTCCCTACCCTTTCCCGCCCCAATTCCTCCTCCTATTACCCGCACCTATCTCTCTTACACTTGCATCCTTCTAAAATTCCTTCCACTGCCGCAACATCCTCACCTTGCTAGACTCCCCCTCTACCTCTTATTTTCCGTTGACTCACTTCCCCTCATCCACGCCCACCTCACCATTCCCCTCGCCGATCCACCCACTACTTGCACTACACTATACTTAACTTTGTTTTCTGTCATCGCTTCCTTATCTCTCGCGCTTCTCTCCCCCGCCCTTCCGCTACACCTCTGCTCGCCTCTTTTTCACTCTCTTTCCGCATCCGCATCTCCAATTGTTTCCGTTCATCCTTATCGTCCACCCCCGAATCTCAAATTCCCCTTCACATCACCACTACATTACGACTCCCCTGTCTCCTGCCTCCTCTCCCCTTTACGCTCTTTTACCATCCAGTTACCTCTCTCACTCCTGTATTCTTCTCACTCTCTATATCCCATTTTCATTCCTACCCTTACCCTCTACACTATTCTCTCTCTTACTAGTCGCTAATATCCAATTACCATCGGGTCAGCAACCCGCCATAAGCAGATTCTCCAGTAACATTTATGGCTTAGTTGCGTAACATACACACTCAAATTTTCGCGTTAGGTAGCTTTAGAAAGGCGGTCTTCCGTACCGCTTGGGTGTTCCTATGCGCCCAGGATGAACGTTCCTCTAAAAAAAGGAAAAAACTGGATTATGCGCCACTTATCTTAATTACAAGAGGACCATGTTCCCCCTCCTGCACCGCTGCTCAAACTGTCAGCCAGGGGCCATGGGCCAGGAGCTACTAGACGCATATGTGGGACCCAAGAGGATGGTTCGACCCTATCCGGTGCCTGCGTGCACTAGTCAATACCTTTATTAGGCTCAATAAAAGTTGACTCCCTCGTTCTCTTTCAAGCTGGTGGGGTGGCGGAAGGGACGGGGACTTTGTGTGTGAACTGGAAGACTTAGCGGCTTTGGTGAGCGAGTGTCAAATATTCGTTTGTGTCGCCTCAGCTGTCCATTGACCTCGCGGGGCGAGCCAGGCGAGCAGAAGCCGTGATAAGAGCCGTGTCGTCTATGACCGACGAGTTGCCGCCCGGGATCTTCTAGTGAGTGCAGGAGTACCACGGAATGTGCAATTACCAGGATCGAGGAGGAAGGGCTTGCTGAGCCGAAGAGTTACAGTAAACGTTGTTACCGTGAAGCGGAAAGTGAGCGGGTAAGGGACGCGCAGAAAGGGGGGGGGGGCAGTCACACAACAGGTGCATATGGGGTAATAGAACGGCAGGTGTGGAGCTGTAAAGTGCCACCATTGTGTGTCGGAAGGTGTATGCGCGATTTCTGGAGAATTGCGGTAGTCAGTAGAGCTCTAGGCCGGACTTGGTGGAGTATGGGCGTGTTGTTTGCCCATAAAGCCGTTAAGGAGCCTGAAAGAATGGAATGAGAACAAGAATAGTTCATTTGTGTGAATAACAGCGATTACACGAACCTAAATGTAAAGATTGTAGGTACCTATTCGTTATCCAATGAAAATAAGAGGGACCTGTTTAGAAAATTATGCACAGCACCATCAGCATCTCTGTGGCTAGCCAGCGTTACTACCGATCCAGAAGTCGGAGGGATTTGCCGAGCACGCCGAAACTATGTGTTTAGATGATGTTAAGTGTTCCCGAATTGATGAGCGTTGCGAATAAGACCTTGCTATGAACTTCAGGGGGAATGGAGGAACCAGAGCCGTGGCTTGCGCAGAGAGAACTTCATCGTGCGAAATTACGTGATCGCTTTCGTTACCGAGTATTTTGTAGTGTACATAGCTGATATGAAGATGTGTGCCCGCAAAGAGCTCTACTAAACTTTGCAAACTAACACTGACGCTGGAAAAGGATGTTGAAGAGCACGCAGGGGTTTTTGGCGGTACATGTATTCCACTACGTTGCAAGATTCCCCAAACTTCCATGTTTTGCACACGACAGGTAGGAAGAAGTGTTAATTCGGAGCTAGAGAAAAAGAGGCATGGGAGTTTGGCAGCGGGCCGTCGGCATCACTCCGTCGTGTGCAGGACGCTATTGTAGGTGTACCGCCGACGACAGCCGCCGCAGCGTAAAGTATAGGCTTGGATGAGGACCGAAGGGGGAGGGATTTTTCGCCATTTTAAGGAAGAAGACTGAATAGACGAAAGTGGCAAAAAAGGCACTATGAGGCCTCTAGAATTACATTACGTGTAGGGGGGCTGGGGTCGCAGCCAAGCTTGCGTAGTGTGAAATGTGCCCCAGGGTATTTGTTTAGCTAGCCAATGCGGGAAATCCATACATCAATGCTGTTGGTCGGACTGCAGCTGGCGGGGGTTTATATTTTTGTGTACCGAGTAAGGATGGGACCGATTGAATAACACAGGATTTACCCGTTTCAGGTGGAGCTGGGTAGGAGTGATAGGGAATGTGGTCGCATTACATTCATCTGTAAAATACAAAGGTTCCGCAAAATATATAGAGGTCTTGTTTGTGTTGTTCGCGCGAATGTGGGCAGCGCAGGGAAAAAATAGCTCAGCCCTTTCAGCGTGTGGGTGGTACGACGAATGAGGTGTCAACCAGGCTCCCTTCAGCGGAGTAAAATAAAAGTACTGGAGTCTTCGGACTGAGTATTAGTGAACGAGAGCTCAATGAACTGCTCCTTTGGATCCTGGACAGATGAGGGCAGGCGTTGTAAGGAGGGAAAAAGTTTGTGTGGGTGAGAACGGTTGTCCTGCAATATATTCAGTCACCTCGAACAGCACAAAGTTGCTGCTAGTAGCGCTAGGTTGCATTCGCATGATAATATGGTAGGGGAAGTGTGCACAACCGCTATAAAGCACCTTATTAAATGTAGATGGCTGACGAGGGAAGATAATTTCTCTTAACCAGTTAAGTGTGCTTGCGTACTCGGAAGGCTTGAAATATGGCTTTCGAACGAAATGGTGCCGAGAGGAGAAATCGGGAACTAAAACTGAAAACGGGTGTAGGAACCTTGGTACTAAATTGAAAACTGCGTGGCGTACTCGTGGCTTCATAGCGCGCTAGGGAAGGCCAGAAGTCTACCCGGTAGTCGCCGGAGTCAGAGAGAGTTGCGCCGGCGTGTCTCGGTATAGAAGGTGCTCCGACATCGGGTGTGCAGGCTAAGCGCAATCGACCACGCAAGCATGCCAACGATGCCAAAGTGCAGTAAGCGTAAAATGCCAGCAGAACAAATAACGTTTGAGAATTCACGCCATGCGAGCACACCTCAGTGTCCACGGAATTTTTCAGGCGAACGGAACTACACAGAAAGGCAAATGATTCCTTTAATTGGTTATCCATTCGGTATTTTTGTGCTCATATATCATGGTGCAAACAGACGTAAACAAATTATTACTCGGAATTTTACTTCAGTACAGGCTGATTCCTGTTATGTCTGCATTTTTGATTTTTATTTATTTGCAGAAAACATTCCGGAAAATGAAAGCAGCGGACCGGATCAAGCTCCTGGCAGCAAGTTCAGACGAAGAGTTTTGAGGCCGGACCACCTCTCTTTAGCCATGCCAAATTTGTATTACTCAGAAATTAGCTTTTTTGGCGTTGGAGTCGTAAAAATTGGTCCCCTGGTTTTGAACCAAAGCGTTCTTGACGATGTCAGCGTCTTAAACTGATACTGTTGTAACAGGCTTCTGACGTTTTCTACCAGCGCAATGCTCGAAAAGCAGAACTCTTATTGAACCACGGTGGGCCGTCTGTATAATTGTGTAAATAAGTCATGTTCTCTTTTTAATACGCCCCTAATATGTCTCGTCGCAGTGGGCTTGTGACACTACTGGTGACCCCTATTTCAGAATAGTTTATTTTGGATCAGTGAGTATCTTGGGAGTTCATGAGGATGATACACATATTTCAGGGGAAAAAAGGACGGTCTACTTTCCTAATCAGGTGCGCCAATTCCCGACGCCGGAATACGGATGGGCAATGATTGCACTGATCCTCCAGCCAGAATTCTTGCATGGAAATTTGCTTAAACTTTTCTCGTCTGCAGCTCTTGATATTGCATTTACACTGTGGCATGTTTCAGCTAACGTTTTGGTAACAGACTTTTGCTCCGGAGAAGCAATTCTTGATTATCGCGTGTAGCTATTCCTGGCGGATAAGTACACGTACGGACCATTCGTACATTGCACAACAGCTTTTCGCCTCCGATATTGCAATTCCCTATCTAGTGCCTTAATACCTTGTGTGCCGTTTGGCAGTAATTGTACGGCTGCTTCAAACTCTATGGCATATTCTAGAAAAAAACAGCTGATGTCAGCATTAGAGTTATGGTGCTAGCACAGCGCAATTTCTACATGTAAACACATAGCTTGTGTAAAACGCACTTAGTTGTATCCGTTAGGCTGACAGGACGTTTATGTGCAAGGAAATTCTTTATCAATAAAAAGAAGCCCAAATTCCAAAATCTGAGAAAGCAGGCACAAGGTAGTATCATTTTCAACAATGTGAGAAAAAAATACATTTAACGCGACCGTTACGGTGCAAAACAGAGTTCGACAGCTTCCGTTATAAACACTTCGTACCCTCCACCAATTCGCTTCTGAATACCTGCGGAATGCCGGTGACATAGACATGGATTCTGAGTGAAACCGAGCAGATTGGGCAGAACGTAAAGAGTTATTTCTGTGTGGAACCCTTCGTTTGTTCGGCTTCACTAAATTCTTTCCAAAGGTGGCTTTTTCTGTATCGCAAAACGAACGTCGGGTAAGAAATATTACTTATCAGATTGTAGTTCACACCGTTCAAAATTTCACTCGCCATTTTCTTGTAGTTTTACGTGTTTTCGGTGGACAAAACAATAAAGTATAGTCTGGAAAACAACCAAGCTTACCTGCCATAACAAAATCACAGCATTTAGGGTAGAGTATGAAATCAATTATAACAGCGGACCTTTTTTAGAGTTTTATAAGTGTCATGTTCACTTAATCACCTTTAGTGTTTGATGCAAAAGGTAGACTGCATTAAACGGGACCTATGTACACTGTACTCGAACTTTCCTCTTTCGATGCTGTGTGCGCGTTTTTTGTGAGTGAGCGTCTTTTTCTTCTTTTTTTCAATCAAAGTGCTTGCTACTTCTGTGTAATGTGTTTCGAAATTGGCGCTAACCAGCCCGGATCTTGTTCCTTGGCTGGCGCACATGGATGAGAATTTCTAGTCAGATGTTTCCGGATATTTTTCGCACTTCACGCCCTCATTTCTTCAGCAAACGATTTCGTCATTCCACATAACATCTGCCTTTGCTTTCTCCAAAGCGCACAGTTTTTTCTGCGTCCGCCTGCATGCGTGCTGATGTAAATAATTTGCTTCTCAGTTCTTGTTTGTTCCAAATGGAGGGTGATGTACAAGATTGTGTGAATTCAAAGTTTTCAGTAAAAATAAAATCTCGAAAGAAGAAAATTGTGGTTTTGTTTCGATAACGTGACTTAAAGTACAGCCGTGATGGTAATCGGCTCGTCAGAGCTGGGAGAACTAGAAGCGTGTCTTAACTCCCAAGCATCACATAAAATAGTGCCAAGGATACGCAAAGTAGAATTTGAAGAAAGTTATAATATCTGAAAAGAAGTTCGCCATCTATCATTACGCCCAAGTTCCGCGGTATGGCAACCCGTTTCACCACCTTTGAAGGAGGGAGGTACACACCTGACTTTTTAAACCGTAATCCTCTAGAAGGGTGTGGAATAAGCACAGTTAGGAGAGCGGGAGGTGTTTACGCTATTTTGTCAGGTTCCATCACCTTTATTCGTAGTTTACGTCTGTTCTGTGAAGCGAAAGGGTGGTGACCGAGTAACCACCTTCGGTTTTATTGTGTGCTGTTCGGACGGTGTGGATTTGGTGCACATGAAGGTCTATGGATTAGGTCTATGCATGTGATTTGAAACACAGCGAGCGTTTTACAAACGCCTTACTCCGCCCCAAATGGAAATTTCCGACTGCACCTTTTTGCTTCCAATTTTGAAGCAGGACAGTGTCGTTATATCTGGGTAAAATAATCGTTAAGCTATTATAAAACAACTTATGCGTTAATTCTACAGCCATAAGTCATTGTTATTGGCCTGGTAATATTGGTGAGACTTTAAAAAATCTGTTGTCAATGAGGTGAATTGGCATCCCGATATTTGTACCTATCAATGGGACAGCTATTATTTCTGAAAGCTACAGGAACATGTGTTCCCTGAATGCCAACACTAAGCATTTTTCTGCTAGCTCTTCACAAAACCGGTGAAGCATGCTGCAATGGTATTACACCCATTGTTGTTGGCCTTACACTGTCATACACATTTTAGAAGCGAGGAAAAGGGTGGTAACACACCGAAATACTTGCCGTTTGTGGAGGGTGTTGGAAGGGTGTGACCTTCATGTTGAGCAGGTAATAGTAAAGACATGATGTATAAACCGAACCATTGCAGCGATTTTAGAAATCCGACCTGAGAACAAATAGTCTCCGTGAATATGCATGCTATATACTGAGATTCATACGCCCAAATCCAATATTAGGGCTAAAGTGCCCGATTTTTGTGACGAGTACACCGACTTTAGCAAATGATTTTCCTATGTAGGCTATAAATCAAGGAGAGCGGGAATATCAATAAGGCTAACCATGGTTATTCACCCGAAGATATAGGATTTTATTTTCGCTTGGTGATTCAGATATCTTTTCACGTGTCAAGGTGTTTTCAAACATCGCTGATGCATCCGCATTGTTGTGGCCCCTAGCAGCGAAGAAGAAACAGATAATCACTTTTTTTTCGAAAAGGTTCACTGAAACATCTCCCAGGTCGTCACTGCGCCCTTTGTAGAAGCTTAGTAGATCGATTCGGTAGTTGTAATGCTCCCTTGTTGCAGTGTCAGGCGACAACATGCCGTCATTTTGGCTTTTATAATACCTCTCGGATTACTTAACTGAAGTGGAAAGGCCTATACGTGCATGCTGGATCATGTCCAGGCACTGGAACAATCTTCATTTTCCATCCAAATCATGGCTTAAATCGGGGAAGAGAATGGAGAATGCTCAGGAAGCAAATATGAGCGCAAGACAGTTCCGGAACGCTGTATCCGAATGAATGCATGGCGCTATGACTTAAGAATTTTTGTTTTTGTGTCGCGGAAGTAAAAAAAAAATTTTGTGCCTCCCACAATATAGTCCTGCTGTCGAGCGAGATTCTTCACAGGTTGCATTGCTGTAAAAAAATCAGAGCAACGTGCAGGCGACTGGACCGCTGTTGACTAGCTTCAAGCTTTTTTCAATTGTTAATTTTTTGTGGTCAAGCTTGGTACATACACCTAAAAATGGCTACAGTATTATACAGTGTACTTTGAAGGCATCTGTTTGTGTAATAAATTAATTGAATATTTGTAGTGTCAGCGTTTTTGTTTAGGTCTGAGTGCTAAATAAGTTAGTGACAATGCACTGACACTTCATAGCATACTTGTACGATAATTTTCCAACTTATTTATAAAACAGCACTAGAAAGAGGACTACAGAAAGTGCACACAGACAAGGCGCTGACTAACAACTGAGTTTTTATTACTGAACGGGCAATAAATACGGAAAGAAAGTGACACGTGAAGAAAGGAATAACAACTGAAGAATACAAAAAAAACAATCAGTTTCAAAAAGTTCGGTAATCTTCATTACTAACACAATCGTAGAAACTAGCACGCCTTATCTACATTATCACTAAGAAATTGAATTTCTTTCCCCGTGAGAGCAACAGACGGAGCGCTGACGCAATCATGTTTCTGGGTATGCATTTCCCAGGCTTCTCTAATCTCACGTCTCATCCGGTAGCGGTATCGCGCCAGCACGTGGCTTTTCTCAAACAGAGGTGAACAGCCTGGGCATTTGGCAACGTGAGTAGAGAGTGTGCTACCAGTGGCGTTTCTTACGTCGCACGGGTGCTCCCGAAGACGATCGTTGAGGCATCGCCCCGTTTGTCCCACGTACGACCGCATACAAGACAGTGGTATCTCGTAGATAACCTCCCCCTGCCATTGGACGTAGGGCTTCGCATGTTTCTTGGCGCATTTTTCGTCGCTGGTCTCTCACTGTTTACCTTGCGGCAAAGGCTACTCAATTTGTCAGGAGCAGAAAACACGAGATTAACAACCGACCGCCCTACTATTTTCTTAAGCCTGTGGCTCACCCCGTGGATGCAAGGGATCACGGCTACCTTCCTTCGCTCCTTGGATGGAGGTTCCCGTTCCTGGGGTGGTTTTCTCAGTCCTTTCAAGATTTTGTAGCCCACGCCACAAAGCAGCGAATCAGGAAAGCCAGCCCTCCGCAGATGGGTTGTTTGGGCGTCAAGGCTGCTGTGGATTCGATGATGACAGGACCTTGACAGCGAGTCTTGTAATGCTGAAGTAGCAACTCGACGCCTTACAAGCTTCGAGTGCGCCGACGTGAATGGAATGAAACCCTTTTGACTTCGCGGTGCATAACTCCAACAAAGGTGCTTCGCATTCAGGAACAACCTCATATCTAAAAACTGTAGTTCGTCATCAGTGGGCACCTCCTTTGTTAGCACGAAGTCACTAAGGTTCTGGGCAAACAATCTCCAGATGCCATCAACATCGCTCGCCTGTTCTTTCGCAGATACCTTGTACAGGACGAGAAAGTCGTCGACGAAGCGAAACACTTTCAGCACCGCGCTGTCCTTCAAAGCCGCATCCAAAGCCCTGCTATGGCGGGCGAGCATAAGGGCACTCAGTATAGGGGCGATAAAAATGCAAACACCCTTTTTCTGAATGTAGAGGCGGTCCTCGAATTCTACGAACGTGGAGTTGAGGTAAAAAGAAAGCAACTAAATGAACCTGCCCACACTGATGCCGCATTCATTTTGGAATCGAATGGCACCTATGAAGTCTATGACTTCTTCAACAGCTTGACAAATGGACGTGTGCGGCAGCGAGTAGTATAGATCCTTGAGATCAACTGAAAAGGCGCTCCCCGCTTTTGGTTGCTCCATTTGTAGGAATGTTGACACATCCTGTGCCTTCCTAACTCGAAAAGGGTCATGGATCGGCAGCATGCCCAGAAACCGCTGCAAAAACAGCCCAACGGAGTGTTGCCAAGTGCCACGCTCAGAGACGATCACCCTGAATGGGTGGTCAGGCTTGTGTGTCTTTGCGGAAAAAAATACTGTCAGACTAGCTTGCTGACCCTTCTTGACTGATGCAGCAACCCTGTCTAAGCCCATGTCCACGCACCGCTTCAGTGCTGTTTTCCTTATTTTCAGTGGATCTACATCAGAAACATGGCGAAAATTGGCAGCAATCACTTCTCTTGCCTTCTGTGCGTAGGTTTCCGAGGACATAACCGCAAATCCACCCTCCTTGTCAGATAACAACAGCTTCCTGTCTGCATCACGTAGTGAGGACACAGCTTCCTTGGTGTGAACGCACGTTTGGTTTTTGGCATGGACCTCAAGACATCCACTCCTTCACTCACGCATCTGTCGACATCCTCGGCGTTGACTCTGGCGGCGGCTGTCCTAACCACGGATAACAGCTCTACTCTGTCGAGTTTTGGTTGCACGCAGAACTTGGGCTTTAGGCTCAAGGCCTTCTTAGCTTGCGGCGGGATGTCAGACGTGTCGAGGATGTGAACTTCTTGGTGAGCAGGAACTGCGCGTGGTTTCATGGGGATTTGAGCAAAGATTTTTTGCCACAAGAAGTTGGTTGCGAAGGAAGCAGACCGAATGCGTTTTGAAGTCGCTTGTCGCCTCCTCCAGGAGGTGCTTCTCGGAAACAAGCCAACTTGAGGCAATCCTTGATATAATCCGCTTGGTAGTTAGCTTCGCGCCTAAGCAACCGACACATCTTGGTTCCATTGTTGGCAGATGGAGGAAGTGGTCCTACCAACAGACCAACACCAGGTGGGACGAACTTGTGGTTGATGGAATAGGTGTACAGGCATGAACGGCAGTACTCCGAAGCCAGATGACTGATGCACATTGAAGAATCTGGGAGAAGAAGCGGAAGGGAAACGGAAGAGAAGCCCGACGTAGAAGAAATTGACTGCAACACAGATTGAAGGCGGGCCAGTTGGTACATAACTAACTTATAAAACAGCGCTAGAAACAGGACTACAGAAAGGTCACACAGACAGGGCGCTGACTAACAACTGAGTTTATTGTCACTGAACGGGCAATAAGTACGGACAGAAAGTGTCACGTGAAGAAAAAAATAACAACTGAAGAATACAAAAAAACAATCAGTTTCAAAAAGTACAGTAATCTTCATTACTAACACAATCGTAGCAACTAGCACGCCTTATCTACATTATCACTAAGAAAGTGAACTCAGTTGTTAGTCAGCGCCCTGTCTGTGTGCCCTTTCTGTAGTCCTGTTTCTAGCGCTGCTTTGTAAGTTAGTTATGTACCAACTGGCCCGCCTTCAATCTATGTGGCGGATAATTTTCCCACGGCGCCCAGCACAGCAAAAAACACGGAACTTTAAAGCGAAGCTTTCTATGTCTCAATGTTGGCGGCCGTCCGAATAGCAAAACGCACCGCGGAAAAGCGAACTTTCTCTGACGATAACGACGATGACCGAAGCTCCCCAAGAAAGACAAAACGTTTGCCGTGGTTGGAGTCGAATCTGGGTACCTCGCGTTACGGAGCCTACGCCTATCCAATTGCGCCATGCCGATAAGGTCGAACAAATTTAGATTTAGAGAGGGGTGCATTGATGCGCAAAGTGAGGAAATTCATGCACCGAAGGACGGCGTTGGCTAAATGCGAAGCTTTTTTTTGTGCGAAACCAAAATGATGGAGGGTGAAAGCCAACGCCGCTGCGATCAAAAGTCCGAACTGCGTGCGAGACAAAATCGAAACCTTCTGCTAGCGAAAGACGACAACCAAGAAATTTATCACGAGAAAGCTTCGAGTGCAACCATCGTCGGCTTTAGGCGGAATGGTGTATATATAAGCTTTTAATGCGTAGCACTCTTCGCCGAGAAGCCCCCCTGACAGGTCCGTGTAGCACCCTGCATTTGCCCGAAATTGCAAATTTCGCTGAATTTCCACCTGTAATCATTATAATAGCGTAAATGGAGATAATTGGTTGGACTTAATTTTGAAAAACCAAAAATGAACAACTGAAAAAATAGCGAAAATGGCCTACCGTGTAACACCCCGCATATCAACAAAAATGCCCTTTGAGGAGAAGTCTCATCTTTTATATGTATAATAGCGTAGATGAAGTTAGTTGGTCGGACAGAATAAATAGAAACCAAAAAATAAGAAAAATAGAAAAAAAGCGAAAATGGCGAACCGTGTAGCGCCCTTCATTTACAGAAAAATGCAGATTTGGCGGAAGTAAACCCTGCAGTCGTTATAATAGCGTAAATGGAGATAAATGGCCGGACAGAATTTAGGAAAAAGAATTGTAAATAACTTAAACTGTAGTCAAGCGGCATATGAATATTACGCATTACTAGACAATTCGCTGAATTTCTGCAGATATTCCCCCTGTCCTAGATATCAGACTTGGAGAAATTCGGTTGAATGAGTTGGCAACACTAGACATAGGCGTTAATAAAGGGAAGTAAAGTCATGGAGAAACGAAACGCGATTACGACGATATGTACCAGAACACAAAGGCAGGGCAGCGTGATTTCTTTTAATTGAAGTCAAATTGACGCGTGGCCTGATTACAGAAACAGTTAGGAACAACCTAACAAGAACGCCATTATTGCACCTCCATGAACAGAATTTTAGATGCAAAGCATCTCTTGCTCTCGGCTCCGTCGTCCGTCGTCCGTCCATCCGCCGGCCCAGGAAGACACCGGCAACACTTCTGCTCCAGGAGCCCTTTAAGGAGAAGCGAGCTCGTCTCGTGCCGGCCCAGGAAGACACCGGCAACACTGTTCCTCCAGCATCTCATGGTCGGGGCTATGTCCCTCTCTTGTTGTGGCGCCGTCCACACCCCCGCTGCGCATGCTCGGCTCATCTCCGGCCGGCCCAGGAAGACACCGGTAACACTGTCGCTCCAGGAGCCATTAAAGGTTGAGACACTGCCGGGCGTTCAGCAAGCCGAGCATGCGCAGTGGGGGTGTGGACGGCGCAACAACGACAAGGGAGGGACATAGTCCCGTCGTATCTAATAAAATTACACCATCTTCCCGTAGGGGAACCCTGAGTAGTATGGGAAACAGCCATGGGCTCAACGCAATTTCCCATTTCGTAGTTCCGGTAAGTGAAAAGTGTGGTAGTTACCATGGAAACCAAACTGTAAATATAACGGTAGCTATGTACCTCAACCTAACGGAAACGACGAACTGAAAACTAATGGGCACTTGAATCGACCCCATGGCTGCTTTGCAAACTACTCAGGGTTCCACTATGGCAAGATGGTGTCATTTTTTCAATGTTTCATGTTTTGGTTCGTACTTTTGTCTTCGCATCTCATTTGTCCAAGACTGTACATGCTCGTTTTCCTAGTGCATTACATTGGTTTGCTTGCTTACATTGTATATAGCTGAGGTGTATCTGCCGTGCGTGTTTAATATATCAGTACCTAGAAGAATGAATGTGGACTACTGCGCATCCAGAATTAAGGGTGCGTCTCCGTAAACGCTCTCAAACTATACCGTAGACACTCTTTCCTATACAAAAGGTGTCTGGACATCCTTGAAAAGTGTTTCTCTCCTTTGAAAGATGCTTGACTTGTGACACGATATTTGCACTGCTTTTGGTCTGTGATAGTGTAACCAATTTTACTGTGGCAGCGGACAAGAATGGAGTTGTTATTCAGGTCTAAGTGATAACTGAGCACTTTGAACGACTCTACTGCCAGGTTGTATTCGTGCGACTGAGGAAAATTGTAACAACGTCCTTTAGGACTGCTATGCTATCTTCTAGAGACCGAACAGCGCGATAAAGGTTCACGTTGTGGTAAAAATGCGGTGGTGTGGAGTGTGGGATCGAACATTTATTGCTTTAAAAATTATTAATAAAGAAGAGAGGTAAGCATTCGGCCTTGCTGTACCATAGGTGAGGCTGCTAGAGGCGGGACAGGAAGCCACCGTAACTAGGTGGCATCTTGGGCATGACAGGAACCACTGAAGACCAATCAATTGGATGACGAGGGGAGACAGTCCGCCATCAATACTTGAAAATGGTAGACAATGGATGACTGGGGAAATATGTTGGCGTAGAAATTCAGCTCCACTGGATACCCTACATTACCAGCGGGAAAGATTGAACGGCGAGTGTAAAGGTGACACGCGCCAACTATGGGCGTTGGTCAGTGACGGAGTTGTTGTTTCATGGCTTTATTTTACATGAATTGCCCCTGAGGTCTACTGGAAAATTAAAAAAAAAGAGACGAAATAGGGCAGGGAACAAGAATAAAGCGAGGTTCTGGGCAGTCGCCGGTAGGAGGGACCACGGCGGAAATGTCGACTGCGAAAGTCTTCCGGTGTGCCACTCAGGCCGTATGCCAGTGGGCGGAGTTGCTGGATCTATAGAGCCCGACGGGTGTTGGTGTCGGTGTAGGCGAGTCCGGGCAGGCCCAAGCTCACGGTAGGTCGGGCGTATCCTGACCATAGAGTGGCCAGAATTCGAGTCAGGGGCACTGAGAAGAGCGGACAGGCCGAAAGAAGATGGTCCAGGTCCGCTCGAACTAGTCATGTCGAAGCAGTAAAGGTATACAACGGCGTTTTGGGGTCTACAGAAATGTTTCAGCAGAAATGTGCCACACTGAAATTGTCGGATCGTGACTTGCGGCCGGTGACTGAATGGATGGCAAGTTACGAGGGATGCCCAAGAGGTTATAGGCATTCGTTAAGTGTGCCCGATGGTACTTCTTACCTTGAACGATGGTTTCTCTTGGGTCGTAACTTTTTGGTGACGTCTCGATTGTTTCTGCTCGATAGAGGTACCAACAGGGCTCGCCACGCACGGCCAAACTCTCGAATGTGGCCGTGAAATGATGAAAGCCATGACGGAAAAAATGCTCAGGACAGGTCCTGACGCCACGTTTTGTGAAGCCACACTTTGCAGTTTAGCATGTTCACGGAGCTCACTACCGTTCTCAAAATTGAAAAAAAAAAACGCGGCAGAGGCCGAGAAATTCTATCAGAAGCCAGCTTCAGCCACAAAGTAACTCTGACCCTTGGTGCACACTTTCAGATATAGTGCACTGAATGCCTCACCCACACGACAGTGGAGACACTTAGGACACAGATTAGGCAACTCACTTGGTTGCGCTTCACCGAAATCTTGCATCCCTGCCTTCAATACCACAGGAATATTTTTGTAAGGTAGTGGCCGCTCACAGTGGGAGCAGGCCATCGAGATACGCACCTCAGTTACGGCCATCATCCTCACTGTGGTGACTGTTACCACCAGCGGTGCACGTAAATATCCCCTGATTAAGAAAGACAGTGCAATTTCGACCTAATGGCCTTCGACTGCTATCCATACTGCTTTTACTTGAGGCCTACAGATACCGGGTCCATGTCTACATGGAAGGATCGGTAACTACGTCCAGTCCTGCCGGTGCTGTAATAATACCACAAACGTCTATCGACATTCATTTTGAACTTCCAAACTTGACCACGTCAACCGCTTATGAAGCGACAGCTATTCGGCTGCATCTGATATTCACACCGGGGGAGTCACGACAAAGATGGGCTGTGCTGTGTGACTGGAGGCCGGTTGTTCAGTGCACCAAATGTGCTTTTTGCCGCGGCCTATATGAACATCCTGTTGCTGAAATAAGGTGCATCTGTGACGTAGTGGTAAGGCATGGGCATTATACTATTTTCCAGTGGCTTCCACGTTACTGGGGTATAAAAAACTGGAAACAAAAATCCGGATAAAGCGGCTCGTGACACGCATAAAAGTGTCAGATTGGCCTGCATACCTCTTTCAGGCACTGATGCAGCAAGGTAACTCCCGTCCTTTGCCCGCGAAGTCACTTTCGATAAGTGAAACACACCATTGTTCTCGAACGCTCGTCTCTAGTAGCTAAAGCGACCAGATTCGTCGGAGCCCAAAGCGGGACGGGGGGTGGGAGGGGGTTATAAGAAAGAAAATGGAACATAGCCTGAAAGGACAGTAAGGCTCAAGCAATTTGTCTTCATTGAAATGTCATACGTTTCGTAGTTCTCTCGGCATTTGTTCGGTGGGCAACGTTGCATGTTTTGCTGAATAAGTAAATAAGTGGTGAAGCACGTCCACCCCCCCGTTTGTCAAACGCAGAAGGGTGCGGTCAACGGTTTGGTGGTACACTGTAACTTCAAGAAAACAGCTCAGCAATTGGGCCTAAGCATGAAACACACAAGTTTTTTTCTTAGTCCAGTCATTTTCTCTATTTTCTTGAAGGTCCTCAAACAGTTTCTTTTGGCTCTTTCATTCCTTCAGCCTTGCATTAGTGACACCGGGATTGGTACCCGTTTTCCGTATTTGTGGTGGAAGGCGAGACAAAACACCATCCATCCTAAACAGCGCTTACCAACACAACACCGAGGAAGAGGGGAGAAGCGATGTTTAGGATGAATGGATACCAACTAGCCCAGCTGTCGATTTTGTTGAAGAAAACACCATCCTACATGCAGGCTGCGGGAGAGCGGGACCACAGCCGAAAAAGCGGGTCGTGTCCCGCCTGATGTCTGGTCACTTTAGAACTCACTGCTCGCTTAATCCCGATTTGTAGCACCACCTACCTACCAATGAGCCACGCTCGAACGTCACCACAATTTGTCGCCTGTGGCTAGGTGTCGCCTTCACCAGATCTTACTCTTTCACTATTGGTTGCTTGTGATGTGCGCGCCATCAAAGACCATTGAACACCTGTCGTGCGATTGTGTCCTCTTCATAACGCCGAGGCGGCAGGTCTCCACCACACTCCGTCCGCGAACTCGAAATCCACCTGTTTACAGCACAGACTATTTTGGTTATAGGCGCTGCCCGCCATAGTCTGAAAAGGCTAGATAAGCCTGACTTCGCTTTTTGAAGGATACGGGCCAATGTGAAGGATTGTAGGGACGCTGCGACAGTGCAGCAGACGTGGTTCGCTAATGTTGTTAGTGTAGCACCTTATGTCTGTGCATTTTATCTTTTTGTGGGTGCTTTGTACTGACAAACCAAGACACATGGATGGCAAGGCACGTGGAAAGACACGTCCAGTCCTGCCGGTGCTGTTATAATACCCCAAAAGCTTAGTGAGTTTGCACTGTCTTTGTACTTACCGTGGCGACGCTTGTGGTTCATTTTCTTCCTCTTTTTGTCTCTCTTATTATGTGCCGAGTTCCTTTCTTTTCCTCTCAGTTCCGACGTCCCCATCTTCATGTGCAGGTTAGCCAACCCTGGTTAACCTCCCAGTCTTTCCTGTGCTGTTCCTTGCTTCGTTCAGATGCAGGGCAGGGCTGAAAATGGCGTGACTACCCTCGCGCTCGCTGCGATACGCTGAGGAGGCTGAAGGCTTCTCGTGCTTAATCTCTCCTCCATGCTGGAAGCCCTCGAAGGTCGTACGGCATACGAAAACGAAAGGAGGCAATAAAAGCTTTGACAAGAACAACGGCAGCGAAAGTGATGCGCCCATCAACGAGTACTGTACAAACCTCGAAGCATAGGATGGGATAGAGGCATAGACGGACGCTCAAAAGAAGAAGCCGAAGTAGGTAACGACATGAACGAAGTGCTAAATAGTTAATTCAGCACCATTGTACTTTATGATAGCGAAGACAATGCTCGTGAAGTGCATGACGTTGGCTGTTGCGATGAAGGGGCTGAGGAAGAAGAAGGGGAAGGGGTCAAGTTTATCAAGGCGAACAGAAAAGAAATTAACGGAGAGAGTGGGAATTGCAGCAAACGTGATTGTTTCGAAAAAGTGGGCATGCTACATGGACGAATTTCTCCTTTCAGAATCACATTGAAACTTTGTTCTTTCTCACCGTGTGCTATCAGCCGAAGCTGAGTTTCCGCGAAAGAGCCAACGCGGAATTTTTTTTAGAAGGATTCTGATGGAGCTCGAACCGACGATGATGGCGAAAACACTAGGAGCCTAAGTATGGCTACACTGGTAGACCCGGGGTGGAGGCTGCTGTCAGGGTAGAACGGGAAGGTTTATACGCCAACAAAGGTTGACGAAAGAATGATTGGTCAACACAAATTCATAAATATATAACCGCAGAGCAGCTGCCGTGCCGTCAAGGCCACCACTTTCAGTAGGTTTCGCTGACATCCCGAGACCCTCGTTGCTTTGTGTTGATGGTGGTGAGGGCCCATAAAAATAGCGCACATCCACATGAGGGTATTGACAAGAAGAATGAAAACCAATTAGATAAAGCAAATAGGGGAGTGGTATAAAGGATTTATTCAATATGTAGAAGAGCAAGAAAATAAGAGAAAAAAGAGAGGTGTGGGAATACAAAAAGAAAAGTCAACCAGATCTGATTGGTTCCATGGCAGACGAGCTATTACTGAAATAAAGGAATGGGCGGCGTGACACACATCCGCATGACAGTGGCCCGGCTGTGTGCCCCCAAAAGACAAAAGCACAGGAAGGGACAATGGCAGGCCTAGGTGTCTTAGGAGAGTCTCAAGCTTTCGCGTGATGTGATTGAAAAATGGGCGCCAAGAAAAGGAAGAAGTGTTCTACAGTTTGCATGTCTCGTCAAAAGTGGCACAAAGAGGTCTCCAGCTCTGTCCGATGTAGGTATCGGTTAAGTGAAGGGACGCCATAGTGAAAATATGTCAGTGATACCTCGCATAAGTGAGTCTGACAGTGTCTTCTCTTCCAACGCAACTTTAGGTGTCCAAGTTAAGGTGATGTGTCTAACCCGAGACCAGAAGCTTCCTGGGAGAACAGGTATTGACGATTACGGGCTAGCAACACTCAAACAAATGGAGGAAGCACCTTTAAACAAACAGACCCAATGCTATTTTAGCTCATACATGTGCGGTTTTTTAGGGGTATCCCACCTTGGCCAGGGCGCCAAACAAGATGAATTTCCCGCGCATGAGTGGGACGCAAGAATGAAAAGTTTCTAGCATAGGACTAGAAGTTTCGTAGGACAGGGCCGCGCACCTGGAAGGGGGGTCCTTGAGAAACATCACTGAATGTTGCGCCGAATCATGTTTTAGGATTACAAAGAGACGAGGAAGAAATTTTGAATCAGAAATGAGAACTTAATCTGGAAGACGCAACGGGAAAGACGAATTGAATGCAGTCACATACAGGGATATAATAATACACTACAGGTTATCCAGATGCAAATATCCACCGGCCCACCACACTCTTTTCAGGAAAGAGGCAGTCACTTGGCGAAGGTTGCAGACAAACACTTTTCCAAGCCCTGTTTCCCTCAACCGCTGCTACCCAAACCTCTGCACTTTGCGCAACAGCAGAGCCGACCTACACCACATGATATGGTCCTGCCATGAGCTCCCAAAAATACGACCGGCTATAATAGCAAATCCGATGTAAATACACTTAGCAGCTACTAAATTAAGACTGCAGAACAATGGGAGACTGTTCTGCTCAGCTCCACACCGGAGGCACAACTTACAGCAGTCCGGTTGGCCGAAGCCGCAGCGAGGATCCAAGGAATCCTGGCTGACGGCTGAGGGAGGGAGACCGTCCAAGTGGTCAACCCTTCAGAACACATCTCAGGCATCAAATAAAGTCACCTTTATCTCTCTCTCAAAGCCGGAGAGAAGAAGACCCCGCACTTGAAATTTCTCATATTTTCGCTAACCGTCGCTTTCAATAACTACGTCAGCCAGGAGAATGCTAATACTTGTGTCAACAAGGTGAAACTTGGCACTTTCTGGGAAAATATTACCGAACAAAATTGCTACTACTGCAGATGGTAAGAACAAGACTGCAACTAAAGGGAAGCTGACGTTTAAAGGAGAAAGTAAAGCATTGGCATAAATGACCTGTGGGATGTGGATATGAGACCAATATAAACCAAAAAACTACACTGCGTGTTGTACCAAACAGTGCCTGTGGTCTTAGCAGCGGGAAGTCATGGTATATCTGGAATGTGTGGACTGCTAGGTATTTGAACACGGACTTTAGCGTTGCGACTTTTGCTTTTAAGTACAACACTCGAATCAGAACTTATGCAGACCTAAAGAGCCTCGCAACGCTTGTTATTCCAGTTTCACCATTGATGCAGCTGATATGTCGCAGAACCAGAGAGCAAAACACACGCAAATTATAGGATTGGACCTACATACATGCCGTTCATCATCAAGACCGTATCTCCCCACAAACCTGTTCGCTTATAAATAAGACCTCTTAGTAGGGCTTTCCGTGTCCCGCAGGATACTCTTCATCGCCTTCTTTATGTCCGGAGTTAGAAATGAGCGATGAACACGATCAATTTCACGCTCAAACGTCGCTGGAGCGTTGCACAATAAAAAGGGCATAACGTCAAATCCATCGCGCATATAAGTGGTGGCGACAGCTGTTGGGTCTTTCTCTGGGCCGGCGTATTTACGAATCATATCACGTACGATACCACGCCTGATTGGGGCACGTTTGACAGCCCAAGCCTTCGTAAAGCACGTAAAAAGCATCCTAAATAAAACATAAGAGAAGACAAATCTAGAACGGGAAAAACAACCGGAATGTATAAAAGAAAGCACGTATGTACATACTCTTACAGCTGCTAGTCTTTGCTCACGTAGCTACGGGATAGTTGAAACCAACATAAGGGGACAAAACCACCCAAGTTAAAACAATATTCCGAACCAGAACAGACCTATCTAAGGATAAAATCAGGCTAATCCACAAAAGTATGTAAAAGGAGTAACCGAAGTCGACATAAAAGGGACCGAACCACAGAAATCACAAGAGAAAGCACAAAGCAAGAGCTGGAACTCGCCTAAAGAGAACAAAACCACCCAAGATTTTGTTTATAACGTACCAGTTTGCCATAAATAGAGACCACGCGTAATAAATGGAATGTTTTTCACGTAAACAAAACAACAGGCTCCTGCAGAACTGGAACCTGTTTCGTGCGAGTGAAGGCTAGAAAAAAAACCTCTACCTCTATACCCAGACTGAGTTCGTTTCCACGGAGTCTAAGAGGCGTGTGATACGCTCAAACGGCACAGATAGATGGCGCCACTCACCCTGAGCCCCTACGGGACATGAGTTGCGAATGCGTCTTTATGCGGAACAATTTCAGAGTAACATGATCAAAAATGTGGGTTGTAAAGAATTGAACACGTGGATGCTTGCCTCACTGCAAATATATTCGAAAGACCATTAATACCCCCTACTCTCTCTTCTTCCAACAAAGGAAAATAAATTTGCGCTCCTCCAACAACGTACTGGTAGAGAGACAAAAGTTTCGCGTTAAACAGTAGCCTGAGGAAGACCGTCGTCTTTGAAATTCAGAGTTGAGCCCTCCAATTCACGAGGTGGATACTCTGTCAACACAGGAAAAATCGGTAAGAGCGAGACAGCCTCGTCGTGTTTAACCAAACCAACAATAATGCTTGCTGTTCTAAAATGGTTATTTCACTACGACGCACGTTAATAGTATTAGGTGCCAATGCTAGCTGTGTCCAGCTGGAGTAGTCAATGCGTCATCGCAATTGTGTTATTATAGGTAAGGCATGTAAGGGATTTGTCACCAGTAATCAGAAGAAAACCGGTGGCTGCTCTAGCGTATGTGTGGACCATGCTTGGGCAAATATGTGTGATGGAGAGATCGGGTTTCGGCATCATGCGAGAGCTGACGACAAAAAAATGTTCGCCTGATATGAATTGATCAGTGTGCAAGCATTACGCAAACAATGTCGTCCCGAATGCCGACAACAGTGAGAGTGTGAGTGCAAAACCGGCAAAACGTTTATTTAGCATTTATATGCATGCGGATGGCTTCTTAGTCCACAAGTCCAAGCATCTTTTTTGCACATGTGCCTCTCTGTCAGCATGACCTCGTCGGCGAGGTGTGCGCTGGACAGCGCGGTCTCCCACTGCTTGAGGTTTGGGTTGGAGAAAGGGGGTGGCATGTTCGTAGTTTGTCTACATTTTTAGGCTATGTATTATATGAGGCCTGAATGTCCGCAAAACTGCATTTAGGTGCATGCTGATTGAGGAACTGCACATGGAGTCGGATTAGGATGAGGAACCGCGTTTGTTTGAAGTAAGCAAAGTGTAGAGCCTTTTTTTTACTGATTCGCTTGTGCGATGGTGTATAAATTCTACGTTCTAGCCATTAATGTGGAGTGATGGCCCTGATAAGACACAACGCAGGTTCATGTTCTCCAAACAACAACAGCGCTCAAGACGCGACAGAAAGAAGGAAGCCACACACACAGTGTAGCCTCCCTCTCTGTGTCCCGTCTTGGGCGCTGTTTGTGTTTGAAGCATGAACCAACAAGCCCAAGCACTTCCATTGTCACGTTCTCCTTTCGTGGTCTGTATACATCTAAAGCTGTATCTACCCCCAAGGGTTTCATATCCGTGGCCAAAAACGGCAAGGCGCCAAGGCCTCAGACACCGAGTGCATGCGTCAGGCTTGGCCGGACCCAGCATTAGCCGCCAGGGAAGCCGAGCGTAGTGTCAGTAGATAATGCGTTAGAGTATCGCCACCGAGGCGTGCAAGTCAGCAATGGCCGTCATTTGGGCGTTTATCAGTGTTGCGAGATAGTCGCATCTATGGCCTCGAGGTTAACTTCTACCGGGTCGCTTGTTTACAACACTACCGAAGACGCAGCAAAGCAGCATCTTTGGACACACTTCTGCTGCTGAAATGCTCTTACACGCCTTATATTGTATTCGCATTCGGAACGACGCCAGTCGCGCGCAGCCGGAGAGCAGGGAGGTCAAACTCAGCCTACCAGATTTGACCGACTAAAACGCATAAACAAAATTGCGGCTTCCATGAACCGTCACCGAGTAAACGAATGTCCCGTAATGCGAATTGACCAATGATTATGGCGGCGTCACGAAACAATCGGAAAAAAGAGTGCCGATACTCTGTGACACTAGCCGAGTGCAAGCGAAAAGCCCACCGAGACGGCGAGAAACATTATTACCCTCCTCCATCACTATTTGTAGTGGTTCACAACAGCTTTGCGGGACACCCACTTTCGCAGGGTTGGATGGCTACCATTTTTTTTTCGCTCACTCCAATGCGCCGTTTCCACTTACCAGAGCCGGTAGACGCGAGAGTGAAGTGTTATGTGAACAAATGCAGTCATTCTTCACTTATTTCTACCTTGTCTCCGACGTGTTTTCTTTTCGGGCGTGCACGTGAGGCTTCGGTGGAGGGACTTTTTGCGGAAGCGGGACCGCTGGGTTTTCCTCGCCTAGTAACACTTCCATAAGTGTTACGGCCGTTTTCTGCTCATCATTTCGCCTAACAGTGTTTGAAAGAATGCGATTTTTTTTCTTGGGAAGATAGAAATGCAGGAAAGTTACGGAACCATAATCTAAAAAGTTTGGCGTTAAGCAAGATTTTTTTGCCGTAATCCCGTTCGTTAACCCTGCACGAAGACAACTTGAGGTCGGAAGCCACTGTGCGTTGTGATCATGGTTGCGTTGATGCTCACGTCTCTTGCCGATATGATGTCATGGTTTGCGATGTTGGGGTAGGCATTCGCTGCGGCATTTTTTGAGCCTGCGGCTCACGTTCAGAAAGCAAGACATATACAAATAAATACGTTTCAAAGTCATTTTTTATTCGGGCTTCGCACTTTTACGGCAATCGCTCAGGTAGGAACACTGAGCGCACTTCTTGCTGAAGCTTCACGACAGTCAGAATTGTTCGCGTCCACCGGTTCGACGCATGTGGTGCGACGTACAGGTGTCCCGGCCACTCACCAGGTTAATTCTTGTTAAATTTTTACTGGGTGCGGGTTGACGCCGGTGTTAAAACACTTGGCTGCTGATTTGGCCACCTGGGTTCAAATCGTACGCGAACCGAATAAATTTTCTCTTCACAAGGGCGGACATTTTGTTACCATTCGTGTTGACACTGACGACGACAACGACAGCGACTGCACCTATGTACGCAGATCGCCATTGTCTTTAGACGTATGTAATCAGCAATACCCCGCTTACCCAAATTTTGAGAGGCCTCGTGTTTGAAGTGCCAGAACATCAGCGCAACACACAGCTTACTCCAAAGACCAGAGCAAGGATTAAAATAGCCCCCTCCCCCTACCAACTAACATGAGCACCACAAGGCACAAGGACGGGAGAGCACTGCGCGCAAAGGCCCTCGTGAAAATAATTAAAAAAAATACTCTACACGGACGCCGGTTTCTCCAACGGAACAGGTCTCATAACAGTTGTCAACAGGGAATTGGAGCTTGTCACAGCAGCCACCGAAAAGAAACTGCAAAAATCTGCCGACCTTGAATGAAGAGCAATAGCAAGAGCCATTGAAAGCTGCACATGGGAAGACTATGCAATAATCTTCAGCGACTCACAAGCGGCGTGTCACCAGCTCATTCACAACCAGCTGAACACAACTACGGCACAGATAATAGAAAAAGCGATACAGGGTAGCTCAACACGATTCAGGCTGATCTGGATCCCTGGGCATGAATGCATCCCTGGGAATGAGCGCGCTAATGCTCTCGCCCACGAAATCAACAGCCGGGCTCCAGCGGATGGTCATCCGATGGCAATGCCCTCCTCAGGCAGCCGCTACATTGATATAAGAGAAGCTCTTCGGGAGGCACGCCTTTCCAGACAGCTGTTTCCGGCACCTCACAGCACACTAACCCGACGGCACTCAGCTATACTTCGACAAATACAGATCCGGACGCTTCCCACTCCTTACATGATACACAAATTCCGAAAAGTGGAGGGAGCCTCACAATGTCCCCACTGCGGGGAATACCCGAACATGTATCACACACTTCGCGCATGCACCCAGCATCCCGCTCTCCTGCCCATACCTCACATCACCTTCGCCAAGTGGGACGAGTGGCTGGCCGACTCAACAGCTCAAGGCCAGCGACATCTGACGGAACAGGCAGGGCTGGCCCTCAGCTCCATACCCGGAGCCCCGGACTAGGTGCGCCTTCTTTTAATAAAATTATCTGTCTCTCTCTTTCTCTCTCTCTCAACCGTTGACATGTACAAGTACCTTGATATTCACATCAGTAGCAACCTTTCATGGCAAACGCACTTACATTATATAACTAACAATGCTAATCGCGTGCTTAGCTACATAAATCGTAACTTTTCCTCAGCTCCTGTTTCCTTGAGATGACTGCTCTAAAAAACCCTCGTTAGGACTAAACTCGAATACGCTTCGGCTATCTTGGATCCGCATTATCACTGCTTATCACTTTTCCTTAATTGGGTGCGCTGTTAGAAGATATGGGGAGTTGACTCAAGCGAGCAAACAACCCCACCGAATCTACAGGGCACAGGTGACGAAGGGGGTGGCCGTCTGATGTACGGCTTTCGCCGACCAGAGCGGTAAGAATGAGTCAGAGCCTTGAACGAACAACAACAGAAAGACCTATATTTGAACAGGCAAAACACTGAACAAGCACGAGGACAAGTAACGTTAACTAGAGGTAACGTAAAACGAATACAAATGCGGAAAACAGTTCAAATACAAAATGTACCAAAAGGAGCTTTAACCATGAATATTACGAGGTAGAAAAGGTAGCTACCCGCCGCGGTGGCTCAGTGGCTAAGGCGTTGCGCTGCTGAGCACAAGGTCGCGGGTTCGATTCCCGGCCGCGGCGGCCGCTTTTATCATGGAGGCGACAAGCAAAAACGCCCGTGTGTACGAGATTTCGGCTCACGATAAAGATCCCCAGGTGGCCAAAATTAATCCGGAGCCCTCCACTGCGGCGCGCATCATCGCCTGCGTTGCGTCGGCGCGTTAAACCCTACAATCAATCAATCAGAAAAGGTAGCTAAAACAAAGACAGTTCGATGCATATGAGAGACCAAATTTCACAATATTCACCGACTGGGCCGGACGATGTAACTCTGTCTGAGGCGATTCGGCTACTTGTGAAGCGTGGCTTCGTCGTAGGCCAGGCCGTCCGAGACGATCACGGTGATTCGTTACCCGGGAGTACGTTGGAGTCCTCCAGGGCGCGGGTCGCCGATGGTGGTGCACGAACTGGCAGAAGCCGTTTTTACATCACGCCGTCCAAACCGAACTAATTTGATTCGGCCCGGATTCTATTTTATAACTGCGCCGGCGCGGGGAGAGAGGGCACAACGCACAACCCGCCCGCCACCGTCGAGCGCACATTTTCCCTCTTTCTCCCTTCTGGAATCATCAGCGCGCCTTAGCACTATGGTCGCCCCCTCGTAAGAGCTCGAAGCTTCGGCGAAAGCTGAGCGGCGGAGGTTTTATATATTTTTGTTATTTTCTTGCCTGCCAGCCGGCGAGTGGGCGGAGTTACCGCCGCCTCGTTCGAGAGAGTTCCAGGGTTTTCCACGGGGCGAATAGAAAAGAAATTGAATGAATCGGGATACTGGGTAGCCAGAATTAGTTGCAGTACAATAATATGAAAAAGCTACACGATACTTTTAAAAGGCTATACAATACGTTTAAACGCCCTACGCTCGAGTTTGTGACACTGCTTTCCTCCTCCATTGAGTCCAGTCAGAACCGTGCCTTCTGTTTCGTCGTTTCCAATTACTTTCGAATAGCTAGCTTAAATGAAAGCAAACCGTAAACTTCCCACTCTAACGTGTTGCAGGAAAATTGCACGTTTAAGCGTTTTCCACAAAATATACTACACTGATTCCGACATTAAAAGTGAGATTGTTTCGCCCCCAACTTTCATTTACTCATTCTTTGACCACATATTCAAAGTTACCGTCCCCACTTTCCTGACCAGTCTACATTTGAATTAGTTTTCGCTGAAGACAGCACCAGACTGGAATAGCCTCGCCGCCTCCATTGCGAGCAACGCTCATCCTATTGCATTTAAAATGGCCATAACTTACTTTGTATAAACCTTCCCACTCCTCTCTGTAACGTCTTCCGGGGCACTGAGAGTATTTTAGAGGTGAGGTATTTTTTATTTCAATTTATCGTTATTGCATCGCAAGGCTGACGATAAAAGCTGCATAGAAGCAGCTTGACAAGCCCGTCAGCCCAATTCAAACGTCAAGCAGCAGACGGCAAATATGCATGCTGTACAGCTTCTGCAGTATTAAACACAAAACACACCAAAGTATCGCAATTGTATAGCAATAACAAAAATATTCAAAGTAAAAAAAAATATATACACACTAACAACTAAACAAAGAAACGATATCGTATTCGAAAAACATCAGAACGCTACATGAAAATCCTATTTTTGCTGAAAAAAAAGACAAATAAGGAAAATAGAAGCAAACGACGAGGCACATACTGAAACATACAAAATGCAAATATTGTCAGTTTATAAAAATGCACTGGTAAACAAAAGTGATGTATACATATGAGCTACTGCATAAAACAGAACAAAAATAAGTCCTTCAAGAAAAATGTTTACACCAATCAGGGTATTACCCACAGTGAAATAATTAAAATGAAACAAACAAACAAACAAACAGACAAATAAATAAATATGTAAATAAATAAATAAATAAATAAATAAATAAATAAATAAATACGCAGTGTCTGGGGGGCCGTCCGACGGCGCTGCAGCTCAGCGCTACAGCCATGCCTAGAGGGCCATCCGACGATGTTCGAATTTCTAAGACTGGCGTGACACAGGACGGAGTATCTGCTGTTGTGGTGTAGAGGGTCCGGCTTAGCTTCCTGTTATTTAGGGCCGCGGTTCGATTGCTGCTCGTGCCTTGTTTATTTTTTATAACTCCGGTTTATATTATTTGTATAGCTCACGGTTGGTGTTCGGTGTTTAAAATGATTGCTTATGATCGTTAGGTTATGCTGGGTTATTTTACGTTACGTTATGTTAATGGAGGTCAAAGTAATGCCAGACGCGGCAGTTTTGCTTCAGAACGCCGGTGGACGTCGCTATAGTGCAGAACTTATAGTTCCGTCGGACGGCACTCCAGACACCGGCGTGATAATATCACTGATGATTGAAGCCTCCATAAAGACTGTGCCAGGTGTATACGGCAAGGACCCGTTACCTGGCTTCGCAGAAACGGAAGGCCACATATCCAGAAACAGTATTCGGCCACCCGATTGCGCTACCATAAACTCCGCTTTTTTCCGTCCGTAGTTAACAATTACCAGAAATTGAGCGGGGGTGAGCGTTATCCCTCTGGCGTGTTATACTCGCCCAGCTTAGAGCCCTAAGACTTTGGATATTGCAAGAATGGTACAAAATATTAAGACCTCCACGATTTACTGATATGCGAAGAAGAAGAAGAAGAAGAAGAAGAAGAAGAAGAAGAAGAATATAAAAGAAGAGCGGTGAGTCGTTGAGTACGAGGGTAAGTCTTCACTCTTGAGGTTGTTGGCTTGACTACATGGCATCGCGGAAAGAAGATGCCCCCACGGGAAGGACGGATCAAGCGGGCGTACAGGAAGACCACAAGAGCAACGAAGTGACTACAACTTGCAACCCAATCTGCTCGTCGCCCATAAATTCAACTACGGACCAGAGGCACGACTCGCACCACCAAGAGGCGCAGGGCATCAACGGAACCACAACTCCAAAACACAGCGCATACGCCTCTTCAAACGAAAATCCGACGGCGTCGGCGAGCCCGACAGGCGAACCCGGTGGATTCATAGTGAGGCAAGGCACTCCATCCTCCGTCCAAATTACAGAGGCAAGAAATCAACCACCACCCGCAAGTGCACTTGCTCAGCCACATTTGCACTGCGGCCTTGGCTTGGGATCCGGCGACGCCGAGAACACGCCTGGGGTGACAGCGCGCGCTGGAGATTTCGAGTGTGCGCAGTTACTCGAACCACAGACCGATTATCCTGGACGACTGTGTCTGAATTTCCCTTCGGCCGAGGCCGACGCCGACATGGGACAAACCTCAGCCCTCGAAGCGGAAACTGATTCACCTAATTCCGAATTCGTGGTAAAAATACCACTTTCAAGTAAGTGATGTTGAAGGCGCTAAGTTGGGCGAGTTGGTTACTAAGGGGCTCATCGTAGTAGCGAAGATTAACACAGAGACAAAGGTAAAGAGGAGACGAAACACACGTTAGAACTTGAACTCATTTCATCTAGCAGAAAACAGGGAAAACGTTTATATGTACATGAAACGTTGAAAGGACCCGCCGCGGTGGCTCAGTAGCTAAGGCGTTGCGCTGCTGAGCACGAGGTCGCGGGTTCGATTCCCGGCCACGGCGGCCGCTTTTCTGATGGAGGCGAAAAGCAAAAAATTGCCTGTCTGTACGAGATTTAGGCGCACGTTGAAGATCCCCAGGTAGTCAAAATTAATCCGGAGCCCTCCACTGCGGCGCGCCTCATCGCCTGCGTTGCGTCGGCGCGTTACACCCTAAAAAAAAACGTTGAAAGGGCGAAAATACAGCGAAAACAAACAAAATAGTATCGCACACGCCACACTTGCGCATATCTCAAAGCCACATCAAAGTGCCGGCCGATATCACACGGCGTAAATTAAACCTACACGTGTATGTGGCTGTCATCTTTCGCCCGCGCACAACCTGCTCCCCATCTTCAAAAAAAAAAAAAAAAAAGAACGCTTTCCTTTGCGGAGAGCGCCAAGGACGGTGAAAGGACGCATCTTTCCCCTTCTATGACGTTTTTCGTGTTTTCTGCTGCATAAACTGAGTGGAAATTCTAGCGTGTGTTTCGTCTCCTCTTTGCCTTTGTCTCTGTTTTAATATTCGTTAGTACGATAAATTCCTTACTTGAACTGCTGCTTGATATTTTACATGTTTTCGGTGTCCTCGTCGCTTTTAATGTACCACAGGGGTGGTAACGTATTGCCCACATTTTGTGGCACACGTAATAGTGCTGGTGCTTTAGGGAAATGTTGATTCCACTAAGCGCGCCTGCTTGAAAGGAGTTCCTGGTTTGATTGATACACAGGAATAAGCGGTGAAGTAAAATGTGCCACTACGACTTCTCAATGTTGTGAGATCTGTCTGAATTGGCGTAGGGCATGTTGAAGGGCAAAATAAGTCTGCCTTGTCATGGCGATATGCCTGTCACTGAGTTGTGGTGATCCGTCTAATCGCGCAGACAGGGGCTGTAGGCACCCGAGTGACTGTTTTGAGGATGAAGCCCCTTAGTGTTACGGGCTGTCGGCTTCTCATGTCGTCGTAGTAGTCGTATGTACTCCAATAATGATCGCACTCGCGTAGTGATCACACCCGTCAAGTTTGTCGCCAAAATACGATTTTTTAAAACTTTCCTGCGCAATGAAAGCACCTGAACTACTTGGCGCAGCAGTATGTGGTATGTGTGCCAAGTCTAGCTGATGATGATCGTGCTTCATTCCCTTTCAAAGCGGACATGGTATGTTATTGCTGCAGACTGGCCGATATTAGCGATATCGGCCAACTTGCGTTCAATATTGATGAGGAAGAAACTCACTAAATACACATAATGTACTCATCAGACAAAAAAAAAAAAAATGCGCTCAGCTTTCTGCGTCGGTCCCCATGCTTTTTTTTGATGTCCCGCACTGTGACAGCGGCAGCCACTTATAGGACGCCCTGTGGTCACCTCGCAGCAAACTTGTTCCGCCGCGTTCCGTAATTCATGAAAACACTGCATTTTGCGTCACTTTGCAAAGCGGCTGGCGGCGGTGCATGGGAGCTTATGTTTTTATGTATTATATTTATTATGTTCATTGGCCCTACCGGAAAAATTTTGACCCCAACTTGCTTGCCTGTTCTGTGCCCAAACGTTTTTCGCGAAAACGTTACCCCGCGTAATGAACGCGCCCCTAAATTTGCATCGATTTTTTTGGAAAAAAAGTTCGATCATTACGTGAGTAAATACGGTAATGTAGTCACGCTACTAAAACATCGGGATACTCGTTTCCGAACGCCGCGCGCTAGAACGGTTCGTGCTACACGACACTTACAGCAAAGCTGCATGCCTCTACTCCCAACAGTTTCATTTCCGTGGGCGAAAAAGCCAAAGCGCCGAGAATACACTTATACACTGCATGATTTGCCCTCCCAAGGTTTCACATTATGCTTTCATATCCGTAGGCAAAAACGCCAAGACGCCAAGTATACGCATGCTTCGCCCCTCCCCAGGTTTCACGTCAGTGGAGATGGCCCGGAATTTTGTTTTGAATAGTATGAGGAGCGCTGACTCCTCGGCTGTAGTCTATGTGGGGTGTTTTGATAAGATATCCCTTTCAGTTAACTAGCATTGTCGTACGCCTGAATTTTAGGAGTCGTAGAGTAAGAAGCAAAAATAATGGTAAGCTACACCTCGCATTATTTACAATACTTTGATTCTTTTAAAATGTTCCGTTAACACTTCGTCGCATTTATGTTGAAATATCCGCAGTCGTGTTCCCGCAAGCCACAATCATCCAACACCGCTTGCAATCCAGTTTGTAAAACAAAAGGCAGCATAGAGGAAAAAATGCTCCATGAGAACGATCTTTTGATGCCTGGAGCGGCAGGGGGTGACGGCCTGAAGCCTGTTCGCATGCATTACTGCGCAATGTACAAAAAAGTATCCCGGGTGCACCTTAGTCCGCGTGCTGTCAACAGGAGATAACGCCAGCAGTCCCCGCGCTGAGCTAAAATTACTGCAAATACCGAAGAATACCTTGCTCTCTTGCATATGGGCAGTTTTAATATTAAACGTTATGTGAATTAAGCATGCTGTTTGGTCCAAATCGTGAAATGCATAGTCAAATGCTTCTGAGCGGCTGCGGTAGTGGAATTGAGTTAACGATGAGACTGTGATTCCCTGAACGACGTCTGCGTCCGAAACGCAAAGTAGACATAGGTGGCGCCGGCTGACGCCCAAAACTGAACAATAGTCCTCGTAAACATATATCAGCTGCAGAGAGAGAACTCACAGAATTTTTCTGGGAATCCTTAAAAAAAACAGACACAAGAACGTTAAGGGACACGAAGAGAGCGGAGTGGGTCAGGGAAGAAACGCTTGTTTAGGACATACTAGTAGAAATTAAGACGAAGAAATGGGCGTAAGCAAGGCATGTAATGTGAAGGCAAGATAACCGTTGGTTACAAAATTATATGTGGATAAAGATGGATGAAGATATCGGATATGGACCGATGGATGGACAGAAGGACGGACGGATGGACGGACAAAGGATCCGGTTGGGGGTGCGTTACTCCTGCCTTTACGTCTGGATGGAAAAGGGACTGCCCCGTTATGTGAAATGTCAAACCTGCTGCGATTAAACGCCAGACATTCACCATCTTATTATTATGGACATGCCCTGAAACCAAAAACATTCGAAGGAAATGGCTGATGGCAGCAGCAGGGATGATCGCTGCTGGGAAGAAAATTTCCCATGTCTAGGTTCAAAAATTCCCTATTGTCTGCATAAACAGAAACAATAAAGAATTTTTGAATTTTTGATTGCGCCAGCATCGCGGGGACTGCTGGCGCCATCTCCTGTTGAATTAGAACATTCGAAGGAAATGGCTTATGGCAGCAGCAGGGATGATCACTGCTGGGAAGAAAATTTCCCATGTCTAGGTTCAAAAATTCCCTATTGTCTGCATAAACAGGGACAATAAAGAATTTTTGAATTTTTGATGGCGCCAGCATCGCGGGGACTGCTGGCGCCATCTCCTGTTGAATTGGTACATTCGAAGGAAATGGCTGATGGCAGCAGCAGGGATGATCACTGCTTGGAAGAAAATTTCCCATGTCTGGGTCCAAAAATTCTCTATTGTCTGCATAAATAGGGACAATAGAGAATTTTTGAATTTTCCCATAACCACGGCAGTCCCGTTTCCATCCAGACGTGCAGGCAGGAGTAAGAGTCACCCCCAACCAGATACTTTGTCCACCCATCTGTCCGTCCTTCCGTCCATTCATCCGTCCATGTCCGATATCTTCATCCATCTTTATCCACGTATAATTTCGGCACCAACGGTTATTTTGCCTTCACATTACACTCCTTGCTTATAGGCCCAATTCTTCGTCCTAATTTCTACTAGTATGTCCTAAACAAACGTGTTTCCCTGATCCACTCCGCTGTCTTCCTTTCCCTTAACGTTCTTGTCTCTTATTGTCATTAAGCGTAACAGAGTGAATCCCTAGAAAAGGCAAGCATGGAAGGGGCGGCATAAAGTTAGGTTGGCAGATTAGATTAAGAAGTTTGCGGGCGTAAATTGGTCACAGTTAGTACAGGACCAGGATAATTGGAGGCCTATGGGAGAGGCATTTGCCCTGCAGTGAACGTAGACAGGCTGAATATGATGACGACAAATTTTGTGAACTGTTCATCCTCAGCCAACAAGGTGAAACCAAGGCGTTCATTTGGGATGTTTGCAGTGGGCCATGAGCGGGCTCCTGCCATGTGATTTCTTAAAAGCACTGCAGCGCTCGCTTAACCCACCTTTAAACATCGTCCGTCTGTGCACCGCGTGCCCTGGCGCAAGAGAGAGGTATTTTAGGGACGATTTGTGGCTTGTGACGTTTCAAGACAAGCATACCCTTTTTCGAGATTCGGCAAGATTGGACAAAAAAACCCAGATTTCGTCGTTCTCGTGGCAACTCTTGCTCGAAACGAGAAATACAGGTATTCGCGTGCTCCCCTCCAAGGTGTTGCAGAATGACCATCCCTTAAAAAAATGAAGGTCACAGTTACAGCAACAATGATAGAGCAAAGGTCGTTGCGGCAGCGAAGAAGAGGCAAATCGGCTGCAATCGCGAACTTTAATTTTCGTGATGGTCGTGAAGGTTGCGTACAGCTTCGCTACCTTCAAGTCTTACGCGTTAGTGTGAGCTTCCGTCATTTTTTTAAACATGTAGGAATCATGAACTAAATATATTACTACTCTATTTTCTTTGTTCCTTTCCATTGGTTCTCTCGGCAACTTCAAATTTCGCAGTAGTGCACCACTGAGTATCACTTACCACGGTGTCTACTTCCTCTAAGGCAACTGGTCTAGACTTTTAAGCATTCTTTCCATGGATGAACGAATGAATAAGTGAATGAATGAATGAATGAATGAATGAATGAATGAATGAATGAATGAATGAATGTGTACGTGCATACGTGCGTGCGCGTGCGTGTGTGCGTTTGTGTGAGCGTGGTTGTGCAAGTTCCTATGAACTGTCCTCACACTACATATTCCTAAAAACTCGTTGGAGCACAGCAGAAGTAACTCTACTTCCTTTTCTGGCGGTGTTGCAAAAAGTGCTGCTGAAGTCTTGATGTTAACACCTACTTCAAGGTCGACAGTTTAGAAAGAACGCATGTAACACCCCCATCTTGTTGCTTCTCGGTGGTCAGCACGGTGCAAATAATACTGATGTCACTGCGCTCCGAAATGATATGGAGACTAGTTATGAACTGCCGCCCGCGCTTACATGCCTCATTTGTGAACCAACCTAGGAGGGGGCAAAAAACAAAACAATACAGAGCTCCAATTTTACTTCTCTTTCCTTTTGAGCTAGAGCTTGACCGACGTGCTTGGGAACCTGTTCCTGAAAACCATACCAAGGCGGTACATTCGAGCAACGGTGTCGGTGAGGGCCACAAGACGCCCTCCTTGGGGGACGTACCGGGCTGCTTCTTCGAGGGAACGCAAAGCTTTGCCTCGGCGCCTGCCAATACTGAAACACCGCTCGGTGCGTAGATTCTTCTAATTTATTCTTTTATGGTCTCATTTTGCATTTAAGTATTGGCATTCAAATTTGCCATGCAGTTGGAGGCCATCTATCTAAAACGTGAGAGCACAAGTTCCCTGTTTGCGGAGTAACATAGGAGGCCTCGTGATGTGTAAATTCCAGAGCGTTAGTTCTTGCTGAATGTTTCGCTGAGGCCAGTGTTTTGTGGTGGTGTCTGAATGCAGTTTCGTTACGGCAGGTCGCTTGACACGTTTACCTGCGTTCGATGGTCTCGTACTTTGCCAAAGTAAAACGGGTTGGGGGTAGCTCGCCGCCATTCTGCGCATGCGCATGCGTTGGTCCAACAGCGCGTGCTCCTTAACTTTGTGTTTTGTCTTCGAGGTGCGCGCTATGGAACGCGTCGCAGGCAATGGGAATTCAGTGAGCCGTGTTTCTTCGTCGGCTTTGCGTTCACGGCGGTGTTTTTTTTAGCGGGAGCACCATTTGGATGATTACCCAAATTCCCGCCGAATTTACAGGGCCTGTCACTTTTGCGGTTACTGCTTGTTAATATTGGTACACACAGGGGTGTTCGTTTTTCAACGCCTCGCTCTGTAAAACGCATCGCGCCTGATGTGTCGCGTCAATCCGCTGGACTTTTTCTCAGGCATGAGGAAATACTAGTCGCATAAGTTCGCTTAAAACAAACGCGTTTGCGCTGGCTTCGACAGTGAGAATTTGTACGTGATATACAGACATCGCATCGCCTTGCTTCAGTCATATACGGAGATATCACATCCTTCTAGCGATATTTTTTCTGCACTATGCTGCACCAATGTTTTGAAGCAATGCAGAGTAATAGGCATGACTATTTAGCTCGAGACATGACCATACTGCAAATACCGAGCATGGCATGTGACTCAAAAAGGCAATGTGATAGCCTTTTCAAGGCATATTGGCAGATGACCTAACTGGTATGTTGGAATTAACTTAGGAACTAATTCCTGACCTGGTCGTATTTTCGCGGTCCAACTATGAACACAGTTCGCGTCACTCAGACAGCCAGAGGTTCTCGGCTCGCAACCAAGGCAGTTACAGGGAGGGGAGGGGGGGGGGGGGGGTGGACTCTTACAATTCCCCGAAAGCAACGTCGACCCGCACGAAAAAGAGCATCCCAGTCCACTACCCTAGTATTCATGCGTGCAGCGCCGTCTTTTTTGGGAGTCTCCCGTGTAGCATCCCAGTCCACTACCCTAGTACTCATGCGTGCAGCGCCGTCCTTTTTGGGAGTCTCCCGTGTTAAGCTTGCACGTTTCTCGATTATAAACCTCTTAGAATGGAAAGGTCAACATGTAATGAGAATTACGCATGACAGGCTGTGTTTTTATTCGAAGCGTTACCACTTTCCCTTTCGGCCGGAGGAGCCAATATATTGAAAGCTGCCTTCTCTCCTAGGCGAGGTCTCGCGAGAGCGGCCCGCATACGTCAGCCGACGCGTATGTTGGCAGCCATTGCGTGCTTATTCACGAATCGACGAGGGTGACGCAAAACCTGCGCGGGCACAGTCGTCACCCGAGTCTCTACAGCATGCACCACTGATAGATTGTGAGGTTTAACGCTCCAACGCCCGAGAGGCGATGAGGCGGCGTAATTTGGACCACCTGGTGATTTATACGTGCACAGAAATGTCGAGCACCTGGGCGCTTTCTTTTTTTGCATCCATCAGAAAAGCGGCCGCCGCGGCGGGGAACCGCACCCGCGTCCTCGAGCTGAGCAGCACAACGTCTTAGCCACTGCGCCACCGCGGCGGGTTACAGCATTCACAAACTAGTATCTCCCTCGCCACTAGAAGTGTCTAATATCGATTACCGCCAAACCGGTACCCCTACCGCTCGCTCCACGGTCCGCCCACGTTTTTCAAAGGTAGCCGAAGTCTCAGGAGTGTTCTGGCTTGACGTTCTAGCACATGACTGGAAGAGGTGTAGAGGTTTCGTGAACTTGGAATACTGGGTAATTGTATAAAATGGGATATATGAAGATACAACAAAAAACCCATGCGCCTCAACATTGATTCGAAGGAGAAGAAGAGGGATAAAGAGACCAACAAGGATGCGTCATTGATTGCTGATTGCAAATGGAAGTCTCAGCAGCCAGAGCGTTGTGGTCTAGTTTCGACGGGTGCACAGAGCAGAAGCGGATTCCGCGCAAGAAAATGCACCGAACAGACCGAGGGGTCAAACGAACGCATCAGTTGGCTACCGTTAACTTGAAGATAACTGTTGGAACGCCAAACAACCACGAAAGGCCCAAGATAAGCCAAACTACCACTCGAAAACACAGCGCATGCGCCTTTCAAACGAAATCGGCATAGAGACATCGAGCCAGACAGGCGAACCCGATGGCTTAATGGTGAGGCAAGGAATTCCATCCCCTGTCCGTCAAACCACAGAGAAAAGAATTCAAATGCCACCTGGAAGTCAACTTATTCAGTCGAATTTACACTGCGGCCATGGCTTCGGTGTTGGTGACGCCGCTGCCACGCCTGGGGTGGCAGCTTGAACCGCACACCGATCACCCTGACCATCTGTGTCGCAACGTCTGTACTACATCCGAAGTCAACGCCAATTTAGAGAACACCTCGGGTCTCGCCGCAGAAACGGACGCACCTGGTTTCGACTTCATGGTGAAAATACCACGTTCAAGTGAGTGATGCTGAAGGCCACCTTCCTCTGTTGCATTTTTTGTGTCTTCAAGATTGTAAAATACCGCCGCGATGGAAACTTAGCGCCCGCATTTATTCTAAGCGCAACGCTTAAGTGGTGTTCCAGAAATGTTGGTTGTGCTATGCACATCGGTGAGAAATAACAATGATTAGGTTGCCTACGAAGAGTGTGACAGAGTGTGCTAGCGCGGAATGAAAGCCACGGACTGAGACCGACTTGCTACTCGGAGTTGCGTAAAGCAGGTAAATCTGCGCTGTGCATCATAATCGACTGGCATTCGGCACATGAAAGCGCAAAGTCGCTATGATCTATGTGTGCGAAGTGCTATCAAGATACATTGAAATACATGGAACAGCGCAGCGCGTGGTCTTTAGTATATACATCCTGCTCATTCTTCAGTAAACAGGCACAGCCTCCTACCTCTGCCACCGCGAACATAAAGAAGAGTAAAAAATAAAAACGCCATTGTGTCGAGATGTCAGTGCACGTTTAGTTCCTAAAGTGGACAAAATTCTTCCGGAGGCTTCCACTACGACATGGCTCGTAGCCCACGAGTAGCATCGGGGCGTAAATTACTGGGAATTTATATTTTTGGTCTTGTGGTGGAAGCCAGCTTTGGTGTGATGACGTAAGTTGCGGGCACGGCTGGAGACCGTGCCTGCCGAGCTACACCGACTGGGCATAGAACAAACTTCACCGCGCAGGCGCGGCAAGTGAAAACGCGTGACCTTGCTTACGCAGGGGACGTTGTATCATTGTCCTACTTTCCAAACTTCTGTTGCCGTAGCGCCCAATTACAGGTTCAGCGCAGCCCTCGAATGTCGCTGCCTCAGTCGCAGTTTCCGGGTGGCAGGTGTGACGTATTTCCGTGGACGCCTGATGAGCACGGCTGATAGCGGACGGCTAGGAGCCACGCGGGAATCGAAAAACGAGCCTAATAACGCTAACGCGTTAATAAAAGGAAAGGTTTCAAGGAAACAAACAGAAAAAAAAAAACAAGGTATGTTTAACGAAAATGGAAATAAAAGTAAAACTAGGACGGAGGAGGGTTTAGGGCGGTAGGAGAAACAGGTGAAAAAGAAGAACCTACCCCCCCCACCACCGGACCCGGGGAGGGGCCGTAAAAAATGCGGCAATTATGAACATCACTAGTAAGAATTGTGCAAGTAACGTTCTACTGAGTCGATAAACTTAATGCGCTTTTGGTATAACACGTGTATGCGCAGTAGGAATGAATTAAGGGAGTTGGTGTCCAAACGTGATAGGAAAGCGTGTTGTTCGGCGTTTGAGCACTTCGATACGGGAACCATTATGCTTGGTGCCAGCTTGCGCTTCCGTTATCAAGCGTTGCTGACAAGACGATGGAGCAGTGTCGCTTGTACTGTGAGACCCTGCTTCTCAGGATCAGGGCATGGAATTTAAAAATATAGTAATTTATAGATGTGTGCTGTTTTCACCTTACGCAGTGGCCAAGTTGCAAACGAAAACGTGAAGGGACGCCCAACGCGGCGGTGGCCCAAATCAAAGCGCGCATGCACAGAACATTCTTAACAAAAATGCTAAAAAGAGGTAGTAACAATGTAACAGGTTCTATTTAGTCATTCCGTACGATCTTCACTAGTCCTAGAACGTTACGTAGGTCCTACAACTAATTATGGAAGCTAAATGCTAGCGTTACTAGTCTAGATCGTGCACTTAGTAATTGCTGCTTGTTTAATACTAACATTCACTGCTAGTAACACAACTCCATTAATTATTGAACATAATAATTACCGTACTTTAACCAATCCCAGTCACAATTAAAACGTTTTTTGCAAATCCACATGCTGACTTATATGTGCTCATATTATTATGCATAATTCCAAAATTATCGCTAACATGTTTGATTTTTGCGACAAGCCCGCCGACTCTATCACCTGACTTTCCGCTGCTGGCTATAAAAGCGAGAGAAGATGTATTGCTAAGGTAGCTAAGGTATAGTTGTTTTCCTCATGCACTGCGTTGGTTTCCTTGCTCAATTTATTTGCTCCATAAATGAGACATGGACGTGTTTAACGTGTCTATGTCGTGCTGCAAGCTCAGGCGATCCACGTGGTTACTCGTGTCCTTTTACTAGGTTATGCGTGGCCGGTTTGCAAATGCACTAAGAGCCTAGTGGATACTGTGACAAGTTACTGGTTAGTGTGGTGTTAGTAAATACCATCCCCTTTTCTTTAAGAGAGAACGTTGGTCTTTCCATACCAATGTTTGGCACGAGCTCTCCTAATTTACTTACAGAGCATACCCGGCTCTTCGCCAGGATTTGCTGCACTAATTGAAAGCCAAGGTATCTGTCCGTATTTCAGTGTCTGCTAATAGTATGTGTGAGTAGGGCTAAAGTAAAGTAAGGTTTTTTTGCTAACGGCGCAAAGGTGGACACTAGGTTCACGGGTAACTGAATTTTGAACGCACAAACGCTGGGTGTTGAGACCGGAACTGCGTCATTTTTTGTTTCCTAGGCAACGGCTGGTCGTAACGCACGTGCTCGCTTCCTTAAAAAAAAGAGGGAGCGCACGCGTCCATACGGGCCGGGACTGGGCAACACGGGAAATGTGTTTCCGTGCACATTTTCACAGGTACCACAGACTTAATAGGCTGGTATAACACCGCCGTTTTTCGTCCACTCGGTGGTCGGCACCGTGTACGTAGTTCTTAACGTCCTAGAAGAAATGGCGGCCAATGTCAATGCCATTTCCCGTGTCATTTTCCATGCTTTTTCTTTCCCCGTTCGCGCTCGAACTTATGTCTGGAAGTAAACAATATAAAAATGAGTACACAACATTGATTTATCAGAGCTTCTCCGACTGCCTCCTGAAGAAACTGGCCCTGCGGGTGATATCAAGAGTGCAGAGGCGAGCAAGGCATGCCGCCACAAGAAGACGGTCTCGTTCGGGGACGTCACCACATACTTATTCGACCGGACGCTAAGCCGTACCTCCGTGCCTACCGAAGGTGGAGCACCCCTCGGTACGTACACGGTTCAAATTTACTTTTTCGGATGTTTTAAAGCGAAGCCTTGTGTGCCTTTCTCGTGACCTTTCGAGAAGCTACAGCTGGCTGCTGTTCCGTAGCCGAATGCGCCGTTCCATTTGGACAGGAGGAGAATCCTCGGTTTCTCGCGTAGCCACCACACGGCGCACTGGTGTCCGTGAATGTAGGGCATTTGAAACATCGAGTTTCATACTTATATATGCTAGAGAGAAATCTGGCGCCACTGTGTAAGCGAGCCCCGCTTCAGCAAGCGTTTCGTCATGTGCCAGGCAGACACGTTGCGCTTGTCCTTGGCATGCCTAATGAACAGGCTGAAAGGTTGCTTCTGGATGAAAAAAAAAACACGTAACGATATCAATGTGGACCGTTAATAAAACTTGTTTTGTTAATATGAAGTTGAAGCTCCGAAAAGATTTGTCAGGGATTATTTGGACGCTCCATGCAAAATGAACAAGAAAAAAAGTTAGCAGTGGCTTTGCTCGGGTATGCCAGAATGTACGTAGCGTGAGCTAAGGTTCAGCTGGTTATTCTTAGGTTTCCCGGTTGTCTTGGATTACCTGATTATCATGCTTACTGCTACTTAAAGGATTTCCAATCCAATCTAGTCCAATCAAATTCAATCCAATTCAATTCAACCCAATCCAACCCGGTTCGGTCCGGTCCGGTCCAGTCCAGTCACTGCTCCTCGCGCATGCGCAGCACGGCTCTCCAGGAGCCACGCGAAACGGCTATCAAGCGGCTCCGGCGCAGCGTCCGACTTGGCTACTGCGCAAGGGAGGCGCACAACTGGGCACGCGCCGGCGCCGGTGCGCCTGCCGCGGCTGTGACGTCACTCCCCTGGAATGCGCAGACCGGCGAATGTGCAGACCCAATTCTCTACACGCCCGTACTCGAATTGGATTGGATACAATTAACCCAATCCAAATCCAATCCAATCTAAGCCAAGCCAAGCCAATTCAATACAATCCAATCAAATTCAATCCAATGCTACCTGGCGCTTGCGCAGAAGGGCCCTTCAAGGTCCACGGGAAACTGCTCAACCGCGGCCAGTGTAGCTTACGTTGCCCTATTTTGTTGTTTTTTGCTTCAAGACAAAAAAGCCCTGTGGCTAGCCAAGCCAAGTCGGCTAGGAACGTCGCTAGCGGTGTTGGCGGCGCGCACAACGGCCCGCGATTGTAGTGCCAGATTTTCATCTAGTATATGTGAGTATAAAACTTTATGCCTGAAGGCACCGGGGTGCATTTTGTTTCGTACATGAATTCTGCTGCCACCGATGGGGAAGAAGAGCATGTGAACAAGCGCCAGCAAAATTGCTCCAGAGCGATCCTTCAGCGTCCGGTACACCCATGCTCGAAAGGAGGGTCCCTAAGAACGGGAAGATCTTGGCTAACTGCAAAACATCGCGCAGAAAAAATTCCATATATGTATATCGCCTCTTCGTAAGCTCTGGTATCTAAGCCGGAAGCTCAAAAATGCTCCAGCTAACACTAAACTAAAGGCGTACAATGCATGTGTTCGAACGAAATTAGAATATGCTTCAGTGGTTTGGGGTCCATTAACCAAAAAGACATTTCTCATTTAGAGAAGATGCAGAGAAAAGCCGTTCGATTTATTCACGGGAAATACAGTAGGCATGACTCACCATATCTTCTGGTGAAAGGAAATATCATCCAAACGATAGATGATCGCGGACGTCAGTGGGCTGATATTTCTTAATGATTCCTTGTCAGGCAAAATAAAAATACCTCTCCTTGGCTGCGTTAAACCACGCGTAACGAGGGCTACAAGGCACAGTCATCAATTCTTTCTGGCACCTATTTCCGCTCGAACAGATGCCTTAAAAAAATAGCTCTCTCCCCAGGACTGTTACAGACTGGAGTTCTTTCCCTCTTGATGTTTTAAAAGCAAAATATTTTGCAGAAGCGTTATAGTGTCATCATTTCCCAAGTGAATGTGTTTTGTCGTGTTGCTCTTGAAATATACGTGTATAAGATGCAGGGTACCATGAAAGGTTTCTATTAGATTTATTGCTAATGGTCTCCTCCGTAAGCGTCTCATTCCTATGTCTTGTGCAGCCCCTCCTGCTTGGGCCAAAGTTTTGACCAGCAGTATCTGTAAACAAACAAACAAACAAACAAACAAACAAACAAACAAACAAGCAAACAAGCAAGCAAACAAGCAAGCAAGCAAGCAAGCAAGCAAGCAAACACATAAACAAACACATAAACAAACACATAAACAAACACATAAACAAACACATAAACAAACACATAAACAAACACATAAACAAACACATAAACAAACACATAAATACATAAATACATAAATACATAAATATAGAAATAAAGAAATAAAATGGCCGCGAATGTATGCTGGGCATGTCAGCCGGATGACGTGAGACAAAGAAACAAAGCGTGGCGTCAAGGAAAGGCAGCCACTGTCGTGAGAACTACGCCCAGAAGCGACGAGCGAACGAAAAGGCCACACCCACTGTCGTCTCAGCCTAGTGTTGCCCTCGCTCCCGCGCAATCATTTGAAGCTGGGGTACGCCATTGTCCTGTTCGGAACATTCACATATATGACGATGTCAACATAGGAAAGCGCACTCACAGAAATGTTTATTTACTGATTTTCTCTTTGTAACTTCCATTTGTCGCCCTGCATTGCGGTCATAAGCTCCTTATAAACTACTTGAGTATGTTACCGCAATACTGCGAACAAAGCCATATTTGGCGCTTTGTGGCTGCAGCCTCAACCGCAGCTTCAATTTGTTAACATTTGAAAAACGTGGCAGGTGGCCTATCTTTAAAAAGCCTTACGTATCTGCAGTACAGTACATTTTTCAAATTAAACCATCTTGACCACCTAAATTAAAATGAGCACAAGGATTCAGCAAGGATGGAGAATAACGCAAAAAGGTTGAACTGCCTTGCTTCTTAAGATGCAGAGAAAAAAGACCACACATTTGAGAAATTTTCAAACTTTTGTTTTCAATTTGGGAATTTTTATTAACAGGAATTCGCTTGCGAGCCCAAGATGAATGCGTCAAATCATTATAGAGTATACAAAGGCTTTACGTAAAAATAAATAGAGTGATAGCTGCAGTAGTTTTTGTTTTATAGCGATAGAAGTTTCAAATTTTCTGTGAGCCGCTCCATATGCCACTGACCCGAGCCGGTTTGAGAATTTTTTCAAGGAAGGGAAAATTTTTCTTCACACAAACTGACTTCAGATGTGTTTTCCTGTGTGCCCAAACAGCTACATATATGAAATTGTTGTCAAAATAAACATGTCAACCGGACACGCCTGGCCAATTTCTCGTGAAAACACGCTGCAGCACCTGTGCATAAATGCAGTTACGTACAAACGATAGTTTCCGTTTCATTCAATGATATAAGGAAGAGTACTAATTTTTGTGAAACCAATTTATGGGATAGACGGCAATCGGGAGAAGAGAGACAGTAATTTTCTACCAGTCAGTCAGTGAGTGAAAACTTTATTACACACCAGTCAAAAAGGGAGCGTTAGGTGCTCCCTCCCCCCATCAGTCGGCCGGTATCCCTTGGGACTTGGCGGCTTCTAGGGCGAGACCGATGATCTTGCGCTGGGTTTCGGAGGTTCGGCTGAGGAGTAGTGCCTCCCAGGATGCTACGTTTCGGTGCGGTTTCTTGTACGAAGGACAAGTCCACACCATGTGGACGAGGTCCGCTCGACCCTTACATTTCTTACATCTTGGATCGACGACTTTGGGATGCCACTTACTACATAGGACTGGGTTCTGGAAAACTCCCGCCTGCAAACGCCTCCAGTAAATCTCCTCTTTTCTACTTAGCTGCTGATCCGCAGGAGGTAGTATCTTCCTCTCCAGTCTATAATATTGCGTGATTTTCTACCAAACATTTTCTTAGCAGACATAATCGCCGAATAGGTGGCATTGTTCGGTAACCCGTAGGTGTGTCGTTGCAGGCATGGGTAGCGTGCACACGTCGCGCAAAACTCTGAGCGTAGATGATCACGAGGTTGAGAAGCGGCGGCTCCACCTGGGGATTCATCAACAAAAGGTACGTTTTTATTCCTCGTATGCTTTCTCAATTGGTTGCACAGCGTGCTTTTTAGTTAATGCTTGCCGTGTTAGCTTGCATGGCGGTTGACGCTAATGTTTTTAGAAAAGGGTGCAAGAAAAATGGCATAGGAAAAGACCGCCAACTGAGAAAAAGGGTGTAACAGACCTCCTACTTCGGAGGTATTTTATTTTAGGTGCGGAGTACCTTAGGACCGCACAATGTCCGTCCGCGTCCATCCGTGCGCACACAACTATCAAGCGAAAATCAAGTGAAATTCGATATCAGCCGTGAGTTGCAGCTTCATTTAGGGAATAATCAAGGTGCAACTCACCGCTGAAACCGAATGACGGTCGGGGCGATTCTTGGATGGCATTTCTAGTCCATGTACTCCTCACACTTGCAATCATCCACTGAGAGATGCTGCCATTTTTATTTATTTATTTATTTACTTAATACTGCAGACCAAGAAAATGGTGCAAAGAGGACGGGCAAAAAAAAAAAACACACACACAGACAATGCAATGCTATAGAATCCAATAAAAATGGAGTAACATTAACTCAGAATTCGCTTGGAGACATTCGAAATGAACAGGCCACGGTGAAATTTACATTTCCGTGCAGCAATAACAGGGTTTCCGATCCAAATAAAACTGGAAGACGTGGTAATCGAGTACAACTTAGAGAAGCGTCACAAAAATCCTAAACTTTAGTAATTAAAAGTTTGGAAAATGGTTTTGTAGGGTTTCCTGGAATTTACAATAAAAACGTTTTCTGGCATATTGTTCCAGTCGTCTACCGTGCATGGAAAGTATGGAAACTAACGGTATTTGTTCGGTCAAAGTATGGGGATAAACTATGGGTATGTGTGTGCCGTGTTTTCCTCGTGATTAACTGACTAATGAATGGAGTGGGTGATAATACAGTCTTACCCCTATTTAAAGATTCTAGAAAAGCTAAGCGGGCAATTTGGCGTGTAATGTGTAGCGGTTGGAGTTTGTTCAGTGCCATGATACATGACGGAGAATCCGTTATTTTATATTTATTATAACTAAACCGAAGAGCCCTCCTGTAAACCTTCTCCGATTCGTTAATGTTTTTGTTCGTGTACGGGTTCCACACAACCGCTGCTTACTCCAGTTTAGGCCTAATTATGGAATTGTACGCTAGAAGCTTAACGTTTCTAGGTGTACTTTGAAGCTTATGCCGTAATAGACCGCATTTTTAATGACGGAGAAGTCACATGCCGAACGTGGTCGTTCCAATCTAATCTAGAGTTCAATACGACACCTAGGTATTTTAACTTACTTACCTCCTTGATTACGGTGTTTTTAATTTTCTACCTAAAAATTAGAGCGTTCCTTTTTATGGTTATACCCAAAATAATTGTTTTTCTAGTGCTAACTATTATGCCACATTTGTCGCACCGAGAATAAATGTCACATAAAGCCCTATCTAGCCGATGTTGGTCGGACGCAGACCACTCTTCCGTATAAATCATGATATCATCCGCGAACATTCCAATATTCACAGTATCACCAACCACAGAGACTAAATCATTAGCATACAACAACAACAACAAAAAAAGAGGGGCCCCAGCACACTTCCTTGGGGTACACCTGGTGTCACTGTTAGAGAAAAGGAACAAGTACCGTCGATATCTACAAGTTGCGTTTTATCTTTCAAATATTAATTAACCCAATTTACGAGTGTTAGAGCAATTCCGGCTGCTTTAAGTTTTAAACGACGGCTACCATGAGGAACCCTGTGGAATGCTTTGCTTAAGTCTAAAAACAAAACAACTATTTGCACGGAGTGATCTAACAATGAACTAAAACTGAACGGCGGAAACCAACTCCTTAACGGTTGAAAATCCCTTTGTAACACCATGTTGGAAAGGACTCAATGTTTTATTTTTTTAATACATAAAGGATATGGTTAGCCACACCATGTTTTATGATCTTGCAACAACAGCATGTTAAAAGAATTGGTCGATAATTGTCAACATGCAAGCGGTCACCATTTATAAAAACTGGAACTACTCTAGCTATAAGCCAATCATGGGGCAGTACGGAAGTTCGAAAAGATACACGAAAAATGACTGTTAAAAACCGAGACAACGATTCTGCATAGTGACGCAGAAAGGCGTTCGGGATTTCATCCGGGCCAGAAGTGAACGTACGGTCTAATCTCAGAAGCATTTCAAAAACTCTTCATAAGAGACAAGCGCGATCTGTTCGGAAGGAGCCTCCAGGAAAAATTCATCTCTTTCATCGTTTGAAAACACAGAATGAAAAAAGGAATCGAAAGTAATAGCAGTGAAGAGAAGAGATGTTTCAATCTTGCTATCAACCAAGAATTCATCAACCGATTTAAGTGCACTGTGGATGTGACAGCAAAACTTTCCTGGATCGTTTAAAATTAACTGTGGCAAACTTTTTCAAACATACCATTTCTTTGCGCATTGTACGCTTCTGGAAAGTTCGGACACTTTCCTATTTAATTGATTGATTGTAGGGTTTAACGCGCCGACGCAACGCAGGCGATGAGGCGCGCCGTAGTGAAGGTCTCCGAATTAATTTGGGCCACCTGGCGATCTTTAACGTGCGCCGAAATCTCGTACACACGGGCGTTCTTGGTTTTCGCCTCCATCAGAAAAGCGGCCGCTGCGGCCGGGAATCGAACCCGTGACCTCTTGGGAGGCAGCGCAATGCCTTGGCCACTGATCCACTTGGCCGGGTAGTAGCCTATATAAGACATCACAACCGGGACTGCGAGTCTTCCTTATACGTTTAATTCGCCGTTTTAAGTAAAGAATTTTCCGGTTAACCCATAGATTGACCATTTTTGTTCATGGTTTCTTATCCAGTATAAAAGATTTTAGACAAAATTTGCTATGCTCTTTAAACATTTCCCATAAATTCCGGACATCGTTGAAAGTTTTCGTAAGATATATCAATGTAATCCAAAACAGACTCGTCCTTCGCCCTGGACAAGTCTTTGACATAGTCATGTTTAACTGCAACCGAACTTTTTTTAAGTTCTAGAAAAACATTGGAAACTGCAACCTCGTGATCATAAATCTCAGCACTCACACGTAATGAATAATCAGAAAAACAGCGTTGTAACAACACGAGATCGAGTACGACCTAGCTGCACCGCAAGTTCTGGTGGGCTCGAAAACAACCTGATTTAAAATATATGTTAACATTATGCCAGATAGAATATCAGTGTTATGCAGCACCGACGCGATCAATATCGCCAACAAGCATAAGCGTGGTTTTACGAACACAAAACATGAGCTTGAAGCTTTCGCAAGTAACAATAATTCGAACTGGGCGGCCCGTACAGCGCACAAAGGTTAAAAGGGAAACTAGAAAAGGTTATTTTGAGAAGCAGGCTTTCGTGGTCTTCTATATGATTTAAACCCCAGCTTTCATTATTCTTTAACAAAAGAGCCCCCCCCCCCCCCTTCCCCCCCCCCTAGTGAACGACGGTCACGTGTGAAAACCGAATACGATAAAGGAAAGACGCAGTCGTCAGTTACATCGCAGTTTAACCAAGTCTCAGGTATTACTTCTATTTCGGGGTTCTGCGCAATAATGCAATTTCCACGGATTCGGCATTATGGACAACACTTTGGGCATTCATTATCAACACAATGAGCCTTATGCGATAAGAACTACTGCTGGGATCATGTCACTTCGACTGCGACTGCGCGCGGGACGAAATGAGCTTAACTCGTCTACTTGTTCAATCATTCCAAACGTATGTTTTGTCAATAATTTTAAGTTTATCACCCATAAAGTTTTGGATCTAGACCTCCATCCTTATCCTTGCGCGCTGATTCTCAAAGCAGTTTTCGCTTGCGGAGAGTTGCTTTGTAATAATCGTTCTGAACGTAAATTTTCGAGCCTTCCAGTTTCTTAACATTACTGATAACAGCCATCTTCTCATTGAAGTCTTGGAAGTACAACATTACTGGTGGAGTTTTTCGTTCGCCTCTACCGCTTTTATTTTCACTGCTACCGGTCTCCTTGATACGTTTTCCAAGTCTGTGGACACGCTCAACGGATGCAACCTTCACGCCAAGTTGTTGATCAAAAATGTTGCCGATAACCTTCTTGTTCAGTTCATCTACAGATTCTAAGTATCACGAAACTTGCGCTAAATAGACATAAACAGACGAAAAGAGACGGACGATGCGCATCGTCCGTCTTCCTTCATCTGTTTATGTCTATTTAGCGCAAGTTTCGGGATACATATTGCACCAACTAGCCCAACAGCACATTATACTTCAGATTCTAATTTAGCCTCCGGTACACCCAAAACAACCAAATTTGACCGCCGGCTATTATCTTTCAGATTCAATACTTTTTGCTGTTGCGAGATAACAGACTTATAGAGCGACTGCAAGTGTTGTTCGATTGGTGCTATAGGCGTCAGGGAAGTTTCAAAACCGGTTACACATTTTTCAATCTGTTCTAGTGTAGCCATTAGACTGCAAAGCGCAACATCAAGCTTGCATTGCAACGCTTTCATGTCGGATATATAATCTGCATCAACTCCTGGGATTTTATAATCATGTTTAAAGATTTCTCGATATCTGGACCAGGGTTGCATCAACTTCGCCACACAACAATAGATTTCATACATAAAACACTCGTACGCAATGAAAAGGCAGCGCTGAGGGCACGGCAGAACCGCTAGGAGCACGTCATCACTTCGACATGAAGAATCATGGCCAACCTGGACAAGCAAAACGGGTGGAATGCTTAGAGCCAAATTTTTCAGCGGTCGGCCATGCCCAGTGAAGACGCAAGACGCAGCTTTTTTATACCCGGTGGCCCTGGTGACATCACACCTCCAGCGAAGTGGCTGATAGGCAGACATTCGGGCGTTGGTACGTCTTGCCAAGATGCCACGTTCGTAGCTGATACCGGTGGATTGCCGAGAGTGCAGAGCACGTTGTTGAAACCGACGAAACCAAGCTAAACCTGGATAAGCAAAACGGGTGGCATGCTGAGAGAGGAGATCGCCAGCGGTCCCACGTGCTGAATCTGTATTCACGGGTGGACAGAACACTTTCTACAAGCGGAGTATGTTCTGTACCTCACGATGTTTCACACAATATAAATTGGCATAATGTATTGCCAGTTAGGTTATTCAAGCTTGAGCTAGTTTCGGTGACGTTATAAAAAACACAGAGAAAAAGAACTGCACCCCGGGTAACGGGTGCACTATCACAGATTAGGTATTATAACAGTGAAGCGTCCTTTGGAGCCTGCTCGAGTGTGATCAAAAAAGGCGCAAGCGTATGCACACCTCTTACTATACGATTTGAAGAGTACTAGTCTTTTGGGACTCTAAATTGCAAAAAAAATTGGCGCAGCTTATAATGGTAGTGCAAGGCTGGAGAAACAGCATAGATGGGGGTCGACATAGCTTGTTTCCCCTTGTGTCCGTTCTCAGTGTGGGGGGGAAGCACTGGAACAGCCGTGTAAAATCCCGTTAAACTAGGCCTCACTCCACAGAGCTTATTCTATCTTAGCAAGAATATCACAAACCTAGAAAACGTAGCGGAACTTTGCAACACCGGAAGAAACTAGGTTGACACCAAGCTCCTCTGTTGTTTTTTTGGAACTGAACACCTATTTAACACCGTCTCAACACCCTGCAGAAAGCCAAGCGTGCTGCAGTCGGTCAACACCCCTTTCGCCACACAACTAGTCTTTTTTATTTTAAAGGTTCAAATTTATATTTCACGTGTCAACGCCAAACTTAGGGCACGGGTCACACTGTATATGGAAACGAGCTATCATTGCAGACGAACAATTATTGTTGCTTTTGATCATTTTGTAGAAAATAAAGTATAAGATGAGCGCAGGCAGGGGCCGATATCTGTTGGTGGAGAGACGAAGCTACGCCCAGTGCCTCGCTCAGAGAGTGTTCCATGACCCCCACGAGAAGCGGACGTCTGGGTACTGCGTTCCCTGCTTGATCCACCATCAGCTGGTGCCGTCAAACCCGGGATATCGAGGCACGAGCAGACCCGACTTGACACGGCGCAGACGCGAAGGTACGCTAGGATACGCATTCCTTTGGATTCAGCTGATTTGAGACGCCTCGTCCTCGAAAGCTGCTCGCCGCTCGTGCTCCTGCCGGAACCACCCGGTCGCCTGGCTTTGCCACCGTCTGTCATGGAGGAGCTACGCCGCTGCAGTGATTTCATGAGGCAAGGTGTCACAAGGGGCGTAGCGGCAATTGAATCACTACTACAGGATCCTGACTCACCGATCCAGCAGACCCGCTCGTACCTGCTCGCCGTCAATACCAAGTACGAGGAAATGAAGGTTAGCAAGCGCGTCCAGGAAATCATCGATTTAGACGAGTTGGAAGCTGACTTCTTCACCAGCTTTGAATACGACGAAAAGGTCACCTTGATCCGTTCTCACGTCTCCTTCGCCAGACCCTCCATGGTTGCATCCCTTGTTGCTGCTCGGAGTACCGCAGCGCCGAGACCTGATTTCACCATAATCCGGCACAGCGAGACCGCGGCACTCCCCGGTTACAGCAAGAGAGCCATGGAGGTCGGCAATGTTACTAATGTGCACTCTGCGTGTGGACCGCTCGTCAGCGACCTAGACGTCCGCACAGCTGGCGAGGATTGTCATCGCCCGGAAAAACTGGTGGAGCTCGCGACAGATTCCCTTGAGGGACGATTGTATACACCCAGCAGCCCGCCTAGTGACGACTGCGTCGTCGTCGGGGAAGGCCAGGTCACCGGGCTTTCCAAGGACCTCGTGACAACGAAATACAATGATGTGGCTGACACGGAGCGGCCAAGCTTGAGGCTCTCCGGCGGTTCGGACGTCGCTGCAGCTCGTGAAGGTTGCCCTGCAGCTCGTCGCGAGAGGGAGCCATTCCCACTTGCACGCCGGTGGCCGTTCTCCTCCCGGCGCTGGCTTCTCTGCTGGCGCTGTCCCGTCCAGGATTCTCCGCCTCCGATCCGTGCGCCGGCTCTTCGAATCGGTTCACGGGAATCACCAAGTGAACCTGGTTACGGCAAAATCATGAACGGCAACCAGACAGCTTCAATGACTCCGCTTCGCGGCCACCTGAAAAGATCCTGACGGCTATCGCATCTGCTTAATACGATCGTCATGCCGGTAGCACGGTGGCGTGACTCACCATCTCGATAAGTACAGCTCACGACAACGACCTGTGAGCAGTTACAAGCTGTGGCGCTACACGCGTGCCTGCCAGGGGCCCACAACGTGGTACGTCAATTGAAGACAGCTTCCACGGCAGCGAGCATTTCCCTCTGATCCCTGCGGCTACGGCGGGTGGGGAGGCGACCAGGGTGGCGATTGAGGTCCCGGGCATCAGCATGCCGGCGACGACCAGGCTACCCTGCTTACCGACCAGTGCAAACACACCATCACCCACAACAACCTTCTAAATGAGTACGGGGAAGAGGAATCCGCAGCCGGGAAGGAAGCTCGCCGCAGCAAGTTGCACAAGATTATGGTGAGTGGTCTGCTCCTGCGGTGTCTAGTGCTCTGGATGGCTGAGACGCAGCACCTCATCCTCGGCCGACTGGACTACATTGGTCTACGATTGATGAGCGAGTGCACGGTGGACTGCATCGTAGTGATCTTGAGGTTTCTTCTGCCTTGGGCTTCCACAGTTTGGAGCTCAAGAACTGCGTTTTCCCGTTGAACGAAGTCTGCCACAAAGTGCACTGGAGAAGTGTCCTTCAAGCCTGGGAACATCAACATATTGTACGCCCTTTAGAACAGCGGAGCTTTCCAGACCACTCGAACTGTTCGAAGCAACTAACTTCTGTCAGTCTCGGTGGAACACTGTCGTGACTTGAGCCTTTCTGAGGTGAACACACTGAACCAGCGACAACCGGAGCTCTACTACGTCAATTGAAGCGTGGTCCAGCGAAAGTACATCCGCCCTATGAGGGTGATGCTGTTGGTGCCAGCTGATTCGGAATTCAACAACGTCATACCCCCATCTGACTCGCGAACGCCATCATTTTAGAGCCCTTACACGTGTGGTGATTAGAGATAGCCTGCATTCTGATGAAGGTTGTGTCCTGATTCTTGTACTTGAACATCCTCGACTGCGTGATCGAACTCAGGGAGCGGGCGAGATGTTCACACTAATATCAGCTCTACGAATACTTTCCTTCCCTTCTTTCCTGCATTTCCGTCGCCGTGCTACTCCCGAACTTTGTAATGCTGCCGTCGGCCATGCGTTTTTCCAATACGAGATGAGCGCATCTACTTTGGTCGCCTACCGCCTACTAGTTGCTTCCTCCTGCTCGGCCTTCGTATCTTGGCGGTGAGGGTAGTATGTTGATGATAGTAAAGAGGTGGCTCGCACGGCCCGGGCCACGGGCATAGCTCGCTCCAAGCGCTCGTGGCAGTGGCTTGTGTTCGGCCCCATGAATCGGGCGATCGGTTGCTTGGCTCTTTTCTCTGTCGCTTTCCGCGACGCATTTTTCAGGAGTGGACGAGGGGATGAGGGGATGTGTTGTTCTTTAAAGTGCAATTATACATGCATGCATGGCCTTTTTAAATGAACAGCTGTACACCTTTCCCACACCCTTTCCCACACCCCAAGAAAAACCAAATGTGTTGAAGTTGATCAACACCCTTTTTTCACACAAAAAGGGTGTAGAGCTGGAAAAAGGGTGCTTAGATTCAAGAAAGAGGGTGTAATAGGCTCAAAACACCATTTTTCCACTTATGCTACGTCGTTTTTGCCAACAAGGGTGTAAAAAAGTTTAGTGTGTATGTTAAACGTATGTTAGGAAAATGTATGTGGACTCTGTCTCTGTAAGTATCCGCTCCTAATTGTGGGGCAGAAACCCCGTCAAGGTACTTTTCTGTTTCTGTCCTTGCATTTTTATGTATGTAAAAATGGGGAATAGACGGAATTAAAATAGAAAATAAGTAAATAAAATATACATAAAGCAGACTTGGGTTCGAATGGAATTTGAACCCGGTTAACCGGATCAGAAGCCAAATGCCGTCCCTACATAGCTAATTCTGTACCTTATCAGTATCAAACAAGAATTACCCGGTAGCATGCCGCACGACTACTGCACGTGATGGCACCGATACCACGATGCACCAGTGAAGTGTTTAATATACGCTTGCTTTCGTTTTCAATTCACTTGAGATACTCAAGGGATCGATAAATATTACCGTTAATAGGAAAATAACGTAATTGCTACACGTTGCATCACAAAAGTCCCAGCGGAGTTTCCGTTCTCGAAATATGAGCATGATTTTAGATCGAGGCATTGATTTAAGAAAGCGCTTCCCTCCCCGCAGATTGGTCGTATCGAAGGAGCTTCCCCAGAGAAGACGTGTGTATTTCTTCAATGTTATCCTGGTTGAAAAAAAAAAATGAAAGAAACGTGCTACTTGGTAATTTGTTGCGGTTGCGTTTGGTCATGGCAGGCAGCGATATTTTTAGTTTGGGGCTACTGAATGTTGACTACAAAATAACGCAACTATAGCAGCCCTTTCCGGACAATGGAGATTCCAAGATAATTTTCAATTCACTTGTTCTACTAAGAAAGCCACTCCTTGACTAATCTTGGCGGAGCAAACGCCTGTCACTTATTACAGAACACGCGTAAATCTGAAACGCGAAAGTCCAAAGGCCTCGTCCCGAACACGTGCCCGGGTAGCTGCCAATCACGTGTATGCAGGTAGCGGCAAGACGCAGAAGGATGAACACGAGTACGAAACGAGAGGAGGGGTGCATAGAACGATTGATTCATTGATTTAGCATCGGTTCTAACGCGCCGACGCAGCGCAGGCAATGAGACTGCTGACATGTGTTCACATTGTCTTGGGTGCACATAACGAAAACGTTCAAGTTAGTTACTAACTCACGTGTGAGGGCGCAAAGGCTATATCCTTTGCAGAAGCAGAAATAGTTGGGTTTGCCCAAAGCCAGCTTCCTCTATAACTTTAGCTTTGCAATAGTGTTTCTTCGATATGGCTTTTTTTCTTCAGAGAGAGAGAGAGAGAGAGAGAGAGAGAGAGAGAGAGAGAGAGAGAGAGAGAGAGAGAGAGAGAGAGAGAGAGAGAGAGAGAGAGAGAGAGAGAGAGAGAGAGAAAGAGACAGACAGAAGGCATTTTAATCACCTCGAATGTGCGAGTGGAACCGTAGTCCGGAATCCATGTGTTGCCCTAGCCGCCTTTGCCTATGTGAACAGGATACTCTAGTCCTGCAGTCGATTACAGGTGTCTGCCATACCTCAGTGGAGAAAGGGGTGTAGACGACTGGTACGACTGGGTTGTGTACGCTTTGCGGGAGTGTATATTGCAGGGAACGTAATTTTTTGGAAAATTGGCAGTGTGCAATATGCTCGTTGGAAAAAAATTAACGCATTCGGGCCTTGGGCAATTGTTGGGTATGAGTTCGTGCTTTTTCTGAGCGCCGCGTGTGGGTTCAAAAATTTTTATGGGTCCGGTAAAATTGAGTTAGGCCCTGAGACGTGAAAACTGGCGTCGTAGCCGCAGTGGCCTCTTACCTTTCAACGGAAGCCTAGGTGCCCGTTTGGATTATGTCCTGCCAAAGATGGTTGCCTTACCTGAGATTATGAATTTTTTTAAATAAAAGTTCCGGTTAGGGCACGAAAATCGGATGAAATTCCAAGAATCAAGACGTTGGGTAATACTGGTGGCTCTTCCACAGTCTGGCTTGTTTGCCGCGTATTGGATATTAGTGTAATCTGATAAGAGGGTTAGAATTCCTCAAAACGTGATTGGAAAGATGATATAACTGTTTTGTTTGTTGTCAAACGAACTGTAGGAGTTATGGGCAGTCCTGACTCCTGGCACGGCGTGTTTGACTTGGGGTGTAAGTTTGGGAGGAGTGGTCATGATCAAAGCTGTTTGAGACACCCGATGCGCTCAGATTACTGGTTTTGTGTTTAGGGTTGGGTAAAGTATCGAAGCCTTCTCAGATTTAGGACTTCTGTTGCTGGATCTGCTACGCCGTCCGGCAATAACGGTGGCGGGTCCTTCTGGGCGTCGGCCTCGTGGCAGATAGGGACCTCGCACTGGCTCCATGATCACCGCTTTTGGCTTCTCATAACCAGCTTTGATGCAGATTATGGGTTGTACGTAGCGCTTGGTGCATCGCGGGCATTCGTAGAGGTGAAGACCACCGCAGAGGGTACAGATGGGGGAGAACTGGTTATTTGCAACAGGGTTTCGAAGGTGGCACTGATGGCAAATATCGGCTGTCGGTTGACGGCAGTTCCCGCCCGCATGGCAGATTGAACTAATATGAACTGTCGTTTTGTAGAGGGAACAAGGTTATTTAGCTCCACAGAGTCATTCGACATAAAATAACTTCGGCCCTCCGTTTTTTTACGGAACCATGTTTTTTACGGATATCAATATAAGGCGGTACGTTTGTCAGATACACCGTGCGTATCCTTATGCGGATGTCCTTTACTTGCCTCCACTGATAGTCTTACAAAAGAGCATGTACATAGGGCAATTTCGGCAAAGCATCATTTTTGAAAGAAAACAAAACCAGCTGTACTTTCTACACGCTTCAAGTTTTCTTTCCCTCTGGCAGACATTTGAGACGTGCAGTGAGAACTCCGCTTAAAGTAAGTGGTGTTATGATGAGGTGTTTAACCATTGCAACATTGTTTGTTAACATGAATAATTTTATTCGTCTACAGAAAGGTGTACGAAGCGGTCCAGAGTTTACCGAGATGAGCCTCACTGACTGGGAGGAAGAACCAGCAAGTCCGATCCAGCCTGTGCCGCCCGAGCTTCGTGGTGCCCTACTGAGAGCCAATGGAGTTGCGGCTATTGACTTCTGCGAGGAGGAAACACTCTCCGAAATACAACAGTCTCGCCTGCATTGCGGATGTTCCTGTGTGCGTCGCTGCATCACGAACAGGTGCTCGTGCTGTAGGTCAGGGATACCCTGCCAAGTAAGCCAACTGCACCGTGTATACGTAAGGTGGGAAGCATTTCCTTGCATGCAGGTGTCAAAGTGTGAATTACGCGCCCGTGGCTCGAACGACAAGCATGTCCGTAGACAGATGCGTGCCTCTTCGTCGTTGTTATGGTACTTTTCATCTCGGAGAAAAGCGTGGTGCATTTCTCCAGCAGTGGAAGATACTTTCGGGCTTCATTCATACAGCGCTAAGATTCCGTTTCATAGGTGAAGTTCCGCAACCGTGACAAGTATTGAGCTACGGGGGGAAGGGAGGGGGAGGGTGGTGGCCGGATTAATACTTCGTCCGAAATAGTCACCCCCGCGGTGGTGCAGTGACTAAGACGTTGTGCTGCTGAGCACAAGTGCGCGTATTTTATTCCGCACCACGAGAACTTTTCCGGTGGAGGTGAAAGCCGAATTCGCCGGTGTTTTCGAGATTTCAGCGCACGTACAGATCCCCCAGGTGGCCAGAATTAATCCGGAACCCTCCACTATGGCGCGCCTCATCACCTGTGTAGCGTAGGCGCGTTCAAGGCGATAATCAATCAATCAGTCAGCCTGAAAATGTACTAAGGCGAGAGTGGTGTAAAAAGCCGGAGTGACGTCCGAAGAATGCTGAGCTGAAATGGTGGATTATTGTTTGAATCTGGCGCTTTCGTAAGCCCAGACGTCTTATATATCTAGGAAAAAAATCGTGCCCTTTTAAAGAACAACTATTTTGCGCGGGCAGTAATAGGGGCATGTTGGAAAAAATTTGCTCTGTGGATTCGGAAACACAGAGCGAGCGAACGAAAGGCTGATGTAGTGCGCAGAAGGTGACGCCAGCCGAGACGGCGTTGACAAGTCCCTAGGGAACAAACTTTCAAGCGTATAAGCCAAGCCTTTCTAATTACGACAGACAGGCAACTGAGCAAGAAAGCATTTTAAAGACTGTAGTCTTTTTTGGGCTACTCAAACCTGAAGATTTTGATGTCTCAGTAGGTGTGCCGGTCTAGCCCTCAATTCAGCCATGCGGCCGAAGTGGAGAGACTACTTGATGGAGGTGTTCATTTTGGCAAAGCGTTTCCAAACCCGGAAATCTGAAAGCACACTACACGCTTGTCAACATTGTTCAGCAAACAGCAAAAAGAAAACATTCGTCACATTGGAGGAAAAACATCACTACATGCGTGGTATTACAATGTTCTGTTGAATGTTCTGTTAATTAAATGTGCCGGGCTGCTTGATTTTTGAGAAACAAAAAAAAATACGCATTGAAGGTTGTGTTGTGACCCGAAAATACCAAAAGCGCTCGTCCTTGCTTCTTGTGCATGCGGTGGCATTGCAAGAAATCCTAAAGTAACGAAAGGTTCCAGTCAAATGAAACTTACCGAGACGGGTGGGCAAAGGGGCGGCAGGTTGGCACGGTCGTCTTTCGATGGCATTTGCAGCGAAGTTAGCAGATGCGCGGCCACTTTTTCGGTGGTCGACACCATAATGGGACATGTGATGGGGAGACAAAACATGGTAAAATTCGAAAAGACTCCGCTAGCAATGTTGTGTGGGTTGATGTTGTGTTTGGTACTACAAATGGTTTACAAAGCCGCTAGTACCTACTGACAATAGATGGTTTTTCAAAGCCTACCATGCATGCTGTGTTTCAGTGAAACCCGAAATGTTCCGTTCACTGAGTTCAAAATTCACCACCAGGCTATGCACGCCAACCAGCTCTTTTGATGGCCTCCTAGAACAACTGGGGACTCTATCGTGATTGAAATGTTACTTTGAAAACAATTAAAATTTAGACCCCTACCATGAACGTTTACACTTTTCGACAAAAGACATCTCGGCTCTCATACGGGTCGTATCCTAAATTTCTTCGTGCAAAAGTTTTGTTACCTTAACGCAATGTATCCACAGCTTTTTGTATTGCCGTACGAAGGTTTAGTTGTCAATTTTATAACAAGTGGCGTTACCGCTTTTAATGGCATTACGTTGAGGCAACTTGCATATCTTGAGCTATTGGTCATCAAGAGCAGCGTGTGTCATACTCGAAGGAAGAGCGTGTAAACTTACAGACGACAAACGCAGGAAATATTCGACGCACAGAAGGTGCGAAGATCGCCCTAAACACTGAAGCCTATTGATAACCGAAAAAAAGAATATATACAAGAACCACCACTTTTGACAACGATTGTTCGCGTGCCCAAATTCATGTATTCCGGAAAATTGCCGTTTCTCAAGTCACCAAGCCAATGCAAGATGCCACAAGGTCAAAAACTGTGCTGGTTGGTATACATTCATAATGATTAAGCAACGAAAATTAAACGGCACGAGAGAGGAGTACACAACACGAGCGCTTGTGGTGTGTACTCCTCTCTTGTTCCGTTTAGTTTGCGCTGGTTGATCATTATCAATGCAAGGTGAGCTGACCCAGCCGCCTTCCATTCCCCATACGATGAAAACTGTCTGCCCAAATTGTCTGGCTGTTTAATCAGCAAATAACACAACCTGATAACTTTTGGAAGACATTTCGCATGGTATCGAGAATCACGCATGTGAGCAGGGCGTATATCGCGTTGTCATAAAGAGAATGATTTTCTTCCTAACACGTGGTGTACATCGGATACAACATAACCGGGTATATTCATCGAATGCGCCAAGTGCTTGAATGCTTGTTGGGGTCATGGTGTTTTTTGTAGTTTATATAGCTCTGTTTTTGGCTGTTGTCTTCTATTTATTTCTGTCGTTCTGGCGTTAATTTTGTTGTTTTTGAGTTCGTGTTTCTTCATAATAAATTCATTTGGAAGTCAGTGCTCACCCCGTTGTTTTCCCGCGTCTTCGTAGCTTTTCGCGCCGGAGTTATTTTGTGTGAATTTTGCCGGCCTGAGCCAATCGCAACGAGCTCCCCATGATACATCATGAGTTCCGTGCGGAAACCTAGACTGGGTGTTGCACGCCTGTTCTATATATTCCTCACTATACAGCTTATTTTAGTGATGGTGGTTTCAGTGTTACTCTAACAAGACAACCTCTCGAATGAACCAACCTTTCATTTTACTTCGTTTTTTTCAGGTCAACGAACCATCTTTTCCCTGCAGATGCACCCGCAAATTTTGCGGCAATTCATTTGGTCGTCACAAGTTCGACTCGGAAAAAGTTCGACAGCACCGGGAGCAGACGCTGACACGGCTCGCACTCGACGTAGGACACAAGCAAGACGCATAGCACTGACAAGACAAGCAGGAAGACAGAAGGAGCAACTTCTCTAGCTGTCTTACAAGTCCATTTAAATAGGCTCCCTACGTGCATTGCGTTCGACTAACATACTAACTGTATCTGATCATGATCTCATAATATTCGATGCAGAAAGTCGCGATTTTTTTCCATACTACTGGCTGCAAATATTCTGGATATCGGCCTCCGTATTTTCAATCGTCTGGGCTTGTTTTGTGCGGCAGTTGTCATTTGTGATTGGCCACAAGTATACCTCCATTCGACAGAGGACTGAAGCCACATCTCTCGCAGGGTACCGCCAGCTAACGACCTGATTGTTTTTTACGTTGTTTTTATGACCCCTGAGCCGGTCGTTTAGGCATCGAATGGCCTGGCCTAAGAATGGTTTTCTAGAACACATGTAGTGGAAGGCTATGAACGACACTTATATGCCTACCACAAGGCGCTTTCTGTAATATTAGTGGCAACCAGGCTTGGCCGATAGATTTATGTAACCCTGTACATTCTGTTATGTTTGTTTGGGGCAAGAAACACATTTCACCATGCGAATATTTCCTAAAAGCCGTGGGACAGCCTGTGTACGTATACAGTGAATACGCTAAATTTTCCCTTTCAACGCTGGTTACTTTAATGGCAGATGCCCCACGGGTTTTCACTTTTGTTACTACCGACAGTAATAACTTAATAACTTCCCGGCATAGTGGATTCGGCGTTATGACGGGGGAGAATGCTGCTCTTCTGTAATGTGATGCAATTTATCTAAGACATTTTGAACCAGTTACGCTTCCTTTTCTTACCAATTTGATTGTGCTGAAATAAACGATAAAACAGGAGGGTACTTTGCACGTGATTTGTAGCCAGAACAGACATGTTCTTCTTTCGTACTATGACGTCGACTAGAACGCACGCCAAACCACGTGCAGAAAGTTAACGTGCTAACGCAGGCGGTGCGCGGCACTGCTTTACAGTTGCTACTACATAGACCCAACCTCAAACAACTCTGAATTGCAGTCGCGAGTGAATAAAAACTTATCTTACAAGATATACACTTTCCAGTATTGCAAACATCGTATTATCAAGTTTTCAAGAAAACAATTTGCTAAAAATGGGAAACACAGGAGGCCATGCATAAGCCAAAATTCTGGAAGTTCACTTTGTCATCCATCGTAAGAGTTGAATGAATATAAAAAGTAGGGCTTTAAAAATTATTCAAAAATTACCCCACGTATTGGAAGGTGATCATCCTACATTACGCTTTCGACAGAAGTTAGTGAGTCACTATAAGTTAACCTATATTGCGTGTATTTTATGTGGACAGAAAACGCGTCGACGGAAAACCGTCGATGGAAATAATGTCAGCGAAGCGAACTCAAAAACAACATTGAGTTGCCCGTATAGTGGACAGCTCTTGGCAAACCCATATGTAATTTGGTGCAAAATGAATAACTTGAACAACTCGTACCCCATCTTCTGTCCTTTCTGCGTACATAAAACTAGTTTCTCGAGAAGAAAAAGTTCGCTGTTTCGTCCTTAGGGCAAACGTTTGACGTGCTTGGAGAGTGCTTACTACTGTACTTCTGTACTTGCAAGACAAGGGTAGTTTAACTGATTAAAAGGAGGCTTCTTATTTCCCTTAAGGTTGCTTTGATCTCATACCGCTCGCGAATGTGAGCCGTAGAAAATAAATGACGAAAGTCTGTGAACTCTCCTTGTGCAAATAAGTTTGCACGTTTCAGGAGCGTGTGTGGTCCGCCCATGGTCCTTCTGCTTTTGCTTTGGTAGTGAATTCCCTGCACAATTGCAAAAGCCAAGATTGTACAGGTAAAAGAATAGAAAATATTTGGGCCTGTTCATAACGCACTAATCCTCTGGCACGGTATAATAGGTTTACTGAAATCATCGAACCGAGAAAAATTACTGCAATCGTTCCTCGCAGCACGTAAGGTACCGTTACGTGCTTTGAAGGCGAAGGCCATGAAAGTATTTTCTGCTTCAGTGCTGCATCACATTGGCGTGTCCTACTTTGCTTTTGTTCCTTCATCCTCAGACACGAATTACATCGACCGGGTTCTCTGCTACAGCGTGTCTGCGTGTCCTTCTTGGCTTTCTTCTGTCCGTGTTGTGATGCGATAGCTGAAGGTGCACGCGTCACAGCTTCTTTAACGTCAGGTTTCTGGGTGACTGGCGGGAACCTGTTCTATTCACGTGCCGTCACGTTCAAGGTTCGCGCCCTACGCACTAAACTACAAGTTTTACTGCTTAAATTTAGAGTTGTATGAATTTTGCGAAGCGGACGCATTAGCCTCTCAGAACTCCTTATTCCTGTATAGTCTCTTTAATAGGAACAAAAGAAAGAACGAAAGCTGATTTTTAAGAAAAGACAGTGAAAAAGCAATGCTTTTTTTATGCAACATGAGCACAAAGTCAAATTCCCAATTCCAAACTGCTTCGACCATATCGGAATGCCGCAATCGGATAGACGTCGGCTTCATAACGCGTAGGACCCAAGTAGTACTGTCGAATTTCGGTGCCTGGATGTTAAGCTTATACGGGGTAGAAAATCCTGTGCGAAAAGAAAACGAAGTTACTAGGCGATGCCCAGAGGCTTCAGCCATGCCACGCACTGCAGACCCTAATCAAAATAACACAGCGGAAAAGATAGCGAGCGAGCAATAAAGAGCGCTGCTAAGCAACCCCGCGGGTGCTCAGCGTCGCGCTGGTCTTTCTAAACACCAGCGTAAATGACGCCAAGATCCGCGTGCGTCCGTCGACTGAAGTGATTGCGGAAAAATTCTCGGCAACAATCGTCATCACTTCTTCAGTAACTGCGGAGGAAGCGGCCGTTGCCCTTACCCTTACTCAATTACGTACTTCCTTGATATTCTATTCGACTGCCAAACTGCTACACGGAATTACATAAAGGGCGTCATTTCCGTTGCAGCTCTCAAAATCCTTCCCAAGCCATGATGCTGCTGTGGACTCAGGGCCACACTTGCGTGAGCGCGCACCCGAGCTTTGATATCCTGGGTTCCCGTCGTCTCTGTTACGACCATCCCCTAAATGTCCAACACTAACTTTCTCACGTGCAGGGACATAACTCAACATCAGAGTATTTTAGCTTTAGCATAGCGGCTAGCGTGCCCTACAGCTGTGGCCGCGGGTGACAGGACCCGACTAGGCATGTGCGGATTCGTCCCGAAGGGACGGTCGCCTGCACCTCGCCGAGCCCGAAGCATTCGTTCCGCTGAGGGGCGGCCATCTCGCCCTCACCGCGCGCGCTGCCCAGACGGGTCCCGGTAACCCGCCACCCTAGCGTCAACGTGCGCTTGCCGCGATGCTAAAACTGTTTTCGCATCCTCCGCAGGCCCCCTCCCCGTCACCCTTCACTTACTCCGCAGGCAGCGCACACGTGGGTCTTAAAAATTCACACCTGCCACACCGCACTCTCCTTGTGCACACCCACCTACACCAATTTGCCCCCACTCACTGCCCTCATGTGGCACGCTGGACCCACTTTTGAACTCCCTATGCGACTCCTCCCCTCACTGGGAGCAGGCTCCGGTGAGCTCTCACCTGTCGACTCAAGAAGCCGTCACGGCCGGAGCCCTGGACGTAGCGGGGGCATTTGGGCCTCCGTTACCCCTCACCCTCAACCGAATGTTACAGTGGCGCTACTACTACTACTACTACTATTACTAATACTACTACCAAAACATGCCGTCGGCAACCCTATAGTGGCTGAAAACATTCAAACTGTCTTTGACCTGACCCTACCCAGGGAAGCTTCCTTATTACCCTTAATACACATCCTGTAAAAAATAACTCTCTCAGTGTTTTGTCCCTAATGACAAGACACTTCGTACTCCCGTTGTGAAAGCCTGTTCAGGCACGATATCCCTATGAATGTACACAAGAGTTTATGTAAATATCCTTCAAACACCGATACATCGATTCTGATTTAACGGCTGCTCCGCGTAATATTCAAAGTGTTTCAGGAGAAAAACGTAAGTCAGCGGGATTTGTCTTTGCTGCAAAAAGATTGATGACATGACCGAGAAAAAAATACCCGAGTAGCCGTTATTGAATAGCTGTTGAATAGCCGTTTTTCATTATATTTAAGTAATTACTAGCAAGCGAATACGACTTTTCCGTCATTTTTGAGAATTTAATATGTCCTTCATGCCGTAGCTCATACTTTTGTAGACGACTTTTATACCGTTGAAAATAGGCGGCTTGGGGACTAGCCCCTTGAAGTTTTGACGTTATCGTTCTTCTCAATCATAGTCTTGGTGGTATTTTTTATGCAATTAACATTGTGCAATCTAGGACGGCTCTATAATTATTTCCATTCTTCCTTGAGGCATTGAATCTTCTCTGCATCAAGCTATCAACTATTTCGTTTTCCGGGTTTTAACCCCTCAAGCCCTATCTACACCCATTGTTGTGCTAATTCAGGATTCTGGAAAACTACCAGCGCAGCTATATTTGTAGTAGCGAAGAATGCATGAACTAATATGGTGGAATTTGAGGGCGCTGTTAAACATCCTGTGTGGATGCACAGCACGCTCGTATATCATACTCCCCAAGTGGAGTACGCACATCTTAGCCATCGATAGACAGATGTTGGGAATAAAGCGTGAGGTAACCGAAGCCAGAATTACCAACCTGAAGGATATAGGAATACCCCATAACATTTGAGCGGCTTGTACCTGAAAGTACATGCAGGCTGTATCCTAGGGAGCCCAAGAATAGTGCAATATATAGCTGCAACACTGATTTCATGAGGGTTCCCAACATCTTGCCGACATCATCATCATCATCATCATCACCAGCCTATCTACGCCCACTGCAGGGCAAAGGCCTCTCCCATTATTCTCCAATTACCTCGGTACTGTGCCAACTGTGACCAATTTATCCCCGCAAACTTCTTGATCTCATCTGCCCATCTAACTTTCTGCCGCCCCCTGCAACGCTTGCCTTCTCTAGGGATCCACTCTGTTACCCTTAATGACCAGCGGTTATCTTGCCTTCGCATTACATGCCCTGCCCACGTCCATTTCTTCTTCTTAATTTCTACTAATATGTCTTTAACACCAGTTTGCTCTGTGACCCACTCCGCTCTCTTCTTGTCCCTTAATGCTACACCTATTATTTTCCGCTCAATTGCCCGCTGAGTCGTTCTCAATTTAAGTTCAACCCTCTTAGTGAGCCTCCAAGTTTCTGCCCCGTAGGTGAGTACCGGTAAGATGCAGCTGTCATACAATTTCTTCTTCAGCGACAATGGTAGGCTGCTATTCATTATCTGAGAATGTCTGCCATATGTACCCCACCCCATTCTGATCCTTCTAATTATCTCTGCCTCATGGTTGGGATCTGGGGTCACAACTTGGCCTAAGTAAATATATTCGCTTACAACTTCCACTGCCTCGCCACCTATCTCAAACTGCTGTGCTGTCCCGAGGTTATTGATCATTACTTTAGTTTTCTGCATATTATTTTCAGGCCCACGGTTCTACTCTGTTCGCCCAGTGCGGAAAGCATGCTTTGCAATTCGTCCCCCGAGTTACTTAGCAAGGCAACGTCATCAGCAAATCAGGTTACTGAGGTATTCTCCATTAACCCTTACTCCCACCTGTTCCCAATCCAACGTTCTGAATACTTCTTGTAAGCATGCTGTGAATAACATTGGAGAGATTGTGTCTTCTTGTCTGACACCCTTCCTTATAGGTATTTTACTGCTCTCCCTATGGAGGATGATGGTAGCTGTAGACCCACTGTAGATATCCTCTAGTATTCTTACATAATGCTCATCTACCCCCTGGTTCCGTAATGCCTGAATGACTGCTAGGGTTTCGACCGAGTCAAATGCTTTCTCATAATCTATGAAGGCTATATATAGGGGTTCAGTATACTCAGCGCACTTCTCTATCACCTGATTGATCGTGTGAATATGGTCCATTGTTGAATAACCTTTACGGAACCCTGCTTGTTCTTTAGGTTGACTGAAATCTAAGGTTGCAGAGATTCGGTTAGCCATTACCTTGGTAAATACCTTGTAGACGACTGACAGTAAGCTGATCGGCCTGTAATTTTTCAAGTCCTTCATGTCGCCTTTCTTATGGATTAGGATGATGTTCGCGTTCTTCCAAGATTCCGGTACCATTGCGGTCATTAGGCATTGCGTATACAGGTTTGCCAGTTTTTCAAGTACAATTTCTCCGCCATCCTTCAAGAGGTCCGCTGTTATCTGATCCTCACCAGGTGCTTTGCCCCCTTTCATTTCTTTCAAAGCCTTCCTTACTTCTTCGGTCGTTACTGGTGGGATGTCTATCTCCTCTGAACTACTGTCTCGTTCGGCATTATCCTGTATGTCTCGGCTACTGTACAGATCCCTATATAACTCCTCGGCCACTGGGACTATTTTATCCCTATTTGTGATGACATTACCTTGCTTATCCTTAAGTGCATACATCTGATTTTTCCCCACGCCAAGACGTCTCTTCACTGCTTTCAGGCTACCTCCGTTCTTTACAGCGTATTCCATCCTCTCCATATTATACTTCCGTATGTCAGCTGTTTTACGCTTATTGATGAAGCGTAAGCTTAATCAATAAGCTTACGCTTAATCAATAAGCGTAAGACAGCTTACGTCTGACGCTGTCTTCTACAGTTTATTGTCTTGCCGATAATGAACTGTAAATATTGGTTACTGCACACAGCCGCTTCTTCATACAACGTACGTGGGGGCTCCAAGAAAGGTCTCTATCGCCAATCACGCCGAGAAACTTGTGTAATTTCACATAAGAGACCCTTTTGCCATTAATTTACTAAGAGTAGGCATACATGGGCTTCCGTGAAAACGCAAGCACTGCGCATTTGCTGGTAGGCACCTACAACCCCTTGGTGTGCAGATAGGAAGTGAAGTCTGCACCCTTTTGCAGGCGCGCGCCCACGTGCCGTCGTGTGACTCCATCAACCCATATGTAAATGTCATACAAGCGCAGACCCTCCGAACTTGCCTTGGCCTACCACGGTGCTCGTCAACAGCTGCAACCATTGCTGTGGCCCGTGATCACCCTTTGTCCACCTACGTGACAATTGGTACCCTCTGGGCGCATTTGAGGCACTTAACCAGACTGCCTGATGATCAACTTCCGAATATGCCATCGGAACGCCCCCATGAATCTTTCGCAAAGGTTGTAGCTGCCGACATCACTAGCCTGCCGTCCAACTATACGCCTGCAACGAGGCCGCTGCTCTCACTTTGGTGTACGCTACAGCCACGACCATGCCTTACTAGTCTAGGGTTAACGAAGAAGCGAGATTGTCCGACGATACCGCAACAGCCGCTAACTCTCATCTATTTACACGAGAAATACAGTGACCGCACCCATATTTACACCGATGGCTCGGTAACAACCTCTGGGTTTGCTGGCGCCGTGGTTATACCACGATTGCCGATGACCTCGGAATTCAAGATAGCCCAACCCACCACCTCCACGGCTACAGAATTTACCGCCATCCACCGCGGCCTTCACATCATTGCGCAAGCCTCATGACGAAGATTTGCGATCTTCTGTGACTCTAAGCCTGCGCTCCAAACGCTCCAGTCAGCCCTGTGCCGTGGACCCCATGAACAGCTGCTCGCCGAGATGAGTCTACTCTATGACCATGCTGCTCAAGCGGATCATGACATTGCTCTCCAGTGGCTTCCCAGTCACTGCAGCATTGTCGGCAATCAAAGTGCGGATGCTTCCGCCCGCTTGGGACTGCAGAAGTCGGAGACCATATCTATTCCATTATCCAGGAGGGAAGCCGCTAGGACTCTCCGCAGACTTGCCCAGGAGACCACGATAGCCAAATGGACCACCCAAGAGTTCACGAGCTCTCGTATTCATGCCCTGGACTCGCATCTTCAGCGTCCTCTTCCATTAGGCCTCCCACGGACTGATGCAACCGTTCTTTGCCTCTCTGGCTTGGAGTCGCCGTCACAAATGCCTATTCCCATTTGATTGGAATGACAGACAATGAGGCGTGTGAAGTCTGTGACACACCGGAGACCATACGCCATCGTCTATGCTAGTGTCCACATTTCTTATCGGCAGGAAGGCAACTCTCGTCAACTTTACGGAATCTGGATTCTCAGCGGCCGTTCTCTGAGTAGAAAATTCTTGGCCACTGGCCTGCACCGTCATCTACGCACAAGGCAACAAAAGCGCTCCTGTGCTTACTAAAAACAACGAACTTGCACAGCAGACTCTATGAAGTCAATGAACTCTCTCGCCTATAGTGTAGTAACGCTGGCCCCACCTCTATAGCTCTGTCTTTATTTTCCCTTTCTTTTACCGTTTTCATCTTTTCCCCATTTTTCCCTTCCCCACGTGTAGGATAGCAAACTAGGCCACAGCCTGGTTGACATTCCTGCCTTTCCTTTACCACTATTCCTTCCTTCCTCCCCATAACATGCGGCATAAACGTATATGTGATGAAAGAACACCAACAAACAAGCAATACCCAGAAACATATTGCAGATGCAGTTGTAACGCCGTGGTTCAATTTTTTGCATTACCTTGCGGAATGCTTATGTTGCCTGGATTTTCGTCGCTGATCTAAGGGTACCTCCCTTCATAGAACTATTCACAAGTTTGTATTTAGTGGATCCTGGTTTCGAATTTCCTAGTCCAAACGCGCACAAGGGATTTATTTTTTTCTGCGACCATGGAGGACCGAAGCAATTTAGTAAACGCAATTATTTAGTGTTTTACAAACATCTGAAATAAAGAAAACAATTGTTCAGAAATAGATGTCTTCACTCAGAGAAAACAAATCTGGCTGGCTCTAATATTACTCATTCATCGGCACTCTATGCCATTCTGTGTAACTTGTACCGGAAAAACGTACAAAGAAGAAAAAATTACACCATCTTCACATAGGGGAACCCTGAGTAGTATGCGAAGCAGCCATGGGGTCGGTTCATGTGCCCATTAGTTTTCAGTTCGTCGGTTCCGTGAGGGTAGGTACGTAGCTACCGTTATATTTACCGTTTGGTTTCAATGGTAACTACCACCTTTTTCACTTACCGGAACTACGAAATGGGAAATTTCGTTGACCCCATGGCTGTTTCGCATACAACTCAGGGTTCGCCTACGGGAAGATGGTGTAATTTTATTGGAGGGGGGGGGGGCTGTTAGAGTGGAGATGCATTAAAGAGGAAGAGTGAGAGAGACGTTGTAAGTGGCATGCGTTTGTCTTTATTTAAGCATTATCATCATCAGGTTCAACGTAGGTGACGTCGAGCTGCGGTTGGTGTTTCGCTTTGATTATGACCGCCTTATGGTCTGTGAAATCTAAAGTCAAGAACTGTTGTAGTGGATGAACCCTAAAGCTGCTGAATATCAGGTCGATGCACGTTCCCCGGAGGTTGTGGGCTGCTTGTAATCACGACCCGCGGAGACTCAAAGACTCACTCCACTGCCTACGACGATGAAACGTCGAAGGCGCGTGAAGCGTGCTCGTCTCGTGCCGGCCCAGGAAGACACCGGCAACACTGTCGCTCCAGGCGCCATTGAAGGGTAAGACACCACCGGGCGTTCAGCAAGCCGAGCATGCGCAGTGGGGGTGTGGACAGCGCAACAATGACGACAAGGGAGGGGCATAGCCCCGACCATGAGAAGCTTTCCATCTAAAAGTGTGCAAATTACAAGTTTTAGCAAACTGCAACTACGCATTACCTGGAAACTCTTTATTGTGATACTAGAGCGTCGAAAGAAATGACGAACAGGAAAACGTGTTGATACAATTCAAGCCGAGATATTTAGTGACACCAAAGCGAGCGCCGCAAAGTTTCTTCGATGGAGATGACATTTATCATTACGAATAAATTACCGTCCTTAGAGGGGCTGCATGCGTTATCGCAAATATGCGCCCTTAAGCAGCAGTTTTCTAGCATTTCTTATTCGGCCAAATGGCGTCCGTTGAAGGAATAAACCGATTCACGATGGAATGGTTGGTCGACGGAATCCGTGAACATAAGGCGGGTTCGTCTCCCACATTCAGCCGTCAGCGAGGATTCCTTGGATCCTCGCTGCGGCTTCGGCCATCCGGACTGCTGTCAGTTGTGCCTCCGGTGTGGAGCTGAGCAGAACAGTCTCCCATTGTTCTGCAGTCTTAATTTAGTAGCTGCTAAGTGTATTTACATCGGATTTGCTATTATAGCCGGTCGTATTTTTTGGAGCTCATGGCAGGATCATATCATGTGGTGTAGGTCGGCTTTGCTGTTGCACAAAGTGCAGAGGTTTGGGTAAAGGTCTGGGTAGCAGCGGCTGAGGGAAACATGGCTTCGAAAAGTGTTTGTCTGCAACCTTCGTCGCACTGCCTTTTCTTGAAAAGAGTGTGGTGGGCCGGTGGATATATGCATCTGGATAACCTTTAGTGATTTGTTATATCCCTGTATGTGACTGCACTCAATTCGTCTTTTCCGTTGCGTCTTCCAGATTAAGTTCTCATTTCTTATTCAAAATTTCTTCCTCTTCTCTTCGTGATCCTAAAACATGATTTGCCGCAATATTCAGTGATGTTTCTCATAGACCCCCCTTCCAGGTGCGCGGCCGTGTCCTACGGAACTTCTAGTCCTATGCTAGAAACTTTTCATTCTTGCGTCCCACTCACGCGCGGGAAACTCATCTTGTTTGGCGGCCTGGCCACGGTGCGATACCCCTCAATAAAACCGCACATATATGAGCTAAAATAGCATTGGGTCTATTTGTTTAAAGGTGCTTCCTCCATTTGCTTGAATGTTGCTAGCCCGTAATCTCCAATACCTGTTCTCCCAGGAGACTTCTGGTCTCGGGTTACGCACACCTCCTTACTTGGACACCTCAACTTGCGTTGAAAGAGAAGTCTCTGTCATACTCGCTTATGCGAGGTATCACTGCCATATTTTCACTATGGCGTCCCTTCACTTAACCGATACCTACATCGGACAGAGCTGGGCACCTCTCTTGGGCCACTTTTGACGAGACGTGCAAACTGTAGAACACTTCTTCCTTTTTTGGCGCCCATTTTTCAATCACACAACGCGACAGCTTGAGACTCTCCTGGGACATCTAGGTCCGCCATTGTCCCTTCCTGTGCTTTTGTCTTTTGGGGACACACAGCCGGGCCACTGTCATGCGGATGTGTGTCACTCCGCCCTTTCCTTTATTTCCGTAATAGCTCGTCTGCCATGTACCCAATCAAATCAGGTTGACTTTTCTTTTTGTGTTCCCCCACCTCTCCTTTTTCTCTTATTTTCTTGCTCTTCTACATATTGAATAAATCTTTTATTCCGCTCACCTATTTCCTTTATCTAATTGGTTTTGATTCTTCTTGCCAATACCCTCATGTGAGCCCTCACCACCATCCCCACAAAGCAACGAGGGTCTCGGGATGTCAGCGAAACCCACTGTAAGTGACGGCCTTGACGGCACGGCAGCTGCTTTGTGGTTATATATTTATGAATGTGTGTTGATCAATCATTATCTCGTCAAACTTTGTCGGCGTATAAACTTTCGCGTTCTACCCTGGCAGCAGCCTAGACTGCGGGTCTATCAGTGTCGCCATACTTAGGCTCCTAGTGTCGTCGCCCTCATCGTCGGTTCGAGCTCCATCAGAATCCTTCTAAAAAAAAATTCCGCGTTGGCTCTTTCGTAGAAACTCAGCTTCGGCTGATAGCACACGGTGAGAAAGAACAAAGTTTCAATGTGATTCTAAAAGTAGAAATTCGTCCATGTAGCGTGCCCCCTTTTTCGAAACAACCACGTTTGCTGTAATTCCCGCTCTCTCCGTTAACTTCTTTTCTTTTCGCCTTGATGAAGTCCACCCCTTCCCCTTCTTCTTCCTCAGCCCCTTCGTCGCAACAGCCAACGTCGTGTCCTTCACGAGAATTGTCTTCGCTATCATAAAATACAATGGTGCTGAATTAACTATTCAGCGCACCGTTCGTGTCGTTACCTACTTCGGCTTCTTTTCAGCGTCCGTCTATGCCTCTATCCCAGCCTATGCTTCGAGGTTAGTACAGTACTCGTTGATGGGCGCATCGCTTTCGCTGCCGTCGTTCTTGTCAAAGCTTTTATTGACTCCTTTCGCATGCCGTACGACCTTCAAGGGCTTCCAGCATGGAGGAGAGATTAAGCACGAGAAGCCTTCAGCCTCCTCAGCGTATCGCAGCGAGCGCGAGGGTGGTCACGCCATTTTCAGCCCTTCCCTGCATCTGAACGAAGTAAGGAACAGCACAGGAAAGGCTGGAAGGTTAACCAGAGTTGGCTAACCTGCACATGAAGATGGAGACGCCGGAACTGAGAGAAAAAGAAAGGACCTCGGAACATACTAAGAGAAAGAAAAGGAGGTAGAAAATTAGAGAACCACAAGGCGTCGCCACGGTAAGTACAAAGACAGTACAAACTCAATAGACTTCTGTGGTATTATAACACCACCGGCAGGACTGGACGTGTCTTTTCATGTGTCTTTCCATCCATATGTCTTGGTTTGTCAGTACAAAGCACCCACAAAAAATGCACAGAAAGAAGGCGGTACACTAACAACATTACTGAACCACGTCTGCTGCACTGTCGCAACGTCCCTACAATCCTTCACATTAGCCCGTGTCCTTCAAAAAGCGAAGTCAGGCTTTTCTAGCTTTTTCGGACTGTGGCGGGCAGCGCCTACGCCCAAAATAGTCTGTGCTGTAAAAAATTGGTTTCGGAGATCGGGGAGTGTGGTGGAGACCTGCTGCCTCAGCGTCATGAATCGGCCACAATGACACGACAGGTTTTCAATGGTCTCTGATGGCGCGCACATCACAAGCAGCCAATAGTGAAAGAGTAAGATCTGGTGAAGGCAACACCTAGCCACAGGCTTTGTGGTGGTGACGTCCAAGCGTGGCTCGTTGGTAGGTAGGTGGCGCTACAAATCGGGATTAAGCGAGTATTGAGTCCTAAAGGGACGAGACATCCAGATTTAGGCGGGACACGGCCCGGTTTTTCGTCTGTGGTCCCACTCTACCGCAGCCTGCTTGTGGGATGGTGTTTTGTCCCGCCTTCGGCCGCAAATACGGAAAACGGGTAACAATACCACTGTCACTAATGAAAAGCTGAAGGAATGAAATAGCCAAAAGAAACTGTTTGAGGACCTTCAAGAACATAGCGCACATGAAGGGACTAAGACAGAAACTGTTGTGTGTCTTTTTCTTAGTCCCAATGTCTGAGCTGTTTTCTTGAAGTTGCAGTGTACCAACAAACCGTTCAGCGCACCCTTCTGCGTTTGACAAAAGGGGGGTGGGCGTGCTTCACCACTTATTTACTTATTCAGCAAATCACGCAGCGTTGCCCACCGAACAAAGGCCGAGAGAACTACGAAACGTATGACATTTCAATTAAGACAAATTCCTTGAGCCTAACTGTCCTTTCAAGCTATGTTCCATGTTCTTTCTTATAACCCCCTCCCCCCTTCCTGCTTTAGGGTCCCAGGAATATGGTCCCTTTAGCCACTAGAGACGAGCGTTCGAGAACAATGGTGTGTTTCACTTATCGAAAGTGACTGCGCGGGCAAAGGACGCGAGTTACTTTCTGCATCAGTGCGTGAAAGAGGGATGCAGGCCAATCTGACACTTTTATGCGTGTCATGAGCCGCTTTATCCGGATTTTTGTTTCCAGTTATATATACCGCAGTGACTTGGAAGCCACTGGAAAATAGTATAATGCATGTGCCTTACCACTGCGTCACAGATGCACCTTATTTCAGCAACAGCATGTTCATATAGGCCGTGGCAAAAAGCACATTTGGTGCACTGAACAGCCTTCCTCCAGTCACACAGCCCAGCCCATCTTTGTCGTGACTCCCGCGGTGTGAATATCAGATGCAGCCGAATAGCTGTCACTTCATAAGCGGTTGACGTGGTCAAGTTTGGAAGTTCAAAATGAATGTCGATAGACGTTTGTGGTATTATTACAGCACCGGCAGTTCTGGGCGTAGTTACCGATCCAACCATGTAGACATGAACCCGGTCTCTGTAGGCCCCATGTAAAAGCAGTATGGATAGCGGTCGAAGACCCTTAGGTCGAAATTCCACTGTCTTTCTTATTCCGGGGTATTTACGTGCACCGCTGGTGGTAACAGTCACCACAGTGAGGATGATGGCCGTAACTGAGGTGCGTATCTCGATGGCCTGCTCCCACTGTGAGCGGCCACTATTTTACAAAAATATCCCTGTGGTATTGAAGGCAGGGATGCAAGGTTTCGGTGAAGCGCAACCGAGTGAGTTGCCTAATCTGTGTTCTACGTGTCTCCACTGTCGTGTGGGTGAGGTATTCAGTGCACTATATCTGAAAGTGTGCACCAATGGTCAGAGTTACTTTGTGGATGAAGCTGGCTTCTGATAGAATTTCTCGGCCTCTGCCGGGTCTTCTTTTCAATTTTGGGAACGGTAGTGAGCTCCATGAACATGCAAAACTGCAAAGTGTGGCTTCACAAAACGTGACGTCAGGACCTGTCCTGAGCATTTTTTCCGTCATGGCTTTCATCATTTCACGGCCACATTCGAGAGTTGGGCCGTGCGTGGCGAGCCCTGTTGCTAGCTCTATCGAGCAGAAAATCTAGACGTCACCAAAAAGTTACGACCCAAGAGAAACCATCGTTCAAAGTAAGAAGTACCATCGGGCACACTTAACGAATGCCTATAACCTCTTGGGCATCTCTCGTAACTTCCCATCCGTTCAGTCACCGGCAGCAAGTCACGATCCGACAATTTCAGTGTGGCATATTTCTGCTGAAACGTTTCTGTAGACCCCAAAACGCCGTTTTATCCCTTTACTGTATCGACATGACTAGTTCGAGCGGCCCTGGAGCATCTTCTTTCGGCCTGTCCGCTCTTCTCAGTGCCCCTGACTCGAATTCTGGCCACTCTATGGTCAGGATACGCCCGACCTACCGTGAGCTTGGGCCTGCCCGGACTCGCCTACACCGACACCAACACCAGTGGGCCTATAGATCCAGCAACTCCGCCCACTGGCATACCGCCTGAGTGGCACACCGGAAGACTTCCGCAGTCGACATTTCCGCCGTCGTCCCTCTTACGCGCGACTGCCAAGAACCTCGCTTTAATCTTGTTCCCTGCCCTATTTCGTTTCTTTTTTTTAAATTTTCCAGTAGACCTCAGGGGCAATTCATGTGAAATAAAGCCATGAAACTACAACTCCGTCACTGACCAACGCCCATAGTTGGCGCGTGTCACCTTTACACTCGCCGTTCAATCTTTCCCCGCTGGTAATGTAGGGTATCCAGTGGAGCTGAATTTCTACGCCAACATATTTTCCCAGTCATCCATTGTCTACCATTTTCAAGTGTTGATGGCGGACTAACTGTCTCCCCTCTTGTCATCGACTTGATTGGTCTTCAGTGGTTCCTGTCATGCCCAAGATGCCACCTAGTTACGTTGGCTCCCTATCCCGCCTCTAGCAGCCTCACCAATGGTACAGCAAGGCCGAATGCTTACCTCTCTTGTTTATTAATTATTCCTAAAGCAATAAATGTTCGATCCCACACTCCACACCACCGCAGTTTTACCTTGACGTGAACCTTTATCGCGCTGTTCGGTCTCTAGAAGATAGCATAGCAGTCCTAAAGGACGTTGTTACAATTTTCCTCAGCCGGACGAATAAAACCTGGCAGTAGAGTCGTTCAAAGTGCTCAGTTATCACTTAGAACGGAATAACAACTCCATTCTTGTCCGCTGCCACAGTAAAATTGGTTACACTATCACAGACCAAAAGCAGTGCAACTATCGTGTCACAATTCAAGCATCTTTCAAAGGAGAGAAACACTTTTCAAGGATGTCCAGACACCTTTTGTATAGGAAAGGGTGTCTACGGTAAAGTTTGAGAGCGTTTACGCAGACGCACCCTTAATTCTGGGTGCGCGGTTGTCGACATTCCTTCTTCTAGGTACTGATATATTTAACACGCACGGCAGATACACCTCAGCTATATACAATGTAAGCAAGCAAACCAATGCAATGCACTAGGAAAACGAGCATGTACAGTCTCGGGCAAATGAGATGCGAAGACGACAGTACGAACCAAAACATGAAACATTGAAAAAAACATGAAACATTGAAACATGTAGGGGAACTCTGAGTAGTATGCAAAGCAGCCATGGGGTCGATTCAAGTGCCCATTAGTTTTCAGTTCGTCGTTTCCGTTAGGTTGAGGTACGTAGCTACCGTTATATTTACAGTTTAGTTTCCATGGTAACTACCACACTTTTTACTTACCGGATCTACGAAATGGGAAATTGCCTTGAGCCCACGGCTGTTTCGCATACTACTCAGGGTTCTCCTACGGGACGATGGTGTAATTTTATTAGATGCGACGGGGCTCTGTCCCTCCCTTTTCGTTGTTGCGCCGTCCACATCTCCACTGCGCATGCTCGGCTTGCTGAATGCCCGGTGGTGTCTTACCCTTTAATGGCTCCTGGTGCGACAGTGTTACCGGTGTCTTCCTGGGCCGGCCCGAAATGAGTCGAGCATGCGCTGTGGGGGTGTGGACGGCGCCAAAACAAGGGGGGGACATAGCCCCGACAATGTGATGCTGGAGCGAGAGTGTGGCCGGTGTCTTCCTGGGCCGGCACGAGACGAGCACGCTTCCCCTTAAAGGGCTCCAGGAGCGGCAGAGTTGCCGGTGCCTTCCTGGGCTGGTGGATGGAAGGACGACGGACGACGGATGACGGAGCCGAGAGCAAGAGATGCTTTGCATCTAAAAAAGAAAAGGGCCCATCTCCCCGCGAGGGGAACTCGAGTAAATGCGTCGCATAGGGGCTGGGTGTATTGCGTTAACGTTTAGTGTTTTGGGAGTTGGTGGTAGTGAATGCGTTGTATCAGCAGCTTCTTGACGTAGTTTGAATGAGTCAAGGATATAAGGCGCGTTCGTAGCCTTTCATTCTGTGTCGGTTTTGTGGCGCAGTGGGAAGAGCACCATGTACCTCGCGTTCCGCCCACAGGTAGTGAATGCGTTATATCAGCAGCTTCTTGACGTAGTTTGAATGAGTCAAGGATACAAGGAGCGTTCGTAGCCATCCGTTCTGTGTCGACTTTGTGGCGCAGTGGGTTGAGCACCATGTACCTTGCGTTCCGCCCGCAGGGTCGTGGGATCGAAACCAGGCGCCGGTAAGTATTAAATTTTTATATAGTGTAGGGGGAGGGGTGCGGACCTGTTGTTGAGAGCGAGGAGGGTAGCGTGATGCGGGAGAGGAGGAGTGGCGGAGAGGGCGCACCTGGAACGGCTGTTGCGGACGCCGAGGTACGCCAACGCCGAAACGCTGGGTGACATCGTCAGTTAAAGAAATGCTCTGCATTTAAAACTAGAGGACTAAGTAGAGACTCATGAGATACTTACTGGCACTGTGTTACATAAGAAGAATTTGTTTGTGTTCTCGCACGGAAGCTTGCTGTTTGAACAACAAAAGGCTTCGGGCAGAACTCGCTAACTGTTAATTTTCTCGCCACATGGCAGCACGCGTCTCGTCCTTAGTATAATACCAAAAACAGTAATTATCGTGGTAGCTCCCAGGGGCACAAAGTGGACTGGAACGAAAACAGCGTCGGTTTTTGTCCGGGTATTTAGCAAAGCAGTAGCAGTAAAGTCATGCAACAGTGCTACTACAAAAAAGACAATAGAAAAAGACGATATGTGAAGAATCTGTTCAACGAATATGTGAATTACACATTGACATTCCCTTTCGAAATACCCATATGACATGTCATGGCATAATTCAGTGTGAGGCAGTAACTCGGCTCCAGCAATACGTGTAAAACCATGACGAAGTGGAATTTACCTGAGTCTCTCGTTAACCAAACATTTTCATGAAGGTATGATATCAGCTCCACAAGTTTCTGTCACTAGAGTCGCAAGCATACAACAATCAATCTCGTCACCTCTTGTGTCTTTTTATTCAGAACCACGCATGGCATTATGAAGACGAGGAACCTAGGGAACCATGGGAGCACTCATACAAGGAGGGTTTTCAACCAGCATAACCTATTCCCTGATGACTATCGGTTCTCAAAGAAAATGAAGGTACGCTATTTTCAAACTGTAAATGTCATTTTTAAAAATACACGAAAAACAAAAGATGAAAGCAACAAAGTCGAGCTTGTGGTGCATAAATTACCTTTATTTAAAACTATAAAAACGCATAACGTAAATGTTTATTGAAAATTATTAACATTGCGACGCCAGTATTAAAAAAATTGTCATTATTATTTAAAGATTCTGCATTTGTAATAAAAGTTACAGTGCCCTGCACTTTTTTACTTAAGCAGTGTACTACACCTTCAATATATTTTTTGTCAATTCAAGACATTGCAATGCTATTGAAACAATGTGTTTTCGGGGAACGTGGTATTGTAATTTATTGGTATGGAGCTGTGCGGTCATATGCCAATGTTGTATTAATGTGGTTTCTGCTACTCGGAAATCTTGTGTTACTATGCACATGACTGGTCACTGCCGCCCGGTCAAAAGAGAAAGTGAATCTGTAGCGACAAGTTCATATACGCAAAAATTTTATAGCCACTAAATCTTCGCCATATTTTGTACCTGTCAACATTTATGAGCAACTAGAAGAAACAGTTACATTTGAAGTAAGGCCTTAATAGTTTACCGCAATAGGTAACGCCATTTTCTTTAAAAATAGTGGTCGCATGGATATTCTTGAGAAGACATCCAGAAATATTTGCTCAATGCAACACTTTGACGAATAATACAAAAAGGGGTCATGACTGAGCATGCAAGTCTTGTCGGCATTCTAAGTACAACAGTAAAAAAAGGTTTCAATAGTGGCTGGAGAGCAGTCAAATCCGCGAAATTTGTATAATCTCTAACACACCTTCATGGCGTTGAATGTGGTAAATACAAGTTGGGAGGGAAGAGCGTGTGAGGTGGAGCAGAGATATGAGAGGTATTTACGTGCAAGGCTTGGAGGAGACTTTTGCTTTGGGACAACATTTGCAGCGAAGTGGTCAGATTCCCAGAAAATTGTGTTGGACTCCACTTATCCGGTACCTTTGTATCCTGCGCAAAACTTGGCAAGCCAACTAAGCTAAACAACAAGAAACGCTGAAAGAAGACGACTATTACCCACTTTGTCTTAAGAAATTGACCATTTTATTTGCACTATTGGCTTATAAAGACAAAGGCTACACAAATAAACACTAATTGTGGGCGTCCATTCAAGCTTACATTTAAATTCATCAATTCCGTTAACCCACCAGGAGAGAACTTTCTGAAATGGCTAGAAGTAATTACAGTTACATTTGGGTGATTCCAACATACTGGGTCGAGTCTACCCTAAGGCGGGGCGACTTCAATACCGTGCATTTGGTTTGCATCGCCTACTCGTCGCCTTTTACGCGACCCTTTATTGTCCCTTTCCACTACGCTGCACGCGGCTAACAATGATGCCGAGTGAGCGCGGTGGAAATTTTCGAAAAAGAAAGCAATGGCGAATAGGAACTTGCTCAAAACTAGCTGGTTCTAAAGCGAAACAACGTAAAAAATGCGCAGATATTAATTCATTACCTGCGCTATTGTCGCAAAGCTGCAGTGATGATGGTGGAGGATCGATAAATTCCTTGAGGTTAAGCTTCCAGAGGCAAGAGGAAATGTCAGCGCAGAGCTTCACACTAATTCTTTGTATTATAGTTTCTACTGCATTTTGGGGGCTGATTAACAGAATACGTGCTCTTTGACATGGGGTTGAGTATGGCGACGTTCAGACCGGTTTGTGCTTCTCGCCATCACGCTACGTTACAAACGAATGTTCGCTCGTAACGTGGCTGAACAAGCAGATATTTTTCACGATGCCCTGCACTACTCCTTTATTTGGAACGGCGCTTTGTGGAGATTGTGGAATATGTGGAGATTTGAGAGCTAAGCAATGTTTCGATATACGCTTGCCTTTAGGAACAAATTTCAATTTTGTAGCCTTTTATTCTGACAATTACTCATGTTACAAAAAAATGCGCTGAGCAGCGGCCAGCGCACACTTTCGGGAACCTCATGATTTACTCTTAATCCACAGCATAAAGGTCAGCGAATTATGCGGCAATACCCAGCACGCATATATGGTTAAATCGTATTTTGGGAGGGGCAGCATCCAGCAACTTTTGTGTGCGAATGGGGGATGGGCGGTACAATTACTAGTGCTCATGTGAATGGCCGTCACCGTTAACCGTACCATAAAGGCACGTAAAACGGCAAGAGAGTTGAACTAAATTTTATCTAGCACATACGCCTAATACAAAAGCACTCTGTTTACTCGGAAATCAAGAAAATAGGCCAAATGTACTCACCCACAAACCACTCGCTACGTTTGCGAGTGAAAAGGATGACATGCTCGGGCATTGTAATTTTCTAGAAAATTATAATTTTCTAGATCTACCAACGATCAACTCGTTGCACTAGAGGCGTATATGAAAGATGCTTTCCTCCATAAGCAGTACTGTATGACAGTATTCTTTGATCTAGAAAAGGCGTATGATACTGCTTGGAGGTATGGTATTCTCATCGATTTGAAGTCGTTTGGCATTTCGGGTAACATGATGAACACGCTTGCCAGTTACATGTCCGAAAGAACGTTTCGCATGCGAGTTGGAACTACACTCTCTAGGGTTCATGTGCAGGAAAATGGAGTGCCACAAGGTGGAGTTTTAAGTTGCACCATTTTTATTGTGAAAATGAATTCCCTTAGAAAGGCATTGCCACCGTCGATTTCCTGCTCAATTTATGTAGATGACGTACAATTATCCTTTAAGTCTTGTAACCTGTCTGTCTGCGAGCGCCAAGTCCAGCTTGGTGTTAACAAGCTAGCTGGCTGGGCAGATAGCAACGGTTTTAAATTTAATTAAGGGAAGTACACTTGTGTTTTGTTTTCCTAGAGGCGTGGCATCCGGCCGGATCCAGACATTCAACTCAATGGTGTCTCCATTCCTGTCAAAAAGGAACACAAGTTTTTAGGTGTAATCTTTGACGAAAAGCTCACATTCGTCCCACACATAAAACAGCTAAAACATAAATGCTTAAAAACAATGAATATCCTGAAGGTTCTCTCGCACATCTCTTTTGGTGCTGACAAACAACTTCTTTTACGTGTTTTTACCAGCTTGATAGGTTCACGATTGGACTATGGTAGCATTGTTTATGGGTCAGCCACTAAAACATCCCTCAGAATGCTGGACCCTGTGCTTCATCTAGGGCTCCGCTTGGCGTGTGGTGCCTTCCGCACTAGTCCAGTTGAAAGCCTGTATGTAGAGTGCAACAAATGAAACCTACAACGTCAGCGAGCATACACAGATCTCCTGTATGCTTTTAAAATTTCATCCATGCCTCACCATCCTTTTAAATCAGTTTTTCATGATACGTCCATGACTGAACTCCTTTTAAATCGACCATCGTTCTCTGCGCCCTTCTCTTACAGAGTTAGAGAAGAAGCGTCAGAGCTTGCTGTCTCCTTTTTAGATACAATCCAAAGTTCTCTAACGAATTTTATAGCACCATGGCATCTCCGCCCTGTTTCATGCGACACATCTTTCACACATGTAGATAAAAACCAAGCTCCCACATGTGCAATTTTGCAGCATTTCTTGTATTTGCAGCAGAAGTATGCGTGTTCTGAATTTTATACGGACACCTCTAGAACTGCCACCTCTGTGTCCTGCGCGGCGCATGGGCCCGGCCTTAATGTCACTAGAAATCTGAATAGTCATACTAGTATCTTTACGGCAGAGGCTTACGGTGTACTTGTTGTTGTCAATCATATACTTCAAAGCCACATCCCACAATCCATTATCTATACAGATTCCCTCAATGTTGTGCGGGCACTGTCGTTAACAATGCCTTTGAAAAATCACGTTGCCAATCTGATCGTCAAGGGTATTATGTCTGTGTATGTACGCAAATTTGAACTTGTTCTTTGCTGGGTCCCTGGCCCCTGTGGTATAGCCGGGAACGAAGCAGCGGATCGAATGGCTGCTGCTGCTACACTCTTGAATACAATAGACATAACCACATTACCCTACACCGACGTGAAACCACACATCAGACAAGAACTTCACAAAATAGGGCAAACACACCGGAGTGAACAAACAGACAAGTTACACGTAATAAAACCTCACTTGGGACCATACACCCCCGACACATGCAATAGATACTCTGAAGTCGCCTTGGCCAGATTACGGATAGGGCACACGCATGCAACGCACTCGCACCTTCTCACTGCATCTCCAAGACCTCTGTGCAACAGGTGCGGAGAGGCCTTATCCGTGATACACATCCTCATACAATGTAACGCACTCGACATTACACGACGCAAACACTTTTCCCAATTACACACACGACATATTACACCACACCCGTCATACTTCTAGGAGACGATGCCATGTTTTCTGTTCAGCGCACCTTTAAGTTCCTATCAGAAGTTCACTTCTTACAACTCATCTCATACCACTCATAGTTTTACCCCTTGTCCTATACACCAACCACCTTATTTATCTTTTAACCACTCTTGTTCTTCATCCTGGCTCTTTACACCAGCCGTGCTCATAGTTTTTTAACTGATTTATTTCGTGTTCCCTCCTCATCAAATAACTTTGTGTCTGGCGCTCTTTGCCCATGTCGGCCTTGCGCCAATAAAATCAAACCATCATCATAATCATTTTCTAGAAATAAATACTCAGCCAAGTTTAAACAAGTCGAACTAAGCGATGCTGTTTTGGGCGTGCTTAAAATCGTTTCACCCCGAGACGCCCAGATTTTTTCATTGCTCCTGTGACAGCCTGTCATGTCAGCGTACTGAGTCCTGTCGCACCTTCACCGTTGTATTGTTGTTTTAAGGGAGTTGTTTGGCATACTACATTGAGGCTTGTGCAAAACCGAAAATTCTGTAAGTATGAGCATGAATTTGGACACAAAAAGGAATGGTTGCTGACGTGGACGTCGATATTACCTGGACTGTCTGCTTCACAGAATATAATCATGAAGACGCCTGAAAATACAATAACACTTGCCATACCATTAGAAGTATCCAGTTCAATTGGGTATAGTAACTGTGTCGTTTGCAAACCTGAAGTGGCTTAAGTAGTCACCTTTTCTTCGAAATTCCATGTTTCCTAGTCGAGATTATAAGCTTGCTAGGCAGAAAACATAAAAGCAGCTAGGAAGAAGCTACCCATAGGCAAAGACAAAATGTGCACAGTCGAAGAGAGCCAAGGTAATATTAAAAGCAACATGGACGAGATAATCAAATAAGTCCCAATGGGGTTATGCACCGAAGATGCAACATTGGCCCTTTTAAATAACATGCATAACCCATTCCCTTAAATAAACAAGCATCCCCCAAACAAGCGGTAAAATGAGGAAAACATTGCGTAGTCAAGGTACTCACGAGTTTCATTCCTGTACTAAGATTATGACGCATTACGAAGCTCTTCTGGAATTGACTGAGGTCGACAAAGCGAAACGCAAGAAAAATGAGCTCTATAGGCCTTGAGGACATACCATGGCGCCACCTACCAGTGTCGTCATTATAGAATGCCTGGTTATGTTATTTGCTAAAACACATTTTTTTTCTTATGTGACTGCGGTTTTTTTTTGTAACCACAGTAGCCTCCTTCCAATGGTCTTGATGCAAATCGCACAAAAAGGTGTTCTACTGGCCTACTAATCTGGGCAAGCGAACAGCGACTCGCTTGTTCCCTGGGGCACCGCCGCGTTTAAGTTGTTGCGAGCATCGTCACCCACAGCTCGTACGCAGGCAGCTAACGGCATGAGGACGGTGAAACTGATGCCTAGAAAAGTACGCTGTTAATTCATTATGGAATACTTGTGACGTGACATGTACCAGAATATGTATTCAACAAAAATAGATCTTGCAGCAGCTACGGAAACGCTAAGCTGAGTTGTGATCTCACTGCCCGTACAGCGCCCTTTCAATGGTAATGAATGACTACCTGAGAACTGTATGCGGATTCCTTCGCGTGCGTGCTTACAAGGGCTGGTGGGGCCTGCAGTGCCTATGTCCCCTGAAATGCTTTTTTAAGTTAATTTCTGATTTGATTACCGATCACTGCCGTACTCTGTATGGTTGATATGTTTAGTTTTCGTGACAACTTGAACGCAAAGTATGAACGCGAGTTTTCAACACCATTGACTGGGTTTAGGAATGTCTAGGTTTACTACTCATTAAAACCTCGCACCTCGCCATTAGAAATTATGTTTGCAACGCGGGCTTTACTTTGGCCCGTTTACCGTGGTCTTGCCTTTCTCTAGCATCATCAAATTCGACAACTAATGACTCCTCACAGAAGCAGAGGAGAAACACATCGTCGTGTAACGATTTGGGGTAATAGGGAGCTTTATAACAGGGGAAGCAAGCGTTTGGGGCACCTAAGAAGATGGGGAACCCAAACGCAAAACGCTTACGTGCGAAGTGTTTTAAAAGAGGGTCCTCTCCAACAACCCGTTTTCAGCTTCGGTTGCTCGGAGTCGGACGCTGGGAACCTTAGGCTTAGCACCGCCACAGATTACCGCTGTCGATCGTTACGATCGCGAATGAGAGTCCCTATTTTTTCACCACACTGTTAACGTTTCGCACATGCGAAACTTAATTTGTTTCTGCGGTGATTGCTGTTATAACAGTGAGTGCTATTCTAGGGATCGATGATCAAGACACCGGTTACGGCATCCGGATTCGTGCGCGCAGGCAGCGCCATCCTTCGGCCACTCGCGGCAACGCACGTGAACGGGCAGGTTCTGATGTCGGGTCGCTCACAGACTTCCGGTGCCGGTCGGCGTAGATAGCGGCAAGGATTTGATCGTGGCCTTGAGAATCACCGTTGATGACAATACGTAACACAATTTCGCACAGCAGTAACATCCATATTCGCGCATGTGAATCTAAAAAGGGGGGACAAGGTGTTGCTATCGCGGCCTGCAGCGGTTGGAGCCTCTTTGTGGGCCGTGCTGGCGGGCATGGCCGGCAGGTGTGTGGGCCATTTCTACGTGAAGTGAACAGTCCATTATTTTCTCATTTTCTGCTGTATCTACTGCGTGGGAACTAAGAGTGAAATGTATAAATTTACCTGGACGATCGCCGTAGCAAACAATGTCCATTCAATGTTCATGATCGCCGTAGCATACAATGCTACATACAATGCTACGGTGATCGCCGGGCACAAGTTTGACCTTTCACTCGTAGTCAACACGAAATAGATACTTTGACGTTTCACTCGTAGTCAACACGAAATAGATACAGCAGGAAATCATGAAGCGTTCACTGCACGCAGTAACGCGCCACACACCTACCGGTCGTGCCCGCCAGCACGGCCCGTGAAGCGGCTCGAACCGACGGAGGCCGCGATAGCAACACCATGTCCCAGCTTCATGCATTTCTTTCTGTCATGTCAAACATCCAAATAGCCACTTCGTAAAAAGGGAAGTTCTGTGTTATACAAATGACCCTAAATTGCATGCTTGTAAGAACAAGCTTCTCTGCATGCAGGAGAAACATTGTAGTGACTTCGTGTAAAGCAAACTTACTATCCGATGTCCCCTCGGGATAAAAGTCAGGTCTAATGCATTCACTGGCTAGTGGAAATGAGGATGGGACATAAAAAAGTGAGAGCGTAAACATTAATCAAGAAAGCAGGCAAGTAGCCGGTTTCCTCAGTCCAGAACCCTGTAGAAGCATCCAGCAGTCTCAGCCCATTGCCGATACATGCTCGCTCATTACTACTACGGCAAATTATCGCTTCATATACCCTGTTACAAAGCACAGGCTTAAATGGTGATAAAAATATGCCTTAACCCTTAACGCTTTTGCTGAAGGCGGCTGGTGGGCTATGTGATGAACTTACGAACAAAAATACGAGCTAAACAATCTTTTCATTCCGAAGGCTTTTTTAGGCGCTTGCGGCTTGAACCAGGTTGAATTTAGCCTTCCGTGCAGTCCTTGAAGCCTTCTTGATGTGTCAGCGCATGTTTTCAAGTTTTACCAGAAATATCATAGCAACCACTTTTTTTTACTTTAAAACGTGCACCTAATTCGGCCTCAATTGTGACCGTGATGTCTGAGGGAAGCGTATTGCACCGAATGTAACGTTGTGCTCACATTCCCATGTATAAAACCCATTCGAAATATGTTCAAGAACTAGAGACATATTGGTATTGGCAGCGAAGACTGAGACATGGCAGTAATGCAGAAGGACATAGTCAATGCCTAAATACTTATCGTGACGACAAAGACGATATCCTCTGCTGGAAAAAATTCCAGTGTGGCATAATAACCATTCCACATATGAAAATATACTATTACACGATCTACTCTCAAGCCTTGTTCTCTCGCCTTGTTTATGTGAAGTGGTGTGTTTGACAAACGGTGTATTCTTTGCTTTTGAATGCCGTTCACAAACTACTCGAAAGTCACTTTCGCCCTTAAATTGTGACATGATTTTCCCAAAAAAACCAGTGCAGGTGGGTCCCACAATTATTGAAGCACTTGCGGTTAAGCGGCGTGCCCATATTCTGCAGAATGTGGGCTGAACACAAAATATAAATTTTGGTACACACACCAGGCCTACCATTTTCCAGACTCGGTAATGAACGTTTGCAGAGCTTGGACGGTTACGATGCACGGCGAGCATTGATAATTTCGCTGTACCAGACGCACGATACGCGTCGTGGTAAAAACTCCGAGTTGAATTCACGTTTTTGTGCTATTGATACACCTGCAGAACCATTTATGGGCATTATTGAATGATCGGGACGCTCAAACATTCAGCGAGTGCGCGGGGTGCGAGTGCGACGTCAGTTTCTGCCATAGAACTTTCAAATAGAATGCAGAGTGCCTTCTTTGTGGCAGAGCAACTAACTGAGGGATCGCTTTGAAAAATACTAGTACTGGCAGTGTAGGGTGGTTGTTCTGCGCCTCGCCTGACAGGTAAGTAAAGCGTACCACCCCGCCTAAGTCCGTAAAAGGATGCGGAGAAGTACGATTTCGTAATTGCCTTAAAGAACTACATACAGAAAAAAAATTGAACTGTTGCAAATGAAACCTGGGGCGGCGTATTGCGGTCACATTGTTCGACCATGCGTATTGATGATTGGTTGCGAGAAAAAAACGGTTTAGCCAACGTAGCAGGATGACCCCACTCGCCGAAAAAGGCCTCGAGATGTCATAAAAACTGATGCTCCTGCAACACGCAATACCCGGTGGCGAAGTACGCTCTCAAATTATCGCTGCCAGAAAACGTTAAGGCTAACCGGCAAGGCCGACCACTAACAGGGAACAACCGTACGCTATTAAATACAAAAGACAAGTACAGAAAATTAGTTCGTCACTTGCCTTAAATAACCTGCGCTATCTCTTTGCCGAAACGATATTACAGAGTCTTCAACGCAAATAAAACAAAGTAAGCCGACAAGCGTTGGCGAGTGGGAAGATCACCAGCCAGGGGATAGTAGATGCAATGGCCATAGGCTTTTGCGCTCCCCAGGCAGAGCTGCACAACCGACTTCCGGGTAGTACTTCCTCACAGTAAAAAGCTGCGGGGTCACATAGGATCCCGTGTTGCGACCGTATTTCGTGCACTGAATCAATACTGCTCGGCGTTTGCGCCCTTGTGTTCGGCATGGTGCACCCACACCAAAACGATAAAGGGACGCAGAAGTGATTCGTAAACATTGCGGGATTACTACCGCCAGTTGTAGTCCGGAGTCCATAGGCAATGTTTCCACCACTCTGAGTGCGTTTACGCGAATTTATTTAGTAGGAAAATCAATTTTACATCAGATAAGCCGTGCTAGCAGGCTTATTTTAGGCATTTTACAGCCGAGAACATGGCAGAAGCGCGGCGGCATGACGATTACTGAGATGTCGAGAATGCCCATCCAACGATAAGGTCCTATGTCAAGCAAGTTGTCTTACAGAACCGAAACCGAAACTTGTTTGAATTCTAATCTTGGACATCGTCCAATCACGGTCCACCACCTCCCGACGACACAGCCTTTATTTGGTGCGGCCGCGGCCGACCGCGCATGGTAGTTATAAAGCAAATCTTTCTACCTCTACCACCCCAAGGGTTCTTTCGCTACCGTTGGTGTCAACAAAAAACTGGAAGGTTGGGAGAAGCCCACCTACATTTGCTAAATCTATGGGCTAGTCGTCTGCAAGCGTTCCAGCAATTTCGCAAAGGAGGGAGGACACCTCTGCTTCTATCGCGCCTTAACCAAGCAACTGCGAAGGTACGCCAGTACTCCTTGCAGCTCTCCCGGGATAACTGGCATCGGCATTGCGCCGCCTTAAATGCGCAGACCAGGCTCAGCAAAGTCTGGACAACATTTCGTGGCATGCAGGACAAAAGAAAGAACAAAACGGCGGGCCAGAACATAGCTCTTCGACTGGGCATCACAGAGACCGATCTTGCAATCCAGGAAGGCCAACTTTTCTTCCCACAACCCCGCTTGGGTGAAGCCAAGAGCGTCGTTTCTCCCACGCACGACGCCTCGCGAAATGAACACCAGTCTAAATGACCCGTTTACAATGGCCGAACTTCTATCAGCTCTTCAGGAAACCAAAATAACGAGCGCACCTGGTCCAGATGGGATCACTTAAGCGGCCCTTCGCAACTTGCCTGAGGCGCACAAGCAGCAACTCCTTGACTGGCTCAATGCTATCAGGGAAGCTTTTGTGCTGCCTAATAAGTGGGAGGAATCGTGGGTTATACCCATTCCAAAGCCTGGCAAGTCTCTCACGCAAATAGAGAATCTGAGACCCATTTCTTTGATTTCTAATGTTATGAAACTTATGGAGAGGATGGTTCTCGGAAGAATTCAGTGGAATTAAGAAACAACAGGCCAACTTCACCCACGTCAAACGGGGTTCCGGAGGCACCTTTCTACTCTAGACAGCTTAAAATTGCTCTCAGAGGATGTTATAGCCAACACCTCATCATGTGATCCCCGTCTAGTGGTAGCCATCAACGTAAAAAAAGCATTCGACTCGGTACTTCATGAGGCAGTTATCCAAGCCGCACGCAACCGAGGACTGGACGGAAAGCCACTCGCCTTTGTACAATATTTCCTGCGAGACCGCCACTATCGAGTATGAGTTGGTGACACACTCGGCCCCAAAACAGCAAACTGCGTCGGAGTACCTCAAGGTTCAGTCTTATCGCGAACGCTATTTAATATCGTCATGGCTGACCTTCTCCCACTCCTGGATGAGATTGAAGGCTTGCGTTTCACGATCTATGCAGACGACATCACGCTTTGGACAAAGGGAGGCTCTATAGGCAAACAAGAACAAGCAATGCAGCAAGGTCTGAACACAATTTCTTCTTTCTTAGCAGAGGTAGGACTCGCTCCATCTCCCGAGAAGACTGTTTTTGTAGTAGTGGCAAACAAACGGCTACACAAACAAAACATAAAGAGCCAGTTTAAGCTCACCATGAATGGAGTACCAATCCAAGAACGACCTACTGTTCGCATTCTCGGTCTTGACATAGACGAGGATTGGGGCGCCACCACGGGGCTCAAGAAATTGACCGCTACGTGGAAAAGCACCCTTTCTTTGATCCGTCGGATTACTTCAGAGAAGTGGGGCGCCGATGAACGCGTTCTTCGCGTTTTGGTAAACGGCCTGTTGGTTCCAAAAGCGACGTACGGGTATAACTTCTATAGACTGACAAAAAAACAACGAAAGTCTGTAGAATACCTTAACCGCGAAGACATGCGGGTTGTCTCTCATCTTCCTCGCTTCGCAATGGTTTATAACCTGCACCTTCACTCAGGAATGAACACCATTGAAGACAGAGCTGAAAGCTTAGGAGCTTCACAACTACTACGCCTCGAAAGCACTCAAACCGGCAGGGCCATTCTTCGTCAACTTGGTCACTCGCTGGACAACAAACCACCGATCTACCAACCGCCTGAACCATGAAAACAAATAGCCATCGTTGATCACCGGCCCATGCCCAAAAACACAAGCGCAGCACATCCGACACGTCGCCAACGAGCAGCAACGACACACCTGAAAGAGCTCCAGCGTACCGACGATGACGAAGGGGTGCACAGGATTTACACTGACGCAGCTCTTCAAGATGATCAGGTCGCCATAGCGTGGTACTGCGACAAGACCAAAGGTAAAGGAGCCAAGGCTCTCCGTGGTACCCCATCTGTGAAGGAAGCGGAACTGAGGGCCTTACTACTAGCGACGGAAGAAGCGCAGAGAATTGCCGGCACAAGCCCGACTGAGGCACCAACCACCTTCCTTCTCTACACGGACTCCAAGGAAGCCGTGAGAGAATGCGGAAAAAATAACACGCGCAGTCGGACGGTCGCAAGAATTCGTGCGGTCGCAAGAGACCTTCGACAACTCGGCCGCATACTTACAATTCGCTGGGTCCCTGGCCGTAACGGGATACCGGGCAACGAGGAGGCGCACAAGGCAGCACGGGAGATGCTTTCCAACCCCGATGATTGCCAGAAACCTCCTTCGCGACCGACGAACGTCTTCCCCGCTCTCCAAGCGTCGACACCTCCATCTTTGGAGCTGCTGCCCGACGACTCGGAAGAGGAAGGGTATGACTACGAGGAAGCCATCGCCAAAGCACGTGCTGAGCGACGTACAGCGCTTCGTCTTCGTCTACCCGAAGAGGATGACCCTATCCCATCCGATTACAACCGGTGGGCAACGGTCACACTCCGACGCATTCGGACGAACACTGCCGTAACGCCGCACATCATGGCACGCTTTCGTCTACACCCCGGCGACGGTACCTGCAAACTTTGTGAATCACCTGACAGCCCACAAGTCGCTCAACTTGACCATCTCTATGGAGATGCCCTGCCTCGAAGGACCAGAGAAACCGCGCACATGCGCTCATTCCTCCTCAAGTCAGGCCACAAACGCTGCTGGAGTGGACCCATCCCGAAGGGTCTACAGAACACAGGAAGATGGTCCTCGATTCTCTTCTCGTATATGTTCGAGAAGCCACCGTACAGGACCACATTTAGTCGGGACACTCACCCCCCCTTCCTCCAACTCCCTTCCCCTATCTCCCCCTTCGGCGATGACAAAGGTCAAGGCACGGAGTGTATATAGGATTAATAAATACGTATTACAACAACAACAACAAAAAACTCCCGCGAACAAATAAAAAAAGTTACCGGCACCGCCAGGTATCGAACCTGGAACTAATATAGTAAAGAACCGTGAGCCCGTTGTCTTACCGATTGGGCTACGAGCCCACGCGGAAACGGGGAAGAAAGGCGGTGCATTCACCAAGCACATATGCTGGTTTACCACCTGCGTTCTCGCTGAATGCCACGTGATGGCGTCACGCGACCTCTTGCGCCGCTGTGCGCTCCACCCACGGCACGTGTACTGGCCGTGTGTGCGCCTTGCGCATTTACAAGGGGTTACAAAAAATAAAGGAAGCTCCCACCGACGCACAACATCTTAATTCTTGTACGCCAATATGCTAATGCCTGTGGCCTCCAGTGCTCAACTCAAAAATCAGAGATCCTTGTTGTCCGACCTGAGGCCAAATGACCGATCACGAAAGGCATTAAATTACCTAAAAGCTCGAACATCAAGATCCCGAGCCTACATCTCCAGGCCGACGCCGACTGACGTATCCTTGCCGCGCCTCAAACACAAGATCAATGAAATAATACACATGATCAGGTGAGTTGCCACCCAGAAGCCAGGCCTCAAGGAAGCCAATACTCTTCGAATAATTCAAGCTTTTGTCCTCTATAGAATGACTTACGTCGGCCCTATCTTTTTCTCTGCAAGGAAGACATCAAGGTGCTTGATATAATGATTATAAATTCCATTATGCAGGCCGTTGGTCTTGCCATGAGTGCATCTACGGAGAGGCTACGTAGGATGGTGCTCCACTGCACGGCGGAAGAACTGATAGAGGGCCATCTTTGAAACCAGAAGTTCTGATTGAGCAGAACTGCCCTGGGTCACCGCATCCTTCACCAGATTGGCTGGGAAGCACAAAATGTCACTTCGCGTGATGTACTCCTGGAATCTTGGCGACAAGAACTAACATGCTCCCCCATTTACCTAGAAACATAAACCACTCCCACCACGAGGGTCGCCGACAAGCACGGGCTCAAGCAGTCAGCACAACCCTCGGCGGGGATCATGCAGTTATCTACACAGACGCCTCCCAATATCGAGGGGACCAGTACGCCATCATCATGGCTTCCACCAGAACCAACCTCCTCGCGCGTGCCTCACTCAAGATCCAAGACATGACGGCAGCAGAAGAGGAAGCCATCGCCTTGGCTCTCGCTCAACCATGGATTCAAAAGGTATAGTTACGATTCCCAAGAAGCCTAGCAGAATTACCAGTTGGGGTGGGTGTCCGGAGCTGCACTGCGTGTGCTAAAAATACACTGCCCAACCGGTTCCATTCAGCTCATATAGACGTATGCTCACGCTTCCACGGAGGGCATGGATTACGCCCACCAACAGGCTTGCGGTTTTACCCTCCCCATGCTATGGACCTGCACAAGGACAGTCACCCACTTGTCAAGTTCAGGGACATAACTCAGCATAATCGCCTTCAGAGAAAGACCCAACCTTAACCGCACCCTGAACGCTCCATGGAACAACTACCTAACGGCTCATACCATCCTACGCGTCATCACTCAATGCACCCCAATTGCTATGACGCTGAATAAAAATTTTGATCAGAAGTAGAAACACTCGCCACATAAACGGGGTGCGCGACTTTAGCCCTGAGAAATTCACTCTCTTCCCTTCAACTACCCAACAACAGCATGGGAGATGTTACTGCCCAGCTCTCTCTGCCTACCCAGCTTCAGCTTGTGAACAGAGCACAAGCGGAGCGGAATGCATATGGGCTCCAGTGAAGAAGGAACCACACCCCTGGCCCGCCTTCTGGCCCGTTCAGAAATCTGAATAAAAGTATTTTTTCTTCCCCCTCCGACTCCGCCTCTCGCCGATTTCATCGCCTCGGTCGGCGGCGACATAGACGAGAAGGGCATCGCCTAACACCGGGTTTGCGCTTCCTTTAATTTTATAAAAAAGAGTTTCCACTAATGTGCTTCCCCTACACAGCTCAACCAAACGCCGTTCACGAATCACGCATTGATTTAACCTTAGCAAAGAATATCTCTTTTAAGTTATAAAGGGTGTGGTTAAGTGCATTTCACTTGACTCTGGTTTCACAATTTGTAGAGCCAAGAGGATGAATTGAAGTGATGTCGCATAGATAATCATTCTATGGGCCACTTACAGCTTTGCTTTTTAACCACATTCACAGGGTGGATTGGCGCGTATTGTTTTCCTAAAAAAAGATTTCGAGTGTGTTTTAATTGACGAACTAGAAAAATGCATGAAACCCCACCCACACACAGCTTCACTGTAAAAACGTTCATTCTAAGCCACAACCACAAAATGGCTATGTTCCTTCAATGTTTGGCCGAGTGAGATGCACAAGCCATCTCAAGTATGGATAATGAGACGTGCCCTTTCATTCTGTGCACAATACTCCCAAACTGGTGCCCTATTACTAGCTGCGAGTTTATAACTATGATTACAATAAATGAACTGCTGTGCAGCCAACAGCTTGCCGATGTGCCTGTTGCGCACCACTGCACAACAGCTACACAAACTGCTGTGTTTTAATAGGCAGCTTCCACACAGACTGAAAAGCAAGGTTAAACAAAGAGCAGTGGTGAGCAGGTTTCTTCTCAGATTCAATGCATAGCTACAAAAGTCGCCCAGTGGACCACACCTCTTGTATAGAGTGCTTGAGTGGGATCTTAATTAAGAGCGCTTCCGAGCAGAGAAAGAGTTTCACGAATGGTTTAATAATGCAACAACCGCAAAACAAAGGAGTTAGCTGTGTTTACGGTGCAGTAATTTAATTTAAACAACAGCCACGCAGGTGAACCTGGATGCCAAGGTTCGGGTTGCAGTGGGGACGCAGACCGACCAGTGCTCATCTTTTCTGGGAAGAACACAAGCACAAACAGTGGTTGCTTCTTTCTTACCGGCTCCCCCAGACGTCCAGCCTGAACTTCGGTGAACACCTATGCCTGCAGACGCAATGGAACTGGGTGAGGAGCAGCTGCCAGAAGTGGAGCTTTCCCTACTGGTCGACATAACAATGGAGGTCGACGAGCCGGAGCTGCCAGCAGCAAAAAGCGATGCCACATTTAACCTAAGTGCTGAACTTTGCTTTGCCAGGTATGTCATTATCTCCTCCCTCCTTCGAGTGTGCGCATTAGCTTTAGGCAGAAACAACACTAATGCTAGCATTCAGAGGAACCATGAAGACGAAACCTCAGTTTGCCTCATTCAGGAAATTTCTGCACTAGAATAACTGTCAATTTTAATGGAAACTTCAAACAATTAGGCTAGGTCATGAAGGAACCAGGGGGAAGAGTAGCCGCTCACCAGGCCCTTAGTTGAACTGCCTCTGGATGGCACAGGACCTAGTTTGTACAGATTGGCGGCCGGCGAGAAAGCTAAAGGCGAAGAAATGGCTGTGCAATTATAGTGAGGCCTCTGGTTCACTCGATCACAACACTTGAATTCATTCAATCACATACAGTTGAAACACTGATTATTGTTTTTTGGTGCCTCACCAATGACATCAATGCCAACATTGTGAAACAAAAAATTGAAAGTTGGTCTATACGTCCAATATTTGATGTGAAAACAATGTCCTTTGGGCGAATAATGAAGTTGAGTAGGTGACAAAAGGCTAACACTTATAAATATAAAACTAGGATATGTGTTGTTTGCATGGTTCCTACAAAAGGGTATTTCCTACTGAACAAAGAATTCGTTTATACTGTTTCAACTGAAAGAAATAGAAAAAAATATTTGGGCGCGTAATTGGAAATCAAAATGATTGCTAACAAGGAATACCTCCTGCATCTTTACTGCACTTTGGTGACAGTAAGGCCAGGTTATCTCTGAAATTCTTGATTTGTGTCAAGATCCGGGCAAAATTAAAATGGTTTTTTACGAAGCGACATTGGTTCACAGGCTTCATATGTATTCAGGCACAAGCTGTTCTTATGATAAGCATCTTATGAGCCATCGTATGAGAAGCACTATAATATCTGTAACTGAGAGCGCAACTGCTTCGTCACTCAATCATGAGCCGCTCTAGGGGTGCAGTGTGGCTCAATCCTGCGTTTGTGCAGGATTTGCAAAGGGCATCAAATTTCGCCATATTTTATTGCGTCCAGGCTTAACTCGTTCCCTGTTTGGGGCCATGGCAAGTGGGCGGAGGTCGGCAACAGGCAAGCGGCGCTCCGTCATCGCAGCCTTTTGCTCCCCTTCTGCTCTGTTTCGCCTCCTCCCGTTCGGGGGAACTTCTGCCAGGGGTGCACGTCGCTCACGTGGTGGCCCGTTGGAACGGGTGCGCAGTCGTGTTTCCCTGCAAAGACTACCCCCCTGGGACCACTGGACGATGGTGTCGCCGAGGAACGACGGCCGGCCACCTAATTGGGGACTGATTGATTGACTAGTTGAAACTGGTTGCGATTATTTGATTGGAAAATTAGAGCGCCTCTTGTGTGCGGTTGTGCTTATGGCGCTCCAATTTTCAAATCAACATTTCCAACAAATTTTTACGAAGCTTAATGGGACAGACAACCGATTTTTGTCGTGTATGTGTTCTCTATCCAAAATGGAAGGGCATGCCTTAAGACATAGTAACGCGAAAAGGTTTAGCAGATAACACCATAGAAATTTTTAAATAAATTTTTTCTAAGAGCCGTGCGTGTCCGCCAAAAATAATGCTGGCAACCATGACATACAGAAGCGCGGCATCACGAACATGTATCACGAACATGAACACGCGACCGGTGCTCGAGCAGCTGTTTCCGTGGTGATATGTGATGTGTGGATAATGTGTCAGTGAATCGACGTTTTTCCCTGGTTTTCCCTTGAGGCTCCCTCTCCCTCCCAGCTATGGGTAAATCGAAGCGAGGTACGTCGGCAAACGGACCCTGAGGAGTCCCGGCCGCACCGAGACGCCTGATGAATGGGTGATGTGTGCAGAGTGCCACGTGTGGTGCAGCCTTGCTCAGATCCCTTTCCGATCGATGGAGGAGGCAAAGGCGGCGCCACCTTACACGTGCCAGCGCTGCAATCGCGGCTGCGTCAGCCCGTTGGAAATGTTCAAAGCAAGCACCAAGGAGCTGAAGGTGTTGGAGGCTCAGCTTGGCGAAGAGAGGAAGCCGTGGGATACTCTGGAGGAAATTCTCCGTGAGGAAAGGAAGCCTATGGGAAAATCGGAGATAGAGTTTCGGAGCATGGTAGAGGCTGTGAAGTGCGAGGCCGTGGAGCACACGCTGGCTAAGCCAGTAACCCCACCGAACACTTCAGATGGGCGCGTCAGAGTCAGCCATAAGGCAAAGCGTCAGCGCCTATCCCGGCGGCGACGCCAGTCATTGACCACCACCACTCCCACTCGACAGTGCGAAGCCGCTCGGCAGGAAAACACATCTGCGGCGACCCCAAGAGGGCGCTGTGTCTTTATATACGGTGATGATAACGCTGCTACAGTAAAAGCGGTCGCTCTCCGCACGGTAGGGTGGAGCACACTCGTACAGTTCCGCACGAAAGAGGACGCCATACTGCAGGAAACACTGGAAGTGAGTGAGGAGGCAGAAGAGCTCTGGACGGCCCCCGAGGCCCTTGTGATTCACGCTGGCCTGAACGACTTGTCGCAGCCGGGGGCATGCCCAGAGCAGTCTGCCAGTGCCCTTCAGAGCCGGCTCCAATCATGGCATGAGAGGGCCAGGAGACACAGTTTCCTGATCTATGCAGTCCCTAAAGCAGAACATGAGAGCTCACCCCTGGCCGACCACTGCCGCCAGTGGAACGAATCAATGCAGCAGACCTGCAAAGAGCTGCGACCCTACGTAGAGTTTGTTAGAACCAGTTGGGCCCTGCATGGCATTCTCACCAGTATGCAGTACAACAGGGAGGCCGCTCAAGGTCTAGGATTGTGTCTGGGTCGCAGGCTGTGCGCTTTTTTAGCGCTCCGTGCCCATGGCGGTGCTCGGCAGCTGCAAAGGCAGAGACCCAACCAGGCCTTTGCTCTGATGGAAGCCCTGAGGCTGGCAGAAGTACCCGGCCAGAGAAGGAGCAGCGTGAGAGGGCAGCAGAACAAAAGGCACCTCCCACAAGCAATGAAGATGGAGATGGCCTACCCAACAACATGACAAGACGGAAGGCAAGACGGCAGAGTACAGCCAAGAGGAGAAGGCGACAGCGTAACACTCGGAGCAAGCAGCCAAATTCTTCTACATAACATGAACGGCGGACGCGTGGAGAGGAAATGGGAAGAGCTGTTTGACGTTGTTGACAAGGAGGATGTGGTGGTGGCCGGTTTTGTCGACACCCACTTGAGAGATATGGAAGCTCCGCCACCACATTATCAGAAGGCCTCAGAAGGCCTCATCAGAAGGTCGAAAGCCTCCCTCCAAGGATTTGGAACGTGCCCCGAAAGCCATGTCTTGATATGTAGGTGGAGGAGTATTGAAAGGGTGTCTGCGTGTAGGTGCTGTATCATTGCATAGGTGATGTTGTCTGGCCCTAGAGCCGGTAGTTTACACGGGCTTAGAGCAGCCCTCAGCTCATAAACCGAAAATCATCAGCGCACGAACCGAACAGCAGAAGGCCTCAACCGCCGAGGCAGCGAAAGGAGAGGAGGAGGCATGGGATACTTCATGAACTTGGGCTCCCAGTGGGAAAGACAGTGCCCCGACTGCTCCGAACATTTGTGGTTAATAGGGTGCATTGGCCAACTGCGCGTTGCCTTTGGCCTGGTGTATCTCTGGACGGGCAAGGACTCGTCGCATCGCAACACGCAGACACTTGCGTGCATGGAGAAAGACCTGGAGAACTTGGGCATCCTTGCAATCCTTGTGGGCGACTTCAACGCACACATAGAGCCTCTGGACAAGTTGACTGACAGCGGCGGCGGACTCCTACTTGAATGGGCAGACAGGACGGGGCTGATGATAGTGAACACGACAAACAATGAAGAACTGTAAACGTGGATACAGCAAAAAATCAGCAGGGTCCGGGCCTCCACACAGTCACCACAACACGGGGGGAGAAGGCGTAAACCGTGGAGGTATGGGAAGTTCTGGAAGCTCTGAGAAAGCGAAAGACACTCTGCCGAGAACATCGTCATGCAGTCAGCCATGGAGCAGGGGCAGCAGAGGTGATAGAGCGGTGGGACGCCTACCAAGAAGCCAAGAGAGAGATGGCCATGCTGGTGCAACGTAAGCTCAAAGCAGTAAATGCCAAGCAGCTCCAGAACATCCAGTCAGCAGGACGCGACGCCGGCGGGAAGTACTGGCAGCACAATCGGTCAAAGCAACAGACAGACACTTCTTGCTCCCCGATGTTGCAGGATACAGGGACAGGTGCGGAGGACAAGGGTACGGACTGTCTCCAATTCATGGAGGAATACATGGCGGCCAGGCTGGGCACAGAGGTGCGGGACACCCCCAGCTTCAAAGAGACAGCGGTAGGGCGGGGCACCTTTGAAACAATCACACAGGGTGAGCTGTAATGTGCCTTAAAGCACCTCTCGGGGCAGACTGCCGCAGGACTTGACCGGATCCCCCCAAGGCTCCTGAAGAGGATGGGGCCAAAAAATTGGCAGCTGTTGCTGGATGCACTGAATGCGGTCGTCTGCGATGGCGTCATCTCGGATGGATGGAAGACGTCCCGGATGAGGATGATATACAAGAAAGGTGGTGAAAAGTGCCGGCCTGATACCTACCGACCCATCACGGTCACCTCAGCCTTGTAAAGACTCCTGGGCCACATCCTGCGTGCACATGTGATGGCCTGGGCGGAAAAGGACTAAGTGTTGCGGGAGCTGCAAAATGGTTTCCAACCTGGGCAGTGCTTGGAGGACAACCTGTTTGTAGTAACGCAGGCAATGTAGATTGCGGCAAACGCAAAACGCACTTTCCTGCTTGCCTTTCTAGGCATCGCACAGGCATATGACACTGTGGAACACCCCAAGCTGTTGGATACCCTCAGTGATCTTGGTCTGCCGGACGAGCTCTTGCGGCTGCTGATCAGCATATACACTGGCATGCAGGTGGTGATCCACGGGAGAGACTCGCTCACAGGACCAGTAGAGGTGTGTTGAGGGCTGCGCCAGGGTTGCCCTCTCTCCCCGCTTCTGTTCATGCTATTCCTGATCGGAATGCAGAGGCGCCTCGCGAACAGTGGGCTGGGGTTTCACCTCAGTAGATGGATGACGGAGGGTGGCGTTTACGCAGGTTGCCCGCCCTGTTCTACGCCGACGACTTGTTTTGCTGGCGGGAAGCACGAAGGAGCTGCAATCTACACTTGACATCGCGTCCAGCGAGGGCGCGTCGTTGGGGCTCCGCTTCAACGTCAGAAAGTCCGCCACCATGTCGTATCACCCAGTCGAGGACATTGAGGACCAACCACTGCTCTTGCAGGGTGACCCAAAACAGTGGACCACCAGGTATAAATACCTCGGGTGTGACGCTCTCAAATGAGCCCCACAACAGCGCGGCCTACGAAGAGGACCTTCAGGCAAAGGCGGCTGCTCGGTGGGCTTTCCTCGGGTCGCGCGCCCTATGGGCCTTCTGCCGCCTCGAGGTGTCCCGGGCACTGTGGAAGGCGGTGGCGGTACCGGCGCTCACTTTCGGGAACGCCGTGCTCTGCTTGTCATCGTCCACACGCCAAGAAATGGAGACACTGCAGCGAGACGTCGGGTGGGCTGCCCTGGGTGTGCACGGCTTTGTGCTGAACTAGGTGGTGCAGGAGGACATGGGTTGGTCCTCCTTCGAGGCGCGCGAGGCAGTGGCCAAGCTCGCTTTCGAGAAGCGGCTCAGCCAGATTCCCGATGGACGATGGACGCGCGAGGTGTTCAAGTATATCACCCACCGATGTCTGCGAACCAAGTGGTTGGCGCGCACCGAACACCTCTTTATTAAGCAGTACGGCATCGCGGCGGCCCGCCTCACCAAACCCCCACGGCAGGACCAGCGACAAAAGGTGCGGGACCAGGTGGCGAGTACCGAATTCGAGCGATGGAGGAAAGCAGCGCTGGAGAAGCCGACTCTGAACATCTACAGCCGCAGCAAGACGGACATCAAGAAGGAGTCCATCTACGACTACGCCCGAGGGAGCGAGCTCTTCTGCGAGGCTCGCAGCGGAGTACTTCTCATTCGCGTCCTACGTGCCAAGTTTACGGAGGCCCTCGACCCCACCTGCAGAAGCTGCAACCAGGCCGAGTTGACGGTGCACCACGCCGTTTTGGAGTGCACAGAACGGAAACCTCCAGCCGCAGGGGCAGTGACCCGAGACCCGGATGTTTCCGCCTTCCTTAGTGCTGGTACAGATGTGCAGGTGGCGCTATCGGACCCGCTCGCCATGGCGCTGGGCTTCCAGGGACCGAGACAACAGCTTCACTCGGAAGCCGTAGAAGTCACGAAAAGAAGATTGGAGCACTGGTGGCGACAGAGCATAACGGAGGGTTTCAGAGGAAGTGGAGGACAGTAATAGCTGTGCTTTAAGAAAGCTAACGCCAGATCCGGATTTCCAGTCGATCACCCATTTAAAAGGGAACGGCAACAGTATATCTATTTATCTAGCAGCATACTTCTGTCTGCATGCGAGGAGAAAAGCTGTATTGAAAGCTTGTCCCTGGCTAAAAATGGTGAATTTTAGGATTTCTGATTCCTTTGTGTTTTGGTTAATCACTAGCCTATTTTTCACGAATGTTGGGATGGACGATAGATAGAATGCTGGCTTCATGTTGTGTACATCTGGAGTTCGATTCTTCCCGGGCCTTCGACGTCAAATTCATTTAAGCTTTGATGTCCGTAGCTCAAACCAGCTAGCGCTATCGACGAAGAGCAAAGCACCTCAGTAAGAACTGTGCTGACACCTGATGCTCAAGCTGGAGGTGAGCAAACCATGTGACTCTTCACAGACGCTTGCTGGCTGTCTTTTCTCCAATTCTGTGCCCTCGCAGGCGGCGACTTTAGCGTGATGAACTTCCGAATGATAGTTACGGTGGTTGCGCTGCAATTGTCACGCAGTTAGACGTCTTTACTCTGCAGTTCATCTTGGCAGCTATGCAGCTCCACTGGTAGGTGCAGCACCTTCACTGGGTAGGTAGCCGGAAAAGTCTGTGCGTCACGCGCCTCTGGAGCCCAGCGGAACCAGAAAAGGTCGTGGTGTAATGAGTACTGTAGGCGGGCGCGAGAGGCCTGCAACAAGTCGTGGGGTATACTTCGTCAGAACCCCACGTGGGATAACCTTTCAATGTTCAAAAAGATAAAAGAGGTAGAAAAACATGTGCGCCGGAAGAAAAAAAACCTCCGTCGCATGCCCCCGCGCGAGGGACACGAGTAAATGCAGAGCATTGGGGGTGGTCACGTGGCGTAGGTTGTGGTAGTTGGCGGTGGTAGTTGTAGTTGTTGTTGTCGTAGGGGTTGGGTAGTTGGGTTGCGAGACGAGAGAGAGAGAGAGAGAGAGAGAGAGAGAGACGAGAGACGTAAGTACGTAACGAGTTATTTATTGCCATCGTTTGCACTCCACCCTCTCTGCGGGGCAATCGGTTGGACCTTTGTTATTATTCTTTTCTTTCTTTTCTTTTCTTTCTTATTATCCCTCTCGGGAGGGCAGTGCGCCATCGTCGAAGTTCATAAGCGATGGAAGCAACACCTTCAACCAGTGCCGCGACGCGAGCCAACGTCAGCGTTGCAGTACCAGTTCAAGACATCGTGCCATCCTCTTCATCGACGGCGGCAGAAGACAAGGCGGCGAGACGGCGCTCTGCCGGCGCCGAACGCAAGCGTCTGAAGCACGCTGCCGATGCCGAACTTCGTGCACGAGAAGCCGCGGCCAAACGTCAATGTCGGGCCCCGGATTCTTCGCTCGGGCAACGAGTATATTCGTAGCGCGCGCAGTAGATGGAGAGGAGGTAGCACCTGTTGCTGCAACGCCTTTTTCAGCGCCGGAGCACGCGCATGCGCGCCCGCACCTGTTGTTGAGAGCGAGGAGGAGCGGGGGAGGGGCGAACGTGCTGGCTGGCTGACTGCGGACGCCGATCGCCAACGGACGGGTGACATTTTGAGTTAAAGAAATGCTCTGCATTTAAAAGAAGAGTGGACGTCCATTCAAAACATCAATTAACTACTACGCAGACACACGGATGGTATGGACACGACTACAAAATTTAAACGAGCACAAGCACACATTCTACCTCTAGTTAGTACAACAGGCGACACACTCAAAGACCAGGCCAAGAGACTTGCCCACTACTTCAATACGTGTCCAGCTCTGCACGCTACACAAACACCTTTATGAAACAAAAATTGTCGGGCGAAAAGTAGCCTTTATGGTATATCGACAAGTCAACCACATTTTATAACAAAGTTTTCGGTTCACGAGCTGAGGGCTGCTCTAAGCACATGCAAACCACCAGCTCTAGGGCCAGACAACATCACATATGCAATGATACAGCACCTACATGCAGACACCCTTTCAATACTCCTCCACCTACATAACAAGACATGGCTTTCGGGGCACCTTGCAATGTCTTGGAGGGAGGATTTCGACCGATTGCTGTGACCACCTGCTTGTGCAAGCTTTAATAGAAATTGACAAACCGGCGGCTCGTATCCTTGTTGAGTACAATGGTCTTCTAGCAAGCTGCTAGGCCGGATTCAGGACCGGGCGCACCTCGAACGACCAGCTCGTGGCGCGTGAACCTCATATCAAGGATGCCTTCGTACATAAAGACTTTTTTTGCCGTAGTGTTTTTCGTCATAGAGAAAGCCAATGACAACACTTGGCGGTACGGGATCTTTAGTGACCTGAAATCGTTTGCTGTTATGGTTAGACGTTAAACACCCTGTCTATTTAATTGTCAGAATTATTCGCGTGAGAGTTGGTTGTGCGCTCCTAATGTTTCGCGTGAAAGGGAATGGCGCACCGCAAGGTGGAGTATAAAGCTGCACTCTCTTTATAGTTAGGATGAACTCTCTGGAAAGGCATTGCCACTTCCACTTTCTTAGATGTATGTACACGACATCAGGGTACCCTTTAAATCAAGGAATATGTCAGTCTACATCTACAGTTGGTTTCATAGCACCATCTTGACAGGTCATTCACACAATTGCAGAAAAAACAGGCTTTCAGAAATTGCGATTTTGCAGCATTTTCTGTATGTGCAGAAAATAACCGGCTGCTGAATTTTTTAGCAATGATTCCAAGAATTTCAGCGGGGTATCTTGTGCTGCGCACGGACGCAACATTAAAGCGGTGGTAACCATGTATGTATACACGAGCATCTTCACGGCAAAAGAATATAGCCTTTTTCTTGTCCCAGATCACTGTTTTCTAAATGTTCCAATGTCTATCATCTACACAGATTCACTCAGCGTTGTACGTGCATTATGATCCCGAAACCCTTCCGAAAATCACGTCATTAATCAATTTAACAAAAAAAAAAACTAGTGTCAGCGTATTCCAAAAATCTGCAAGTGATCATAAGTTGCATACCAGGTCACTGTGGGATTGCAGGTGAATCAGACGACAGACCAAATGGCTATTTCTGCCGTACACACCAATACAGTGAACATAATACCCCACACCGACCTCAAGCTACACATCAGACACCACCTACATAAAACATGGCAAACACACTGGAGGGCACAGACGGACATCACTACACATAACGACCTACTTGGGACGATACACAAAGTACTCACGCAACAGACACACGGATATTGCTTTGTCAAGGTTACGGATAGGCCAAACACAAGGTACACACTCCTGCCTGCTAGCTGGGTCACCAAGACCCATGGGCTGTGGCTGGGGAGACGGCCTATCCGTAATCCACATATATAGTCATTGTGATGAACTCAGGGTTCGGTGGTGGGAACCATGAGGCGTGCACACGGAGGCGATGACAACAGAGGCCACAACACGAAGGGGAAACGTAGTAGCGATGTATTATGCGGCAGAAACAGCTCAAATGGGTCATGGGCAAAACGGTAACAAACCAAAACGTTACACACGCGGCAAACAAAAATAAAAAAGGAGAAAAACAACAAGCGGGATTCAGTGCTGCACCTCCTAACAGTCCCGCGCAAGTCCCAGTTCAGCAAGGGTAGCGAACGCCCAACATACGCGTGCAATCTGGACTGGGCTCACATGGATTGTCGCAGTCACACTAGCCGAAGGTCGCAGACGTGCTGGTCCCGTTTGGCTGGCCCCACGTCACTCGAACCTCACGTGGTCCGATCCTGTGGCCTCTGTCGTCATTGACTCCGTGTGCACGCCTCGTGGTTACCACCACCGAACCCTGAGTTCATCACAATTGGCGTCCGCGACAGGACCTCTTCAATAACATCTCGAAGAGGTCACGAGGCTTGTCCAAGAGGCCTGGTGACAGAGGACCGACATGGAGGTGGAAAAGTTAGTGGCCAGCGGAAAGGAGCTAGGACTCCGCGATGCCGAACTGCGGGAATGGGTCAAGGCGGAGCAAGGTCGGTTGCGCGATGAAAGGGCGGCAGAACGGGAAGCTCTGAAGGCCGCTGCAGAGCTCGAACGCGCAAAGAAAGAGAGCCCGAGGCTCAGCTTAAGGTTACAGGAAGGCGCGCAAAACAACCCACAAGCTGAGGGCTCCGTGGCAGCCCAACCTAACCCTGGGCCTGTCATGTCGACGAGCCCGCAAAACTTTATCCCCCCATTTATTGCGCGCAGAGACGACCTGGACGCATACCTCCTAAGGTTCGAGAGGGTCGCTGCAGCTCAAAAATGGCCGGAGGGTAAATGGGCCGTCGGATTGAGCACATGCCTCACCGGAGACGCGCTCTCCGTCATCGGGAGGATGACGCCAGAAGATTCTCTGGACTACCAAAAAGTCAAGCTGGTGCTCCTTCAGTGGTTTCGTTTTACCCCTCAAGGGTACAATGACAAATTCCGCCAGGCGACAGCTGAGGACGGCGAAACCGGAACTCAGTTCGCGACGCGTCTTTCCGGGTATTTTGACCGATGGCTCGAAACGTCTGGGGTTCCCAAGACGTTCGAAGCAATACGCGACAAGATGATCGCGAAGCAATTCTTCAGGTGTTGCTCATCCCAGCTGGCAATTTTCATTAGGGAAAGGGACTGCAAGTCAACCAAAGAAATGGCTGAAGCTTGCGATCGCTTCCTCGAAGCACAAGCTCTCACAAACTTGGGAAAGACGAGGAACGAAAGAAAAGAGTCGCAAGCAGACCTTCCGTCCAAGAAAGGTCCTAACTGCTTTTTATGCGGGAAGACCGGGCACTGTGCCCCAGACTGCAGGATCGCAGTACGGAATGTCCACTGTGGAAACTGCGGAAAACAAGGGCATGACGCAGGCAGCTGTCGGTCGAAGCCTCCTGATATAGAGCAGGTGTCGGTTTGCGCTATTGAGAAGCGTCGTCATGACAAACTGCAACAGCACCGCGGGAATAAAGGCACGTTGGCATTATCACGTTCCCAGCGTAAAAAGCAACGCCAGCTCCAAACGAAAAGTGCTGCAAGGCGTATGCCAGTTGTAACCGGTGACATCTACGGTCAACAAGTTGCCGTTCTGAGAGACACCGGCAGCAACGCCGTCATCGTGCGACGGGACCTCGTCCCCGATAGTTGCCTTACAGGCCACGCATCAACCGTCCGATTTGTGGACAACACCACAAGGACACTTGAAGAGGCTTCCATCCACATCAATACACCGTATTTCACAGGACACGTTCTGGCGAAATGCATGGCCGACCCCCTGTATGACCTGATACTGGGAAACGTACCAGGCGTTAGGGACCCAAACAGTCCTAACCTTGCATGGAAGCCATAGCAACCAAGGCATCCAGCTACTCCAGCGGTGCTCGGTGGAGGAGCACAACCTTCTTCGGCTGACGAGAACACCAGCCACGTCCATCAGAAGGTACAGCATAACCGGCTGGCGAGTACCATCATGTTGGCTGGTGTTACAATAAAAGAGATGCGCCAACAGCAGCAGCTCGACAAGACGCTAGACAACTGCATGAAGATGGCATCGGCAGTGTCCTCTACTGATAAAGAGAACCCCTGCAAGTTTGTTTGCCAAAAGGGGCTGCTGTACCATCGGTACGCCTTGCCGTCTGGCCACCCCATCCAGCAACTTGTTGTTCCACATCCTTTCAAAGAAGCGGTCATGAGGAAGGGCCATGAAGGTGTCCCAGATCATCACCGATTTTTAAAAACAACCAAAAGAATCCTCCGGAAGTTCTATTGGCCAAACATTTACGCCGACCTCCGAAGATTTCTGAGAACCTGTCAGCCATGCAAGACGGCAAATCCGAAAATCGAGGTGGGCATTGCTCTTTCGAGAAAGATGCCTACTGTTGGCCTGTGCGTAACGAAAAGTCTGCTTTCAAGCAAAACGACAAGCCCGTAGCACACCGACAGGCCACGCCGAACAGAAGCATCTGTGCTGTGAGGTCAACCTGTTCAACCTTGTTTTGGCGTCTCGGCAGTGTTGTGTTGTCCAGACGATGCTTACTGCCGGTTCACGAAATCTGTTGACTGTGCGAACAGTGCTTCTGTTTTGTTTTCCTGCACCACCTTTCGCCCACCGGTGTCATCTGAAAGTGTGTGTGGCGTCACCCCAAAACACTTTCTAAAGCCGGGGGTAATGTGATGAGCTCCAGGAAGGAAACCGGCGCAGAAAAAAAAGAAAGAAACAGCGGAAGGAGACGAGGCGAATCACTCGGTAATGGGTATGCGTCTCCAGAGAAGAAAAAGAGGTGGAAAAACGCGACCGGGCTCTGGGGGGACGAGCGTTCGGGGTGCGCCTGCATCAGCGGCGAATACACCCATCGACGGCGCCCGTGCGACCGCGCCGGGACATCGCCAGGTACCTCCTGGTCACCAGCCGGATCCGTTACTGCACCGGGCAACAGCGCTGGGATCCCTCTCCTGCCGTTCTTGCTGCGCCTGGCAGCTTCGCCTTCCGTTCCGGTCAGCATGGGACCATCGAGCCATTCGCGACCGAGTCATAACGGACTGCATCAGTGAGACTGTTGTGTTATTCTTCACGCATGTGCTTTCTCTCACGAATCGCCACCGAACTGCGACAGGGAAGGACTTAGTTGCGGTTTCCTCTCCCTTTGCATTTCATTCCGTTATTTTTCAGTTTTGTTCTTATTTTTCCACCGCGTTCTGCATACCCACGTGTTTCCACTCACTGCAATATATTGCATCTACCCGCATCACCTTCGTGTTGTCGCCTCTGTCGTCATTGATATTGCGTACACGACTCGTGGTTCCCACCACCGAACCCTGCGTTCATCACACTAATTCAGTGCAAAGCACTACACAAAACAAAACGCAAAAATAACCCCCAACTGTAAACTACAGACTCCACTACACCCATATTACCTTTTACAAGACAAGCACATGTCTTCTATCAAGCAGGTTTCTGAGTTTCTTACCGACGTTAAATTTTTACGTCTTATGTCTTATCACGGACCATTTGAACCTGGCCCTTCACACCAGTCATCTTCATTTACTTCTGTGTTATTTACGGTTATATTTACTGAAATGTTTTAGCGTAGTCATATTACGCAAATGAACCCCTAGTCATATATCACGCATGCCATAACATATGCAATATCAATCATAGTCATACAACACAAATGGACAATTACGTTCAAATTGTAAAAGATTAAGGTAGAGCCGTTATTGCATCGATGACCAATGAACTAGAAACATTTATTGATGACTACTTACGTGACATGTGAGAGTCATCGACTATCCTTTGGTGCTGTTTGCTCTCAGTCGGCCTTGCGTCATAAAAATACAAAAATCATCGTCAAAGTCGGGTAGCTAGCACTTTTGCGAATGGGTAACACGCCTATATGAATTCCGTGCATAAAACTTGCAGCTAAAATAGTTGGCAATAAATTCCGCAACAGTGGTGGCAGAGACAAAGTAAAAGTCAAAGTAGCTAGCACTTTTGCGAATGGGTAACACGCCTATATGAATTCCGTGCATAAAACTTGCAGCTAAAATAGTTGGCAATAAATTCCGCAACAGTGGTGGCGGAGACAAAGTAAAAGTCAAAGTGCGGCGCAAAGATTCTCCCGGCAGATATACGTTGTTCGTTATACATGTGGCTTTTGGAGACCGCTATTCAGGGTGATCAAAATTAGGTCATTAAACAGGCGCTTATATTTACGTGAAGACCACCTGTTCAGTGAGGTTTTCATGCCCAGGGGGCATAGAATTAGGTTGTAATTATTGATTTCGGTGCCATAATTATTCAAAATTGATTAATTCGTTTTTTATTAGCTGGAATAAGCAGTCATGTTTATATATTGTATGTATTGTAGATAGATGCAGCGTGTTTATAAGCAGTTTAATTTGGCCGAATTCTTCTGGCACCTTCCTACTCTGAGATATCGAACTGCGAAGTTCAATTGGCGATCACATGATAACCAATGCTAGACTGCGAAGACCGGCGCAAAGCTCCGCCCATTTGTTGTGTGTTTCGATGGCGTTTCCGAGTTCTGCAGGTTGCGATAACGCCATCCAAGACTGAAAGGGTTCCAGTTATCACTTTTGTCTCTGCCTCCATCCCGTCGTCAAACTAAACACCGCGCACAGCAGGCACGTCACAAAAGCGGAGAGCTTTGCTTCGTGTCTCACTGTCTTGCATGCGTAATCATTCAATAGGCAATTAAACTTCGCCGCTCTATATCTCGGTGTACGCACACGCTAGAAGAATTCCGCAAAATGAAACTGCGTAGAAACGCAGTTGCGTCTAACTTTTCAATACAAACATACCTGCTTACTGCAGCCACTACAGTTAATTATTGAATTTTAGTTAATTAGGCCACCGCCATCAATAATTACCAACTCCGTCGGTGTCCCCCTGGGTGCATAACCTCACTGTAGAGGCAGTGTCCACTTACATCTAGGCCCCTATTAAGTGCGATGCACTTCTTAAGCGACCCTGAACCTGCGTCCACCGGCGATGTCCGCATAGCATACCCACGTGGGGGATTGGCCAGGAATCTCGTCGTCTTCCTTGGCAACGGGGGAGATGGGCGCGCGCTGCCTGGCCGCTGACATGGCACATACCCACGTGGGGGATTGGCCAGGAATCGGGCGTGAGAAGGGCTAATGCACTCGCTTAAAGGAGTACTGACACGAAATTTCAAAGCTGAGATCCACTCTAGCAATCAAGTACAACGACAACACAAATAGGTGTCTGTGCATGGCACATACCCACGTGGGGGATTGGCCAGGAATCGGGCGTGAGAAGGCCTAATGCACCCGCTTAAAGGAGTACTGACACGAAATTTCAAAGCTGAGATCCGCTCTAGCAATCAAGTACAACGACAACACAAATAGGTGTCTGTGAATGAATGCATCTTTCTTTCTTTGTAGTTGTGTGTGTGTGTGTGATCTCTCTTTCGCGAACATTACCGAACGGGGGAGATGGGCGCGCGCTGCCTGGCCGCTGACATGGCACATACCCACGTGGGGGATTGGCCAGGAATCGGGCGTGAGAAGGGCTAATGCACCCGCTTAATGGAGTACTGACACGAAATTTCAAAGCTGAGATCCGCTCTAGCAATCAAGTACAACGACAACACAAATAGGTGTCTGTGAATAAGTGCATCTTTCTTTCTTTGTAGTTGTGTGTGTGTGTGTGTGATCTCTGTTTCGCGAACATTACCGAACCGCGCAAATTCAACTCGTGCATTCGCACTTTCACATTCTTCCCCTCGGGGAAATGCGGGGAATTTTTTTTTCAAAAATCCTGTCGATTTGCTCATCCTCTATATGAAAACGTAAACGTTCACCACAGACACCAAATAAAACTCTAAGCCCATTATGTGATCACCCTGAAGGGTCTCTTATGTTGCAAAACACACTTCAACTTTAGGGAAGAAATAACGCATTATCAAATCCTCACGTTTTAAAAGAAGTATCCGCAATGACAAACCCACGATAACCTGAATAAAAAGACTGAGTGAACCAGTCAGCCAAAGTGACAACTTATATTTTCTTTTTAAATCAACAACTTCATAAAAAAAGGAACGTTAAAAATGTTTGCCGTTTATTGGGTTGCGAATAGCTGCCTTTACTGTTGGTAATATGAACGCTACCCATTGCAAAGAACTGTAGGTTTAGTGTATTAAGAAAGCGGCCTTGTAATGTACAAAAAATATTAAGAAATAAACAAAACCGTATTCATATGTTGTTTATCACAATATAGTGTTTTAGAAAGTTTGTCTTAAATTAATGGTGATGAGTAACGAACCTCGTTAAAAAATTGTAACACAAATCTGCGTAACATACGGAGTAACTAGGAAGGGTAGAATAAAAATTGGCACCATTTCTTGGTTATTGCCTGTTTCGCCAAATATTCCATTGTCTGTACAAGGTGGGTAACTTTAAAAAAATTATACAGATCGCTGCAATTGATCAATATTGGTTTTGAGAGTGAGTTACGCGACCCTGAGAACTGTCATTACAACTAGTGACTGCACCCATTGCTTACAACAGTTCGACTAGTGCGTGCAAACGTTCGCATCTTCAGCCTACCTACTCGTTGTTCAGGCATTGCTCACTTCCTGACGCGGATCGGCCTGTTCTCTCGCACGTCTTTTATGCTCGGGTTCTATGAAAGGAGAGGTTCATCGGAGGCCGCTGCTTGCCGCTCTTGTTGAACCCCTCGCGCCTGTTCTCGGGCTGTGTTCGCGCTGAAGCACCGTCGATTACCCTGTCATCACTCTCCTCTTCTGCGTTCGTGGTAACCGCACTGATCTTCCGAAATATTGACAATAGGGCTGTTAGTTGTGTAATAAACGGCCACCGGATGGTGCCAGGTGTACTGCAGCGCGCATGCCTGCTCAAGAGACTCCGTGACTCACGATAGAGTGCAGGCACCGTCCTGCGGTTTTGTGGCTTTTTTTTTCCGTTTGTACGGGCGTATTCTCTTACTCCCGCGCGCCGCGCTCGCGCGTATTACGTTTCAATAAACAAGATGGCAGCTTGACGGCCGCTCGTCGTTCCTTTTCGGCTCCTCGCAAAGCTGCCGCAATCTGCGCCCTTAGCATTGTGGTCATGCTGTACACACCACAAAAACTAACAGGTTATGGGCCCAGGACGGTGCATCGACCAGTGTTGGCGAAGAACTGCAACGATGAGCTGCGAAATTTTGACCATGAAGAAGCGTGAACAGTCAAGCTACACCCATTTGTCTGCTTTACGTGCTACTGCCCACGGAAGAAGTTCCAGCGATAAGCGTGTGGGGTGGTGAAAGAGTCGGGACGAAGTGACTGACGAACGGTGTGTGCCTAATCACGAAGAGTGTGAAACTGGGCGTGTGGTTTTCGTTCGAAGGACGAAACGTCATACGACACCTGCTTCACTGCTGACGCCACTCAAGCCGGTGTTTACACAAAACGGCTGTCACAGTAAGTGGCGGAACGACGCGGCTGCGGAGAAACGAAACTGTCGGGAAGAAGGGACCGACATCGCGTTGGGCTCTGCAGTTGTGGCGTGAAAAAGACGGGTATGAGAAGTAGAGGTCGTGCGTTTGCCGAACTAGGGGAAGATCATTTCTGTTTGGCATTCAGTTCAACATCAAGATGGCAGCATCAGACGAGTTCAGGCTACCAAAGTTGGCGGCGGACAACTACTATACCTGGTCTATAAAAGCAAGAGCCACTCTCGTGCAGAAGGGATGCTGGGACGCCATCGAACCCGGTTATTCTGAGGAAATGACGGATAAAGAGAAGAAGGTAGACAACAAAGCATCGACCTTTCTATTCGTCGTTGTTAAGGACAATTACCTGGATGACATCGGCGGAAGTAAACCTGCGAGAGAAGCGTAGACGACGCTTGAGGAGATGCACTCGAAATTTATACTTCTGCATATACTCTAGCTAACGCGTGATTTCTTCAACGTAAAGATGAAGAAAGAAGAATCAATGCAGAGCTACTTGGGAAAACTCATGGAGCTGCACAGGAAACTGTCAAGTGCAGGTCATGCATTCACTGACAGAGAAATCGCCTTGGTGTTGCTTATGGGGCTTCCAGCGTCATACGAACCGCTCATTCTCAATTTGGAGCAGGACGAAGCGCAACTGAGTACGAAGGTAGTGAAGACGAGGCTGCTCATGGAAGAAAAAAGAAAGCTGCGTCGCAATGAAGAGAACGTCGACAACGATGGCAGTTAGACTAGGGCGCTGGTAAGCAAAATTTGTTCCACGTCCGACAGCAAGTAGCAAAACGAGAAGATGAGCTATCAGCCTGCTCATAAGAAAGACGACAAGATTCGCCAACGGACATCAGGTGTTCAAAAGAAGAACGTCTGATGCTTTGCTTGTGTTAAGATCGGTCATATAGCGAGGGAGTGCGACCAGTTTCCAGATGAAGAGAAGGACCAGCAAAAGAGAAGAAGTCTTCCACACACAAAAATAGCAACGCATATGGCCTGATGTGCGAAGAACGAGGCAGCGTCACACCCCGGTGTATGGCACTTTGACAGCGGGGCTACTGGTCACATTACGTCCCAAAGGTCAAAGGTCACCGACTTCATGCCATGCGAATCAGCAGTGGAGACCGCAAATAGGGAATCCATCAAAGTCGAAGGGAAAGGAAGAGTCGAGATTCAGCTGTCTGAGCAGTGCGGTGGAACAAACATCACGCTCGAAGATGTCCTGTATCTGCCTGCTTTGAACGGGAACCTCCTATCGGTTGGAAGGATTGAGGAGCGAGGGTTGCAAGTTACGTTTGCTGCCGGCAAAGCCTTCATTTCCAAAGACAACGGAGAAGTTGTCCTTACTGCAACGAAGCAAGGAATGATGTACACCGTGAAAGAAGCAGAGGTGTCGTCGAAGCTCGCCAAGGCAAAAGACACATCTCTTTGGCATCGGCGGCTGGGCCATTTGCATCAGGATGCTGTTCGTAGCCTCTGCGGAACCGGAAAGGATCACATGGAGGATCATTGCGACGTTTGTCGCCTAGGAAAGCTGAGAAGAAGAAGCTTCCCGAAGGGAGAAGCAACTCGGGCCAAAGCGCCATTGGAACGGATTCATTCAGATGTCGTCGGTAAAATTGTGCCGACATCCAAGGGGGGCTCAAGTTATTTTGTATCCTTCACTGCGAACTACTCATGGTACACCGTTGTGTATCCTATGAAGGCGAAAAGCGAAGTGTTTCAGAGGTTCAAGGAGTACAGATGCATGGCGGAAAACTTTCACGACAGAAAAGTGAAGCTTTTATGTAGTGACAACGGGGGAGAGTACACCAGCACTGACTTCAAGGAGTACTTGATTGAGCACGGCATCAAGCACCAACTAACCATCGCTGCACACCTGTGCAGAATGGAGTGGCTGAAAGATAAATCAGACATTGCTAGATATGACAAGGTGCCTCTTCATTGAGTAAGGTGACCCCAAGGAGCTTTGGGCTGACGCTGTTGTCACTGCAAGCCGTATAAGAAACAAATGTCCATTTAAAGTGATTGAAGCAAAGTCACCGGAAGCTTTGTGGACAGGGCGAGAAGTGAAGCTGGACAGCTTCAGGGTGTTTGGATGCAGAGCATGAAGCGTGCGAGGTAGGCTGCCGACGAAGGGCAAATTGGATCCCAAAGCAGAGGAGTGCATACTGGTCGGCTACCCAGAAGGGGTGAAAAGCTACAAGCTGTGGAATCTCGAAGAAGACCACTTCTTCGTTAGCAGGGACGTCTCTTTTGACGAGGATTACTTCCCATGCAAGCATGTACAACCTGCAACCACCGGCCCTAATGTTTGCGACAGCACTGTTGAACCAGTAATGTTTCAAGTTGAAGCAAGCTCAGACGACCCACAGGGCGCTGATAGTGCTGACCATAGCGATAGCGATGACCGAAACGACCGTGTAGCCGTTTCATAAGACAAAAACGAGCAAGCTATGCAACAGCCGTCCAGCGCCACAGGTGACAGTACTCTGGCACCGAGACGCTCTGAGAGACGTTTAAACAAGGAAATACGTTCAAGAGAATGGCCCGGGTGCTGTGTAGCCAGGCACAGCTTGAAAGACACAGAGACGCTTCAGGAAGCTTTGGCTGCTCCAGACAAGGAAGAGTGGAAAGCAGCCATGGAGAGTGAACTGGACAGCCTGAAGGCATCAGAAACATGGGAGCTTGTGCCACAAGTCGTGAAATGCAAGTGGGTATTCCGTAAGAAGTATGACGCCAATGGTGACTTGGAGCGGTACAAGGCACGCTTGGTAGCATGTGGATACTCGCAAGTAGAGGGAATTGATTTCAAAGAAACCTTCTCTCCCCTAGTGAAGCTCAAGTCCATCAGAACGCTGCTGGCGATAGCCCTCGAAAGGGATTGGAAAATCTAACAGGTTGACATCACTGCAGCATATCTAAACAGAGCATTGAAAGAGGCCGTCTACACAGAACAGCCACAATCTTCAAGAGCCCGTGAAGATGACGAGGTCTGCCTTTTGAAGAAGAGTTTATATGGGCTATGACAGTCGGGGAGAGAGTGGAATCTCACTTTGGACAGTCTCCTGAAGTCGGAAGGGATGATAAGATCCAAAGCCGATCCCTGTGTTCATGTCAGCCAAGGAAAGGAGCTCATCGTGGGAGTCTACGTTGATGACCTTCTCATCATCGCAAAAGACGAGACAGAAATCGCTGACTTCAAAAGACGGTTGGGTCGAGAATTTGACGCGAAGGATCTGGGAGAGGCTAGTCACATTCTGTCTATGCCATTGAAGAAAGAAAAAGTGGAAAGTTGTGACTTGAACAGACGGCTTATGCATAGGATATTTTGGAGACGTTTGGCATGACATATGCGAGACCAGCGTCATCTCCGTTAGATCCGGTAAGCAAATACGAAAAAGGAGACAGCAGGAACCCGCCGAGAGAAGACCTAAAGTGTAGGTACAGATAAGCAGTCGGTGCACTGCTTTATCTTGCTGGAGGCACAAGGCCGGGCATCGCTTTTGCCACTGCATACATGAGCCAGTTCAACGAGCACCCAACAGAAGAACACTGGAGTGGCGTAAAGCACATTCTTCGCTACATAAAGGGGACGAAGAGTTATGCCATTGTTTTCAGGAAAGCTCGAACTTGCGTACAAGACTCTTGTGATACAGACTGGGCTAGCGACCGAACCGATCGGAAGTCATTCAGCGGATACGTGTTTACGTTGGCTAGTGCTGCTGTTTCCTGGAGCAGCAGAAAACAGCGATGCACTGCACTGTCAATTGGTGAAGCCAAATACGTGGCCATGTGCCAAGCCACAAAAGAAGCGCTCTGGCTTCAACAATTCTTGGGGGAACTTTCCGCAAGCGAATTTGCGCAGGAACCGCAAATTTTGAAGGTGGACAATTAGGGCTCTATTGCTCTTGCTAAAAACCAAGTGACTTCGGAGCGAAGCAAGCACATTGAACTCAAATATTTCTTCATGAGGGAAAAGATCGAAGAAGGAAGGCTGCAGCTGCAAAACGTTGAGTCGTCAACAAACAGCGCGGGTCTTTTCACGAAGCCGTTAATGGAAAGAAAACACATGCGTATTGTGAGTGCTTGGGAGTGAAGGGCTTGTGCTGTGCACTTCGTTCTCCGTAAATCAGTGGTAGTTCATTAAGGGGGAGTGTTAGTTGTGTAATAAATAGCCACCAGACGGTGCCAGGTGTACTGCAGCGCGCATGCCTGCTCAAGAGACTCCGTGACTCACCGCAGAGTGCGGGCACCGTCCTGTGCTTTTGTGGCTTTTGTTTTTTCGTTTGTACGGGCGTATTCTCTCACTCCAGCCCGCCGCGCGCTCGCGCCTATAAAAGTTTCAATAAACAAGATGGCAGCTTGACTGCCGCTCGTCGTTTCTTTCGACTCCTCGCGAAGCTGCCGCAATCTGCGACCTTCGCATTGTGGTCATGCTGCACACACCACAAAAAATATCAAGGCCTCCTATCCACGGCTGACGACTGGGGACAATGAACGTGTGACTGGCTGTATGGGTGTTCGAGGCATGGCGAGTGTGGGGTCTGGCCGATAAACCAGACGGCGCCACCGTCCCTGGGCGCGCGCTTGAAAACCGAAACCCAAACGTAAACACGGAAGGCCGGAGCGGGGCCGCAGTACGCGCGGGGAAAGAGGAGAAGAAAGAGAAGCGCACTCGCGCTAGGTTGTACGCTTGCATTTCGTCTTTTACAATAAACCAAGTATCGGTTTAACTGAGTGTTTTGATAAAAAGCAAGAACACTAGAAATTTCTGGCGACGAGGATGGGATCCCTGAGGGGATACCGAGAAGGCCCTGCGAAAGAGCACGCCTAGAGAAGATAGAAACTCGAAGACAAGATCACGAGACGAGCCACGCCCAAGGAGCCTACAGAAGGACGCAGCGAAAGAGAGCAAGTAAGCCGTCGGGATGGAAGCCCAAGTTCCTACCATTCTTCCTCTCGATCTGTATGTGGACCCGACATCAGTCTCCTCGAGATGGATGAGGTGGCATGCACGGTTTGAAAATTACCTCGTTGCGGCTAATATCACAGATGATCTGAGAAAAAGAGCACTACTGCTGCACCTAGCCGGAGAAGTCGTCCATGATATTTTCCGAACACCGGAGCTCTCTGTTGCGAAATTGAAGGCTCACTTTGCGCCCAAGAAAAACTCCGTCTTCGAAAGGCATCTGTTTCTACAAGCGAAGCAAGAAGCAACAGAAAATATACACGAGTTTCACGTGCGCCTACGCCAACTAGCTTCTTCCTGCGAGTTCGGCGATGTGGACAAAGAAATCCTATATTCGGTGGTAGAGCGAATCACGTCGTCGATCCTAAGAAGGAATGCTCTGCGTGACCCAGACATTACGCTGGAGCGGCTACTGCTTGAAGGTCGCAGCCTTGAGAACGCCGAAAGACAAGCAGCTGACATGGAGAAGAAATTGCCAGTTGCAGTGAACAAGGTGAACAATGTGACCCCAGAGAAGAAACAGTGGCCGAAACAGCAGAAGAAATTAGAACCAAAGGTTGCAAGTGGCAGATGCACATGCTGCGGAGGAACGTGGCCGCACGAGGGTGGCAGAGAGAGATGTCCTGCGTGGGGATCCACTTGCCACACCTGCAAGAAGAAGAACCATTTCGCCAAAATGTGCAGAACGCCTAAAGAAGTGCGGACGGTCAGAGAGAGAAACAACTCAAAAGATGACCCAGAATAACTGTACTACGTGCAAGGAAAGAACTCAAAAATTCCTACTATGCTTGTGGAGATAGAAGGCGCCAGAATTGAATTTTGCATGGACTCTGGAGCAGGAGTTGACGTGATTGGAGAAGGAGCGTGGAGAGGCGTCCTGAAAACACCCTTGCAGGAGACCAACATTCACCTGGTTTCGTATGGAGTAAACCAATCCCTTCTAGTGCTGGTAATGTTCAGAGCAACAATTAAAGCCAGGGAAGAAGACAACGGAGTCTAACGTGTACGTCACAAAAGCACAACACGCGTCCCTCCTGAGGTGCAGCACAGCGACCAACCTTGGACGTATAAAGCCGCAGTATGGCGTTGAAGAGAAGTCAAGAGTTGATCCTGAGAGGGAATTTCCAAGTCTCTTCACCGGACTCGGGAAACTGAAGAACTTCCAGGTCAAGCTTCAGATCAAGACGGATGTTAAGCCTGTGGCCCGCCCACACAGAAGGCTACCATTCAAGATGCGAAATGGAGTCGAAAAAGAAGTGAGAAGACTCGATGAAGGAGACACCACCGAACCAGTGACAGGACCAACACCCTGGGTCTCACTGATAGTGGCAGTACCGAAGATCAAAGACCCCGACGCCCTAAGAATATGTGTGTACATGAGGGAGCCTGATGTGGCCATAGAAAGACAGGGGCACATTATGCCGACAGTAGAAGATATTGTAACGGCGTAATTTGTTCACATATCTGCCGCTACGGTAGCATGCCAATCGGAGTGAAGCAGTCAAGGCGTTGGAGAAGTTTTAAAGTTAACTGATTTAGCTTACTGGTAACATTGATGACATTTAGCACATAAGAATCAGAACGAATACACGTGTAACATAAATGAGAAAGACAGTCAATAGATCAAGAGCACTTAGCGGGACATGGCTGACTGGATCTCGATCTCCCGTCGGGAGGGCACGACGACGAGCGGCAGAGTTTCTGAAGTGAGTCCTGGTGCAGGCCGCCCGCTCGCCCCAATAGCCGGAGGAGCCGCGTTATATTCGCTTCAAGCGGTCCGGTGGGGGACGTATTGGGGGAAAAAGCGCATCCTGGAGCGTGCGGACGCAATGGAACAAGGCTCTCTGCAGCCAATCGGGGAGACGCTTCTTAGCTCCAATCAGACATGTCCCCGCCAAAGTGAAAAGGAAACAATCAACACAGACGACACCAAGATGAAACTCGAAGGCGCCCGTTACTGGCAAAAGAATTACTGTTGAGAATAAAGTAAAGGTATACAAACTCGAAAGGGAAAAAGACAGGCGGCCGTTTGAACGAGACCGGGGTTCGGAGCACACAGCGGCCCGCGTAGACGCAACGGGGGGTCGGAGACGCCACTTTGGCGGGGTAACCTAACCCTCGCAACAGCCGCGTCTCTGGCAGGTCGGCCGACGGGCAAACACACGCGCCGGTCCGTTTCTCAGAAAAAAGGGGGCCAGGGCCTAGGCGTGTCTGAAGCGCTTTCACACAAAACACTTCGGAGGAAGAGCCCTGGCTGCGGGCACAGAACTCAAAACAACAAGAAATAATGAACAGACCTCCGCTTCGCGACAATATGATTGGGATCTTCAACGAAGCCAAATTCTTCTCAAAACTAGACTTGAACGAAGGGTACCATCAGCTAGAGCTGGACGAACAGTCACGACAAAAAACAACGTTTTCGACGCACATCGGACTCAGGAGCTACAAGTGACTTCATTTTGGAGTCAATTCGGCGGAAGAGGTCTACCAGGACGCCATTCCACAAGTGCTTCCTGATGAAGATGGAATAATTAACATCAGTGATGACATCTTGGTGTCAGGGACAAAACCTGGAGGAACAGGACCGGTGACTCCATCTGGTGTTGAATGCTCTTCAGACTGCTGGACTGACACTGAACAGCAAGAAATGCATATTTGGCACCACCAGCCTGAAGTTCTTCGGACACGTGCTCTCAGCAGAAGGCATCACAGCATACCCAGCGAAAGTAGAGGCAGTGAGAAAGATGACACCCCCAAAAAATTCAAGTGAAGTCAGAAGCCTCCTTAGAATTATCAACTACTGCAGCAGGTTTATCCCTGGCCTGGCACATACCGTAGAACCAATACGTGAGCTCACACATGCCAAGAATGTCTTTGAGTGGAGCAGCAAGGAACAAGACGCCCTAGACAAGGTCAAGGAAGAGCTGGCTGCCAATCACTCACTTGACTACTATGATCACTGTAAGGAGGCATAACTCATTACAGACGCAGGTCCCGATGGAATCGGTGCAGTGCTTGCCCAAGAAAAAAGAGGAAAAGGAGGAAAAGAGGAAATTAGCATCCTGGATTACTGCAGCAAAGCACAAACTCCGACAGAAAAGAGGTATCCGCAAATTGACAAAGAGATGCTTGCAATAGTGTCATCGGTGGAACACTTCAGAGTGTACCTCGCTTGAGGAAAGTTCACCATTAGGACCGACCACAAGCCTCTGGTCTCTATCCTGCAGAATCCAAGGGCGAAGCTGTCTGCTAGGTTCGAACGCCTAAGCCTTAGATTGCAGCAATACGACTACGCAGTCGAGCATATCTCGACAAAGACAACCCAGCGGACTTCTAGTCAAGGCATGCACACGAAGATGAAGTGATGCCGCAAACAGAAGGAGGCAGAGCAACTCAAGAGTATGTCCGTTTTCTGAGCAGTGTAGCTGTGCCAAAAGCTATGACTATGACTGAAGTTGAGACAGCCCACGCAGAAGACCCACTTATGCAGAAGCTCATCGTTGCCATCCAAGAGGATGATAAGGCATCTGACAAAATGTGGGAATATGCCTTGAAAGCTTACGTTCACATTCGTCCCGAGCTCACAGTGACTGACAACAACGTCATTCTTCGATGCACAAGGCTGGTACTTCCAGATAAGCTTCAGAGGAGAGCGATAGAAATTGCCCACAGAGGACATCAAGGTGTCGTAAAGACGAAACAGCTTATAAGGGAGAAAAACTGGTTTTCCGGTCTGGACAAAAAGATGGAAGACCTCATCAAGAACTGCCGTGCCTGCCAGAGCACTGTTCCAAGAGACAAACCACCACCTCTTCAGATGACAGAACTACCTCCAGGGCCATGGCACACTCTGGCAGCAGACTTTGGAGGTCCTCTTCCCGGTGCAAAATACCTCTTGGTTGTAGTAGACGAGTACTCGAGATTTCCCATGGTCGTAACCTTGCCTTCGCTGAACACGCCCACAGTGACAGCGAAAATGCTGGAAATGTTTGCCAGTCATGGAATGCCACTGAAGGTCAAAACGGACAATGGACCCCCATTTTTCAGCGCTGACTTTGCGAGCTGCATGGGAACAAACGGAATAAAGCATGACAGAGTGACACCTTTGTGGCCGCAAGCCAACGGAGAGGCTGAGAGATTCATCAGAAACATAAAGAAGACTGTGAAAGCAGCAGCAATAGAAGGAAGAAATTGGGAAACAGAGCTGCAAGAATACCTGCACAACTACAGGGCAACCCCGGAGGGAACAACTGGTCTCCCTCGAGCGGAGCTTCTCTGGTTTGCTGGAAAAAAACTACCTTTGTTTAGAATGTTTATTTGATTCTGTGTTATTGTTAACTGAACTGCAACCTCTCGAGAACCAGAATACCATTAAATTTTATTATTAAGGTATTTTCAAGTTCACCAGATGTTACTCTAATGAAATCATCAGCCTATATTCTAGATTTTGCCTATGAGGGAATTGTACAATGTCATTAAGGAACACAACAAAAATGAGGGGTCCCAGCACATTTCCCTGCAGTACACCACTCGTTGTGGCCAAGAAGGATGAAATGTAACCAGCGATTTAAAGGAATTGCGGCTTATTGGGACATCAAGACCGCAATAACGACGAGGCCGTTTTACGAATACCATTAGCAAGTGTGTGTGCATTATTATATGGTCATTAGGGCAATCAAAAGCCTTGGTTAAACGTACCAGATACCATAATGTAATGCTTGTTCTCAATATTTTGCAGTATGCTTTGGTTATTTGTCAATATGGCTTTAACTACTGATTTCCTTTCATGGAATGAGAATTGTGCAGCGGGTGGCATGTTTCCTCTGTAAAAAAACACGTTATTCGGGAAATTTTCTGGCAAGCATTTTTTTCATTACTTTACAATACAATGCAAAAAAGGCATTATGAAATTTGAATCGAAGCATCACCGTACAACTGGTCCAGTACAACTGACCCTGTAAAATAAATGTGCCCCTGATATTTCCGAATACGAAAAATACGCGCTGAAAACAGTGTTATGACGCAAAAATACAAAAAAAAGCTTGCTCAAGCTTAGACTTTGTCGCAGTGCTCCAAGTTCAACAGTAACGGAAGGCTCCTGTACACGGCACGATCAGTGGAACCAGGGAAAAACTCACTCCTTGCGAACGGACGAGGGCCGTAAGTGAGAGCAAGAGCGTCAACGATGGGCGGGAAAGAGATAAGAGACAAGAGATGCGGGGGAATACTATCCCCTTTCGACGACGTTTGCAGGGAAGTGGGCCGACACGCCGCCCATTTTCCCGCATAATTGCACTTTCAGTCATTTCCATTTCTCGTTGAGGCATTATAGTGGACTTTTGTTCAAGCACTTGTTGGACTTAGATCTATTACTCATTAAGGCCAAGGCGGATGTTCCGTTTCGTTTTCGGCATTTACTGTGTGATATTTGAAGGGAGTGCCCTGCCTGCGCTCGCATACTCTTGGTAGCATACGCTTATAATATTGACGGTTATTTTTCTTCTATGTAGGGGCAGAGAATACAGCTCTCCTATTTTTGTGGTTGACTGGAGGTAGAGAAGTCAAGGTATAATGCATACCTCTGAGAATGATGATTCGCTTTTTATTCATGCTGGTGGTGGGTACATTGTAGGTGATGGAACTCACCATACCTATTGTGGGAGTCGTGGAGAACCACGCCCCGCGATCCAGACCCGGTGCGGGCTTCAGAAGAGACGGATTGCACTGAAACGGGTCCGGCGCTCCCATGGTTCGTCGGCGGCACTCGAGAAATGGTACCACCTTCCGTGCGGAGCATGGGCGCGCGGAAGACGGATAGTCTCGCTGGAGGCCCAGTGGGGGCGAGATCGGCGGAACAGCACTGAAATGCTGGTGGACATGTACCTCAGGTGGGAACTGTTGTTTGTCGCACGCCGTGAGTGCCATATTCCCGTTCGCTGTCACGACCCGGAGGGCCCTCGAGCCTTATGCTCGCATGCTTTGGGAGTCCCCAAATAAACGGCTGTGCTTCGGCACTACTGTTTACTCTGTTCTCGTATCGGCGACCCTGGCTGGGCTGCCGCAGGCTGGGAATTGCCCGTGGTTGACACGCCGGGAGTTAGCGTGGTGGCGTACGCCGGAGTACTGGCGAGGTCTCCGTTAAGTACCCCACAGAAATTCCACACTATGCACCTTATGAGGAGATGGAAGTTACCATGTCAGGAATGATTGCTCTCGGAAGACGAGGGACTGCAGCATAGCGTATTGCTTAATCGTGTGGTGCGCGGTTTTGCCAGATATGGCCTGGTCTGCCTTCTGATTTAAATTTCCGCTCGGTCATTATCCTCCACTCGCTCGGGTTTCTTCTCCCCCTGCTTCTTACTCCCTTTGCCAATCCAATACGTTAGCATTGCGCATTCCGTGAAGTTGCGCAAAGGAAAGATATCTTGGAACTCTAATGCGTGGCAGCTACACTTGTATTCAGCGCGCGTACGGGAGCTACTGCCAAAATGCCGACAGACGGGTGTTTTCAGTTTCACATTCATGACATACGAAACATTCTAAGGCACTCTAATCCTATGTTTAAGTTTTACATGCGGACGTTTGATGTCCCATTAAACGTCACAGGGAGCTCCTTCTAGGCTGGCGCACGAAGTGTTTGTAAAACACTGAGATAACTTAATTGTCTGGATGGCCCTAGTCCACACCAGCGTGGCCTAGTCTCTTCAGTAGCAGGCGGCCGGTACGTGTATCCGCCGGAGTCCGTCACTAACCCCAAGGCAGTGGGCCACTAGTTCTTGCGTCAACTTCATGTTCACGCCATGACCATGATTCCGCCAGTCCTCCCAGGAAGCTTTTGGGGAGCCTGTTGGAGGGGCAATGGTGGGTGGGCAACGCTCCCAGCAAAGGTGTTTGTATTGATGGCTCGGTAGCGCAGTTTGGTGTAACATATGGTGTTGTTACCAGGTTGGCGGTGCTCGTGCTTACTATACCGGAGAGCACAGCACTGGAAGAAGCTGCAAGTTCGTAAGCAGCGGGGCGCCTACCTGCTGCTTTACAACACTGCTGTATGTGGCTACCTTCCCCTAGATTCTTCATGCGCGTCGCCCAAAACATTCAGCGTCATTCACACCATAAAAAACAGTTTCTGTGTTCGGTAATACAACCCAAGTCTTTAAATAAACAGTCGATAGCCTCGTTACGGTGCTATGTCATAAGTTATGTCACGGTAAATAAGCTGAACAAGTGCCGGCCGTCCACAGGGAGCTCACATTCTTCAGAAGCTGCACATTGAAATTGGACCAGTCGGCCTATCGAGTAATTTGCACCTAAAGGCGAATAAACAAACGCGAACAGGTACGGCAACACGCTGTAGCAGTTATGAAGTCTCTAACCAGTTTCGCTAGGCTTTCCACCTCAACATCACGTGAGTTTTGATGTCCACGGCTCAAACCTACTGGATCCATTTCCTCGAAAGCATGGAACGTCTACAACAGGGACCAATTACTCTTAGAAATATTTTAGGACCATGGATTCATCCGTCAAAGCAGCGCCAAGCTCGACGGAGTTTATTCTCTTATTTGGATGAAATTGGCCTAATTTCAAAATTGTAAATTATGTGGCCCAAGCTCAAAACAAAAGTCCGCTACCGCGCCAAGTACACGACAGTTTTTTTTTTCCTTTTCTTTCCTGCCCAGCTCTTCCTTGGGCCTTTTCTTCCCCAATTCTTAACCCACAGCAGAGAAGCATGTAGGCGTCTGTAAATGCCGGCAAACCTCTCTGTTTTTCCAATAAAGAGCCTTCTGTCTCTCTTCTCTTGATGAGAAGGCAAAGCAGCTCAGTAGGTCCTGTACTTACAATTGATACTTAAGGTGGCGCTGAGCAAAGAAAATGATGGTTTACAGACGCCTGATGGTGGCCGTTTCTTCCAGTGCGTGTGCTCGCGGGATACGATTTTAAGGTGACGAACTTCCTAATGATTGCGACTGTGGTTGGGCCGCAGTTGCCGTGGTGTAAGACGTGTTTGTTTTGTGGTTCTTCACAGACGTCATCTCTGTGTACATATACCGCTCCGCTTGTGTGCCACCTTCACAGAATGGATTGGCTGACACTCATGGGTAACGTGTGCATATAGATGACTTGCAGTAGACTTGAAGATAAGGCAATTTACCATATATTTCGTAACAGTGGAGGCATAGGCAAAGTCAAAGTTAGCTGGAAAGTTTCTGCTGCAGATCTGTGCGGTGCGTTATAATGTTGCCTCTGCGAAGACCATTAGCCAGTAAAACATAAATGTTCAGCCCAGAAACCTAATAAATTTGAACACCAGTCTGCACGCCATCAAGGTCAGTCTTTTTTCTACTTACCCTGCAACTCTAAGATAGGCTTAACAAATTCCCTAATAACTTAACCATTACAGAAGCGCCGACTGAGGCGAACAAGCGTATGGCCCCATTTCCCGAATGTCTGGTTCAGAATGGCAAAATGACCATATTATTACGCTTTGATGCAGCCAATCGGCTACGGACGTAAAAGCAAATGTTAAAAGTTTTGTTAAAACCTGAATTTTCTTTCTTTGCTGCGCAAATTTTGTTAAAAATCACTTGCGGTTACAGCAAACTGTAAGTTTCTTTTCTATTGTCAAAAACCGACTGTTTCTAATTATGATATATAAAAAATTAAACACATGTTGTGTATAATCAGTTAGCGATGAGCTGAGTGCCGAATCTTGCTAGACATTTGGGGTACAAATATGCATGACGTACCAAAAAACTGCGAACGTTATGATGAAGGTTAGGATCGTTCTCTTGGTTATTGGCTCTTATGCTACATGTTTCCCATTTCCTTCTCTATACTAGGTCGGTAAATTAAGAAATAATGAGAAATCTCGCTGCAATTCACCAAAAAAAATTTGAGAATCATTTAAGCTAAACTAGGGTCTGTCCTTACAAAAAGAGACTGCACCCATTGCTGACGTAAATTAGCCAAGGACAGTAAAATCTCTATAAACGGAAATCGCCTAAACAGGATTGCCACTTAAACGGAACAGTACCCTGTAAGTGTGCTGGTTATGTTCTCGGATAACATAAAAAAATCTCGGTAATCGGAACTAAAATTCGCTTCACCGTGTGAAGGGAACCAGAAATGGAGCTTTTTTGGAAACCATTATCATGAGAGTCAGCTTTTTACGGTTCCGGCTGTTTCGTTTTTGTTTTTGTAGCGTAAGCTACACTGGCCGAGGTTGAGCAGTTTCGTGTGGGCCGTGAAGGGCCGTTCTGCGCACGCGCGAGGAACATTGGATTGGATCAGATAGGATCGGATTGGATTGGCTTAGATTGGCTTAAAGTGGATTGGATTGGGATGGCTTGGCTTGGCTTGGAATAAATTGGATTGTGCTGAATTGAAATCCCATCCACTTCGAGTACGGGTGCGTAGAGAATCGGGTCTGCACATTCGCCGGTCGGCGCGTTCCATAGGAGTGATGGCATAGCGGCGGCAGACGCAGTGGCGCCGGCGCGTGCCTAGCTGTGCGCCTGCGTTCCGCACAAGCTAAGTCTGACGCTGCGCAGGAGCCGCTTGATAGCAGTTTCGCGTGGCTCCTGGATAGCCGTGCTACGCATGCGTGAGGAGCAGTGACTGGACTGGTCTGGATGAATTGATTGGATTGAATGGGATTAGATTGGATTGGAAATTGTAATAGCAGCAGTAGGCATAATCAGCTAATCCTAGAACACCAGGAATCCTAGGAATAACCAGCTGAACGTTGGATCAGGCTACGTATATCCTGGCATACCCGAGCTAAGCCACTGCTGATTTTTTTCCTTCCGCAACATTTTTTGGCCTCGTAAGCATCGCCTCGTTAGTGGTCAAGCCTAGTGGCTCAACGAATGCAGCTTTGCAGTTCTTGTTCCGGTCATTGGGTCTCGATTCAAGACGCGGAGATTACAGGGTTCAGTTCCTGCCGCCTCGTTCGCGCCATCGTGGTGCTGTACCCGCTTCATGCTGTCTTCTCAATGCGGTAACTCGGTCGAACTCGCCAAGTTGAGACCTCTAGCCTCCATGAGGATGTAGTTGCAAGGACTAAAAAAGAAATTTTATTGATGCATTTAGTAGTGCACAGCGACTCATTGTTGCCAAATCAACTTCGTTAATGCTGTGCCTAAACCTCTTGTAGTTTTCTTGCTTTCTGAAAATCTACAATCTACATTCACCTTTGCTTAGAGTTCCATTATATGGTATTAAGAGTGCATTAAGGTATTAAGTACGCGCTTTCGCACATCTATCTCAGTAAACAGAACTTCTGTTAAGCGGAACTAATTTTTTCGGTACCCTCAAGTTCCATTTACCGAGAGTCTACTGTACCCATATACGCTTGCACCTTCGGCAAACCTACTCTTTTTTGATGCATTGCCCACTTCGTGACGCGCATCGGACTCTCTCGTCGCATCTTCTTTACTCTCAGATTCTATAAAGGGAGAGTTGTCATCGGCAGCCATTGCTTGCAGTACCTTTGGGGCCTCTCGCGCCCCATCTTGGCCTGTGTTTGCGCATGGCAACGCCACCGATTACACTTCGCTGTTCTTTTCTACGTTCGTCGTAAGTACAGTGATTGTTTGCAGTGGTGACAATCCACGACCAACGCCATGGGACAGAGAGCGCGTCTAACTCGCTGTGTTCGGGGCATGGGGATGGAAACTTTGCTGGGTGTGTAAATTTACGTTACAATTATTAAAGATAAAGGTAAAACTGATATTGCGTCGATAATAAGGGAAACAGAGCCCTTTATTGATGATTTCCTTCGTCACATTTGGGAGTGATCATTTGGTTAAAACTGGTGTATTTTTACAAACCGGCCGCTAACTGTAATTGTGTGCTGTGTACCGAACCAAATAAATTCTATATCCAGCCCCCCCCCCCCCCGCACGGGCACCTTGCGCACTCTTGATGACGGTGAGCAGCAGAGATACCACGGACCCTGAGCACCCATAAATAGGCTGTGTGAAACCGTGGGTAGGTGTTGAAAGGTGAAGGGGAGAAACCGTAAGCGGTGGCCGTCGGAGCCTTGTTCAAGGCAGGGAGCTCCGGGTGCCTCTCACTACCAGGGTAACGCCTAAAAGAGAAAGTACCCCCGTTCTCTGCTTCATAGTATGGCGCATGGTGTTTTCAAAAACCTCTTTGCAAACTGATCAGGCAACGAAAACAGTCCGCACCGAAGCAACTAAGTTTCTTTCCAACAGGCAAATATATTATACACTACAGCACATCCCCAAATTTTTTGTGACTCACTCCCTTGCACCAGAAATCCCACTCACCAGCAAGACCCTTTTTAACATGGCACGACACATTGAATCCATTATTGGTAGCAATTATAATGCAAAGAAACTGTCATCAGGTGTTGTACTGTCAAAGTATACACCAAGGACAGTCAGATAATTTTCTAAAGCAGACAAAAAAGTGTGACGTCAAAGTAGCTGTCTCAGCGCACCGTACCTTGAACACTTTGCAGGGGTCATTCCAAAAATAGAACTTCTGAATGAAACAGAGCAATATCTTCTTGAAGGCCTGCGTGACAAATGTGTAACATCTGTAAAACGAATTACTATGAGATGCGACCGCAAAGAAATCAAAAATAAACATGTTGTACTAACCTTTGACAGAAGCTCTCTTCTTCAGACCATCAATGCTGCTCGCATTCGATGTAAGGTTCGCCCTTATATTCAAACACAAGTAGATGCTTCAAGTGCCAGCGTTTTGCACATTGTACTACCACACGCTGAGGTAGGCTGACTTGCGGAAAATGTTCTCAGCATGACCATCCAACCGAAAATGGCCCCGGCAACACATTCAATAGCTCGAAGTGCGAATATTCCCAGCCAGATTATTCCTGGTGTTGTGACATCTTTACGAATGAAAAGCCAATCATACGCTTAAAAGGAACTGAAAACATCACTTTTGCCGAAGCGCGAAAAAGCGCGTTGTTCTTGTTCTGAGCATACGCTGACGCAGCTCTCTAGTGCGAAGCCGCGTCATATCTCGGCAGCAACCCAGTACTACAGTACAGACACGGTCCTTCTTTCGCCTCCCTCTGGGTTGCCCAAAGCAGCGAAGGGCACTGCTCCTCCGGTTTGAGAACCACCGGTGGTAGAGGCTTCCAGGACCACTGCTTTGAGAGAGCCTGCACTTCCCAATCCTGTTCCACTGGCCCCTGAAGGCATGATGGGCAAGCATGTGGGAGTCGCTGGCTCTTCTGCAAACACTGTGCTGCTGCAGCCTCCATTTGTACGCACATCCGGCACTCCTACGGGTGCACGGCTGGAGGAGCCTGAACCGCCAGCTGCTCCTTTGCCATCCGATGAAGATATGGAGGTAACGCCGGTATCACCCGCTTCCCAAACGTACAAAGAGTGGTGCCAATTCCTTGAGTGCTAGAAGAAGCCATCTCCAAGAGTTGTACCACCCATAACAAATGATACTTCAGAAACACAGCACACTAGTACACTCCCTCTTCTAGTAAATAAAATATGAAAGAAAGCCTAACTGACTGGAATTGTAGAAGCCTATTTAAAAATCTTGATGGTGTATATTAAATCCTTACAGAGTACCAACCAAGCATATTATGTCTTCAAGAAACACATCTGGACATTCAAAAAGCAAACTTTGTTAGGCAATACACTATGTTTCAAAAATAGAGAGCCGGCTGCACTCGTTCGTCTCGTCATGTATCTTTAGTTGGGAGAAAGTCAGTGGGCTGCCAAAAACTAAACCTCCAAACTGGTGATAAAGTTGTAGCGATGAGGGCCATTATTTTTGGCAGTCTAACAACTATATGCTCAATATACATTGCTCCGGACTATCACCTAACAACCGACGTAAAGTGTAATAGTTCATATTCCGGCACCGTTATTACTAGGACATGATTTGAAAGCTCATCACACACTCTAGGGTTCAGCACGGGCCGATCCTCGAGGGCGACTCCTAGAAAAAATATTGTTGTCTACTGGCAATTGTCTGTTTATTAGGAAAAGAGAACGTTTTTCACCGCAACACACAATACCTTTTCTTCTAATGGCCTAGCGCTGTCTTCCGCCACTGTATTTCCTTTAGTTGAATGGAGTGGTGCCTCCAATACATTCGGCACTGGTAACTTTCCTGTCATAATTAAGGTGCCTCACAGCCCCACAATCCCGACCGTCCAAACAAGGTTTAGAGAAGAGGGGACAAACTGGAAGAAGTTCAAAGAAGTATCTGAGTTTTCTTACACATCCATGGAGAATCTAGACATTGACCAAGCCACACGCATGACCACGTGATTTTCCGCGTGGATGCGAGCTTGAAGATGCATTAGAGGAAGTCCGGGCCGTATTCTCTGAGCATTGCAGGGAAGCTTGACTCTGCACCGTCATAGGCAGGAGGAGTCTGGCCACCCCTCGAACATTGAAAGGAAAGCTGTTCGACTCGTAAAACGCCGGAAGCGGCACGATAATCGCAGAACAAAGCAGGGTTCTAGGGCATAGTGAAATACTTGTGGCTATATCAAATGTTAACCAAGACCGGTCAAATCAAAGCCAAACCCTCGATTTGTATATCTAGGTTTAGCGGAGCAAAGCTGCAGCCATTTTTTGCACTTCCATACATCTTTCTCGCCGTTCAAACTGCATCGAATGCGTTGAAATCGCACAATCAGATAGACGTCGGCTTCAAGACGCGAGAGACCCATGTTCGATTTCACGTAAGAGAACCGTTTTTTTTGCTTTCATTTCACCCACGATCACCATATTCTTCTAGAAAGTTGGCTTCCCAGAGTTCGATTTCGACATCACATAGGCCATAAGTGAGACATTGAAAGCTTAGCTTTAAACCCAATCACACCCAATAGCACATATATTCCTTGTAGGCAAGCGATAGAACCGGAAAACAGTTTTCGGCAAAAGGAATTACTGAATGACGCGTTGTTAAATTGGTACTCCCGAACTTCGCGAATGTGATCTATTCGCTCGGATACACAGAGCGGGGAAGAAATGCAGATGTAACGACGAATAAAGTTTCGAGATGAGTAAGTTTTGTTGCGGGGCAGTATGGCAACTGAGACGAAGCATGGAAGATGTGAACGATATATTTACATGATGGCGTCACAGAGCGATGCCATCTCTATAGAAGCGGCCATGATTGCTTGAGGCACGAGTCCTTGCCATCCACTGTTTCGTGGTTGTCGGTGATGGGGCGGAACGAGCTGTGCGCCAGCGGCCACTTGAGCTTCCCGTAACAATATCATAAGCTTCAGAGGCTGCGTAGCTAGCCGTGTCACAAACTGTTGCCATTTAAAATATTGCTTGCAGAGCGTCATGCTTATGTTGTGGCCGCTAGCAATGCTTTCCAGTATATAAGGGGCACGCAGCAATATATGTTACACTTCTTTAAATTAACTTTGCAAAGTGGAATGCGCGAGTTGCATATTTATTTTATTTATTTATTTACATGGTACTGCCGACCTCTGGTACAAGGCCCTTGGCAGGAGGGGGCGGTAAGAAAAAAAAAGACGGAAAAAGACGCGACATGAAGAAGTAAAGGGAGCAAGAATGTGGCAATATGCCTGGGAAAGGTTTAGGTGTAGTAGCATTATTGTAGGCACAATATAAAAGACAAAAAGAAGGCACCCAAAAAAGAAAAGGGTTAATACAACCTGATGCACGCATGCGCAAAAATATTTGCACTGAGGTAACAACCTATTAGTATCGATAAGATACGAGGCATCTTTTCAGTAGCAATTTCATCCCAACAGAACGCGACAAAGTGAGCAAAAATTTGTCTGTGGGGGAAAACCAGGAAAACATACAAGGGGGCCACAAAGCACAACTGCACACATTGGTCGTCAAGTTACAACTGGAGGCAAAGAATACAAGATATACAACGGCCGTTGTATATCTGGATGGCGAGGGGAATTGCACACAAGATGTTATTTTTTCAAAACATTCATGAATGATTCGACCGTCCTACATTCTACAACGTCAGCTTTAAGCCGATTCCACTCGCGTACACTACGAGGGAAAAACGAATTTTTGAAGTTGTCGGTTTTGCATGAAAATTCCTTCAATTTCTTTGAGTGCAGTGAACGAGTGGAACGCCTAATCACGGGTTCAATATAACCATCCCTACTAATCCCTAGTTTGTCATGGTACAGCAGGTACATGTATTTCTGTCTTTCATAGTATCTTCTTTGCTCTAATTTGGTTAACTGTGCTTTTTCCAAAAGTACACTAGGTGACATACGCCAACTGTAGCTAGCATACACGAAGCGAATAGCTTTCCTCTGAATGTTTTCTAATTTAGTAATGTTCAACTTAGTATAAGGGTCCCAAACTATAGACGCGTACTCAAGTATGGGCCTAACGTAAGTTTTATAGGCTAACAATTTTATTTCCTGCGTAGATTTTTGTAAAGTTCTCGTCAGGTACCCAAGGCTGCGCATGGCTTTCTTTTGAATGTAAGCAATATGTTGGTTCCACTTCAGATCGGAAGAAATAATAACGCCTAAATACTTGAATTGATCCACACTTGTGAGCACATGATCTTTGATGCAGTAGGTAAATTTTAAAGGCTCCCGCTTTCGCGTAATGGTCACTGCTACAGTTTTTAGGATGTTAATTTTCATTTGCCATGTTTCACACCACTGAAAGATACTTTCGAGGGATGCGTTTAAAAGGGCCTGGTCAGCAGGGCTGTGAACTTCTTGATACAGAACGCAATCGTCTGCGAATAGACTTACCTTTACGGGCAGGGCATCTGCTATATCATTGATAAAGAGTAGGAAAAATAATGGCCCTAGGACGGACCCTTGCGGAATACCGGACTGTACTGGTTGGGGACTTGAGCGGACACCTTCAATATCTACACTTTGGCACCAGTGTGAAAGATAAGCCTCTACCCAAGACAGCAATAAATCGTTTTTAAAGCAAAGCTTTCTACCTCTACCACCCAAGGGTTCTTTCGCGACCGTTGGTGTCACCAGAAAACTCCCGGAAAGAAATAAAAGAATTTACTGCACCGCCAGGGATCGAACCTGGAACTAACAGAGTAACAAACCAAGAGCCCGTAGTCTTACCGATTTAGCTACGAGCCCACGCGGAGGCCGGGAAGACAAGTGATGCACTGATCAAGCACATCTACGGATTTAACCCCTGCATTCTCGCTAAATGCTACGCGATAGCGATTAAACGAAGCACACACTAACCCATGGCGCCTCACTTCTAGTACGACGCCAATGGGCCTGTGGCTTCCAGTGTTCGCGTAAAAAATATCAGTTCCTTGTCCGCCCTCACGCCAGACGATACCTCAAGAAACACATTCAAATACTCCTTGATGGCCAGGCCATCACTCCATGCCCCAGCATCAAAATCCTGGGCCTACATGTTCAGGACAACACCAAGAGTAACATATCCTTGCAGTGCGTCAAACACAACATTAATAAATCATACACATGATCCAGCGAGTTACCACCAAGAAGCGAGGCCTTAAGGAATACGATACCTTTCGATTAGCTTTCGTCTTCTCCAGAATCACTTACGTCAACCCCCTGTCTTCTTCTCGGCAAGGAGGACATAAAGATGCTTTATATAATGATTAGAATGGCGGTTGAGCAAGCCATTTGTCTTCCCATGAGGGCGCCCAGAGAGGCTGCTTAGCACGGGGCTCTAAAAAGCTGAGAGGTGGTCATCTTTCTATCCAGAAGCTCCGAATGAGCAGAACTGCGGCGGGTTGCCGAATCTTTCACCAGATTGGCTGGGCAGCACAAAATATCACTCCGCTTGATGTACTCCTGGGCTTTTGGCGACAAGAAAAAATATGCTCCCTTTGCTCAGAGATATGAACCCCTCAGACGACGAGGGTCACCGACAAGCACGGGCTCAAGCGCTCAACACCACCCGCGGTGGGGATCATGCAGTTGTCTACACAGACGCCTCCAAACATAGAGTGCAGCAGTACGTCATCATCGTGTCTACCTCCAGAACCAACCTCCTTGCTGTGCCTCACTCAAGACCGAAGACATGATGGCAGCAGAAGAGGCAGCCATTGCCTTGGCTCTCAACCAGGGGTTTGTAAAGTAGTCACAAATTCCCAACAAGCCTAACGAAACTACCTGTCGGGTTTGGTGTCCCCACCTGCACTGCGTGTGCTAAAAACCACTCCCCAAATGGTTCCATTCAGCTCATCTGGACACCTGCTCACGCTTCCATGGAGGGCAACGAATACGCCCACCAAGCCTGCACTTTCACCCCCAGTGCTATGGAGCTGCACGAGGGCAGTCACCCGCTTGTCTCATTCAGGGACATAAACCAGAATTATCGCTATCTGAGGCAGACTCTACCTTTTGCTTACCCTGACCTTTCCATAGAAGAACAAACTACCCCACGGCTCATATAACCCGGCTCCTTCCCACACCGGACGCGTGTTCACTTAATGCATCCGAATCGCTAAGACGCTGCATGTAAATTTTGCTCATAAGTAGGAACACTCTGCCACATAATCGGGGTGTGCAACTTTAGCCCTGAGCACCTCCTCTCCTTCTGTCAACTACCTAACAAGAGCAATGGGCGATGCTGCTATCCAGCCCCTCTCTACCTACCCAGCTTCAACTGGTGGACAGGGCACATGCGGCGCGGACTGAATATGGGCTACAGTGAAGTAGGAACCACTCCCCTGGACCGCACTTTGGCCGTTAAGAAGTCCTAATAAAAGTGTTTCCTCCTCCTCCTCCACCGTCTATGCAACCGATCTCATCGCCTCCGTCCGCTACGGCAAAGACGGAGAAGTGAGATCGTCTGACACCGGGTTTGAGCTTTTATTTTATAAAAAAAAGTTTCCACTGATGTGCTGCACCAATACAACTCAACCAACCACCGTTCATTCCTCATGCAATAATTTAGCCTGAGCAAGAATATCTCTTTGAAGTAATACAGGGTGTGATTAAGTACATTTCACTTCTCTCTGGTTTCACGATTTGTTGAGCGACGTGAGTGAATTTATGTGATGTCGCATGGGTAATCGTTGTGGGTGCCGTTTACAGCTTTGCTTTCCAACCACATTCACCGAGTGGATTGGCGCCAATTTTTTTTCGCCTTGCGTCTGAGGCGGACTACTTCCCGTGTTGTCCACGCGTTTTCAGCTTTTGTTACTTTAAGCCGCGTTGGTACATCGTCTTTCATACACTTGAAGACAAGGTTCTTGAAAAACCGCCATAGGTCATCTACTGAGCACATGCCCGTCTCAGAAAGAAAAATAAATTCAGAAAACGACTCGTCAAGAACATCGAGAATGTCAACGTCACTAGCTTGTGTGAACACGGGAACCAGATACGATTTTTTTGTAGATTTCGTTCTCTGATCTAGTGGTATGGCCAAAGATATCATATTATGGTCAGATATGCCGTCAAGCACGTGCACCTCAGGATCCCGAATACGAACGCCATTGCTCACGAGGAACAAATCTATGATTGACTTAGTATCACCATGGATTCGCGTAGGTTCCTTGACCAGTTGAGTAAGGTCGTGAAAAAGAAGCACGTCAACAAAACGCTCGGCATCTGTAGTAAGTGGTTCAGGAAAATCGGTGCACCAGTTAATTGAGGGGATATTGAAATCACCAGTAAGTATCAAGTTCCTAGAATTGGCTTTGCACGCACACAAGAATTCATTGAGTTTATCGCAAAAGTCGGGTTTCGCACTAGGTGGGCGGTAAAAACCACCTATAAGGAAACTTAGCTCGTCTAGCTGTAATTTTATAATGACGCATTCTATTCCCGGAATATCTGCCAACCTGGTTACGTGGAAATATTCACGGTAAATAATCGCAACACCGCCACCCCGCGAGTCCCTGTCCTTGCGATAGATTCCATAACCTCTAGGTGTCACTTCTTCATCGTTAACGTCGGACTGTAGCCAGGTTTCTGTTATTACGAGTACATCGGGTTTGTAAGTTACTATGACACTTTCTAAGTCCGATGATTTATTGAGAATGCTGCGTGCATTCAAGTGTACGCATTGTAGGGATTTTGCTTTCCTGATTTCCGTTCATTTGGTTGGGGTTTGCTTCCTTGGTTGGGGTTTGCTTCCTACCCCTACTACTGATAGGAACCAGCTTACTCGAACAGTCATCCCATTGAAAAAGCTCGTCGTCAATTTTGACCTTGTCGTGAACCAGTTTCACCTTGCGGTCAGACTTTCTAAGCTCAGATGTGCTGTCCCAAAGCTTCTTTCGTTTTATCCGCGTGGTCAAGGAAAAGTCCTCCGAGATGGATATGTCGCTACCCTTAAGCTTGGAACAGTTAACGAGTATATTAATCTTTTCACGATGATCGATGAGCTTTAAAATGACGGGCCGAGGCCGGTCACTGCTGGGCTGCTTCCGTCCAATCCTATGCAGTCGCTCAACGGAGGATATATGTACACCCAGTATTTTTGTAAACACGTCCTGAATTATGCTTTCCCTAAGATCATCAACCATTTCTTTGTCTTTTTCAGGAATACCAAACACTAGAAGATTATTCCTTCTACTCCGATCCTCTAGGTCAACTACACTATCCCTCAAACTTTGCACAGTTTTTTCAAGATCAGACACCTTTTTACCGACATCTTTCAGAGCCAGTGTTGATGCTTCAAAATTCCTAATCTTTAATTCAATATCATTCAGCCTTTGCTGGATGTTGTTTTGGCCCTGGAGCAACTGCGCTAGCAATTGCTCGGTGGTGGGCCCTGGATTGGACTCAATGTCACCACAAAGCATCAGCAAAGACAACAAGCAATTCCGCACTGTCATGCATGCTGTACAAAGACGCTGTGGGCACGCCAGCTGGATGAAACAACGATCGCTTGTTCTCACAGTAGAAACATTAGAACTAACCTGCACGAAAAAGACCAGGGGATTTGACATGTTGCTGACACGAGGCCAGCCGGCGCGCCCACTGAAGATGCTGGAGGGTGGCTGGGGCTTTATACGCTGTACCGTTGACGTCATCGAAGCTGGTCGCGCTGACACCCAGCGGTCGTCGTAGAGCATGGACCCATCTGCGCAGTCTCCGAAGAAAATTGGCCCAGGGGTGACGAAGCTTGCTGTGTCGAGTCTTGCCGTATCTTGTAAGAAGCTGGCACTCGTCGTCACGCAGAAAAGAATCTGCATGAAAAAGACCAGGGGATTTGACACGGTGCTGACACGAGGCCAGCCGGCGCGCCCACTGAAGATGCTGGAGGGTGGCTGGGGCTTTATACGCTGTACCGTTGACGTCATCGAAGCTGGTCGCGCTGACACCCAGCGGTCGTCGTAGAGCATGGACCCATGTGCGCAGTCTCCGAAGAAAATTGGCCCAGGGGTGACGAAGCTTGCTGTGTCGAGTCTTGCCGTATCTTGTAAGAAGCTGGCACTCGTCGTCGCGCAGAAAAGAATCTGCACGAAAAAGACCAGGGGATTTGACATGGTGCTGACACGAGGCCAGCCGGTGCTACAAGGGTAATAAAGTTTCCACAGTACGCAAGTTTTGCACAGTGGATTGATTGTAGGGTTTAACGCGCCGACACAACGCAGGCGATGGACCGCGCCGTAGTGGAGGGCTCCGGAATAATTTTGACCACCTGGGGATCTTTAACGTGCACCAAAATCTCGCGCACCCGGGCGTTTTTGATTTTTGCCTCCATCAGAAAAGTGCCCGCCGCGACCAGGAATCGAACCCGCGACCTCTTGCTCAGCAGCGCAAATCTTTAGCCACTGAGCTACAACGGCGGGTAAGTTTTGCATAGTAATTCTTGCATGTCCCGCTACAGGACCACAGGATACGCTTTTCCTTCTGCCTCTGCCTCTCAAGACGAACATTCTTTGAAATAAAAATACAAGGCAATGTGATTTTTATAGCGACGCTTTATATGTTTAAAGGATGGGTATGTCGCATTTAAACGTAGAGCAGGAAAGCAAACTTTCGCTAACGAAAATGAGGATCGTTTGTAAAGTGAAAAAAGAACCGCTTTCCGTCGCGTGAATCGAACCTGGATCCCTCTCGCTGCGGAGGCGACGTCTATCCAATTGCAGCATTGCCCCACGTCTGAAACAGTTTAGATCATTGAGCAAGGGCGGGCAAAATTGCAGAGATCGTCCACCTTTACTTTTCCCAATATCGATAGCCGAATGCGAAGCTTTCTTCGCGCGAAATGGAGTGCGACAAGGTCAAAATCAAAACCGTGCTGATCAGAGCTCGAAACGGCATCCCCGGAAAAGGTAAAGTTTAACGAGCCAAATCCCAATTCGTCGGCGAATCATAGTTCAAACTCCGTCGTGTTAACCATTGTCGTCGTAAGACCGAAGCATGCACAATTTTTCGATCAAAATAGAAAAATACGCTATACTATTTTTTTTCATCCCCAAAATAGAAAAAGGCATCTCGGCACCCCTTCGTGGCAGTGTTCAGGGTTTAAAAGTAACAACAGGTTCCAGTCGATGTTCGGAGCAGAGGAGATGGCAAAAATTAATTGGCGCAAAGGGGAATCGATATGTTGGCTTTGAGAAGTTATAAGAACCTTAGTCTTGCGATTTGGAACTCTTCACTGTTAACATCACTGTCGCCACGTTGGGTCAGTGACAAATATGTTTTTTTTGTTAATGGAATTGGAAGGTACCGGCTTGGAAGGTACTTGGAAGATGAAAGATGCCAACCCTGGTACGCAATGTGTTGCTCTAGAAAGGGGAGCTGCTGCAGCATGCCGTATTGTTGAATTATGTGGCGCGCCTGCTTGCCAGGTATCACCTTGCTTTTCGCGCAGTGATAGCCAAGGCCTCATTTCGGTTGGTAGGGTGTAGTCTGCCATCCGATTTCAGATCACGTGCCGGCAAACGTCGAAACTCCCACTGCAGGTATCCAACCAGCCCTTCTGGTTCCCGGTACAAACCAATTCCATTACCACTATAATTCTCCAGTACCCTTTCTTGAAGTTTAGAAAAAAGGATATTTTGGGAGTTTCGTGTGGGGGGAGCTACACTTGGTCTATCGAGCGCACGGTATTGGAGAGATAGGGGGAATTTTTACTCTGTGACTGCTGAACGCGCGGCACAATATCGACACACGCATGTTTTCGCTATCGCGGTCGTGACATAAAAAAATCCGCTGATATAGAAGTCATCTGTATGAGTTCTATATGCGGTGCCAGTACTCTCCAAGCAAACATCGGTGAGAGCTCCTGCTAGTTACACGCACCAAGCGTGTGTGAGACTGACATAGAACTTCATTATGTGGAGACGCCTTGTACTATCTTGGCCAAGTCTCTTCAGAAGTTGAAGCCGCTCCGTATATTGGCCGCAGTCATTCACAAATCCGAAGGCAGTGGGCCTCTAGGAGTTCTTGTATCGATGTGAGGTCGAGACCATGACCCAGGAAATTATGTAGTTGCCTATAGGTGGGGCAGTAGGTCTTCTGAGAAAAACTCCCAGTAAAGGTGTTGTATTGATGGGTCGGAATCAGAGTTCTGTGTAAGATATGCTGTATCGCGCTGGGCCAGGTTAGCGGCAGGTGCTTGATAATCCGCGGAACGCCGCAGTAGCTGACACAGCTGCGATTCAGGTTTCCAATTTTCGCTGCGTTGCTTAGCAACGGTTTTCTTTCCTTCTGTTTGCAACACTGCTGTGTTAGGCTATCTTCCCCTAGATTATTAATGGTTGCCGTACCCAACTTTTAGCGGCCAAATAGAATATAAAAAACATATTTGTCTTGTGCAGGATAGGAACCCTGGTCTTATGATAAGCAGTCGAGTGACGGTGCTATTAGGACGCATTGCCTGAGGCAGAACAGGATTTACCCTACTGCATCCCTCGTAAAAAGTGATATCCCAGTAAATGAGCAGGACAAGTGCAAGCCAACCACTGGTAGTTCAAATTCTGGAGAAGCTGCATCTTCAAGTGGGTCCATTCGGCCAGTCGAGTAATTTGCACCTAAGAGCGAATAAACGAAATTGGACAGGTATGGAAACACACTGTAGCAGGGATGATGTCTAACCAATGTAGCTTGGCTTTCGACATCGAAATGACGTAGATTCGATGTCCGTGGCGCAGTCCTTCCAGCGCCATTGATGAGAAGGCCATCCAACTCAGTAAGGCCTGTGCTGCCACCTGATACTCCAGCTGGAGCGGAGCAAATGATATGACGCCTTACATACTCGTGATTGCGGCCTTATTGCCATTATGTGCGGTCGCAGAAGGCAATTTTAACGCGAAGTCCCGATTTAGTGCTACGGTGGGTAGGCCGCAGTTATTGGGGATTAAACCGTATTTATTAGATACGACTGCATCTCCTTCACTCGCCTTGTCCCTCGATACGGCGTTGTTGTCCGTCCACACACCGCCCCCATTCTCCTCGCCGCGCGATCTTCGCTCTCAGCCGCTCGCCCCCTCTCCTCTCCGATAGCGAACACTCTCTCGCGAGGGGCATTGGATTGGATTCGACTGGGTTGGCTTGGCTTAACTTGGCTTGGCTTGGATTGGATTGGATTAGATTGGATAGGATTAAAGTGGATTGTGTTGGATTGTGTTGCGTCATAGCCGCGCCACGTTGTGTCATAGCCGCGGTCGTTCCAGCACCGGCCAAAGAAATAAAGAATACATCATACGCGTTCCTCACACGTTTCACGCAATTAGAGAATCAACCCAACAGAAACACCAATTGAACCCCCAAAATGCGTCGCATTTCCACAGGGTTCCCCTAGCGGGAAGGTGGGGTAATTTCTTGATGTTCCTTTCTGAAGTCATTTATGCATAGCTATACACATCCGCTTTACGTAGCGCATCCACACTTACTCCTAGGGTCTTCGACCCCTGTGCGGCAGTTGTAGAGAGGGTCTATCTGTAGTTCACATGCAGATCACACCACACGAAGCAAACACTTGCCAGAAACCTACAGACGACAAATCTCACTCCGCTCATTGCACTTCTCCGACGATGAACCAAAGTTTTCTGTCAAACGTAATTTTAAGTTTTTATCCAAAGGGAAATTTCTGAACCTCATATGGCATCACGCAAAAGCACAACCTGGCCCTCTACACCATCCATCTACACTGTCTTTACTTGTGTTTACCGCTGTTGCTGATCGATTTTAGCATTCACATTTAATCTATGCTAGCTAACGATCTCTTTTTGGCGCTGTTTGCCCATATGCCTTGCGTCATTAAAATGCAACCATTAACATCATAAACAGATCCGCTGGTGCGCCAATGTAACAGACTGCAATGCCTCACCGTTTGGTGTTACTAATTCATGTGCCTGTATAGATTACATACTGTAGACCTGCAGGCAATATTCTGCAATATACTTCAAAATAGTGGAGGCGCACACGAATCAAAGATAGAAAGTTTTGGCAGCAGATCAGCGCTGCTCGTCGTACATGTTGCTTCTTCAAAGACCGTTATGTTAGAAAACCGCAGGCGTTCATTACAGAAACAGAAACAGAAATCGATAACCACGAAGGGTCGCTCGCTTGGAAAGAACGCTTCTGCTCAATACTATACTGATTCCATACTCCACTGCATTAATAAACAAAACATCAACTACTATGAACAAAAGAAGATAATGCCGTTACAAACGGTTAATTAAATTTACGTAGTCACAACATATATTACAATCTTACAAGAAAAGTGGCAACAAATAAGTAGAGAAACGTTAAAGGTTTTAAAAACCTTAAAATTTTTCACAACACTTGGACAATTTTTATTCTTAGTCGTAACCTTTGCTAAAAACTCTATATTAACTTTTGCAATAGCAAAAAATGTTTTTAATACGTAAACAAAATTTAAGAAAACAATGCAATATTAATACGTCATTTATCGCATAATATGTTTTGCACATGTCTGGACTCTGTTGGTGAACAGCGGCCCACCTTGCTGGAAAATTGGGACACAAATATGCATAATCTAAGGTATAACTATCAGAGGTAGGATAAAAACTGGCAACATTTCTTTGTTTTTGGCAGCTTGGCCGCGTAACTTCTTCGCATTTATCTGTAGGAAGTGGGTAACTTTAGAAATAACGAGAAATCTCGCGGCAAATTATCATTATAATTTTGAGTCAGACTACCCTGGGGTGTGTCGTTACCAACGAGGTTAAAATTTTTTTTAACCTCCTTGGTCGTTACAAATACTGACTGCACCCATCACATACTAAAATTCGGTGGGCGGCTGCAAATTTTTGCATCTTCAAAAAAAAAAAAAAACCTGTACGTCACGCCGTTGCCTCTTTTTTCGCGCCTTCATTACTCGCGCGCTTTATGAAAGTAGAGGATTCATTGGCAGCCGTTGCTTGCAGCTCATGGAGGGCCTCTCGCGCCCGATCTTGGCCTGTGTGCGCCACAACGCCATCACTAACATTTTCTTCGCTGTTCTTTTCAACGTATGTTTTAAGCTCGCTGATCATCTGAAGTACTGACAGTAGACCTCCTATCCCCGGCAGAGACCAGGGGGATGAAATGCGCATCTGACTGGCATTATGTGTGTTCCTGGCATGACAAGGAAGTTTTCCTGTATGTACAAAATTACGCCGGAATAATAAAACAATAAGGCAGGGATGATATTGCATAAATGAGGAGCAAACTGAAACCCTTCACTGGTGATTACCTTCGTGACATTTCTTTACAATAATTTCTGAAAAATGGTCTTTAAAAAAACCAGCTACTACCTCTAATATAGTGCTACGGACATAAAGAGTAGGCAAATTCTAATCCTCGTTCGCCCTGAATGAATCCAACACTAAAGCAGATGCGAAAAAAAAGAAACGCCTCTTTTGTGGCGCCAAAGTAACAAATCCAAGATAAATGGTCTGCTTATCGTCATAAAATTGCAAAATATAGTATGGCCGCCACAACTGGTAAATAGACATTTTTAGGGGCGAATCTCCTTAGAGGCTGAAGCTTTTGGCGCTCCTGTCGTCGTTGTTGTAATCGTCGTTGAAAGTAGTCAGGCATCTAAAACAGCGGGAAACCCATTTACAGCTTGCGCTACGACGTAACACGTACTAAAGAAACACGGGAACTCTCATTTAGGCCTCGCGCTGGAGCGCTTCGTAGCGAGCACTAAAAAATACGAGGACACTCGTTTATAGCTCGCACTGGAGAGAGAGACAGAGAATAAAGTTTATTGAGAAATGAAATAAATGGAATCTTCGGGGTAGTTTCCTTACACAAGGACATCTTGAGCTCGGACCGCGCACACAACCGTCCACAGCCGTCCAGAGCCGTCTCTGGCCGCGTCCGCAGCTGATCCTCGAGAGTGCAGTATGGACAAGGCTCTCTCCCAAACCTCATGGTTCGGAGAGGGATACGGATTGAACCAAAAATGCGATTTCTGCAGCGGTGGGGAAGCTATACAGGGCACAGATGAGTCGCTCAAGCTCTCTCTGGAATTGTTTGTGTGCGGCGGGGTAATTCTGTCGCTGTAGTCGGTAGTGTTGTGTTACTACTTGGTACGTGAATATCGGGTGCATGCGCTCGGGTTCACTTCCCGCCACAGCGGCGCGGCGGGATAGCTCTCAAGCCAGGCGACACTGAGCTTCGTGCTTCAAAGGCCTAAAACGCCAAGACACCAAGATCACACTTGTGCTTCGGTTTGTTGGTGTTCGTTCCTCCGCTTGTTGTTTTCGCCTGAAGTCATGTTTTCCGGCTGGTTTTTCATCTCCAGCTGTGACGGCGCAGGAACATATATGGCCCCTCCACGGTCCGACGGGAAGCAAAAGGATAACCCCACGGGGTTGTCGGCTGCATCGAATCCCGCCTACCGGCTGTAAGGTCGAAGACGAAAGGATTTCACTGAACGGCTTTGGTATACCGGCTTACCGGCCAAGTAGCGACCTCTCACCAATCAGTCTAAAGCAAATGACAGAAAAGTTTGGTACCCGGAACTGTTCGCTTACTTTTTAAATGGCTTTAATCTTGAACAAGTTAGATAAAACTCTCACCCTAAAATAATTTTCTTTGAACAAATTGGCAGACGTTTGCTCTAGAGCTTTAAAAAAAATCAAACATGATGTCGATGCCGCCATCTAAAGGGAACTAAGTAGGGAACTAAAGCCCTAAGTAGCGCATTATTCAGAGTTCACGGCTCCGCTAAACATATCGACATAAAATGAGTAAGGTATATTGCAATAATTTTGCCGTTACCCATATTACGTCGCCCATCACAATTTTAAACGCTTGAAAGAGATTTACTAGTTCACAAATGAATTTGAAACACTTCAAACGTGTAATGCGAAGAGTAGGGTGAAGATTTTCTGGCTCTTCCGAAAAAAAAGTGATTTGACGTAGTCCTGGGCATCGTTAAGCAGGAATAACGTAATAAAAACATCAAATAAGATTACTATATTACTTGTATGAAGCACCGAGTGCTGTGCATTACCTGTAATCTAATCAGGACTCGAGAATACGGTAAAATTAAGTTACCTTTCCCTGTAACTCTCGCGCATACTAAGTAGCCTTTCTTTTTTTGCGATTGAATGCCCGTTGGCATAAAAATAACTTATTTACAAATATACATGGGCCCCCGTCTCTCGAAGGAAGGCAAGAAGGGCGCGGTGGTGGGGTCCCCAGAGCCAAGGCTGAAGGTCGGGGTGTCTTCCAGGATGGAGGCCTGTGCCTCTCAGGTGTCGCTTTCTGGCTGAGGCCAGTGAAGGACACGTCCATAGGAGAATGTCCGCGTCAGCTTGTGCGGCCGGAGCTGTGCAGAAGGGGCAGGTGTCGTCGAACGGGGCATGATAGCGTGGTGGCCACGTCCTGGTCACAACAGGTGAAAGCGCCACTCCAACGCGAAGTCTGCGCAGCAAAACCTCTTCCCAGCGAGCAAGTCTACTGTGGAGGTCCGTTCCACACGGGGGGATGAGGGCACGTGTGGCACGATGCAGATCGTCCTTCCGTTGGAGAAAGTTTTCTATCGGACCGGTTGCTAACATTGGCAGCGGCCGAGGAATATACGTCGGGTGACAAGCCATATCCACTGCAATGTGAGCAGGGAGCGTATTCCGCCTAACCCACACCAGCCTGAGAGGGCAGGGGTACGTGTCTAGTAGTGTGTGGATGTCCCTTGAAATGGTACAATTGTTCGATACTTGGCGTAAATCCCGTATCGCCGCGGTGGAGTCCGTATAAAGATGTAGGATGGAACCCACGGGGACGCGCTGTAGGGCCGGCGTTAGTGCCTGTAGGCCATCCCGGATGGCTGTGAGCTCCGCCAGTAGAGAGGGCAGGGTGCGGGTGGTTTGGTAGAGGCAAGTTTGAGAGGCGTCAGGATAGACGGACACTGTATCGCCGTAGATAAAATGACATCCTGGGCACCAGCGTCCACGAAGGCCTCTATCGCCTCGTACTGGGTCGCAGCCGTCAGTAGTGGTCCTCTCGCACATGCTTTTCCGGTAGTTCGAGTGCGCAGTCTAGTCAGTGGTCGGTTGTCGGTCACCTGGTGATACCGCCACGGCGGCCTGGTTACAGGGCGATCTGGTGAAGCAGGTAGGGAACAACCCATATAGCTAGCCAAAGCCGCTGCTTCCGCAACAAAAGTACGTTTGTGTATGCGGGCTGAGCGACGTTGTTCGACGAATTCGTCAAGCGTGTTAAGCTGAGCCTCAGCTTGGAGCGATGGTATCGGGGTCATTGCAGGAAGGCAGGTGATGGTGCACATAGCGGCTCTGTAGATAGCCTCAAGTCGGGCCCACTCCGTCTGAGTCATGTACTGGAATTGGGCATGATAAACCAGTCGAGGCTGCAGTACTGACCTCACGAGGTGGCGAGCAATCCTAGAGCAGGAACCACCAGACTTCTGTGAGATTCGTCGAATCAGGTGAAGCATCTGTCCTGCTTTTTGTCGGGCAGATCGAAGCCACATGGCAGCCGACCCAGACGCAGAGATTTCCAAACCTAGCACGCGAAGAGATGCGGTGGTGCGTACGGTTTGGCCGGAAAGTTGCAGTATGAGGGGAGAAATCGCTAGTTTGCGATGGCCCCAAGCACTGGCCACAGGCAGAACGGCTGTTTTGTCCGCTGAAAGTGTCAGTCCGGCGTATTGACACCATGTCTGCGTGTCTCTCAAGGCCTGTTGAAGGCACACGTTTTGGCGATGCAGGTCTGGGTGGACGGTCTATACCGTTATGTCGTCCGCGTAGACGAGGAAATGCAGGTCCGGTATGGAGACCGGATGCCAAGCAAGCGGCAACATCATAATATTAAAGAGGAGGGGTGAAATAACTGACCCGTGAGGTACTCCGGGAACTGGTGTGAAGTGGCCGTAGCTTGCCCCGCCGATTCGTACAGAGAAGGATCTTCCAGTAAGAAAGGTCTCGATGAAAGCGCACACCTTGTCTGGTAGATAAAGACTTCGGAGAGTTTCCAGGATTGCCCCGTGGCTGACGTTGTCGTACGCCTTGTGGATGTCCATAGCAAGGACTGTCCGCACTTTGTGTGAACGACCTCCCAGTAGTACCATAGACAACAAATGGCCCAGCCCATCCTCTGTACCCAGACGAGGTCTAAACCCAATCTGGGCTGGGTGGTACCATTGGAAGGTGTCCAAGCACCATTGAAGGCGGGCTGCCAGTATGCGCTCTAGAATCTTGGGGAACAGCGCGAACTAACAGGGACACAAAAAAAAGATGTGGACAGGACTAGCGCTGACTTTCAACTCGATTTATTGGGAAAGACGTAACTACTTATACAAACACAGAATCCTCCTCCCCCACCACGCCACGTGCCCACACCAGCCAATGACATTCTATCAAGACCAAAACACTCCACTGTTGACCACCACATTTCTTAACACAAGAACACCTTATCGCGACGACCGCTCCAAATAACCAAATTCTTTTTCGTGCAGGACAACTGATGTTTCACTGATACAATCTCTCCCCCACTTTGTGATGTAGTATGATTCCATCAACTCTCTCGTACGCCTGTCTTTATGCTTAAACAAGATATCTGTCTCTCGGAAAAGCGGATAGCATCGGTGCTCACACGTGCGGCAATGTTCGGCCAGACGTGCGTAATCGTCTTTTTTAAGCTTGTTGCGATGCTCCAATAATCGAACGTTTAAGAAGCGACCTGTTTGACCAACATACACTTTTCCGCAAGATAAAGGAATCTTGTAAACAACAGCCACAGAGCACGGTACAAAGGGTGATACATGATTTACTACACACGCACTTTTCTTCTATCCCAGTTCATCTTCAGCACGCCGCTGGACGTGCTGGATGGTCCTCTACATTTACCCAGCTTCCGCGGAAGAAAAAGAAGCACCACACGCAAGTAGGAGAGGTGCTAGTGCTTGGGGAAGTGTCACTTGCGGACTCCTCAAGAGATCTGTTGTCCCTTGGGCCCAAATTCGGGTTCAAACCTCGGTTGCCTCCCATCAAATAATTGGCTGCAGCGAGACGCCTCTCCGCACAGGCACCTGAAGAGGAGCGACCTCGGTGCACAACTGAGTGTGTGGACACGCTGGTCAGGACTATAGGTACGCATTGTAGGCTTTCAAGTTTGCGTGGCGTGATTGATGAACTTGTGGCGGAGAACTTAAGGGTTGTTGCCTCTGACAAAGAAGGCTGTTTCGTCGTGATGCCTCATGAAATGTTTGCACATAAGGCTAGTGAAGCGCTAGATAAGAATTTTGTTCCAGTATCAGAGAATGCGGTAAAAGTAAAGCAGAAGGCCTTGGCCCTGCTTGACAGCCTCAATTTAGTGTCGCTAGCTGGTCAAGTGAAGAAAGCAAAAAGGTTGCAACTTGAAGCTTTTTTTTCCGCAAAAACCCACAAAATAGGAATACCGTTCCGCACTATTGTCTCCGAGGCTGGGGCGTGGCAGGGGGCTGTTGCCTCGTTCCTTCAAAAGCACTTGTCATTGCTGTGTTTCCACGACCCCTTTTTGGTGCGCAACTCTGAGGCAATTGCCCGGTTCCTGAAGGAACGATGGTTTCGGGGCTATTAGCCGCGACGTGGTCGATCTTTATTACTCCTTACCGCAGGACAAGTTGCTTAAAGCAGTTAAGTCATGCATACAGGATGATAATGATGAAATTCGGTTTAGAAATGACTGCGGGGTTTCTGTGGAGTCCTTTTTAGAACTCCTGTCGATGTACTTGAAGGCCACTGTTGTTGCCTGGGGAGATAAACAACTAATTCAGCGTAACGGTGTTTGTATTGGTTCCAAGATAGCTCCTGTCTTAAGTAACATTTTTCTTGCCGCTGTAGACAGGGAGGTGCAAAGTGCCTTGCGGGGGGTGGTTGAAGTGGTCTTTCGTTTTGTTGATGACTATTTGGTGTTTCTGCCGGGGACCATGGTTAGCCAACGTGGTATGGATGTGTTAAATGTTTTCACTGAAAACGGAGGAGGTCTACAGTTCACCCTGGAATTACCTAGCAATGATGAACTCCAGTTTCTTGACTTACGGCTTCGCTTTAAGTCAGATCATGTGTGTTTCTTGTATATGCCAAGGTCAAAGAAACCGCTGTTGAATTACAATTCAGGACACTCGAAGCTCATAAAGAACGGAATAGCCTTATCGTGCTTACGGGCGTCATTGACACGTTCCTGTTCTGATTCAGTCTGTGAGGCTTTTCATGGTCAGGTTTCTAGGCTTAAAGAGGCAGGTTTTCCTGGTACCACACTCAGGATGACGGCAGATAAACTGGTAAGGCTGCTAAAAAAGCAGGGAGGTCCTGGAGAGGCTTTGTCCTCAAGGGAAAGGAGCAAAAAGTTTGCTGTTTTGCCCTACGTACATAGGATGTCGCACGGGCTGAAAAAGGTAGCAGCACAGTTTGGGGTGGACGTGGTGTTTTCTTCCCCGGTTAAATTAAATAGCATTTGTCCGGCCGTCCAGCGGCGTGCTGAAGATGAGCTGGGAAAGAAGAAAAGTGCGTGTGTAGTAAATCATGTATCACCCTTTGTACCGTGCTCTGTGGCTGTTGTTTACAAGATTCCTTTATCTTGCGGAAAAGTGTATGTTGGTCAAACAGGTCGCTGCTTAAACGTTCGATTATTGGAGCATCGCAACAAGCTTAAAAAAGACGATTACGCACGTCTGGCCGAACATTGCCGCACGTGTGAGCACCGATGCTATCCGCTTTTCCGCGAGACAGATATCTTGTTTAAGCATAAAGAGAGGCGTATGAGAGAGTTGATGGAATCATACTACATCACAAAGTGGGGGAGAGATTGTATCAGTGAAACGTCAGTTGTCCTGCACGAAAAAGAATTTGGTTATTTGGAGCGGTCGTCGCGATAAAGTGTTGTGTTAAGAAATGTGCGTTGTCAACAGTGGAGTGTTTTGGTCTTGATAGTATGTCATTGGCTGGTGTGGGCACGTGGCGTGGCGGGGGAGGAGGATTCTGTGTTTGTATAAGTAGTTACGTCTTTTCCAATAAATCGAGTTGAAAGTCAGCGCTAGTCCTGTCCACTTCTTTCTTTTTATGTCCCTGTTAGTTCGCGCTGTTCCCCAAGATGCAAGTACACCAACTCGCCCAACTCGCCACCCTGCTGCGCTCTAGAAGCTTGCAAAGCGTGGACGTCAAGGCAATTGGGCGCAAGTTGGGAAGATGGTCGGGTGACTTCCCTGGCTTCGGTATAGGCACAATGTCTGCGTGAAGCCACGACGCTGGTATTTGGGCAGAGAGCAAAACCTCGTTGATGTAGTTGAGGAGATGGCTAAGCGCTGGCTCATCGAGGTTCTTGTACACCTCGTATGTAATGCCGTCCGGTCCCAGAGTCGTCCGAAGTTTTGCGTGGTCAATCGCAGCTAGGAATTCAGCCATTGTAAAAGCAGATTGAATTCCATGAGCCGCGTCGTCAGAGGGCGGTGAACCAACCCGATGTGACAGAGGAAACTGGCACGGGCTACTGGCTGGAAGGATGTCATAGGCAGGGTACAAGGCGGGGGCAACATCGGTGGCGCATCGGTCGGGAGTCTTTCCCGATGCCAGACATGCACTGGCTGCCGCATTCGGAGTGCGGCCTCCACTTTCGATCGCCCGAAAGGTGCTCCAGATGGATGATGTAGTCGCCGATGGGCCGAGTGATTCACACCAGCTCAGCCATCGCTGCCTTGACAGACGTTTCTCATGACGCCTGGCAGCCGCAGTCAGGCGTTGCAAGCGTATTCGAGCCTCCATAGACGAGGGAAATCGTGCGGCAGCCACTTCAGCTTGCTTGCGCTGGGCCCATAGCTGCAAGAGTCGCAGGTCAGGTTTTGGCCGGGACTCCTTTACCCACGTTTTCTGAGAGGCGTCATTCAGTGCATGCCTAATAACAGCGATTGGATCTGGGCTGAGCGCCGTGAGGTTTGTGTTGCTTTTACCCCGAAAGTCATCCCAATTCACAACCTTGCAGCTACGCCGAAGGCGACGCGTCGAGCTCGGGGTAATGCCAATCGTAATGGGGTGATGGTCACTGCCCCAGCAGTCTGCTTCTCGCTGTCATGATACCGTATCACCCCCAAGCCACCATGTTAAGTCAGGTGAGTACGGTGGCATCCGAGGATGAATACATCGGTGCGTAGGGCACGAAATGTCATTAAGAAGCGTAAAGTTAGCATCACGGAAGTGTTCTAGTAACACACGCCCGCGTTCACTTGAGGTGGCGTACCCCCAGTCACAATGAGGAGCATTGAAGTCCCCAGCCACAAGTATGGGACAGGCTGCTTTCGAACGGCGCAGAGAGGATAGCCAGCCCAATCGTAGCCGAGGTGCACGTCCGCTGTGTGGGCGCACATAGCACGACACAAGAATCACAGCGCACCGGGGCTGTTGCACCTTAACCGCCACCGTTTCTTGCCATGCCGTGCACCAGGTGTGTAAGTGGATCGGAGTTTGTGGCAAAGACGTGAGTACATAAATGGCAGCTTTGCCTGGCGGAGAGTTGGTGGGGCCACAGCGACGATCAGGTATGGATGGATTAGCGTAAGCGGTGAAATTTGGAAGACGAAGCAGGCAATTGGTCTCTTGTAAGAGGAAAGTCCAAGCACTAAGTTTGCCCAGGCGAAGACGTTCCCGAAGCTCTCCAATTTTCGTTGTGAGTCCGTGACAGTTCCACTGCACTAAGTATTGTGGTTCAGGCATAATGGAGTTGGGCTGCTAACACCGACACCAATTGCTGTAGCTGTTGCACCACAAAGTGTAGTAGGTCTTGGTGGTTAAGGGCCCTTAACCACCAAGTAGCCTTTCGCAATCATGGTTTAAGCTGTACCTCCTGCTTTATGTCCGTAAGGACTAGGAGATAGTTAAAAAAAAGCGTTGTCGTCCCATGTGCGACCCATGTGCTAAAGCAGCCATTGTAATGAAGACACTAAAGAAAGGCGGGTAGAACCGCCACCGTCGAAAATTGCAGTGATAAAGCACATTCAGGCGACAAATATGAAATGAGTGCTTCACCTCCATGGAGGAAAAAAATATATAGGAGGGAGCATGACGTCAGGCGACCCAGCTTCGGCAAGCCAGCCTTCCCTGATGCCGCATTCTCCTCTCCTCAAGCTATTCCCGCAAACTGCATCCTGTGATCTTCACGTTTTTTAAGCCTGCTGTAACATTTAGTGGGTCCGGCTTGCTGTCGGTGCAGGTGGAGCCGACCGGCATCGCCAAAAGTTCCGTATGACCCAGCAAACCACGTTACGTCGTGCAGATATCCAGGAGACGTCAGCAATAGACAATGCAGATGTGCAGGAGACGTACCGTTGAGATCACAATTACATATATTCAACGTCCCCACAACTGCAAAAAACCCATCCAAATAACACAAAGGATCACATACTGTAGACGTCTCATGGTACTTTTATACGCTGTTTACGGGACGTTGTTTTAGTGGTACGTCGTATGGATATTGTAGTGGTACGCATGCAAGACGTTTATAGATGTCTGCTCTACATTGTTTTTCTGTCTTCGGCCCAAGCATTAGTTTGTTATATTCATGACTAGTGTACGTTAGTATGATATTGTAGAGATGACCCTGAATGCTTGAAATTTACATTCTTTACACATTATCTGGATGTTTGGCCAGCCCCTTTTTAAGGCTGCCTACGTGTTGTAGGCATTAATATTTCAAATATATGTCTTACTAGCTATTCAGCACTGTTTGCTGCTACTTGTCACCTGGTTTCTAGATTAATGTTTCCACTTTCGAAGTGCTGCATTCTGCATGAAATCTTATATGTGAAGTAACCAGCTGACCACACACTCTGGCAGAAGCACACGAAGCACTGCTCTAAACAAGAAATGTCGCATCGAAAACAAGTGGCAGTAAGTAACAGCAAACCAGTCCTGATCAGCACAAGCGACCTTGACACTAAGGCAACCACAGTAGCGTCATCGAATTGTACCACCAGCACGGCTGTACAGGCCTTCTGCAAATACACTACCAGATAAACAATTCAAAAATTAAACTATAAAATGACAGCCTTGCCAACCTAGATGTAAGTAAGTGCAGCTGGGTAGTAAGAAAGCTTTCAATGTACACATAAAACACAAGAGTTCAGTAAAACAGTTTATGTTGACTTCACAAAATGATGTAATATGCTTGCGCAACACAACCACTTTATTTTGATTCCTATTTGCCCTGGCCCACAGGATACACATTGTATAATTACAAGAATAGTACAAATATTCATGACTAAATAAGTCAAACCCAGCAAAAAGGTTGACAAAAATATAAAAAAAGCAAACATGTAAACCCACCGTACAAGCAGAAGATAGTCACGCCCCTTAAAATATTTCACATTAAGTGAAATGGGTGAACAACAGCAGTGTGGAAAAAAACAGCGTGGAAACAAAAAAAAATGATTGAATGGTAGTTACAAAAACAAAGCAAATTTACGGAACTAAATAGTTCAAATCTAGTGAACAATTTGTGGAACAATACACCAAAAGCACCTTGGAAACACAAACGTGGTGTTGAGTGGTGGGTGTGAGTGCCATACAAATTTAAGATACTTTAAACAAACCAACATCTAGGTAAATGGTTATAGACACTAGAAAAGGTGAGTATACAGAAATGAGTGTACGGCAGTTACACGAGCAGTAGTAATGTACATGATGAAATAATTCACACTTAGCGAATCGGCAGGACAACAATAAAACAACAAAAAACTTAAGCAACAACTTATTCAAGTCTGGTTAGGAAAACAATACAAAGTTACACTATTTTAATATTTCACACAAAGTGATATGATTTGGCAACAAACGAAAAAACGGGGAACACGGAAATGATTGAATAATAGTTACAAGACAGATATACACGACTGCATGATTGACACCAAGTGATACGCTCAAAGAACAATAACACAAAATAAAAATGCATGGAAGCAGGGAAATAATTCAATGGTGGTTCTATGGTGCATGCCTCCATCATCAGTTAGGGTAGGGATTCTTGAACAGTTTGCATTCTTCGTTGTGGTGCCAGAAACTGTCAAAATTGTTGCAGACCGGATTGGTTGGAAAGTGAGTAGAAATTTCATGATCCAAAGGCTGAAGGAAATTAAATGCCTCTTCTAGCAATAAAAACTAAGAAGCCGCCGGTTGTCGACAATGTTGACATTTGCGGAGGATGTGACTGACAATAAAAATCTGGGCCTTATACATTGTCTAATGAAAGAATTTGATGTCTGTAACAACACGAAGATATTTAGTCACACACAGTTCAGGATGTCACTCGCAGGTGGAAAAAAGCGTGCTTCTCTTTTTCCCAAACCAGGAGAACTCCTGCGCCAAGTTGACCGTCAACAGTATCTTCAGCAGGCGCCTTAGGCACTGTTGCAGTAGCACCTCCCTTGCAATCCAGTTCTTCAATCTAGGCATGGGTACAGGAAAATCTATGTTGTTAATACAGCTTTTAAGGCTGGTATATTACAGAATGGCCGCCTACCGCTGTCCCTGAAAACTGCAGTGTATGACAGCTGCACCTTACCTGTACTCACCTACGGGGCAGATACTTCCGGGGACAATAAAAGGGTCTAACTGAAATTAGGACTACTCAGCAGGCAGTAGAACCCTAGATGATGGGTGTAACATTAAGGGAAAGGACGAGAGCAGATTCGATGTAATTTAATGCCGGCATTGGCACTACTAAGGCAACCTTAAAATTATGACTGCTAATGTGAGGTACCACTATTCATACGAACTTTATTTCGTGAATCGGGACTCTGAGGACATTTTAGCCCAGCTACGGGTCCCACCTGAACTTGCAAAATATTTTCCGTGTCTATTTTAACGACTTTTTTGAGTGAAGTGACAATATATACACGGATGAAGCCATGTCCACAAAATGTGGCAAAAGGAAACATGCACAAACCCGGGCAGCGTCACTGCCATGGACGTATACATACTGCAGCAGAATGGCGAGGTGGGCTAGTTGGTATATATGCATAACTAAACCTTCAAAAACCACATCACTGAAAAACTCGTCCTGTTGTCCTGTTCGCTTGTCTTGTTAGGCCTGCATTTTTATTTGAATTATACGTTGTACAGCAGGAAACATCAAGGTAGTGCAAGAAATATTGACTGCTCACTCAGATTTATCCTTAGCCTTCCTTAATTTAAACTCTATGTAAAATGTCTAGTGGCCACTGTATTCGAATTTCTGAGGATAGAATTTTATTGTAGTGAGTTGTTTTGGCAGGCTTCCATTAAGTGAAGTGCATTTTGCTTATGTTCTTTCAGTGGCGTTTGCGTTTAAACAACGAACATGTGACAGTGGTGGCTGCGGCATTGCTTAAAAAAAAGGTAGGAATGGAACCAAAATAGTAGATCCCCCAACTCACTTTGGTTATTACTGCACCTACTATGCCCTGAACACAAGCCAGCCGAATATTTTTACAATTCAACTTTGCCTCACTATACAGTTAATGAGGCCACACCGCACAATCCTACAATGCAATGAAGGGTGGGGCATGGATGGCATTGGCTTGCACCAGGAGACAAACAAGTTTAAAAAAATTCGTCTCAGCAATGAAGCACATGCAAAACATAAAGACTTAGGTGGCATTTAGGCAACCAACAAACATGACTGGCAGACGGGATAATCAGGACGCAAACAAGATGCACATGAAGTAAATCATAATACACGCAATCTGCAATTGATACTGGCTCAATTTTACGGTATACACCAGGCTTTGTTCGTTGCATAGGTGGGATGAATTGACTGTATAGCAATGCTATTCGGGGTAGGCCTTCCCCAAGTAAAAGTTGGCAGTCAGTCTTGTTACGAGTTTGGTGTTGCATTTGCAGTTCAGCGCTAGACATAAAAGAGACACCAACTTGCGCGAACACAAGGTTGCTATATTCAGCAGAACAGCGTGCTAAAACTACAAACGTTACAATTGCATTCTTTGAGGCTGAGCTGAGCTTTATTTGCATTCTTTTAGGAATGAGTAATCATCTTCACCCACCAATCTACGCCCACTGTAGGGCAAAGGCCTTTCCCATAGGTAGTCAATTATCCCGGTCCTCCGCTAACTGCGATCAATTTAACCCGGCAAGCTTCACCTCATTTGCCCATCTAACTTAATTTCTGCCGCCCCCTGCCACGCTTGCCTTCTCTAGGGATGCACTCTGTTACGCTTAATGACCAACGGTTATCTTTCTTTCGCATTACATGCCTTGCCCACCTCCATTTCTTCTTAATTTCTACTAATGTGTCATTAACACGCGTTCGTTCCCTGATCCACTCCGTTCTCTTCTTGTCGCTTAATGTTATACCTATCATCTTCCGTTCGATTGCGCACTTAGTGGTTGGGCGCTTCCGTTCCATTGCGTGCTGAGTATCATCGCTCAAATTTTGTCATTCTACAGGTTCTCCGCCCAAATCGTAGAAATATATACACACAGGATATAACAATGGAAATTCCTGCCACTCGTGTTCATTACATCACTGCCGCACATCAGAGTTTTCCCGTTCAGGTGCACAATCTCTTGTTCTGTTTTTTTATTGACTGTACAAAAGGCGCCTTCTACAATGGGAACGCAAACAAATCCCGATGACACTTCTGAGGCGTTGTGCCTTCACGCACGAGTGGGAAACGAGGCTGTGCTAAAGAATATGGACCAAACCTCCACACGGCTAGTCCACTGGGGCAAATCAGCATTGCGGAGCCAGTAGGAGCAACGGGTGTAGCTGGCAGGGCGCAAGATGATGTTTACGTCAGGTGTTGTTTTCATTCCTATCGGATGTGTCCCGGTTTATGTCTTTCGTGTCTGAATAAAACTCAGATTTCACCGCTTTGTCCTATTTTCTCTTGTTATGTTCTCGTCTACGTGCCCTGTTAATCAATTGAAGATCGCGTCGCCAACAACTGTTTTTGTTGAGGCATGCTTAACAGGAGTTTGATCTTCGACTGGTAGGTTCGAGGGAAGGCGTAAGCCAACGGAGCGGACGGGGTGGAAACTAGAGAGTTTTAGAATAACGTACGCAACTGTGTGCAAAAAGTTAGCGAACGCTATTTCTTTGCGTCGTTCTCACTGCGCATGCGCCGTACGTTAAGCCGCTTCTGCATTTGGCGGACGGAAGCGAAATAGCGTGCTTACGTAAGGCCGCTTGCGTTTCCAACAGGCGGCAAGTAGCGCGACAAACATCCATGGTTCCGCATTTCTGTCGACAGTAATTTGCCTCCGATGGAGAAAGTTCCTTGCTTTACGAGTGCTTAGCACATCTCCCTCGCAGAGCTCTGTATCGTCGTGACATCGCTGACTGTCCAAACAAAGCTTTGTAGCCAGGCCAGGGAACGAAGTGGCGTGTGTGTGTGTGTGTGTTGTGGCCGCGTTCGCGATGAGATGCGACGTTGTGCTTCTTCGGTGAAAAAAGCGCAAGTGCTTATCTGCTTATCGCTCCGCCCCGTCTGTAACGCCACCGCTTTATTTCAAAGGCACGTTTCCCACAACGCAGCAACAAAGTACAACCCATATGCCTTTTCACAGATATGCTGGAAAAACTACTAAAGCGTGATATTTCATTAGTAATGAAGTTGAAATGCACAATACTCACGAGGGGAAGGCGATGAACAAGGTCGCAACTGCAACGGTCTAAATAGCGTTGCATCGGTGACAACTGTCGTCGCGCTTTCGGCTCGCTGAGCTCTTCCAGACGAATTGAGTTCACAATACAATTCACACGGCTGCACACAGTCTTGTTTCATTCACAGTAGTAACAGTAGACATTTGAGTAACATTCAAGGCTCTCATCCTGTAACACGTTTAAACTGAACGATGCAGCACGCGTCTGACTGTTGCACTCGTTGAACGCCGAAGGTCATGACTAGTGGATTGGATTGGCTCATCTGATCTGGCTTCAAAGAAACGTCATTATTTTGCGGTCTCAAAACAGCATATCCAACAAAAAACTTTTCAAAAGTTCAAACTGTAGCGTTAGTACACATTTAGTGTATTTTATGTAGTTTTTATCTTAGCGAGAGGAATTCATACTCAACTTTGGGCACTGCGGGAATTGGCGGTGAAATATTTGAGTGGCACCCCTGGATGTGACGTCGGGGGGGACCCGCTCCTTTGTCGTCTGCTACATTCGTGCCGCGGACGTCCGGCTGTGACTGGAAGCAGTGCCTTTGCTAGAAATCGCCCGCTTTGATGCTTTCGGGCTTAAAAAAAGCGTGTTTTTATTCAGATTTGGACAGCTCTGAATAATTTCAAGCTTTATCCCGCACAAGTCTACAACACACGAGGAGAGCGATAATGTCTTTCAGAGAGCACCGCTCAGACGATCGTGCGTAACGCGTCCTATCTAGCGTATTTGCAAGTTTCAGTGCTCAGAGCTCCTTGATAAGTATTGAAAATGCGTAAGCTTCCCCGAACTATTTCTGAGATGCTCGTATGAAGACTCAACAGTAATGCTACGCATGAAGCAGCCGGGCGCACGGCAGGAAATAAAACGGGTGTTTTCCATTTCTTTCGTTTTTGTTGACTTGTGTTAGATGAATGTTTTTTTCTGTGCCCAACGCATTCATTTTTCTGCACCGTCCCAAACGTCCTAGGAGGTTTGGAGATGTTTTCAAAGCTCACAAAGTTCGTGTGGATATGCAATGCAATGACATTTGTGCTACGCCGCAGATTATGTTGTCCACAGTACTCGAAGGCGGCTTTTGTGCACCTAATTTGTATCGAACCATCGTTATCGTAACGAACTCAATCTCAACCCGAACAGTTATGCCATGATTACGGTGTTGAAAACTTGATATACTCGCTAACGAACGCAATAAATAGAGTACATGCCAATTTTCAGTATAACACAATTCGAAACCAATGAATATGTCCAGGCAGCTCTTTATTGTTTTCCAACCACTTCAGTCACAAAGAACAAATCCTGGGCTACTCGGGGTGACGTTCGGTGACTTGAAGAATGAATCTTTCTCTCTCGTCTGGGACTGAGGAGCCTGCCCACTAATCAGCTCGATTTTACTGTTGAAGTTTTCTCCTCCGGCTGGTCCTCCTCCTCTTGAGTGCAGTTCTACTATAACGCCTACCTGAATATTGGGATAATATGGCTGTGGCAAATGTACCAAAATATCCCTCCATATTTGAACAAACATAGCCTTACTGTATGTTTGCAATACAGGTTACTCGTTTTGCTCAATAAGCCTGCATACTGCATACTCAATAAGCCTGCATACTGCCTGGTATAAAACCAGCACGCGCCTATACACACAGCAGGTTGTTTGGAAACCAACCTACATTATTTGTGCCCCATAGTGCATGTCGGCACACTCTCATGCCGTGACAACGTAAAGTGACTTTATACAATAGTTTCGAGCATTAGGCAAGGTTGCCAAATCTGGTTTACCTTACATATACGATTAGCTGGAATTGTAATGCCTTCTGCCAAAGCCGACAGCCCTGAATGATTGGAATTTGTTTTGGTCTTCCATTTTCGCTGTTGTCGATTGTCAGCCTCCGGCTGTTGCGTTTGTTCGAAAGACTGCTGAATACAAGGCTGACGCCTAGCTCAAACTCTTCGCGCTCCTCACAGGGCCAGCTTTGCAGCAATGCATGGGCGACGCCGGCAATGTTTTTTTCCGGAGTGGTATCACAAACTATACTTAAAATCACGCCTTGAGCTAGTTTACGCTATTTTAAGTCTTTTGTTACGAAAAAAGTTGCGCATACGCGAGACCTGCTGCGGAAAAGCACAAAATCTCAACCGCGCGCAAAGAAACATCGGAGAGAGCGAGCACAAGGACAAAGTAAAATGGTGGTTTCAGTGAATGAAAACTCCTTTGAGCGTCAAATTTTGTTCAGGCATATGTTGAAGCTAATTTATTTATTATGTCCTCTGCATTTATATTTCTGTACAAGCAATATTGGTGGATTACAATACTTGCACAAAACCCCTCGGTACAAAACCCAAACAAAACACATACAAAACCCCTCGGTAACTTGAAAAGGTTACGGCTGCGGAGAGTTTGAAAATAAGGTATAGCAGATATAGCTAAAAATATGTAACTGTGATAGACATGTACGAAGTAACAAGCGGACATACCAGCAACATCTGAACAACGTCAGAAAAATATGTCTAAATACTGTCCACAAATGAAGCAGCAGCAACATCGAGAGTACGTCTTCAGCATAGTTGAAATAACGTCCCACATTAGGGTACCAGCAACGTTATCCCAACATCCAAAAATTTTCAGAAAAATATCGCACGTTGTACGGATGTCTAATAGAGATACTGCTGAGACATAGACGTTCGGATCTTTTTGGGACGTCGTAGAGAGGTTAGTGGTTGGCTGGGGAGATTGTTCGCCAGCGTAGAGCTGCCCGGCGCGTATCGTGGAACTACTGCAGCTGTCACTGTTCAAAACGAGGCGGGACCGATCGTGTGTTCAGGAAGCACCCTCACGAGCTGCGAGCCGAATTTGGCGTCTGCGTTAGATCGCGCGAACCACAACCGGCTTTGCTCGAACACGCGCAGTAAACATTCACAAGCACGGACCGGCCTACGTATGCGTGGTGTTGGCCAGGTGTGCTGTGACGATTGTGTTACACATTCTTCAGGGAGTTAGCGCACCTCTCTTCGTTTTACATCATAACCGTGTTACGAGGGTCCTATAAGCTGAGAGGGGGGGGGGTGAAATCTGAGTTTAGTTTCGCTCGCGTGCGCACTAGCGTATGTTGCTTGTGCCACATTTTCGTGATGATGTTTGTGCTACGTTATTATCTCCTTCAGTGCACTGGAAACCAAAAGAAGCAGAACCAGAGATTGTAGGGGCGGGTGCGGGAAGAACTGATCAATCGCATCCTCGCGTTGCAGGTAGACAATGGACAGTTCCATCCGGGCGAAAGGTATATGTGGGAAAACCGAATGCGAGATTACGCCTGCGAGGGACCATCGTGAGTTTCAGACTGATTACAGCCTTGACAATAAACGGTTGATTACCTAGAATAGGGTCTGAGAGGCAAAGGTGAAAAGATAAAATGATTATAACCGAGAAAGTGCAGTGTGCTTTGTGAAATAAAATGCAATGCGCTGATGTCGTTCTCTGTAATCTCCACTGTTGCAGAGCTGCAGACGAAGGCGGCGTGAGCTTCTACAGACCCTACGAAAGCTCAGTGAAAGTGTTTTCTGTCTGTCCCGTTTGACAACTATGGCTGCACGCACAGCCCGCGGCTCATATCGGAAAGGAGGGAGCACTGCGCGCGACGCCCGGAGTCCCCGGTAATACATCCCGGTAATAGTTCGTTAGTAATAGTTCAGTAATACATCCCGAAATCGCGGTGCTGTTTTCATGGCCACAGGTTTTGCAAGGGTAATAACTCCTGCCGTGGCCGACTTGCCTGTGGAAAGTGTGCCAATACCACCACGTACGTAAAAACATTTCATCGAAACCCCAACCTGTGGCAAGTGCCAGAGACCCCATGGGGCTACTCTCGAAGGTGCGAGATGTTGAAAACGTAGAAGGAGATAAATAATGTTTACGTCACGGAGAAGCTTACATTCCCATAGGCGCGCAAGCGCTTTGCCTTCTCCCACCGCCAACCCCGTGGAGGAACGCCAACGAAGCTAGTTGGGGGGGAGGATGGAGTGGCGACTGGTTTCCACGGGACCGAGTTCAGAAAGTCTCACCAGCTCCCTCCCCAGCCCTCTGCCGCTGGGTTGTGTCCGGTAACCGAACACGTCACCAAACCATTTGTAGGGTCACCAGTGGTGGTGGTGACACCTGTGTCCGTCGGGAGGGACGCTGAATCCATAGTTAGACCTCCACTGGCCCAAAGCAGACGCGAGGGCACGGAGGCGAAGAAGACAGTGGAAGCTGTGGTGGCTCGAACCCATGCTGCACCATTTGCGCCAGCTCCGGCACTCCCACACCTTTGTCGGTGTGGGAGTGCCGGCTTTAGTACTTTTAGTACCTACTGGACAACAGTTGTTAGGAAATCTATAGTTTGCAACGAACTCAACGTTCCATAGTTTAATATTTACTGCTTTGTTTTATAATATTATAACGTAGAAATAACTAAGACATGCAAACAATTATATGTTGTCTATCACATCATTTTTTTGCTAATTTCGCCTCGCCTCAAGTGGTGGCTAGCGGCGAAGCTCGCTTGAGAATGGCAACAGAAATCTCCATGACCTACGAAATAACTACGAAGGGTATGATGGAAGTTGGCACCTTTCTCGATTATCCTCTCTTATTATACCTAACGATTATACCTAACTAAGATTCCACAAGTGGCTACCAAGGCTTGCAGCTCCGGATACCTACTCTTAGTTGAAGCATTGCCCACTTTATAACGCGCATCGACCTTTTTTCTCCCACGTTCTTTAGGCTTGTGTTATATTAAGCGAGAGGATTCATCGGCAGAAACTATATGCACCTCATGTTGAGCCTTTCGCGCCCGATATTCGCCTTTGTTTGCACCGCCACGCCGCCGGTTACCCTATCTTCGCGATTCTCTTCTACATCCATTGTAAGGGCGCTGATCAGCTGAAGTACGTACAATAGGCCTCCGATCCGCGGCCGACGCCGGGTGGTCAAACCGAAGGTTTGACCCCATGACCGGTCTTCAGCTCCCGCGCGCTCAGGCGATTCTCGTGATCGTAACCGCGGTCGTTAAAATGTCAATGGTTCCCCTCGGCCGGCTTCACAAACAAACGCAAGGAAATTAATTCCCTTTGAAAGCTTACATAGGGTGGACCCAAAAGCGCGGAGAGTAACAGAAGCCTCCGCGGTTTCTCCTTACGCACCTCACGCCTAAGTCAGCTAGGCCGGCGTGAAAACAAACACCATACAGGTAAACAAGCTAACCCAAGCGAAGAATATCTAGTTGCCGGGCGGTTTTAATGAATAAGTGAGGGGCCCGAACTTAACAGGCTCCCTCTCCATTTACCAGGCCGGGAGCTTCGGCACCTCATCTTCACAAAGGTAAACCGAGCGTTGGAAGTTACCCCGTCCTGTGCTTTTTTTATGCCTTAAGATAAATTAACCCACCTCCAAGCATGATCGGCCCCAGAAAAAGAACCGCACCGCAATAGCATTTTTACCACTACAAACAATTCCTTCCCCACTAGTTGACAACTACCCTCCTTCCTTATCATTGAATCTGTTGACGAAGAAACGCCTTAAAAATAAACGAAAAGCCACGAGGCTTATAGAGTAATGGTCGGAAATTCCGAGAAACCAAAGAAAGAGAGAACTGGAGAATTGTTGGGAAAATTATTGCCCAGCAGCAGGCCAAAAATCCCCTGTCTCAGAGAAGCATGGCAGATCGGACATTAGGGTGACGCCCCACCAAACCCTTAACAGCTCACACGGAGGTTTTCTCAGATCTTCACATAATGAACGAAACCCAAACCGGTCGGCTCGGTGCCTGCGAAGCCAGAGCGGAAAATCTGGGAATCACATGACCAGATGCAGAGAAGACAACAAAATCACTATCAAAATCTTTATCTTAACGTTATCGCTCTCCACTCCCATATTTCAGAATCGCAGGATTCGTTCGATCCTCAGTTCGGCAATACATCCCGAAATCGTGGTGCTGTTTTCATGGCCACAGGTTTTGCAAGGGTAATAACTCCTGCCGTGGCCGACGTGCCTGTTGAAAGTGTGCCAATACCACCACGTACGTAAAAACATTTCATCGAAACCCCAACCTGTGGCAAGTGCCAGAGACCCCATGGGGCTACTCTCGAAGGTGCGAGATGTTGAAAACGTAGAAGGAGATAAATAATGTTTACGTCACGGAGAAGCTTACATTCCCATAGGCACGCAAGCGCTTTGCCTTCCCCCACCGCCTACCCCGTGGAGGAACGCCAACGAAGCTAGTTAAGGGGGAGGATGGAGTGGCGACTGGTTTCCACGGGACCGAGTTCAGAAAGTCCCACCTGCTCCCTCCCCAGCCCTCTGCCGCTGGGTTGTGTCCGGTAACCGAACACGTCACCAAACCATTTGTAGGGTCACCAGTGGTGGTGGTGACACCTGTGTCCGTCGGGAGGGACGCTGAATCCATAGCTAGACCTCCACTGGCCCAAAGCAGACGCGAGGGCACGGAGACGAAGAAGACAATGGAAGCTGTGGTGGCTCGAACCCATGCTGCACCATTTGCGCCAGCTCCGGCACTCCCACACCTTTGTCGGTGTCGGCGGCACCAAAGAGCACCCACAAGGGTGCGCCGTCGAAGGATCCTGATCTGTCTGTTACTCCGAGGATCTCTGACGACGAAATGGACGTCGGGACGTTCCTGCCTGCCGCACAGCCTAAAGAACGTGTCCCGATACCAATGTCTCCTGAAAAGACTAAAAAGCACGAAATCACTTCCCCAAAACACAACCCACAAACATGCACTCTCCAGTAGCTCTTACACTAAATAATGGGAGAGCAAACAACTGTGGATACGTTTTTAAAATTCTTGATTGCGCGTACAAAATACTGGACTCAAAGCAGCCAGGTTTCATGCGTCTACGAGAAACACTCATAAATTTCAAAGAGACAAATTTTAGCTATATGGTACTGAGAAAGGACAGGGATGGCTGGACACACTTTCTTAGTGGTGTGGCCATCATCGCTCTGAAATCCCTAGCATGTCCTCCCATCAATATAAATACTTTCCTTGACGCTGTCGTAATTGGCACAATATAGTTTAACAGGCTAACAACGGTTTTCTTCCTATCCATTCTTCCTCATTGCGGGCCATCGAGCTCGAAATTGGAGGCTATGATAGAGCAGTTCCCGGAACGTTTTGCTGCAGTAGGAGACCTCAATGCTCATATTTCACTCTGAAGCTCTTCCCGCCTGAATATCGGAGGTCGCCTCATTGAGAAGTTCGGAAGATCATCTTTAACGTGCCTTTTTAACACAAAACACAATTTATACCATAATTTATGACACAACACTTCTTCATTATTTGATTTCGCCTTTGGCTCGTCAGAACTCTTTCGATCTTTTGAGTGGGCACAGAGCCATATGGTAGTGACTACTTCCCAACCAGATTAAAATACATAGGTGATGGCCCGAACTATTCACCTTCCCATAAAAGGTTCAATGAAGCTACAGCAATCCGGAATACACTTAAAGCGACATTCAAATGACACCCCACATACATAAAAAACCTACACGTTGAAGAAGCTGCCCCACTACTCGCGCCGCACATACACGACGCCGCCAAAAAAGTCCAATCATCAGGCCTCTGGTGTCCTGTGCAACCCAAGAAGTCGCCGGTGGAATGAAGACAATGGACGAGCGCGGAAGGCCGAGAAAAAGGCGTGGGCAATTCTCCGTCGGTACCCCACTTCGGGTAACTTAATAACCTTCAAAGGGCAAAGGCTTTTGTACAACGTGTGCACCGTGAAGCAAAACAACGAAGTTGGCGCTCCTTCATAACATGAAAAGCTCATACACAGCCATGCGCAAAGTATGGGCCCTAATAGAAAAATTCGAAGGACAACGCGCACACGGCCTTTCCTTATGAGTATAACAGTGTACACACTGGGAGATCAGGCTAACCCAGTCGCACAGCACTTCAAACACGTGTCCAGATCTGCGCAGTTCGCAAACACGTTCATGAAACATAACATGCCTTGCGAAAGGAAGCCACTACATGACGAAAACAAATCGAACCCTTCTTGCAACTACCCGTTTTCTATCCATGCGCTGAAGATGGGTCTCATACTTGTAAATCTTGAGCTCTGGGCGTCGACAACATAACATGTGTCATGATAAAACACTTATACGCAGGCACGCTTGAAGCACTCTTACACCTCTGCAATAAAGTATCACTTTTGGGGCACATTCGAAGGTCTTGGACGGAGGCCAATGTTGTAGTATTGCTCAAAGAGGCGATGACCCTTCCTCTCTCTTCACCTATCGACCCATTGCTTTGACCAGCTGTCTGTGTAGGCTTGTCGAGAAGATGATAAACCGGAGGCTCGGACACACTCTTGAGAACTCGTCTCTTCTCGAGAGCAGCCAGGCAGACATTAGGGCGGGGCGACCCACGGACGATGAACTCGTGGAACTTGAATCGTATATCAACTATTAATTCGTGCATAAAATGTTTGGCCAAACGGTGTTTTCGACATCGAGCAAGCCTATGACACCGCTTGGCATTAAGCTATTCTTAGCGACGTGACATCAATCGTGGTTTCGGGCAATATGTTAAACATCATTTCTAAAGAACGCTTCACGTTTCAGTCGGTAGTGCACTCTCAAGGATTCTCGTGCAAGAAAACGATGTGCCAGGAGCTCGAGTGCTAAACCGCACTCCTTTCATAGTTAAGATGAACTCTCTTGGAAAGGCCTTGCCACCTACAATTTCTTAATCTGTGTATGCAGATGGCGTCCAGATATCCTTTTAATGTGTTGTGCCACCAAATTAGGTGCTTGTTCATTCTTTGCAAACGTTTTATATTTCGTTAGAAAGCATGATATATGCTGTCACATGCACATATTCTAAGTAAAAAAATTATTATCGCACGATTCATGTGAACAGGATTCGGTTTCGGTTTCTGGGCGCCGATTCAAGCAGTGACGTCACAGTGTTGCGAGGACGCTCTGCTACGTGTGTCTACTATGCGGCCAACGTTTGCATGCGGCGCTGCGGTACGCTGCGACTTTACGGCGGCGTCTGCTCCCGCACACACATGCTTCACCACGGAAGTAAATACGCCGACTCGTCATGTCAAGCCACGACAGCTCCGACACAGACTCTTTGTCTGCATCCTCGGATGCAGACAAATGAAAACCATGGATATGCAAACCATGGAAATGCAATTGGATATGCAAACCATGCCCCTTAAAAAAACCGCTAAAAAAACTGCTCCCGGCGGGAATTCAACCGCAATGTTGACCGAGTGGGCGCGACGCACGAGACGAGTGCGCCACCGAACAAACGGTATCACACCGTGAAATAGCCGGTGTAGCAGATGAAGGGCCATTGTTAGAGTCGTACATCGGTGTTTACTAGCTAGTTTACAGACTTCCTGGCTTGTAAACTCAAATTTCTTAAATAGCGCTCGCGCAGCAAGGTTTTCCGAAGCTCCCGCAACAGCTTATAGCCACCATTCTGCTCCTTCGCTAAAGCGCTCGCAAAAATAAGTGTGCCCGGCTGCGACTGCGATTTTGCACTGTAGGGATAGTGCTTGCTATACTGTGGTTTTATGTTTTACGTTAAAAACCTTTGCCGATACTCATCTCTTATTATCCAAATTACCCTACGTACCTCTTCTTCTCCACGAAACTGACCTTATATTTTCTACAGGCGAGCCGATCGCACACGCATTCTGGTGTAGCGGCGTCGCCGAAGAGCACGGCCGAAGCGTCGAACGCCAAAATACGGATCGCACTAGCGCTAGTGTTGAGTTGGATAGGCTTCATGAACCTCATTGAGTTTAGTAAACTCCAGAAAATAAAAAAATAGAGCCGCATTCATTGCGGCACGAATGTTGTCGGGGCGCAGTTTTTGCTTTTCGGTCGATTCCCGACGACGCGTCGGGCGACCAGTCAAGCGACCGGTTTTGTTGGCGTCTTCGGTCGGCGAGTCAGTCCCACTACGGCGACTTTTCATCGGCCGACGTGTTTGTATCGCCGTCGGCGTAGCGTGACAACGCGGTCTGGGAATTCGGCAGTTGGCCGATGGTTTGGCGACTCGTCGGCGTCGCGTCGTAGTCGCCGTCGTGTCCGCCTAGTGTGTCTAGTATGACCAAGCGCCCAAACAAACTGTAGTAACTGGAGTTCACGTTGACGTCGCTCGAGTCGCTAACGTGGTATGACGTCACAAACTTTGTTATGCTGGCAATTCACTGACGTCATGGTTAGTGGCGCTAGCGATATGTCCCGATCCCCAGAAGAGCTTTTAGGTACTATTTAAAAGCGAATTAAAATATATATTAAGCGCTTGCTGTACCCAGCACTTCGTGTTGATGGTCCTTGCATACAGAGTAAGCCAACAGCAGGCTTTTTACATACTTAACGTATAGTTGAACAACACCTTTAAACCAGGCGATATGTCAGTCTTCGAATGTCAAGTCCAGCTTGGCGTCAAGAAACTTGCCGGGTGGCAAGACAGCAATGGTTTTAAAAACAGTCCAGGAAAGACCTTTTTTGTGACGTTCTTCAGGAAGCGTGAGATCCATCCAGACCCAGACGTCACTCTTAATGCTGTTTCAATTCCTGTGAACAAGAAGCATGAGTTCTTAGTTGTGTTTTATGACACACTCGCATTATTCATCAAATTAAGCGACTTAGGCACACCTGTGTTAACACAATGAATATACTGAAGGTCCTCTCACACCAGTCGGAAGGTGCCGAGAATGAACTCCTGCTGCGACTACTTACTGCGTCTTTTGGGTAGGCGGAATTATAGCAGTGCCGTGTATGCTTCAGCGACAAAAACAGTATTAAAAGTGCTCGACCAAGTGCTAAACGTATAAGTACTAGCACAGTCCAAGGTCTATAAGATGAATGTAAGCGGTGCCTTGAAGACGAACCTACGCACAGGAACTTGCTTTGCGCGTTTAAAATTTCATAGCTGATCTTCCTTCTATTTAATTCTGCTTTATAATACATCCACACGTTCGCTGTTTTTAAATAACCCATCCGTTCTTCTGCACTTTTCGCTTCGATTGAGAGACCAGGCTTTGGATCGTAATGTGTATTTTTTAGATGTAACAAATCATCGTTTAGATCCCAAGCATCTGATGCTCGAGGCTGTGTCCCTCCCTCCCTCGTTGTCGTTGTTGTCCGCCGTCTGTACTCTACTGCCCATGCGCGTCTCTTCAGCCCAGGCAGCGTTTGGACTGACGTCCGCGCAGTCCACTATAAAAAAATAGTTAGGCGGCACCTTGGTTTGATCCCACGACTCTCTGGCCGCAATGGGAGGTACGTGGAGCTCTTCCCACTCTGCTACAAACCGAGACCGGAGCACGTGCTACAAACGCGCCTGATGTCCTTTTTTGTCTTTATTACATGCATTCACAACACTCATTACAAAATCAACCTTTGAGGTTAAGAACAGCAATAACGTATCCAAACTTTTAGTTGGCATGTACATGTTTATGCACTTTCAATGCACTCAACTCATTTAACAAGTTCAAAAACTCTTCTTCCCGATCATCGTTGTTCAGCACTTCACGCAGACTGCAGACATGTTCAACAAAATAACTGTTTACAGAACGAGCACCAGCGTCATTGTGACGAGCGTCCATTCTGCTACGCCAGATTGAGTGTAAACCGTAAAAAAGCAGGTTATATAGAATACCGTCAGATAGCACAGAAAAATATCGGATTCCTTCAGCTGTCAACGGCAAGTCCTTTTTGATACTCCTTTGAAGTACATCCAAAAAACTACAGCATCCCAGCAATCTAGGAAAACGTGCTCCACAGTTTCTGCCTTCTTGCACAAAAAACAGTCTTACCCCCATGGCAGAAAAAAGCCCCTTTGCTTTTCCCAAGTCATTACAGGCAGGGTGTCCGTGTGGAGCTTAAAGAAAAATGTTTTTACTGCTCCTTGTACAGACATTCCCTTAACACATTTTAAAACATCACGTCAAGTACTTTCACGATGTTTTAAATGGTACATTGGTTCCGGAAAACAAGATTCTACTAAGTCTGCAGTCTTTGACTCGTCTGCACCGGGCGAAGTAGTGGCGGTACTGTTTCCTTTTTTTTATGTTTTATGTGGTATGTGTGTGTCTGATACCATGCCGTCAGGGTGCAACTAGCCTTCATGGCTGTAAACTTTGGGAATCCATTCAGAGTAGGGACGCTGAATGTCCGGGGACTCGGGTCGAAAAGGCGCCAGGTAAACCTTCGCACCCTCATTCGAGAAAAAGATCTGGAAGTCATTTGCATCCAAGAAACTAAGGATGAGAGTGAGGTGCACACCGACAGAATGGCAGGACCTTTTGTTGAGGATTTGTATGGTGCTGTAAGCCACTCAGTCGGTATTTCGGCTGGTTGCTGCCTGTTGTTAAGGAAGTCTTTAGGTATAGTTGTGGATAATGTTGTATGTAGTGAAAGAGGTCGATTTGTTTTATGGTATTTTATTTCTGAGCGCGTAGAGTTCACGGCATTGTGTATGTACGCCCCCACAAAACCAAAGCCACGCTATGAATTTGTTGAAAGCCTTGAAAGCTATTTTCAAGCACAGAAAGTGTTGCTTGTCCTCGGTGACTTCAATTGTGTGTGCTTTCCCGAAGATAGGTCAAATGTAGAACGGATAGTCGATCCCAGCGGCAAGCTACTCGGAAGGATTGCAGCTGATAATCTGTTAGAAGATGTGGCAGCGATAGTGGAAGCCGGGGAAGGCGTTCTTTACAGGCACTTCCAAGGCGCAAATCACGCACGGTTAGATCGTGTTTTTGTTTCTGCAGATCGGACGCCCATATGTAATGACTACGAAGTACATGAAGTGTCTTTTAGCGATCACTGTTTGGTTGCTGTTTCGTTGGGGAGAAAATCAAGAATGCAGTCAAATTTTAACAGGTCCCTCTGAAAAAAAGAATGTAAAATTGCTTGACGATAACATTTTTATTGAAAACGTTAAAAAAGTTTTTGAAAGTGAGTGCGGGCTGGGATGTAACAGCAGAAGCGAAGCGTGGGAAAATTTTAAACAAACCATAAAAATGATGGCTTTAGAACGATCCAGCGGAATGAAGAGAAACGAAAAACAAAAAGAGGCAGGCCTGCGTAGCAACCTTAAACAGTTGGTACAAGAGGAGAGGACTTGGAAAGTTTATAGATGATATAAGAAACACGAAACGGGCTTTTGAGGCTCTGGACGTTGAAAAATTTAAAGGAGGAACTGTAAGGGCACGTGCAAAAAAATGCTAGCCGGCGAACAACCAACGAAGCGTGCTCGGGCTGACGAAAAAAAATTCCCGCGCCTTCCCGCGAGGGGAACACGAGTAAATGCAGAGCATTGGGGCCTCAGTACTGGTTGAAGGCAGTGTTGCTTCCATCGCTTCTTCCGTGATGCTGGAGTAGCAGACACGAGTAAACGTGGGAGCGAGCGTCAACCAAGGAAGGAAGGAGCAACGCAGTGACTGAAGCACGAGCGACCACTAGCGGCTTTATATTTGCAGCGCGCGCAGTAGAAGGAGAGCAGTACGGGGGGGAGAGTGTGCATGCGCAAGCAGCGCGCGCTCTTCTACGCCCCACCGCGCTGCTATCACGCACCTGTTACGCCGAGACACCTGTTACGCTGGAGGAGCGGCGACCACGCACTTTCATATGAAAGTGCGCGCCCGCCGCTCCTCCACCCCGGCCGTGGCCGAGACCGCGACGGAGCGTTCCGGGGGTGACGAGCGAACGGGCTGACTACGACGCATGCGCGCACCTGCAGTGGACGCGGAGCTGTGGACGCCGTCCGACGCAGGAAGAGGCGAGGCTAAGAAATGCTCTGCATTTAAAATGACATGCACGTAAACATGATATCGTAAAAATCGAAAAAGGGGGAATTGCGACACAAAACAAGGATGAGATAGCTATTGCTTTGACGGAGTACAATCGCGATCTTTTTGCAATCCGAAATCCGGAAGATATGGGTTTTGTAACAGAGTTCTTACAGTGCTTGCCGCAGTTGGAAAGTGGGGAAACGGAAATTTTGAACAAAGACATCATGTTATACGAAATCGAAGAAGCCATAGATGAGTTGAATACTGGAAAATCACCCGGGACTGACGGCATTGGCGCAGCGTTTTACAAGAAGTTCAAAACGGATATGGCCGTACTAGTATACGGTGTGCTTTTAGAATCTTACGAGCGTGGGAGTTTGCCGCCGTCGTGTGCAAGTGCCCATACGGTGCTCTTTCCGAAGGGTGAGGACCCCAATCAGCTGATGAAAGTTACTGGTTATAGGCCTATCACGCTCACCAATACAGACTACAAGATTCTAATAAAAAGGCTTGCGAAAAGAATGCAAACTGTCGTGAAATCATTATTCGGGCCTCACCAAACATGTGGTATCAAAGGCAGTACACTTTTTTACGAAGATTCATGCTGCACGGTGCGTGCTTGAGTACTGCGACGCTGACTTTAGAAAAGTAGCCATGATACAAATAGACTTGGAAAACGCTTTTGACCGTGTGTGCCATGAAATACTGTTCAAAATACTCGGCTATGTCAAACAAGGCTCTGTAATTAAAGATGAAGTTAAAATGGCCTAGGGCAACTGCACTGGTAGAATCATTGTTAATAAAGAGCTAACGGATAGGATTTGCGTTAAAACGTCAGTACGGCAGGGGCGGCCCCTGAGCCCGTTACTTTTCGCCCTGTATCTAGAACCCTCGCTTTCAAAGATAATTGCGAGTAGCAGCGTGCGTGGTTTTTGTCTCCAGTCGTGTGAACTGAAGGTTTGGGCCTACGCAGACGATGTGGCTATTTTCTCTGCGGACAAAATAAACGTGAGTAACGCACTTGCCCTGACGAAACGGTACTGTGATGTCACGGGTAGCAAATTAAACGTCAATAAATCTGTCGGGTTATGGCACAGGGAGTGGGAAGATGCGCCTGCCGTTTTTGAAAAGGTGAAGTGGTTGACAACTCCGTCAAAATATTTCGGGATTCCGTTGGACAGGTATCGTACTGGCGTAGTGGAGCGAGAGAAAACGGCGTACTGGAGCGAAAGAGAGCAAGGAATGCGTGCGCAGACAGAAAGATGGGGCGGTAAAAAATTGTAAATCTTTGCGCGAGCAACTTTGCGCGAGCAAACGTATTCCTTGTGGCCAAAGTATGCTACGTCATGACGGTGCTGGCGTTTTCCAGGATGCTTGTGCAAAAGTTTCACCGGTTGTTTGCTGTTTTTTTTGGCAATGGTTTTTCGAACGAACCAACCGTAGCAATTTGTTTCGGAGACTAAAGAATGGGGGTCTGGCGTTACAGCATCTTTTTGTAAAACAGGTCATCTTTAGGTTTTTCTTTTTCAGGGAGCAGATAGACCCTTTTGTGCGTACCTACTTGCAGTCCGCTTTAGCGACGCTATTGCTCAATTTCATTGTTTCGTTCGTTGGTTACTTAAGGCCCAGTGGCAGCGGTTTTCTGCGAGAAGTACTCTCGTCTTTACATTTTCTAAGAGCACGTATTTCAATGGAATACGTATCCAATGTTACACGAAAGCGGCTTATGTCCTTCACTCATTCAAACTACGTCAAGAAGCTACTGATACAACGATGGCACGCGAAGCTGTTGGTCAACGGAAACAACGAAGTGAAATCTAATGGGAACCTCAGTCGACCCCATGGCTGCTTCACATACAACTGAGGGTTCCCCTACGGGAGAATGGTGTAATTTGTTAGACATTTTCTCTCTTTGGTGAGTACCTTCCGGGTACAAACAACTCCAATATTGCACTACTTGGTGTCGCTGCTCGATACATACCCATGTGCAGAATTTGACAGTTACACTTCTAGAACCACCACAATGGTGACATGGGCTGCTGAGGCACGGAACTTTAGAGCGTGGGTAACCATTAGAGTACACACCACAATTTTTCATCAGAACCATATAGAACTGTACTCATAGGAAAAAATTTCGAAAACAAAATTCCCGAGTCTACTTCTATACCGATTCATCACGTGTTGTTGTTCGTGCGCCATCATCTCACAAGCCAAGCAAAATCGGGTAGATCATCTTATTTTTAACGCCACCATGTTCATGTGCGCACAAAAAACGTGAACAGGTTCAATGCTGGGTCCCAGGAAACTTTGAGATTGCTGGCTACGAGGTGGGTGATGACAGGGCCGCTGCTGCTGCACAAAAAACACTTACAAGAACTGCCAAGTGGTCTTGTTTGTATACGTTCGTGATTCTGAAAGCCCTATTTCAACGCGGAGACGAATGAAGGGACACCGAACCATGCGCACTAGCAACAAATTCTACCTTGAAAAAAAAACGAACATATCTACAAGGAAGAAGATTATGAATCTGCGTCATCACCAAAACAGTGATAGCGTTTATAAACTTAAAAAATACACGTCAACGAAAGAAATGTCTACATCATAAAGCAGCAACTAATAAACCAAGAATCTCGGAGGCATGTGTAGTAAAAACTACACGTGCGCGTGCGGGTGCGTTGAAAACTATGAAGCCAAATTAAACCCTCTCCAAAAGTGCAAACTCTACATGGGAGAACTCTACCGATGGCTGGTTGACACAAGACGTTCCTCCTATCTTTCATATGTATTTTCCAAATGTATCAAAGCTATCAACGTTTTGGTGATGACGCAGATTTATGTTCTTCTTCCTTGTATATTGGTCGTTTTTTCAAAATAAAATTCCTTTGCTAGTGGGCATCGTCCTGTATGTCTTCATTCGCCTTCACGTTTAAGTAGCGTGTTTTAAATCATGACCTGAAAAACACAGCAGGAATATCCACGGCAGCCTACGCTGCCTTCGAAGAACACATCAAACAACACTTGTGTATAAACGTGGGCCAACACACCAGAGTGAATAGAAGGTACACTTAGGTCTTCTTACCTGCTTGAAATTCAAAAACACATATCTCCCCCCTTCCCCCGTAATACTTTGCTCCTAGATAGGGCTTGTGGCCTTGTAATCTCATGAAACTTTGATACCACAATGCACATTTGTATCTTAGTACGACATTCCGGAGAATATTTGATGTTGCAACATGCCGGCTCAAGAAGATATTGGAAAATAACGATGAGCGTTGCCATCACAAGCTCCCTGTGCACTTTCAAATTGATACTTGGATGCGCCATCATCCTTCCCCCTCCAATTTTCTCACACTAAGTCTGAGGGATTGTCCTGTGTAGATGACATCGGTGACCAAAGGTTCAGATTCGCAGCTTATAGGGAAATTTTAGTTGCTATAATATTTCCGCATCAAAACTTCGTCCGGTGTTTTAGGTAGCGGCATAACATTTCTTACTTGCTTTCGTGTATCCTGTATTCCAACGATGATGTGCTACACGGCAAGCATTTTTCTCGAATGATCGCTTTTAGAATGATCGCTTTCGAAGCCTTTTCCAGAGCAACGAACAACGCAAAACATTTCAGCAAATACTGTCACACCGCTCGAGGAGAGATATGTCTGAACTCCCGGCACCGAGACAACAAAGTGCAGGTGTCGTCAGCATACCCCAATATGCGTTCTCATCATCAAATGTCTGTTAGTGCTCAGATATACCAGCCTTAGCAACATTAAAAGTGCAGGGGACCGAACACTGCCCTCGGACACAGGCATAAGCGTACAAACATCAAAAACATAGCAACATATAACAGCCCTTGCGTCATGTTGTGTTTGACGTGGCTGATGAGATCCAAAACGCTATATGGGCACTAAAATGCGTTTGGAAGCCAGTAAAGCAGGATGATAGTTGCGTAAATGCTCTAGCCGCACAGTTAAACTCGACCAATAGTTTCTCCAAATGATTCGCCGCAAAAGGTATCCAGACCAGGCTGTCCGGTGTTTCCAGAATTAAGAACTGTACCGCACCATTGATACGATTTTCCGCATTGGAAAATTTGCACCACTCTTCCAAATGGGGTTAAATTAATCTAGAAGGCCTACTTTCCCTTCTGAGGGCGAGTTAGAGATCGTTTGATTGCTTTTTTCTTCAGGGCCTCATGCACAGCATTGCCGTAGGCTGCATAATGCTGTCTAATGGTCTTCAAGCGTGAATGGACATGCCAGACAGGGAGGAAGGCCGGTGAAGCTTGCTTAAGCATCAGCATACACTACTTCCTCACCCAGTTCGTAGAGAGTCACGTCTTTGTGTAGGGTAAGGCTTGACAGGGAAACCGCCTGATCGGACGTAGTTGGCCAGATAGCAAGTTTACAATTCTCCAACTTTAAGGAACTGCTGTGAATAAAGTTACAAAGCATAAAACAGCACATTACGGGCGGGTGCTAAAATTTCATTGTATAACACCAACTCCCTGAGTTAAGTAGATTGAAGGTGGTCTTCCGTGTTAGATCGTCCTTTTGCTTGTGCTGCCAGCCGGCCTATCGTCTAACGCCACAGAGGTTCTTCAGTTTCATATTTGGTACCCAGAAGTGGCTGCGCACTGTCAAAAAGCAATGTTGCTTTCATTTTACTCTCCGCCATGAATCTGAAGAGGTCACTGGGAAAGGCACGCAGTTCCTCCCTATAGGATCGCAGTTGATAACACAGGCAGTTTTCACGCACCTGCTATGAAACACTGCGGCCCTAACCAAAATAGGCATGTGGTCGCTGCCCATACGGTCGTGCGTCTTGGAACACTTCATCTGTATATCACTCACATGAAATTTTATATAAAAAGGACTTACAGACAGAGGGTGGCACAAAAATGCCCGAACTTCGTCATTCGTACAACAGAAACTCAAACTGTGGATGGCGTTGACAAGTTGTTTTCGCGTGGTATCCGTTGTTTTGTCACCCCAAAGAGAATTTTGCGCGTTAAGGTAACAGCATATTGCCGCGAACCACCTATGGGTTTGTTTATTTATTGTTTGTTTTTACTGGCGGGCCACGCTCGGCTGTGTTATCTGCGTTCAAAACGAAGCGCGTCTTCCATTCTTTACTTTTTTGCCGCATGGGCTATCACATTCAGATAAGCAGAATGTTTCGCCCTAACGTCACTAGCCCAGAATAATCTTTTGTTATCTACAATGTTCTGGATGTGAACCGACGGTTCCAGAAACACTTGTGCCGAAAGATAAAAGCATGCAGAACAGACGCTGTGGCATTTCGACTCTCGACGCTATACTACGCACGTTACTTTCTTGACTACTGTTTCCACGCCTGTGTATTTTTTGAATTGTTAGGGAAGAACACGTTCGCTTCAGTAAACTTAGTTTCTTTGAAAACAACTGCGTCGTCTTTGGCTTCGTGACATCGGGTAGAGGTGCTGGGTAGGGCGACGGCGAACGGTTGAAATGGGCTGGTCCACGGCTGGTGTTGGACAGGTATTCTTCAATCTCAGATGGGCGCTGGCCGGGTCGGGGGCGTGGTGCGTCGACGGAGAAACCATGAAGTCCGAGTCTCTTGTATGGGCAGCGACGGTAGATGTGGTCGGCGTCTCCGCAGTGGTAGCACAGAGGATGATTATCCGGTGTTCGCGATACATCAGTCTTCCTCGGCGTCTGGGTTTGTACTACAGGGGGTCGGCCGGGCGACAGTGGGCGGCGGTAGGCGGGGGAGGGCTCTTGACGACTAAATGCAGCAACTTAGGGAGATAAAGTTGCACAACGGCGGAAAAATGAAAACCCTTCAACGACGCAGCGACTCGCTGAAGACCATGATTCACGACATGCCCCGACACCGACGACCCAATCCAACCCTGACGTGACTCCCGACCACGACGACAGCAAAACGGAGTGACGCGTACCCGCCATCACCGAACCTGCCGATGAGAATACAACGAAGACCACGATTCACAGTGCCCGATCGTCAACACACAGAAGCCGAGATACGACGCCCCGACGCACCTGGAACTCAAAGAAGGCAGCGGCCGTGGTTCAGCTGTCCATCGACAGCTTTGAAGCAGTCGCCCTCGTAGACACGGGAGCCGACTACTCAGTCATGAGCGGACCTTTTGCGTCTAAGCTGAAGAAAGTTATGACCAGATGGGACAGTCCACACATTCGCACAGCAGGAGGCCACCTCGTGACGCCAAGTGGAACGTGCACATCGCGCGTCACCATAGACGGCTCAACGTACCCTGCGGCGTTCGTCATTTTGCCTAACTGCTCCCGCGACGTAATTCTTGGAATGGAGCTTTTGACGGACAACGGTGCAATAATTGATCTACAGACCAAGTCCATAACTTTTTCCTCCGATCACTCCATGACTCCGGAACCGAACCCCGAATACCGTGCTGCTTTAGGGATCGCCGATGATCATGTCACACTGCCACCCCGCGCAAACTTGATGATCACCGTCTGCTGTGAAGATGCTGTTCCTGACGTCGACGCTGTCGTAGAGATTGACCAAAGGTTGCTTCTCGACCGCGGTGTCTCCGTTGCACGAGGCATTGCGCGCTTTAGGCCACGCCAGTCCCACGTTTTGGTAGCTAGTTTCAGCGAGGAATACCAGCATTTAAACAGGGGCGCTGCAATTGCTTTCCTCGAAGAAACTTAAGAAGCAAGTGATGTGATCGCGGTTGCCGACTTTGAACGCGCACCCGAAGATACTTTCAAGCTTCCGAATCCCTTCGACGTGAATCCGGCGTTACCGCAAGAAGAACGGAAGAAATATTTGGATCTCCTGCATCGCTACAGAGAGTGTTTTTCGTCGAACTCAAAACTACGTCATACACCTTTAGTGAAGCACCGAATAATAACCGAAGATGGAGCCCGACTTACCCGACACTCACCGTACCCCGTCTCTTCACTCGAGCGGGAAGTCATCCGGGCCCAAGTCGACGACATGCTCAGCGAAGACATTATACAGCCATTGAAAAGCCCGTGGGCTGCGCCGGTCGTACTCGTGAAGAAAAAAGACGGCACATTAAGGTTTTGCGTTGACTACCGGCGACCATACAAAATCACCAAAAAGGACGTGTACCCCCTCCCCCGAATCGACGACGCCCTCGACCACCTCTGTCACGCGAAGTACTTCTTATCGATGGATCTGAAGACCGGCTACTAGCAAATTCAAGTGGGCGAGATAGACCGAGAGAAGACTGCACTTATAGCCCCAGGCGGCCTATACGAATCAAGGTGATGCCGTTCGGGTTGTGCACGGCGCCAGCAACGTTTCAACGAGTCATGGACACGGTGCTACCTGGCCTGAAGTTGCACACCTGCCTCGTATACCCCGACGACGTAGTGGTATTCGCCCGGACTTTTAACGAACACCTTGCAAGGTTGCCGTCTGTACTCGAGGCCATCCGTACGTCGGGGTTAAAGGAGCCATGAAGAGAAAGCAAAAGTTTGTTTTATTCGAAAGATTGGGTGTTTCATAGTACTCTAAGCGCTTTCCCGGAAGCAAATTGTGCTTTATTCACTGATAAATAAGGCAATTTAAGCCAAAATTTTAGATCTCCCGCTAAATTGCACATTTCGTGAAGTGAACAATGGCGTCTTACGAGCCGGTCCATGAAACAGATACTTAGTATGTCGACTCCAAATAGAACCCACACGCCGGAATCAAACAGGAACCGCCACTCGGGCCGAAACCGAGACGGCGGCCATTTAAAAATACTAGTAAAACCTAGTGCACCCGCAGCCCTAGTCATGGAATCGCCTTATCCGGAGAACAAAACTCTCGCCGAGAAGCTCGGGCTTGCATTTAACAACCTCACACCATTTGAACGCTCAATGCTTCTAAGTGCACGAGCGGCAGGAGTTGTGGGATACGCGGATGGACCGGAAAGCGACCATTCCGCGATAGCCACAACAGACGAACGCCCAGCCGTCGGCACCGCTGCCTCGCCAGCCCCCTCGCGGCGGACGAATACAAACTGGTACGTATGTGCCGTATTTTTATTACGGTTAATAATAGTTCAATTTCAGTAGCAGTATCGCTTATGCCAGTTGGCCGGTGTCGTGTATGGAAAGCCGTTCACGCGAGCTCTCTGCTTCGACCAGAAAGATACGAGAGTCAATGCTCGGTGTGTACGGCATTTTTTCCCCCAAGGTCAGAGCGCTTTGACGGCGATTTGACGAAGTTGGCGACGAGCGCCAGCATGGCCCAGGAGTGAGCTAACGTAAGCGTCCCTGCCGTAATCACTTCCTCGGAAATGAAGCGAGCCAGTCGTACTTCCTTTAGCTCTCTTTCTCCTCCGTTTGCAAAGATCACAAAACGTGGCCACTTGCTTCGCCGAGGTTCGTCGTTGGGCAGCACATGAAAGGAGATCTCCTCACCGGCGGGGATGTCGCACTCCCTCGACGATTTGCCCGTACTACATGGGCATTTCAAACCCGGGCAACGAAATTTCCTTGTAAAGTACTCGAACAAACAAGTTTTCAGTCGTTGTAAACTGTAAACGAGCTCCTAACAATAGCAGCAAGCCAACACCATTCCTAAACTACGACGACGGTCACTATCTCGTAGCTGCTTGCTGTTCCTTACTCCCCTCGTTTCTATTTTTACCTTTGCTCTTTGGCGATATGGCGGCCAACCTCCTGTGAAGGGATTACGATACCAAGCAAGGTCGCGGCTGTGCGTGCTGGGACGGTTCGTTGGCCCCGAAGAGCCTCGAACCCGAAAATTCGTCTGCGCGTCGGTAGCGACGGCGAGATGTCGAGATCGGCTGGCGGTAGTTTCGCACGCATTGGCGTACACGCTTGCGTGTTTATTCGGAACTTCAACCGTTTACTCCACCGTTCTCAGTGTCATAAAAGGAATGTGCAGTATGTTTAACGGGCATATAGCTCACTATGCAAACTGGTAAGCTCTACCAAACTCGCGTTTGCTTTTGCCGGCCTCCGCCAATCCCAGAGCATTCTCGTGTGACTTCATAGGTTCTGTTGCGGGAAATGAGCTGGTGGGTCGCATGGTCATTCCCTTTTTTCCTAAATATGTAGCTTATTTGAGCGAAGTTTGTGTTAAAAGTGGTGTCAGTATGGTTCTAGCGAGGCAATCTTTCGAATGAACCAAACTTGTGTTTTCTCTTCATGGCTCCTTTAAAGCTGAAGCCTGAAGTGCTGCTTCGCCTACGAGGAACTCAGGTTTTTGGGCCACGTCGTCAACGCCGCAGGAGTCCGGCCTGATCCGACGAAAACTTACGCCATAGCGAACTTCCCAAGACCGAAAGATAAGAAGGGCGTGCGGAGATTTCTCGGACTATGCGCATACTACAAGGGCTTCGTCGCAAACTTCGCCCGCATTGCAGAGGCACTCACCCACTCGACGAAAGATAGCACCCCTTTCAGCTGAGAAAGTGCTCAAGAAAGAGCGTTCTGCGAGCTGCAACAATGCCTGCAAAGCCCGTCTGTGCTCGCGCATTTCGACGAAAACGCGGAAACGGAAATGCGCACGGACGCCAGTGATATAGGCTTGGGTGCGTCCTCGTACAAAAGCAAAGCGGGTGCGAGAGAGTAATCGCCTATGCCAGCCGTGGTCTGACCAGGGAAGAAAGAAACTACTCAGCCTCTGAGAAAGAGTGCATCGCGATTATATGGGCCATTTCAAAATTTCGCCCATACGTGTATGGAAGGTTGTGACAGACCTCCATGCGCTGTGTTGGCGCGCCAATTTCAAGGACCCCTCTGGCCGTCTTGGTAGGTGGAGCTTCCGCCTGAAGAATTGGACCTTACAGTAGTCTATAAATCCGGGTTGAAACACTCCGATGTCGACTGCCTGTGCTATGCCCCCTTCGACCCTCCACCACAAGACTTCGATGAAGGCAGCGCGTTCTTCAGAGTCGTGACTGAGAGCGACCTGGCCACCCAGCAGCGTGCCGATCCCGATCTACGCGTCATGATCGACTACCTCCAAGGAGGCAACGTCGCCCTGCCCAGGGCCTTTATACGCAACTTCCCTGCATTTAGCCTGAAAAACTCCGTCCTCGTGAAGAAGAATTTCAGCCCCGGAACGTTAGCGAACTATCTTCTTGTCATCCTGGCATATCTTCGTGAAGAAATTTTGGTTTGGAAGCGTGCCACGACGACCCGCCTTCCGGACATCTCGGCACAGCTCGCACAATTGGGATAATCAAGATGAAGTACTACTGGCCCCGCCTTGCATCCGACGTCACCCAGTACGTCCGAAGCTGCCGTGACTGCCAGCGACGACAAACGCCACCGACGAGGCCCGCCGGACGTCTGCAGCCGATCCGCGTCCCTTCTAGGCCCTTCCAAGAGATTGAAATGGACCTTCTGGGTCCGTTCCCTACATCCCGATCCCAGAACAATTGGAATTTTGTAGCGACAGACTACATGACGCGCTACGCAGAGACTGCCATTCTTCCGAGGGGCACTCGCACAAGAAGTCGCAAAGTTTTTCATAAGCCAAGTTGCGCTGCGACATGGAGCCCCGGAAGTCGTAATCACGGACCGCGGAACGGCCGTTACGGCGGAGCTGATGCAAGGGATATTACGCAACAGCAACACGCATTACCTAAGAACGACGGCGTACCACCCTCAAACGAACGGACTAACGGAACGCCTGAACAAAACAATCGCGGATATGCTCTCAATGTACGTCGACGATGAACATAAGACTTGGGACGAAGTGCCCCCATATGCCACCTTTGCGTACAACACGGCTATGTCGGCCAACTTACCTACGAGGTGATCCCCGATGGTGATTCCGGAACATCACCACGACGCACACGGCCCGAAGTCGTCCACGTGGTTCGCTTGAAACCTTACTATGCAAGATGACGGATGTTTTTGTTGTTCGTTGCGACTGTCTTTTATTTTAGCATCGGGTCGATGCACTCTTAGAGGGGGGGGGGGTAATGCCGCCAACAATGTATGGGTTTGTTTATTTATTGTTTGTTTTTAGTGCCATGCCACGCCCGGCTGTGTTATCTGCGTTCCGAACAAAGCGCGTCTTCCATTCTTTACTTTTATTCCGCACGCGCTATAACATTCAGATAAGGAGACTGTTTCGCCCTAACGTCACTAGCTCAGAATAATCTTCTGTTATGTACAATGTTCTGGTGTGAATCGACGGTTCCAGAAACACTTGCGCCGAAAGATAAAAGCCTGCAGAGCAGACCCCGCGGCATTTCGACTCTCGACGCTCGACTACGCACGTAACTTTCTTGGCTGCTGTTTCGCCACCTGTGTATTCTTTTAGTTGTTAGGGGAGCACAAGTTCGCTCCAATAAACGTATCTTCTTTGAATAAAACTGCGTCTTCTTTGGCTTCGTGGCAATATGATTTTAGTCGAGCTAGATAGAGAGGCTGCGAAAAAAAACCCCGGCACGCAGAACAAACACAGAACATATAACCGCGCGATACCAAGCTTTACAGGAAACAAACGGTTCACACATACTGACTAAGCAGGACAGGCACAATGTAGGAATACCCATCGTCACGGAAAGGAGCAGCTGCGTTCAACCATAAGTCGATGTAAAACGCGACATAAGCTCACAGGGGCACCATCACCACCGCGTCGTTAATGGCCTGATAGTGTCGCACCATGGCAGCGATGTGAGCAGACTATGTTGATTTGACTCAACCTGCCAAACCGCGTTCGCTCACTGACTAGCCTGATTCACTGTTAATTATTAACAATGACTCTGCGTAGTCAGTGAGCGGACGCGGTTTGGCCGGTTGAGTTGGGTGAAATCAACACAGACTGCTAGAAGCGCGATTGAGTCCAACTTTTCAATACAAACATGCCTGCTTACTGCAGCCGCTATGAAGTGAATTGTTCAATTCTAGTTAATTAAGCTACTGCCATCAATAATGGCCGCATCATTATGTGTTCCGCTGAGCACATAACTTTACTGTATAGCTGGTCCTCATGTAAACGTAAGCGCCTAACCTAAAAAAAACCTGTCGACTGAATTTTGATCACCCGGTTGTTTCGGTTCTATTATTGCGCTCCTAGAGGTAGTGGCAATGGGGAAGCCCTCCTGTCATCTTTTTCTTTCCTCTGCTCTCCGGCGCGACTGGCAGCGCGCCTGCGCGAAAGTGGTCACCGCAGCTGGCGCTGGCACATGGCGAGGCGGCGAGGCCCCCACGCAGGCCGACGGGCGTCTCACGTAGTGGGGGTTTTCTCGTGTGGGCTCTCTCGGACATTATGGTGCTGCAAAAGGGAAGCCCAGAACAGCATGATGAATCGTAACGCGGTCTCTTTGAATTCTGATCGCAAAGGGTGAGAACCTCGTTCGTACGACGTGAAGCTGAGCTGAGGATAGGACTTGTCTCGTTCGTGTGCTGTGCTTCATGGCCGACAACCCTGTCTGTGTTGTATTGGGTATCAGTGTTTCTCGGCGGGCAACGCGTTCGTCCACGTAACGCCAATAAATTGTTCAAGTGACATTCGAGCTGGCATCGTTGCTGCCCAAGCGGGGTACGCCGCGCAACCTAGCTGCGCTGGCCGCGCGCCGGTCGCAGCGGTGCTGGCCCGGTGGAGGCAGCGGGGCTGCGGTGCGGAGGTTGCCGGGTGGGAGTAAGAAGGCAGGGAGGTGGGTGGCCGGACCCAACCGGCATGAGAAGGGAGAGCACAACCTCCCCCCCCAAGCAAGCTGCGCCGCCTAACATTATTGCCATGACCATTACACCGCCTCCAAGGCCAAGGTGGCGGCGGCGTTGCTAGGGTAATAATAACACAACAATGATTCCCCAGGCTCACCAGGGGAGAATATGGCGCTAATACCAAAATTAGCCCGGACACTGGGTTGAACGCTAAAAGTGCGCCTCCTCATGTGGCTCGGCCTATCGCAACTGAATGACACACAGACAAACTTGGAAAACAAATGAGGTAATCAAGAAAACCTCCGGGATGCATGGAGAGAGGGAAGCGCTCGCGACCTCTGCGCTTGCTTACCAGCGCAGAGGTCGCGAGCGCGCCCACACTGCCAACGGAGTCTTATCTGGTCTTTATTTTATAAACAGCAGAGGAATGTCCTCTGACATACTCGGTTGCGCTTGTCCGCATAAACTATATGTTCAGGCGCCAATTTTTTAATCATGCGTTTAGTGTGACATCATACAAGTCAGCATGTGAATTGGCAAAAACTTTTTCATTGGGACGTGGTTACTATGGTTCAGTAAGTGATCACTCCTCATTACACACCAAAGAGGTATTTCACTGCCTTTTAACACCCACCATGGAGGGTGGTCTCTATTTCAGCACCCGATTTGACACATGGGTGTAACGTTACAAGTTGGGGTGTTGAAAGCTAACACTGAGGGTGTGAGGGACTTCCAACTAAGAAAAACGGTGTAAACGTCTAAGTAAAAGCGCGTGAAAGACCACTAGTCTGGTGCTATGGTTTTGGCGTTTGGAGGGGTGCACTTGAATATTCTGTACAAGCGGGGGGATGTTTTGTACATCACGGTAATTAAAACCATTAGAATTGGCATAATTTATTACAGCGGAGCTTTTCAGTCTTGAACTCAGTTCGGTAACGTTGGAAAATAAAGAAAAAAAAACTGCGCTACCTTTAAAGGGTGAACCACCCCAGATTGGGCATTGTAGCAGTGAAGCCGACTTTGGCGCCTGCTCGAGTGTGAGCACCAGACGCGCAGGAGTATGCGCACTTGTTATTATACAATTGAAAGGTCAAAGTCTTTTGGGGCCCCAAAAACGCCAAAACATTCGCGCAGCTTCCACTAGTGGTGCGAGGCTGGAGAACGAGCCACGGCCTTATGGGTCGACCTAGCTTGCTTACCCCTTGGATCCGCTGCCTTTGCGGGAGATCCACTGGAAGAGCCTTGGCTAAACTTGGCCTCACGAATCAGCATTTAGACTAGTCCAGCAAGAAAACCACCAAAGAACACAAAACGTCGCAATACCTAGCAAAACGTAGCAACCTCGGATCAAACTGGGTTGACCCCAATGTCCAATGATTTTTTTTTGGAAACTGAACACCTTTTTCTCATCCTTTCAACGTCCTACAAATAACTGAGGGCGTTTTAGTCTCTCAACGACCTTTTTCCAAAACAAAAAAGGTGAAGAGTACCGAGTAGGGTGCTGGAACCTACAAAAAAGCGAGTGATCAGTTCTCAACAACCCTTGCCGCTTATATCACATCTTTTTGAGCGATGACAGTATAAACACGTTAGTGTGCCATCCAACAATTCCACTGAACAAAACACGTATATTCGTAATTGGCGGTTGAGCATACCTCCCCGCAAATCAGCTGAATGAAACTGGGAAAAACTAGAGCTCTACCCTAGTGGACAGGCATGATGCTGTCCGTTTCCTGCAAGTTAAATCCCACGTACTAAGAGCGGAGGGGGAATTTCAATTTTTACCATTTGGTTGTGAAATAGGTAACCATAAAGAGCACATGAACCTCTTGTATTTTTATTGCAGATTTTGCCACTAGTAGTTTATTAATTTTGTTTTCCGGAGAGCGTGAATTAAACAACTGTTAGAACCCTTTTCTGTTAGAATATTGCCTTCGTAGACGGCCATGTAATGACAGCAAGCGGGAATTCTGCAACATTTACTACTTCACTGTCGATTGAATAATTATGAGACGTCATTAAAACTCCACATAATAATAGAGATTCTTATCGGATGATTTCAGCATGCGGCTTTTCATGGTATGTACATAGGAGTGAGAGCTATAGACTATTTACTAAAAAAATTGGGCCCATCTCCCCGCGAGGGGGACTCGAGTAAACGCGTCGCATAGGGGGTGGGTATATTGCGTTAACGTTTAGTGTTTGGGGAGTTGGTGGTAGTGAATGCGTTGTATCAGCAGCGTCTTGACGTAGTTTGAATGAGTCAAGGGTATAAGGCGCGTTCATAGCCTCCCATTCTGTGTCGGCTTTGTAGCGCAGTGGGTAGAGCACCATGTACATTGCGTTCCGCCCGAAGGGTCGAGGGATCGAAATCAGGCGCCGGATCGAATTTTTTTTTATATAGTGTAGGGGGAGGGGTGCGGACAACGATGGTGCAGACTACGACTACGGACGTCAACGCGGGTGACATCGTGAGTACTGGAATGCTCTGCATTTAAAATGGCGAGGCCACAAGGCTCCCAAGTGTTTGTTGACCGGACTTTCTATGGGGCTGCTCTATCTGGAGTCCGAGACAGATACAGTATAACTAAAAATCTGGCAAAGCTTGTACTACATCCCGTAAGGCTACAGCAATAGCGGAGTTTTAGGATTTATTTCTATGAAAGCACTGAAGGACACTTCACCACCATTGCATTAGGTTTGAAATTGTTTATTTACCTGTTCTGTCACCGCTTTTCACTCTGGTGTGGGTAGTCATTGTGATGTCCATTTATATCGTCGTCTATCTCATGCATGACTGGCAGGCCCGGATCTTTTTGTCCGCAGGTTTTCACATTTCTCCCATAGTGGAACGCTTCAGCACGCACTAGAACCGGCGCAACCGGATTCACAAACTGGGTGTCTCTGGTGCGAGCTGTATTGTCCCTCTCCCCCTTTCAGGCGCGGACCCACGTGAGCTGCTTTCTTTGCATTTTCGCGAGCGCCACGCGCCAGCCTGGACAAAGGCGGGCGCTCCTTGTAAGGCACGCGCTCTCACGCACGTTAAACCACTCGAGTAACTATAACTCGAGGTTTTTTATGACGCCACGCACATTACGGCTAGAAACAAATGCTGTGCTGTTAAAAGACTCGGCCAGATTGTGATTTGGGTCCGACATGAGAGAAGCACGTTTGAACCTTTGATACGATACGTGAAGCATTCCAGGCAAAGACGGTGCAAACTTCCTGCTCTGATGCTCGTGGAAAAGTTGCCCTCGTGACAGCGCAATTCCTCCCCCATCGGACAGCAATGGGTTCCGCCACCTCCGCGGCCTTTGAACTTCCCGCCGTTGAAATAAATCAGCGACAGCGCCACTTACCCTCGAAACCCGCTATGAACACCGAGCTGCCAATGCACAGCCGGAAGTTGGGGATTGTGAGCCTAATCGCTCCAGACGGCGCAAACGAGGTGGTCACTCCTGTACCGCAAAACGTGTCACACGGCCTGAAAAATGGCTTGCGCATAATTTAGAGAAATCCAGGAAACACCATCTGCGTGGTCTTCTGTCATCCCGAGCTTGCCGGCGAACGGGAAATATGCGCGTTTGTTGCACATAAATCAGCTTCAGCCGACCGCTTTTCGGCCCCGTGTTGTCAGTTGGCGCCGATCCCTTCCGTTGCGCATGGAAGCGATCACTATGGACCTTTAGCTAACTATCTGGGCGGTTAACAGACTCGGTGGGCAGCCATTGCGCAGCATGCCATATGGAGACGCCACAAAGCGAGCACAAACACGGGGAGGAAGCTGGCTGACTGTAACGAAGGCGAAGCAGTCGACACGAAAGTTGGCGTACCCGAAACAAAAAAAGTAACGAAGAAACCAAACCTCGTTATCGGCGGCACGTATATTAACATGGCTATATCTCCTTGAGTGAATACGTCTCTGCTCCAATAGAAAGCAATCATCGGGTCTCTATTTGTATTCGGAGTATAATGACAGATACTACGACTAGAACCCTAAAATTTTAAGTCAGAACTAGACACAGAATCAGGGATTTTTCCTTTGCAATGAGGGGAGTGTTGTGTTCGTTTCCGAGACCACCCACACCGCCCACCCACTATGAGAGCAGGGGAGCTACATCATTGCAGTTTTGGTTAGTTGGTAAATGTGCGCCTAAAACCACAACGTTTACAACGCAGCACAACCCGAAGAGTGTACAAGCGCTAAAAAACTATCCCAAGCTTATCTCTTCTCCCCTCCTGCATGTACCATTCAAGTAAGGTCTCTTCGTTACTGCAAAATTACAAATATAATCAAGCAGGGGGACAGGCCATAAGTTCCTTCCATAATTTTGCCCTATACGTGCGAGACTCTTTGCGCGGTGTTTAGTACAACATTCTTTGCTAAAAAAACCAAAATCTAACCTACGCGTAACGAATAACCAACTATTGTTGTGCTTTCTATAAGCCATATTCGAGACCACCTACCTGTGAAATGATGAGACGTCTCGTTACGTGAAAGAGAGGGCAATGCAATGAATGCGTAAAGCACCATCGCCGTTTGGTACGATGTTCAATTATTTGCTTACGGCAGCGAAGGAAAGCAGAAATTACACAATTGCACCCACCTCATGCTTTAATTTAAAAGGTGATGTTAATCCTTTGCCTTCATTTTAAACACGAAAGTATTTCTTAGGCTACTTAAACCAAAACATTTTGGTTAGTCTTTATATCTCTCGATTCAGCCATCTGGCCAAAGGTTTACACAATTCTCGAACAGGAAGTTCACGCAGCCAAACCCTTTCCGGAGACTTAATTGTGGAAACATACTTCATGATTGTCAACACTGTTGTGCAAAAATGAATTCATTTCATTTCAAGTTAATTCCATTTTTTTTACTAGAAGTTGGGTAGCTCGGCAGAACGATGCTAGCCGCTTGGCTTAGGTCTACGAATCAGTGCATGGGTAGGCTTACATGGCATACGCATACAGTGCCAAATTATTTAGAGCATGAACAATAAATGTTTTTTGAAGATGTCTAGGATGTAAACAATTAAAAACAATTGAAATTTTTTTTTCAGAAAATATAACACAACATAGGATGCAGCCAAAAACAAACTGAATAAGAAGATAGCAAAAACAGTTTGCGATAACAAGAAAAATCAATCAAGCAAATATACGTAACACGGTACAATGCAATAGTACCTGGCCATTGGTTCTAGAAAATGATGTCTTCAACTCCAACATAACATACCTGACATTCAGTGCAACAGGTTACAAACAAAATGTCATAAACACAGAAACTGCGGAAAAAAGAACTGAAACCGAGAAAACCTTTAGCAATATTTCAGGTGTCACAAATAATATCAATTGTACGAAATATCGCAAGGCATCTGTAAATAAAATAGTCTGTGCTGCTGCATATCTATTTAGAGTATCTGGAAGGTTGTGCTGCAGAGATTTTAATTTGGGGTTACTACGGAAGCGAGGCACGCTCCTGGTGTCAGCTTTGCACGTGTTTTCTACGTTGGTTGTAAGTGCTACAAGTGCTGAAGGTGCGAAAAATTTCTTGCGCGCTGGATGAAAAGTACAAAGAACGTAAATCGGAAACTACAGAAATGCTGAAAAGCTAGAAATTTTATAGCAGTTAAATATACCTCTCGTTCCGAGCAGATAATGCCCACATAAAATTAGGCGGATGATTTTTTACGCAATAAAGATGTCCATTGTTAACTCGAAGTTGTTAATTTCGCTGAAAATTTCGACATATGCGGAGTTTCGTGTGACGCGAAATGCAGAAAATGTGTGGCCAGGACACTGATGTAATAGCTGGTGCTTGCACCAAAAGCTTCCCTGCACAAGGGAGCTTGCGTAATGAAGGCAAAGTAATTCGCAGACAAAAAAGAAATTTATAACATTTCGGAAGAAATAACTGTATGATGCCCGCCTGTTTCGCGTTTTCTTTGCGCCCTAGTAAGGCGTACTCGAGCTAGCAATGCATCGCATCACTCTAAGGACAGCACCGCTGCATTCTAAGTAGTTGCGAAGCAAGCGCAGCTAGTTTCTGTTTCTGCCGTTGTAAGCACTTGTCGTGGCTCTTCGTCGTCCGCATTTGGAGCTGCGTCGTCTGCACCAATCTCAATGGTGTTGAGGTTGGACAGCATTAGGCTATCAGGGATACGGTCGGTACAACGTGTTTTTCGGACAAAGTTCTCGTTCATGATAACGTTCGGCGCGTAGTGGGAGCTTAGCATTCGAATAGAGACTTTACTAACTTCAGCAGACTTTGTGTTTTGTCCGCTCTTAAAAAGTTTGAGGTGTATCCGTGGTCCTTTGCTTAAACGTTTCGAAAGAACAGCGCAAAACCAAACAGAACTCCTCAACGCCTAGCAAAACTTTGCAGAACTTAGAAACTTCGGATGTAGCTAGGTCGACCACAGCTGTGCTGTTTGTAGGGGCAAAGCCCCTTAGGGGCTCGTGCTTTTGGCGTCTAATGCCCTCGTCGTAAGCGTCGTCTCATGTAATCACGGTACTAAAACACCGGACACTCGTTTACGTCTCGCGCTAGAACGTAACGCGTACTAAAAAAAATGCACCGGGACAACCGTTTAGGCTTCGCGCTGAAACACTTCGTAACGGGTACTAAACTCCCAAAATACTGGGCCGCTCGTTCGCACCTGGCGCTAGAACACTTCGTGCTTCAAAGACGCGAACCTTGTACAACAAAGCTGTATACCTCTAACCCCATCGGTTTCATTCCCGCCGGCAGGAACGCCAAGGCACAAGATAAACTTATACACGGCATGCGTCTTTCCTCCCCAGGTTTCGCGTTAGTGGAGATGGCCCGGGATATTTTTTTTGCAACTGAAACCCAAGCTCACTGCGTTTCAAAGCCCTACAGAAATCAGAGGGTGGTTTATTCGGTTAACACGCTTTTATGCGACACAAAAAAGGGTTAGAATACCGTTCACAGTTCTGGTACTTCAGAAAAAAACCGTAATGACTTCCCAGCATCACTAGTTCTCTTATACAACACCTTTTCGGGCGATGACGGCGTACAATGTCTAGCGTGGATTGTACAAAATGAAATACGTTTACTCGTAGTTTGCTGATTAGCATACTCCTATGTGAGTTAGCTGAACGAAAATGGGAAGGGCTCGATCTCTGTATTCTAGAGTACAGACATGATGCTGCCCCCCCATTCCCTCCTTTGAAATCCTAGGCATTAAGAGCTGATGGTGAATTCAGCAAGTTCTACCCTTTTGTTGGTAATTAGGCAATCACCAAAAGGAAATGAAACTGGGGTTTTGGAATCGCCTTTTCGCCGATTATTGTCTGATAATTTTGTGCGTGTGTTTCTTCATTAAACAACAGTTACAGCCCCTTTATGTAACCATATTGCCTCCTTACACGGCCATGTAATCACAGGAGGCGGGAATTTCGTAACGTTTACGGCTTCACACTGGAATAACTATTTAGAGAAAGTAAACAAAATTTCGTTCACTGATATAGAATTGGCGGTCAATTTCAGGGTAACGCAATTCAAGGTGTACATTCAATTTAAAGATATACATTTTTCACTAAACTACTTAATTTGGTTACATATCTCAATTAATTACTGTGGTTCTAGCGCTATTTGCTCTAGTTAGCCTTGCGCCATTAAACATAAATTCATTATCATAAAAAATTACACCATCTCCCCGAAGAGAACTATGTAGTGATGCAAAGCATCGGTGTTCCGTGTAGGTTCCACATCGGAGCAGAACCGGCGCAGGCGGTGTCTCGGAGCAGACTGAATGCCGCGCACCGCGCGCACAGGCTTGTATACAGCTGGGGGAGAGGAGAATGGAGGAGAGACGCGCATGCGCTGTGGGGGTGTGGACGGCGCAACAACAAGGGAGGGACATAGCCCCGACCATGAGATGGCTCTTGAAGCGACAGTGTCGCCGGTGTGTTCCTGGGCCGGCACGAGACGAGCACGCTTCCCTTTTAAGGGCTCCTGGAGCGACAGTGTTGCCGGTGTCTTCCTGATCCGGCACGAGACGAGCCGAGCGGCGAGGAGGAGAGCGGCGTTTTCACAGCTGGTTAGGGCTCCTGGAGCGACAATGTTGCCGATGTCTTCCTGAGCCGGCACGAGACAATCCGTGCGGTGAGGAGGAGAGCAGCGATATCATAGCTGGCGTGGAGAGGCGGAAGGAGAAGAGAGGTGCGGAGGCCAGACGCCGAGGGACGACGGAGGGTCAACTAAGCGATGGTTTGCGTCTAAAAGTTGGCTTTTCCTAAAAATTTAAAACCTTTGTTGACCGGAAGTTGTAGAGGGACACTGAGTGGTACGGCTAACCCGACACACACAGCTTATAGCTTTAAAAAAACCTGGCTAAGCTTGCACTAAGTGACGCAAGGCTTGAACACCAGTGGAGCTGGAGGATTTCTTCATATCTGAGCATAAATGGACACACAACCACACATTGAGTTATGTTTGAAATTGTTTATTTACATGTTCTTTCGTCGCTTTTAACTTTGGTAGTGGTAGTCATCGTGATATCAATTTTTATCGTCATCTTCCTCAAGCCTAACAGGCGGGCCCGCATCGCTTTGTCGGAAAGCATTCACATTTGCCCCATAGTGGAACGCTTCAGCACGCGCTAGAACCGGCGACAGCCGGATTCGCGAACCCAGTGTCTGCAGGCCGAGCTGTTTTGCTATCCTAACTTTAGGCTTGGACCCACGGGAACTCTTTTCTCTGTATTTTTGCGAGCCCAAGGCGCTCCTCTCAAAGCACGCGCTCGCCTGCACAATAAACGACGGGAATAATATTGTGACACTGGGTTTTTGATGAAGCCCCGACACATTACTGCCAGCAAAAACAGCTCTGCGGGTAAATGACTATGAGAGATGGTAGTTTTGGTCTGACGTCACAGAAGCGAAAGTTAACTCTTCACACGATACGTGAAGCCTTCCCGGCACACAGGGTGCACACGTTCTGCTGTAGTCCTTGTGGAAAAGTTGCCCGCGTGACGCCGCAATTCCTCATCTCTCTGGCGGCAATGGGTTCCGCAACTTCTGCGGCCTTTGAACTTCCCGCCGGTGAACTAAATCAGCCATAGCGTCATTACCCTAAAAACCCGTTTTTTTATCCAAGCCAAGCCAAGCAGTTGCGGAGGGCTTCCACTTGGGCTCCGGCCAAAAACGAGTTTTTCAGAGGAATTCAAGTAGTACAACGATCGAAAAGGCTTGCCAGAAACTCATGAAGCATCCTGGACCCTGTACGAAGCAAGATTATTCCTCAGGAGCACCTGGAACCGTTGAAATGTGCCGGAAAAATTACTACCTTTGCTCCTGGCTCCTGCGACAAGTGGGTTCGCGACACTGAAGTGACGGTGTGGTTTGTGTGCCTTCAACGTGCAGCGCAACGCCCGGCTATGACAACTGGGCATCGCAGAACAGTTCACTTCGCAAGAGTGGTAAAGCGTGCGCCAGTCGGTTGGATCACTCGCGTGTTTTTCTCGGGTGCAGTGGGTTGACAGCGCCCTTTGGAAGAGCAGCCGCTCACGCATACGGCCGGAACCGAGATTGTTGATTCAACGGCGTGGCTTCCAACGCTACTTTGAGCATCGCCGCATCGCCCACCAATCAGCGTAGGAGGCTACCATCGGCTACCTTTGTAAGGGGCGGCATCACTGGCGGCTGCTCAGTTTGGTAAAGGTGCGAAAGTGGTCTGCAAATTCGCTAACCTACCTGTTTTGTGCAAGTAAGAGTTTGGCGTTGTTGAAGCAGTATCTCATTGTGAAATTGCTGCGCACTGCTGCCAAACTTTAACTTTGACAGTGACTGTGCATAGTACCTTCGAGCATGGCTGGCAATGCTCAGGAGATTACGAAGACTCTTGAAGACTTCAAACGAGATATGAGTACCGAGTTGCGGAGCGTGAAAGACAGTGTAAAGTTTTTAGTGATATACGTGACGAAACAAAAGCGATCGGTGCCGACCTGAAAGCACTTCGACAGGAAATAGCTGATCTGTTCGAAGCTAATGAAGCCCTTCAAAACGAAAACAAGCGCTTATCGCGGAGAGGTGACGAGCTGGGGCAGTACACAAGGCTAAAAACTTTGTAAATAAAGGGCATCAGCTCAGACGAGGATCATGTTGACGTTGTCAAAAAAATCGGTGACGTTCTCAAAGAGCCTGTTTCTAGCCATGACATTGACACGTATCACCGAATCCCAACGCGGAAGCCAGGCGAGACCAGTGTCGTGGTTCGCTTTGTCCACAGAGATAAGGGCCACGCGCTTCTTGCTAAGGCTAGGAAGCAGAAGATCACAACTAAGCAGCTCGGCTTATCTCAGGACAACGCAGTGTACGCCAACGAGCATCTTACTCAGGCCAACCAACAGCTGCTTGGTGCCGCTATTGCCCGCAAAAATGAAGTGGCATGGAAATTTGTCTGGATGAGAGGAGGAAAGGTTTTTGAGTGGAAATACGAACATATGGACGCTGTGAGGATACAGGACTTGTCTGATCTGACCAAGTTGACGAAATAAGAATGTAACGTTTGCAGCATGCACGTCACCCCTGAATTGTCACCATGCATTTTCCAATTGGCTGTATTAGATACAAAACCAATCACTTTATTTCTGCTTTTAGCAATGTCAACAAAAATTGTTTTCAGCCTTTCATGTTAATATTCGCAGCATGAAAATGAAGCCGGACGAGGTTGATTTATTACTTGGGTCACTGTCGGTTGAGTTCGAGGTTATGCTTTTTTCAGAAACATGGTATGGCACTGATAGCGATGTGTGCTCTTTCGATAAATATGTTTACAATGGTCTATTACGGCCCCATGGAAGAGGGGGTGCGCTTTCTGTATATGTTAAAAAATGTCACTCACATTCTATGATTGGCGATGTTACAATCGAAAATCGCAATGTTGAATGTTTAGCTATATCTCACAAGAATATAATCGTTGTTGCTATGTTCACCCCCTCAAGGTAAAAAATCACAATTCTTGGATTTCGTGGAAAGCCTTTTCCCTTTCCTCGACTCCATTAAGCTACCCTTCATTTTTATGGGTGACCTAAAGATTGACGTATTATCGGACGCCGCTCATGCAAGGGAATTGTAGTCTCCTTCCCTCGTATGCATGTATTAATTATATCACTTTACCGACTAGAATAACTTGCAACACGGCCACATTATTATACGTTTGGATCTCCAATGTACAGCTTCCACACACTGAGTCTGGCGTAATATCTTCCGATATTAGTGACAATTTGCCGATATCTTGCTTCATACCTCCCAAAATAAATGACGCAACAAACACTGTTACACATATGATCAGAGATTTCAAAGATCTTGGGCTCAACGATTTTCACAAACGAATCGAAGATACTAATTGGGAGCCTATATACAAGACCACGGAAGTCAATGCAGCATATTCTGCTTTCATAGATATGTTCATAACCCAATAAAACACCGCCTTCCAACAAATAGAAAGAAATATTATTCCTAAGAAGTTTCAGAAGCATTGGATGAACCAATCACTTTACTCAAGGAAACAGACAAAAAATAGCACTGATCACGATTTTCTCAACTGCAGGAATATAACTCTACTTGCTGAGTATAAAAAATGGCGAAATAAACTCAGCAAAGATCTGAAAACGCGAAATCTGACTACTATGTGAGAAATTTTTCCCCCAAAAATGATAGTCGTAAAGTTTGGCGAGGGGTCATCAACTTCATCAATAAAACCAAATGTATGCAACTTGATGAAATAATCACAACAAATAGTAAATTAACTGGTCAGAAGCTATCAAACGCCCTGAATGAAAACTTTATTAATGTCGATTCTTTAAATTCTGCCCCGCAAACTCCTGTAAATATCTCACTGAGCCTCACCACTCCCTTACTCAATTCTATAGTACTCGCGCCCACAACTCCTCGAGAAGTAGCTACATTGATCATTTCTTTAAAACACGACATAGCTGCGGGGTACGATGATATAAAAGTGATTGCGTTAAAGTACGTCTGCACCGGTATATGCGGTGTGTTGTCACACATGGCAAATCTAATGCTGTGATCTGGTGTTTTTGCTGAGAATCTCAAACTGGCCCGAGTCGTTCAAGTACACAGAGGAGGCAGTATACATGAACTGTCGAATTACCGACCAATTTCTGTTGTGCCTGTATTGTCAAAATTTTTTGAAGGTAGTATCAATTCTAGGATAGCCGATCTTCTGCACAAATACAACATGATTGTTGATTCACAATATAGGTTCACGAAAAATAAGACCACAGAGCAAACACTGTTAGCTGTTAAAGACAAAATAATAGATAATATTGAAAACAAAAATTATACGCTTGGCCCATTTTTAGATTTTCGCAAGGCATTTGATTGCGTACACCATGAGACCCTTCTTAAGAAACTTTGTAACTCTGGGATTCGAGGTATTGCATTGAGCCTATTGCGGAGTTATCTGAGTAATAGGTCCCAATATGTTCGAAAAAACAACATATCCTCTGATATACAGTTGGTTAAGCATGGTGTCCCACAGGTATCAGTACTAGGGCCGTTATTATCGGTTACATAAATCAATGACCTAGGGGGTATACATAAGTCTCCCGATCTGGTAATGTACGCTGATGACACTATTTTTTTCTTCTCTTCCTGTTCATTACCGGCGCTTCAAAATGTGGTCAATGCTTATTTAATCACCCTTCGTGATTGGTTACACAAGAGTAAGCTTAGTTTAAATATAAGTAAAACGAAATATATTATTTTCAAGCCCATCAACACCGTCGAAACTAATTGTATACAGATTGATTATGACATTATAACAATCAATCAGGTTTCTTTCCAAAAATTTCTCGGTGTATGGTTTAATGAAAATATTTGGTGGTCTGTTCATATTTCCAAACTTGCTTCGGAAATAAGTAGCCCATTTTATAGGATTTCTAATCTACTGCCTGTTTGGTTAAAAGTGTCTATGTGTAATGCCCTGTTTTTTTTCAAAACTTTCTTATTGTAATCTTGTTTGGGGTACGACCACCTCTTCCAATTACCAAAAATTACTTGTCCTGGAAAAAAACTCCCACCTCCCCTCGCGGGAACCCCTGTGTAGATGCGACGCATAGGGGGTTCACGTTGCAGCGTTCGACAGCGGAGGAACGGCGCTGGAACGATGGAGCGTAGCGGCGCAGGCACTGCGTTTTATAGCGCGCATAACGGTGAGGGGACGCGCCGGCGCCAGTGCGTCTGCCGCGGCTATGACACCACACAATCCAACACAATCCACTTTAATCCAATCCAATCCAAATCCAATCCAATCCAAGCCAAGCCAATCCAATCGAATCCAATCCAAAGCCCCTCGCGAGAGAGGGTTCGCTATCGGAGAGGAGAGCGGGTGAGCGGCGGAGAGCGCAGCTGGCGCGGGGAGGAGAATGGGGGAGTGGCGGACGCCGACGACAACAATTCCGGATGCAGGGACAAGGCGGGTGAATAAGATGCGTTGCATCTAAAAAGAGCCTTCCGGGCTATTGAGGGATATTTTGGTGCACCAAGAAACTTACGTACGCAACCATTGTTTGTTAAACACTCCATATTAATTGCCGACCAAGTGTATTATCTGCGGCTCCTTCAATACATTCACCAGAATCGCTTGTACTCTGTTCCTGATAGCAACATAGGTTACAATCTTCGCGTGGTAAAACTAAGAGTTCCGCGAACGCGAACAAATTATGGTGACCAAAAACTGAGTTGTCAAGTACCCAATGCCCTAAACAAATTCTCCCTTCCTGATGAGATTTTTCTATCTGGAAACATGTTCAAGAAAAAGACCAAACAACATCTGTATAAAGGTGAAATTCTAATGTAAAAATGGCATTTACCGTCTTCAATATATAGGCGTCTGTGTATGTATGTGAGTCCGTGAATATAAGTGTAGATATCTATATTTCTATCTTTTTTACACAAGTACTTGAGTTGAATGATTTACTTTATTTCATCCGTATATACGAAATTGTACTTGTACAAGTATCAATTTATATTTGCCCATGATTGTGCACATGTTTTGTATTCTAGTAAGTGTTACTGCTTATATATTGCTTTTTATTTTGGTTGCTGGCCCTTCTATGTATAAAGTGGTTTTGCGTTTGTATCTCTACTGCTTACAGGCTTAGGGTACCGAGGCCTCGTCAGGCTTAATCGCCTTTTGCCTTGGTCCCCTCCTTTCTATGGAAAGAAAATAAACTTCACTTCACTTGACTTCACCATCGAGCGGCCAATACACAGCGAGCAGTTTGGGATTGTGAGGCTAAGCGGTCCAGACGGCGCAAACGACGTGGTCACTTTTGTACCGCACAGCGTCTGAAGCATTGTGAAAAATTGCTTCACCGTAATTTGGAGAACTCCCAGAAACCTTTCGCGCTTAATCATTTTTTTTATTCATCGCGAGTTTGGTGGCGAATGGGAAATATGTACGTTCGTCACTCATAAATGATCCTCAGACGACCGCGTTTCGCTTCGTGTTGGCAGTTGCAAAGATGCAATCCGTGGCGCAGAGAAGCGATCACTGCGCTCATTTAACTAACTATCTGGGTGGTTAACAAACGCGGTGGACATCCATTGCGTTGCATGCAATATGCAGACGGCAGAGATGGAGCTGTGATGCCGGGAGAAAGCCCGTCGACTGTAGTGCAGGCCAAGCACTCGGCAACAAATACAGCGAAGCCGAAACCAAAGGAGGTCCGAGGAAACCAAACACCATAATCCCCGACACGTACACTGATATGGCTATCCTCCTCGCGTGAATACGTCTCGGCTCTGATAAAAAATAATCATCAGGCACGTTTTAAATTTGGACTATAACGGCAGATGATGGGAATAGAATCCTAAAACAGTAAATTATCGCTAAACCCAGATGGCAGAGATCTTTGTTTCAAAAGAGGGTGGGGGTGTTCCTTTGTATACACCCCACACAGCCAACCCACTACGTTAGCAGGGTAAATTCATGATTTCAATTTTGTCGGTCGGGCATTTTGCACCAAGCTCTGTACGGGGCACATTGAGTAATCTTGGTGATGGTATTGGCGGCACCGCTGACCCCCAACCCCAGGAAAGAACCAAACGTGACAATGTGTTCCAAGGTGAAGTATAGAAAGCACAAAAGGTGGTCGTTGGAGCCTAGGTCAAGCTCCGGCGGATGGGATCCCTGTCTGTTTACAAGGCAGGGAGCTCCGGGACCTCTTCAGCTGTCAGGGTAAGGCTGACGAAGGAAATACCCCCGTTCTCTTCCTTTGTCTATTCCATAGGGTAAATCAAAAATCCCTCCAAACATGATCGCCCCTGAAAAGGGGTCGCATGGAAGCCTCATTCCGACCTTTGCCAACAACTGCACTACCAAAGCCAGATAACTACCCACGTTTTCTGATCGTTGAATCTGTGAAAAAATCGATGCCGTTATCTCTCAATCCATTTTTCTTGTTTCACATTCCTTGAAGGTATCATTAGGAAAACATCATCATCATCACCAGCCTATCTACGCCCACTGCAGGACAAAGGCCTCGCCCATTATTCTCCATTTACCCGGTCCTGTGCTAATTGTGACCTGTTTATCCAAGCAAACTTCTTGATCTCATCTGCCCATTTAACTTTCTGCCGCCCCCTGCAACGCTTGCCTTCTCTAGGGATCCACTCTGTTACCCTTATGACCAACGGTTGTCTTGCCTTCGCATTACATGCCATGCCCACGTCCATTTCTAATTAATTTCTAATAATATGTCCATAACACGCGTTGGTTCACGGACCCACTCCGCTCTCTTCTTGTCCAATAATGTTACACCTATAATCTTCCGTTCCACTGCTCGCTAGTCGTCCTCCGTTTAAGTTGAACCCTCTTATGATCCTCCAAGTGTCCACCTCGTAGGGGAGTACCGGTGAAATGCATCTGTCATAAACTTTCTTCTTCCGGGACAATGGTAGGCTGCCATTCATTATCTGGTAATCCCTGCTGTATGCACTCCACCCCATTCTTATTCTTCTAATTATCTCTGCCTCATGGTTGGGGTCCGCTTCGCAACTTGGTTTATGTAGATATATACGGTTACCACTTCCACTGCCTCGCCACCTATCTCAAACCGCTGTACTGTGCTGTGCTTGCAAAACATACGACACCAAAAAGCTCAGAACTGGTGAAGTGCTAGTTGAAGTAAAAACTCAGCAGCAATGCACAATCCTCCTGAAACAAACCCACATGGCAGATCTGGGGATCAGGGTCACACCCGACCGCAGTCTGAACAGCTCTCAGGGTGTGATCTCTGAGGCTAATCTGATTCACGAAACGTATGCCGACCATTTGGAAGGCCTTAACAATCAGGGCATCACGGCTGTGAAGTGCAATGCATAAAGCCTGCATTTGTGGTTTCGGGAAGGGTGTAAACCATAAATGCAGGCCTTATACATTGTTTTCTCTACCCGTACATCCCGAACCTGCAGCGCTGCTCTAGTACCAACGTTTCGGGCATGGCACAAATTCTTGCCGTGGCCGACTTACCTGCGCTAAGTGCATCCAGCACGTTTATCCTTCTGAAAGCTGGGACTCCAGAACCATCATCTGTGCTAACTGCCAGCGAACCCAAGCAGCCTACTCGGGAAAATGTGAAAAGTTTAAGCATGAGAAGGAGATAATCAATGTTAAGATCACTGAGAAGACAATCTTCCCCGAGGCACGGAAGCGGTTCGCCTGCTTTCCTGGGGGATGTACGCCGACGCAGCTCGCCGGGGGGTGGAGCGGCGTCTGGTATCGGCGTAGACCCAGTACCGCGAGTAGGACTTGGTCCTGCCCGCACCCCCCTGTTGCGTAAGGGTACCAACCCCTTACCACACCACCTGCTCAGGCAGCTGCGGCTTTGGTGGCAACTACATCCGTTGGGGATGCAGCTGGAAGCACAACTTCCTCTCCAACGGCCCGAAGCACACGCGAGGGCACGGAGGAGATGGAGACGGATGCACCCACGGCAGTTCCCACCCCCGCCGCACCACTTCTGCCACCCGGGGAGCTCGCGACGCCCGCAGTGGTCGCGGATACAACGAGGCCACTGAAAAGGGTGCCAAGTCTAGGGGGTAAGGTTCACAGGGCCCCCTCATGACTTCGGATGATGGCATAGACATAGAGCCACTCCGGCTTGCATCACAGCGAAAGGAACGACAGCGGCGTCCAGGCCATTTGAGCAGGTGAACACCCAACTTCCAAGAGTACAAGCCCCGAAAGTTGACACAAACACGCACATATTCCAGTAGCTCTAAACTTAAATATTGGGAAGACCAAATATCACTTAATGGAACTTGTAGTGACCAAGCAGAGACTGCTGCTCCAACAACAATAACGTTTATTGAAGCGATAGCGCGGCTTAAATAGTTCAGCACCGATGCTTATCGGCGCTCACAAAAAGAGAAGGAAAGGCGCATGCTCGCTTGCCCGTCCTGCACGTCACCGCACGACGTCACTTGGCACGATATCACATCGCCAGCTTTTCGCTGGTTCTGCACGTTCCCGCACGACGTCACTTGGCACGATATCACATCCCTCCCTCCTAATCATCTATGCCGTATCGGTGCACTGGACGACGCTGGCGAGAAGAACGCCTCAATACGGGAGTCGAGGCCGCAGGTGACCTCGCCCCCAGACTTGACGGGCGCGGAAGAGAAGCCCCGGCTTCCAGAGGGCCAGGCTCCGAACCGGGCGTTTCCGGAAAGGCAAACGAAGCTCTTGTCCCGCCTGTTGGAGTTGTTTGTTCCCAGGCCCTTCGCACGTGGTTCCGATGGCGTCGATGGATACTCCCGTCGGACGTCTGAACCTCGTACATGACGTGACCGCGACGCCGTAGCACACGAGCAGCTAACCACTTAGGACCTTGGCGAAAATTCCTTGCGTAGACAGAGTCACCACACTGAAAACTTCGTTCTGGAGTCTGCCGGCTGCATTCCACGTCCATCGCATCGGGGTGAAGTTTTGACAGGCCCGAGCGCAGGTTCCTGCCCAGCATAAGCTCTGCTGGGGTCTTGCCTGACTCGGAGTGAGGCGTGGAATGTTGCTTGAACAAGAAACGAGACACTTTGCACGCTAGAGAGCCTTGACTCTGTTTTCTTAGTGCACATTTAAGCTCACGAACCATGCGTTCTGCTCTCCCATTACTTGCTGCGTGGTAGGGAGCAGTGTACATGTACTCAACGCCGTTCAACTTCAGAAAGGACTGCATGTCCCGGCTGGTAAACGCCGTGCCATTATCTGAAACAATCAAATCCGGCAGTCCGTATGTTGCAAACATTTTACGCAGCCGCTCGATTACGGCAGATGAGTGCATTGACGTCATTATTTCCACCTCAGCCCAGTTCGAGAAAGCATCAACTACCACTAGGAAAACGGCACCATCGACAGGACCCGCAAAATCGATATGCACTCGGCTCCATGCGCGCTCCGGTTTCGTCCAGAAATGCGTAGGCGCTTTCGGCTCACTTTGCCGGTTCTCCTGGCACGCCTTGCAGTGCCGCACAAATTCTTCGATCTGCGCATCCATCTTAGGCCACCAAACGTAGGACCTCGCGATAGCTTTCATTGCAGTCACTCCCGGGTGATTAGAATGCATCAAGACGAGGACACGTTTTTTCAGCACCTCAGGAATTACCACGCGGTTTCCCCAGACCACACAATCCCGATGCACGGACAGTTCGTTCTGTCTTATCTCGTATGCGCCGTAGTCTTTCGATACCCCTTCTTTTGGCCAGCCGTCGACGATCCATTTCCGTACTTGCGATAGCCGACTGTCTTGCGACGTGCAGCCAGCAACTTCTGCGGCGGTGACTGGCGGGTACTCGGCGGCTTCGAAAAGCAATACGTCGCCTGGCGCTTCTGCCTCTAACCGAAATGCTGAAACCGGTAGCCTGCTCAAGCAATCCGCGTTCGCGTGATCCTGAGTTTTGCGGTAGTCAAGCTGGTATTCGTACGCCGACAGCATTAGGCTCCATCGTAGCATGCGTGGTGACAGAACATCTGGTATTTGTTTCTCGCGCCGAAATATTCCTAGCAGCGGTTTGTGGTCTGTGAGAATTGCAAATTTTCTGCCGGCTAGGTACTGATGAAAGTGACGCACTCCAAACACCATAGCTAATGCTTCTCGGTCTATTTGAGCATAATTACGCTCAGCCTTCGTTAAAGTCCTTGATGCATAGGCAATGGGTTGCTCATTTCCCGTCTCGTCACAGTGAGCGAGTACAGCACCCACACCCACCGGAGATGCATCACAGGACAGTATCAACGGAGCACTTCCGTTGAAATGCACCAGCAAGGACTGCGATGTTAGCAATTTTTTTAGGCCTTCAAACGCCCGTTGGTGCTCTTCGCCCCACTTCCAGGTAGCATTGTCATCAAGCAAACGGTAAAGCCTCTCGGCTATTTCGGATCTGCCCCGCAAAAAATTGTTGTAAAAATTCACCATACCCAAGAATGCCTGGAGTTCCTTCTTGTTAGTTGGGGCCGGGGCTTTATGGATGGCCTCGACTTTCGCCTCGGAAGGGTAGATGCCACACTTATCAATGCGATGACCCAAGAACTCGAGGCTTTCCTGAAACAACTCGAATTTGTTTGCTTGCACTCTGAGTCCAGCCTTAGCTAGGCGGCCGAATATCTCCGTGAGCATGCGTTCATGCTCCTCTGCCGTTTCGCTGACCACCAGGATGTCGTCCAGGTACACAGCTACTTTAGGTAGTCCAGCAAGGATAGTGTCCATTGCCCTTTGAAACAGTCCCGGTGCCACAGATACGCCGTGCGGTAGCCGGCGAACTTTGTAGAGCCCTTGTACCGTATTTATCGTGAGCAGTTCGGCAGTTGTGTCGTCGACCACAAGCTGCTGGTACGCTTGTGCCAGATCAAGCTTCGAGAAGAACCGCCCCTTTCCTAGCTTAGCGAAGAGCTCCTTGCTGGTGGGTAGAGGATATACATTGCTCTTTACTGCTTGGTTAACTGTGCTTCGATAGTCTCCGCAGATTCTGAGCGAGCCATCCTTTTTCCGAACCACGACAATGGGTGTTGCCCATTCGGAGTATTGGGTTGGCTCCAATATTCCTAACTGCACAAGCCTATTCAGCTCGGTCACAACATCATCTTTCAGCGCAAACGGAATGTTCCGGCATTTCAGGAACCTTGGCAGGGCGCCGTCCTTCAGTTCGATGTGAATGGGCGGTAAAACAGCGCCAGGCAGAGACCCGCTGAACACCTGCGGAAATCGGGCAGCGAAAATTTCTCGGCTCCTGCCGATGGAATGAAGACCCATTACTTCTATCTCCAAAGGTCCGAACCAATCGCGGCCAAGCAAGGTGTTCCCGTCATTCTTGACAACCAGCAGCGGCAACTCGCAAGTTCGACCCTTGAACCTCACTGGCACCACGGCTTTTCCCAAAATCTCGATACCCTCTTTCGTCCAGCTTACCAGCTGCGTGTCCGGCTCTTCCAGCTTTCCACGCTTTGACACCAGCAGTTTTTGAAACTCCCTCTGGCTGATAATAGATCGCGCTGCCCCAGAATCCACTTCCATTTTCACATTCTCTCCGCCAATCTCGACATCAACTACGTACTTCGGGACAGCGCTTGCTACTTGGCCGATGCTGAATAGGCTATCGTACTCGGTTCCTGTACCACCCGTAGTCTGAGCCAGCTGATCCTGTGCTTGCGTCCTTTTTGCTTTGCATGCTCTTTCTATGTGTCCTTTTCCGGAACACTTGAAGCACTTGGCATTTTTGAACCTGCACCGCACAGCTGCGTGGTTGCCCAAACAACGAAAACAACGCTGCACACCCTGCTGACGCGCCCCCGCGACACGTTGGCTTCCGTGGTTTTCCGCGTTCGACATTTTAGCTCGCGAGCCTACTTCCGCGGTCATTTCTAGCTGAGCTTCCGCTTCTCGTCGTCTTTCGCTTATAGCTTCGTGCTGCTTAGCTGTAGCCTCTGCCGTGATTGCGAGATCGTACGCTGCTTCGAAAGTCAGTTTTTTTTTCCGCCGGTAGCCGTTGTTGCACGACTCCGTCGGCGATTCCGAAAACCAACCGGTCACGCAGCATTTCAGTAAGCGGAAACTTGTCCCCGCCGAACCCACAGTTTCCAGCTAACCTTCGCAAGGCAGTGACGTAGTCGGCCACAGACTCGCCAAATTCCTGGTCCCGTTTCGAAAACACGTACCTCGAATACAGCTCGGACGGCTTTGGCTGAATGTGGTTCTGTACGGTGTCGATGAGGACCTGGTATTCCACGTTCGGCGGTCGTAGGGGCTTGACGAGCGTCGATATCAGGGAGTACGTTTCCTGCCCGCAGCAACTCAGCAGCACCGCCCTCATGTCGAATTTCCATGCACGTCAAACTCCGAAATGCGGCCACCCAACGCCATCACGCCTGTTTCCGCGGCCCGCACGGGCCAGACCGTGCCTCGTCGCCAATGTAGAGACCAAGCAGAGACTGCTGCTCCAACAACAAGAACGTTTATTGAAGCGATAGCGCGGCTTAAATAGTTCAGCGCCGATGCTTATCGGCGCCCACAAAAAGAGAAGGAAAGGCGCATGCTCGCTTGCCCGTCCTGCACGTCACCGCACGACTTCACTTGGCACGATATCACATCGCCAGCTTGTCGCTTGTTCTGCACGTCCCCGCACGACGTCACTTGGCACGATATCACAGAACTACAGCGGCCTTTTAAAAAACCTTCATGTATATGAGCTATTGCATTTTAATAAGCCAAGTGTGATGTATTTTCAAGGAACCCATTTGAACCCCAGGCACAGCAATTTCGTGAATTGTTACATGGTATGCATGAAGCACAGAGATGGTGGTGGCACATCCTCAGGCGGAGTGGGCATCATTGCCCAAAAATCCTTGGCGTGCCGCACCGTCCAACTACAGACCATCCTAGAGGCAGTGGCCATTCGAACCATAATCTTTAATAGGCTTATAACACTGTGCCCCGCACGGGGCACCTTGAGCAATCTTGGTGACGGTACTGGCGATACCGCGGACCCCGAGCCCCCAAACATAAGCTGGATCCAACCGTGGTGATGTGTTTTTTAAGGTGAAGGGTAGAAACCTCTAACGGTGGCCGTCGGAGCCCAGGTCAAGCTCCGGCGGATGGGCTCCCTGTCTGTTTACCAGGCAGGGAGCTCCGGGACCTCCTCAGCTATCAGGGTAAGGTTGTGGAAGAAAGTACCCCCGTCTCCCTGCTTCTATACTATGATATATGGCATTTTCTAAACCCCCCCCCCAGACGTGATCGGCCCCCGAAAAGGGGCCGCACCGAAGTTTCATTCCCACCTCTGTCAACAACTGTCCTTTCAACAAACATGAATAACTATTCTCGTTTTCTTGTGATCGAGTCAGCTGACCCAACGAGACCCGTCGCTTCACTGTCGGTATTCCTTGTCTCGAAATTTCTGCAAAGCACATTAGGTGACAAGTATGAAGCCAAAAAGCTCAGGACAGGAGAAATCCTTGTCGAACTCAACAATGAAAAACAATCCCGCACACTTCTTGCCCAAACTCGCATCCATGATCTGGACATCAAGATCACGCCCCACCGGAGCCTGAACAGCTCCCAGGGTGTGATTTCAGAGTCGGATCTCCTTTCAGAAACAGATTCCGACCTTCTTGAAGGTTTAAAGGACCAGGGCGTCACAGCTGTGCGGCGCATCACGATGCGCAGGGACGATAAGATAATCCCAACCAAACACATTATCCTGACCTTCGACCGTTCGACACTTCCGCAATATATAAATGCAGGCTACATCCGATGCTCTATTCGACCGTACATACCGAACCCGCGCCGCTGCTTTAAGTGCCAGCGGTTCGGGCACAGCACAACCTCTTGCCGCGGCAAAACTACCTGTGCGAAATGTGCAGCGCAGGACCACCCCACTGACAATTGCAATTCTGACAACCTCACATGTGCAAACTGCAGGGGCCCTCATGCGGCCTACTCCAGGAAGTGTGAGAAATTCCAAGTGGAAAAGAAAATAATCCATCTAAAAGTGACAGAAAACATCACCTTCCCAGAGGCGCGGAAGAGGTTCGCCTCTTTCCCCCTGGGGAGGTACGCCGACGCGGCTCGCCGGGGGGCGGAGCGGCGTCTGGTTTCGGCGGGGACCCAGTACCGCGAGTCGGACTTGGTCCCGCCCCCGCCCCCCCCTGGGTTGCCTCTGGCCGCCCAACCCGCCACCACGCCGCTTGCTGAGGCAGCAGCGGCTGTGGTGGCAACCTCTTCCGTCGGGACCGGTGCCGCTCCCGTCCGTGCCTCCCCATCGTCCAGTGCGTTGGAGTGTTCCATGGACACCACGAGCCCCGCACCGGCTCCCACCGCCACCGCACCGCCCGTGCCACTTCTGGTGCCTCCGACACCACCGGCGGTGGCGGCTCAAACGAAGGGCCCCCGAAGGGGGGCCAAGTCCGGGGGGCCCGGTTCGACGGGCACACCCAGGACATCGGACGACGAGATGGACGTCGTGCCGTTCTTGCCTGCAACGCAGCGCAAGGAGCGGCCTCCGACGTCCAAGCCTTCAGATAGGCCGCCCAAAAAGCCCAATCCAAGAGTCACAGCCCCGAAAGACGACACATAAACATACACACTCCAGTAGCTCTCACACTAAATAATGGGAAGAGAAAATATTGTTCAATGGAACTGCAGAGGCCTTCTGAATAATCTTGACGACGTGTATGAGATTCTGCATACCAATCAGCCAAGTGTAATGTGTGTTCAGGAAACACATTTGAATTCTAAACACACAAATTTCTTGAATAGTTACCGGGTATACAGGAAAGACAGGGATGGCTGCACACACTCTTCTGGCGGTGTGGCCATAATCGTCCGGAAATCCTTAGCATGCCACCCTGTCACCTTGAACACTATCCTTGAGGCTGTAGCAATACGCTTAATAATATTTAATAGGTTGATAACGGTATGCTCCATATACATTCCTCCTGATGTTTCACTTACGAGCTCCGACTTCGAGGCGCTGGTTGACCAGCTGCCCGAACCATACATCCTTACAGGCGACCTTAATGCTCACAACTCTCTTTGGGGCTCTTCCAGAACGGATGCCCGAGGTCGCCTGATAGAAAAATTCCTTACATCTTCTGGAGCATGCCTTTTCAACAATAAACAGCCTACATACCATAACATAGGTCACAACACATACTCATGTCTTGACTTGGCTATTGGCTCCGCAGTTCTCTTTCCTCTTGTCGAGTGGGGAGTGGGAACTGACCCATATGGCAGTGACCACTTCCCCACCTCACTCACATACATAGGTAAAGGCCCAAGCAGTCCATCTTCCTCTAATAGGTTCAATGAAGCACGAGCTAACTGGAATACATTTACAGAGACATCCAAACTACACCACTCATCCATAGGACACCTACACGTTGAAGAAGCTACCCAACTCCTCACGGCGCACATCCTCGACGCCGCCGAAAGGTCCATTCCCCACGCCTCTGGAGCCCCGCGCAACCAGCGGAGGCCGTGGTGGAATGAGGACTGTAGGCGGGCGCGAGAGGCCCAGAACAAGGCGTGGGGTATCCTTCGTCGGTACCCCACGTCGGGTAACCTCATTTTGTTCAAACGGGCCAAGGCGTTCGGAAAACGTGTGCGCCGTGAGGCAAAACGAGAGAGTTGGCGCACCTTCCTTACATCCATTAACTCATACACAGATGCACATAAGGTATGGACAAGAATACGCAAACTTAAAGGACAACATACACATAGCCTGCCCCTGGTCAGTACAACAGGGGACACACTCGAAGACCAGGCTAACACTCTTGCACAACACTTCCAACACGTTTCCAGCTCTGCACACTACACAAACACTTTCCTGAAACATAAAAATACCTGTGAAAAGAAGTCCCTACATTGCAATAACAGGTCAAAATCTGGTTACAATTCTGAATTTACACTCAATGAGTTGAGGGCTGCACTGAGCACGTGTAAACCTTCAGCTCCCGGCGCAGATAAGATTACATACACCATGATACAACACCTACACCCGGACACTCTTGAAACACTCCTACACCTATACAACAACATATGGCTTTCGGGGCACATCCCAAAATCTTGGAGGGAGGCTATCGTAGTGGCGTTCCTGAAGGAGGGTAAGGACCCTTCTTCTCCCGCCAGTTATCGACCCATCGCCCTCACAAGCTGCCTGGGCAAGCTTCTCGAGAAGATGATCAACAGGAGACTTGTGTACTTCTTAGAGTTCAATGGTCTTCTCGAGAGCTGCCAGGCCGGCTTCAGGGTGGGGCGATCCACAAACGACCAACTCGTCGCCCTTGAGTCGTATATCAAGGATGCGTTTGTCCATAAGCAGTTTTGTGCTACGGTGTTTTTTGATCTCGAGAAAGCCTACGATACTGCTTGGCGATACGGGATACTTTGCGACCTAAAAGCCTTCGGTGTATCGGGAAATATGTTTAATACACTTCATAGCTACCTGGCGGAGCGAACATTTCGTGTGAGAGTTGGCACTGCCCTTTCAAATGTTTTTCTGCAGGAAAACGGCGTGCCTCAAGGCGGCGTTTTGAGCTGCACATTGTTCATTGTCAAGATGAACTCACTTCGAAAGGCGTTGCCACGAACCATTTCCTGTACAATATATGTAGATGATGTGCAAATATCTTTTAAATCATGCAATATGTCAATCTGCGAACGCCAAGTCCAGCTTGGTGTCAACAAACTAGCAGGCTGGGCAGATCAGAACGGTTTTAAGCTGAACCCAGTCAAGAGCTCTTGTGTTGTGTTTTCCAAAAGGCGTGGGATCAGGCCAGATCCAGACATCAAACTGAATGGTGTCTCGATTCCGGTCAAAAAAGAACACAAGTTCCTTGGTATAATTCTTGATGAAAAACTTTCCTTTATCCCTCATATGAAACAACTAAAACAAAAATGTCTTAAAACAATGAATATCCTGAAGGTTCTCTCCCACCATTCGTATGGTTCTGACAAAGAACTCCTACTGCGGCTCTATACTGCTTTGGTTGGCTCTCGTTTGGACTATGGCAGTGTGGTATATGGGTCGGCGAGTAAAACAGCATTGCGAATGCTTGACCCAGTACTACACTTGGGGCTACGGCTTGCGTCGGGTGCTTTTCGCACTAGCCCTGTCGAGAGTCTATATGTTGAATGTAATAAGTGGAGCCTTGAGAACCAGCGAACGTACATGGACTTACTTTATGCTTTTAAAATTTCATCTCAGAATAACCACCCTTTTTATCCTGTCCTTAACGATACATCCACATCTGTGGTGTTTGTAAATCGCCCGTCCGTTACTCCGCCTTTTTCACTTCGAGCGAGAGAGCGAGCCTCGGATCTGAGTGCTTCGTTTTTAGACGTGTACAGGTCATCCTCTTTAAACATTTTACCGCCTTGGCAAGTTCGCCCTGTGTCCTGTGACCTTTCTTTTATAAAGCTTGACAAAAATCGGGTACCGCGAGCTGCAATACTTCAGCACTTTCTTTCTTTGCAGTTCAAATACCCACGTGCTGAATTCTACAGTGACGCTTCTAAAACCTCCACTATGGTGTCGTGCGCTGCGCATGGTCCAAATTTCAATGCAGCCAGAACCATGAGCGTGCACACAACAATTTTTTCAGCAGAAGCGTACGGAATTTTACTGATTGTACGACATATCCTTGAAAATCAAATTCCCAATTCTATCATCTACACAGATTCTTTGAGTGTTGTTCGCGCATTATCATCGCATAAACCCCCCAAAAACCACATAATTAATCTTGTATTCAACACTATAATGTCGGTGTATGCGGAGAAGCATCGGCTGCTCCTCTGCTGGGTCCCAGGACACGCTGGGATCGCTGGGAACGAGTTGGCGGACGAGAGGGCCGGTGCTGCTGCACTCAGGAACACTGTCGACATAACAAGCGTACCATATACAGACCTCAAGCCTCACATAAAACAACACCTGCGCAGAACATGGCAAACACACTGGGACGAACAGACAGACAACAAACTACACGTAATAAAGCCACACTTGGGACGGTACACAACTGACTCACACAACAGACACACAGAAGTCGCCTTGGCAAGGCTGCGGATAGGGCACACCCATGCGACGCACTCGCATCTGCTGACGGGATCTCCTAGACCCCAGTGCAGCAGGTGCGGAGAGGCCCTATCCGTAGTACACATACTAATCACATGCAAGGCACTTCACACAACACGACACAAACACTTCAGAGAACTCTACAGACAACATATTCCCCTACATCCATCGTTTTTCCTAGGTGATGATGCCATTGTTTCCGTGAAACGTGTGTTTGAGTATTTGTCCGACGTCAAGTTTTTAAACCTCATTTCCTATCACGCATCATGAAATCTGGCCCTATACACCAGCCATGCTCATTGTCGTGTTGTGATTTTACTTTTGTTTTTGCTGATTTTAGTTAGTGTTTAAGGTTTCACCCCTATCATCGACTATTCTTTTGGCGCTCTTTGCCCCAGTTGGCCTTGCGCCATAAACATCCAATGATCATCATCATCATCATAACACTGTGTTCTCTTTACATCCCTCCTGACTTCCAGCTCTCGAGCTCAGATTTCGTGGGTCTGGTAGATCACTTACCCAAAACTTTCATTCTCATAGCCGGCCTGAATGCACATAACTCTCTTCGGGGTTCTGCTCGCACGGATGCCCGAGGTCGCCTCATTGAGGAATTCTTGCCATCATCGGGAGCATGTCTTTTCAACCCAAAACAGTAAACATACTTTAATATAGGAGACAACACTTATTCACGCATTGACTTGGCGATTGGATCTGCAGCTTTCTATCAAATTTCTTGAGTGGGGAGTTTGCACCGACTGATATGGTATTGACCACTTCCCCACATCACTAAAATATATAGGTAAAGGCCCAAGCAGCCGACCTTCCAAGAACAGATGCAATGATGCATGAGCACACTGGAGTACAATTACACAGGCATCCAAACTACACTACAGGTATATAAGACACTTACATGATGAACAGGCAAGCCAGCTGCTCACAGCGCTCATCTCGACGCCACCGAAATGTCCATTGCTTGCGCCTCTGGTAGCCTGCGCAACCAGAGAAGGCTGTTGAGGAATGAAGACTGTAGGCGGGCGCGAGAGGCCCAGAACAAGGACCGGGGTTTCTTCCTTCGGTACCCCACTCCGGGAAACCTCCTTTGTTCAAAAAGGGCAAACGCGTAAAGTAAGCGTGTGCGCCATGAGGCAAGACGAGATGGTTGGCGTTCATTCATAACATCAATACACTCCTACACAGACACACCAAAAGTATGCACACGAATACGCGAACTCAAAGGACCACAAACGCACAGCCTGCCTCTGGTCAGCACAACTGGAGACAGTCGAAGTCCAGCCTGGCTGACGCGCACATGTGTCCAGTTAAGCAAACTACACAAACACTATCATAAGACAGAACTCTTGGCCGAAAAGAAGCTTTTGAATGACAATGACAGATCGACCACGTCCTACAACTCCGAGTTTTCGCTTCGTGACCTGAGGGGTGCTCTGAGTACCTATAAACCCTCAGCGCCAGTCCCAGACAACATCACATATACAATGATGCAGCCCTTACACGGAGACACTCTTGTAACACTCTTCCACCTTTACAACAAGATATGGCTTTCGGGACACATTCCACAGTCTTGGAGGGAGGTCATAGTTGTGGATTTTTGAAAGGGGGGAAGAACCATTCCTCTCCCGGTACCTACCGACCCATTGCCCTGACCAGCTGCTTGTGCAAGCTTCTCGAAAATACGATAAACCGGAGGCTCGTATACTTTTTGACCAAAAAAGACTTTTCGAGAGCCGCCAGTCCGGCTTCAGGTCGGGGAGATCCACAAATGATCAACTTGTGGCATTAGAGTCATACATCAAGGATGCCTTCATTCACAAACAGTTTTGTGGAACTGTGTTTTTCGACCTCGAAAATGCCTATGACACCGCTTGGCATAATGGAATCTTCAGTGAACTCAAATCGTTCGGTGATTTGCGTAATATGTTTAACACCCTCGCTAGTTACTTGTCAGAGAGAACATTTCGAGTAAAAGTTGGTTGTGCACTGTCAAAAGTTCACGTGCAAGAAAATGGCGTGCCGCAACGTGGAGTGGTGAGCTGCAGGTTTTTCAAAGTTAATATAAACTACCTTGCGAAATCAATGCCACCTACATTCTCTTATTCCGTGTATGTATGCGTCGTCCACACATTCTTTGAATCATGTAGTATGTCAATCTGCGAACGTCAAGTCCGGCTCGGTGTCAAATAAGATGCGGGCTGGGCAGACAAGAATGGATGGTTTTAAGATTAATACTGCAAAAAGCTCTTGTGTTGTGTTTCCCATGAGGCGTGGGGTACACCCGGACCCAGACATCACTCTTAACGGCGTGTCCATTCCTGTGAAAAAGGAGCACAAGTTTTTAAGGATTTTACTAGATGAAAAGCATACATGCATTACGCATATCCAACAGCGTAAATTGAAATGCTTTAAAAGAATGAATATTCCCAAGGTCCTGTCACACGAATCCTTTGGTGCCGACAAACAGCTCCTTCTGCGCCTCTACACTGCCTCGGTGGGGTCTCGGCTCGACTATGGCAGTATCGTGCATGGGTCGGCAACAAAAACATCACTGAAAATGCTCGACCAATTGCTGCATCTTGGCCTTCTCTTCTCATGCGGCACTTTCCGCACTAGGCAGTCGAGAGTTTGTATGTCGAGTGCAAGAAATGGTGCCTAGGGCATCAGCGGGAGTATGTTGACTTGCTGTAAGTATCTAAGATTGTGTTCCTCACCAACCACCCTTTTATCCTATCATGAACTATACGTCAAACTTACAACTCTTTCTAAGCAGGCCATCTATTTCATTACCTTTCTATCTCCGAGTGATGGAGGAGCGTATTGCAGTCAATGTCCCCCTTTCAGACACGAAAAAGACAGCCATGCATAGCTTCATTCTACCATAGCGTCTTCGTCCTATATCACGAGACTTATTATACATGCAAGTATAAAAAATAGGGTACCCAGGAGTGCAATTCTGCAGCACTTCCTGTTCGTGCAAGACAAGTAGAGGTGTGCAGAATTCTTCAGCGGCGCGTCTAAACCTAATTCTAGTGTCTCTTGTGCAGTGCAGAGAACAAACTTTAGCGTTAGTAAAACAATAAATTTTCATAGCAATATTCAAACGGCAAAAACCTAATTCATCTTACACGTTTCAAATAAAATTATCAAACAAAATTAGCAAGTCCATCGTTTATACAGATCCCCTAAGCGTTGTGCAGGCACTGTCATCAGGAAGGCTGTCTAAAAATTATGTGATCAATGTTCTTTTAAAAGCTCTAATGGCTGCATATGCCACAAATTTTCAAAACTATATGCTGGGTACCAGCGCACTGTGGGATCCCTGCAGTGAGACCGCTGAGCAACTGGCTGGTGCTGCTGCTTTCACGACTACAGTTGACATAACAACAGTATTTTACACTGACCTAAAAACACACATCAAAGAACAGCTCCGTAGCACAAATTACAGCGCAGTCAACAAACAGATAACAAACTACAAACAATAAAACAACCATTGGGAACCTACACAACTGACTGACACAGCAGTTGCACTGAAGTCGCTATGGCTAGGCTGTGTATAGACAACACACTTGTAACACGCTCCCACCGCTGACTGGATGTTCACGCCCCATGTTTAGCAGGTGTGGAAAGGACCTATCCGAAGTCGAGACATACTAATCACATGCCTGGCACTTGACTCAACATGACACAAACATTTCTCTGAAATATACAAGCAACACATTCCACTGCACCCATCGTTCTTTTTAGGCGACGAACGAATGTTTTCTAAAAAATGTGCCCTTAGGTTTTTAGCTGGCGGAAAATTTTTGTAGCTCTTTTCATAACACGTATAATCATCCTGCCCCTACACATCGGACATCTCCATTGTCTTTTGTATTGGGTCAACTTTACTTCTACTCACTGTTTTTAGTATTTACAGTCTCATCAACCGTTAAATACCTTCTTCTCTGGCGCTCTTTGCCCTTCTTGGCCTTGTGCAATTAAACACAAACCATCATCATCATCACTTTAGTTTCTATTGAGTGGTTTTAGTGTTTAGACCTTCATCATTAATACATAACCACTGTTTCGACGCTCTTTGGCCTAGTTAGTCTTACCCCATAAATATCCAATCATCATCACCATCATTTTGCATTAAAGAACTCAACGCGGGAAGGACAAGAAAACGCGCCTACTGTGCGAACGCTGGAGAAACCGTACTGCCACCATCTCGTCTCCTTTCCTTCATGTTCCATTCACTTAAAGGGACACTGAAGTGAATTTGTCAAGCTCCCGTTTTTGCTTGCACTGCGTAGACTGGCTCAAATTAGCACACTTTTCATCGTTTATCCGGTTGACAAATCGGTAATTATTTTACAAAGCGCGAAAGAAGAAAAACTACCATGCGCGGTTTGCGGCGGCCGCACAAACTAAGGCTGTGACGTTGAGAGGAGGGGCGCCGTGATTGGACGATGCCCAAGGTTAGCAATCACACAAGTTTCGGTTTCGGTTTCGGTTCTGTAAAACATAACCAATGGCTTTGTTGGATGGGCATTCTCAATATCTCAGTAATCATCGTACCGCGCTTCTGCCATGTTGTCGGCTGTAAAATGCACAAGATAAGCCTCCCAGGACGGCTTGTAGTCGTAGCATTCACTAGCCGAGACCTACGCAGTGCATGAACGCCCTCCGCGTACCCGCAGACGCCCAAATGTCATGCGCTTTTACCCCATATTTGGAGCTTGCCTCCCTCATGCCTGTATCGTAAAAAGCGTGTTCGCACCAGGCCAAGGGTCTGTTCATTCTGTCCTGTGCCCACTGCCTGCAAGCAGTCGGTGCTTATGGCAACAGCACGCCAACGAGAACTCGCTAGCGCCCCAGTGCCAGCCTGCGCGCGTTTTGTGAACTAGTTCGTGTAGCCATGAACGTTGCGGCCCCAAAAAAGGTGAACTCAATATAGAAAACATCGGCGGAAAACAAAAAAGTTAACTTACAAAAAAAAAAAAAAAAGCACGTACCCGCGGGGATTCGAACTCGTGACTCGCAAAATATTTACGGTGAATTCCTAGCGCCCCAGACTGCTAGGCTACGGAGCGGGACGCGAAAGCCTTGCTAATATAGGGTATATATTGTACAACCGGTTTACACTTTTATTTAGTTTTGGCATTTCAAGCCGCTTAGGTGACTATTTGTTGTACTGCGATCGTGCAGTAAGCGTCGCCCGAGTTTCCACAGTAGCTCGCGTCTAGCAATTGCATTTCGTAGACGGAAAAGCGTTCGCAGATGCGTAGTCGTGCTGCTGACCGTTGTGCTTGTTCGCCCAGCGTAAAAAAGTGCTTCCCGCGCCCTAGTTTTACGCTGTACGGTAAAAATATCAGTTGATTTATTTGCTTAGTACCTATATTGACTTCGCTGACTCTTCTCCCGCCTTCAAGAGGCCTTATATTTTCCTACTGGCGTACCAGTCAGCGAAGCGTCGCATGTGCAGCGCTTGTGTGAAGCGACCTTGACTTGGAGCTAGATACAGTGTACAAACAAAACAAGTAAAGAAAGGCACATTCTTCCATTCACAAACGTGTCCTGGCTTCGTTTCAACTAAGCGAACGAATTGCGACCAAGCAATTTTTTTTTAACCTCCTTGATTGCGACGACCCGCCGGCGGCCGGCGGACGAAACGCTGGGCCGACTGACTCTGTCGGCCGGGGAGCCGTGCAGTAGCGCAGCCAATTGCCAGCTCATCCCCTCCTGACGTCACACGAAAACGCCACAGAAAATGGGCGAGCGTAAAGGGAGGAGGACAGCGTTTTCGAATTAGTTTTTCTACTAAATAAAATCGCGTAAACGCGCCTAGAGTGGTCGAAACATGGCGTGGGGACTCCGGACTACAATTTGCGCTAGTAATCCCGCAATGTTTACATATCACTTCAGTGTCCCTTTAAGGCTCCTTCTAAAGTGCAAAATTCCAAAGCTCATCAAGAGGAGAAGGCTTATGACACTACATGGAGGTTTTGAATAAAGCGGGATTTAGTAGAGTTAGGCATCAGTGGAAGAATTCTGAATTGCCTGAATGCCTTCATGGCAAACTGTTCATTTCAAGTACGCCTGGGCTCAACCCTCCCGAGAACCTTCGTACAAGAGAACGGGGTCTCTCAAGGCTGTATTCGAAGCACAACACTGTTGGTTGTAAAAATGAACTCCATATGCAAAATATTTCCAAAATCGATTATATACTCTGTCAATGTTGATGATCTTCAAATAGCTTGCACATCCTCCAATGTAGCAACATGCGAGAGACAAGTTCAGTTGCCTATAAATAACCTGACAACATGGGCAGACAGAAATAATTTCCAGTTTTCAGCACACAAAACAGTGCCTATTCTCTTCTCTCTCAAACGAGGTTTACAGACCAATCCTACCCTACACCTCAAGTAAATCGACTGACCCATACAAAACGAACAAAAATTTCTAGGCATAACGTTTGACAAAAAACTCACTTTCCTGCCCCACATATAGGCTTAAAAAGAAAGCTTTTCGAGCTTTAAATATAGCTAAAGTCCAGTCACGCAAACACTGGGGTTCCGACAGGGCCTGCCTTTTATAAATTTACCGTTCTGTTGTACGTCATTTCTTAGACTATGGTAGAATTGCTTATGGCTCCGCGAGACAGTCCTACTTGAAACGATTGAACCCAGTTGACAATTTAGGTTTACGTCTCTCGTCGGGGGTGTATAAAACAACACCCATGAACTACCTCTACGTCGAAACAAATGAACCACCACTCACACATACAAAAACAATGCTGACATGCTCATATATACTAAAGCTCTGTTCAGTGCCAAAACATCTGTGCTATCCCATGGTTACTAATGCCCGTCTTGGACACTGTTTAAAAATAAACCCCAAGCTATCAGACGATTGCTTCTTCGGTTTGAAGAGAGATACCAAGAACTCTGTATACTGGACACATTACCTCAAATTGCCCATAAACAGAACCAACTAACCCCATGGAATACTTTTCCTACAACTTGTGACTTCACACTAACACGCCTTCAAAAAAAGCAGACACCGTGAGAACATATTTTACAGGAATTTTGAGCCATAAACAAAAAATACAAAGACTACTGGTCATTTTAGACAGACGGTTCCGAAACCCCATGCTATGTCGGGAGTGCAGTAGTGCATGGGAAATGGGAAAAGGTGATCAGGCTACCCCAGTGCGCTTCGGTTTACACAGCGGAATGTTATGCTACTGCTGTGGCAGTAGAAAGGATAAGGAAGAATAAAATTAAACACAGTAATATATATGCAGACTCTTTCAGCGCAGTCACAGCTGTACATTACACAAATGCAGCTCAACCTCTAATAGGCGACAGAATACACAATTTAGCAACAGTCAAAACACAAGGACCGGAAATAAAGTTGTGCTGGTTTACAAGCCATGTTGGAATTACAGGAAATGAGAGAGCCGATGCGGGTGCCGCACAGGCAGGTACTGGAACAATAGAGAAAGTGCAGATTCCTCACAGCGACTGCATGAAATATATAAGAAGCAAACTGAGAGAAACTTGGCAGTCCTCAAGGAATAAGGAAACCGACAACAAACTCCACCTAGTTAAACCCATGATATCAGAGTGGGAATCAAGCAGACGTGAAGAACGCCTCAAAGAAGTAATTTTATGTCGTCTCCCCATTGGACACACACATCTTACACATAGTTTTCTTCTTATGAAACAAGACAAATCGAGATGTGAAGATTGTAACCAAGAACGTACAGTAAATCACATCTTACTGTCATGAGCGAAACTTGAGGCCTTGGGGAAAAAACATTTTAAGCTGTTCTACAGCGAGCCTACTACTAGGAAAGGATGCTGTTGTCCGAATTTCCTCTGTCTTTAGTTTTTAAAAGAAGCAACACTTCCACACAAGCTATTACAAAATAAAGCAATTGGTTATTATCCACAAAAAAACACCAAACCTTTTGTTTGGGGCATGATAGCCTTAGTTGCTTTTGTGCCATAAAAGACAACACAACACAACACAATACTCATCAAGATGGGAAGATAGGTCATAGCTTTGTTTCAGAGATTCGCCATATGTATGCAATAATTTCTGCGCTCCGTTTAGTACAATTTTGTTTGCTTAGAAACGCAAAGCTCCTATACGCGTAATGAAAAACCGACTGTAACAGTAAATTCTATAAGCCACCATGTAGGCTGCCTTCCGGCGAAACGATGCGACGTGTTATTATGGTAAAGGGAAGAAAAATCAAAGGGAAGACAAAGCAGGTAACCGGCTTTGATTTGTTGTTCATTTCATTGATGAAGACAGCAAAGGAAAGCAAAAATTATTGATTTGCAATCACCTGGGGCTTTGTTTAAAAGTTGGTGTCCAGCTTTTTCTTCCTTTTAATGACGATTGTCTGTCGTACGCTACACAAACGAATAAATTTTGCTTAGTATGTATGTCCCTCAATTCAGCCTTTGAGACAAAGTTTCAAATAACCCTCGAACTATATGTTACCTAACCTAAACATTTACGAACGACTACTTCTGTATAAACACAGACCATACTTGTCCCCCCGGTACAGTACAAAACGAATTCAATCCAATTGTGTGAAATTTAATTTATTTACTGCAAGTTGAAGATGGCGTATTGGGCAAAAAGGAGTTACACAGCTTAAATGAGGCCCAGGAACCAGTGCATGACCTGGCTTACATGGCGTACGCATACCGTGCAAGACTATTTGGAACATTACAATGCAATGTTTTCTGTAGATGTGTAGGATTTCTAGAACGAAAAATCAATGAAAATTATCTTCCAAAAACTACAACAAAACATAAGATGTAACTACAAACATAACGAATAGGACACGATAGGAAAAAATACTCGATATTAAGAAAAACAAGACTAGATATTAGACGTAACATGGGGCAATGCAATCGCGACCGATCATTGGTTAAATAAACTTAATGAGGCCTTTCACTGCGACAGAACACGACGAAAAGTCAGCGGAACCGGTCAAAAATATATAATGTAAAGGCAGCAACTGCGAAATAAAGAATTGAAACCGAAAAAAAAACATTAGTAATAATTCGAAAATGCTACATTGATTGTGGGGTTTAACGTGCCGGTGCAACACAGGCGATGAGGAGCGCCATAGTGGACGGCTCCGGAATAATATTGACCATCTGGGGATCTGTAACGTGCGCTGAAATCTCGTACACATGCGTGTTTTTGCGTTTTGCCTCCGTTCAGAAAAGCAGCCGTGGCTGGCGGGAATCCAAACCGCGACCTCGTGTTCAGCAGCGCAACCCCTTAGCTACTGACCCACTGCTTGGGGTGCGCAAATATTTCCAGTTTCATGAGTTAGCTTAAACTCTCCCAAGGACGGCTAGGTGTCTTTAAATTGAAACTTCGGGAAAGCTTGCACGGACGTGCCAGGCTCGAAATTCGAAGCTACGATATGTGAGCATTGCCGGGCACGTAGTTAAACCTCAGTATCATTACCAATTTGCTCAGCTGCGGTGCTAGTAATCGTCGTCATTTGTTCCGAATAGGTATTCCTCTTCTTTGCTTGGACAGATGAATGCAAAGTCATCCTCCGCATCGCGGACTTCCACCAGCTCCTAGTCATTGACTTTAGGCGGCGGTGACGGGGCCTGCAAGTCGTCTCGGGAAGGATTGGCACATTCGTATCCATGTTTCTAATAATCCATATTGGCGTGTGTAGATGGAGGCGGCCGCGGTAGCCTCCTCCAAGCTGGGTGCCTTCGCGCCTTTACCTTTGCGCTGGATTTGTTTTTCACATGCGCGGTACCACTTAAGCACCGTGCTGGAGGTTTTTTTCTTTGGCTACTGCTTCTGCGTGAGCCAGGGACACGGTTGTTACCACGAGGCACTTGCTCACGAACGCTCACCGTTTTCTTCTTTTTTGCCTGCAACGGCGAACTTACGGCCAGTAGCAACAGCTCAGCAGTTAAAACTGTGTAATGCTTTATATCTATTTTGAAAATCTGGGACGGTTCGCTGCAAAGATTTTATTCTGTAGTTAGTAGGAAAGCGGGGTATGGGCAGAATAAGGCATTGGACTGGTTTACTGCGTTAGATGACATTGTTGTAAGTGCTATGGGTGTTTTAGACGAGCCGGATAAATAAAAATAACGTAAATGCGTAAAATATAGGAATGGTTCAAAGCTAAAATGTGATAGGAGTTAAATGTACCTCTTTTGGAGGGCAGCAATGCCCACGTGATAGGCGCGTGTAAATGTTTCTGCAGCATTTCGATTTTTACTATATAGGTATTGATTGCAGTTGCCCAGACTAACCTGAAGAGTGTCTGGTTTAAATCAAAGCACGCATAATAGTGTTTATTTTACTTTTGCGCGAAGGAACCACCGGTCCTGAGGCAACAATACTGAAGCTGAACGATGTTTTATACAAATGTGTTTGGTGTGGCACTGCCAGCTCAGACATGTGGAAAACGTTTCACAAATAATTTTAATTGTATTTACTAATAAATTGTATAATTTGAGCACGTAATCATATGCATTACTTGAACTGGTTTTCTTTTGCTAGAAAAATATTTACCTTCGATTTCTGCTAGCTTTGTGTAATACTTTAGTGGACGAGGAGTGCAACCTGTTAAAAAATAGGGTTACATTTTATTACTACATCCTCTTCACGTTCACCAAATATCACTGATGTGGTATCATGAGCCTATATATTGGCTTTTTTTCTTGGGAGTCAATTTCAAAACTACCTGAAATAAACCCAATGAAAAGGTTGGGTCCAGTACACTCCACTGCTTGTGACGAAGAATTAATTTCGAGGTTTAACGCACCGACGCTTCGCAGGCGATGAGGAGCACCGGCATGGACTGCAGCGGATGAATTTGGACCACCTGGGTATCTATAACATTTACCGAAATCTCGAACATACGCCGTTTTCGCTTTTCGCCTCCATTAGAAAACCGGCCACCACGGCCTGGAATTTTCGGATCTGCGTCTTGGGCTCAGCAGCAGTGCGTCTAAGCCACCCTGGAGGGTGTTGAAGACAAACACGACGAAATTTGAACACAGATACAAACGCATTGCTCTCGACTGCTTACATAAGCCGCAGTAATGACAAGGCAGTTCAATAAATACCATTAAGCAAAGGTGTGTCCACTGGTGCATTTGATTAGGGCAATTAAAAGGCTTCTCAAATCTATGAAAAGACCCATAGTGTAATGCTTGTGGTAATACTGTGCAATATGTGTTCTTTATTTTCAATACACCTTTCTTCGTTAATTATTTTTAAGAAACATAATTGTACACTGTTCAGTTCGTTTCCTGAGAAAGAAAACTTGTTCTTCGGGAAAGCAGCAATTTTTGATTGCTCTAGAAAACACTCAAACAAATAGCCAGAAGTTAATTTGAGGCAAAACATCGCGGCACAACGGCTACTCGCCATGTTCTTTTTTGGATAATAAAGTTGTACCTGATATTTTCGGAGGTAAATAAAACATTCGCTTTGAATACAAAACAAATCCAAAAACAGAAAGAGTTCGCGTAAGTGGAGACAGTGTAGCATTGTTAAAAGTTTAACTGTAACAACAAGTTCCGGTAGATGGAGGGCAGTGCAACGAAGGAAAATAAATTATACCATCTTCCCGTAGGGGAACCCTGAGTAGTATGCGAAGCAGGTATGTGGTCGATTCAAGTGCCCATTAGATTTCAGTTCATCGTTTCCGTGAGGTTGAGGTACGCAGCCACCGGTATAATTACCGTTTGGTTTCCATGGTAACTACCACACTTTTCACTTACCGGAACTACGAAATGGGACATTGCGTTGAACCCATGGCCGTTTCGCATACTACTCAGGGTTCCCCTACGGGAATATGGTGTAATTTAATTGGAGGTGGGTGAGGGGTGTTAGAGAGAAGAGGCATTAAAGAGGGAGAGAGTGAGAGAGACGTTGTAGATGGTAAGAGTTTGTCTTTATTTAGGCATTGCCATCATCATGTTCAACGTAGGTGATGTCGAGCTGGGGTTGGCATTCCGCTTTGATTATGACCGCCTTATGCTCTGTTAAATGTAAAGTAAAGGGTTGTTGTAGTCGATGAACCCTAAAGTTGCTGAAGATGAGGTCGATGCACGTTCCCCGGATGGTTGTGTGCTGCTTGTAATCACGGCCCGCCGAGACTCGCCGACGTCGATTAAACGTAGAAAGCGCGTGAAGCGTGTTCGTCTCGTGCCGGCCAAGGAAGACACCGGCAACACTGTCGCTCCAGGAGCCAAGGAAGGGGAAGACCCCACCGGGCGTTCAGAAAGCCGAGCATGCGCTTCCTGAACGAAATTTCCTTGCGAAATTTCATTTCGCATATTTAACCCGGTGTTTACGCGCGAGCAACGAACGTGAGCGCAAGAACGTGAAAGATTGGCGGGAGAGAGAAGGAAGGCATATGCGTGGCAGATACGGCGTAACACTGCGGCCTTTGTACAATATTTTCACCGAAGTGAACATATAAGCGGCGACTGTTACCCTCTGAATTATACTGTTCATTCACTTCAACTATACATGTCACCCGCTGCGGCGGCTCAGTGGCAAAGGCATTGCGCTGCTGAGCACGAGGTCGCAGATTCGATTCCCGGCCGCGGCGGCCAATTTTTTGATGGAGGCGAAAAGCAAAAACGCCCTCGTGTGCGAGATTTCGGCGCACGTCAAAGATTCCCAGCTGGTCAAAATTAATCCGGAGCCCTCCACTAGGGCGCGCCTCATCACCTCTATGTGTCGGCGTGTTTAACCCTAAAATCAATTATCAATCAATCAACAGTATATGTCTTTAATCTATTTATTTGTGTTAACAAATGCACTAGTAATGGCATTGCAGGGCGAACGCCCTGGCGGCCGCTTATTGCAGCATTATAGTGCCCTGATTGATTCTGCGCTTGATAGAATTAGACCTTTGCATGGTAAAATGCAAGGTAGATGGTGTATTCTATTTTCGGTGTGTCCCCTGTGATATTTCTCGGGAGCCGCCTCGCCCTGCGCGAGTACGACCAGCGCTAGCATACACTTGGAATATTGATGGCAATTATGTTTGATCGACCGGAGGCAGCAAAATCAAGGTTCATCGCGCCTCTCTACCTGCGAACGATTTTCCAAGTAAATAGTATTCCGTCTGTAAGGATGGTATGGTTGGTATACAAAGGCTGACGCAACTTTTAACTATTACGCTCGTTTCGGCAAGATGGAAGGTGCTAGACCTGGTACGCAATAAGTTGCTCTAGGAAAAAGAGCTACTGCAGCATGCCGTATTGTTGAATTATGTGGCGCGCCTGCGTACCAGGTATTGCCTTGCGTTGCTCGCAGTGGCAGCAAAAGCCCCGTTCTGATTGGTAGGGTGTGGTCTGCCCTTCTATTTTACATCCAAGGCTGTCAAACTTCTTACCTCCCTCCGTAATTCTTCACCCAGCCGTTTTAATGCCCTTTACCAATCAATTCCATTAGCTATATAATGCACAAGTACTCATTTCTTGAAGTTTAGGAGTGTAAACAAAGTATATTGTGGGCGTTTATGCGGGGAAGCTACACTTGGTCTATCGAGCGCAGGGTATTGGGGAGATTAGGGGGATCTTTCCACTCTGCGAAGGCTGAATGCGTGGTAAAATATCAACACATGCATATTTTCGGTTTCTCCATCGTGACATAAAACATTCCGGTGACATACAATTCCTCTGTAGGAGTTTTTCATGCGTTACAATTACTCTACAATTAAACATCGCTAAGAGCCCCTGCTACTTTCACGCACCAGGTGTGTGTGTTTGTGGGTGACAGAGACAACTTCATTATCCGGACAAGCCTTGTAGACGCCGTCGTGTCCACGTCTCTTCAGAAGTCTACGGCAGGTCCGTATATTGGCAGCAGTCAGTCACTAACACGAAGGAGTGGGCCGCTAGGAGTTCTTGTGTCCACTTGAGGGTCAGGCCATGATGTAGAAAATTAGCGGCAGCCTATAGGTGGCGCAGTAGGTCAACAGTCCCAGTAAAGGTGTTGTAGTGATGGCTGGGAATCACACTTTTGTGTAACATATCCTGTATCGCCCCTGTGCCAGGTTAGCGGGGCCGGTGGTTGATAATCCGCGGGATTCCGCAGTCTCTGACACAGCTGCGAGTCCGCTTTCCACGTTTCACTGCGTTGCTTACCAGCGGTGTGCGTTCCTTCTGTTTTACAACAGTCCTGTGTTAGGCTATCTTCGCCTAGATTCTTCATGGCTGCGGAAATAACTTTCAGCAGCCAAATAGAATAAAAAATATACTTGGCTTGTGCAGGACAGGAACCCTGGTCTCAGTATAAGCAATCGAGTGCCTTACTACGGTGCTATAAGGACATTTTGCCTGAGGCAGAACAGGATTTACCCTCTGTATCCCTCCCAAAAAGCTACGTCATGATGAATGAGTGGAACAAGTACAGCCTAGACAATGGGAGTTAAAATTCTGGAGAAGCTGCATGTTCAAGTAGGTCCATTCGGCCATTCGGGTAATTTGCACCCAAGAGCTAATAAACAAAAGCCAACAGGTATGGGAACACCCTGTAGCAGTGATGATGAATCTAACCAATGTCACCAGGCTTTCGACATCGAAATCACGTAGTTTCAATGTCCGTGGTTCAATCCTGCCAACGCCATTGATGAGAAGGCAAGCCAACTAAGTAAGGCCTTTGCTGACACCTGAAACTCAAGCTTGCGGTGAGCAAATGATATGACGCTTACCATACGCCTGGTGGCAGCCTTTGTTCCGTTATGTGCGGTGGCAGGAGGCGATTTCAAGGTGGCGAACTTCCGTTATAGTGCTGCAGTGGTTGGGCCGCACCTATTGTGGAATAAAACGTATTGATTTTGATGTTCCTATTTAAAACCCCTATGCGTACCTATACAGATGCGCTTTACGTAACGCATTCAGACTTGTTTCCTGAATCTTCGTGACGCCTGTGCGGCAGGTTTGGGGAGGGCCTATCTGTAGTTCACGAGCATATCACGCCAAACAACGCAAACACTTTCCGGAAATGTACAGACGAGAAATGCCATTCGAACCCATTGCATTTTTAGGCGACGAACCATTGTTTTCTTTCAGACGAGATTTTAAGTATTTAGCAGAAGTTAAATTTCTGAATCTCATATCGTATCACTCAAACCCTAACCTGGCCCTCTAATCAAGCCGTCTCCATTCTCATCATTTGTTTTTATCTCTGTTGCTGACGAATTTTAGTATTCATTTTTATTCTATGCCAGCTAACCATCTGTTTGTGGCACTGGTTGCACATGTGCCTTGCGCCATTAAAATGCAACCAACATCAACATCATAAACAGATGCATCCGTGTGCCACCTCAACAGTCTGAACTGGCTCACAGTTTTTTAGCAGTTCATGTGCCTGTATAGATTAAATACTGTAGACCTGCTGTCAATACTCTGTAATATATTTAAAAAAACTTGGAGGAAGAGATGTCAAAGTAAGATACACATTTTTCCCTGCAGATCAGAGCTGCTCGTCGTCCATGTGGCTACTCCATAGGCAGTTAATTAAGAAAACCGCGGACCTTCATCACAGAAACAGAAAGCTCTAACCATGAAGCCACGCTTCGTTAGAAATTACGCCGCCACAAAAGTACCATAATTCCATACTTTCCTACAAAAAGTAACAAACCACCAACTAAACAACCGGCTGATGAACGCTGACTACAGAATAAACACTGTCTCATCCAGCCACGACATATATTGTGCTGTTGTAAGCAAAAGGTGGCAACCAACAAAGAGACAAACGTAAATGTTTTAAAACACCTAAAATATTTTATAAAGCGTGGCTAACGGTTGTGAGGAATGCTAAACTGGCAACAAACTCTATATAAACATGTGCAATATGTAAACAAAAACTGTTTCCACTAAATAGGAAAAATTTTTAAAAAAAGAACGCAATACTTATCCGTGGTCTATTGATGGTATTTTTTGGAAATGTCTGGACTGTGTTGGGAGAAATCGCCCAGCCTTGCTGCAAGATTGGGACACAAATATGCCGAACCTACGGAATATCTATGAAGGGTAGGATAAAAGCTTTGACCTTTTCCTGGCTTTTGACAGTTTCGACACGTATTCTCTTGGAAGTCATCTGTAGAAGGTGGGTAATATCAGAAATTATGAGAAATGTCTCGAAAATTTTTACTTATAACTTTTGAGAGTCAGAAGACCCTGGGGTCTGTAGTCACAAATGTTGACTGCACCCATCACACACTAAGATTCGGCCGGCGGCTACAAATGCTTGAATCTTCAACTGTACCTTCTTGAATCCTTCTCCTCTTCATGACGCCAGTCTGCCTCTTTTCTCGCTCCTTCTTTACTCTCGCGTTCTGTGAAAGTAGAGGATTCATCGGCAGCCGTTGGTTGCAGCTCATGTAGGGCGTCTCGTGCCCGATCTTGGCCTCGCAACGCCGCCACTAACATTGCCTTAGCCGTTCTTTTCAACGTACGTCATAAGCACGCTGATCATCTGAAGTACCGACAGTAGGCTACCTATCCACAGCAGAGACCAGGGGGACGAAAGACGCATCTGACTGGCTGTATGTGTGTTCCTGGCATGACAAGGAAGTTTCCCTGTGTGTGCGAAATTACGCCCGCATAATAAAAGAATAACACAGGGATGATATTGCATCAAAGACGAGCAAACTCGAACCCTTTATTGGTAATTACCTTCCTGACCTTTCGTAATAATGAATGTCTGAAAAATGGTGTTTAAACAAAACCGGCTACTACCTCTGATTTAGTGCTACGTACCTAATCAATCGGTAAATTATAATCCTCGTTCTCCCTGACTGAATCCAACAGTAAAGCAGAATGGAAAAAGAAAGAAACTCCGCTTTTGTGGCGCCAAAGTAACAAACCCCCTATAAATGGTTTGCTTTCGTCAAACAATTGCCAGATGAAATACGGGGGCCAGAACTTTAGACATTTTTAGGAGCGAAACCTCTTAGGGGATGGAGCTTTTAGCGCCTTCTGTCGTCGTCATCGTGATCGGCGTCGCGTGTAGTCAGGAAACTAAAACACCGGGAAACTCATTTACAGCTCGCGCTACAGCGTAACGCGCACTAAAGGAACACTGGGACTCTCGTTTACGGAACGCGCTGTAGGGCTTCATAACGGGCACTAAAACCACCAGGACACTCGGTTAGAGTTCGTACTAGAGAAAAAGCGAGAGTAAAGTTCACTGAGAAACAAAAAAAAATGTATTTTTGGCCTAGTTTCGTTACACCAGAACCGCTTGAGATCCGGACGCGTCCACAGCAGTCCACAGCCGTCTCGGGCAGCGTCCACTGCTGGTCTTCGATGGTGGAGTTGCCCAAGGCTCTCTCCCTAACAATATATGTGGGACAGGGATACGGATATAAGCCAAAATGTGGTTCCTGCACCGCTGCGGAAGGTGTTCGTTTGTACACATGGCACACAGGAGTCGCTCCCGCTCTCTCGGGAGTTGTTTGTGTACTGCAGGGTAATGCTGCCGCTGTAGTCGGTAATAGTGTGTTCATACTTGGTACGGGTGCATGCGCTCAGGCTCACTTCCGGCTACAGTGTTTCGGCGGGTAGCTCTCGAGCCAGGAGATAGAGAGCTTCGTGCTTCAAATGCAACAGTCTTTTACGACAAAGCTGAGTACCCCTGCAACAAGGATTGAATCTCGCTTGGCTGAAACGCCAAGACGCCAAGTACACACTCATATATTCGGGTCGTTTGTGTTCTTCCTGTGCTTCTTGTTTTCGCCCGAACTCGTGTTTTTTGGTGGTTTTTTCACCTTCACTGTTGTGTAACGACGCTGGAACATCTGTGGCCCCTCCACGGACGTACGGCAATCAAAGGGAGGACCCCTGGGGGTTGTCCTCTGCGTCGAATCCCGCACACCAACCACTAGACCTAGCCAATCTGTCTCTCAGACACTGGCGGTTGCGACGCCGCGTACCTATGTCACCCATGTTGGAAAAGGTCTCCGTGGTGCAATCCACTCAGCATGGCAAGACACCCACTACTTCTGATGTCTCTTCAAACGCGGCACTGGACAACCCATTCCCAATGGAGGTAATGCTACCGGTCCCGCTACCCCCGCGGACGCCTGTACTTTATCGAAGCGGCTATCAAACAAAGGTGCGGAGAAAGTTACGACTGAGGTTTTACCCTCGCTTGTGGTAAAACGGGTGTTTACATCTGTCAGAAACACATCTCTGCAACGGACCGATGAAGAGAATAAAACACCGACAGCTACTTCATCCCGTACATCCGCCGCCACTTCTGAGGCCTCTACGATCAAAGGGCAGAGTCTTTCGGTGTCAAAGTTGCCGTTTAACATCGATAGCGATTCAACATCCTTTGAAGCAGACGCCTGATGGATGCCTAGGAACATCCTGATTTGATGGCTACGCATACCACAACCGAACCAACAGAGTGTCTGTCTCGGTGTCGTCTCTTGAGGCTGTCCAGTGACTTTGTATACTGGACCATATTCTTCTGTCGAATGAAAAACAGCTACCTATACAAGTGTACCTGCTGTCCGGTACTGGCATCCAATGCTTTGTTGTTTCAGGAGTGGACCCCGGAGAGAATCGTGAAGACCTCCGGGCGAGTATCGTGTGCTCCACGCACTAGGGTCTTCTTATTCGCTCCTAGCTGGCCCCACGTGTCTCAAAACTCTTCGGGGCCTGTTAGAGCCACCGGATCGAGTTTTCTACAATGGCTGCGTTTTTCACCCACGTTCATACAAGGTCGAAGTGATGCACTGTTATCAATGCTTCCGTCAGGAACACATGTGCAAGTCGTGCCCATTCACTGTCACAGAACCACCGGTGACAACGGCCTCGGAACAACCAGTTCTCTGGCATCAGAGGCACTAGCTACGTCGTTGTCAGCCTCACCGCAAGTCAAATATCGATGCAGTGTGTGTCGCACTGATGAACATGACATCATGAATGAAATGTCCTTCTGAGTGCAAATTTCCTCGCGATAAGCGACGCGTGTTTCGACGCCAGTCTAAGCCCAACGCTATTCCTCTTTCCAACTGTTTCGGCTGTTTGGTGAAGGAAAGCCAAGAAATACTATAAAAAGTTGCTCTACAGCCTTTGTAGTACTACCAGCCATCGCATCGAGATGTGCTGCGTAGCTCCTGCCGCCGGAAGAAACAGCGAAGTCAAACTGTACAACTGTCTGGTTACTGAAGAGCTGGAAGACCTAGACCAGCAGTTGGCATTGCTCCCAACTGAGGTGACTAACAGCACACAGCGCCCTGCGCACTTAATTCATCGGCCTCCTCATCAGCCTCTACCGAATGAAGACCGATTCAGTCAGCTCCACTTCGCCCCACCAAGCACGACCCCTACCAAAACATGCCCCTTCTGCTTTCACACACCAAGACCTTCTACAGTTTGTGGTGCAGCAGCTTCAGAAGTTTGTGTCAGTGTTTGAATCCCAGCTAAGTTGCGTTTCATTTCACTATGCCTGTTCCATAATATATAGTACAATGGAACTGTCGTGGACTCAGAAAATTTTGGGAGCTTCAGGAACGTGTTCACGTAGGCAAACTGCGAGCTTGGGCTTTCTTACATATATGTTTTAAATCAAGTAATATGTCAATCTGTGAATATCAGGTCGAGCTTAGTGTCAAAAAACTTTCCGGCTGGCAGGCAAGAATGGCTTGAAACTCAATTAAAATAAGTTCTTGCATTGTGTTGTTCAGGAAGTGCGGGATACATCCGGACTGAGACATTACACCTAATGGTGTTTCAACTCCTGTTAAAAGGACTACAAATTTTTAGGTGTAATATTCGATTACAAAATAACATTTGTTCTACACTTGAAACATCTTCAGAAAAATACCTAAAAACTATCAATATTCTCAACGTCCTTTCCCACCAGTCCTATAATGCAGACAAGAAACTCCTACGTGTATATTTCGCCCCGGTGGGATCTCGCTGTGAATACGGCAGTGTCGTGTATGGGTGTACGAAAATTGCACTAAAATGGTCGATATAACTGCATCTGTCGTACGCCATTTCTGTGGCACGTTCACCCTAGCCGTTTCTAAACCGTTATTCAGAATGCCATAAGTGGGCACGGCAGCAGCACAGACGGCAACATGGTAAGGAATCCCTTCTGCTTTGTTCTACAGGTGACGGCGATTCTTCTTGGAAACGCGCTCACACCCTCCGGCTGCAGTGCAGAAGCAACACGTGCCGATGAGATTGCAGGAGCAGGCATCCGGCTATCATCAAGGGGCGATCACCTCGTCAGCAACACGAGCCTGTTCTGCCTGTTCCTCGTTTAGGAGTATGCATGGATGCCGACAGGAGGAGCGTCACATCAGATGACGTCACAACTCGTCCCGCCCGCAACCAGTATAAGAAGGGGAGGCGCACCGTCGCCCTTCATTGGGCACGGCAGCAGCACAAACGGCAACATGTTAAGGAATCCGTTCTGCTTTGTTCTACAGGTTTATAAACATTTGCCTACGCATTGCTACCGCAGCGATGACCGTTTTTTAGTGCTGTTGCCTTGTCCCACAATGATAAAATGTGTAGTTAGGTGTATTTGTTCCTTAGCAACAAACTTATTAGTTTGTGGCGACATTGAATCAAATCCTAGTCCTACGAAAAAGGAGATGTTGGAAGCGCTCCTCGCTGATCAAGCCAAAACAAATGAAATTATAGAAGCTATACGCAGCAATCAGAACGTAATCGAAAGTAAGATATCGACCTTAACCGATAGGGTACAGCGGATTGATCAGCAGCTATTGCTGTTGAACAAGTTGGGCAACCCAGTCTGCGAAATAGAAACATCAGTTTCTAATTTTGAGCAAGGATTATCGTCGCTATCTAGACAAGTAGATGACTTAGAAAACAGGACCCGTAGAAACAACCTCATTTTATACGGCCTAGACGAAGTTAAAGGAGAGACAGGGGAAGAGCTGCTAGCAAGAGTAAATGATAAGGTATTCGAAGAAAAACTAGAGTTCACTCCCAAAACTATTGAGCGGTGCCTTAGGCTTGGCAAGAAACAAGAGAATAGGCCTCACCCGGTAATTATGCGGTTCATGGATTACCGAGAAAAAGAGTCAATTATAATGACGGCGCACAAGCTAAAAGACACTCCGTTTTCGCACTCAGAGGACTTTTCCTTCCGAGTTCGGGAAATTCGGAGAAAATTGTGGAAAAGCGCTGTAAAGGACAAAGAGGGCGGTGCTAAGGTAAAACTTATCTATGACAAACTGAGTATCGACAGCGTATTGTTTGGTTGGGATGAACTTCACTATTCAAGGTTTAGAATTACAAGAAAGCAAAACTGACAGTACAAAGCGGACCCTCAGTGCTTGAAAGTTGTAAACGTGAACTGTAGAAGTGTTGTAAATAAGATAACTGAGTTAGAGGCCTTGTTGCTCACGCATGATCCCCATATAGCTGTTCTAACCGAAACCTGGGTACACAAAGACATATACGATAGCGAATTTGCACCAGCTGGCTACAGCGTATATCGGAAAGATCGGGGTAGTAAAGGGGGAGGAGTTGCTCTGATATGTAAAAATTCCTTGAACGTCATAAGAATGCCTGATATACCTAATGTTGAAGGTGTTTTTTGTAAGGCCTATCACGGCAGCACAAAATTCATCATAGGAGGTATCTACAGGCCCCCAAGCTCCACTGTGACAGTATTATAGGAGCTGCGGACGTCCCTTGACAAACATGTACAGCTCGGTGATCGCATTATTTTGAGTGGGGATTTTGCCTGCTGTTGAATGGAAAGCCTTCTCGCTTAAAAACCGTAATAATTCATTTGGCGAAGAAATGTTAGATATTGCCTTTACGTTTGATTTATTGCAGATTGTCGATGGCTTTACCAGGGTACAAGGTAGCTCTTCGGCAATCCTTAATCTTCTTTTTTTTAGCGGGTCAATTTCGTCGAAGACCGCTTGCAGTGTTGTTCCAGGAATATCGGATCACAAGGCTGCGCTCCTGGAACTATCAGATGTTTCCCTGAACAAGAACTTAAAAACTAAAAATTTCCCAAATTTCTCTCGCGCAGACGACACATCAATCATAGATATGCTGTCTTTTACCTTTGATGCATTTTCGCACAACAATCTTGACCTTGAAAGTCTTTGGAATTTCATTAAAGATATTGTTAATGAATGTATAGAGCGATTTGTTCCGCGCATCACAAAAAAAAGCCAAAGAAAAATCTCTGGAGCACTCGGGACACTTCACGTTTGAAAAGGCAATTAAAAAGGCTAAAAAAGCAGCAGTCACGCAAACACACTTCTTGTAGAAGCACAAAAATATCTGAAATTAGCTGCAAGCTCAAAATTCAGCTTACTGAAGATAAAAACCGCTATTATAGTGAGTCTCTACCATGATTTATAGCCACAACCCCTGACAAATTTTGGCAGACAATCAGTCCGACATCCTCAGTCTGTGACGTGTTCGATATTGACGGTGTGCGAGTAAACGATGAATCTATTATTTCTAATGCATTTAACAAGCACTTTAAATCTGTGTTTGTACAAGATAATGGTTCGCTTCCGATATTTGAAGCGAATTTTCCCCCCATGTCAGACGTAGTAATAGGTGAAGAAGGTATTCTTAATATGCTTTTAAAGGTTCATGTAAAAAAGTCGCCTGGACCGGACAATATCCCGAACATGTTCTTACAGCGTTACGCAGAATGGACTTAAAAATGTTTACATGTCTTGTTTTCGAGATCTTTATATGAGGGACAATTACCGAGTGACTGGAGAACCACCACAGTGAAGCCACTGCATAAGACAGGACCCAAGCATATGATTAGTAACTACCGTCCAATTTCTTTAACCTCAACTTGCTGCAAGTTACTAGAACACATTATACACAATCACATATCTGAATTTCTGGAAACACATAGTGTACTAAGCAACTGTCAACATGGGTTCCGGAAGGGATACTCTACCTGTACCCAGCTGGTACAGACAGTGCATGACTTTGCTATCTCTATTAATAACGGCAATCAAACTGACGCCATTTTCATGGATTTCTCCAAAGCCGTTGATAAAGTCTCACACAAAAAATTGCTTTTCAAACTAGACAAAATTTTCAGGAAGAACCAATTACTTAAATGGATTTTGGCATACCTATCAGACCGGGAAAAGTTCGTTAATTTTAAAAACAGCAGCTCCTGTAGGCTAACGGTCAGCTCTGGCGTTCCCCAGGGTTCGGTGCTTGGACCCATCGTCTTTCTGGTATATATTAATTATATAGTTGACAATATTCCCGTGAAAATGAAACTTTTTGCAGATGATTGCGTAATTTACTCTGAAAAAGGCAGCATGTCAGAACAATTTCTTCTAAACCATGCCCTTCAAAAAGTTATCACGTGGTGTGAACAATGGCCGATGGGAGTAAACTTCGACAAAACCGTAGTCATGAGAATTACTCAGAAAAAGAATCCTTTTGCCTTTAATTACTCTGTGAATACAATCATCCTGACAGAAGTAACTCAATATAAGTACCTCGGTTTATGGATAACTAATAATCTTAATTGGAATAAGCACATTGATTTCGTGATTGCTGCCGCGAATAAAAAGCTTTTCTTTCTTAGACGAGCGCTGAAACTTTCAACTCCTGATGTTCGTTTACTTGCGTACAAATCAGTAGTTCGACCAGCATTAGAATATTGCGTCGTTATTTGGGATCCATACACAAAGACAAACATCAGCAGACTCGAAAACGTACAAAAGAAGGCTGTGCGCTTCATATTTAACAAATTTGGGCGCACTTCAGTTACCGAGCTTCTAAGATGAGCCGATTTACCGTCGTTAGCACACAGGAATCTTTTATCCCGACTGAAGTGTTTCTATCAAATAATCAAGGGGCATCATAAAATAGATTTTTCAGATGTGATTTTATTTTCAGCTGGGTACGCGACCAGACAAAGACACCAACTAACAGTCACCCCCCATCACACACGTACTAACTGTTAGAAGTATTCCTTCTTTCCTAGAAACATTTCCGATTGAAATAAACTTCAGAATTCACAAGTTCTACAGCCTTCTCTAAGTTTGTTTGAGTCCCACCTTAATTAGCATTGCATACGAATCCTGTTTTTTTTTTGCGATATGATTTGTAACAACTTTTTGTACCCGAGAAGAGGAGCCGTTTTATCTGTGTTGAATTGTACAATTGTTGTAAACCATATATCCTTTTTTTGCCCTGTAACCCACTTGCTTAAATCCCGATCAGGGATTGCAGTATTTATAAAAAATTAAATAAATAAATAAATAAATAAATAAATAAATTGTCGCGACGGCGACAGAGAGATGAGAAGACACACGTCTGCATGCTACAGCGCCGTGGGCCCAAACTGGAGGCCCCGCTTTATTCCACCTCGTGCCCAGCGCGCACCGCAAGCGCGTGGTCAGCACTCGCCACTCGTGGCTCAGCCCCAGCGTCATCGTTCCTGGAGCGTGCCCGTTTGCGGCAGCAGACGACGCAAGCTGCTGGGGCGCCGCCACATAGCCCCCCCCTCTTCAGACGGAGTGTCGGCAAAACGGACAGTCTTTGCGCTGGGATGTTCGCGGGTGGGGTTGCGAACGGAGGGGAGAGTGGTGGTGTTCAGGGTGGAGTGGTGGATGGTGGTGTCGAAGGCAGGCGGTTCAGCCTCGGTGAAAGCGGGCTTGAGGCGATCGATGGAAACGACAGTGTCGCGGCCGTTAACGCGAACTGTAAACGTCTTTTCGCCGCGTGAAATGACGAGATGAGGGCCGGTGTAGGGCGGTTGAAGTGGCCGGCGGGCACTGTCGACACGGATGAAAACGTATTGGCTGACAGAAAGACTTGGGTGAATAAAAGTGGGTTTTGTGGAACACGGCCGTGGCGGTTGGGGACGGATATAGCTGAAAAACCGGGTTAAATCCTTTACGTAGGATGGGCCAGGAGAGGAAGGGTTATCTTGAGGCTGTGGAGGGACCAGGAAGTCTGCCGGTAATCGCAAAGACGTGCCGTAGACCATTTGGGATGCGGCACAACCAAGATCATCTTTGATGACAGTGCGCAATCCTAGCAGCACAAGAGGAAGGTGAACTGCCCACTGCTCAGGTGATTCGTGAGCCATCAGCGAGGCCTTGAGCTGACGATGAAACCTCTCGACCATGCCGTTGGCTTGAGGATGATAGGCCGTTGTTTTTAGGTGAGTAACACCGAGTAGGCATGTCAAGTGGCGAAAGAGTGTGGACTCAAATTGGCGGCCACGGTCTGTGATAATCTCCGACGGCACGCCAAAACGGGCGATCCACGTCGACATAAGCGTGGAAGCAACAGTCTCAGCCGTAATATCGTCGATTGGAGAAGCCTCCGGCCAGCGGGTAAAACGGTCGATCACTGTCAAGATGTAGCGGCAGCCCTTAGATGGTGGTAGTGGGCCAACAAGGTCCACGTGAATTGTGGAGAACCTTGAGTCCGGTAGTGGGAAAGTAGCCAGAGGCGATGTGGTATGCCGAGAGACCTTGCATTGTTGGCAGGCGAGGCAGGAACGGGCCCAGGCGCGTACGTCAGTATTCATGCCCGGCCAGACGTATCTCTCAGCAATCAAACGCCGTGAGGCACGAACTCCAGGATGAGAGAGACGGTGAATAGAGTTGAAGGCAATGCGCCTGAGAGACGCAGGAAGGTACGGCCGTCTGCGGCCTGAGACCGGGTCAATGTCGCAAACGATGCTGATTCCCGAATCAGGGCATAGAATGTCCTCGAGTTGCAGAGAGGAACTGTTTGAAGAACGTAGAGTTCGGAGCCCCTCGTCATCGCTTTGGGCTTGGGCCAACTCCTGAGAACTGAAACCGGGGCTCTGTATGGCGGAAATACGGCTAAGGGCGTCGGCTGGAATGTTGTTAACTCCTTTGACATGCCGAATGTCCGTCGTAAACTCTGCAAGATAAGCCAAATGTCGCGTCTCTCGGGGAGAATATGTAGTCTTCGATGACTTGAAGGCGTTCGTAAGAGGCTTGTGATCGGTGAAGATCACGAAGCTGCGGCCTTCGAGGAAAAAGCGGAAATGCTTCACAGCGAGGTATGCCGCCAGGAGTTCCCGTCCGAAAGTGCTGTACCGTTGCTCAGTGGGAGAAAGCTTCTTCGAAAAGAAACCGAGCGGGTGCCAGCTGCCGCGGATGTGCTGCTGAAGTACACCTCCAATCGCACAGTGGGAAGCATCTACCATCAGGCTTGTGGGAGCGTTGTGGCGCGGGTGCACGAGGAGGGTAGAAGAGGCCAGGCGCTCCTTGATGGTAGTGAATGCGCGATCAGCGGCTTCAGACCATTCAAGACTGCACTCAGGAGACTTGGGAGTTTGAAGGAAAGTTTCGAGAGGTTGAACAATGGCCGCACATTCCGGGATGAACCGTCGGTAATAATTCACCAGCCCTAGGAAACGGCGCAGTTGGCGCAAGGACTCAGGTCGGGGAAAGTCGATTATGGCCTTCACTTTGTCTGGCAGAGGGCGAATTCCATTGCAGTCAACGAAATGACCGAGAAACTGCAACGACGGCAACCCGAACGCACACTTGTCGCTATTAAGGATTAGGCCATGCTCTGCTAGGCGTTCGAAAACTATCCGCAGATGGTGCAGGTGCTCAGATAGCGATGAACTGGCGACAAGAACGTCATCTATGTAGGCGAAAACAAAAGGTAGACCACGGAGGACGACGTCTATGAAGCGCTGAAAAGTCTGAGCTGCGTTGCGTAACCCGAAAGGCATTCGAGTGAATTCGAAGAGGCCAAACGGTGTAATGATGGCAGTTTTCTTGACGTCATCCGGGGCTACGGGGATTTGGTGGTAGGCTTTTTGGAGGTCAAGCTTTGAAAAGATGGTACATCCACTGAGGTTATTGGTGAAGTCCTGTATATTAGGTAGGGGGTACCTGTCGGGTACAGTGGCCACGTTCAGGGAGCGGTAATCACCACAGGGTCGCCAGTCTCCTGATTTCTTCGGGACCATGTGTAACGACGAGGACCAGTTGCTCGATGACGGGCGAGCAATGCCGACTTCAACCATGTGGTGAAATTCCTGTTCCGCGATTTTATGTTTCTCTGGAGCCAGTCGACGCGCCACGGCGTGCGTAGGTGGACCGGTGGTGATGATCTGATGAACGACGTCATGCTTCACTGGCTTTCTCCAGTCTGGAGGGGCAGTCAGGAAAGGAAACTCGTTCAGCAATTCCCGGTACGGAGAAGGTAGGTCGCAAAGAAGCGTGAATGCGAACGGATGGACTGGAGACGATTTGCCGATGACAGAAAGGCCGGTTGTGGCGTCCAGGATTCTTTTTCGGGCCATGTCAACCAGGAGGCCGAAGTGCGAAAGGAAATCGGCTCCTAGAATGGCGTGACTCACGTTGGCCACGAGGAAAATCCAGCGGAACGCACGGCGTAGGCCGATGTTTACCATCAGGGATTTTTTTCGGTACACGGGAATGCTGGACTTGTTAATAGCTTGGAGATGGCACAGTGGTGCTTGAGTGCGGTCACAGGAATTAGCGGGGAGCACACTCACTTCAGCACCAGTGTCAACTAGGAAACGTTGACCACTGGTTGCATCTGTGATGTAGAAGAGGCGACTGTCGCTGGCTTGGGAATCGGTCGCCGCCGCTAACGATCCCTCGCCTCGTTTCCCGGCCAGCCGCAAGGACGGGTGCAACGTTGCGCCGCTGCACCGAAGCGGCGATGGTACCAGCACAATGAATCAGGGTGTTGAGGTGGCTGGCGCGTTGTGCCTTCCTGGCGAAATACTTGCGGAGACGGGGTACGGCGAGAAGGGCCAAACCGGCGAGCTCGAGGGTTGCGAGGCGGCGGCGAGCTGTAACCAGCCGAGGCGACAAGCTCCTCCAAGTTTTGCATGCGCTCTCGGAGAGCGGCGAGGTCGTCGGATAGCGGTGAGGGCAAAGGAGTAGCAGGCGCCGCCACGGTGGTATGGTCGGAAGATTGAGCGGATGCCACCGTGGACAAGGGCGGATGCAACGTGGCGACTTCCATTATCTTGTCAGCATGCGCGGCCAACGCGGATAAGGGAAGGTCAGAAGCAGTCGCGAGGATCATCTGCACTGAACAGGGGAGCCGTCGCAGGAAAAGCTCCTTCAACAAACGGGAGTCCGTGGCAGAAGGTGCGTCGCCGAGCAGGGTTTGCAGTTCGTGAAGGAGCTGCGAAGGTCGACGGTCACCCAACTCCTCTGCAGAAAGCAGCCCCTGGAAACGCTGCCGTTCCGAAGGGCTCGTGCGGCTCAAGATGGCTGCCTTCAACGTGTCGTAAGGGTTCGTGGTAGGCGGGTTGGCAAGGATGTCACGAACCTCAACCGCGATCTCAATAGGCAGTGACTGTTGTAGATGGTTGAAGCGGGTCTCTTGCGACGTGATGTGACTCACTCGGAAGCTTGCCTCGGCTTGAAGGAACCACACGTCGGGGTGCTTAGCGCTGAAGGGGGGCAAACGGCAAGCGACGGCGGAGATGCCAGGTGGAGAGGCAGCGGAGGACACAGAAGGACCGCTGGCGTCGCGGGGAGGGTCCATTCTGAGTACGTGGCTCCGCTGCAACGTCCGGGTCACCAATGTCGCGACGGCGACAGAGAGATGAGAAGACACACGTCTGCACGCTACAGCGCCGTGGGCCCAAACTGGAGGCCCCGCTTTATTCCACCTCGTGCCCAGCGCGCACCGCAAGCGCGTGGTCAGCACTCGCCACTCGTGGCTCAGCCCCAGCGTCATCGTTCCTGGAGCGTGCCCGTTTGCGGCAGCAGACGACGCAAGCTGCTGGGGCGCCGCCACAAAATAAATAAATAAATAAATAAATAAGTGGCCCCTACATGACCAGGGTGTATTCATCGACGTCTTGTATGTCTCTAAACTTATGTCTATGAGAAATAATCCTTTTACTCCGACAATTATGATACATCATCACAGTAACTCTTCAAAAATCTTCCATCAATCGCTATGCAGTTTCCTCTCAGAGTGTGAGAAGTAGCTTCTAATACTCGTTTTTAGACATCCAGAAAAAACCCATCTACTTTTTATGCAATTTAACAAAAACAGGTTCGCAGTAATTGAGATTCTGCATCATGTCCTGTTTCTGCAAGGGCGTAGTTTGAGAGCGACGCATCCAAGACTGCAACTGCTGTGTCTTGGGCTGCGCATAGGCCAAACATTCATTTCAGTAAAACAATGAACCTTTGTAACAATAGATTCACATCGGAAGTATAGGGTATTTTTATGGTCCTAAATGACAGCGTCAAACTTCAAATTTTAAAATCCATATTGTACACGCACACTTTTAGCATTGCACCCGGACTTGCACCTGGAAACCGTTTTAAAAACATTGTCATCAATTATATTTTTCAAGCTGTCCTTTCTGAATATGCCTCAAACCTTGAAAAAACTCTCTGGTGGGTTTCAAGACATTCTGGAAATGCCAGGAATGCCACTGTTGATTAAATGGCTGCTGTCACTACACTCTTGAACACAGTGAATACAGCAACAGTGCCGTACACTGACATGAAGCCACACATCGAACCTCAACTTCGTAAAACATGCAAACACTCGGGTGAACAGACAGATAGGAAGTTGCACGATAAAACCACACTTGGTACCAGCACCACTGACACACGCAACAGATACGGATTAGTTGCCTTCGCTAGAATACGGAAAGGGCACATACATGTCACACACACGATCTTGAAGACCTCTGTGTGATCGGTGTTGAGAGGCGCTATCAATATTTCACATACGCATTCAATACAAGGCACTTGACAAAATACGATGCAAACACTTCCCACAAGTACACAGACTGCGTATCCCACTCAGCCCAGTGCTTTTCCTGTCGGATGAACGTACGTTTCCGTCAATCGAGTTTTTAAATATCTAGCAGCAGGTAAATTTTTAGACATAACTTCATACCATGCATAATCCCTGTGTGGCTTTATACACAAAGCATCCTCATTGTGGTTTTCTGATTTTACTTTGGTTCTTGCTGACTGATTTTACTTTCACCTTTAGTTTCACCTCTCATATATAACCACTGTTTTGACGCTCTTTCCCCCGGTTGGCCTTGAGCCATTAACAGTCAACTATCATAATCAATTGGGAGTTGAACTCGCAGATGGTTTGGACTTTGACTCCTTGAGTTTTAAGTTTGACGCGCATGCAGTTTGATTTTAGCCCCAGTTGGCGTTGTGCCCGAAATATTAAACAATCACTATCATCTTTGGTTCCAGTTGTTATGATTTTAACCCCTGCCTATTTTTTTGGCACGAAGAAAGCTTGGTGTCTTACAATCGCCGCCATTAGACGGAGGGGTGAATGATTTTTCTTTTTTTAACAGCTTCCAATGTCCGTTATAATGCCACTTTGTTTGTAATAAAGCATTATTAATATCGTCGATAGGTTTCGCCGTCGCGGTTGATTTGACCTTTATTCGACAGAAGCTCGGCCGTATCTTTAGCATGACGTGAATTGCCGGACCGAGCTAAGGTGACTGCCACATCCACCAGTAAAGGCTTGGAGCATGCGCTCCCAGCAGCTGGTCTCCGCATGACCACATGAGTTGCCAAGTGCATGCGAGCTTGACCATACATTAAATGAAGGCCGGGCCGTATTCTCTGAGCGTTGCGCACAAGGTTCACTCTTTGCGCCGTCATAGGCGGGAGGAGTGTGGCTACCCGGCGAACATCGCCAGGAAAGCTGTTCGACTGGGAAAATGCCTGAAGAGGGTTCACAATCATATAAAAAAGCAGGCTTCGAACGAATAGGATAATAATTACGGCTATACCAAACGTTAACGAAGACTCGCCCCATCTAGAGCAAGCCCTCGATTTGCATATGCAGCTTTAGCTGAGCTAAGCTGCAGCCGTGTTTTGCACTTCCATTGACCTTACTCGCAGTTCAAACTGCATCGACTCCGTAGGAGTCGCGCATACAGATAGACGTCGGGTTTAAAACGCGAGGCACTCATGTTTAATTTCACGCAGAGAAACCGTTTTTGTTTTCGTTTCACCCACGGTCACCATAATTGTCCTGGAAAGTTGGCGTCCCCAGAGTGCGTTTTCGTCATCACATTGGCCATAAGTGAGGCATTGAAAGCTTCCTTTCAAACCCAATTTTCGCCGCCCGAATTATTTTCCGACGCCACTGAATATTGCGACCACATCAAGAGTTAACAAGCGTTATCCAGAGCTCACTAGTTTTAAATATCTTCACAGAGCGGCCTTACTTGCTTGTTGAACACAGCTGAACTTGAGTCGTTTATATATATGAACGCCGCTATAAGCGAAGACAGCGGTGACCAAAGTTCGCCTCGAGGCCGAGGCACAATCTAGAAGCTCTGGAGCGTAGTATCGATGTCGCCAGCGCTGCTCGTAATGGGAAGATTTGTGACATGAGCAAGGATTCCCTACCTGGCACCTTGATAGAGCGGCTGTCATTAGGACATTTTCAACAACCCACCGGTTATTTGCTAGAATAATGTGTCTCCTGCGCTGCTACGGTGCCGTAGTCTTCTCACTACATGGCAACTAACTAAACTCAAGACAACCAATGCAATACCGTTTTATAGTTACTAAACCTATCATTCAAAGGATCAGGTCAGACCTTCTTTAAAAATGTCAATCGCCAAACAAAAAAAACTTACCTTATGCATGGCGATAGTCACCTGCTTCTACTTGGCCCGGAGCATGCATAAAAGCACTCGAACGCCGTGAAAATGCCGAAAAAATTCACCAAAGTTAAAAAGGCACAGCTCAGGCGAAAGCCTATTTCAAATGCGAATAACATAGTCCTATCTTCGCCGTAGATTCATTATTTTCTATATTGGCGCTAACTTACAATTGCACGCCCCACAACCTTATGCACGCGCAATGCTAGAATAAAGCGAGAATTTCTTTCATGAAATTATTTTATCGTTACAGCAATTACTAAAAAATAGACAACCAAGTTATACATGCAGCTACCACAATGCCTTAAAATATAGCCAGGTAATTTTCAGCAGCTGCCGCTAACGCACACGTACACAGCAGTTCTCAGCAATAAAAAACTTTCAGCGTTACCTTTCATAACCGAGAACGTTCGCGTGAGTATCCGAGTAATGCCACCCGTGACTACCTCGTAGAATTATTATCCCAGCACGTCTATTCCACTGCTACGATCACCACACTATTTCCATGCTAATGAATACTGGGTGAAGGAGAAATGGCCGCCTTCCATAGCTATCAATGCGAAAGCATTATTTGCGCCCATGGGGCGAAAAACAGGGGTTGGTGAGGAGCAAATGGGCAAAATATTCCACTTCGCTTCCAATAAAGAAGCAAATGAAGACAAGTTGTTATTTCCGGAGCAGTGATTCGGCAAAGGGGCTGTGGGCCGTCTCTTGATTCGTTCCAGAATCAACCTGGCATCAACACCGTAAGTATTGAACACAGGGCACAGCAGCCAGTGAAAAGGCGGTTAACGAAACATTGGATTGAGTTTTTATTTTTGGGGGGTTATTATAGGGGTAATTCAACATTTTACCCTATTTGATTATATGGTGGATTTATTTCTAGCCCAGCAAAGGAAGCATAGACGGCAACAACGCAGAGAAAATGTCACCCCCAACATTTTGCATTCGAGGAACTTGTGTAGGCTTGTGTAGCGCAACAGGATTAACATCGGCTTCGTAATGCGTATGGCCCACGTTCAATCACGACCTGGGGAAGCTGCGATGTTTTCGAAGGCTCTGTTTGAGTGTGTTTTGCTGCATGCCTGCGACCGCTTGATATCGGGATTCATTTCTCATTGCTGAGACATACCGGGGCCGTAAGTGGTCCGCACTTAGATGTTAGTCCCCGAATCTATGGATCTAAGTCCTTTCTTTGATGTTAGTCCTTCAAGTGCTCCAGAGTGTTTTGTGGGGTTGGTAACTGTATTGAGGTATGCGTGGGGACTTCCAGTGTTTCCCGAATTATTACCCATACACATAACTGCCTTACAAGTACTTGATAAATAATGCTCAGGTAAGTTCCCCGCATGGTGCACGCTTAGTATTTAATGGGACCGTGTAGGAGGCACGCCGTAACGGCGATACCCCGAACATAAACTCGAATCAACCATGACGATGTGTTTAAGGGTGGGGGTAAGAAACCACGAATGGTGGCATTCGGAACATGGCCAAGCTACAGCCGATGGGCTGCCTGGCTGTTTGCCAGGCAGGGAGCTTTGGGACCTCTCTCGGTATGGGGGTAAACCAACCGAAGGAAGTATCGCGAAGTTAGGTGCACAAATTCAAATTTAGTACACCCTTTTTGGTCGAGAAGAGTAATATTCTTGGCCTATGCATGCCACCAGCTATAAAAGGTGCTGAGGCAAAAAAGCGTATCAGGAGGAAAAAAGGGTGTGCTTCTGATTACCCGAAAAATGGCTGTGCGCATCACAGCTGCGCGTGATAACATGGGTTGGTTGAGCTTGCAGACTAACATATAGACGCATTCAACATGCACAGGTCACAGTTGGGCCAAAAAGGAATTATGCAAGAAAACCTACGCGATGCATGAGGACTGGGATATGCCCGCGAGATTACGCTCGTGAGTCAGGGCGGACATCGCGATCGTGGCACGATCGGCCGTGGGAATGTGTCTGGTCTTTTTTTTATAGCCCGCAAAGGAACGTCCTCTGATAGACTCCGTGGGTGCGTTATCAAAAATCAAATGATTCGGTTCCAATTCTTGAATTATGCATTTCAATGCGGCCATATGGAAGTCAGCATGTGGATTTGAAATACGTTTTAATCTGGAGCAGGTGATTATATTCAATGAAGTATGAAATTTTATTTCATACCAAACAACTATTCCACACCCTTTCAACAAACACCAAGAAGGGTGTTCATTATTTCAATAGCCGGTGTGACACATGGGCTTAACGCTAGAAATTCGGTATGTTGCAAGCTAGAAAAACGGCATAAAAGATGTCCAAAAAAGCAAAATGGTACAAAAGACCAGAAAAGGAAAGGATGTAAAAGACATCTAGCTTTGAATGTATTTTCTAGTCCAGGGGTTCTCAAGCATGTTGGTCCCTGGGAACCCTGCTAAGTTCCGTTAACTGCCAAGGAACCGCATCCCCCCTCCCGCCATTTTTCATTTCGTTCATGCTACATTACCGTGCAATAAATTCAAAAGCAAGCAAGGGCATCGTTTTTCCCCGTCGACTTTACGCGAATGCGTACGCTAGCGGCACCTATCTCCAAACAGGAGAAATGCGCATGGGGGTAATATAAGGCCCAGGTTCAAGTGCAATAGTTTAACCACCTGGCCCGTTTTCGGAGTCTGGCTGGCTACAAGCTCCTGGAGAGATTTATTGCGCAGCTCGCGCGTTTCTGTTATGCGCCGAGATGTGCTTACTGACACCCGGCCGTGAGTAATGGAGGTTCCTTAGATCTATCGCACCTCAAGTTCACCATATAAGACTTTGCGACTGCGGAACCAGGGAAAATTTGTCAGTGGCTCGCGGAACCCTCAGGAGGGGCATGAGGGTTCCGCGGAACCCCCTTTGAGAAACCATGTTCTAGTCGTTTAAAGGGGTTGACCAGAAGGTTTTCTACAATGGTGTGGCTAGTATGTTTTGTACCTGGAGGTGTTTAAACCTATATGAATTGGCAAAATGTATTACCAGCGGAGCTTTTTGAACTTGGTTTGGTGATGCTAGCAGAAACAAATACATAGAAAAAACTGTACTGCCTCTAAAGGGTCCACCACCGCCGGTAGAGCGTCATATCAGTGAAGCCGGCTTTCGCGCATGCTCGAGTGTGAGTACAAGGGGCGCAGGCACATGCGTACATCTTATTATACAATTTAAAAGTGATTGCCTTTTTGTGCTACTAAAACGCAAGAACATTGATGCAGCGTGCGCTAGAGTTACGACGCTGCAGAAACGGTAGAGCTGCGGGTCAACTTTGCTTGTTGCTACCTTGAATCCAGTGTCAGTGCGAAAGACCCACTATAAAATCTGGTTAAACTTATCCTCACCCCTCAGCATTTATTTTGAATGAAAGAGCAGCGCAAAAGCAAACAGAACTCAGCAACGCCTAGCATAACTTTGCAGAAGTTAGAAACTTCGGATGAAGCTAGGTCCACCCCTGCTCTGCTATTTCTAGAGGCAAAGCCCCTTAGGGACTCGTGCTTTTGGGCGTCCAAGGCACTTGTCGTAAGCGTCGTCTCATGTAGTCACGGTGCTAAAACACCGAGACACTCCTTTACGCCTCGCGCTAGTCGGTAACGCGTAATAAAAAACACCAGGACACCGTTTAAGCCTCGCGCTGGAACACTTCGTAACCAGTACTGAACTCACAAAACACTGGGACGCTCGTTTACACCTGCCGCTAGAACAATTCGTGCATCAAAGTCGCTAAACATTTAAAGCAAAGGTGTATACCTCTACTCCCCAATGGTTTCATTTCTGCTGGCAAGAACGCCAAGGCGCAAGATAAACTTATACACTGTATGCGTCTTCGCTTCCCAGGTTTCACTTTAGTGGAGATGGCCCGGGATGTTTTTTTTTGCAACCGAAACCTAAGCTCACTGTGATCGAAAGCCCTTCAGAAACCCGAGGGTGTTACAGTCGCTCAACATGCTTTTAACAGACACAAAAAAGGTGTAGAGTACAGTTCACATTTTTGGTACTTTAAAGAAGGCCGTAATGACTTCCACTTACGTAATGACACAAGTCCTCTTATACAACACCTTTTCGGGCGATAAGGGCGGAAAATGTTCAGTGTGGTTAGCACAAAACAAAACACGTTTACTCCTAATTTGCGGTTTAGCATACATCTCAGCGAGTTAGCTGAATGAAACTGTGAAGAGCTCGATCTCTGTATTCTAGTGTACAGACATGATGTTGCCCATTTCCCTCCCTCGAAATCCCACGTATTGAGAGCTCAGGGTGAATTCCACAATTTCTACCCTTTTGTTGTGAAGTAGGCCATCATCAAAATAAAATGAATCTGGGGTATTGTAATAGCAGTTGTACCCGATTTTTATCTGATAATTTTTTTGGCGGGAGTTTCCTGACTAAACAGGAGTTGCAGCCCCTTTCTCTAACCATACTGACTCCTTAGACGGCCATGTAATTACAGGAGGCGGGAATTTTGTAACGTTTACTGCTTCACTGTGGAATAAATATTTAGGACACGTAAATAAATTTCGCCGACTGATATAAACATGGCGGCCAATTTCAGTGTAACGCTCTTCAAGGTATGTACGTTAGATTTAAAGCTATTGATTTTTCACTAAACACCTTGATTTGATTACATATCTCAATTAATATATTATGGTTTTCGTGCTCTTTGCCCCAGTTAGCCTTGCGCCATTAAACATCAAATTATTACCATCAAAAAGACGGCTTTTCCTCGAAATTGAAACTTTCTTGTTGACCAGAATTTGTAGAGGGACACTGAGTGGTATGGGGAATACGAGACACATCGAGCGTCGCTTAAAAAAAACTGGCTAAGCTTGCACTTTGTGACGCAAGGCTTGAACACCGGTGGAGTTTGAAGATTTCTTCCTATCTGAGCATAAGCGGATAAACGACCACGCATTCTGATAGGTTTGAAATTATTTATTAACATGTTCTGTCGTCACTTTTAACTTTGGTAGTGGTAGTCATCGTGATATCTATTTATATCATCATCTTCCTCATGCATAACAGGCGGGCCAGCATCGCTTTGTCGGGAGGCATTCACATTTGCCGCATAGTGGAGAGCTTCAGCACGGGCTAGAACCGGCAACAACCGGCTTCGCGAACAGAGTGTCCGTAGGGCGAGCTGTTTTGCTCTCCTCCCTTTAGGCGTCGACCCACGTGAACTCTTTTCTTTGTATTTTTTGTGAGCGCCACGCGCAAGCCTGGTTGACCACAGGCGCTCTTCGTAAAGCGCTCGCTTGCATGCACAATAAACGACGCGAATAATTGTGACCCACGGTTTCTGATGACCCCGCGCACATTACTGCCAGCAAAAACAGCTCTATCGTTAAATGACTGTGAGAGATGGCAGTTTTGATCTGTCCTCACAGAAGCGAAAGTTAACCCTTGACATGATACGTGAAGCCTTCCCGGCACACAGGGCAGAAACTTTCTGGTGTAGTCCTTATGATAAAGGTGCCCGCGTGACGCCGCAATTTCTCACCTCTCTAGTAGCAATGAATTCCGCCGCTTGTGCAGCCTTTAAACTTCCAGTCGTTGAACCAATCAGCGACAGCGTCACTTACACTTGAAACCCGTTATGCCCATTGAGCTTCCAATACACAGCGGGCAGTTGGAATTGTGATCCTAATCGCTCCTGGCGGCTCAAACGACGTGGTCACTCCTGTACGGCAGAGCGTCCTAAACATTGTGAAGAATTGCTTCACTGTACTTTGGACAATTCCCAGAACGCTTTCGCGCGTAATCCTTTTTTTTTTCAACCTGAGTTTGGTGGCGAATGGGGAATATGTACGTTTGTCGCGCATAAATGAGCCTCAGCCAACCTAGTTTACGGCACGTTTTGCGAGTCGCAAAGATGCCATCCGTGGCACACAGAAGCGATCACTCCGGTAATTTATGTAACCATCTGGGTTGTTAACAAACGCTGTGTACAGGCATTGCGCAGCATGCAATATGCAGACAGCACAGGAGCTGGGACGCCGGGAGCAAGCCCGCCGACTGTAGCGAAGACAAAACATTTGGCAAGAAATAGAGCGAAGCAAAAACGAAAGAGTTCCGAGGAAATCAAATACCATTATCGCCGACACGTACACTGATATGGCTATCCTCCTCGCGTAAATACGTCTCTGCTCCGATAGAAGCTAATAATCGGGTCTCGTTGTAAATTTAAACTATAACGACAGATGATATGACTACAGTCCCAAAACTCTAAATTTGCACTAGACACTGAAGGTAGAGATCTTTCTTTCAAAAGAGGGTGGTGTGGTTCCTTTCTTAAACACCCCACAAAGTCCGCCCACTACGTAAGCCTGGTAAATACATCATTTCTATTTTGGTTGGTCGGAAATTTTGCACCAAAAACGGAAGGCCGGAAGAACAGCAAAACACGCACACATTACAAATGCTGGAGAAACCGTACCGCCTCGATCTCGTCTCTATTCATTCATGTTGTATTCACTTGGGGCCTCTATTTAAAGTGCAAAATTTTAAATCTCATCAAGATTCGAAGATACGTCATCACTTCGTTTCAACGGTTCGCCCTAAGTATGCAAGATTTTCTTTGCTGCGTTTAGTACAATTTTGTTTGCTGAAAAAAACGCAAATGTCATGTACCCACAATGAAAAACGGACTGTTGTCGCATATCCTCTAAGCCACCACGTAGGCTGCCTACCGGCGAAATGATGTAAGGCGTTGCATTGTTAAAGGGCAGAGAAAGCAATGAATACCTAAATTAGCTACGCGTTTTTGATACGATGCTCATTTATTTGCTGAAGAGAGTAAGGGAAAGCAGATAATATTTTTTTGCACTCACCTGGTGTTTCAGTTTAAAAGGTGGTGTCCAGCCTTCTCCTTCATTTCAAGTACGATTGTCTATCATACGCTATACACACCAAAATATTTTGTTCAGTCTGCGTGTCTCTCGATTCAACCTTTGAGCCAAAGTTTCAAAGAATTCTCGAATTATATGTTTATCTATCCTGAACATGTACGAACGACTTATCATGTATAAACTCAGTTCTTGCTTGTCACCCCAGCAGAGAACAAAATTAGTTCAATTCAACTGCGTTCAATTCAACTTATTTTGTGCCAGATGTAGATGGCGTATTGGGCAAAAAGCAGTTAAACACAGCCTGGATGAGGCACAGGAACCAGTGCATAGCCTGGTTTACACGGAGTAGGCATACAATGAAATGTTTCTGTAGATGTGTAGGATGTCAACAACAAAGAAGCAATACAAATTCTCTTAGAATAAATATAACAAAACATAAGATGTAACTACAAACAAACCAAATAGAACAGGCAAGTAAACACCACCCGAAAATAAGAAAAACAAGACCAAGAAAAACACATAACATGGGACAATGCAAGAGCGACCGATAATTGGTTCAATAAACGGAATGAGGCCTTTCACTGCTACAGAACTCTATGAACATTCCGCGCAAACGGTCAAAAATACATAATATTATTGCAGCAACTCAGAAATAACGAAGTAAAACAGAAAAAGATATTGTTAATTATTCGATGTGATTCATTGATTGAGGGTGTTAACGCGCCGACGCAACGCAGGCCATGAGCAGCACCGTAGCGGACGGCTCTGGAATAGTTTTAACCACGAGGGGACATTTACATGCGCCGAAGTCTCCTACACACGAGCGTTTTTGCGTTTCGCCTTCACCAGAAAAGCGGCCGGCGTGGCCGGTAATCAAAATTGCGACCTCGTGCTCAACAGCACAATGCTTTAGCCAGTGAGCCACCACGGTGGTTGTACAAATAATTCGAGATTCATTATTCAGCTTCAACTCTATGAAACACCGCTGAGTGTCTTTAAATAAAACTTTCAGGAAAGCTAGCAAGCTCGCGCGAGACTATAAAAGCGATGCTGCTATACGCGAGCATTGCCGATCATCTATAGTCAAGTCTGAATATCATTGTCAATTCGCTCAGCTGTAGCGGTAGTAATCGCCGTCATGTGTACAAATTACGTATTCATCTTCTTTGCTTCAAGTTATGAATGCAAAGTCATTCTCAGCATCACGGACTTCAACCAGCTTTCCGTCAATAAATTTAAGCGGCGCCGGCGGGGTCTGCAAGTCGTCTCGAAAAGGATTGGCATATCCTTATCCATGTTTCCAATAATTCATCATAGCGTCTAGAGAAACCAGTGGCCGTGGGGATCTCCCCGAAGCTGGGTGTCTTTTCGTATTTACCTTAGCGTTATCCCGATTCACTTGCTTACGGGCGCTCAACGTTTTCTTCATACTTTTTCCTGCAACGGCGAACTTACAGTCAGTAACAACAGCTCCGGTATTTAAACTGTGTACTGCTTTATATCTATTCAGAATATCTAGAAGGGTTCACTGCAAAGATTTTATTTTGCAGTTCGTAGAAAACGTGGTATGCGCAGAATTAAGTATTGGACTTGTTCATTGCGTTAGGTGACAGTGTTGTAAATGCTATGGGTGTGTAAGACTTGTTCTGCGAGCTATGCCATGCCGAAAAAGTGCCGCAAAAACTTTATTTGCATTTACTAAATAAATTGTATTGTCTGAGTACCTTCAGATATGCTTTACTTAAACAGGTTGGTGGTTTGCATGGACAATATTAACCTTTGATTTAGGTAAGATTATGTAACGCGTTTATTGGACGAGAACTGCAACCTCTGAACAATAGCGTTACATTTCATTACTTCATCTTTACGTTCACCAAATATCGGTAATGTGTAATCACAAGCCTTTCTTCTGAATTTTGCTGAGGTGTCTATTTGAAAAGTATCTTTAATGAACACAACGAAAATGAGGGGTCTTAGTACACTTCGCTGCGGTTCACCGCTTGCGGCCAAGAATTAATTTTGAGGTTTAATCCGCCCACGCTTCACAGGCGATGAGGCGCACCGTAGACGAGGGCACCAGAGAAATTGTAACCATTTGGGTATCTATAACGGACACCAAAATCTTGAACATACGGGTGCTTTCGCTTTTCGCCTACATCAGAAAAGCAGCAGCCGCCACAAGGACTCTGACCTGCGTCCTTAGGCTAAGCAGCCCTACTTCTCAGCTACCGTGGATGGTGTTGAGGACAAAAAAGACCAAATTTGGGCGCCGATGGAAACGCATTCCTGTCTACTTCTTACATAAGACTGCAGTGATGACAAAGGACATCAACGAATACAGGTACGCAAAAGTGTATCCACTAGCGCATTTGCTTACGAAAATAAAAAGGCTTGCTGAAATCTATGAAAATACCAAGAGTGTAATGCTTCTTCTAATATTCTGCAATATGTGTTTTTTAATTATCAATACAGCTTTTTGGTAACCTAATTGTGACTATAGATTTTGTCTCCTATAGGAGGCTTGGATATTATTCAAGCTCATGCAAAATCTGTGGGCTTGGAATGCTCCCCAGAAAAATCAGAATACGTCGTTGTTCTTAATCAGAGTAACAAACAACCATACATCTATCGTTCCCTTATCAGCCTCACTGTCAATGGCCACCCAATTCCCCGACGACCCCACATCCGCATCCTCGGTTTTATATGGCAACAAGATGGGAAGAGCACACTATGGACCAAAAGTATGATCAATCAGATCAATTTAATCAATGACATGCTTCGTCAAGTCACCCGCCACACAACAGGCCTCAAGGAACACGAGCTTCGCAAGATAGTAGAAGCAAATATCTTTTCCAGAGTTTTTTACGCCCTTCCCTACCTTGAACTCACGAAAACTCAAAATAATAAATTGGAGATCGCCATCGGTAACTGCTTACGAACTGAGCTTGGTGTGCCCATGTACACCCCCAACTATCCTCTTGTCGACACGGCCCTCCACAATACTCTTGAGTAGAAAGTAGCCGCGCACATTGCTGCCCAACAGCACAGGCTCACGACATAAACCCAACGTCGCACAATCCTGCCTGATATAGGGTTTGCGACATCTCACTTATCTCCTCTACCAAAAAAACCTCCACCATGGGACACAATTCCTAGAATAATAGTAAAGCCCATCCCACGCCACATAGACCCGTCTTCAGACTCCGGCAGGCGCCGAAGTAGAGCCCTCCATCTTTCCAGCCCATCACATGACCCATATTACACAGACGCCACGTTTACCGACAACATGGCCACAACTGTCACCGTAGGTCCACGTGAAGAAACCATCCGTCAACACTGTAATGTAACTTCTTCTACAGCTGCTGAAATTCAAGCCATTGCCGATTCGATTATGCTGCAAACCCATTCAACCGACCAAATTACCATCCGCACGGATAGTCAATCTGCCCTCAGAGAATTCGCAACTAACTCCTTACCTGCGCACATTCATCACGAGCTGACATGCTACATGGCAGCCCACAGTCACCTGCATGTATTTCTGGAATGGGTCCCCGGACACGAGGGAATTGTAGGGAATGAAAGGGCTCATGCCCTTGCTCGTGCAAATCGAAACCCGAGCGACCCTGAACCCTGGCCCCAGGACTACAGCCCCAAGGAAGAACGCGCCGCCCATCGCAAGGCCCAGAGGCAACAGCTGAAGGACCTTCGCAGATCCCGCTGTAAATCTTCCTCCTCCCACTTCTGACCTCACACGCCGCGAAGGCACTTACATCCGCCAGGCTCAGACTCTCTCCCTCCCTTGTGACCTCGTTCTTCACTATATCATGACCCGAGGTTTCACGCCCCACTGTCAGGTGTGTGGTGCCTATCGCGACGTTAAACACACCTACTGGACTTGTCCTCGCGCCGGGCGATCACCTCACTTTCTTCATCCCACATTCCATACTCATGGGAAAACTGGGCCGCTCCTCCGCCTGATCTTCGCCCCATCCTTTGGCCTCGCCTCGCCCGGCACATTGCCCACGTGCGGGGCCCTGACACCTTCGGAATTCCCACCTGAACGTCATCCAGGCCTACCAGAACCACATTTATGGCAGCCCGGATATGGGCCGCTTTAAATAAAGTTTGATCTCTCTCTCCTATGACTAGACAACTTGTTATTCGGAAAAGAAGGAATTTTTGATTGCTTTCGAAATTACTCGAAATAGCACTAACCAAATATGAAGCAAAACATCGCGGCACAACTGGTATTCGCGGTGTCTTTTTTTGGAGAATAAAGTCGTACCTGATATTTTCGGAAGCAAATACCACGTATGGTTTGAAAATCAAATAAAACCAAAAACGGAAAGAGCTCGCGCCATTCTATACAGTGCGGCAGTGTTCTCACTTCAACAGTGACAGAATGTTCCTGTAGATGGCGGTCAGTGGAGAGCTGGAAAATAGATTCATTTAGCAAACTTAACTCGGTGTTTACGTGCGAGCAACGAAAGTGAGCGCAAGGGTGCGAAAGTCTGGCGGTAGAGACAAGGAAGGAGTATGCGTGGCCAATGTGGCGTAACACTATGGCCTTTGTACGACTTTTTCACCGAAGCCAACACATAAGCGGCCACTGTTGCCCTGAGAATTATACTAGTCATTCATTTCAACTGTCTAGGTCTTTGATCTTATTAAATGTGTTAAGAAATACACCAGATAGGCCATTGCAGGGCGAAGGTCCTGCAGAAATATTTTGCCCTGATTGATTCTGCCCCTTACGAAAATGCCATATATGGCCCATATATAATTTATATGTATTCCCATATAGTTATATATGTGTTCATTAATGGCTACCATTTGCCATATATGGCAAGCATATAGGGCCATATATGGCGTGGTCAGCCCATATATGGTGCCACATATGACCTTATGTAGCCGCACATAGAGTCATATATGGCGTGTCGAACCCATATATGGCTCCAATTACTGCCATATGTGGCCCAAACCATTTATGGCGCCATGTACAGCCGTATATGTTCCGGCAAACCCATATATGCGCCTTGTCCCACTATATATGATGTTAGATGCCTCTTTATATGGCATGAACAACACCTATATGACACCATCAGATTTATGTATTATACGAAATGCAGGCAGATATGCGTCCAGTTACTGATATATACAATTGATTCATGCTGTTTCAATGCAATATAAAGGGTGTCCCAGCTATCATTCACCAAGGTTTTAAAAAGAGCAATGGTGTTACTCGGTGAAAAGCTACTGCATAGTATTTGCAGTACTGTGGAGAAGCGGACAATATTTTCTCGCTAATAATGCCTAAATAATTAATTATAATTATTATCTAGCTCGAGAATTACTGTTTTAATCCCTGAAATGCCAATGAGGCTATTGTAGCACCCACGTGGGGCGTCTAACTGCGGTATTTTCAGTGACGAAATAATTGCGTACTCATTTCTTCTGACTGATAAAGAAAACCCGCGAAATATAAAAATACCCCGTGACAGCGCTTCCGCGCGCATTGTGAAGCAGCGTCCCAAAATAAGTTCATTGAAAGCAAATTATTCGCCTGTCACCCGCGCGGAAGTGACAGCGCATCACCTTGATAATGGCATGCATGGAAGTAGCAGCAACAGGGAGATTCGCGGGGCACGTGTGCCGATAAGGTGCAAACTCGGTCGCGATTTTTTCTTTCTTTCGTGTGTTTATTTTATTCTGGCTAGCTTATTGGCAGCCCGTTTGAGTGTGCTAATGCGAGCGGAGGCACCATCATGTGGTATTTTTCATATTTCGCGGGTTTTCTTTATTAGTCAGAATAAATGTGCACGCAATGGGATCGTCGCTGAAAATACCACATTTGGATGCCCCCCCCGTGGGTACTTACAAGTGCCCAATTTACACTTTAGTTATAAGGACAGTACTTCTCGCGTTAGATAATTAATTACGATTAATTAGTTAAGTCTTATTAACTAAAAAAAGCTACCCACTTCTTCACAGTACTGCAAACAATATGCACTAGGTTTTCTTCGAGTTACGCGATTACTCTTTTTTAAATCTTGGTGCATAATAGCTGGGAAACCCTGTAAATGCAAAAAAAAATATATATGTTTTTAACAGTCACCGGAATATGATTTCCCTTTCATTATAAATTCCCCTGAAACACTTTCTCTTGAATTACCAAGTAAAGGTCTGATAGTTTTTTTACTATACAGAGATATTTCCTTGCATTCTTCAAAACTTTAATTACATTTAGTGCAGCTGCCTTAGGTCTTTATTTGTCATATACAGCAGCGCAACAAACCATTTTTAATCTTTCTTTTCCAACACAGCATTTATGTACAGCGTCGTTCAACAACTCGATATGCTTGCTGTGGAAAACATTTTGCAGTTAACAGCCTTTATTAGTTATGACAAAAAAGATATTTCCAGTATAAAAAATAAATAGAGGTGGCTTTTGAAAGTTTGAAACCTGTTTATTAATCGGAGCACTCTCGCGAGTACGTTTAAAATTTTGTTCAGTAGACAAAGAGAATCTTCACAAATAACACTCTGGCCTAGAACTATTCTGCTATCGTGATTGTTTTCCAGTTTGAGAAAGATATAGTTTTTTGTACATAAAATGATTGCCTCTCAATATATATCACTTTTTAGTAGCGCTGTGTCATATAACTCTACTTTATTGCTATTGTGAAAGCATTCATGAATTGCTTTCTTAGCTAACGAGATTGCAATTGGGTAGAACCGCTCAGTTTGTACTGCATTAATGACCCGTGCCGGTGCGCACCATCGCGGGGCACTGTGAAGCACGCCGCTTTTGGGGGCAACCCTGCTGCATATTTATCAATGACGCTATACAGTGACCCAAGTCGAACGGTTAGCGATAGCGAGCGCACGGTGCTGAAGCAGCGCCGCCTGCTGCGGCTACCCAATGTAGCGGTCGCTGAAGCATGACGTGCGTGGCGCGTGATTCAGATAATTCAAACAGCCCTACAGCGAATGGCATCTTGAAAGAAAATGGACCTCTTTCCAGCAGCGATCTGAGTATACTTGGGCTGCCGGTCCGCCATTCTTGGAAGGTGTCTCAGGAAAAATAAACAAAGGGGCACCCCTCACCTTTCCGCTTGGGCAGCGGCTATGCTGTCTAGCCTTGCACATTATTATTTTTTCTCTTTTGGCAGCTCCCGGGGGGTTCATATACGTACACCGATTAGAAAGGGAGAAAGCCTCAGTTCTTCGCCCTTTCCACAAGCGCTCAGAATCCCCGCGGAGGTGATCACCCCTCCGCGGCGTCTCGGAATCACACGTCCAGCTGCAGGGTGTCCTTACTGTCCCGCAGATTCGGCATTCCACGGCGTGTCTTTTTCCACGTGCGTCTCTTCGCCGCCGAGTCGCTCGTTTTTGCATGTTTCTGTGGCAATTTTGGCAATGTCAAAGGAAATACGCTGAGATGCCGTGCAAGTGCTGTGTACGAAGATGCCGCGGCGACAACACTGCGGACACGAAGGTACAAGTGTTCAAGTTCCCGAGAGAAGAAAGACTGAGCTATGCATGGATACACGCGGTGCCGCGAGAAAGCCTCACTGTCACCGAGAATTCCAGGGTAAGGTTTTTTTTCATTTTGGTAAAGAATTGCGCTCTTGTTTCAAGAGGATGCACGTGCACGTGTAACTGGCTCCCAAGCCGCACTTTCGTATGTCAAGCACCGAAGGCTTTGCTTATTGGAGGTAATATTTTTTCTAGGTATGCGAATTTTATTTCGCGGATGCGGATATTGCCCGTGTAGCCACGCATACAGATAAAGCCAGTGGCAGTCGCTCTCGCGGGTACTAGTGAACCTTAACAACTGATGTCCGAGCCTCGATCGGTATAAACACACTAGAACCAGTGGAACCGGCGTTTGGTTCGAGACTGGCTTAAACCCGGTGGCGCGTCTGAAGCATTCTATAACTTGACACTTTACGTTCTGCATTCTCTCGAAAAGTTGCCGCGGGAACCCTACTTCTTGTAATAGAAGCGCTGTTTACAGCTCACCTTCTCCGTCCCCCTTTCCGCTGAAGAAAATTGTATGCGATGAAGTGTTTGTCAGCATTTGCGGTGCAGCAATAATTGCTGCTGTTAACTGAAGTTCATTATATATGCCATCCATGTAGTCATAAGCTCAAAGCATATATAGCCATATATATTATTATGCTGCCATATATGGCTTACCCATTAATGCCCCACCCATTTTTGGACATGTCAAATATTGGGCATATAAGGCCATATATGGCACATATCTATTATGACGTCACCCATATATGGCACGCCAGGAATTGGGCATATAAGGTCATAAATGGCCCTATATGGCAAACCCACATATGGCCACATATGCCGAATTCCTGACGTTGTCATGTATGGCAACTTTTATATATGGCCATATATGGCATTTTCGTAAGAGGCACATGACGGAATTAGACCTTTGCCTGGTTAAATGTAAGGCTGATGGTCCATTCTATTTTTGGTGTGCACCCTGCGATATTTCTCGGGCATAGCCTCACGCTGCGCGCGCGCGACCAGCTCTAGCATACACTTGGAATATTGAAGGTAATTTTATTTGCTCGGTCGGGGCACAAAGTACAGCTCTTGCACTTTTGTGATCGACCGGAGGCAAAAGAATGAAGGTTTAACACGTCTCTCTGCAAATGATTTTCCGCGGAAATACGATTCCTTAAGTAAGGATGGCATGGTTGGTATACAATGGGTGACGCAACGTATAATTCCTACGCATGTTATAACGAGATGAAAGGTGCCAGCTTTGGTACGCACTGAGTTGCTCTAAGAACGAGAGCTGCTGCAGCATGCCGTATTGTAGAATTATGTAGCGCATGCGTGCCAGGTATCACCTAGCTTTGTTCGCAGTGACAGCATAGGCCTCATTTTGATTGGTAGGGTATGGTCTACCCTCCGATTTCACATCACGTGCTGTCTTAAAGCCTTAACTCCAACAGCAGTTCTTCACCCATCCCTTCTCATCCGCTTTACAAATCAATTCCAGTAGCATTATAATTCTCCAGTACTCACCTCGTGAAGTTTACAAAAAAGAATACTTTGGGAGTTTAGTGAGGGAAAGCTACACTTGGTCTATCGAGTGCCGGGTAATGGGGATATCTGGTCAGTTTTGACACTCTGTGAATGCTGAAAGCGCGGCACAATATCGACAAACGGAGGTTTTCGGTTTCGCAATCGTGACGTAAAAAAATCCGGTGACATTGAAGTCCTTCGCATCAGTTCTACATGCGGTACCAGTACTCGCCAAGGAAACATCGGTGAGAGCTCCTGCTAGTTCCACGCACCAAGTGTGTGTGAGGCTGACATAGAACTTCATTATGTGGAGAGGCCTTGTACTGTCTTGGCGAAGTCTCTTCAGAAGTCGAGGCCGGTCCGTATATTTGCTGCAGTCATTCACTAAACCGAAGGCAGTTGGCCACTAGAAGTTATTGTGTCGACCCTAGGGCCAGACTATGACCCAGAAAATTATGCAGGAGACTATAGGTGGGGCAGTAGGTCTGCTGAGGAAAAGTCCTAGTAAAGGTGTTGTATTGATGGATGGGAATCAGAGTTTTGCTAACATATGCTGTATCGCCCCTGTGCCAGGTTAGCGAAGCAGGTGCTTAATAATTTGCGCACCCCCGCAGTCGCTGACACAGCTGCGATTCCGGTTTCCACGGTTCACTGCGTTGCTTAGCAGCGTTTTGCTTTCATTCTGTTTTACAACACTGGTGTGTTAGGCTATCTTCCCCTAGATTCTTCATGGCTGCTGAAATGACTTTCAGGGGCCAAAAAGAATATAAAAATAACATATTTGGCTTGTGCAGGATAGAAACCCGGGTCTGCATAAGCAGTCGAGTGCCTTACTATGGTGCTATTCGGACACATTGCCGGAGGCAGAACAGGATTTAGCCTCTGCATCCCTCGCAAAAGTGATGTTACAGTAAATGAGCAGAACAAGGACAGCCCAGCCAATGGGAGTTCAAATTCAGGAGAAGCTGCATGTTCAAGTAGGTCCATTCGGCCATTCGAGTGATTTGCAGCCAAGAGGCAATAAACAAAAGCCAACTGGTATGTAAACACACTGTAGCAGTGGTGATGTATCTAACGAATGTCGCCAGGCTTTCGACATCGAAATCACGTAGGTTCGATGTGTGTGGCTCAATCCTGCCAACACCATTGATGAGAAGGCAAGCCAACTCAGTATGGCCTTTGCCGGCACCTGAAACTCAAACTTGAGGTGAGCAAATCAGATCACGCTTGCCATACGCTTGGTGGCAGCTTTTTTTCCGTTACCTGCGGTGGAAGGAGGCGATTTCAAGGTGGCGAACTTCCGCTATAGTGCTACGGTGATTGGTGCCGCACTTATTGTGAAATAAAACGTATTTATTTTGATGTTCCTATCTAAAGCTCCTCTGCGTACCTATAGAGATGCACTTTACGTAACGGATTCATACTAGCTTCCTGGGTCTTCGTGACGCCTATGCGGCAGGTGTGGAGAGGGCCTGTCGGTGGGTCAGGTACTAATCACACCAAACGCCGCAAACACTTTCCGGAAATGTACAGACGAGAAATGCCACTCCAACCCATAGCGTTTTTAGGCCACAACCATTCTTTTCTTTCAAACGTGTTTTTTTAAGTATTTAGCAGAAGTTAAATTACTGAATCTCATATCGTATCATTCAAACCCCATCTCCATTCTCTTTACTTGTTTTTGTCTGTGTTGCTGATAAATTTTAGTATTCACTTTTAATCTATGCTAGCTAACCATCTGTTTGTGGCACTGGTTGCACATGTGCCTTGCGCCATTAAAATGCTACCACCAGCATCATCATAAACAGATATGCCTGTGTGGCCACCTCAACAGTATGAACTGGCTCACAGTTTTTTCAGAGCAGTTCATGTGCCCCTATAGAATCAATACTGTAGACCTGCTGGCAATACTCTGAGATAATTAGAAAACGTGGAGCAAGAGTTGTCAAAGTAAGATACCGATTTTTCCCCGAACATCAGCGCTGCTCTTCGTACACGTGGCTACTGCACAGGCCGTTATTTAAGAAAACCGCAGACCTTCATCACATAAATCAGAAGCGCTAACCATTAACGGTCCCTTCGTAAGAAATTACGCCGCCACAGCATTCTACTATAATTCCTTCTTTCCCTACACAATCGGGCTGATGATTCCAGACTACAGAAAAGAGGCCCGTCGTATGAAGTCACTACATATACTATGCCGTTGTAAGCAACAGGTTGAACTAATAAAAGACACACATAAAACTTTTAAAACACCGATAATCTTTCATAAAAGTTGGATAACCGTTGTGAGTAATTCTAACTTGGGCAACAAACTCTATGTTGATTTTGCAATACAAATAGAAAACAGTTTTTAATGAATAGACAGAAATTAAAAAAAGAACACAATGGTTCTCCGTTGTCTATCGATAGTATTTTTTGGAAATGTCTGGATTCCGTTGGGGAAAGCGCGCAGCCTTGCTGCAATATTGGGACACAAATATGCCTAACCCCCGGGATACCTACGAAGGGTAGAATAACGGCTTTTACTTTTCCTGGTTTTTGGCAGCTTTGCAACGTATTCTCTTTGTAGTTATCTGTACAAGGTGGGTAACGTCAGATATTATGAGAAATCTCTCGGGAATTTATCACTATAACTTTTGAGAGTCAGAAGACCCTGGGGTCTGTCGTTAGAAACATTGACTGTACCCATCACACACTAAGATTCGGCCGGCGGCTACAAATGCTTGCATCTTCAAAAAACCTGTACCTTGTTGAATCCTTCTCCTCTTGGTGACGCCTGTATGCCTCTGTTCTCGCACCTCCTTTACTCTCGCGTTCTATGAATGTAGAGGATTCATTGGCAGCCGTTGCTTGCCCCTCATGGAGGGCCTCTTGCACCCGATATTGGCCTGTGTGCGCCACAACGCCGCGGCTAACATTGCCTTCGCTGTTCTTTTCAACGTACGTCATAAGCACGCGGATCATCTGAAGTACTGACAGTAGGTGTCGTACCCTGGCAGCAGAGACCAGGGGGATGAAACGCGCATCTGACTTGGTGTATGTTTGTTCCTGGCATGGCAAGGGAATTTTCCTGTGTGTGCGAAATTACGCCAGCACAATAAAATAATAAGGGAGGGATGATATTGCATCAATGACGAGCGAACTCGAACCCTTCATTGGTGATTACTTTGCTGATATTTCATATTATTTCTGAAAAATGGTCTTTAAACAAAACCAGCTACTACCTCTAATTTAGTGCCAAGTATCTAATCAATGGGTAAATTATAATCCTCGTTTTCCCCGGCTGAATCCAACACTACAGGAGAATGGAAAAAGAAATAAACACTGCTTTTGTTGCGCCAAAATAAAAAAAAATCCCTATAAATGGACTGCTTATCGTCAAACAATTGCAAGATATAATAAACCTAAATAGACATTTTGAGGAGCGAAACCTCTTAGGCGATGGAGCTTTTGGCGCCTCCTGTCGTCGTAATCATAATCGGCGTCGCGTGTAGTCTGGAAACTAAAACACTGGGAAGCTCATTTACAGCTCGCGCCACAGCGTAACGGGTTCTAAAGAAACACCGGGACTATCGTTTACCCAACGCGCTGTAGGGCTTCATAACGGGCACTAAAACCAGCGGGACACTCGTTTACAGTTCGCACTAGAGAGGCAGCGAGAATAAAGTTTACTGAAAAACAAAGAAATGTATTTTTCGGCTTACTTTCACTATACCAGAACCGCTTGAGCTCGGAACGCGTCCACAGCAGTTCACAGCCATCTTGGACCGCGTCCACAGCTGATCCTCGAAGGTGGAGTTGCCCAAGGCTCTCTCCCTAACCTCTTGGGTTGGATAGGGATACGGATTGTAGCAAAATATGGTTCCTTCAGGGGTGAGGAAGTTCGTTTGTATACAGGGCACACAGGAGTCGCTCCAGCTCTATCGGGAGTTCTTTGCGTGCTGCACGGTAATGCTGCCGCTGTAGTCTGTAATCTTGTGTCAATACTTGGTGTGGGTGCATGAGATCAGGCTCACTTCCTGCTACACTGGCTCGGCGGGATAGCTCTCGAACCAGGAGACAGAGAGCTTCGTGCTTCAAAGGCAACCTACTTTTACCACAAAGCTCTATACCCCTACCAACCAGGGTTTAAACTCTTTTGGATTAAATGCCAAGACGCCAAGGTCACTGTGATGAACTCAGGGTTCGGTGGTGGGAACCACGAGGCGTGCACACGGAGTCAATGACGACAGAGGCCACAACACGAATGGGAAACGTAGGAGCGATGTATTATGCGGCAAAAACAGCTCAAATGGGTCTTGGGTCAAAACGGAAAGAAACCAAAACGTTACACACGCGGCAAACGCAAATGAAAAAGGAGAGAATCAACAAGCGGGATTCAGTCCTGCATCTTCTAAAAGGCCCGCGCAAGTCCAAGTTCAGCGAGGGTAGCGAACGCCCAACATACGCGTGCAATCCGGACTGGGCTCACATGGATTGTCGCAGTCACACTAGCCGAGGGTCGCAGACGTGCTGGTCCCGTTTGGCTGGCCCCACATCACTCGAACCACACGTGGCCCGACCCGGTGGCGCAGCCCAGCAGTAAAATGAGGCGGCCCGGCGCGGTAGCATGGACCTCTCGCCCGGAGGCGCAAGAGAGGCAGGCAGGGGCGGCGTTCCCGACGGTGGTCCTCTCGAATCGATGGCGGCCCCGCCTGAGGGTTGATGACCAGACTCCCCGGTGCAAGGCACGGGTGCCCGGTTTGGTAGCGGGTACGAGCGACCGGCGCTACGGCACGGCCCCCGTAATGCGGCGTTCACTGGCGACGTCCCCGCGCGGTAGCACGGGCGCCGTTGGAGGTGTAGATCACGTTCGGTGCTGTCGAAGCACAGACAGAGCTTCCGCCGACCGATGGTGGTCCCCGTCGCGTTCCATCCGCTCACGCGCTCGCGCACCGGGGCAATATTGTCCTCTAATTGCAAGCATACCCCTTCGGGGATTGGCGGCACCATTACAGTCCTACTCATATTTCAGTTCGTTTGTGTTCTTCTTATGCCTCTTGTTTTCGCCTGAACTCGTGTTTTTTGGTTGTTTTTTCACTTCCACTGTTCAGTAACGACGCTGGAACATTGTGGCCCTTCCGCGGACAGACGGCAAGCAAAGGGAGGAACCCTCGGGGTTGTCTTCTGCGTCAAATCTCGCGCACCAGCCGCTAGACCTAACCAATCTGTCTCTCAGTCACTGGTGGTTGCGACACCGCGTACCAATGTCACTCATGTTGGAAAATGCCTACGTGGCGCAATCTACTCAGCATTGCACGACGCCCACTGCTTCTGACGTCGCTTCCGACGCGGCACAGGACGATCCGCTCCCAATGGAGGTTAGGCTACCGTTCCCGCTACCCCCGCGGACTCCTCTACTTTTCCGAAGCGGCTATAAAACAAAGGTGCGGCGATAGTTATGACTGAGGTTTCACCTTCGCTTGTGGCAAAGCGGGTGTGTACATCTGTCAGAAACACATCCCTGAAACAGACTGATGAAGGGAATACAACACCGACAGCTACTTCATCTCGTACAGCCGCCGCCACTTAGCAGGCCCCTACGAACAAAGAGCAGACTCTTTCCGTGTACAAAGTTGCCGTCTAACCTCGAGAGCGATTCAGAATCCTTTGTAGCAGATGCCTGATGGATGCCTAGTAACATCCTGATTTGATGGTACGCATACCACAATGGAAGCAACAGAGTGTGTGTCTAGGTGTCGTCTCTTGAATCTGTCCAGCGAATTTCCGCACTGGACCATATTCTTCTCTTGGCTCAAAAACAGCTACCTAAACATGCGTAGATGCTGTCCGGTACTGACATCCGATGCTATGTTGTTTCAGTAGTGGACCCCAGAGAGAACCCTGAATACCTGCAGGCGAGTATCGGGTGCTGCACGCACTAGGATCTTCTTGACCGCACCTAGCTGGCCGTATGGGTCTTAGAACTCTTCGGGGCCTGTTAGAGCCAACGGATCGTCTTTTCTACAATGGCTGCGTTCTTCGCTCACGTTCATTTAATGTGCAAGTGGTGCGCTGTTATCAATGCTTCCGCCAGGAGCACAAGTGCATGTAGTGCTTATTCCCTGTCACAGAACCACCGGTGACAACGGCCTCCGAACCACCGGCTTCTATGGCATAAAAGGCACTAGCTACGTCGTCGTCCATCTCACCGCAAATAAAATATCGACGCAGTGTGTGTCGCACTGATGAACATGTCATCACGGACAAAATGCCCCTCTAAGTGCAAATCTGCTCGCGCTAAGCGACGCGCGTTTCGACGCCACTCTAAGTCCAACGATATTCTTCTATCCAACTGTTCCGCCTGTTTGGTGGAGGAAAGCGAAAAAATAGTACAAAAAGGTTCTCTACAGCCTTTTTATTACTACCAGCCATCATACCGGGATGTTCTGCGTAGCTCCTGCCGCCGGAAGAAACGGCGCAGTCAAACTGTACAACTGTCTCTGGTTATTGAAGAGCTAGAAGACCTAGACAAGCAGTTGGAGTTTCTGCAAACGGCGGTGATGAACGTCACACGGCGCCCTGCGCTCTTAATTCATCGACCTCCCCGTCAGCATGCACCGAAAGAAGACTGGTATACTCGGTGACAACTTAAGAACGGCACCAGAAGTTGCCGGTGTGCCTAATCACCGTAGCCGGATATTTCTCCGCGCGGCGCAAGTACGGCGTTACTGGGAATATTTTGAACCTGGCGTGAGCCGTTCCCGTAATTGTTTGGACTTAATATGCTTATAAACGACTCCGGTGACGACAAACAAACTGCGTGAGACAAGGCAGACGATATCACGCATTCATAGCAAACCCCCTTCAAAACGCGCGCGCACTGACGTCACGGGTCCGGCGCTTTGGCGGAGTGATACACCTCATGAGGTGGTGCCATTCTTGAGTTGTAACCGAGTATAGAGTCAGCCCCGCTTCGCCAATTTAAGCAAGACCCCACCAAGCCTGTCCCTTCTGCTTTCACGCACTGAGAGCTTCTATAGTTTGTGGTGCAGCAGGTCCAGAAGTTTGTGTCAGTGTAGGCAGCCCAGCGAAGTTATGTCTGATTTCACTACGCCTGTACCACAATATATAGTACAATGAAACTGTCGTGGACTCACAGTAAAGATTTCAGAGCTTCAGCAACGTGTTCACCTAGGCAAACTGTGAACTTCGGCTTTCCTACAGATATGCAATAAATCATGTATTATATCAATCTCTGAATTTCAGGTCGAGCTTAGTGTCAAAACACTTTCCGGCTGGCAAGCAAGAATGGTTTGAAACTCAATTAAAACAAGTTTATGCGTTGTGCTCTTTAGGAAGCGCGGGATTCATCCGGACATAGATATTACTCTTAAGTGCGTTTCAACTCCTGTTAAAAGGAGCACAAATTTTTGGGTGTAATATTCGATAACAAACTAACATTTATTCGACACTTGTAAAAATCTTAAGCAAAAATACTTAAAAGAAATGAATATTTTCAACGTCCTTTCCCACCAGTCCTAGGGTGCACACAAGTAACTCCTCCTACGCGTATATATCGCCCCGATGGGATCTCACTTAGAATATGGCAGTGTCGTGTATGGGTGTACAGAAAATGGCCCTAAAAATGGTCGATAAAGTGCTGCATCTGTCGCCACGCCTTTCGTGTGGCACTTTCGCTCTGGGCGTTTCCAAACCCTGTATGCAGAATGATAATAGTGGCCCCAACATCACCAGGGGGTGTGCATCGACGTCTTGGATGCTTCTACACTTATGTGTATGAGTAATAACCCTATTACATCAAGAAATATGGTACATCATACAAGCAACTCTTTTTAAATCTTCAATCAATCTTTATGCAGCTTCCTCTCACAGTGCGAGAAAAAGCTTCTAGTTCTCCTTGTCAGACATCCACAATACGCCAACGTACCTTTTTTCCAATTTAAAAAAACAGGTCCCCACATATAGCGATTCTGCAGCATTTCTTGTTTCTGCAACAGAAGTACTGTTGTGCGTTGTTTGACAGCGATACATCTAAGACTTCAACTGCTGTGTCTTGGGCTGCGCATGGGCGAAACATTCATGTCAGTAAAAGAATAAACCTTTGTAACAATATATTCACATTAGAAGGATACGGAATTTTTATTGTCCTAAATCACAACGTCGAACTTCAAATTTTAAAATCCATATTGTACACGCATTCTTTAAGCATTGTACTCGCACTTGCATCTGGAAACCTTTTTCAAAACTTTGTCGTGAATTAGATTGGTAAAGCTGTCATTTCTGAATATACCTCAAATCTTGAAAAAAACTCTGCTGGGTTTCAGGACATTCTGGAATTGCCAGGAACGAATTTGTAGATGAAATGGCTGCTGGCACTACCCTCTTGAATACAGTTTAATATACCACAAATGACTATAGCAATACCACTAATGAATACAGCAAGAAAACCTACGCGATGCATGTGGACTGGGATATGCCCGCGAGCATGCGCTCGTTAGTCAGGGGGGACCTTGCGATCGTGGCACGATCGGCCATGAGAATGTATCTGGTCTTGTTTTTATAGCCAGCAGAGGAACGTCCTCTGATAGACTCTGTCGGTGCGTTGTAAAATAATCAAATGATTCGGTTCAAATTCTTGAATTACGCATTTCGATGCGACCATATGGAAGTCAGCATGCGGATTTGAAAGGCGTTTTTATCTGGAGCAGGTGATTATGTTATATAAAGTATAAAATTTTATTTCATACCAAACACCTACTCCACACACTTTCAACAGACACCAAGAAGGGTATTAATTATTTCAATAGCCGGTGTGACAGATGGGCTTAACGCCAGAAATTCAGTGTGCTGGAAGCTAGAAAAGCGGCATGAAAGATGTCCAAATAAGGAAAATGGTAAAGACCAGCAAAAGAAAGGATGTAAAAGACCTGTAGCTTTCACGGTATCTTCTAGTCGTTTAGAGGGGTTGACCAGAAGGCTTTCTGCAATGGTGTGGCTGGTATGTTTTATACCTTGCGGTGTTTAAAACTATATGAATGGGCAAAATCTATTACCAGCGGAGTTTTTTGAACTTGGTTTGGTAATGCTAGCAGAAAAAAATACATATAAAAAACTTTGCTGCCTTTAAAGGGTGCACCACCGCCGGTAGGGCATGATAACACTGAAACCGACCTTCGCGTGGTCGAGTGTGACCACAAGGGGCGCAGGCACATGCGCACATCTTATTATACAATTTAATAGTGATTGCCTTTTTGTGCTACTAAAGCGGAAGAACATTGATGCAGCTTGTGCTAGTGTTACGACGCTATAGAAACGGTAGAGGTGCGGGTCAACTTTGCTTGTTGCTACCTTGGATCCGCTGTCAGTGCGAGGACGCAGTGTAAGAGCCTTATAAAATCCGGTTAAACTTAACCTCACCCCTCAGCACTTACTTTAGACTAAAAGAACAGCGCAAAACCAAACAGAAGTGAGCAACGCCTAGCAAAACCTCGCAGAACTTAGGAACTTGGGATGAAGGTAGGTCGACCCAGCTCTGGTATTTTTTAGGGCGAAGCCATTTGGAGGTCGTGCTTTTGGCGTCTAATGTCATCGTCTAAGCGCCCTCTCACGGTACTAAAACACCGGGACACTCGTTTACGCCTTGCGCTAGAAGGTAACGCGCACTAAATAAACACCGGGACACCCGTTTAAGCCTCGCGCTGGAACACTTCGTAACGAGTACTAAACTCCCAACACTCGTTTGCACCTGGTGCTAGAACACTTCGTGCATCAAAGTTGCGAAACATTTACAGCATAGCTGTATACCTCTACCCCCCAACCGTTTTATTTCCGCTGGCAAGAACCCCAAGGCGCAAGACAAACTCATACATTGTATGACTCTTCGCGCCCCAGGTTTCGTGTTAGTGGAGATGGCCTGGGGTGTTTTTTTTTGCAACTGAAACCAAACTACATTGCATTCCAAAGCCCAACAGAAAACCGAGGGTGTTACAGTCGGTCAACACGCTTTTATCAGACACAAAAAAGGTGTAGAGTACAGTTTACTGTTTTGATTCTTTGAAAAAAGGCCCTAATGACTTCCCAGCATCTGTAATTCTCTTATACAATACCTTTTCGGGCGATAAGGGCGGAAAATGTTTAACGTGGATTGCACAAAAGAAAACACGTTTACTCCTAAATTGCGGTTTAGCATACCTAATAGCGAGTTAGCTGAATGAAACTGTGAAGGGTTCGATCTGTGTATTCTAGTGTACAGACATTATGCTGCCCCCATTCCCTCCCTTGAAATGCTACGCATTGAGAGCTGAGGGTAAATTCCACAATTTCTACCCTTTTGTTGTAAATTAGTGAATCATCAACATTAAATAAAACTGGGGTATTGTAATAGCCGTTTTCGCCGTTTGTTGTCTGGTAATTTTTTTGCGGGACGTTTTTCATTAAACAACGGCTACGGCCCCTTTGTGTAACCATATAGACTCCTTAAACGGCCATGTAATGACAGGAGGCCAGAATTCTGTAACGTTTACTGCTTTACTGTAGAATAAGTATATAGGACAAATAAATAAAATTTGTCTAAATGATAATGATTTGTCCCAAGTGGCTATAACGACAGATGATGTCACTAGAACCTCAAAACGGTAACTTCGCGTTAGACGCAGAAGGCAGATATCTTTTCTATCAAAAGAAGAGGCGGAGGAATTCCTTTGTTAAACACCCCACACAGCCCGCCCACTACGTAAGCAGGGTAACGACATTATTTCTATTTTGGTTGGTCGGAAATTTTGCACCAAAAAACACAAGGCCGGAGGGACAGCAAAGCGCGCTCACTGTATAAACGCTAGAGAAACCGTACCTTATTGTGGGCCGTAGGATTCGTTTCCTGTGGCAAGAAAACTTGTTATTATAGAAAGCAGCAATTTTTGATTGCTTTAGAAAAAAAAAACTCCAAAAAACCAAGACGCAAATATGAAGCAAGACATCACGGCAAAACTAGTACTCGTCATGTCATTTTTTTAGAATAAAATTGTACCTGATATGTTCGGAAGCAAATAAAACCTACGGTGTGAAAATAAAATAAACCCAAAAAAGGAAAGAGCTGGCGCAATTCTAGACAGTGCGGCATTGTTCCGAGTTCAAGGGTAACAGAAAGTTCCGGTAGGTGGTGGGCAGTGGAACGCCGGAAAATACATTTAATTTACCAAAACAAACTTCGAGTTTACGTGCAAGGAACGCAAGTGACCGCAAGAGCGTGAAAGATGAGTGGCAGGGAGAAGGAAGGCGTATGCGTGGAAGATGCGGCGTAACACTATTGCCTTTGTACGACATTTCCAGCGAAGCGAACACATAAGAGAACACATTTACCCATACTTATACTATTCATTAATTTGAACTCTCTATGTCTTTGATCTCTTTAAATGTGTTAACCAATTCACCAGATACGCCATTGCAGGGTGAAGGCCCTGGCAGCCATATTGTGCCCTGATTGATTCTGCACTTGACGGAATTAGAGCTTTGCCTGGTAAAGTGTAAGGCTGATGGCCCATTCTATTGTAGGTGCGTACCCTGTGATAACTCTCGTGCAGAGCCTCGCGTTGCGAGCGCGCGACCAGCGCTAGCATACGCATGTTTGCGTATGCTCTTTGTTTGCTCGGTCCGAGCACCGAGTACAGCTCTTGTACTTTTGTGATCAAGCGGAGGCAGAAGAATGAAGGTTTCACGGTCGTCTCTGCGCATGATGTTCCGCGTAAATACGATTTCTTCTCTAAGGATGGCATGGTTGGTATACAATAGGTGACGCCACGTATAATTATTACGCATTTTACGAGGATATGAAAGGTACCAACCCTGGTACGCAATGGGTTGCTATAGAAAGGGGAGCTGCTGCAGCATGCCGAATTGTTGCATTGCGTGGCGCGCCTGAGTGCCAGGTGTCACCTTGCTTTGCGCGCAGTGATAGCAAAGGTCTCATTTCATTTGGTACGGTATGGTATACCCTCCGATTTACCGTCACGTGCTGTCAAACGTCTTAATTCCCTCGGCAGTTCTTCACCCAGCCCTTCTCATTCCCTTTACAAATCAATTCTATTAGCATTATAATTCTGCGGTGCTCATTTCATTAAGTTAACATAAAAAGATATTTTGGGAGCTTGTGTGGGGGGAGGTACACTTGGTCTATCGAGCGTACGGTATTGGGGAGACAAAGGGAATTTTTACACTCTGTGAATGCTGAACGTGCGGCACACTATTGACACACGCATGTTTTCCGTTTCACCATGGTGACATAAAATAATACGGTGACATAGAAGTCCTCTATATTAGTTCTACATGCGGTACCAGTATTCTTCATTAAACATCGTTGAGAGCTCCTGCTACTTTCACGCACCAAGTGTGTGTGAGACAGAGAGAGATCTTCATTATCAGGAGAGGCCTTGTACACACCGTCGTGGCCAAGTCTCCTCAGAAGTCGACGGCCGGTCCGTATATTTGCCGCAGTCAGTCACTCACCCAAAGGCCATGGGCCACTACGAGTTCTAGTGTCGATTGATGTCCAGATCATGACCAAGCAAATTATGGAGGCGCCTATAGGTGGGGCAGTCGGTCTGCTGAGCAAAACCTCCAGTAAAGGTGTTGTATTGATGGCTCGGAGTCAGAGTTTTGCGTAACATATGCTGTAAGGCCCCTGTGCCAGGTTAGCGAACCAGGTTCTTGATAATCCGCGGAACTTCCCAGTCGCTGACACTGCTGCGATTCCGGTTGCCAACTTTCACTGCGTTTCTTAGAAGTGGTGCTCTTTCCTTCTGTTTCACAACACTTCTGTGTTAGGCTATCTTCCGCTAGATTCTTCATGGCTGCAAAAAAAACTTTCGGCAACCAAATAGAATAAAATAACATATTGGGCTTGTGCAAGGTAGGAACCCTGGTCTCAGGATAACCAGTCGAGTGCCTTACTATGGTGCTATTCGGACACATTGCCGGAGGCAGAACAGGATTTAGCCTCTGCATCCCTCGCTAAAAGTGATGTTACAGTAAATGAGCAGAACAAGGACAGCCCAGCCAATGGGAGTTCAAATTCAGGAGAAGCTGCATGTTCAAGTAGGTCCATTCGGCCATTCGAGTGATTTGCAGCCAAGAGGCAATAAACAAAAGCCAACTGGTATGTAAACACACTGTAGCAGTGGTGATGTATCTAACGAATGTCGCCAGGCTTTCGACATCGAAATCACGTAGGTTCTATGTTCTTAGCTCAATCCTGCAAACGCCATTAATCAGAAGGCAAGCCAACTCAGTAAGGCCTTTGCTGACACCTGAAACTGAAGCTTGCGGTGATTAAATCATATGACGCTTACCATACGCTTGGTGGCAGCCTTTTTTCCGTTATGTGCGGTGGCATGACGCGATTTCAAGCTGGCGAACGTCTAATATAGTGCTTCGGTTGTTGGGTCGCGCTTATTGTGGTATAAAACGTATTTATTTTGATGTTCCTATCAAAACCCCTTCTGCGTACCTATACAGATGCGCTTTACGTAACGCATTCACACTTGCTTCCTTGGTCTTTTTGACGCCTGTGCGGCAGGTTTGGAGAGGTCTGTCTGTTGTTCACGTACTAATCACACCAAACGCCACAAAAACTTTCAGGAAATGTACAGACAAGAAATGTCACTGAAACCCATAGCATTTTTTTGGCGACGAACCATTGTTTTCTTTCAAACGTGGTTTTTAGGTAATTAGCAGAAGTTCAATCTCTGAATCTCATATCATATCATTCAAACACCAACCTGGACTTCTACTCCAGCCATTTCCATTCTCTCCACTTGTTTTTATCTCTGTTGCTGATCAATTTTAGTATTCACTTTAAATCTATGCTTGCTACTCATCTGTTTGTGGCACTGGTTGCACATGTGCCTTGCGCCATTAAAATGCAACCACCATCATCATCATAAACAGATACTCCTGTGTGCCACCTCAACAGTCTGAAATGCCTCACAGTTTTTTGTTAGCGGTTCATGCGCCTGTATAGATTAAATGATGTAGACCTGCTGGCAATACCCTGCAATATATTAAAACATGTGGACCAAGAAATGTCAAAGTAAGATACAAATTTTTCCTGCGGATCAGCGCTGCTCGTCGTACATGTGGCTTCTGCACAGGCCGTTATTTGAGAAAACCGCCGACCATCATCACAGAAACAGAAAACTCTAGCCACGACGGGTCGCTTCGTTAGGAATTATGGCGCCACCGCAATGTACTGATTCCATAGTTCCCTGCACAAATTAGAAGAGCACAAACAAGACAATTAAGCAGGTGACACAAGTCAACAGAAAGTTTTTCCTGCAGTTACCACATATATTGTACTGTAGTATTCAAAAGGTGGCAACAAATAGAAAGACAAACGTGAAAGCTTTAAAATTGTTAAAATCCTTGACAAAACTTGGAAAACAGTTGTGAGGTAATGTAACATTTGCAACAAACTCTATGATAACTTTTGCAATGCATTAAAGGGACCCAGAAAAGCCTTCTGTAAAAGTTACAAAAGGCCTGTATTGTCACGTAGCACCAATATAGCGATGCAATGGCGTTGGAAATATTGATCTACATTCTGTATTAGCTGCACCAGAAGCAATTAAATGCACCTCTCCCCACTTGCCGATCGACTCCTCCTCCCTCTCTGCCTCCTTCAAAGCAGCTAGCTACATTCCTGCGCCTAGGCTCGCATCAATCACTGCGGACCCGCCTTTGCCGCCTTTGCCGCCTTTGCCTCGGGATCGCGCAGGAAGGAGAAAGAGCAGCCGGAAGCCAATGGCAGTGACGCCGCCGGCGGGCGTCCTTGCCGGCGATTGGGCGAATCAGGGGGCGCCTTCGCCGTGGCGTCAGCAGCGATCGACGTTGCGTCACCCGCGGTCGCCGTTGCGTCAGCCGCGGTCGGCTGGCTGCGGCGTCGCGCTCATCGGCTGAGAAAGGCGATCTTCAAAAATTGTTTACAAATTATCTGTACAACGTATCGGGCTCACAGTTGGCTCAAACATCCCCCGTTATGTGTTCTACCACCTGAATGCATTTGATTGCCACCTTCACAAAGCTTTTCGGGATCCCTTTAACAAAATCTGTTTCTAATAAATAGAGAAAATTAAAAAAAAACACCATACTTATCCGCTGTATATCGTTGGCATTTTTTGGAAATGTCTGGACTCCGTTGGGGGAAAGCGCCCAGCCTTGCTGCAATATTGAGACACAAATATGCCTAACCCAGGGAATACATATGAAGGGTAGGATACAGGCTTTGACCTTTTTCTGGTTTTTGGCAGCGACGCAACGTATTCTCTTCGCAGTTATCTGTACAAGATGGGTAACATCAGAAATTACGAGAAATCTCTCGGGAATTTATCATTATAACTTTTGATAGTCAGAAGACCCTAGGGTCTGTCGTTACAAATATTGACTCCACCCATCACATACTATGATTCGGCCGGCGGCTACAAATGCTTGTATCTTCAAAAATCTTGTACCTTGTTGAATCCTTCTCCTCTTTGTGACGCGAGTATGCCTCTTTTCTCGCAATTGACGAATTCATTCTACACGCATAAGAATAGACCACACATAACAGAACACCAACACGATAAATCACGATACGATACGATACGATAAAAGATGGGATATGATACGGTGATGGAGCAGAAACACCATGTTGGGGAGGCTTCCTTCGCCCACATCTCCAGTCATTCCCTTCTTACACCATAACAACAAAAGGAAAGCAAGTAGAACATCAATAACACATAATCACAAACCATCAGACCTAACAGATCTATATAGCCGTTCAAGTCAGGTCATGAACAAATCATGAAGAACAAGATCAACAAACCAAGATCAAAGAATCAAGAATCAAGTAAAGTTCAAGAACAAGAACAAAGAAGACAAGACGTCTACCAAGGATCCAAGTCAACAGTGAAGTTTGTTATATTTCTTTTAACACTTGTAGAGTTTTCTGATTTTTCGTTTCAAGCAACAAAAATTTCCTTTCTTGTTCAAAAAAAAAGCCAGCCGATAGTTTTCCCGTTCCCGGGCGGTGGTCGCTGATATATCTTCTCTTCCCCATTAGCCCTTCCTTTTCTTGCTCCAACCACGTTTGTACCGCTGCCTCAACCCCTATTTCTATCCCCTCCTCTTCCCTGTCTCTCCCATCGATACATATGTGGTGCAGGCTGGAAACCTCTTTCCCTCTCACAGTCACCTCACCTCACCTCACCTTCTTTACTCTCGCGTTTATAAAATTAGAGGATTCATTGGCAGCCGTTGCTTGCAGCTCATGGAGGGCCTCTCGCGCCCGATCTTGGCCTGTGCGCGCCACAACGACGCCCCTAACATTGCCTTCAATATTCTTTTCAACGTATGTCATAAGCACGCTGATCATCTGAAGTATTTACAGTAGGCCTCCTATCCCCGGCAGAGACCACGGGGACAAAACGCGCATCTGACTGGCTGTATGTGTGTCCCTGGCATGGCAAGGAAGTTTTCCTGTGTGTGCGAAATTACGCCCGCATAATAAAAGAATAATGCAGGGATGATATTTCATCAATGCGAAGCAAACTGGAACCCTTCATTGGTGATTACCTTGCTGACATTTCGTAATCATAAATTTCTGAAAAATGGCCTGAACTCGTGTTTTTTGGTTGTTGTTTCACCTCCACAGTTCTGTAACTACGCTGGAACATCTGTGGCCCCTCGATACGGACGGCAAGCAAAGTGAGGACCCTTCGGGGTTGTCCTCGGCGTCAAATCCCGCGCACCAGCCGCTAGACCTAACCAATCTGTCTCTCAGTCACTGGCGGTTGCGACGCCACGTACCAATGTCACCCACGTTGGAAAAGGTCTCCGTGGCGCAATCCACTCAGAATGAAACGACGCCCACTGCTTCTCATGTCGCTTCAAACGCGGCACTGGAGGATCAGCTCCCAGTCGAGGTAACGCTACCGTTCCCGCTACTCCCGTGGACTCCTGAAGACCTGCAGGATCCCGAAGACCTGCAGGCGAGTATCGGGTGCTCCACGCACTAGGGTCTTCTTGTCCGCACCTAGCTGGCCGCACGTGTCTCATATCTCTTCGGGGCCTGTTAGAGCCACAGGATCGTCTTTTCTACAATAGCGTTGTTCTTCGCCCACGTTCATACAAGGTCCAAGTGGTGCACTGTTATCAATGCTTCCGTCAGGAGCACAAGTGCATGTCGTGCCCATTCCCTGTCACAGAATCACCGGCGACAACGGCCTCGGAACCGGCGGCTTCTATGGCATTAAAGGCACTAGCTAGGTCGTCGTCCATGGACATCATGGACAAAATGCCCTACTAAGTGCAAAGCTACTCGCCCTAAGCGACGCGCGTTTCGACGCCAGTCTAAGCCCACCGATATTCCTCTATAAAACTGTTTCGGCTGTTTGGCGAAGGAAAGCGAAAAATTGTACAAAAAGATGCTCTACGCCCTTTGTATTACTACTAGCCATCGTACCGGGATATTCTTCGTGAATCCCGCCGCCGGAAGAAGCAGCGCAGTCGAACTGTACAATTGTCTCTGGTTACTGAAGAGCTATAAGCACTAGACAAGCAGTTGGCGTTGCTGGAAACATAGGTGACCAACCTCACACAGCACCCTGCGCTCTTAATTCATCGACCTCCCCGTCAGCCTCCACCGAAAGAAGACAGGTTGTGTCATCCCCGCTTCGCCCAATCAAGCAAGACCCCACCAAAGCCTGTCCCTTCTGCTTTCACACATGAAGGGCTTCTACAGTTTGTGGTGCAGCAGCTCCAAAAGTTTGTGTTAGTGTTAGAAGCCCAGCTAAGTTACGTCTCATTTCATTACGCCTGTGCCACAATATAGAGAACAATGGAACGGTCGTGGACTCACAGTAAAGATTTGGGAGTTTCGGGAACGTGTTCGCCTAGGCAAACTGCGAGATTGGGCTTTCCTACAGATATGTAATAAATCATGTAATATGTCCATCTGTGAATTTCAGGTTCAGCTTGGTGTGAAAACTTTCCGGCTGGCGGGCAATGATGGTTTGAAACTCAAACAAGACAAGTTCTTGCGTTGCGTTCTTTAGGAAGCGCGGGACTCCTCCGGACTTAGATATTACTTCTAATGGCGTTTCAACTCCTGTTAAAAGGAGCACAAATTTTTAGGTGTAATATTCGATAACAAACTAACATTTGTTCTACCCTTAAAACATTTTAAGCAAAAATACCTAAAAACTATGAATATTCTCAACGTGCTTTCCCACCAGTCGTATGGTGCACACAAGCAACTCCTTCTACGTGTATATATCCCCCCGGTGGGATCTCGCTTGGAATACGGCAGTGTCGTGTATGGGTGTACAAAAAATGGCACTAAAAATGGTCGATTGAGTGCTGCATTTGTCGCTACGCCTTTCTTGTGCACTTTCGCCCTGGGCCTTCCGAAACTCTGTATTCAGAAAGCGAATAGTGGCCCCTACATCACCAGGGTGTGTACATCTACATCTTGTATGCCTCTAAACTTACGTCTATGAGAAGTAATCCTTTTAGTCCAAGAATTATGCTACATCATCCCAGCAACTCTTTTTCTCTATTAATATCTATGCAGTTTCCTCTCACAGTGCGACAAAAATCTTCTAGTTCTCCGTTTCAGACATCCACTAGAAACCAACCTACCTTTTATGCCATTTAACAAAAGCAGGTCCCCGAATATTGCGATTCTGCAGCATTTCTTGTTTGGGCAAAAGAAGTACTGTTGTGCGGAGTTTGACAGCGACGCATCCAAGACTGCAATGCTGTGTCTGGGGCCACACATGGGCTAAACATCCATGTCAGAAAAACAATGAACCTTTGTAACAATATATTCACATCAGAAGGATACGGCATTTGTATTGTCTTAAATCACAGCGTCGAACTTCAAATTTTAAAATCCATATTGTACACGCACTCTTTTAGCATTGTACTCGCACTTGCATCTGGAAACCGTTCTGAAAACTTTGTCATCAATTATGTTTTTCAGGCTGCCATTTCTGAACTGGCCTCAAACATTGAAAAAACTCTCTGCTGGGTTTCAGGACATTCTGGAATTGCCAGGAACGAAACTGCAGATCAAATGGCTGCTGCTACTACACTCTTGATTACAGTGCATAAAGCAAGAGTGCCGTACACTGACATGAAGCCACACATCGAACCTCAACTTCGTAACACATGCATACACACTGGCGTGAACAGACAGATAGGAAGTTGCACGATAAAACCAAACTTGGTACCATACACCACTGACACACGCAACAGATACGGATTAGTTGCCCTTGCTAGGCTTCGAATAGGGCACACACATGTCACACACAAGGTCTTGAAGACCTCTGTGTTACCGGCGTGGAGAGGCGCTATCAATAGTTCACATACTCATTTAATACAAGGCACTTGACACAACACGACGCAAACACTTCATACAACTATACAGATTGCGTATCCCACTAATCCCAGCGCTTTTTCTGTCGGATGACCGTAGGTTTTCTGTCAATCGAGTTTTTAAATATTCAGCACCAAATAAACTTTTAAACCTAACTTTATACCATTAATAATGACTGTATGGCGTTATAAACCAACTATCCTCATTGTCGTTTTCTGATTTTACTTTTGTTCTTGCTGACTGGTTTTACTGTTTATTTTGTCACCTGTTATATATAACTACTGTTTTCGCACTCTTTGCCCTGGTTGGCCTTGCACTATTCACATGCGACCGCCATCATAAATTGGGTGTTTGACTCGTGGATGGTTCGGACTTTGACTCCAGGAGTTTTAAGTTTGACTCGCATGCAGTTTGGTCTTTGCCTTGGCCTTGCGTGGGAAATATCCAACCACCACTATCATCTTTGGTTCCGGTGGTATTGCTTTTAACCCTTCCCTACTTTTGTTCGCACGAAGAAAGCTTCGTGTCATACAATCGCCGCCATTAGACGGAGGGGTGAATGATTTTTTTCCTTTTTTAACAGCTCCTTATGTCCGAGGTAATGCCACTTTGTTTTGAATAAAGCATTATTAATATCGTCGATCAGGTTCGCCGTCGGGGAAGATTTGACCTTTATTCGACAAAAGCTGGGCCGTATCCTTAGAAATGCATCACTTGAATCGCCGGTCGAGCTAAGGCGATTGCCGCATCCACCAGTGCAAGCTCGGTGCATGCGCTGCAAGCAGCTGGTCCCCGCATGACCACGTGAGTTGCCAAGTGAATGCCAGCTTGAACATGCATTAGAGGAAGGCCGGGCAGGATTCTCTGACCGTTGCGGGGAAGCGTGACTCTTTGCGCCATCATAGGCAGGAGGAGTCTGACCACCCCGCGAACCTCGCCAGGAAAGGTGTTCGACTGGGGAAACGCCGGAACAGGGACCACAATCATAGAAAAAAGCAGGCTTCCAACGAATAGTATAATATTTGCGGCTATATAAAATGTTATCGAAGAGTTGCCCAATCTAAACCAAGCCCTCGATTTGTATATCCACGTTTAGCAGAGCTAAGCTGCAGCCATTGTTTCCGCTTCCATTCATCTTCCTCTCAGTTAAAACTGCATCGACTGCGTTGGAGTCGCGCAATCATATAGACGTCAGCTTTAAAACGCGAGGGAGCCATGTTCAATTTCACGCAAGGAAACAGTTTTTTTCTTTCGGTTCACCCACCATCACCTTAATTTCCTAGACAGTTGGCTTCCCCAGAGTGCGTTTTCGACATCACATAGACCATAAGTGAGACATTGAAAGCTTCGCATCAAACCCAATCACAACCAATAACAGAAATATTCGTTGTAGGCAAGCGATGCATCCGGGAAACAGTTTTCGGCAAAAGAATTACTGCATGATGCGTTGTTAAATTGGTACTCCCAACTTAGCGAATCTGCTCTATTCGCTCAGATACGCCGGGCGGGGAAGAAATGCAGATGTCACGAGGAAGAAAATTTCGGGATGAGCAAGTATTGTTGCGTTGCAGTATGGCAACTCAGAGGAAGCATGGAAGATGTGAGCGCTATATTTACATGATGGCGCCGCACAGCCATGCTATCTATTTCGAAGCGGCATGTCCATTGCTTGACCCGGAAGTCCATGCCGCTCACTGTTGCGTGGTCGCCGGTGATGGTTCCGAACGAGCTGTGCACCAGCACTCACCTGCGATTCCCGCAACAATATCATAAGCTTCAGACGCTGCTTAGCTCTCAGTGTCACAAACTGTTGCCATTTGAAATATTGCTTGCAGTGCCTCGTGCTTGAGTTGTGTCCGCTAATAATCATTTTCAGGAGGTATGAAACGCCCATATATATTACACTTCTTAAAATATATCTTTGTAAAGTGGAATGTGCGGGTTCTATACGCTACACGGGTGATAAAGCTTAGACAGTAAGCAAGTTTTGTACAGTAGAATATTTGTAGGGTTTAACGCACCGACGAAACGCACGCGATGAGGCGCGCCGTAGTGGAGGGCTCCGGATTAATTTTGACCACCTAGAGATCTTTAACCTGCGCCGAAATCTCGCACACACGGGCGTTTTTGCTTTTCCCCTCCATCAGAAAAGCGGCCGCCACTGCCGGGAATCGAACCCGCGGCCTCCTGCTCAGCAGCACAAGGCCTCAGCCACTGAGCCACCACTGCGGGTAAGTTTATACAGTAGTTCTTGCATGTCCCGTCACACGACTACAGGGTACGCTTTTCCTTTTGCCTCTCCCTCTCAAGGCGACCATTCTTTGAGTTAAAATTACAAGGACGCGTGATTTTAATAGCGAAGCGTTCTATGTTTCAATAATGGGCATGTAGCGTTTAAACGCACTGCAGGAAAGCCAACTTTCTCTAACGAAAATGGTCATCGTTGGTGAAGTGAAAGAAGAAACTCTTTCCATCGCGTGAATCGAACCTCGGTCCCTCTGGCTGTGGAGGGCGACGTCTATCCAATTGCAGTTTTGCCCCACGTTTGAAACAGTTCGGATAATTGAGCACGAGTGTGTAAAATTCCGAGGGGAGATCATGCACCTTTCCTCATCACAATATAGATAGCCGAATGCGAAGCTTTCTTCGAGCGAAAACAAGGGCGACAAGGTCAAAGTCAAAGCCATGGTGATCAAATGGCGAAACGGCATCCCGGTAAAAGTCGAAGTTTAGCGAATCAAATCCCAAACCATGTGCGCGCAATATTGGAAACTCCGACAACAGGAGATTAATTCCTGTTAACCATCGTCGTCGTAAGACCGAGGGATGCACGATTTTTTGATAAAGATATAAAAATACGCATTACAATTTTTTTCATCCACAAAATAGAAAAAGGCATCGCGGCACCCCTTCGTGGCAGTCTTCAAGGTTCAAAAGTAACAAAAGGTTCCAGTAGATGTTGCGTGCAGAGGAACACAGCAAAGATGAGTTGGCGCAAAGGGGACTGGATCTGTTGGCTTTGAGAAGTTCTAAGAAGCTTAGTCTGGCGATTTGGCACTCCAGTCAGCTTTACTGTTAACATCACTGTTCGCCGTGTTGGGTCAGTTTGTAATTTGTTTTGTTATTAATGGTATTGGAAGGTACCCGCTGCCCTTACTTATGTGCTAAACAATAGAGACCACAAAATGGGCCTTTGTGCAATCTTTCGGCGGAAACGAAGCAGCCGTGCGCTTAGAAAAGTTATTTAACGACTCTTGGTTCCTAATTTAATTCTCTGTTTATACCTTGTGTTCGTGCGTGCAATTGCGGTCGACAATCACCGCCATCACATTTGTTTTATTGCGAGTACCTTTAAAGGCCACGAACAAGAGTATTCCATAAGGGGGGTATTAGGATCTCGAGAAACAAAGCAAACATGAAGAATACTTAGTGCAAAATCGTACGAGTATTTCCACGTGTTGGTTATGTTCACAAATGGAAATAAGACTGAAAGGGTCAGGCAATACAAAAGGAAAAAAAATATACAGATATACGGACAGCATAAAAAGTAATACTACTGAAATACTGACATTATTGAGAAAAGGATGTTTACAGCTGTGATTAGGCATTGCAAAAGCGGCGCAGTCACTTATTACAGCAGTGTTGCAAGGCAGGTCATTTTACAACTTTATTGCCAATGCAAGTGGTGAATATTTATACATATTGGTGCGTGCAAACGGTAGAAATAGGTGCCGGCAGTGGTTTGCAGAGGAGGAACAGTACGGGCAAAAATCTCGTCTGGAACCCCCAAAATCAAAGGGTGCCACGCGTTGAAAAAAGACTTCGGCCATGGTGCGCTATCTTAGTAGCGAAGGTGTGCAGTCCGCATGCTGTTGATGCGCACGGGCTCTGCTTGGGCGCATTGAAGTTCGCTAATCAAGCACTGACAAATGCAGCAAACTTAATATTCTGTTGCCCGAGTGTCTTTTAGTGCCTACGAGAGTGCTTTAAAATGGGCCTTAAATTTTCTTTATGGTAAATGTCTAATATGTCCTACGTCAGGCGCCGTGTTTAACGACCGACAAGCGGAAAGCTATCCCACGTAATATGCCCGAGCATGACATGAGACCCGCTTAGTAGCCTCAACTAACATTGCCTACGTTCATAGGGCATGGTTATAGTTTACCGGTCGTAACTAAGTTGCGCAGAACAAGGAAAATTAGTTTTCGTCGCCGAAATTTGTTTCTACCACGGCTAAATGCGGCGACCACATCAAGAGGTTAATAGCATTATCTACAGCTCAATTTTGTGTTTTAAATGTCCGCTAAGAGCACCTTTGACTTGCTTCTTGAACCCAGGTGAACTTGAATCATTTATATATATTGGAACGCTGCTATGCACGAAGTCAGCGGTGACAAAAGTTCGCCTCGTGGCCAAGGCACCACCTACAAGCTCCGGAGCATAGTATCGATGTCACCAGCGCTGCTCGTAATGGCAAGTTTTTTGACATGAGCAAGGATTCACTACCTTGCACGTAGATATAGCGGCTGTCATTACGCAGTTTTCTACAACCCACCTGCTATATGCAAGAATAATGTGTCTTCTGCGCTGCTATGGTGCCGCCGTTTTCTCGTTAGACTCGATCGTCCTCACACCAACATAGCAACTAAGTAAACTCAAGACAGCTAATGCATTACCGTTTTGTTGTTACTAAAATTATCATTGAAAGATTCAGGTCAGACCTTCTCTAAAAATGACAAACGAAAAACAAAAATACTCACCTTATGCTTGGTGACAGTTAGCTGCTTTACTTGGCCCGGAGCTATGCATCCAAAAACATTCGGACGCTGTGAAAACGCCGAAAAAATTCAGAAACGTTAAGAAGGCACAGATCAGGCGAAAGCCTATTTCAAATGCCAACAACATAGTCCTATCTTCGCCGAAGATTTATTCTTTTCTATATTGGCGCTAAATTACAATTGCATGCCCCACGAACTTATGCACGCACAATGCCAGAGTAAAACGAGAATTACATTCCCGGAATCATTTTGTCGTTACAGCAATTACCAAAAAAGACACAACCATGTTGTACATGGAGCTACCATAATGCTATAAAACATGGCCAGTTTATTTTCAGAAGCTGCCGCTAACGCACGCGTACACAGCAGTTCGTAGCAATAAAAAAACTTTCGGCGTTAGCTTTCATAAACGGTAACGCTCGCGTGAGTATCTGAGTAATGCCACCCATGAATACCTCGTAGAATTATCATCACACCATACGTATTTCACTGCTACGAGCATCACCTTCTGCCGTGCATAGGAATACTGGGTGAAGAAGAAATGGCCGCCTTCCGTAGCTATAAATGCGAAAGCATTATTTGCCCCCAAGAGGGGCAAAACAGGGGATGGTGAGCAGCGAATGGCAATATTGTTCTACGGAGGCCTCTATTAAAGGAAACAAATAAAGAAAGTTGTAATTTGCGGAGCGATGATTCGCCAAAGGGGCTGTGGACCGTCTCTTGATTAGTTCCAGTATCAGCGAGGCATCAACACCGTAAGTATTGAACACAGGGCACGGCAGCCACTGAAAAGGCCGATAACGAGATACTGGATTGAGTTTTAATTTTTAGGGGGTAATTATTGGGGTAATTCACCGTTTTTTCCGTATTTGATAATATTATTGACCTATTTGTAGCCCAGCAAAGGAAGCATAGACGGCAACATCGCCGAGCAAATCTCACCCCCTACCTTTCGGATTCCAGGAACGTTGGCCTGTGTAGCGCAGTGCCATTAACATCGGCTTCGTAATGCGAAGGGCCCAGGTTTAATCCCCACCTGGGGAAGCTGGGATCTTTACGAAGGCTCTGATTGAGTGTGTCTTGCCGCGTGCCTGCACCCGCTAGATACCGGGATCTTCTCTCTGCGAAGACATACCGGGACCATAAAGTGCTCCGCACTTATATGTTAGTCCCCTAATCTACGGTTCTAAGTCCTTTCTTTGATGTTAGTCCTTGAAATGCTCCAAAGTGTTTTGATGGGTTGGTAACTATATCGAGTTATGCGTGGTGATTTCCAGTGTTGGCCGAATTATAAACCTTACACATAACTTCCTTAGAGGTAATTTTAAATTAATGCTCAGGTAAGTTCTCCGCATGGTGCACGTTGAGTATTTATGGAAACCGTGTAGGAGGCAGCGTGGAACGCCGATACCCCGAACATAAGCTCGAACCAACCATGGCGATGTGTTAAAGGGGGAACGTCAGAAACCATGAACGGTGGCAGTCGTAACCATGGCGAAGCTACAGCTGATGGGGTCCCTGGCCATTTACCAGGCAGGGAGCTCCGGGACGAATGTCGGTATCAGAATAAAGCAAGCGAAGGAAGTATCGCGAATCTAGGCTCACACACTCAACTTTATTACACACTTTTTATTCGAAAAGCGTGTAGAAATCGTTCCCCATGGCACACGCGAACAAATGGTGTTCAGGCAAAAAAACATATCAGAAGGAAAAAAGTGTGCTTGTTATTACCCTAAAAATAGGTGTGGGCAGCGCAGCTACGCGGGATAATGTGGATTGGGTGAGCGCGCAGAATAACATATAGACACATACAACATGCACGAGTCACACTTGGACCACAAATGAGCAGAGCTCGCGATTGTGGCAAGATCGGCCGTGGGTATATATCTGGTAGTAGTAGTAGTAGTAAACGTTTATTGGAGCAAAAGGGAAACGGAAAAGGGTGGTTGTGAAGCGTCCCTAGTCCAGAATGCCTCTCGACCGGGCTGACACTGTGGCCAGAGAAATCAAGGCCGTCTGGCGGGCTGAGTCCAGGCTGCCCAGCTCAGTCTCCCACTGCTCCGGGGTGGGGAAAGGGGAGTGGGGACAGGAGTAACGAGGTGGAATGTGGTGAGTGGGATGTCGCAGTGTTGGCATTGACGGGGGTTGCTAGTGGGTGCGATCTGGTGGAGGATGACGTGATTCTAAAAGGTGCCGGTCTTAAGGCGATGGTACATTATGTCTTGCTGGTTGGTTATGGAGTGGTGTGGAGGGGGTAGACCCGGCGGGTAAGGGTGTAGTGGGGGAGGAGGTGATTGTGCGCTATATCAATGGGAATTCGGAGGAGGTCGTGATTGTTCGTACGGGGTGGGTGGGATCTCCTGACCATCGATGGAAAATGCCCGGAATACAGAGCTCGGGCGGCGGCGTGGGCTGCTTCATTCCCCGGAAATCCGGAGTATCCGCGAGTCCAGCCAATCGTAATGGTGGTCTCGTCTGGTAGACGTTGGAGGAGTGGAATTGCCTGGGGAGGGGCTAGACCTGCCTGGTGGAGGCGGCATGCCTCATGTGAGTCGGAGACTTCAGTGATGTGCAAATGCTGGGCGTGGGTGGTGGCTGGGAAGACGATTGCCAAAGCTTCTGCCGTCTGTATTTTGTTGGTGTGTGTGGTGGCAGCCGTGTAGATTCGGCTGGCGTGATTTAAGGTAACCAAAGTTGTGCGTGGAGTGCAGGAGTCATAGGCGACGTCAGAATAACAGACCGGGGGGTCATCCGGTAGCTTTTTCATGAGATAGTGGACCCGCGCTTCCCGACGGCCTCGGTTGAAGGTGGGATGCATATGGTGCGGTAAAGGAAACACGGGGATACGGTGCTTGATGGTAGTTGGGAGGCGTTGTGGGGGGTCTTGATTTAGCGGTGTAGGGTAGCCGAGCGTGCGGAGAACGAAATGGCCAGTTAATGTGAAGCTGAGGCGTTGAAGTTGGGAGTTTCTGTGCGCCTCCATAAGCTCGCCATGGACGTTGTGTATGCCCAGCTTGAGCAGTTTCTCCGTAGAGGTGTAAATGGGAAGGCCAAAACCCGTTTTGTACGCTTTACGAATGAGGGCTTAAACTTTAGCGGTTTCTTGGGGTCGAAGATTGAAGTACCGAGTGGCATAGGTGATTTGCCTGATCAGGAAAGCTTGGGCCAGACGACAAATTTCCCGTTCTGTGATGCCGTGATGTCGGCTGCGGATTCTGCGGGTAAGATGGGTTAGGCGAGTGATGGATGTCTGAAGTTGTGGAAGGAGCGTCTGGATAAGGAAAGACGTCTGGAGTTGTGGAAGGTACCCATGCCTTTCCGATGGAAGGGGACGCCGAGGACGCGCAGGGGGGTCACCAAGTGGATAAGTTCACCTTGAATCGACACTTCAGGATCAGGTGTGCGAGGAGGATGCGGCCACGTGACGGGCTCGCAGAATGAGAAGGGCTAATTTGGCAGGTTGACAGGTCAAGCCCCTGGGTCGCAGGTAGTTCGCGGTGGTGTCTATAGCTTTTTGGAGGGCGCCTTGCTGTTCACACTGGAACCAGAGGTAGTCCAGAAAGTAATGTTGTCGGCGTATATGGCATGATGCAGGTTGGGTATTTTGTTCTAGTATAGCCAGCAAAGGAACGTTCTCTGATAGAGTCTGTGTGTGTCGAAAAAATCGAATGATTCGGTTCTGATTCTTGAAATATGCATTTCAACGTGACAATATAGAAGTCAGCATGCGGATTTGCAAGGCGTTTTAATCTGGAGAAGGTTATTATATTGAATAAATTATAAAATTTTATTTCATACCCAGCAAGTATTACACACCCTTTCAACAGACACCAAGAAGGGTGTTCATTATTTCAATAGCCGGTGTGACACATGGGCTTAACGCTTGAAATTCAATGTCTTGAAAGCTAGAAAAAGGGCATGAAAAACTTCCAAATACACAGAACGGTGTAAAAGACCAGCTGAGGAAAAGGATGTAAAAGACCTCTAGGCTTTTAGGTATTCTCTAGGCGTTTAGAGGGGTTGACCAGTAGGTTTTCTACAATCCGGTGGCTGGTATGTTTTGTACCTGACGGTGTTTAAAACAAGATAAATTGACAAGATTTATTACGAGCGGAGCTTTTTGAACTTGCTGTGGTGATGCTAGCAAAAAATACAAAGAAAAAACTGCACTGCCTCGTAAGGGTGCACGACCGCCGAAGGGCCTGATAATAGTGAAGCCGGCTTTCCCGCATGCTCGAGTGTGAGCTGCAGGGGCGCAGGCACACGCGCACATCTTTTTATACAATTTAAAGTGATTGCCTTTTTGTGCTACTAAAGCGCGAGATCATTGACGCAGCTTGTGCTAGTGTTATGACACCGCAGAAAGAATAGAGCGGGGGGTCAACATTGCTTGCTTCTACCTTTGATCCGCTGTCAGTGCAGAGGCCGCACTGCAACGGCCTTAAAAAATCCGATTAAACTTAACTTAGTTATTTTTTATCTAGTTTAGACTAAAAGGAAAGCGCAAATCTAAACAGCAATCACCAGCGCGTAGCCAAACTTAGCAGATCTGAGAAGTTAAAAACCTGACAAAGCTTAGATAAAAAATTGTCTCTCAGTTTCTAGTCCTATCTCTGTACTTGTAATTTTCTAAATAGCATTGTGTGAACAATCAACGGCTGTGAATACTTTTTGAACGAAACATAATAATAAATCTCAAGACATCGGTACCGTAATCGCACGGTGAAGTCAACCGAACTCGGTTTCTTTAAACAAAAAGAAATTATAATTACATCATTCTAAGATAAAAAGTTTCCGTTTGTAAATTTCTCGAACGCAATTGACTGTTTAAATCACCGCACTTTTTTGTTGAAGCTCGAACACTACGGAATACGTGGTCCGCTTCTTACTCTTCTGCAGTCGTATCTTAGATCGAATCAATCAGTAGTAATAAACGGTGAAGTTTCATCTTCGCAAAGTTTGACCGCAGGTGTCATTCAGGGGAGCGTATTGAGCCCGTTATTCTTTAACCTTTATTTCAACGATATTGCCAACATTACAGATCAAGCATCCTTCGTCATATACGCCGATGACACTAGCGTATTTGTTCAATCCGAGAGCACTGACAAATTGCGCAACATCGTAAATTTAACACTCCAAAAACTTAAACGATTGTAGCTCCGCAATTTCATTAAGAATAAACAGAAAAAAACTAAAACCAATTCAATTCGCCCCTTATCAGAAGCACTTAAATTTCGATTTCAACATCCACAGCGGTGCGGAAAAAGTTGCGGTGACCTCAGAACCTAATATACTAAGAATAATATTCGACGAGCATTTACTGTGGAGCTTGCAAGTAGATCACGTTCTTACAAATCTAGCAAAAATAGCGATATTGCTATGCCATTTCCGGTATATTTTACCCACTCGTCTTACGTTACTCGTCTACAACTCCCTTTTTTCAACCCAGATAAACTACTGCTCTTTGGTCTCGAGCACAACTTCTAAATCCAATATAAACAGAATTCTTACGCATAAAAAAAAAGCGATTCGCCATATCGCAAACGCCCCATGGGATAAACCAACACACAATATTTTCTTAAAAACAAGATACTGCCATTCCCACAGTTATACAACTACAGGCTAATTGTGGTGTAAAAAAAGCGTTAAAAATAATAACCAGGCATTTCTGTCTCTGTGTAATCTGGAAGTAGCTTTCGCGGCTTCGTAAAGTTTTCGCCGTCAGGCAAAGTGGTTTATACCTTTTGCTATAACAAACCAGTGGTTAAACAGTGTTGAAAACCGTATGAGCAGGTTACTGAATGAATATACATAAAAAACGTAAATATGTTGAGCATTTGTGCTTCAGCCCTAAAATTAGAATTACAGATACATCATCAATACGTTTCTTGCACTTGAAGTTATGAAGGCTGTGTGCAGGTATTAATAATGTAGTATTCAACCAACGGGGACCCCTCATCATATCTGTGCGCATGCATGATATTTATTAGTGTTCTTCTGAGTAAATTGTTTGTGTAAGATGGAATTCTGGCTACGGTGTACAGTGGTAGTATAGCATCATATAGACGTTGTTATGTTTTTGGCTTCATCTGACACGTTGGGAATTCCTTTATATTGTCTGATGTACTTCGGAAAGTGCATTTACATGTTTTATTCGATTTTCATTGCTGTTATAAATTTGTAATGATGAAGAGATCAGCATCTCTATCATTTGATACGCGTCGTTTTCATTCTGTAAATCACATGCATGGCTTTTTGTTACCTAGGAGATAAAACAGTTGTATGTTTTGAATGTTTTTTTTTTCAGGTTTAGATTACTCTATTGACTTTGTGTTACTGAGGCAAAAAAATTCTCTAAGTTAGTTGAGTTGTTCTCCATGTGTACACAAAATTTCTGCCATTGCTATCTGCCATGGGTATTGGAACCTCGCCAGCTGTAGTATGGCAAGCTTTTTGTCCCTGTTTCCCTGCATTTCTGTGTATTAGGAATGCTCCAATAAACAAACTTCAAACTTCGGATGAAGCTAGGTCGACCCCAGCTCTGCTGTTTTTGGGGTAAAGCCTCTTAGGGGCTCGTGCTTTTGGCGTCTAATGCACTCGTCGTAAGCGTCGTCTCATGTAGTCGCGGTACTAAAACACCGGGACACTCGTTAACTTTGCGCGCGAGAACGTAACGCGTACTAAAAAACACCGGGAGACCCGTTTAAGCCTCGCAATGAAACACTTTGTAACGATTACTAAACTCACAAAACACTGGGAGGCTCGTTTGCACCAGGAGCTAGAACACGTCGTGCTTCAAAGACCCGAAACTTTTACAGCAAAGCTGTTTACCTCTACCCCCCAACTGTTTCATTTACGTAGGCAAGAACGCCAAGGTGCAAGATAAACTTATACACTGCATGCGTCTTCCCTCCCCAGGTTTCTTATTAGTGGAGATGGCCCGGGACGTTTTTTTGCTAGTGAAGCCCAACTTCACTGCCTTTCAAAGCCCTACAGAAAATCGAGGGTGTTACAGTCGGTTAACACGCTTTTATCAGACACAAAAAAGGTGTAGAGCACCGTTCACTGTTTTGGTACTTGAGAAAAAGGACGTAATGATTTCCAAGCATCACTAGTCCTCTCATACAACACCTTTTCGGTCGATAAGGGCGTAAAATGTTTAGCGTGGATTGCACAAAACAAAACACATTAACTCCCAACTTGCGGTATAGCATACCTCTATGTGAGTTAGCTGAACGAAACTGGGAAGTGCTCGAGCTCTGTATTCTAGTGTACATGATGCTGCCCATTTTCCTCCCTTGAAATCCCACGCATTGAGAGCTGAGGGTAAATTCCACAACTTCTACCCTTTTGTTGTGAATTAGGCAATCGTCAAATGTAAATGAAACTGGGGTAATATAATAGTCGTTTCCGCCGATTGTTGTCTGATAATTTTTTTGCGGCAGTTTCTTGATTAAACAACGGTTACAGCCCCTTTGTGTAACCATATTGCCTCCTTAGACGGCCATGTAATGACAACAGGCTGTAATTTTTAACGTTTACTGCTTCACTGTGGAATAAATATTCTTGCCTGGCGGCAGGAAGAATGACAGGAACAATGGTTGAATGCGAGGCGATATATTTACATGATGCCGTCCAGGACAGCACGAAACAAAGACACGCGCAACGCTCACCAGTTCGTCATCTTGGTCTTCTCTTCATGACATTTACCCCTCGTCGAAGCGTCGACAGTTCTGGTGGAGGCCCGAGGTGCATGGGAGAGTGCGCGGAATGGAAAATGAGGTCACTATAAACAGTGACGAAGTCCATGCCTTCGCGGATGAAGGGGACGTACTCGATGAATTACGACCCACGAACCGAGAGATGCCCATCAATGCAGCTGAAGTGCCGAAGCCCTTGGACATGCGCCGATGTACTAGGTCTGTTCTGGTCAGGGCGGGTTATTTCTCGGCGGGTTGCGGCGGATCATCGGATGGGGACACGGGACTGGGGACGTCGGCGTGTCCATCCGGGGCGCATATTACCAAACGCTTCGCTAGGCAGAGCAACCACGTGATCAAACGCGCTGACCCACACATGACGACACGCACATATATACATCATTTCCGATGAGTTGACTGTAATGTATTAACTCCAAAATGTATCGTTTAATAATGTTGGAAATTATGTCTTTTTCAACTTCTCGAACGTATATTTTTGTAAAATTTAGTTATAAACAACAAATCGACTTTTTCTTTCCGTCCCCTGTGTGGTTTACTTGCTTTTGCAAAAAAAAACTTTACAAAGATTAGTGCGTAAATAACGTTTAAAATTAACACGCGTACTTATTATTTGAAAAAAAAGATGCCCTTACTTGAATTCAAAAATTGAACCGCAAAGCGTGGAAAGCTTTTATTGCGGATTTGTGTTCAACAGTCGCGATGATTTTTTGCTTCTACCTTTGTCCTGCTACCTCGGTGTCTGTAGCGGTAGCTTGGGTTGAGGTTCATTCCTTGCTTGGACGGCATACGCTAGCGTTAAACCTAGAACTGTGCTTCGGCACACCTTTGGGAGACCGCTATTTCGAGCGCCGGAGCCGCGGCTAGCGTGGACATGCCACCGCTGTCAAACATCGCTGGCGGCCGCAACTTTGTCGCTGAATATTGCTCGGACATGCCACCGATCGTTGCCGCACCTTGCGCGAGTGAAGCTGAGGCATCGGTGTCAGCCAGCCGCTGCCACAACTCTGGCCATCGGTTCTACGTTGGCGCCGCAGAATGCATACACGATCGAGACTCGTCGACGTCGGACACCGACGTTCTGCGCTGCAGCTTTTCGGATGCAGCGACTGCAGAGCAGTGGGTGAAGAGCTAAAGCACCGAAACAAACACGACCTGGATCGTTGGAGACGCCAAGACAGGATGCTCAAGGTAAGGATCTGCTTCGCGCATAAGACCACCGGGAGCACACTTTGGTGACGCGTAACACGAAACGCACACATTTATTTTGCTGTTGCTCAGAAGTGTAGTTTTGCGCCAATTTCGTTCTTACGCTCTCCTAATGAAATAATGATCGGTGGATGAGCATTGTTGCCTTGGGCGCGGCACTTCGGTGCCAACTCCCCCCTCCCCCCTCCCCCCTCTGACAATGGTTAGGGCACCCTGCAATAGAGTAACATGACTATTTTTTTTTGCAGACTACACCTTTACTTACTCTCACTGGTCCCCTCAGCATTGTGGAACATAGCCCCTCCCCCTGAAAAGGGATTGGATAAGAAGTCCTTCAACAAAAGTGACTGAACAAAACAGATGGTTGTTGTCATGTGAAGGAAGTTACTGGGAGCTTGGAGGAGGCGTTGTAGGGTTATTCCTGAGGTAGGGCAGGCTGAGCAACCATGTGGCCAGCCATAAAGGTCTCGGTCAATAAGCGTATTTTTAGTGGAACGACCTGAAGTGAGCATGCAAGGGTACGAGTGAAAAGCCTTGCTAAGTCGTTCACGTTAAAGGCAGGGTGGAAAAATTGTGTCATACAGTGGCGGGAAGGCAGAAACGTCCACAAATTGCACACGTCCTGGAGGCAAAGTGATGAGTCATGGCCCTCTACTTTAACTCTAATACCAATATGCACACAAAGCAATACAACTGGAAATTAAAGGGTTCATAGCTTAGGCACTTAATCAGGCATCACCGAAACATTGAGCTGACTGTGAAACTGCTGTCTCAAGTACAGTAAGCAGTGGTTTTCAGATGTGAAGCACAAATTACCAGAGAGAGCCAGGGGATATGTGGAGGGAGATTCTCTTGATGGAAGCAGAGAGGTATGGCGGTCTCAAACTGGGTCAATATCGCAGAAAAAGTCAGTTTTTGAAAAACAAAACGTCATTGTACCGGGCCATCTCTATGAAAAGGCATGCACCACAGGGACAGAAGAAGTATGGAAAAAAAACTAAGGAAGCACACAAAGAGTGAATAAAATACAACGAATAGCGGCAGTATAAACATACACAGGAAAAATACCATGCAAAAACGACAACTGTCCTGGCAGTCCTGGTGAGAAAGTCCTAATGCGATAGCCTGCATTACTACGCGCCCGCAAGAATGTTCTCACACCACACTTCGAGTCACGGTGTAATGACCGGATCGTCCAGGCTGTCAGTGGAGCATGGCCACTTGAAGTCGAGTTCCCGTGCTTACCTGTGGGAATTGGTGGGGCATACAGCGCAGAGCCGCAGGTGAGTTGTGGGATTCCCCAGCACTGAGTGCCTGTGGTGTGTAGGCTCTGGTGCGCTACCCTCGGTGAGCCGCTGCTCCCACTTTAATCAATTCATTCCGTTGCCTCGGCAGGTCGCCTTGAATCCCCGAGCACTTCCTCGAACCATCTCTGCATCGTCTTCCCCTTTCTCCAACCTTTTGCCTCCTCTGCTTCACTTTTTTCTCTTCCTCTTCTGGCACCTCAAAATTCCGTGCTTTTCACCGTTCTTCAATTTAGTTTCTTCGCCTACTACCATTAACAGCATAATTCCTGACAGTAATCCTGAATGTGAAGAGACAAATTGTGTGGAAAGCTCATTGTTTAGTTAAGTTGTGCTAACTTGTTAGGGCTGAAGCTGGCAAATTGTATGGCAAAAATACCGTTAGTGACATCAGCAATACCAAAGAATCTTAAATATTCTGTGAAGTTAAAAAATGATAGACGTTAAATATTCTTCCAGATGCGTGACATGCCACATTTCCCAACAATACATAGCCTTAAATGTCTTGAAAGCATCGGCAAAAGGTTTGTAATCAGTTGGGATCACAAAGTTGTAGCCCTCAAGAAAAACCAGAAGTGTTTAACAGCATGGTATACCACCAGGATGTCTTGCCTAAATGTACTGTGGCATTGTTCGTTTGCATGAAGCTCCCAAAGCCACCTTGAATACGCTCTGAAGACATCTTCCCACACGACAGTGGAAGCATCGCCAATAAATCTTGTGGGAACTCGCCAATCTCAAAAAAGAGGCACACCAATTTTGGCCATGAGCATTTGGCAATGGCTTTCACTTTGTTTTGCAGAGGGCAAATGCCGTTCCAGTCTATGAAATCTATGCACTAAACGAACTTTTCATGTTAAGTAAGAGGTGCGACACGGAAAACAGTTTGAAAATTAACCGCACATGTTGCAGGGACTTTGGTAACGATGGGCTTGCAATAGGTACATTGTCAATGTTATTCAAAAAACAAATCTGGAAGATCTGAGGTGCGTAGTGAAATTTAAGAAGCATTCAAGTGAACCAAAAAATGTAATGGTGTAATTATTTGTTTTCTTAGCCCCACCTGGGCAAGCAAGGACTCTGTGATAGGCTGGTAAAGGTCAAACTTCAAAAACGGTGCTGCAGCTGCTAATCTTGTTGGTGAGGTCTTGTATGTTATCTAAGGGATATCTATAAGTTGCGGGATTGAAAGAGTGGTAATCGGTACTTCTTTGGAAGTGTGTGTAATGAAGACTGGTTGCTTGAGAAAGTGTGAGCAATGCTGATATCAAGCATGCGATCAAATTCTTTCTGGGTGATTTCGTGCTTCTCCAGAGGGCATTGACAAGCCTTGTTTGGTTATTGACGATCATGGGATGAATGTCATGCTGGTTCATTGGCCTCATCTAAATTGGTACAACCAGCCATGGGAGACTGTTCAGCAAGTACTGACATGGTAAATGTATGAAGAACAATGGAGCCAAATCGATATTGTTACGCCGCCAAAGACAAGGAAGACGACAGCGGCGTGTAGTGTCACGCACGAGGATCTGTGACGACAACCAAGCTGGGTGGGGCATGTTGCCTGGCTTGGCCTCACCCATGGCCACCTTGTACATAGACGGTGTGTAAATAGATCGTTCATCAACCTTACCCGTAGCTCGCCTCATCACTTCTGCAACCAGGTTACAATATATTGTAAACTGGTCTGTCACAGAAAGGCCTGTAATGGTGTCAGGGATTCTCTTTTCATCTGTGTTAACCTGGGGGGTGTGTGTGAGGAGAAATTGGTTCAAAGCGTGGCATGAATAATGTCTGTGAAAAGGCAGCACATCATTTTCCGTTTTACGTAAAGGCAGTTCGCAATGCCCGGCCAATGAAATTTGTGACCAGCATCTTCTGCCACAGGACTCATACGAACAAACCAACATGTGCGTTCCTGTTCCCAAAGTTCGACGCCCTCCTCGCTCCATATGCATGCTGTGTTGATGCTGCATCTTTAGCTTTGCCTTTGCTCCTGTTTTCTGGAATCTTTCAACTATGCAATGCATCATCTGGCCAGTTAGAAAGGTTAATGGTAACTCTGCACAACCGTCTGTGAAGAGTCACATTTGTTTGCATTCATAAACATTGAACAACGAAAGGACTTTTACATTTTTATTTAAAGGGAGTGGGAAGTGTCACCAGCAAAGCTACACCTCCATAACTGCAGGGTTCCCCTGACTAATTCTGGTCACATGGGACCCTTTAACATATGCGGAAATCTTGGCACACAGCCGTCTTCATTTTTTTGCCTAAAAAATAAATAAATGAATAAGGGAACCCTTACAGCCATCATGGCTGAAATGGAATCAGCATCTTTGGGCTGATCAGCACCCACTGCCGCAGGTCATCAAGTGGTGTCAACCGTTCAGTCGGGAAGCAGCTGTCGTGCAACTACCAGCGTCGAGTATAAGACATGAAAATACTTACTGTTCTCAGGCAGCACGATGATAGTGTAGTGTGCAATGGCTCGTGTTGTCATACAGTTGTACCTTAGTTAGGCTTGGCTCAGCCTGCCTTGTCACGTTTATATTACTTCCCTTCAAAGCTGAACTCAGGCTACACTGTTGCCTAGTCACAAATTAGTGCCATGATGTGAGGATACACTGTTTTCATTTTATCACATCATAGTGAATTACGCATAGAATGCTGTGCTAGCAGCAGTGCGGTTATTTGATAGTGTATTTTTTCCTTTAGCACATCTGTGTTGTGTACAGTTATACAGTCGAGCCCGCTTATTATGAACTTAAGTGTCACGCGGCCTTCGTTCGTTATATCTCGAAGTTCATAGTAAATGGACAACAGTAAAAAAATAGGTCAGAACACAATTTATTTTTTCACAAACAAGTCCGTGATGGCTGTTTGATTCTGCAGTGAAGACTCGATTAGGGCGTTCTCCAGTTTATTTAGAGCAGCTGCGTGATCTTCGCCGAGGCCCTAGGGCCTCGGCATACTTGTTTACGCCAAGCTTGGCGTAAACAAGTTGTTTAATGTCCTCTATGTATCCCATTGAAGCAGGTGCGCTTATAGGCGCAGGCTGAGAAGTTTCGTTATCGTTCGCGTCCGATTCCTCCGCATCGCTCTTTCCCCGCACTTCATTACCGATTTCCTCTTCCGTGCACGGTTCCGCAGTGTCAGCATCTTCATCAGGACAAACGAAATCGTCCCAGCCGAGGTCATGGCCACCATGTCGTAGTCGATGACTCGCTGGCACAAATCGCCGCCGGGCTGACCATAGGAAGCATCAGGCTCGGCTTCAGGTTGTGTGTCGACGAAGCCAGCCTAGTGGAAACAATTCCGCACGCAAGTGGCTGTCACCTCCGACTAGGCAGCCTTCACCATCTGTACAGCTGAATACAGCGAACCTCGATGCGGCAAGTTGGTTGCCAGGCTGTCAGCAGCTATGACCAAGTGCTCCACAACGCGGCGCCTATACGATGCCTTAAAGGCACGTATTATTCCAAAATCAAGTGGCTGCACTTTCGAAGTGGTATTGGGTGGGGGGAAAAGTAGGGTCACTGCCGTCAGGGAAGTTTGCACGTGGGGCGCAGAGCAGGTATTCATCCAGAGCAGAACGCGCCTGCCTTGCCTTTGCATAACACGTTTGAACTAGCTCAGCCACTCCGCGAATAAATCGCGCGTCATTCACGCCTTACTGTTGTGCCTGTAGCGTACGGGCACATAGCTCCTAAAGCAACGCAACTTCTTCGACTTTTCGATGGCATAGGGCACGCGGCGGTCGCTGCCATCCAAGTTAGTGCACAGAAGAGCTGTGACGCGCATTTTGCTATGCTTCCCGCCAGTGCATGTGTCGATTTTTACAGGGTGCGTTCTATCCGGCAAAATCTGATAAAATAATGCAATTTCATCTGCACTCTAGACTCAGCAGTCCGCATAGCTTGAAATAACTTCGTTTTTTTTCTTCAAGCCACACTGCAACATCTTGTTCACTTGCGGACGCCGCATCGCCAACAATCAACTTAAAAACAATGCCGCGCCGCACCTTTAAGCGATGTAGCCAGCCATTACCTGGGCAGAAGACGGGAAATTCCCGATTTGCCGTTTTGCTTGCGAGGCGGTTCGGAAAAGCGCTGCGCCGGCAGAGCTGGCCAGAGGCCGTCATTTCAACCCACATCGCTGCACCGGCCGTTAGCTGTAACCGATCGGCAGAGCTCAAAGATGTTCGTTGTACGTGTAGTTTTATGCCATTGAAATAACGTATATTTTCACGGTCACGCGGGTTTTGTTCGCTATAAGCGAAAGTTCATTTGAAGTGGGGCTGTTATATGTGGGCTCGACTGCATACTGGTTTCATGCTTAAATATTGTGCTTGTATTGTTTAAACAAAAAAGCACTGTAATTTGTTCTGTACCTTTATTTTGCAGGATGGTGTTTCGCAAGGTTTGGCGCTGCCAGCACCACCACCGCAACACGTTTAACACTAAGCGGAATACCCATTGCTCTGCCAAAATCGACATCAAGATAAAAAAGGTAATCAGGAACACCAAGAAAAATGACCGCTTCCTATGCGGTACCGAGCCGCTGCCAGGTGTAATTAAGTTGACCTCACTGCATAACCACACGACCGAGTCAGCTGACGCACTTAAGTTGCTTCACCCGATCGAATACACAAAGGCGCAGTTTTTCAGTTACTCTGAAGGTGGAAAGGCTCCTGCTGCAGCAATCCGCCACCACGAGGGCAAGCTGGACGAGCAAGGCCATGCATCATTGGCTAATGCCAAAATGAACCCGCTGCACAGGACGGTATACTACTGGCACGACCAGTGGCGGCAAACCAGGTTTGGGCAGACAGGCAATCCCTTGCCCAAGCTGCATGACAAGATGGGCCAGTACATGGCTGAAGGTATGTTGTTGTTCACAAGGACAAAAATACAGTACATCCTAAATATTTGGGGCAAGTGGCAGAAATGCATTGCAAATTGTAGCCAGGTTTTTATTTGGAGGAGTGTGGGAGTCCAGCACCTTAGGAGCTCTACAGCACACTCCTTTTAAACAGAACCTGGTACAAGAAAAAGAAAACATTGAGCGAGTTAGTGGCCTCCGAGTGTTGCCAACGTTTCGGCAGAGTTGCCTTCGTCACTGCCCTGAGGAAGGCAAGTTTCTCGGGCGAAACGTTGGCAACACTCTGAGGCCACAAACTTGCTCAAAGTTCTCTTTTTCTTGTGTTCCTTCTTAAGTTTCACAGGCACATTCACCGAAAAATTTCAAAGTTGCTCTTCATATTTATGACAAGTTACCACATGACAGAGACATCTAAGGAAATTGAGAGCTATAATTATGGTGATTGTGCTTTTGTTCAGGTACAGACAAAACGTGAAGCGATCACTTGTCTGGCGCTGCTGCCTCCTTAGTTTATACGAGAGGCGGTTTATCTAATCGTTAGCCAAGGATGCTGTAGAGGCCTCCTGATCGCGACAGTGCGTCATGGGTTGGTACAAGACTTAGCGTTTCCCGATAAACAGTTATTGCATGTAGGTAACCTCTCCGCAAGCCACAACTGGCAGCCACTTCGTACTCGTCACGCCAGCACCCCTTCATATGTCTAGGCTTGTTCTGGCGGTATTGATGTCAAATGCCCATCTTCAATGCCATGGGTGATGGTGTGTTCCCATTTTCGTGAGATAAAACATGGTTACATGCGTTTTACACAAGCTGTGTCACCTGCGATGAAAACGGAAGGGAAACCAAAACACTCATGATAACTTACTACCGCTCGGCACGAAAGAATGAAAACAAGCCTTTCAAGGGCAGGTGGCCGCCACTTTAAAAGTTTCCTCTAATATTATTTCTAGAACCGGTAGAGCAGCGCAATAATAGCCGCTTACCTCTTAGTGCTGCAGGCGTCTTTTAGTGTTGCAGTCGTCAAAAGACGCATCTGCTCACAAGGCAGCCATCTTGAGATAAACCCATGAGAACTATTGCTGCCAGGAATGCTGCTATTGAGGGTTAAAAGAACTACCATACTCATCTATGGCCGTACGTATTGCCTAAAATATGAGATGTAATATGATTCCGAAATAAAATTAATCAGCCGGGAATCGTTTGTCAGCAAATTATACATCTGTAAATTTACCAACTTGGCCGCACGCTCGGTGGCGCTACCAGCGGTACGTAGCTGTATGTATTACTAAGCAGCGGCCAGAGTATTGATGGGAAAAAAAGCAGGGAAGTCGATAAAATAACCTCCCAGCCAGAAGTAGCGTCAGGACAGAATTAAAAATAAATCCGAGTTGAAGGCCTAAATGTAAATTCAAACTACTGCCGTCACCCCGATTCAAAGGGGGGGCCATTCATCATCATCATAATCATCAGATTTGCGCCCATTTGGTTGCGCCTGTGGTATTCTAGTTCACTGTAACTGAGCTGTGGTTGCCGTCTTCTGTTCTCTTTCTATTCTCCATTCCGCAATAGTTCTTGATAGTTCGGGTGCAATCGAAGGGAAAGAAAAAAATAATACGCAGCTACTTACTGGCAGTGAAAAATAACAAATCATGCCTTGTCTTAGCGGTTGAGCTAGCAGACGACATTGACGTGGTTTTTGTTGGAGCAGGGTCGGTGTACGTCTTCTCCGTATGTCTACGGCATTAACAAACGAATCTGAGTGTTAACCATTAGTTGCTTTGCGAAGTCACACGCCTTCGCCAGGCACAGTGGGCAGCGAAGCTAAATTAACGGCGTGAACGACCAGCTACCTTCAAAAGCAAGAAAACCTAGCTGCGACTGACTCAAGGGGTTTGAAAGACAAAATCAAACTTTGGCTCACTCAAAACAGCCACTTTCGGCAACGTTTCTATGACTTCACAGAATCTTCCGCCGACCCAAGCCATCGCTAAGACACATGACTGGCCGATTCTAGTGGGGCTCAGTTTAATTGTATCACTTTAATGATAACGTTGATTGATTGATTAAATGATTGTAGGGTTTAACGCGCCGACGCAATGCAGGCGATGAAGCGCGTCGTAGTGGAGGGCTCCGGATTAATTTTGACCACCTGGGTATCTTTAACATGGTCCGAAATCGCGTACACACGGGCGTTTTTGCTTTTCGCCTCCATCAGAAAAGCGGCCGCCGCGGCCGGGAGTCGAACCCGCGACCTTGTGCTCAGCAGCGCAGCGCTATAGCCACTGAGCCATTGCGGCTGATCAATGCTAACGTAGTTAACACGCCGATTAATAGAGTGCAGTTATCACATTGAAAACTATGTTAGTCCTGTCCTCTGTCGCGTCACCGCTTGACGTCGCGCAGAGGGAAATTTGAAGGCTTTTCTGTAATAATGGTTTTTCTCCTCCAAATTAGCGCCTACAAGCCCAAAATATATGAATGAATGGGTTCCCGAAGTCTAGTAGCTTCAAATTAACAAGGTTGAATTTTGTGTTCATGGCCCTTGACTGCTAAAGATTCTTGCAGCGATGCAAGAATAAATTTCCTAGTAGAATAATTTTCAACCGGGTGTGTTTTGAGTTCTCTAAAAAAATCGATTTTGCACCTCGTGATTTCCCCCCCCTTCCCCTTTTTGGTTTTCAGGCACAGATGTTTCTACAGCCACCACCGCGAATGGCTCTTGGGCTGTGCTCATTGCCACCCCGAACATGCAGCGTGTCAAAGAGTCTTGAGTCAGCACGCAACATAATTTTTGTCGACACGACGTCATCATGCGAGGTAGACGAGAATGCTGCTACAATTCTTTTGACAGCAACAAAGGGCGGTGCTCTCCCAATCGCTGTTTTAATACACAGCAAGCAGGACATGGAAGGCTACAAGCAGGCATTCGGCCTGCTGAAGTACCGATTCCCCAGGTGTTTTGGCAATAAAGAGGTAAGAATTTTTTTTGCGTGAACAAATGGTAGCTCACATATAAGCATAGAGCCAAAAACTGTCTTTATTGTAACGGCTATGTTTACTGCTATCTAAAACTCAATTAATCAGTCGCAAACTCTATCACGGAGTTATTCCACCAGAACTCGATTCGATTCCTAGCACCAGGCATGATAGCCTAATGCATCAAATTCCAAATGCAAAAATACCTGTGCCATGAAATTTAGGCCCTAGTTAAAAAGCTGAGTTCCCTAAATGTTATGCCGGTCAGCACTGTTGCATACTTTAGGCAAGGGCGTCTGTCTTTTAAACCGCAAAGCTCAATCCGTGCACCTAGCCTTATAACGCGATAAGACCACTACAGTAAACTTTGAGGAGTATTCCTCAGCCCTGATTGTGTTAGCTTTGAACTAGATGACTCTGTGTCAATATAGAGGGTTTTAGGCGCAGTTATACAGCCAGAATACATTTCTTCACCTCATTTGATGGTTTCAGTAATGCTGTAGACAAAGGTATACAATACATAGGCCCCCTTCATATATGCTCTAATAAAAACCTCTTCCCATGTCACCATTTTTTACAAGGAAAGGTATTTGCACAAACAAAACGGCCACATTGCATTTGTCAAGTGCTAAACTCAAATGCTTCGCATATTGCGCAGTATAAGCTACTCTCTTGTGCCATAGGTAATTTGCTAGTGTTAGGCATTGCTTCCTTCCACATTTATTTTTAGTGTATTTGTATAAAACACAATTAGATAAGTGTTTCTTTATTCCAAAACATATGGTGAACAAGGCCATGAGCATCGAATTCAATGTGTGGTTGGCATAACTATATAGCAGCAGACCCACATGTTCAAAAACGCTCATGACTATCACCGCACCTACACCAAGTGATTATGAAGGCAAAGTAAAGTTGAAATAAAGTGTCCATTATAATGTATTTGTGATTGGGTATGTTTGCATTGCACAGGTGACCTTTTAGTTTTGCTGTAAGATGCTAGAAATAATGTCTGTGGTTGTAAATTTTTATTTTCTTGTTAGCATCAATCTCACGCTTTTTGGTCAGGCAATAATTGTACATTTTATGCAGTTCCCACTGTTACCATACTTCCCATCTTGCTTGTGTGCACTGACAGGAAGTACATTGCACAAATATATGAGCTTCAAAATTTTTTATCAGATGTCTTTCCGTAATGGCATTGCTAAGTGAGTGCACTTGAATGCTGCTTATTTTGTGGGCACCAAGAGCACGTATGGCAACCTCACTTACTCTTGGCGGCAGTACATCTACTTTTCATAATCAAGATGACCAGACATTTTATTTTAAATCTTTAGCAGTATGCTTTATTAAAGTGAACAGCATATCTTCGTTGGAAAACATCGATTGGAAATGTTTCTTATAGTGCAACATGCAGCTGATTATGTGGCTAGAATTATAACCTGATACCTTGTTGGCAGACTTCCCTCATCGTGGTTGTGTTAATTTAATGTGTCAGTGGTGAGCACTGGGTTTCGTTCTAGACTTTGGCACTTGAGGATGTGGAGTAGGTACAGTTGTGCCTGCAATGCCATTCAGAGCAGCTTTGAGGTTCCCAGCTCATTGTCAGTTTCGTATTACGTTTCATTATTGCTTCAGTAGCAAGCGGGTGGAAAGGTGACAGCATTTGGAGTGGGAAAGACACTGAAGAAGGGCAAGTTCTTTGTCACATAGTCAACCCTTGTTGTGATTCCCTTGTGAAAAAGAATTTCTGCAGGTGTGCATCATTTGTTTTCCACTTCATCACAATGCCAGTTTACCTTGATGGCATTGCCAGTTTTGTCCACAGGCTCCGAGTGCCTTCATGAGTGATAACAGCACGGCTGAGAAGCGAGCCCTAAGCGAGGTGTGGCCTGGTGCTCAGCAACTGCTGTGCCACTTCCAGATTCGACAGGCAGAGTGGCGATGGTTGACATCAACAGCCAGCAAAATGCCCAAGGACCAGCGTCAGCAGTGCAATGCCGCCTTCCAACAGGTGGAGTACACCAGTTGTTTGAAATTCGAAAAACTGGCCTTTGCAAGAATCGATTCAATGGTTTGATTGGAAAAATACCAGCTGGTTACAGCATGTATTTCGTTGATTGACCATATACTTTTGTTAATTATTGTGGCAAAAATTTGAGCACTCTAGCTGCTGTTGCGTGACATTTGTGATGTGAGTGAACTCTACTTTGACTGTGACTTTGTAAAAATTCATTACTTCCTACTTCGAAGGAATTCTTAGAAAGATAGAATGCGACGTGACACTTATTCATTAGGTTGCAGTCACACAGACACCTCCTCAATGTGATTCTTAAAGTCAAGTGGGTGACTCGGCAGTGTCCATCTTCAGGAGAGGAATAATCTATAATCTCTGACTCAAGGGGGAGGTACAGTGCCAAGGCACTCTATCACCAACTGATCACCCTCTCTCTTGGCAGCGTAGTGACATTTCTTGCTTTTTATTTTTTTGCCATGTTAGTGGGGACAACCACTCCTGCATCTTACCATCATGACCAAATTTATCCCACTCTTTTTGCCACACCTTAACGTTAGTGTAAAGGGGGTCGCATTCTAGCTGGTGAGAACGAGATTGCAGCTATGGCTATGACAGTGTATCATGACTCAAAATGCACATAATTCAAGCATCGCGTTTTAACATGAAATGATCCTCCTCCTCAAGGAAACACCAGTGCTTAATGGCTTTTGCATGGCTTCAATGGTAGAAGGGGGGGGGGTGAGGCAGGTGCCCCCTTGAAAATACCAATAAGGATGCCTGCTAAGGGGTGTAGAAAAAGCGTAAAAAAAATTGGTTTAGCTTTGATTAACCCCGGTTGATAGCGAAAGTTCCTCCATCGCACATTGCTCTGCGCCGCACGTGGCCTCCTCGCCTTTCTCCGCCAGGTGGCAACATGGGTCCCACGCACGCCGCCGTTCCCTCCTCTCCTGTCTCTCCCCACCATCGGGCCACTGTTCCGTGCCGGACGCTTTCGGAAAGGGGCGCGGTTTGACCTCTAGCTCTCAAGGGCAAAACTGGTCACCCTGCCAAGACTGCCCGACGTAGCATAGGGTAGCTTTTGCGACAGAAAAGATACATTAGAAATAAGAACTTAATGATGCAGTGAGCACACTCTGCATAGTCTTCATTGGCTGTGTAGAGTGTGCTTCCTTTTCTTCTTTTTTCTTCCTTTCCTTCATTTTTCTTTTATTGGGTGCATTGTAAAACGGGTGGCATTGAAGCTGGAAGCTATCTTAGCTTGATGCATTGCTTGCAACGAAAAGAAAATTATTGGCAGTCATTATTTGATGATGGGTGGAGAAAGTGCACCTTTACTTGTAGTCGTTCCTCATACTGTGGACTAACACCAGTGTCATAGGTGAGCAGGCTCACTCACGCGTGCACTCACACACCCCTCAGTCACCACTCATGGGTGAGTGGCGAGTGAGCCTTGCCAGCGTTTTGGACTGGCCAGTGTGAGAGCAAGCCCCATGCACAGTGAGCCCCACTCACCACTCGCAAGTAAACTCGCCCTACTCGTGCCATTTCGCGGGGCTTACTGCGGTGAGCGCCACTATTGCGCTTGTACGTGCTGTTGGCTATTCGTCGAAGCAGCCACTCGCCGTGATGGTTGTTAATGCTGGGATTGCTTTTAGCTTTGGAAATAGTATGTCGCCACTCAGCTCCTGCTATGGGGCACCCTAGAACTAATTCTCTGGTGTTGATTGGGGAATATGATTTGGATGGCCTTCTGGTGCCGTAATGCATTATTGCACTAATACTGTTTGGTTTCATGACTCATGGAGGGTCTGCTGCACACAATCGCATGCGAGGGGAGATGACGAGTGGTGAGTGCGAGTGAGTGCGAGTGGTGGCGGGGAATGGTCAGCGTGAGTGAGTGCAACGGCAGACGAGTGGTGAGCGTGAGCGCGAGTGAGTGCGAGTGGTCACGGCGAGCGGTAAGCGTGCGTGCAAGTGAGTGCGATTGGTCAGGGTGAGTAGTTCGCGTGAGCACGAGTGGGTGCAAGTGGTGAGAGCAATTGGTGAGCGTGAGTGTCAGTGAGCGGCGCCAAGTTTTGTCGAGGTATGACCATTGTTAGTGCACAAGTGAGATTTGCAAGGAACTTGTGCACTAGCATAACTCATGAGATGATGTCTATGCTTTCTGGCCATAGCCACAGCATCATCGTCTCAGGATAGATTGAATGGGTGCTGGAGAGACTCCATGCCTGCAAATTTTGCACTGGAGCATTCCGTGAAAGAGAATTCCCACTGTGTGCATCACTTCACAAAAAGACAATGTTACGGTTCCTCTGGATGTTTGTCCAGGGATGACTGGGAATGCGAAATGCGTAGAGATATACAACAGTCCGGAATTTCAAAATTTTCTGTTTTCTGCAATCCCACTTTGGTGTTTTACTTAGACATGTCAGCAAATGTGTACAGATTAAAAATGCTGAGAAGCAACCTGGCTATGTCAAGCTAACTTCCAGATATGTCATTATGCAGGGAGCATTTTATATATTTATTTATTGATGTTTACATATTTATTTATATTTACATGTTCTTGCATTATTGTCTTACAATTTTTTAAAATCAGCAAGCAGCCTTTAATCTCTACCAGAGTAATGACAGAAAAAAATCAGTACAAGAAACTGTCAATTCATGTGGCTGAATCATGATGTGCAGTGCTGGTGGTCTAAGATGTGCTGAAAGCGTGCTACCAGTAACACCAAAAAATGAGAACAGCACTGTACGTTCCACTGTATTCTCACACATAAGCGCTGTGCACCAAAATTTGACACCGCACGTTCATGGCCATTTCTTATGATGCTTGTTGCCAGTACACCTATGGGACATATTACATAAGTGTGACAAGTAGCTTGAAACAGGCAGTTTTACATGGCCAAAATTGCTTCTTTACAAATTTGCCTTTGGAAATCCTATCATTAAATATGTATTATTTACTCTTTTTTTTTCAGATCCTGCTTGCAAAGGATGATGGGAAACTCCAGGCGGCAATAGAAAACCTGCTCACTCTACTGCACCGTGCATATGTGGAGAGGGTTGAAGACTTTCTTAAGTGCCAAGAACAGTGGGTCCTCTTCTATCGATCAGGCCTTCTTACAAGAAGCCAGAACACGAAGAACTATTTGGAGGCATCAATAAGAATTTTAAAGGATGTTGTGCTCTGCCAGGACCAAGGCATTTAGTGCAGTGGCCTTGGCACAGTTTGTCATGACACAGTGGGACCGAATTCAAACACTTCAGAGACTGCCTAATCAGGCACTCCAACCACAGGGAGCCATCCCATGACCTTCTGTTTGAAGAGTTGCTCCAGAGGTGTTCCGGAATGAGTCCAAACCAAATTGTGCAAACGAGCTTGACAACATACAGCGTGGCCAGCTCGAAGGAGCCGGAAGCCTGCGTGTATGAAGTTCGCTCTGACCTGGGCCTGTGCAGTTGCAGGGAAGGTAACCATGGAGGATTCTGTAAACACCAGGCCTTAGTGCAAAAGACGTTTGGTGGCTCCTTCCCAAACAGCGTCAAGCTCACTACTGAAGACTGCCTGCAGCTGGGTCGCTTGGCACTGGGCGACAAATGCCCCCCTGTAGAATTTTTTGAGCCAATGGTGCCAGAAAAGCCCAAGATTCACCTTCAAAGTGATGAAGTGGCTACGCAATTGTTAGAATTAGCTGAGCCATGCAGCGGCGAGCCATGCATCAGCACCGAGCCATGCATCGACAGCGAGCTATGCAACAGCAGCGAGCGACTACAAGCAACCATGGAAGCCGCAGCTCCGAACACTGAGGTAAACTACAGTGCGGTTTCAATTTGCATACGCAAAAACTGGCACATTCAATGCAAGCCTAATAAATTAGGTACTTATAAATCTGAAACTACAAAAAAATGAGATTCCACCTGATGGGACAAGTCTCAAATTTCCGGTTAATTACTAAAAAAAAACTCCTGCAGGTTCTCTGAGTCTGATGACAGCAGTATTTGTAAACAAACGAAGGCACATGCTTGTGGCCAGACTGCCTCTAGCATTATTGAGGAGTAGGTGAGGCGAACCCAGTGTGGGTTATACGGTCGCTTTGGAGGGTGGTCCTCCTTCTGAAGCGGAACACTACAATTTCATCCTCCCGTACTACCCACTTATGCACCACTTCCTACCATGAGAAACACGACGCTGCTCCCAATGCGGAACAAAAGGGCCTGCCTCAGGTAAGAGCGACAATTTGAGCGAGTTGGTACTCGTTCATAGTAAATCAAACTGCGCCGAAACACACACTACAGAAGAAGAAATGTACGACACAGACGCAGCGTATCAACTACGTTTTTATTGTAAATGAACAGAATATATAAACGGAGCATGGCAAAAAGCAAACACGAATATCCTGTAACCCACACGCGAAAAAACTAACGTGTACATTCAACACTCTCGCCACTGGTCATAATTGTGTGCTCGACCTGGTGGAATGTGTTATGGGGGTGGTATACAGTATACTCCTCTCATGTGTTAGGTCTTACATGAGACAAACTGGCAGGTGTTTGAACATCAGGCTGAACGAACACATATCTGCGATTAAGAATCAACCGTATTCAAACCTTCGAGGGCATTGTTGCACGCGTCAAGACTGTTATCCGAAGTTTAGAGATGCAGCTTGCCTGTACTGTAACCAAGATGCGCAGACTGAGGAAATTGTGGGAGAGAGAGAGAGAGAGAGAGAGAGATACAACGTTTTAATGAGCTCAAATGTGAGAATGGAACCCTGGCCCAGGAATCCATGTGTTGCCTTAGCCGTATTGGGACCTTTCCATATGGGTGATAGGGGTGATGGCGTTTACGTGAGCGAGCCGTTGGCGGTCCTAACTGAGAGTGAAAAAAGATATCTTTCCGCCTTGTGGTCGGGCACACAATTATAACCAGTGGCGAGAGTGTTGAATGCACGCGTTTGTGTTTTCGCGTGTGGATTAGTGGTTATTCTGTGTTTGCTTTTTGCCACGCTCCATTTATATATTCTGTTCATTTACACCAAAAACGTAGTTGATAGGCTGCGTCTGTGTTGTAGGTTTCTTCTTCTGTATAGTGTGCGTTTCTGCTTCTTATGACTGTGATCCTGTTCTTTATTCTGCCCTTTTACACTACTGAGGAGAAAATTGTCATCAATGAGGAGGGCGTCACGATAGTAAGAATGCGGCATGATATATGGACAGAGAAACTTTTTTTTTTCATTCGGGCATGCCTCATATTCTGGGAAAATATCTTCCTAGTGACATCAGTGATGAGAATGCTGCTGTTCGTCCTTGCCTTTGTATTTTCTGTGCTTGCTAATTGCCACCTTCCAGTATTGATGGTGGGTGCCCTTTACTACAAAAAGCTTGAGACCTACCGGGTGCGAAAATTTTGTGCTGTTTTATTACACAGTGCTGACTCATAGGGGTCTTCAGCTCTCCGTGAACAGCATGAGAACATAGTACAGGTGCCATCCACCATTTTATACCCAGATCTGAAGTGCTGCCTGGTCCGATAGAATCAACATCATGAGACGTCAGGGATGTTATATGCTAGACAAATGCCACTATACAAAGAAAGATCCTTCATACGCAAACACCACTTCATCACCAAGACACGATCTCACCACCCTCGCATGATAGTCAGCCCGAAACCTCCCAATCAATGGGATAGGCCTTTGTCCAGCAGTGAATATGACTAGGGTTAAAATGATGATGACATCAGGGATGTTTATAGAAAAACACAACGTCTGCAGCGTGAGGTTAATCCTCTAAGCTCGATTTTCTTCAGTGCCTTTTTTAGCCATAGTTGGAGCATCACCACAGATGGTATAAGAAGTGAGATAAAGCTGTAAGGGAGAGACGGCGGCATGTGCATGGATGGATTTTTTACTGGAGCTAGGCATACGTCACAGGCTGAGAGAAGAGGGTGAAGCTTTAACAGTACTAAATAAATGTGCTAGCACTGAAGAAACAGTTCATATGAGCGACGGATTAGCGATGAAAGCTTTACTAGGTACAACCGCAGCCTGACTTTTCCTTATTGCCATTTATCAAATAGAGAGTGCACAACCCCGTTCCGAACACTATAAAATCCTTTTTATTCAAATGGCTTGCTCATTTCTGCTCAGGTAGCAAGCAAGATGACTTGTGTTTGATAGCTTAGCACAGTCTGTTTGATACTGTCATGACTCTGAGAGATATTTGTCCAACCCAGTCAGTGTGCAGGCAACTGTGTGCCCTTTACGCATAAGGGAAAGTAAATGCTGTTGCGCACAATAAACTAATGCAGCCTTCTGTTTGGCCAACGTAGGTATTTTCACACTCTGTTGGAATTGCTTTACTTGACGATAAGTTCGACGCATCTTTTAGTCCATCCACCTATTGTATGCCTCACAATAAATTCGTACCCATAGCCTAAGGAGTTTCATGTTCAGAAAAAAAAACAATGTTATGTCATCTGGCCACCGTTTCCATATTTTGGACAGGCTTAGGCATGTGTTGCACACTTTAAGTCTCGTTAAGCCCTCTGCCAGTTCACCGCCATCTGTCACTTAGCCACCCACAAATGCCTACAGAAGGGTCTCTGATGACTGCCCAGGCGATGACTATGGCACATGAACATCTGCAAGCACTCCATATTATATGTGGCAGTTATGATGCCACCTATGCAATCCTTCCTCCTCCAATTGGACTGGCTGCTGATGTAAATTTTCCCGTAATTTTTCACACATAAGTCTGACATGTAACGCTTCAGTCATTGCATGCTTCATACGACCTTGTTCGTTTGCTTGCCCAGCCTACGACTAAATTAGTTGCACCTGTTCTGTCATGTTCATTGCTGATGATGTTTTTTTTTCGCACTGCATTTTTTCATAGTGATGTGTGCTGAGTTGTCCATAAAGCTGTGGCTCTAAAAAGACAGAGAGAGACCATAGGTAAATGCTTGTAGCCCTTCTCTTACCATTGTTATTAACTTCTTCTAGGCTCGTCAAAAGAAGTATGATGCTGTTATGCGGCAACTTCAACGGGTCCTTCAACTGGGGGAAGGCAGTGCCAGCTACGATACTCTGCTGGACGGTGTTGATGCAGATCTCAGCAAAGTTAACACCGCTAGTGGGGCATGTGGACTGCTGCAGAGGCTGAAAGCTTCTACGGCACTACATCGGCAGCATGGGCAGAAGATTAAGATTAAGCTTGACAAGGCATCGACCTGGATTCCAAAGAGGCTCAGGGTGCACTCCTGCTGGTCGGCCAACTAAGGCACGCGCCAGAAAGGCCAAACGCAGCCATAAACTCAGCAAGAGTATCTGCAACAATGTGGCCGGTGCCAAGACACACTAGTTTTCTGAGCACTGCTGAAGATGCTAGTGTAGTTGTTTGACCAGCTATCTCAAAACGATGGCTGTAACCTTGAAGCACAGTGGTGGTCATGCAAATACACGTATTTTTTGTTTCAGGAGTCATGTTGAGGATCATAAAACTGTAGAAAGGACACCCCGTGTGTTGGTCGGCTGTCTCCTTAAAGGGACCATGAAGACAAGATACAAGTTTGTTTTATTCGAAAGATTTTGTGTTATATAGTGCCCACAGCGCTTGTATGCTTTATTCACTGAGAAATTAACCAATTTAAGGTGAAATTTTGACTCTTGCGCCAAAACGTGTGTTTGAATGACGTTTGCACTGACATAACAAGAACAGGTCTTTCAGCTAAACTTGGTGTGGAGCGGAGACTTGCTCACCGTTAGTCAACCTAGATGACGCCACCACACCGCGGCAAGCCTTTTTCTGCCTTTGGTTGGTTTGTGATCGTACCTAAACCTGGCTTGTTTTTGTTGATGGAGAAAATTATCGTTTCTTGATGGTGCTCGATTGACAAATAGGGTCCCGTAAGACACCGTCGCTTGCGTCAATCAGTCAGTGTCATCTGAGAAAACCCTAAAGCCCCGCAGTGGTGTGCATCTAAACAAAGCATAGTGCGCGCAGTACCAACAGCAGTATGCATCGGTACTTCTATGTTTATGTGGATTTTTGTAACTTACACTGATTCTCCCACCGTTTTTACTGATATAAAAAGAATTTGCCCTAAATTTAGGTGCCAAAAGCTCATTTGGCAAGATTTATAAGTTCTGCCTAATTTGCATTTGCATTTGCCGGCCTATGCCAATGGCACAGCAGGCTGGTATGACATCATAGGTGGTGTTGTGGGAAATGAGCTAATGAATCGCATGGCCATTCCATTTTTCCCTAATCATATCGCTTATGTGAGCGAAGCTTACGTTAAAAGTGGTGTCAGCATGATTCTAATGAGGCAGTCTTTGAATGAAGCAAACCTGCATTTTGTCTTCATGGCCCCTTCAAATGGCAGTAGTCTCATAACAATTTGTGTCAAGTCACAGTTTTCTTTTATGCATATTATTCATTACAAAGCTGTCCAACAGCCTTGTTTTAGAGTGAAGTTGTGTGTGTCTAATCACCCCAGTTCTCACGCCCATGTGGAACAAAAACTCAAGGACTTGTGCTCAGCGTATGAAAAAATTCATACACATGGTTTTAGGACCACCATATTTTGATGCCTTAGGTTGCCCAAAAAGCGCTGTCTTTCCAGCAATGCATTTGTTCTTGGGGGGTGAAGGCAACTTTATAGGAGTACGGATGCGAAATTTTTGTGTACATTTTTTTCCCTGCTATGGGTTCCAGCCGGACCAATAATCATAGGATTTCGCATTAGGTGGTCAATTGCAGCATAAATAATTACTGACAGCTTTGTCTGTTAATGTCAGTTTTGGTTTCAACACAACTAACACCGACGCAGCTGCCATGACAGGAGGGCGCTTTTGATGTCACTGTTCTCGTCGCGCCATGGCTGGTCTGGACGCTGTGTGCACGCATGTCAGACTGGTTGTGGTTGCATGTGCCCAAGCAGCATGAGGTCAGTTCCAAAAACTGACGTGAGGCACAAGGAGGAGCAGCACACGCCAACAGCAGCAAGCCATCTTGGCTGCGTGATTAAAACAGCGCAAGGGATACAGGGCACAAGAAAGCTGACAAGGGCGAGTGCTGACTTACGACTAAATTTTATTTACAGAAACAGCTAAATATATGTGAAAAAGCAAAGCCAAAACAAGAAATGGAAACATAAAGGTTACAATAAGATCATTGGTGTCACCCACCAGAGTCACACTGCCCAAATGGCTTATCTTTTTAGCATGTAGCGCGATTGATGGCATGCTTACAAACAGATTGTTACCGACTTGTCCAGCTTTGCACTCTTGTTCAATATGTTTCCACCTTGGCTATGTCACAGGAGCCCCGACAATTTGGTGTGATGTGCGCATGGCGTTGAGCTGACACAGTGTCAAAAAGGTATTCGTTCTGAGCTTTCCCATGCTCGAAAAGATTAACATTGATTTAAAATGTGCTATAGTGAATGGTGGTAGTTGAAACTTCGTGGGGGGTATCTCGATATACAAAGGAAGTCTCTTACATAGTCATGTGCGGTTTGAAATTTTGTGTCAGTACTCCTTTAAGGAATTGGTGTGAGCTAGCTTTCCCGCATAGTCTGTTGCACAGGGAGAAGCTTGGCCATGAATTGAAGGAGTGTGGTTACAGCCCTTTGCTATCCCCCTCTCCACTGCCAGTGCCATTTTCCCATGTTGTGTATACTGCTTACCAAGCAGGGGTGTATCTCCCGCTTTTTATGTGTGCATTCAAAAGGGGGGGGGGGCATGCAGGTGCAGGCAGACTACACATGCACACTATTGACATGTTCACATGCCCGTTGTGCTTTGGGGACTTTTCATTGTAGACGTCCCATGGCCCCATATGAACTGTCTGCTGCCCTCCATGGGCCATGGTTGATAAGTTTGGGTTGGTGTATAACAAAGACAGTAAGGTGCGTACAGCACGGGAGTGACACAGACAGCCCCATGTTTTTCTGCCAAAACAAAACGTACTTTTGTCCTTCCAAGTTTCTTCCATCTAGTTGGCAAGCAGTATGCTCAATCGAAAATTACAAACAAAGGTAATCTGTTTCGTGCTCTTTGCATTGCGCCAAGCTTTGTTGGTCATCCTTCTTCACAAAGGCGAAAAGCACTGATTTGTTGTGTCTGCATGAACTCCCATGTCAAGCTTATCGAGCTGCGATGAAACAACTCGGACACTCAACATTACTCGATGACTATTAACACGCAAAGGCAACCTTGTACGCCTAGCTGCTCCATCCTCCCTGGGAGTTTGTAAACATGTAAAAAAACACGGTGGTTCTGTGCAGTTGTTTTGTCCTGTTTTTTTGTTGTTGCACTACTTTTCAACCAATCAGCCCATCTGTTGAAACTGCCATATGGGCGTGTGCAATGAATGACAGCGACAAAATATGTGTGGAAAATAACTTCACTCGTAAAACATACTTTTGCATAGTTTACGACCGTTGTGCATGGCTGTTTGTAAAAGTTTATTGACGTTTGTAAAACAATTGTTGATGCTTTGGTAGCATGCATGAGTTATGTGTGGAGCTGGCACAGAAGGCTGTTGAGAGTTTAGAGGTTTTTTTTCTGTTTTTAAGATTGCCACATTGGTGATGTGCCAAATTAAATTAACTTTATTTTAACTGTTGCCTCTCTGCGATTATGTGTTCCAATAAGCAATGTTGAACTGGTTTGCTGTGCTGTATTTAATTTGTCTCTATATTTTTATTGCAGTCTTATCTAAAGACATTGATTAGAATGCATGTACAAGTTACTCAGGATTTCCTGAAGGCTAAAGGGACACACTCATTTTTTGTGAAAGCCCTCGAGTTGTGGCACGGTGTGTGTAAGGACAAAGATGTAAAGGTTTCCTTTTCAAGGGCAAAAATTGAACTCGTACTTTGCTTTGAGACATGTCTGTCCATTTATTGCTCTAGTGCTGTGGTCATTTCTTATTCTTGAGCGCTTGTAAATAAAACCTTCTAAATGATAACTGCCGCTGTGGAGACATGCAACTCTGCCAAGCTGTCAACCTTGTGGCTCTTTCTGTAGTCCTCTGTCATCACAGAGGTACTGCACTTGGTGGGAGTTCACCCGGTGGGGATAACTTGTTATAATTGTATGTTGTCTTCATGGTGTGTTCAATGCGCCAGGAGCAGGAGTTTGCTATGAGAAATGCTGTACTGGGTGGCTCATGGATAACATCCTGAATGTCCCAAAACAGGTGTTGTGGTGCTTGCCCATTAAAATGCATGTACCCGAGTGGGCAGTGCTGCTGCCAAAAAGTCTGTGCTGAATTCACTGTGGCTGCTCATCCAGCTTAGGAATGTTTATCATGCTTTGAATCCTTTTCTGCATGTGCATACGCTTGCAATGTGAACAGACAAAATTTCTCCAGCTGCTACCTTGCCTAAACAAAATTTTCTAGCCATATGCGTAAATGTGATTTAAACATTTTGTATTTCGCAAAGCATCCTTTCATAAGGTTTAGTTCTGCGAAATATTAAAGTGGCACTCAGACGCAGTCTCCTACTATCGTCTGCCTATGTGACAACTTTTCACATGTTCTGCAGAGCACAGGCCAAGCCCTTTTATTGGGCGGCTCATATGGAGCACCAGAGCACACAGAGAAGCCCAAAAAGCTTGGCACACTTTTCTTCCTGACTGAAGTCCTTTCTGTTCGTCCTCGAAGCTTGGTGAGCCATTAGAGGATAATCACAAACGTTTTCGTTCACGGCGCTCGAGCTGTAGATGAGCCTCAAAGCAACGTCAGTCGCATGATTTCTCCATGAAAAAAAGTCTCCAATGATCCATTCTGCATGGTAATGTGAACTACAGCTTATATGTCAGCTTAAGTCTGCTCACAAATTTGGACCGCACAATATATATATATATATATATATATATATATATATATATATATATATATATATATATATATATATATATATATATATATATATGTATATATACAAAGTGTTTAAAAGAGGGTGTCAGGGGGTTCTAGGGACTCGCTGGGCAGGACGGAAGAAAATAGTAGTAATTTATTGAGTTCAGCATTTTTGCAGTTACGTACTTGTTTCTTCAGATACATTTCTCCCATCTGCTACTGCATCCCCCCCATTCTTTGAGTGTGAGCATGTTCATGGATTTTGCCGCACTTTAAGAATGTGCGCAATAAAATGTTACACTACGACGCGTTCACAGCGATTCTTAACAGTGACACACGTGAGGGAAGCCGTGCTCATCGGCTAATGAGAATATTATAAACTCTGGGGCAGCGGGAATTTTCAACGCAAAACCGAGAAAATGCGCTCCTGAAGTTTTATGGTAGCCTATTTTACATGGCGTATCCTAACTCTTTGTCCGTGGCCTATTAGTAAAGTTACGCGTTTCGAGCGTGAAAGGCTATCTACGCCGTTTTTCTAGCAGTCGGGTCAATTCCATCACGTTTCCTTAAACACAGTTCAGCCCTAGCTGTATTGGTGAAACGCCGGATCAGGTACGCGAACATAGTGAACCGTACGTAAGAGGCAACTGCTACTCATTGTCGCCGTACAATCAGCGTCATCGAAAAGAACGAGCGTGCACAGAGCTTGCTTGCGGATTGCTTGCGTTCGTAGTGTAACTCGTTGCGGCTGTCCTGTATCGTCCGATAATGAATGCTGTTCGCGCCGAGCATAAACGGTGGCCAGAGGCGTTAACAGCTACATAAGCGTGAAAGAAAGTTCGCTCTTCGATGGTGGAACATATTTCCACGCTTCTTCCGCATCTTCCGCCACAGTCACCGGCCGCAGCCATCTCGCGCCCAAAACCAACTAGCAAACGCCAAGGGTGCCGCCATTTGTCTTTATGTAGTTATGGCAACGGCTGACTGTTACCATGACGACGACCCGCTGGCAACCGTAAGCAAAGAGCACAGGAAATGACATCAACATGACATCACCGCATGTCACGTGGTTGCTCTGCCTAGCGAAGCGTTTGGAAATACGCATCCGTAGCTGGAGCAAGCCGACGCAATCAAGGAACCCTCAGGAAAACGCATCAGGAGCAGAGGCGGGCAATGCATGAAAGTCGGTATGGGCATGCACCCCACACCTCACCAATATATTACGTAGCGGCCAGACGAACGCCTAGAACAATGGTTGAATGCGAGGCGATATATTTACATGATGTCGTTCAGGACAGCACAAAGCAGAAGCCACGCGCAACGCTCACAACTTCGTCACCTTCGTCTTCTCTTCGTGACAACATTTATGACTCCTAAATACAGTTTGCCCCAATGATATACACTTGGCGGCCAATTTAAGTTTAATGCTTTTCAAGGTATGTACAATATATTTAAAGGCATATATATTTCACTAAGCAGCTGAATTTGGTTACAAATCTTAATTAATTACTTTGTTTTTGGTGCTGTTTGCCCCAGTTAGCCTTGCGCCACTAAACACCAATTCATTATCACCACGAAGTCCGCTTTTCCTCAAAATCGAAAATCGTTTGTTGACCAAAATTTCTTGAGGGACACTGAGTGGTATAGGGAATCCGAGACAGATAGAGTATCACTTCAAAAAAAAACTGGCTAAGCTTGCAAAAAGTCACGCAAAGCTTGAACACCGTTGGAGCTCGAGTATTTCTGTCCATCTGAGCATAAATGGACACACGCCCACTCATTGCGTTAGGTTTCGATTTGTTTATTTACATGTTCCGTCATCGCTTTTCACTTTGGTAGTGGTAGTTATCGTCATATTTATTTATATCCTCCATGCATGACAGGCGGGCCTGGATCGCTTTGTTCGGAAGCATTCACACTTGCCGCATGGTGCAGCGCTTAAGCACGCGCTAGAAACAGGCACACCGCCATCGCGAACAGAGTGTCTTTAGGGCGGGCAGTTTTTTCTCCTCCCTTTACGCGTGGAGTGACGTGAACTCTTTTCTTTGCATTTTTTGCGAGCGCCACGCGCAAGCCAGGTTGACCACAGGCGCTCCTCGTAAAGCGCGGCGCTCGCCTGCACAATTAACGACGGGAATAACTGTGACCCTGGGATTTTTTATGACGCCCCGAAAATTACTACCAGCAAAAACAGCTCTACAAAAAAATGACTGTGAGAGATAGTAGTTTTGGTCAGACATCACACAAGCAAAATTTAAGCCTTAACACGATACGTGAAGCCTTGGCACAAAGAGCGAAAACTTTCTGGTGTAGTCCTTGTGAAAAAGTTGTCCGCGTGACGCCGCAATTCCTAACCTCTCTGGCACCAATGAATTCGGCCACATATGTGGCCTTTAAACTTTCCGCCATGGAACCAAATCAGCGACAGCGTCACTTATACATAAAACCCGTTATGCATATCCTGCTGCCAATACACAGCGGGCAGTTTGGGATTGTGAGCGGGATCGCTCTGGAAGGCGCAAACGGCGTGGTTACTCCTGTGTGGCACAGCGTATGAAACACTGAAGAATTGCTCGACCATAATTTGGAGAAATCCTAGAACCCTTTCACGCATAACCGTATTTTTTCATCGCCAGTTTCACGGGGAATGGGAAATATGTACGTTCGTCGCGCATAAATGAGCCTCAGACGACCTCGATTCCGCCCCGTGTTGGCAGTTGCGAAGATGCCATCCATGGCGCACAGAAGCGATCACTCCGGTAAGTTATCTAACTATCTGGGTGGTTAACAAACGCGGGGGACGCCAATTGCGCAGCATGCAATATGCAGACGGCACAGAGGGTGCAGTGCCCCGGGGAGCAAGCCGGCCGACGGTTGAGAAGGCGAATCAGTAGGCACGAAATACAGCGAAGCCGAAACGAAATGAGTTCCGAGGAAACCGAACACCATTATCGCTGACACGTACACTGCTACGGCTATTCTCCTCGCGTGAGTGCGTCTCTGCTCCGATGGAAACTAATCATCGGATCTGGTTATAAATTTGGACTATAACGACAGATGATGTGACTGGAGTCGCAAAACGGTAAATTAGCACTAGACACAAAAGGCCGAGATGTTTCTTCCAAAAGAGGGGAGGGGTTCCTTTGTTAAACACCTCAAGCAGCCCGCCCACAACGAAAGCAGGGTAACTACATGATTTCTATTTAGGTTGGTCGGACATTTTGCACCAAAAAACACAAGGCTGGAAGGAAAGCAAAACGCGCACACTGTACGAGCGCTGGAAAAACCTTACCGCCTCGATCTCATCTCCACTCATTCATGTTGTATTAACTCGAGGCCTCTATTTAGAGTGCAAAATTCCAAATCTCATCAATGTAGGAAAATAGGTGATCGCTTCGTTTCAGAGGTTCTCCCTATGTATGCAAGATTTTCTTTGCTGCGTTTAGTACAATTTTGTTTGCTGGAAAAAACGCAAATGTCATGTACGCGCAATGATAAACGAACTGTTGTTGTATATCCTCTAAGCCGCCGTGTAGGCTGCTGACCGGCGAAATGATGTAAGGCGTTGCTGTGTAAAAGGAAGAGAAAGCAATGAGTACCTAAAGCAGCTACGCGGTTTTGATACGATGCTCATTTATTTGCTGAAGAGAGTAAATGAGAGCAGATAAACAGTAAACGAGAGCAGATAATATTGATTTGCACTCACCTGGTGCATCAGCTCAAAAGGTGGTGTCCAGCCTTTTCCAACATTTCAAGTACGATTGTCCATCGTACGCTATACACACCAAAATATTTTGCTCAGTCTGCATGTCTCTCGATTCAGCCTTTGAGACAAAGTTTCAACCAATTCTCAAATTCTATGTTTATCTAGCCTGAACATTTACCGACGACTGATTCTGTATAAACACACTTCATGCTAGTAACCCCCGTACAGAACAAAATCAGTTCAATTCAATTGCGTTCAATTCAATTTATTTACTGCAACATGTAGATGGTGTATTGGCCAAGGAGCAGTTAAACACAGCTTGGACGAGGCCCAAGAACCAGTGCATAGCCTGGCCTACATGGAGTACGCATACAGTGCAAGAATATTTAAACGTTAACAATGCAATATTTCGGTAGATGTGTAGGATGTCAACAACACAGAAGCAATACCAATCCTTTTACAAGAAATATAACAAGACATAAGATGTAACTATAAACATACCGAATAGAACACGAAACCAAAAACCACTGGGTAATAAAAAAAAGACCAGGAAACACACGTAACATGGAACAATGCAATAGCGACCGATCATTGGTTCAATAAACAGAATGAGGTTATTCACTGCCACAGAACGCGGCGAACATTTAGCCCAACCGGTGAAAAATACATAACATGAATGCAGCAACTCTGAAATAAAGAATTAAAACTGAAAAAGACATTGCTAATTATTGGATTGGATTCATTTATTGTGGGTGTTAACGCGTCGACGCAAGGCAGGCGATGAGTAGCGCCGTATAGGACGCCTCCGGAATAATTTTAACCACCTGGGAATATTTACGTGCGCCGAAATCTCCTACACACGCGCGTTTTTGCGTTTCGCCTCTACCAGAGAAGCGGCCGCCGCGGCCGGGAATCGAAACTGTGACCTCGTGCTCAGCAGCGCAACGTCTTAGCCAGTGAGCCACCGCGGCGGTTGCGCAAATATTTCGAGTTTCATTAGTTAGCTTCAATTCTACGAAACATCATTGAGTGTCTTTGAATAAAACCTTCAGAAAAGCTTGCACACACGCGCCAGAATAGAAAAGCGAAGCTTCTATCCGCGAGAATTTCCGGTCATCTATAGTTAAGGTTAGGTATCATTGTCAATTTGCTCAGCTGTGGCGCTAGTAATCGTCGTCATATGTGCAGAATGCGTATTCACCTTCTTTGCTTCGAGTGATGAATGCAAAGTCATCCTCAGAATCGCGGACTTCCACCAGCTCTTCGTCATAGATTTTAAGCGGCGGAGGCGGGGTCTGCAAGTCGTCTCGGGAAGGATTGGCGTATCCTTATCCATGTTTCCAATAATCCATCATGGCGTCTAGAGAAACCGGTGGCCGCAGTGACCTCCCGAAAGCTGGGTGCCTTTTAGCCTTTACCTTAGCGATTACCTCGAGGCACTTGGTTACGAGCGCTCACCGTTTTCTTCGTATTTTTTTCCTGCATCGGCGAACTTGCGGTCAGTAACAACAGCTCCGCTATTAAAACTGTGTACTGGTCTATATCTATTCAGAATATCTGGAAGGTTCACTGCAAATATTTTATTTTGCAGTTAGTAGAAAGCGGGGTATGTCCCGAATTACGTATTGGACTTGTTTATTGCGTGAGGTGACAGTGTTGTAAATGCTATGGATGTGTAAAACGAGTTCTGCCAGCTATGGCATGCTCAAAACGTGCCGCAAATACTTTTATTGGCATTTACTAAACAAATTGTATAGTCTGAGTACCTACTGATATGCTTTACTTCAAGTGGTTTGTGGTTTGCTTGAAAAATATTAATCTTTGATTTTAGGTGGGATTATGTAACGCTTTATTCGACGAGAACTGCAACCTCTCAACAATAGCATTACATTTAATTACTTCATCTTCAAGTTCACCAAATATCCCTAATATGGAATCAATAGCCTATCTTCCGAATTTCGCTTGGGTGTCTATTTCAAAAGTATCTTTAATGAACACAATCAAAATGATTAGTCTCAGTACACTTCGCCGCGCTTTACCGCTTGCAGCCAAGAATTAATTTTGAGGATTAACGTACCGACGCTTCACAGGCGATGAGGCGTAGCGTAGATGAGAACACCGGGTAAATTGCAACCAATTGGGAACCTTTAACGTGCACCGAAGTCTTGAACAATAGGGGGTTTTCACTTTTCGCCTCCATCAGAAAAGCAGCACCCACCACTAAGACTAGGACCTGCGTGCTTAGGCTCAGCAGCACTATTTCTTAGCTACCGCAGAGGGTGTTGAGTGCAAAAACGACAAAATTTGAGAACCGATGGAAACTCATTGTTGTCTACTGCTTACATAAGACCGCAGGGATGAAAGAGGACATCAACGAATACAATTCGGCAAAAGTGTATCCACAAGCGCTCTGCGTGCGGCAATGAAAAGGCTGGCTGAAATCTAAGAAAATACCAAGAGTGTAATGATTCTTTTATTAGTGTGCAACATGTGTTGTTTATTATCAATACAGCTTTTTGGAAACCTTATTTTGGACCGTAGAATTTGTTTCCTGTGACAAAAAAACTTGTTATTCGGGAAAGCAGCAATTTTTGAATGCTTTAGAAAATACTGCAAGAAAAGCAAGAACCAAATATGAAGCAAGACATCACGGCACGGAGAATATATTTGTACCTAATATTTCCGGGAGCCAATAAAACCTACGGTTTGAAAATAAAATAAACCCAAACACGAAAAGAGCTGGCGCAATTCTAGACATTGCGGCAGTGTTCCGAGTTTAACAGTAACAGAACGTTCCGGTAGATGGTGGACAGTGGAACGCCGGAAAATAAATTTCAGTTAGCAAACTTAACTCGGCGTTTACGTGCGAGCAACAAAAGTGAGCCCAAGAGCGTGAAAGTGTAGAGGTAGAGAGAAAGAAGGCGTATGTATGCGTGGCAGATCCGCCGGAACACTATAGCATTTGTACATTTCCAGCGAAGCGAACACGTAAGCGAACACATACCCTCAGATTTATACTATTCAATCATTTCAACTCTCTAATCCTTGGATCTCTTTAAATGCGTTACCAAATGCACCAGATCTGCCATTGCAGGGTGAAAGCCCTGGCGACCACGTATTGCAGCAATATTTTGCCCGGATTGATTCTGCACTTGATGGAATTACACCTTTGCCTTGTTAAGGGTAAGGCTGATGGTCCATTCTATTGTAGGTGTGTACCCTGTGACATTTCTCGGTTGCAGCCTCGGGCTGCGCGCGCGCGACCAGCGCTAGCATACGCTTGGATATTGATAGTAATTCCGTTTGCTCGGTCGGGGCACAGAGTACAGCCCTTGTACTTTTGTGATCGACTGGAGGCAGAAGAATGAAGATTTAAGGCGCCTCTCTGCGAATGATTTTCCGCGTAAATATGATTCCTTCTGTAGGGATGGCATGGTTGGTATACAATGGGTGACGCCACATATAATTCTTACGCATTCTATGAGGAGATGAAAGGTGCCAACCGTGGTACGCAATGTGTTGCTCTAGAAAGGAGAGCTACTGCAGCATGCCGTATTGTTGAATTATGTGGCGCGCCTGCGTGCCAGGTATCACCTTGCTTTGCGTGCAGTGACAGCAAAGGCCTCATTTCGGCTGGTAGGGTGTGGTCTGCCCTCAAATTTTACATAACGGGCTCTCACACATCTCACTCCCACAGCAGTTGTTCACCCAGCCCTTCTCATTCCCTTTACAAATCCATTTCATTAGCATTATACTTCTCCAGTAATCTTTTGAGAAGTTTAGAAAAAAGGATATATTGGGAGTTTCGTGTGGGGGGAGCTACACTTGGTCTATCGAGCGCAGGGTATTGGGGAGATACGGGGAATTTTTACTATGTGAATGCTGAACGCGCGGCACAATATCGACACACGCATGTTTTCGGTTTCGCCATGGTGACATAAAAAACAATCCGGTGACATACAAGTCCTCTGTATGTGCTCTACATGCGGTACCAGTACTCTCCACGTACACATCGGTGAGAGCTCCTGCTAGTTCCACGCACCATGTGTGTGTGATATTGACATAGAACTTCATTATCTGGAGAGGCCTTGTACCATCTTGGCAAAGTCTCTTCAGGAATCGAGGCCGGTCCATATATTTGGCGCAGTCATTCAGTAACCCGAAGAGCATAGACCACTAGGAATTCTTGTCTCGACTTGAGGTCCAAACCATGACCCAGGAAATTATGGAAGAGCCTATGGACGGGGCAGTAGGTCTTCTGAGCAAAACTCCCAGTAAAGGTGTTCTATTGACGGCTGGGAATCAGAGTTTTGTGTAAAATATGCTGTACCGCCCTGGGACAGGGGCAGGTTAGCGGGCAGGTGCTTGATAATCCGCGGAACTGCGCAATCACTGACATAGCTGCAAGTCTGCTTTCCAAGTATCAGTGTTGCTAAGCAGCGGTTTGCTTTCCTTATGGTTTATATCACTGCTGTGTTAGGCCATCTTCCACTAGATTCTTCAAGGCTGCCGTAAAAATCTTTCAGCAGCCAAATAGAATATAAAAAACATATTTGGCTTGTGCTGGATAGGAACCCTGGTCTAAGGATAAGCAGTCGAGTGACGGTGGTATTAGGACACATTGCCTGAGGCAAAACAGGATTTAGCCTACTGCATCCCTCGTAAAAAGTGATGTCCCAGCAAATGAGCAGGACAAGTGCAAGCCAACCACTGGGAGTTCAAATTCTGGAGAAGCTGCATCTTCAAGTGGGTCCATTCGGCCAGTCGAGTAATTTGCACTTAAGAGCGAATAAACGAAAGCGAACAGGTATGGGAACACAGTGTAGCAGTGAAAATGTCTCACCAATGTCGCATGGCTTTCGACATCGAAATGACGTAGATTCGATGTCCGCGGCTCAGTCCTGCCAGCGTTATTGATGAGAAGGCCAGCTAACTCAGTAAGGCCTGTGCTGCCACCTGATACTCCAGCTGGCGCGGAGCAAATGATATGACGCTTAGGATACGCGAGATGGCGGCCGTTATTTCCATGGTGTGCAGTCGCAGAAGGCGATTTTAACGCGAAGTCCCGATTGCGTGCTACGGTGGGTAGGCCGCACTTATTAGGAATTAAACGGTATTTATCTTGATGTTCGTATCTGAAGTCACTTCTGCATAGCTATACAGATCCGCTGCATAGCTATACAGATCCAGGGTCTTCGAGACCCTTGTGCGGCAGGTGTAGAGCGGGTTTATCTGTAGTTCACATACTGATCCCAGCACACGACGCAAACACTTTCCAGAAACCCACAGACGACAAATCTCACTCCGCTCATTGAACTTCTTCGGCGATGAACCAATGTTTTCTGTCAAACGTAATTTGAAGTATTTATCGAAAGCTACATTTCTGAATCTCACATCGTATCATGAATAAGCACAATGTGGCCCCTACACCATCCATCTACATTGTCTTTACTTGTGTTTACAGCTTTTGATGATCGCTTTTAGCATTCACATTTAATCTATGCTAGCTAACGATCTCTTTTTGGCGCTGTTTGCCCTGATGCCTTGCGCCATTAAAATGCAACCATTAACATCATAAAAAGATCTGCTGGTGCGCCACCTTAACAGACTGAAATTCCTCACAGTTTTTTGTTAGTAATTCATGTGCCTGTATAGATTACATACTACAGACCTGCAGGATTTATTCTGCAATATACTTCTAAACAGTGGAGGCGCACATGAGTCAAAGTAAGATACAAAGTTTTGCCTACAGATCCGCGCTGCTCGTCGGACATGTTGCTTCTGCAAAGACCGTTATTTCAGAAAAGCGCAGACGTTCTTTACAGAAACAGAAAATTCTGTGACCACGAAGGGTCGCTTCGCTTGAAAATGTCGCTACCAATTAAAGGTACATTAACACCACACCAACTAAGCAACGAATTCTAAAGAAACCTTGTATTACGATGTTGATTAATCTCAACAAGGCACGACATATATCACAATATTATAAAATAAACGTCGCAAAAAATAAGAAAACAAACGTTAAAAGTTTTAAAAAACCTTGGCATTTATTATAAGAGTTGGCCAACGGTTTCTAATAGGGGTCACCTTCGCAAAAAGCTAATTGTTACCTTTGGCAATAACAAAAATATAGTTCCAATAAGTAGGCAAAGTTAAAAAAAAACTGAATAAATATACGTCACTTATCACATGATATTTTTTGCAGATGTTGTCTGGACTTTGTTGGTGAACAGCGGCCCACCTTTCTAGAATATTGGGACATAAATATGCATGACCTACAGTATAATTACAAAGGGAGGATAAAGGCTGGGTCCTGTTCCTGGTTTTTAACAGCTTTGGTCGTATTCTCTTCGCAGTTACCTGTAGAAAGTGGGTAACTTTAGAAATAATGATAAATCTCGCTGCAAATCATCTATATGATTTTGAGAGTCAGACGACCCTGGGGTTTGTCGTTAGAAACACTGACTGCACCCATCCGAACCTAAAATAAGGGTGGCGGCAACAAATTTTTGCATCCTCAAAAAAAAAAAACCTGTTCATCACACCGTTGCCTCTTTTCTCGCACCTTCTTTGCTCTCGCGTTCTCGCGTTCTGTGAAAGTAGAGGATTCATTGGCCGCCGTTGCTTGCAGCTCAAGGAGGGCCTGTCGCCCCGGATCCTGGGCTGATTGCGCCACAACGCCGCCACTAACATTTCCTTCGGTGTTCTTTTAACGTATGTGATAAGCATGCTGATCGTCTGAAGTGCTGACAGTAGGCCTCCGATCCCCGGCAGCGACCAGGGGGACGAAGAGCGCATCTGACTGGCTGTATGTGTGTTCCTGGCACGGCAAGGAAGTTTTAGTGTGTGCAAACTTACGCCCGCATAACAAAAGAATAAGGCAGGGATAATATTGGATAAATCAGGAGTGAACTCCTACCCTTCATTGGGGATTACCTTCGTGATATTTAGTTGTAATAATTTCTGAAAAATAGTCGTTAAAAAAAACCGGCTACTACCTATAATATAGCGCTACGTACCTAAAGAAAATTCTAATCCTCATTCGCCCTGATTGAATCGAACACTAAAGCAGATGCGAAAAGAACAAACGTCTCTTTTGTGCGCCAAAGTAACAAATCCCAGATAAATGGTCTGCTAATCGTCATAAAGTTGCAAGACATAAAAAGGCCCCAACACTGGTAAATAGACATTCTTAGGGGAGAATCCCCTTAGAGGCTGGGGCTTTCGGCGCCTCCTGTCGCCGTCATTGTAATCGTCGTTGCATGTAGCCAGGGAACTAAAACAGCGGGAAACCCATTTACAGCTGGCGCTACGACGTAACACGTACTAAAGAAACACCGGGACTCTCGTTTAAGCTTCGCGCTGGAGCGCTTCGTAACGAGCACTAAAAATACCAGAACACTCGTTTACAGCTCGCACTGGAGAGAGAGCGAATAAAGTTTATTGAGAAATAAAATAAAACGTAGTTATCGGGGTACTTTTCTTATACCAGGGCATCTCGAACTCGGGCCGCGTCCACAGCTGATCCTCGAGAGTAGAGTTGGCCAACGCTCTCTCCCAAACCTCATCAGTGGGATAGGGATAGGGATTGAAGCTAAAATGTGATTTCTGCAGCGGTGGGGAATGTGTTCGTTTGTAGGGCACACAGGAGTCACTCCAGCTCTCTTTGGAGTCGTTTTTATGCTGCGGGGTACTTCTGCCGCTGTAGTCGGTAGTGTTATGTTACTTCTTGATTCGTGACTATTAGGGTCATGCGCTCAGGCTAACTTCCGGCTGCAGCGGCTTGGCGGGATAGCTCTCGTGCCATGAGCGGGGAATAAACATTTAATTGAGCAGTCAATGTTGCTGGGTTGGATCCAGAAGACAGAAAGCTTTGGGCATCAAAGACAAGAGACTTTTACAGCCAAGCTGTATACCTCTGCAACAACGGTTTAATCTCCGTAGGGTAAAACGCCAATACGCCAAGATCAAACTTATACTTCGGTCGTTTGTGTTCTTGCTCCACTCGTTGTTTTCACCTGAAGTCGTGTTTTTGGGCTGGTTTTTCAACTCGAGTTATCTGTAACGACGGTGGAACATCTCTGGCCCCTCCACGGTCCGAATGCAAGCCAAAGAATGACCCCTCGGTGTTGTCCTCTGCATCGAATTCCGCCCACCGGAAACTAGATTAAAGACGAAAGGATTGCACTCTGCGATTTCGGCATACCGGCTTACCGGCTGCCAAGTACCGACATCTGGGGAATCAGTATAAACCAAATGACAGAAAAGTTTGCTGCCTGGAACTGTTCGCTTACTCTTGAAGTAGCTTTAACCTTGAACAAGTTAGATTAAAATCTCACACTACAATAATTTTCTTTGAGCAAATTGGTAGACTTTTGCTATAGAACTTCAAAAAAAGCAAACATAATGTCGATGCCGCTATCTAACGGGAACAATTAGCCGTAAGTAACGCATTATTCAGAATTACCGGCTCCGCTAAATCTTCAGACATAAAATGAGTAAGATATATTGTAATAACTTTGTAGTTAGCCATATTACCTTGCCCAAGGCAATTTTAAACCCGTGAAAGAGTTTTGTTAGTTTATAAATTGATTTGAACCATTTCAAACTTGGGAGGCTAGGGTTAGGGTGAAGATTTTGCTCGCTCTTCCGAAAACGTGTGATTACGTAGTCCTGAGCATCGTAAGCGGGAATAACGTAATAAAACATCAACTAAGATTACTTGATTACTTGTATGAAGCGCCGGGCGCAGTGCATCACTTATAACCTAATCAAGACGCGAGAATAGGGTAAAATTAAGTTACCTTTTCGGGTAATTCTCGGGCATACGAAGTCGACTTTCGAAATCATGGCTTAAGCCGTACCTACTGCTTTATATCCCTAATGACTCGGAAGATAGCTACAAAAAAGCGTTGTCGTCCCGTGTGCGACCCACGTGCTGAAGTAGTCATTGTAATAAAGACTCTAAACAAATGCGGGTAGAACCGCCGCCGTTGAACATTGCGGTGATAGTAGCGCATTCAGGCAGCAAATATGAAATGAGTGCTTCGCCTCCATGAAGGAAAAAAATATTTAGGAGGAAGCATGACGTCAGGCGACCCAGCTTCGGCAAGCCAACCTTCCCTTAGGCCGCATTCTCCTCTCCTCGAGCTCCTGCCGCACACTGCATCCTGGAATCTTCACGTTTTTTTTAAAGGAGCCATGAAGACAAAACAAAACTTTGGTTCATTGAAAATATTGCACCGTTAGAATCATACTGGCACCACTTTTATTGTAAACTGCGCCCCAATCAGCTGTTTAATTCGGAAAAAAGGGAATGGCCATGCGACCCACTCGATCATTTCCCGCAACAGAACCTATGATGTTATACCAGCCTGCTGTGTGATTTGAGGAGGCTGGCAAAAGCAAATGCAAAATAGGTAGACATTACAAGATTGCGAACGAGCTATTTGGACCTAAGTGTAATGCATATTCATTTTGCAGCAGTAAGAATTGTGCGAGAAACAGCAAAAGTTACCAAAATACACGTAAACATAAAGGTGCCGATGAGCACAGCTGTTGGTATTGCGCGTACTATGTTTGTTTTAGCTGCACAGCAGTCCGGCGCTTCGTAGTTGTATTACACGACGCTGGCCGATTAGCGTAAGCGACGTTGCCTTACATGACTCTGTTTGTCAAGTATACCCCAGGTTTTACGAGGCGATTACTTTCTACCGTAACAAAAACAAGCCAAATGTAAATACGGTCAAAAACAAAGCAACGGCGGAGGGCTGATCTCTATGGAGGGCTGCCTATGTAGAGCCATCTGGGAGGTTTAACAGCAGTAATGCTAGACAGCCGAATGACGCAGGGGAATTTTGTTTGTATACGCGCCGTTATGATTTCATTGCAGACGTCACCAAAACCCACGATTTGGTGGGAGAGTAAATATTTTAACTAAAATTTATAATTTTTTCAGTGAATACGGCAACATTTGCGGCCGCGCAAGCGCTGGGGACGCTGTAAAACATGAAATCTTTGGAATAAAACAAACTTCTATTTTGTCTTCATGGATCCTTTAAGCCTGCTGTAGCATTTTGTGGCTCCGGCTTACTGCCGGTGGAGGAGGAGCCGACCGGCATCGCCAAAGTTTCCGTACGAGATTTTTCGCCAGCGTTGCGCTCCCAGCCGCGCATGGTGGAAGTACTGCAGCTGCGACTGTTCAAAATGAGGCGAGACAGATCGTATGCCCAGGAAGCACCCTCACGAACTGCGAGCCGAATTTGGCTTCTGAGGTTAGATCGCTCGAACCACAACCGGCTTTGCTCGAGCACGTGCAGTAAACATTAACAAGTACGGAGCGGCCTACGTATGCATGGTGTTGGCCAGGTGTGCTGTGACGATTGCTTTACGCATTCTGCAGGGAGTAAGCGCGCCCCTCTTGGTTTTACGTCATAACGGTGTAACGAGGGTCCTATAAGCTGAGTGGTGGGGGGGAAATCTGGGTTTAGTTTCGCTCGCGTGCGCACATGCGTATGTCGTTTGTGCCACATTTTCGTGAAGGTGTTTGTGCTACGTTTTGGTCTCCTTCAGTGCACTGTCAACCAAAAGAAGCAGAACAACAGATTTTTGGCGCGGGTGCGGGAAGAACGGATTATTCTCATCCTCGCGTTGCAGGTAGTCCTCGGCCGGGTCGTTCAAGGACCGTTCCATCCATGCGGGAGGTAAATGTGGGAAAACCGAATGCGAGATTACCCCTGGGAGGGACCATCGGGAGTTCCAGACTGGTTACAGCCTTGAGAATGAAACGTTCATTACCTAGAATAGGGGCTGAGCGTAAAAGTTGATAAGATAAAATGATTAGAACAAAGAAAGTGCGGTGTGCTTTCTGAAATAAAATACAAGGCCCGGTTGGCGTTCTCTGCCATCTGCACTTTTGCACAGCGGCACACGATGGCGGCGTGAACTTCTACGAACCCTACGAAAGCTCAGTTAAAGTGTTCCATGTCTGTCCTATCTGACAACTGCGCCGAACCATCAGCCCGCTTAGAATTTCGGGTTCGAGGCAGCACTGCGCGCGACGCCTGGATTGCCTGGCACCGAAACAAGCACGCACACAGCCATGCACTCAGCGCGGACGGGCGGTCACGTTAGGCATAAAGAACTACCACTTGCCTATCACGTGAGGGGGAAGTTCTTGCGGACTTTTCATTTTTATTTTTCATGACTACGCTTCACGATTGTCACGTGACGCTCCCCGAAACCTTTTCTTTCCTCCACTTTCCTTTCGACGAGGTTGGGCTTCTACGTCATCGCACGCACCCGAGCCCACAAATAGTTCTGGCTAGCCGGTAAAATAACTTTTTTAGGCGTGAGCAAATATGCTTACTGTTTTTGGACTTGCCTCTACAAAAACTGGAGGGGGGGTTTCTGACGCAAACAAAGTCAATTTCAAATCCATCTCAGCGGCGCTTTAAATCCTCGATTGAAGCCGTTTGCTCCATCTTCACTAATTCAACGACCCTTACTCTATCGTTGTGCTATAGTGTGAGCTTGTTTAATTTTTTAGTGATTATCATTGACGTCATCTTTGTGAGCGCACGCTACGACGTGTCTTTCTTGTTCTTAGGAAGCGTTGCCACGATTACCGCAAACATTACAGTTTTTCTGGACAAGGTTGGACAATTTTTTATTTATTGTTCCCTCAGGGTAAAAAATACATTGTAGAGGGGAGGGGCAATAATAATCAATTAAGAAACTATACAAGCGGAACTATACTATACTAAACTATAGTTTAGTATAGGAAACTAAACTATACGAAACTATACTATACTAAATTACCTTTAGTTGATATTCCTGGCTTGGCGAACGTGCACCCAGGACGCTAAGATGTCGCCTCCAAGCACGCACGCAAGAGCGCTTGGTTTTTGGGGGTTTTTGTAACTTCCGGAAGGTCGCCGCATTCTCGGCCAATACGCCTAAATGGGTGTGCTCGTTTGACAATCGTCCGCAGAAGACGCTGGGTGGTCGTTGCGAGGCACGCACATAGAAGCCCAAGGTTTTTCTAGTTTTTTAACTGCCGGGTTGCGCACGCGAGCCCGGCGGTCACGTGCGGGCGATTGGAAAATATTCGGCATTTTTAACTGGGAACATGAAAAATTACGATTGACTTCACAGCTTCGCTGTTGCAAGAGCGAGTGCAAGGCGGGACCTTGTGGCAGTGTCCCACGTTAAATAATAATACGAGGGCCCAGTAGATGGCGCGGGTAATTCTACGGAGGAAAATCAAATTACTTTTTACGCGAGATAATCGAAAATGAGGGCAACAGGATGAGAGTTGCGCGGTAAGAGAAAAGTGGCACTTACGTGGCAGATGCGGCAGAGGACTTTCGTCTTTTTCCACATTTGCAGGGAAGTGAACTGACGCGCTGCTAATCGCTCCCACCGAATTGCACAATTCAATAATTTCATCTTTCTTGGTCTGCGATCGTTTCACATATATTTATAAATAAAGCAAGTATGCATTTTAGGGAGCAGGCCTCGCTGCGGCCTATTTTGATATCCCTGTGCCCTTATTGATCCTGCAGTTGATGCAGTTAGACTTACCATTGGTAAAGGACAGATCGATTCCATCTTCGGTGTAGACTTCGTGATAGCCCTCGGGAGCAGCCTCGCCCTGCGTACGCACGAGCAGAGCTGATGATTATGCTTGAAATATTGATAGTAATTGTGTTTGCTGTCAGAGAAGCGAATACAGCTCTTGTATTTATGGGGTTTACGGAAAAGGAATCAGATCGAGGTATTATGTATCACAGTGAGGATGATTATCTGCGTAAATACGATTAGACTTTTAGTGATATAAGTGGTGAATATTGTATAGATTGTTGAACAAATTTTTTTCTAAGCATTTTAGAACAGGATGGAAGAGGCCAGTTCTGGTACCTGACCAGTTGCTCTCGCACGGAGAGCTGCTCCAGCACTGCGTATTGTTGAATCATGTGGCGCGCCTTTGTGCCTCGTATCACGTAGCTTTGTTGCGCCGCGACTGCGGAGGCCTCGATCCGACTGGAACAGGGTGGACGGCTTTCCGATTTCACTTCCCGCGCTGTCACACTACTCCACTCCCTCCGCTTTCTTCAGACAGTCGTTCTCATTTCCATTACCAATCAGATTCATTCCCATTATAACGCTCCAGTTCCCATTTCGTGAAGTTGCGAAGAAATGATATTGCGGGAGCTTGATGTGCGAAAGCTACACTATGTTTATTAAGCGCTCATAGAGGAGGGATACGGGTAAATTTTGACTTTCTGAAAATGCTGACGTGTTCCTAAATGTCGACACAGGGGCGTTTTTTTCGCATTCATGGATGATACCAAAAATCTGCGCGCATCTATGTTCTTGGTACTAGCTTTAAATACGAAACCATATCTGTCAAATAAACGCTGCTGAGAGCTACTTCCAGTTTTGCGCACCAAATTTGTGCATGTAAAAGATAAAAAATATTATTAAATTTTTAGCCGAGTCCAAGCGTTTGGGTCCCGCTTCTTCTGTGGAGGTATTCTCCACTACCTCAATAATACGACGGCTCGGGGCCACTAGGAGTTCTTGCGTCAACTTGAGGTCCAAGCACTGACGCTGATTCAACCAGTCCTCCCAGCAAGCGATGCGGGATCTTAGAAGGGGGGGGGGGGGGGGGGGCTAGGTAAGCCTGCTGGATGGAACTCTTAGTAAAGGTGTATTGATGGCTGGGAAAAGCAATTTGGTGCAACCTGTACTGTAGCGGCCCTGTACCAGGTTAGCTGGGCACGTTGTTCATTACCCCTGGAACGCCGCAATCGCACATACAGCCGCAAGTCTGCTGTTCTGCAGTAAGCACCTCGCTGCTTGCGTTTCTCAGTAGTGGGGTGCTGACCGCCTGCTTTACAGGGCAGCTGCATTAGGCTACCTAACCCTTAGATTCTTCATGCCCGTCTTCAAAAATATTCAGCGCAAAAAAGGGCACAAAAAACAGTTTGCTTGTACGGCCCTTGAGCCCGCGTCTCCAGATAAGCAGTCGAGTGCCTTGCTACGGTACTATTCCGACACATTGCCTGGGGCAGAACGGGAGTTGGCCGACTGGATACCTCGTAATAACTTATGTCACGGTAAATGAGCGGAACAAGTGCAGGCCATCCACAGGCAGTTCAGATTCTGGAGAAGCTGCACCATAAAGTGGGACCAGTCGGCCTGTCGAGTTATCTGCGCCTTAAGGCGAATAAACAAAAGTGAACAAGTGCGGCGACACCCTGTAGCAGAGATAAAGACTTTAATCAGTGTCCGTCGCTAGGCTTTCGGCCTCAAAATCACGTACGTCTTGACATCCGTAGCCCTGTTCGTCATATCTGTTGATTCTGCAAAGTCCGTTTCGTATGAAAACGAAAATGTTCAGCAAAGAAGCCTCATAAAACTTTAACACCATTCCTCTTCACCTCAAGGATAACTTCATATTCCGAAATAGCCCACATAGTAGAAACTGTAAGCGTGTTCTACCTAATGATGTCGTTATTAAGAATGCGACGTAATATTATAGATTTTGTTTTTTAGAGAACAAATGGAAAGAACGTCCAAATCAAACGTAAAAATGTTTTTAATAATTTCAGTCTTTAGTACTTACTGTAAAATCTTGTTAGAAACTCCGCCATTAGCACCGAACTCTACGTTTGTTGTTTTAATATATACAGTTTTGTTTATAATAATAAAACCTAAAAATTAACTAAGAAAAGCTAACAATAATGTGTTGTCTATCTCCACATATTTGTTTCTAATTTCGCCTCCCTCAAATGGTGACTTGCGGCGAAGCTAGCTGGAGCATTGCAACAGAAATCTCCATAATTAACGAAATAACTATGAAGGGTATAATGGAGGTTGGCACTTTTTTTGATTATCGTCTCTTTCGCCACGTGTTCGCTTCCTCGTTGTCTGTACAAGAAGCGTAACTTCAGAGATAAGTGGATATCTCGCTGCTATTCATCAATCTTCTTTTCAGAATCATTTACGCGACCCTGGATTATATCGTTACAAACACTTGACTGCACCAATTGTTAATTGAAATTCCGCAAATGGTTACCAATGCTTGCACCTTCGGATACCTACTCTTTGTTGAAGCATTGCCCACTTTATGACGCGCATCGGTCTTTTTTGTCGCACGTCTTTTAAGCTGTGGTTCTAGTAAACGAGAGGATTCATCGGCGCCCACTGCTTGCAGCTCAGTGTGAGCCTCTCGCGCCCGATCTTGGCCTGTCTTTGCGCCGCAACGCCGCCGGTTACCCTCCCTTCGCGATTCTCATCTACATCCGTTGTAAGGGCGCTGATCTGCTGAAGTATGTACAACAGGCTCCAATCCGCGGCCGACGCCGGGGGACACAGATCGTGTCTGACTGACTGTAATGGCGTTAGGGGCATGGCGAGGAACCCTTGCAGCTTGCGCAAAATTACGCTGAAATTATAAAAGATCAAGGCACAGCCGATTTTGCGCCCATGGCCAACGAACTGGAGCCCTTTATTGATGATTGCTTTCTTGACATTTGGGAATCATCAACTAGGGAAAATTGGTTTATTTTTTAAAACCAGGCTACTGGCTCTAATAGAGTGCTACGTACCTCAAAAATAGGTAAATTTTAATCACGGTTCACCCTGATTTGATGCAACTTGAGACCGCCTTCGAAACAAAAACAAACGCCTATTTTGTCTCGCAAAACTAACAAATCACGATAAATGGTCTGCTTATCGTCAAATGGATACAGGATAAGATACCGTCTTCACAAGTGCTGAATAGACATTTTTTTACCTCACACGCCTGTCATTTCACACGCATTTCTGGATCATTAAAAGTGGTGCTGAAAATCGACAATTTTGAATAATTGACTGTAACAATTTGGAGCTGGCGCATCGTAAGAGCTAAACTATTTTAAACAAAGCGTTTGCCGCTTTTTAAAATAATTGTGTTTCTACCAGATTTTCACCACTACAAAAATTTACTTTCGAACCAATGTATCGAATTGCAATAGACCCGGTTGACATTACAAAATTGATTGATAATTTCGCACTGTCCTCAACCGTTAGTCCTCACATGATCAATTTCAAAACGTTGAGATGCATAGGATTGCTTACGTTCATACTAATAGTACTGCGTCACTAACATTTTTACCTTAAATAATGACATTTTTATCTCATACTACTCATAGCAGATAATGGTGTGATATGCCATAAGTCCTCCGCATGAGGCACATTGAAAATCCATGGTGACCGTGCTTTGGACATCCCGGACCCTGATACACGACCCTAAGCTGGAACTAACCGTGGCCATGTGTTAATAGGTAGAGGGTGAGAAACCACAAACCGTAGCTGCCGGAGCCTTGGTCAAGCTCTGGTGGATGGGCTCAGTTACTTTGAAAAGTGGGATCGGTCGGCGCACGTCGATGCTCGATGGATGATCAGATAAAATGGGAATTGCTGTGTGGTTGGCCGACGTCACATAACCGACGACGGTCTACTCGAAGTGAAGTCAAAATGTACTATATGTACACAGTATTGACACCACGTATTTACAACTTTCAAGGCTCATGATCGCATACAAGTGTCGGGAAAAGCCCACGTCAAGCGGGGCTCCCGGCGCTCTCTCTCCTCTGTCTCTAGTTCTCTTCGTTCGTTCCAAAAACCTCAAACTCATCGGTTTTATTAACAAAACCCCGCCAACAAAAGGGATATCACAACTTGAGAGTGAGGATGGCTCATTGTTTAGGACACACTAGGCCACTGATTGGCCACTATGACAAACAACGCTAGTTGGGTTCAAAATATTCACGCCACCTGATTCTCTCACTCTCATACAGAAACCCAAAGGTCTTCCGCAAAACACAAATATAGCAGAAATGAAAACCAATCAACTAAAAGCAGACCTAACGCCGGGAATTCACTCCCGGGCGGCACGTCCTAAAGTAGTGTCATATTGTGCACGCCTACGTTTGTGCTCTGCGCCACCAGAATTCCTTTCCTTTGTAGACACGTGGAGCGCCGAACAAAGCCTGGTCACCTACCTATTGACGGATACCAGCCTCCAAGTCGCCAGATTCAGATGTGTGACGAACTCTAACTTCGCCCAGTAACTTTGAGCAGTGCAACTGTCACAGACAGAGCGTCTGGTCACCTCTTCCTATGTTTAACCCAAGGTTTGACCCCATGACTGATCTTCAGCTCCCGCCCGCTTCGGGGATTCTCGTGGCGGTAATCGCGGTCGTTAAAATGTCAACGCTTCCTCTCTGCCGGATTCACACACAAACGCAAGGAAATTCCCTTTGAAGCTTACACCCCTCTCAGCTATTGTGGAGTGACCGAAGCGTTTGTATGCGTCGTCTCCTGGCCCCCCATAGGGTGGACCCAAAAGCACGGAGAGTAACAAAAGCCTCCGCGGTTTCTCGTTACGCACCTCACGCCTAAGTCAGCTCGGCCGGCGTGAAAACAAACACCATACAGGTAAAAAAGCTACCCCAGCGAAGGATATCTAGTTGCCGGGCGGTTTTAATTAATAAGTGAGGGGACCGAACTTAATAGGCTCCCTCTCGGTTTGCCTGGCAGGGAGCTTCGGCACCTCATCTTCGTAGAAGTAAACCGAGCGATGGAAGTTATCCCTCCTGTGCTTTTTTCTATGGGATATGGTAAATTAACCCCCTCCCCAAGTATGATCGGCCAGAAAAGGAAGGCACTGCAATATCATTTTACCCCTACTAACAATTCCTTTCCGAATGCCAGACAACTAAATCCCTTCCTTATCATTGAATCTGTTCAAGAAAAGCCTGTTGCCTCACTCTGAGTGTTCTTGATGACGAGGTTTATAGAGTAAATGTTCGGAAAGTCCTACAAACCAACGAAACAGAGAACTCGCGAATTGTTGGGCAAATTATTCCCCAGCAGCAGGCAAGAAATCTCCTGCCCCATAGAGGCATCGCAGATCTGACATCAGGGTGACGCCCCACCAAACCCTTAACAGCTCACACGGCGTTTTTTTTTTCAGATCTTCACCTAATGAATAAAACCGAAACCGGTCGGCTCGGTGCCCGCGAAGCCAGAGCGGAAAAGCTGGGAATCGCATGACCAAATGCAGAGAAGACAACAAAATCACCATCAAAATCTTTACCTTAACGGTATCGCTCTATACTCTCATAATTCATAATCGCTGGATTCGTTCGATGCTCAGTTTGGTAATACATCCCGAAATCGCGGTGCTGTTTTCATGGCCACAGGTTTTGCAAGGGTAATAACTCCTGCCGTGGCCGACTTGCCTGTGGAAAGTGTGCCAATACGACCACGTACATAAAAACTGTTCATCGAAACCCTAACCTGTGGCAAGTGCCAGAAACCCCATGGGGCTACTCTCGAAGATGCGAGATGTTGAAAACGTAGAAGCAGATAAATAATGTTTACGTCACGGAGAAGCTTACATTCCCATGGGCGCGCAAACGCTTCGCCTTTTTCCCCCCGTGCAGGAACGCCGACGCAGCTAATCGAGGAGGGAGGGGGTGGAGTGGCGACTGGTTTCCACGCGAACGAATTGAGAAAGTCTCACCTGCTCCCGCCGCAGCCCCCCATCACTGGGTTGTCTCCGGTAGCCCAACGCGTCACTACACCGTTTGTAGGGTCACCAGTGGTGGTGGTGACAACTGTGTCATTCGGGAGGGACGCTGAATCTATAGTTGTACCGCCACTGGTCAAAAGCACACGCGAGAGCACGGAGGCGATGAAGGCAGTGGAAGCTGTGGTGGCTCGTACCCCTGCTGCACCATTTGCGTCAGCTCCGGCACTCCCACACCCTTGTCGGTGGTAGCTGCACCAAAGAGCACCCACAAGGGTGCGGCGTCCAAAGATCCCGATCTGTCGGTTACTCCAAGGATCTCTTACGACGAAATGGACGTAGGAACGTTCCTGCCTTCCGCCCAGCATAAAGAACGTGTCCCGATACCAACGTCTCCTGAACAGACTCAAAAGCATGGAATCACTGCCCCAAAACACAACCCAAAAATATACACTACCCACTAGCTCTTACACTTAATAATGGGAACAGCAAACCACATGGAGACTCTTTTAAAACTCTTGATTGCGCGTACGAAATACTGCACTCAAAGCAGCCAGGTTTCATGCGCCTACGAGAAACACTCATAAATTTCAAAGAGGCATATTTTAGCTATATGGTACTGAGAAAGGACAGGAATGGCTGGACACACTTTCTTAGTGGTGTGGCCATCATCGCTCTGAAATCCCTAGCATGTCCTCCAATCAATATAAACACTTTCCTTGACGCTGTCGTAATTGGCACAGTATAGCTTAACAGGCTAACAACGGTTTTCTTCCTATCCATTCTTCCTCATTGCGGGCCATCGAGCTCGAAATTTGGGGCTATGATAGAACAGTTCCCGGAACGTTTTGCTGCAGTAGGAGACCTCAATGCTCATATTTCACTCTGAAGCTCTTCCCGCTGAATATCCGAGGTCGCCTCATTGAGAAGTTCGTAAGATCATCTTTAGCGTGCCTTTTTACATAAATCCCCCTTCATACCATAATTTATGACACAACACATCTTCATTATTTGATTTCGCCGTTGGCTCTTCAGTACTCTCTCCATCTCGTGAGTGGGCACAGAGCCATATGGTAGTGACCACTTCCCATCTAGATTAACATACATAGGTGAAGACCCGAACTGTTCACCTTCCCATAAAAGGTAGCTTTGCGGAATACATTTAAAGCGACATCCAAACTACACCCCACATACATAATACACCTACACGTTGAAGACGCTGCCCCACTACTCGCGCTGCACATACACGACGCCGCCAAAAAAGTCAAACCTTCAGGCCTCTGGTGTCCTCTGCAACCCAGGAAGGTGCCGGTAGAATAAGGACTATGGCCGAGAGCGGAAGGCGGAGCAAAAGGCGTAGGCTATTTTCCGTCGGTACCCCACGTCGGGTAACTTAATAACCTTCAAAGGGCAAATGCTTTTGTACAACGTGTCCACCGTGGAGCAAAACAACAAAGTTGGCGCTCCTCCATAACATCAAAAGCTCATACACAGCCATGAGGAAAGTATGTGCCCTAATACAAAAATTCTACGGACAACGCGCACACGGGGTTTCCTTGTGAGTATAACAGGAGACACACTGCGAGATCAAGCTAGCCCAGTCGTACAACACTTCAAACACGTGTCCAGATCTGGGCAGTTCGCAAGCACGTTCATGAAACATAACATGCCTTGCGAAAGGAACCACTACATGACGAAAACAAATCGAATCCTTTATACAACTACCCGTTTTCTATCCATGAGCTGAAGACGGGTCTCATACTTGTAAGTCTTGAGCTCCAGGCGCCGACAACATAACATGCGTCATGATAAAACACTTATACGCAGGTGCGCTTGAAGCACTCTTACATCTCTGCAATAAAGTATCGCTTTCGTGGCCCATTCGAAGGTCTTGGACGGAGGCCAAAGTTGTAGTATTGCTCAAAGAGGGGAGGACCCTTCCTCTCCCGGCACCTATTGACCCATTGCTTTGGCCAGCTGTCTGTGTAGGCTTGTCGGGAACATGATAAACCGGAGGCTCGGGCACACTGTTGAGAACTCGTCTCTTCTCGAGAGCAGCCAGGCAGACATTAGAACGGGGTGACCCACGAACGACAAACTCGTGGAATTTGAATCGTATATCAACTATTAATTCGTGCATAAAATGCTTGGCCATACGGTGTTTTTCGACATCGAGCAAGCCTATGACACCGCTTGGCATTAAGCTATTCTTAGCGACGTGACATCAATCGTGGTTTCGGGCAATATGTTAAACATCATTTCTAAAGAACGCTTCACGTTTCAGTCGGTAGTGCACTCTCAAGGATTCTCGTGCAAGAAAACGATGTGCCAGGAGCTCGAGTGCTAAACCGCACTCTTTTCATAGTTAAGATGAACTCTCATGGAAAGGCATTGCCACCTATAATTTCTTATTCTGTGTATGCAGACGGCGTCCAGATATCCTTTAAAGGTGTTGTGCCACCAAATTTGTTGCTTTGGCATTCTTTTTTGCAAACGTTTTATATTTCGTTAGAAAGCATGATATAGGCTCTCACATGCACCTATTCTGAGTAAAAAAATTATTATCGCACGATTATTGTGCACAGGATTCGGTTTCGGTTCCGTGATGTCACAGTGTTGCGTGGACGCTCTGCTACGTGTGTCTACCATGCGGCCAACGTTTGCATGCGGCGCTGCGGTACGCTGCGTCTTTACTGCGGCGTCTGCTTCCACACACACGTGCTTCACCACGGAAGTAAACACACCGACTCGTCATGTCAAGCCACGTCAGCTCCGACACAGACTCTTTGTCTGCATCCTCGGATGCAGACAAATGAAAACCATGGATCCGCAAACCATGGAAATGCAATTGGATATGCAAACCATGCGCTTAAAAAAACCACTGTAAAAAAAAACTGCCTCCGCCGGGAATTGAACCCGCAAGGTTGACCGAGCGGGCGCGACGCACGAGGCCAGTGCGCCACCGCACAAATAGTATCACACCGCGAAATAGCCGGTCTAGTAGATGGAGGGCCATTCTCGGAGTCGTACGTCGGTGTTTACTAGCTAGTTTACAGACTTCCTGCCTTGTAAACTCAAATTTCTTAAATAGCGCTTGCGGAGCAAGGTTCCGCGAAGCCCCCGCAATAGCTTATCGTCATCATTTCCGCTCCTTCGCAAAAGCGCACGCAAAAATAGGTGTGCCAGGCTGCGACTGCGATTTTACATTGTAGGGATAGTGCTTGCCTTACTTTGGTTTTACGTTTTGCGTTAAAAACCGTTGCCGATACTGATCTCTTATTATCCAAATTTCCCTACGTAACTCTTCTTCTGCACGAAACTGACCTTATATTTTCTACAGGCGAGCCGATCGCACACGCATTCCGGTGTAGCGGCGTCGCTGAAGAGCACAGCCGAAGCGTCGAATGCCAAAATACGGATCGCATTAGCGCTAGTGTTGAGTTGGATGGGTTTGATGAACCCTATTGAGTTTGCTACACTCCAGAAACTCACAAAATAGAGCCGGGTTCATTGCGGCACGAATGTTGTCGGGGCGCAGTTTTCGCTTCTCCGTCGATTCCGGACGACGCGTCGGGCGACCAGTCACGCGACCGGTTTTGTTGGCGTCTTCGGTCGGTGATTCAGTCACACTACGGCGACTTTCCATCGGCCGACGTGTTTGTGTCGCCGTCGGCGTAGCGTGAAAACGCGGTCTGGCAATTCGGCAGTTGGCCGATGGTTTGGCGACTCGTCGGCGTCGCGTCGTCGTCGCCCTCGTGTCGGCCTAGTGTGTCTGATACAACCAAGCGACCAAACAAACTGTGGTAACTGGAGTTCACGTTGACGTCGCTCGAGACGCTGACGTGGTATGACGTCACAAACTTTGTTATGCTGGCAATTCCCTGACGTCATGGTTAGTGGCGCTAGCGATATGTCCCGATCCCCAGAAGAGCTTTTAGCTACTTTGTAGAAGCGAATTAAAATATATATTAAGCGCTTGCTGTACCCAGCACTTCGTTTTGATGGTCCCTGCATACAGAGGAAGCCAACAGCAGGAAGCCAACAACACCTTTAAATCAGTCGATATGTCAGTCTTCGAATGTCAAGTCCTGCTTGGCGTCAAGAAACTTGCCGGGTGGCAAGACAGCAATGGTTTTAAAAACAGTCCAGGAAAGACCTTTTTCATGAGGTTCTTCAGGAAGCGTGAGATCCGTCCAGACCCAGACGTTACTTTTAATGCTGTTTCAATTCCTGTGAACAAGAAGCATAAGTTCTTAGTTGTATTTTATGACACACTCGCATTATTCATCAAATTAAGCGACTTAGGCACACCTGTGTTAAGACAATGAATTTACTGGAGGTCCTCTCACATCAGTCGTAAGGTGCCGAGAATTAACTCCTGCTCCGACTACTTACTGCGTCTTCTGGGTAGGCGGAATTATCGCAGTGCCTTGTATGCTTCAGCGACGAAAACAGTATTAAAAGTGCTCGAGCAAGTGCTAAACGTATAAGTACCAGCCCAGTCCAAGGTCTATAAGTTGAATGTAAGCGGTGCCTTGAAGACCAACCTACGCACAGGAACTTGCTTTGCGCATTTCAAATTTCAAAGTTGATCTACCTTCTATTTAATTATCCTCTATAATACTGTTTTTAAATAACCCATCCGTTCTTCTGCCCTTTTCGCTTCGATTGCGAGACCAGGCTTTGGATCGTAATGTGTATTTTTTGGATGTATACAAATCATCGTTTAGATGCAAAGCATCTGATGCTCGGGGCTGTGTCCCTCCCTCCCTCGTTGTCGTTGTTGTCCGCCGTCTGTACTCTACTGCGCATGCGCGTCCCTTCAGCCCAGTCAGCGTTTGGGCTGACGTCAGCGCAGTCCACTATAAAAAAAATAGCTAGGCGGCACCTTGGTTTGATCCCACGACTCTCTGGCCGCAATGGGAGGTACGTGGAGCTCTTCCCACTCTGCTACAAACCGAGACCGGAGCACGTGCTACGAACGCGCCTTATGTGCTTTTTTTCTTTATTACATACATTCACAACACTCATTACAAAATCAACCTTTGAGGTTGAGAACAACAAGAACGTAACCAAACTTTTAGTTGGCATGTATATATTTCTGAACTTTAAATGCACTCAACTCATTTAACAAATTCAAAAACTCTTTTTCCCAATCATCGTTTTTCGCACTTCACGCAGACTGCAGACATGTTCAACAAAATAACTGTTTACAGAACGAGCGTCAGCGTCATTGTGACGAACGTCCATTCTGCTACGCCAGATTGAGTGTAAACCGTAAAAAAGCAGGTTATATGAAATACTGTCTGATAGCAGAGAAAGATATCGGATTCCTTCAACTGTCAACGGCAAGTCCTTTTTGATAGTCCTTTGAAGTACATCCAAAAAAACTACAGCATCCCAGCAATCTAGGAAAACGTGCTCCACAGTTTCTGGCTTCTTGCAGAAAAAACAGTCTTATCCCCTTGGCAGAAAAAATCCCCTTTGCTTTTCCCAAGTCATTACTGGCAGCGTGTCCGTGTGGAGCTTAAAAAGAAAAAATGTTTTACTGCTCCTTGTACAGACATTCTCTTAACACATTTTAAAACATCGCGTCCGGCACTGTCACGATATCTTAAATGGTACATTGGTTCCGGAAAATACGATTCTACTAAGTCTGCAGTCTTTGACTCGTCTGCACCGGGCGAAGTAGTGGCGGTACTGTTTCCTTTTTTTCATGTTTTATGTGGTATGTGTCTGTGTCTCATACCATGCTGTCAGGGTGCAACTAGCCTTCATGACTGTAAACTTTGGGAATTCATTCAGAGTAGGGACGCTGAATGTCCGGGGACTCGGGTCGAAAAGGCGCCAGGTAAACCTTCGCACCCTCATTCGAGAAAAAGATCTAGAAGTCATTTGCATCCAAGCAACTAAGGATGAGAGTGAAGTGCACACCGACAGAATGGTAGAACTTTTTGTTGAGGATTTCTATGTTGCTGTAAGCCACTCTGTCAGTATTTGGGCTGGCTGCTGCCTGTTGTTAAGGAAGTCTTTAGGTATATTTGTGGATAATGTTGTATGTAGTGAAAGCGGTCGATTTGTTATATTTGATTTTGTTTATCAGCGCGTAGAGTTTAGGGCGTTGTGTATGTACGCCCCCACAAAGCGTTGTGTATGTACGCCCCCACAAAACCAAAGCCACGCTATGAATTTTTTGAAAGCCCTGAAAGCTATTTTCAAGCAGAGAAAGTGTTGCTTGTCCTCGGTGACTTCAATTGTGTGAGCTTTCCCGAAGATAGGTCAAATGTAGAACGGATAGTCGATCGCAGCGGGATGCTACTCGAAAGGATTGCAGCTGATAATCTGTTAGAAGATGTGGCAGTGATAGTGGAAGCCGGTAAAGGCGTTCTTTGCACGCACTTCCAAGGCGCAAGTCACGCACGGTTAGATCGTGTTTTTGTTTCTGCAGATCTGACGCCCATATGTAATGACTACGAAGTACACGAAATGTCTTTTAGCAATCACTGTTTGGTTGCTCTTTCGTTGGGGGAAAATTCAAGATTAAAGTCAAATTTTAACTGGTCCCTCTGGAAAAAGAATGTACAATTGCCTGACGATAACATTTTTATTGAAAACGTTAAAAAAGTTTTTGAAAGTGAGTACGGGCTGGGATGCAACAGCAGAAGCGAAGCGTGGGAAAATTTTAAACAAAGCATAAAAATCATGGCTCTAGAACAATCCAGCGAAATGAAGAGAAACGAAAGACAAAAAGAGGCAGGCCTAGCGTAGCAACCTTAAACAGTTGGTACAAGAGGAGAGAACTTGTAAAGTTTATAGAGGATATAAGAAACACGAAACACCCGCCGCGGTGGCTCAGTGGCTAAGGCGTTGCGCTGCTGAGCACGAGGTCGCGGGTTCGATTCCCGGCCGCGGCCGCCGCCTTTCTGATGGAGGCGAAAAGCAAAAACGCCCGTGTGTACGAGATTTCGGCGCACGATAAAGATCCCCAGGTGGTCAAAATTAATCCGGAGCCCTCCACTACGGCGCGCCTCATCGCCTGCCTTGCGTTGGCGCGTTAAACCCCACAATCAATCAATCAGAAACACGAAACGGGCCCTTGAGGCTCTGGACGTTGAAAAATTTAAAGGAGCAACCGTAAGGGCACGTGCCGAAAAAATGCTAGCCAGTGAACAACCAAAAAAGCGTGCTCGGGCTGACGAAAAAAGATAGGCACGTAAACATGATATCGTAAAAATCGAAAAAGGAGGAATTGTGACACAAAACAAGAATGAGATAGCGATTGCTTTTACAGAGTACTATCGCGATCTTTTTGCGATGCGAAATCCGAAAGATATAGGTTTTGAAACAGAGTTCTTACAGTGCTTGCCGCAGATGGAAAGTGAGGAAACGGATTATTTGAACAAGGATATCATGTCATACGAAATCGAAGAAGCCATAAATGAGTTGAATAGAGGTAAATTACCCGGCACTGACGGCATTGGCACAGCGTTTTACAAGAAGTTATAATCCGAAATGGCGGTACTACTACACGGTGTGTTTTTACAATCTTACGAGCGTGGCAGTTTGCCGCCGTCATGTGCAAGTGCCGATACGGTGTTCTTTCCGAAGGGGGAGGACCCCGATCAGCTGATTAAAGTTACTGGTTATAGGCCTATCACGCTCACCAATACAGACTACAAGATTCTAATGAAAGTGTTTACGAAAAGAATGCAAAATGTCATCAAATCCTTAATCGGGCCACACCACACATGTGGTATCAAAGGCAGAACCATTTTTACGAAGATTCACGCTGCACGGTGCATACAGTCGCGTGCGATTTGAAGGTAATCGCGCGAGCGTCGACCGACCACGACGATAACGCCCCCACGCGGCTTGTTTTACTCTGCCTGGTTCGTGGTTTACACATTCTTCTCTCCCTCGGTCGCTGTTTATTCCAGCAGCCATCACTCCAACAGCAAAATCAATATCCCCTTCCTGTTTTTTTTTTGTCGCGCACGCAGCGACGACGTCGCACTCGTGGTATTTTACAGAAGTTCTCGAAAAGGTGCGCAGAAACGCATTCTCGGGAAATACTGGACATTTATAACAATGGGTGCTATCGTTGCTCAAGATAACCAAGAAAAAAACGCACACGTGATTGCAACCACACAAGATCACCACAAAGCGGAAAGGGCGGTTTACTAGCCGCGGGAGTGATCACTGCTTGATGGAACAGCGACCGAGATAGAGGAGAATGCATAAACCAGGTCCCAGTGACTCCGAAAAAGGCCGCGCGGGGCGTTATCGCCTTTATCGGTCGAAGCTCGCGCGATTACCTTCAAATCGCACGCGACTCTACTTGAGTACTGCGACGCTGACTTTAGAAAAGAAGCCATGATACAAATGGACTTGGAAAAGGCTTTTGACCATGTGTGCAATGAAATACTGTCCAAAATACTCGAGTATGTCAAATAAGGCTCTGTAATTAAAGTTGCAGTTAAAATGGCCTACGAAAACTGCAATACTAGAATCATTGTTAATAAAGAGTTAACGAATGGGATTTGCGTTAACACGTCAGAACAGCAGGGGTGCCCCCTGAGCCCGTTACTTCTCGCCCTGCATCTAGAATTCTTGTGTGCAAAGATAAGTGCCAGTAGCAGGGTGCGTGGTTTTTGCCTCCAGTCGTATGAACTGAAGGTTTTGGCCTACGCAGACGATGTGGCTATTTTCCGTGCGAACAAAATAAGCGTGAGTAAAGCACGCGCCCTCGCGGAACGGTACTGTGATGTCACGGGTAGCAAATTAAATGTCAATAAATCTGTCGGGTTATGGCACAGGGAGTGGGCAGAGGTGCCTGCCGTTTTTGAAAGGGTGAAGTGGTTAACAACTCCGCCAAAGTAATTGATGATTCCGTTGGATAGGTATCGTGAAAACACGGCGTACTGGAGTGAAAGAGTGCAAGAAATGCGTGCGACACAGCAACAAGGGGCCGTAAAAAATTTTCAATCTTTGTGCGAGTAACTGTATGCAACGTGATCCTTGTGGCCAAAGTGTGGTACGTCATGCAGGTGCTGGCGTGTTCCAGGATGCATTTGCCAAAGTTTCACCGGTTGTTCGCTGTTTTTGTATGGCAATGGTTTTTCGAACGAACAAGTCGTAGCAATTTGTTTCGGAGCCTAAAGAAGGGGTGTCTGGCGTTACCGCATCTTTTTGTAACACAGGTTATCTAAAAGTTTTTCTTTTTGAGGGACCAGATAGACCCTTTTGTGCGTACCTGCTTGCAGTTGGCTTTAGCGACGGTACTGCCCAATTTCACTGTTTCGTCCGTTCGTTACTTAAGGTCCAGTGGCAGCGGTTTTCTGCGAGAAGTAGTCTCGTCTTTGCATTTTCTAAGAGCACGTTTTTCAATGAAATACCTATCCAATGTTACACAAAAGCGCCTTATGTCCTTCACTCATTCAAACTACTTCAAGACGCTACTGATACAACGACTGCACGCGAAGCTGAACGTCAACGGAAAGGATGAACTGAAAACTAATGGGAACCTCAGTCGACCTCATGGCTGTATCGCATACTACTCAGGGTTCCCCTACGGGAAGATGGTGTAACTTTTTAGACATTTTCTCCCTTTGGTGACTTCCTCCCGGGTACAAACAACTCCAATATTGCACTACTTTGTGTCGCTGCCCCATACGTACCCATGTGCGAAATTCGACAGTTACACTTCTGGAACCTCCACAATGATGTCATGTGCTGCTGAGGCACGGAAAGGTAAAGCGTGGGTAACCATGGGCATACACACCACTATTTTTTCATCAGAACCATATGGAATTTTACTCATAGTACAAAAATTTCGAAAACAAAATTCCCAAGTCCACTGTCTATACTGATTCATCACGTGTTGATCGTGCACCGTCATCTCACAAGCCAAAAAAAAATCGGGTAGAGCATCCTATTTTTAACACCACCATGTTTGTGGGCGCACAAAAACATGAACGGGTTCAATGCTGGGTCCAAGGAAACGTGTGGATTGCTGGCTACGAGGTGGGTGATGACTGGCCGCTGCTGCTGGACGGAAAAACACTTACAAGAACTGCCAGGTGGGCTTGTTTGTATACGTTCGTGATTCAAAAACGCTAATTCAACGGGAAGACGAATGAAGAGGCACCGGACCATGCGCACTAGCAACCAATTTTATTTAAAAAAAAACATATCTACAAGGAAGAAGATCATGAACCTGTATCATCCCCAAAACAGTGATAGCATTGATACACTTGAAAAATATATGTCAACGAAGGAAATATCTATATTAGAAAGCAGAAAGTAATCAACAAAGAATCTCGGACGCATGTGTCGAAAAACTACACGTGCGCTTGCAGCTGGATTGAAAACTGAAGTCCAATCAAACCCTCTCCGAAAATGCAAACTAGATATCGGAAAAATGTACAGATCGCTGGTTGACACAAGAAGTACTTTTACCGTTGATATGTATTTTCCAAATGTATCAAATCTATCAACGTTTTGGTGATGACGCAGATTCATTTTCTTGTTCCTTGTATATTGGTCCTTTTTTCAAAGTAAAATGCCGTTGCCAGTGGGCATCGTCCTGTATCTCTTCATTTACCTTCATGGTTAAGTAGCGTGTTTTTAATCATGACCTGAAAAACACAGCAGGCATAACCACAGCAGCATACGCTGACTTCAAAGCACGCATCAAACAACAGTTGTGTAAAAACATGGCAAACACACCGGAGTGAACAGAAGGTACACTTAGGTCTTCTTACCTGCTTGAAATACAAAAACACATAGCTCCCCACTTCCCCCGTAATTCTTTGCTCCTAGATACGGCTTGTGGCCTAGTAATCTCATAAAACTTTGCTACCACAATGTACATTTGTATCTTCTTAGTACGACATTCCGGAGAATATTCCATGTTGCAACATGCCCGCTCGAGAAGATATTGGACAATAACGATGAGCGCTGCCATCACAAGCTCCCTGTGCACTATCGAATTGGTATTTGGATGCGCCATCATCCTTTCCCCTCCAATTTTCTCTCACTCAGTCTGAAGGATTGGTCAGTGTAGATGACATCGATGACCAAAGGTTCAAGTTCGCACCTATAGGTAAATTTTAGTTGCTCTAATGTTTCAGCATCCAAAGTTCGTCCGGTGTTTTAGGTCGCGGCACAATGTTTCTTAGTTGCTTTCATGTATCCTGTATTCCAACGACGATGTGATACACGCAAGCATTTTATCTCGAATGATCGCTTTTCGAATGATCGCTTTCGAAGCCTTTTCCAGAGCAACGAACAACGCAAAACATTTCAGCAAAGAGGGTCAGACCGTTCCTTGAGCGATTACTGACAACAAAGTGCAGGCATCGTCAGCATACTCAAATATGTGTTCTCTTCGTCAAATATCTGTTAGTGCTCAGATAATCCAGCCTTAGCAACATTAAAAGTGCAGGGGACCGAACACTGGCCTAGGGTGCACCTCGTGAGACGTTCTTGTCTTTGCTCAGTGCGCTTTCTTACCGTCTGTACATGTGGCGGTGTGTAAGGAAGATGAGTGCGAAGCGCATTAAGTTTCCTGATACCCGACTTCAATGTAACTTGCCCACCAGTGGATATCGTCGGACGCAGGAATAAGCATACCAACATCAAAAACAAAGCAACATATGACAGTCCATGCGTAATGTTGTGTTTGACGTGGCTTAGGAGCTCCAAAGCGCTATATGGGCACTAAAATGCGTTTGGAAGCAAGTAAAGCAGGATGATAGTTGCGTGAAATGCTCAAGTCGCACGGTTAAACTCGACCAATAGTTTCCCCAAATGATTCACCGCAAAATGTTTTATTAAAAGAGGAAGGTATCCATACCCGGCCGTCTGGTGTTTTCCAGAATTAAGAACTGCACCACACAATCGATACGAGTTTCCGCTTACGAGAATTTGCACCACTCTTCCAAATATGGTTGAATTTATCGAGAAGGCCTAATTTGAGTTCTGAGGGTGAGTTAGAGATCGTTTGATTGCTTTTTTCTTCACGGCCTCATGCACAGCGTTGCCGTAAGCTGGCTAATGCTGTCTAGTGTTCTTGAAGCATGAATGGGCATGGCAGACAGGGAGGAAGGCCTGTGAACCTTGCTTAAGCATCAGCATCCAATAATTCCTCACCCATTTCGTAGAGAGTCACATCTTTCTGTAGGATAGGGCTTCACCGGGAAACGGCCTGATCGGACGTGGTTGGCCAGATAGCAAGTATACAATTCCCCAACTTTAAGGAACTGGTGGGAATACACTTAACAAAGTATAAAACAGCACATTGCGGGTGGGTGTTATAAATTTATTGCATAACACCAACTTGCTGGGTTAAGTACTTTGAAGGTGGTCTTCCGTGTTAGATCGTCCTTTCGCTTGAGCTGCCACTCGGCCCATCGTCTAACGGCATAGAGGTTCTTCAGTTTCATGCTTGGTGCCGAGGAGTGGCTGAGCACCTCAAGAAGCAATGTTACTTTCATTTTACTCTCAGCCGTGAATATGAAGAGGTCACCGGGAAAGGCACGCAGTTCCTCTCTATAGGATCGCAGTTGATAACACAGGTAATTTCCACATACCTACTATGAAACACTGCGGCCTCAACGAAAATAGGCGCGTGGTCGCTGCCCATATGCAGAGGTCAGCGAACTCACTCATGAGTCCACTCACTCAGACTCATTTGGACTCAAACTCACGCGTGAGTTTGAGTTTGAGTGAGCGCGAGGCTAGTGTGGCATGGTGAATTTGAGCTTGAGTGAGTTTGAGCCGAGTGAACCCGACTGGGTTTGAGTCCGATTGAGTTTAAGTACGTATGAGACCTAGTGAATTCTGAGTCCATTTTGAGTTATGGGTACATTTTGAGTTTGAGTCCATTTTGAGTTCTGAGTCCATTTTGAGTTCTGAATACATTTTGAGTTTGAGTCCATTTTGAGTTTGAGTCCATTTTGAGTTCTGAGTACACTTTGAGTTTGAGTCTATTTTGAGTTCTGAGTACATTTTGAGTTTAAGTTCATTTTGAGTTTGAGTACATTTTGAGTTCTGAGTACAATTTGAGTTTGAGTCCATTTTGAGTTCTGAGTACATTTTGAGTTTGAGTCCATTTTGAGTTTGAGTACATTTTGAGTTCTGAGTACATTTTGAGTTTGAGTCCATTTTGAGTTCTGAGTACATTTTGAGTTTGAGTACATTTTGAGTTTGATTACATATTGAGTTTTGAGTACATTTTGAATTCTGAGTACATAGGAGTTTTGAGTCCATTTTGAGTTTGAGTACATATGAGTAGCCTAGCAGGCAGCTATGGTTGCCTGTTTAGTTTTATGCGTCAGTGTGGGCTCGGAATTCAGGTTACCTGCGGGTACGGCACCAATCGCAATCTGCATGATCGGTTGGGAGGGAGGGGGTGTCTGATTTTTTTTAAATTTCTTGTTGAATTTTTATGGCCATAAGCAATTGCTGTATACCTCATTTTCGCGGCTGGGCGCGTGAGTGATAATTGTATGGTGAGGATATAAAAAAGGGTTGTCTTAACTTTTTCTCCGGTTGGATCCACTAAGAGCGTGGGAAAGGGTGGTGGGAAAGCACACGGCGGCGCTGGCGTGCTGGTTGTTCACCTGCTACTGTTAACGGCTTGATATACTAGGGGTCACAAAGGAAGAGGTGAGAGCCGGGGGGAAATAGGGGCGGGGGCTGTCCCTTCTGCTGTTTCAAATGAATTAGCTGAATTGACTGGGCAGCGCCCCTTAAGACAGAATAATGACCACATTAGATTGGGTGAAAAGTGAAACTGACGAGGCTTAGGCGTGTAAGGTATCAAATGAAAGGTCCGGATTAACGGAATCAAGTGGGGTAAATAAAAAAAATGCTTCCTGAATATAGTCATCAGGCAGTCATAATGAGTCGTAGATTGGGTTAAAATTCAAAATGACGCTGCGAGGGCATGTGGGGAATCAAATTCAAGGTCTCGATGTGGGGAATCATTCGGGACGAAAATGAGTTATGGATATATCATGACGTAGTCATGGTAAGTCATAAATTCGGTTAAAATTTAAGTTCACGACGCTAGGGCGTGTGGCGTATCAAATTAAAGGTCTCGATGAGGGTAATCACGTGCTTCCTGATTATTATCATGACATAGTCAATTAGGTTAAAATTCACAATCATGCCACTGGATGTCCGGGGCATTAAATTGAAGGTTCTGATAAGAGAAATCACGTGGGACAAAAGTGTGGTAGGGCTATATCATGAGATAGTCATGGTTAGTCATTGATTGGTTTTATTTCAATTTGATTCCGCTAGGATGTGATGGGTATTAAATAATGGTCTTGATGAGCAGAATCACGTGGGAGAAATACAAAAATGCTTCCTGGTTATAACCATTAGATTGTCATGGCGAGTCTTATATTGGGGTAAAATTTGAAGTGACCCTGCTAGGGCGTGTTGGGTATCAAATTTACGATCTTGACGAGGGGAATCACGTGGTACAAATAAAAAAGGCTTCGTTGTCCGAATCATGAGATAGTCATTATGAAGCATAGATTGGGTTAAATTCACGGTGAGGCCACTGAAGCATGTGGGGCGTGAAATTCAAGGTTCCAGTGACGGGAATCACGTCGGACACCTAAATAATACGTCCTGGTTACAGTCATGAGAGTCATGGTTATTTTGACTGGTATGAATTCCATATGACCCTGCTAGGGTGTGTGGGGTATCAAAATAAAGGTCTTGTCGAGGGGGATCGCGTGGGACAAATATAAAAATGCTTTCTGGTTATGATTATGAGGATATAGCAAAAGGTATATAGCAAAAGGTACACACTCTCACTCTCACTCACACTCACACTCACACTCATACTCACACTCTCACTCTCACTCTCACTCTCACTCTCACTCTCACTCTCACTCACACTCTCACTCTCACTCTCACTCTCAGTCACACTCACACTCACACTGTCACTCCACTCACACTTTCACTCTCACTCTCACTCTCACTCACGCTCACGCTCACACTCCCACTCAACTCACACTCACATCTCACATCTCACTCTCACTCACACTCACACTCACACTCACACTCTCGCTCTCGCTCTCGCTCCCGCTCTCACTCTCACTCTCACTCTCACTCACACTCACACTCACACTCTCGCTCTCGCTCTCGCTCTCACTCTCACTCTCACTCTCACTCTCACTCTCACTCTCACTCACACTCTCACTCTCACTCTCACTCACACTCACACTCACACTCTCACTCTCACTCCACTCACACTCTCACTCTCACTCACTCACTCTCACTCACAGTCACACTCTCACACTACCCGCCGCGGTGGCTCAGTGGCTAAGGCGTTGCGCTGCTGAGCACGACGTCGCGGGTTCGATTCTCGGCCGCGGCGGTCGCTTTTCTGATGGAGGCGAAAAGCAAAAACGCCCGCGTGTACGAGATTTTGGCGCACGTTAAAGATCCCCAGGTGGTCAAAATTAATCCGGAGCCCTCCACTACGGCGCGCCTCATCGCCTGCGTTCTGTCGGCGCGTTAAACCCTACAATCAATCACACTCTCACACTCACTCTCACACTCTCACTCTCAGTCACACACTCACACTCACACTCTCACTCACACTCACACTCTCACTCTCGCTCTCACTCACACTGACACTGTCACTCTCACTCTCACTCACACTTACACTCACACTCTCACTCTCACTCTCACTCACACTCACACTCACACACTCACTCTCACACTCACTCTCACTCACACTCACACCCACACTCACACTGAACTCACACTCTCACTCTCACTCACACTCACACTCACACTCACACTCACACTCTCACTCCCACTCATACTCACACTCACACACTCACTCTCACTCTCACTCTCACTCACACTCACACTCTCACTCTCACTCTTTCACTGTCAATCTCTGTGAGGCCATTTGAGTTCTGAATTCATTTTGAGTTCTCAGCCCAATTTGAGTTCTGAGTTCATTTTGAGTTTTGAGTCCATTTTGAGTTTTGAGTCCCTTTTAAGTTTGTGTACATTTTGAGTTTTGAGTCCTTTTTGAGTTTGAGTACATTTTGAGTTTCGAGTACATTTTGAGTTTTGAGGCCATATTGAGTTTGAGTACATTTTGAGTTTGAGTACATTTTGAGTTTTGAGGCCATATTGAGTTTGAGTACATTTTGAGTTTGAGTACATTTTGAGTTTTGATTATATTTTGAGTTTGAGTACATTTTGAGTTTTGAGTCCATATTGAGTTTGAGTACATTTTGAGTTTGAGTACATTTTGAGTTTTGATTACAATTTGAGTTTGAGTACATTTTGAGTTCTGAGTACATTTTGAGTTTTGAGTCCGAGTGAGTTTTGAGTTTGGCGCTCAATGTGAGTTTGAGTTTGAGTGAGCGCACATGTGCTGCTCAGCATTGGGAGTGAGTTTGAGTGAGTGGTGATTCGAAAAAAAAAATTGTGAGTGAGTTCGAGTGAGCCGCGCCAACATTGCCGAGGTGCCCATATGGTCCTGCGGCTTGCAACACTTCATCTGTATATCACTCACATGAAATGTTATGTAAATAGAACTTACGGATGGAGGGTGGCAAAAAAATGCCGGAGCTTCATCATTCGCCCAACAGAAACTCAGCCTGCGGATGACGTCGACAAGTTGTTTTTGCGTGGCATCCGTCGTTTTGTCACCACAAAGAAAATGATGCGCGTTAAAGTAACAGCATATGATCTTGGCCGAGCCTTACAGTGAGGCTGCAAAAAAAAAAAAACCGGCATGCAGAACAAGCACAGAACATAAAACCGCGTGATACCAAGCTTTATAGGGAACAAGGGTTCACACAGACGCTGACTAAGCAGGACAGGTACAATGTAGGAATACCCAACGGCACGGAAAGGAGCAGCTCAGTTGAACAATAAGTCAACGTAAAACGCGACATAAGCTCACAGGGGCACCATCACCACCGCGTCGGTAATGACCTAATAGTGTCGCACCATGGAAGCGATGTGAGCCGACTATGTTGATTTTACTCAACCGGTCAAACCGCTTCCGCTCACAGACTAGCCTGATTCACTGTTAATTATTAACAATGACTCTGCGTAGTCAGTGAGCGGAAGTGGTTTGGCCGGTTGGGTAAAATCAACACAGACTGCTAGAAACACGATTGAGTCCAATTTTTCAATACAAACATGCCTGCTTACTGCAGCCACTAAGAAGTAATTGTTCAGTTGTAGTGAATTAGGCTAGTGCGTTCAATATTGACCGCATCATTATGTGTCCCCCTGAGCACATAACCTTACTGTATAGGTGGTCCTGATGTAAACGTAAACGCCTAATTTAAAAAAAAACTGTAGACTTAAATTTGATCACTCTGTTGTTTCGGTTCTGTTATTGCGCTCCTAGAGGTAGTGGCGCTAGGGAAGCACTCCTGTGATCTTTTTTTCCGCTTCTCTGCTGCGCGACTGGGAGCGCGCCTGCGCGAAAGCGGTCACCGCCGCTGCTGCTGGCGCACAGCCAGGCGGTGAGGCCCATGCAGGCCGAAGCGCATCTCACGTAGGGGGGGGTTTCTGGGCTCTCTCGGACATTATGGTGCTGCAAAAGGGACGCCCAGAACACGATGATGAATCGCAACGCGTAGCCTCTTTGACTGCTGTTAGCAAAAGGTGAGACCCTCGTTCGTGGACATGAAGTTGAGCTGAAGGATATGACTTGTCTCGTGCTTGTGCTAAGCTTGACGGCAGACAGCCCTGTCTGTGTTGCATTGGGCAACAGTGTTTCTCGCCGGATGTCGCGTTCGCACACGTAACGCGAATAAATTGTTCAAGAGAAAATTCGAGCTGGCGTCGTTACTGCGCAAGCGGCGCACGCCGCGCAGCCTAGCTGCGCGGGCCGCGCGCCGGTCGCAGCGGTGCTGGCTCCGTGGAGGCAGCGGGGCTGCTGTGCAGCGGTTGTCGGGTGGGGGTCGGAAGGCCGGGAGGGCGGTGGCAGGATCCAACCGGCATGAGAGGAGAGAACACAACCTCTAAACCACGCAAGCTGCGCCCCCTAGCACTATTGCTATGACCATTACAAGGCCTTCAAGGCCAACATGTCGGCGTTGTGGCTAGGGTAATAATAACGCCACAATGATTCTCCAGGCTCACAAGGGGAGAATATGGCGCCAGTACCACAATTAGCCCGTGCACTGGGTTGAACGCTGAGAGTCCACCTCTTTATGTGGATCGGCTTAGCGCACTGACTGAATGACACACACACACACTTGGACAACAAATCAATTAATCAAGAAAACCTACGGGATGCACGGAGAGAAAGACGCGCTCGCGAGCTCTGCGCTTGCTTACCAGCGCAGAGCTCGCGTGCGCGTCAACACTGCCCACGGAGTCTAATCTGGTCTTGATCTTATAGCCAGCAGAGGACAGTCCTCTGATATAGTATGTTGCTCTTGTTGCATAAATTACTTGATCTGACGCCAATTTTTAATCATGCGTTTTAGTGTGACTTCATGCAAGTCAGCATGTGAATTGGCAAAAACGTTTTCATTGGGATGTGGTTGTTATGTTAAGTAAAGCTTGATGTCGGGCTAGTTGGTGTAGCATTCTTTTGAGGGTAAGTTGCGCTTGTTAAGAACACTGAACGGACGCGGGAAAAACACGTAGACTTTCACGAAAAGACGGCGCACTTGCAACTGATTTATTCGGAACAAAACGCACACATATATAACAACGCAGAATGCAACAACTTCCAGAAAGATGGGAAATGGAAGTGCGACTGGTGATAAAAAGACACATATAAAAAGATAGCGGTGGTAGAAGCCGGGCCACCTGCTCTAGTTAAAAAGATGATTCTAAAAACAGAATCTCACGCTTGGTGAGCGCAATCGAAGGGGTGCTGACGCATTCACCCTCACGTCCTGACATCATTGAAAACGCTTCGTATATCTCACGCGACATTTTGTCTTTAGCGCGGAACAAAATGGTGGTTTTTTCCAACTCGACCTCACACTTGCACTTCGCATGGTGTGCCGCTAGATTTCCTACTATGCTGACCTGTTGGCAGGCATTCCTATGTTCATGCAGTCTTTCGTTAATCCATCGGCCTGATTGTCCGATGTAGAAACGGCCGCGATTCAAAGGTGTCTTATATACAACACCCTGCCAGCAATTCATAAATTTTCGCACGTGCCGAACCATGCAGTTTGCCTTAGATGCTGCCTTTTCTTTTCTTAGCTGCAATGCCTTAGAAAGGCCACCGAGCTTTAAAGGTGCAGTGAAAACAACTGGTACTTTATGCTTTCCCCGTGACTTTTTTTAACCTATGAGAAACGCCATGAACGTATTGCAAGACGGCAGGTTGCTTGCGTTCTTTCACACCCCCTACTTCTACACATTTTTCTTTGACAACTGTTCTCAAGACTTTTTGTGAAACTGAAACTAGCAACGCTTCTCGATAACCACTTTTCTTTAGCCGACTGACTTGGAAGCTAAGGCTTTCCGTGATACGGTGGGGGCAAGATTTTGTGACAGCGTTCGAAAGACACGAAAATGCAATTCCACGTTTGATTAGCTTGGGATGGGCAGAGTCGAAAGGAAGTAAGCCCTTTTCAGACCTGGTGCGATAGGACCAGCAAGTGTGTTCAGAACTTTTTTGAGGCTAAGATCTAAAAATTGCAGGCAGTCATTCACAGGAAGCTCATGTGTAAACTGGAGACCACAGTGGGCAGCCTTAAACATCTCCAAAATACATTTAGAAGCGTCATGAGCGCTGCGACTGCAGGGTATGCACACAAGAAAATCGTCAACATAACGAAAACACTTTTCGTGAAAGTCTAAGTTTTTTTCCCGTGTCCGTCTCAGTGTTCTTAACAAGCGCAACTTACCCTCAAAAGAGTGGTTATTATGTTGAATAAGTGATCCCTTTTATGACGTACCAAACACCTATTTCATAGCCTTTTAACACCCACCAAGAACGGTATTCTCTATTTCAACACCCCTCTTGACACATGGGTGTAACGCTACAAGTTGGGGTGTTGAAGGCTAACACTAAGGCTGTGAGAGACATCCAACTAAGAAAAACCGTGTAAAAGACCAAGTAAAAGCACGTGAAATACATCTAGCTTTTGGGCTATGCTTTTCGCATTTGGAAGGGTGACTTCAACATTTTCTACAAGCGGGGGGATGTTTTGTACATCACGATAAATAAAACCATATGAATAGGCATTATAGCGGAAGAATGACACAAGGCATGGACCATGGCTACCCTTAGTGGAGATGACAGTTTGACTGTCAGGGATGCTTTCATGATGACAATGGTAATGACTGGCTTATACCCATCGGGAGATTTAACACACTCCCGCGCCCGCAAGGTTAGTTTCTGGCAATAAGTAAAAATGCTGCACGCACGCCGAACAATCAAGCCACCATCATAACAATTTGTTTTGAGGTTCACAATGCCAATCCTGGTGAAGCGGTTTGCAAACGCTGTCCTTTTTTGTCTCTAGCGGTGCATCCACCATCTGGCAGCTTTCACCACAGCCAAACGCCGCCAAGGTGCGGCAGCCGGCAAGCAAACAGGGCTCCAAGCCCGCTGAGACGTCTTCCGTCGTTTAGCCGAGTACGTATTTCGCTGAAGCTCTTGCTGTAAAATTCACAACGGTTCGTTGTGCCTGCCGCTCTGATGCAACCAGTCAGTCGGTGAATTCTGATCGGTCTTGAGCCTGTCTCCTGTTTGCGTTTTAGCGGTTTCCGATTCTGGCGAGCACATTTTCCTGATAGGAATCAAGCCAGAATATGGCTCGGTAGCTTTCGGACCATGCCTCAGTGGCTGCTCGCTGTGACGAGAAAGGGTCATCAAAGGTGGCTAAGACCTTACACCCTCAGCAACACTGAAGGACTCATATTGGAGTTCAGATGCATCCTCTTGAACTACATCTACGAACGCAGGTAGCTGGCTTCCAGAAACGTCCGGTAAGGATTCACCCTTCGTGCAGTCGGGAACACAGGTGTATTCGAACACATACGGTAGACATTCTACCTTTTCTTTCACATCTTCGACCTCACGTATTCGGTCGTCTGCTCGGGTTGCTGCCGTTGGACCTTCCTTGAAGGCGATAGTCACTTTATCATGTTCACCACGCTTATCGTTTCTTCGTACGCTCGCATGTACGTCACTTCGGAAAAGTGAAGCTTCGTCTGCTACGATGGCTTGCTCTTTGACGGACACTTCAGGGGCGCTAGTAGACGAAATGCTCACGGTATTGGTCTCACGGTATTCTCCCGTTCTCGCAGGGGAAAAAAGAGCTTTCGCTCGTCGCACGTCGCGTTGGACTGAACCGGCTTTTGCACTGCCGTCCTGGAGTAGCTGTGCGGACTAGGCTCTTGGCCTCCTGTTGTCAGTAGTAGAGATTTCCGACGTCTCGATGTACTGAAAACGGCAGAACAGGTTGTCGCTAGGTTATCCTTGCGTGAAGGGCGTGAACGTCGAAACCTCTGGCCGCTGCTTCTCGTATAAAACAGTGTGGCCATAGGACGTCACCTGGAAATGGATCCCAAGCCTCTGCAATTCAGGCGGTGTACCCTTAACCGTGCTAACCTGTAGCGTTGGTGGGAGAACTTGCAAGGTTGATGTTTGTAAAAGGACGTAAGAGGGATCGCCCCTACCGGTTGCCATCCGAACGCCGTTGGATATAATGCTCAAATGTCTACCGAAACGTGGCTAGACGGCGTGCCGATGGTGGCGATGGTCATTCCGGACGAATTTGTGACCATCAAAGCAAAGCGCAGCCACATGAGGGTATGGCATATCTTTCCTGGGCACGCCAACGTGTCGAAGTAGTCCTGGTCCAGTTTTTCACGTTCAAGCAGTTGTAAGATTCTCCTTTCGATCTCGTACAATGCGGCATCTTTGGTTGGAAGGAGGTCAATTCTCGCTTGCAAGTCGTGCGTAGATGGAGGCCTGGCTGCCAGAAGCTCATTCGCTGCCTTGAACAGTCTTGAAGTATATACGCAAGAGATGCGTTGCTGCCGGCGCAGCTTATTCATTTGACACGTACTGACTGTCGTCACTGACTGTCCGGGCCAGCCATGCCTACCTCCGGCTGATGGCGGTGCTGATCAGCGGGAAAAGTAAAAATCGCGGGGTTCTAGGAACCTCAAGCCGGAGGGGATGTCGGCGGTCTCATTCATTGCGTGCGGTCATTCTCCATGGATTAAGGGCACCAAAAATAAAGCGGAAGAACGACGTAAGGCAGACCTGGATCATGGCTGCCTTTAGCGGGGATGACAGATTTACTGACAAGTATGCTTTCATGATGATAATAGTTGTTATGAATTGGCCGAGCACCACGCAGGCAGGCAGTAGACGAACACTGTTTAACACGGCGAAGACTATGTTCAACAGGATGGAGGACAAGTACAGGACGTGAGCATAGTAGAGGTCGTGACGTAACAGACAGGATAGGATTGGGTCACACATACACACAGTCTACAGTTCAAAGATACACAAAATAACCTCGCAGTTCACAAAGTCCGAGAGCAATGCCCAATAGGCAAGTCAGCTCACTCTCAGTCGCGACGCTTTCCTAGCCATTTCAACAGCAGGAACGGCAGCGCCCAACAGCCGCAATGGCGCGTCAGCAGTCGGCACACCAGCACCTCAATGACGGCGCCCAGACGAGCTCTCGAGCCATGGCGGAGGGTAGCGGGGTATCGTCTAAGGTGGCCCAGGCGTCTCACTGGGTAAATCCCACGGACCGCGCCCTGTTCCGCCGCTTGGCTTCCAGCCGTTGCCGTTTGATGATGATGATGATGATGTCTTCAAATAATTTGGCACGTACCCACAAGAGGGGATTGGCGAGGGCTAAACCGGTTAAATACGTGGGGAATTCAATATACTTATTTCCGGAAAGAGGCTGTAAAAGGAATCTTAGTTGTGAATGAAACCCGAATTACCCAATAATCAGCACCGTTTAGCAATTCAAACGACCTGAGGCAGAAAGAAAATTTTGAATGCAATTATATATATCCCTTCTTGCAAACCCCAGCTTTGATGCGCCAATAGATAATATAAGAGCCGTTTCAGCCTCCGCGCTCACTCATTCGCGGCCCTCTTCCTCGTCATCGTCGCTGTCGTTCTGCTGGCTCACGTTCGCGGCCAATTACTCACGTGGCCATTCATCACATCCCCCCCACCTTAAGAAAGTTGTTAGGGGAGCCAACAACTATTCTACCAGTCCCGGCCCCGGGTCACGCCCACAGCACACTCACGCACAGTATGCAGTCAGAAATAGTCAGTTCCACGATGGCTTGTCACTGCAGTTTCACACGCATGGAGTAAACAAGCGGACGAAAGGTGTGTTCTCAAACTATAAAGTCAGAACTTTGCATTAGACCATGTCGTTTAGCGCGTATGCAGCGGCAACTTGTCGGTCGTTCTCTTGCTGCAGATGTCTCATGAGTGCACAAACCGCTTTACATCATTTTGAAGATCCGGCCAGTAGAATTCCTCTAAAATTCGCTGAGCAGTCTTGCGAATGCCCGCATGTCCAGGTGGGATGTTCTCATGTGCGGGTCGGATGATGAACTCACGAAAAAGTTTCGGCACTAACATCTGCTTGAACGTCTCCCCAGTCGCAAATTGGCACACTCTATATAAGAGGGCCTCGCTTTCGAGGAAAGTGTAGCGGTGGCCTCGTGTGGTCCGCAGCCCTCTTCTTCGTCATCGTCGCTGTCGTTCTGCTGGCTCACGTTCGCGGCCAATTACTTACATAGCGATTCATCACAAAGGTAATGACTGGCTCATAGCCATCTGGAGATTGAAATGGCATAATTTATTACAGCGCAGCTGTTCAAGCTGTAGCTTGGTTCAGTAACGTTGGCAAAAAAAGAAAAAAAAACTGCGATGCGGTAAAAGGTGCACTTCCCCAGACAAGGCATTGTAGCAGTGAAGCCGCCTTTCACGTATGCTCGAGTCTGAGCACAAGAGGCACAGGAGTATGCGAACCTGTTATCAAACAATTGAAAGGCGAAAGACTTATGGGGCCCCTCAAACGGAAAAACATACGCGCAGTTTCCACTAATGGTGCGAGGCTCGAGAAAGAGCCACGACCTAATGGGTCGACCTAGCTTGGTTCCCGCACGGATCCGCTGTTGGCGCGGGGGACGCACTGGAAAAGCCCTGTAAATTCCGGCTAAACTTTCCCTCACGCAGCAGCATTTCGCCTACCCTTGGAAGAACATCGGCAAAGCACCCAAATTTAGCAATGCTTAGCAGAACTTAAGAAACTCGGATCACGCTTGGGTGACCTTCTTGTCCACTGATTTTTTTTGCAACTGAACACCTTTTTCAAATCCTTTAAACGCCCTACAGATAACAGAGGGCCTCGCAGTGGGTCAACGCCTGTTTTCCCAAACAAAAAAAAAAAGGTTTAGAGTACAACATAGGGCGTTGGAACCTAGGAAACAGGGCGTGATCACTTCTCAGCCCCCCTAGCCGCCTATTTCACATCTTTTTGAGCAATAACAGTGTAAAAACTTTGGTGTGCAGTCCAACAATTCCACTGAACAAAGCACATTTACTCGTAATTTGCGGTTGAGCATAACTGCCAGCTAATCTGCTGAATATAACTGCGAAGGAGTCGAGCTCTACTCTATTGGACATACATGATGCTATCCGTTTACCGCAAGTCAAATCCCACGTACTGAGAGTGGAGGGCGAATTTTAAATTTTACCATTGGATTGTGAAATAGGTAATCATAAAGAGCAGATAAACCGAGCATATTTTTATTGCAGGTTTGGTCGCTAGTTGTTCATTAATTTCGATTTCCGGAGGGCTTTGATTAAACAACAGTTACAGCGCTTTTCTGTAAGCACATTGCCTTCATACACGGCCATATAATGACAGAAGGAGGGAATTCTGCCACGGGCAATTCTACTTCTACTTCTACTTCAATTCTAATTCCACTTCTGTGTCGAATAAATAATATATGACAAGTAAATGAAACTCGACATAATCATTTAGGTTTTACCGGTCAATTTCAGTATACCCTTTCTATAGTATGTACACTACAGTGAGAACTATAAATTGTTTACTAAAAATGGCATTGCCACAAGGTTCCAAATTCTTTGTTGCTCGGACGTTCAATGGGGCCGCTGTATCTGGAATCGGAAACAGATACAGTAAAAGTTTAAAAAAAACCGACAAAGCTTGCACTAAATCCTGTAAGGCTAGAAAAACAGCGGAGCTGGAGGATTTCTTTCTATGTAAGCACTGAAGGGAAAACCCCCACCATTGCATCAGATTTGAAATTTTTTTTACCTGTTCCGTCATCGCTTTTCACTCTGGTAGTGGTAGTCATTGTCATATCCATTTATATCGTCGTCTACCTCATGCATGACTGTCAGGCCCAGATCGTTTTGTCCGTAGGCTTTCACATTTCTCCCATAGTGGAACGCGTCAGTACGCCCTAGAACCGGCGGCAACCGGATGCACGAACTGGGCGTCCGTAGCGCGAACTGTCTCTTTAACCCTCCCCCCCCCCCCCCTCTTCAGGCGCGAAGCCACGTGAGCTGCTTTATTTGCATTTTTCGAGCGCCACGCACCAGCCTGGACGAAGCTGGCCGCTCCTTGTAAGGCACGCGCTCTCATGCACGGCAAACCGTTCGATTAACTATAAGTCGAGGTGTCTTTATGACGCTGCGCACATAACGGCTAGCAACAAAGGCTGTGCTGTTAAAAGACGGTGACAGATTGTTATTTGGGTCCGGCGTGAGAGAAGCACGTTCAAACCTATGACGCGATACGTGAAGCATTCCTGGCAAAGACTGTGCAAACTTACTGCTCTGATGCTCGTTGAAAGTTTCCCGCGTGACAGCGCAATTCCTCCCCTATCGGACAGCAATGGGTTCCGCCTTTGAACTTCCCGCCGTTGAAACAAATCAGCGGTAGCGGCACTTACCCTCGAAACCCACTATGAACACCGAGCTGCCAATACACAGCGGGCAGTTGGGGATTGTGAGCCGAATCGCTCCAGACGGCGCAAACGAGGTGGTCACTCCTGTACCGCACAACGTGTCACACGGCCTGAAGAATGGCTTGCGCATAATTTAGAGAAATCCAGGAAACACCATCTGCGTGGTCTTCTTTCATCCCGATCTTGCCGGCGAACGGGAAATATGCGCGTTTGTTGCACATAAATCAGCTTCAGCCGACCGCTTTTCGGCCCCGTGTTGTCAGTTGGCGCCGATCCCTTCCGTTGCGCACGGAAGCGATCACTATGGGCCTTTAGCTAACTATCTGGGTGGTTAACAGACGCGGTGGGCAGCCATTGCGCAGCATGCCATATGGAAACGCCACAGGGGGAGCAGAAACACGGGGTGGAAGCTGGGCGACTGTAACGAAGGCGTAGCAGTCGACACGAAAGACTGCGAACCCAAAACAAAAGTAGCGAAGAAACCAAACCCCGTTATCGGCGGTACGTATAATAACATGGCTATCCTGCTTAAGTGAATACGTCTCTACGCCGATAGAAAGAAATCATCGGGTCTCTTTATAAATTCGGAGTATAATGACAGATAATGCGACTAGAACACTAAAATTTTAAGGTAGAAACAGACACAGAAAAGAGATATTTCCTCTGGAATGAGGGGAGTGTTGTGCTCGTTTCTTAGACCGCCCACACTGCACACCCACTATTAGAGCAGGGGAGCTACACCATTGCAGTTTTGGTTAGGCGGTAAATGTGCTCCTAAAAACACAACGTTTACAGGGCAGCATAACCCGAAGAGTGTACAAGCTCTAAAAAACTGTACCAAGCCTATCTCGTCTCCCGTCCTATATGTTCTATTTAATTAAGGTGACTTCGTAATTGCAAAATTCCAAATATAATCAAGTAGGGGGACAGGCCATCAGTCCCTTCCATAATTTCGCCCTATATGTGCGAGACCCTGTGCGCTGTGTTTATTACAGCATTATTTGCTAAAAAACAAAAATCTCACCTACGCGTAATGAATAACCAACTATTGTAGTGCCTGCTTTAAGCCACCTTCCAGACCCCCTACCTATGAAATCATAAGACGTCTCGTTACGTCAAAGAGCAGTCGTAAAGCAGTCGTAATGCGTAAAGCACCATCGCCGTTTGGTACGACGTTCATTAATTGGCTGACGGCAGGGGAGGAAAGCAGAACTTACACATTTTCCCCAATTTTGTGCTTTATATATAAAAGGTAATGTTCATCCTTCGTCTTCTTTTTAGGCTACCTAAACCAAAAGATTTTGGTCAGTCTGAATATCTCTCGATTCAGCCATCCGGCCAAAGGTTTAAACAATTCTCCAAAAGGGAGTTAACACAGCCAAACCCTTTCCGGAGACGTAATTCTGGAAACATACTTCATGATTGTCAAGAGTTGCACAAAAATGAATTCATTTCATTTCCTGTTAATTCGTTTCTTTACTACAAGGTCGGTAGCTTGGCAAAACGATGCTAGAAGTTTGGCTTAGGTCCACGAATCAGTGCATGGGTAAGCTTACACGGCATACGCATACAGTGCCAAAATATTTAGAGCACGAACAATACAATGTTTTCTGAAGATGTCTAGAATGTGAACAATGAAAAACAATCGAATTTTTTTTCAGTAAATAAACACAACATAGGATGTAACGAAAAACAAATTGAATATGAATATGATATTAGCAAAAACAGTTTGCGATATCAACAAAAATCAATCAAGCAAATATACGTAACACGGTACAATGCAATAGTATCTGGCCATTGGTTTTAGAAACTGATGTCTTCAACTACAAGATAACATACCTGGCATTCAGCGCAACAGGTCACAAAAAAAATGTCATAAACACAGAAACTGTGGAGAAAACGGAGAAAACCTTTAGATATATTTCAAGTGTCACAGATAATATCAATTATACCAAATATCGCAAGGCATTTGTAAATGAAACAGTCTGTGCTGCTGTATATCTATTTAGAGTATCTGGAAGGTTGTGCTGAAAAGATTTTTATTAGGGGTTGCTAAGGAAGCGAGGCATGTTCCAGGTGTCAGCTTTTAACGTGTTTACTACGTGGGTTGTGATTGATATAAGTGCTGTAGGTGAGAAAAATTGCTTACGCACCGGACGAAAAGCACAAAGAACGTGAATCAGGAACTACAGAAATGCTGAACGGCTACAACTGTTATAGCAGTTAAATATACCTCTTGTTGCGGGCAGATAACGCACACCTAAAATTAGGCGCATGTTTTTGCGCAATAAAGCAATCCCTCGTTACTTGAAGTTGTAAATTTCGCTGAAAATGTCGACATCCGCGAAGTTCCGAGGGAAGCGAAGTGCAGAAGATTTGTGGCCAGGACACTGATGTAAGAGCTGGTGCTGGCAACAAAAGCTCCCCTGCACAAGGGAGCTTGCGTAATGAAGGCAAAGTAATTGGCAGACAAAAAACAAATTTATAACATTTCGGAAGAAAGAAGTGCATGATGCCCGCCTGTTTCGTGTTTGCATTGCGTCCTAGAAAGACGTACTCGAGCTGGTCAATCCATCTCATCAATCAACGGACACCACCGCAGCATTCGAACTTGTTGCAAAGCAGGCGCAGTTTGTTTCTGATTCTGCCGTTGTAGGCACTTGTCGAGGCTCTTCCTCGTCCTCATTATCAGCTGCGTCGTCCACACCAATCTCGAGGGGGTTGACGTTGGAAAGCATTACGCTAACAGGGATATTAGCCGTCTACAGCGCGTTCTCCGCGTAAATTTGTCTTTTACGACCACGTTCGGCACGTAGTGGGAGCTAACCATTCGAACGGAGAATTTACCAGCCGCCTTCAGCAAACTTTGTCTTGTGTCTCCTCTTCAGAATTTCCAGGTACCCGTGGTCCCTTACCGAAACGTTGGGAGATAAAGGGGGCAAATACAAAGCACCCAGGGCGGCTAAATGCACGACAAGAAAAAGTTTCTTTATTTCTAGTAACCGATGTTTCTGCATACGCTTCCTCAATTTGGCGAGGCATTACTGTATTCTGATTTCCACGGTAGTGGTGTTTACTGTGTTTTCCCAGACTACAGTAATGCAGGTGTGATCCAAGCAATTCATAATATGCATCTATTTTCATTTTTTGTGTACAGCAGCGCAACCGGTCTAGGACAAGTGCTTCGCTTTCTAAAGATAGGTGTTATAAATGTGTTTGATGTAGCTATGCCAGCTAAGGCATGCTTAAAAGGTCACGCAAAGAATTTTAATTTTTCTTAGTATTTCAATTGCAATATTTGAACATATAATAATATGGTTTACTTTCATTGACTTGTGGTTTGCTCGAAAAAACCTACATTTGTTTTGGGGTGTTTATTTTGATTCTGTTGAATTGGGAGCGGAACTGCAACCTCTCAAGAACAAGAATACCGTTACATTTTATTAATAAATTACCTGCAACTTCACCAGATATCACAATAATAAAATCATCAGCCTATATTCTGAATTCTTCATTTCAGTGAATTTGTACAATATCATTAATGAACACAACGAAAAGCAGGGGTCCCAGCACACTTCCCTGCAGTACACATCTCGTTGTGGACAGGATGACGTGTTATCACGGATATTAAGGAATTGCTGATTATTGGTAAATTAAGACCGCATTAACGACGAAGGCGTTCCACTAATACAATTAGGCAAGCGTATGTGTATTACTATATTATGACTTGGACAATCAAAAACCATGGTGATAACTAAGAAAAGAGCCATAGTGAAATGCTTGTTTTCAATATTTTGCAGTATCGTTTCGTTATTTGTCAATAGAGCCTTTACTACTCATTATCTTTTATGGAACCAGAATTGTGCAGCGGATCGTATTTTGCCTCTGTGAAGAAAACCTGTTATTCGGGAAATTTTTCGGGCAAGTATTTTCTCCATTGCTTTAGAATACAATGCAAAAAAGGCATAACGAAAATTTGAATCAAAGCATCACCGTACAACTTGTCCCGTATAACTGTTCCTGTAAAATAAATGTGCGCTTGATATTTCCGAATACAAAAACGACGGTTTGAAAACGGTGTTATGACCCGAAAATACAAAAAAAGCTCGCTGAAGCGGAGGTCTTTTCGCAGTGCTCGAAGTTCAACAGTAACAGAAGCTTGCAGTAGATGGCGCGATCAGTGGAACGAGGGAAAATAGATTCAATTTACCACACTCACTCCGCGCTAACGTGCGACGATCGAAAGTGAGAGCAAGAGCATAAAAACTGGGCGGGAAAGAGACAAGATACATTTACGCGGCAGATGCGGTGGAAGACTATCGCCTTACGACGATGTTTGCAGGGAAGTGAACAGACACGCGGCCCATTTTCCCCCATAATTTCGCTTTCAGTCATTTCCAATTTCTCGGTCTGCGATCTTTCTACATGTAATAATAAAATATGCCATTTCAGGGTGAACGCCCTGGTTGGCACGTAACGAGGCATTATAGTGGACTTTGATCAAGCACTTGTGCGAGTTAAACCTAGTCCTCGTAAAGGCCAAGGCCTATGTTGTATTTTGTCTTCGGCATATACTGTGTGATTTTTTCAGGGAGCGCCCTGCGTGCGCTCGGCGAGAGGTATACTCGGTGACAACTTAAGAACGGCACCGGAAGTTGCCGCTGTGCCTTATCACCTTCGCCAGATGTTTCTCCGCGCAGCGCAAGTAGGGCATTACTGGGAATATTTTGAACATGGCGTGAGCCGTTCCCGTGATTTTTTGGACTTAATATGCTTATAAACGACTCCAGTGACGACAAACAAACTGCGTGAGACAAGGCAGACGATATCACGCATTCATAGCAAACCCCTTTCAAAACACGCGCGCACTGACTTCACGGGTCCGGCGCTTTGGCGGAGTGATACACTACATGAGGTGGTGCCGTTCTTGAGTTGTAACCGAGTATAGCATACGCTTGGAATATTGGCGGTATTTTTGTTTTCTTTGTAGGGGCAGAGAATACAGTTCTTGTATTTTTGTGGTTGACCAGAAGTAGAGACGTCAAGCTATAATTCATTCCTCTGACAATGATTATCTGTGTAAATACGATTCGCCTTTTATTGATAGTGGTGGTGGGTACACTTTAGGTGATGGAACTGACAATTCCTATGCATCTTATCAGTAGATGGAAGGTGCGAGCTCTGGAATGAGTTGCTCTCGGAAGAATAGGTGCTGCAGTATGACGTATGGTTTAATGACGTGGTGCGTGGCTGTGACCGGCATCGCCTTACTTTGCTGCACGGTGACTGCGAAAGGTTCTATCCGATTCGTACGGTGTGCTCCGCCTTCCGATTTCCCTTCCCGCGCTGCCATACTCATGCACTCCTGCTACTTTCTTCACCCGGTCCTTCTTATTCTCTTTACCAATGCAATCCATTAGCATTAACGCATTTCGTTAGGTTGCGAAAAGAAAGGATATGGTGGGAGTTTAATGCGTGGCAGCTACACTTGGTCTATCTAGCGCGCGTACGGGAGAGCTACTGCCAAAATACCGACACACGGGTGTTGTAGGTTTGCCCACCATGACATAAAAACATTTGAGGACGCCCAAGTCGTTTGTTTGAGCGTACATACGCAACCTTTACCCTCCCTCTAAACGTTGCTAAGAGCTCCTTCTATGCTTGAGCGCAGAGTGTTTGTGAAACACAGAGAGAACTTTATTATCTGGTCGGCCCTAGTCCACTCCAGCGTGGCCCAGCCTCTTCAGTAGTAGGCGGCCGTTCCATGTATCTGCCAGTGTCCTTCACTTACCCGAAGTCAGTGGGCCACTAGGAGTTCTTCCGTCGACTTGATGTTCACGCCATGTCCGTGGCTCAGCGAGGCCTCCCAGGAAGCTATGCAGAATCCTATAGGTTGTGCAGTGGGTCTGGTGGAGAACGCTCCTAATAAAATGTGTTGTAGTGATGGCTGGGAAGAGCAGTTTGGTGTAACATAAGCCACTGTGCCCCTGCACCAGGCTAGCGGTGCACGTGCTTGATAATCAGCAGAACGGTGCAATCGCCGACAAAGTTGTCTGTTTCCCAACTGGCTCGGCGTTGCTTAGCAGCGTGGTGCTTACCTTTTGTTTTGCAACGCTGCTGTATTAGTCTTCCTTCCCCCCATTCTTCATTTCATGCCCGTCACCAAAAACGTACAGCGGCCGAATAGAATATATAAAGACGCACATTTAGATTGTTGGGTACTGGAGCCCCTGTCTCCAGAAAAGCTGGCGAGTGCCTTACTGCGGTGCAGTTCCGACACATCGCCTGGGCAGCAGCCTATTCCATGCCTCGTAATAAGGCATGTCACGGTAAATGAGCAGACAAGTGAACATCAGCCACAGGGAGCTTTCTGGAGAAGCTGCAAATTGAAGTGCGGCCCGTCAGCCTTTCGAGTAATTTGCACTTAAAGGAGCTAAACATAAGCGAACAGGTACGGAAACACGCTGTAGAAGTGTTAAAGTCTTTAACCAGTGTCGCTAGGTTTTCGATCTGAACACCTCGTACGTTCTGATGTCCATGGCTCAAACCTACCAGCGCCCTTGATGAAAACACAAAGCAAAGCGGTAAGGCCTGCGCTGGCACCCGATAGGCTAGATAGCACTGAGCAAAGAATATGGTGCTTTACAGACGATTGATGTCAGCCTTTCCTTCCAGTATGTCCGCTCGCGGGAGGGGATTTTAACGTGACGAAGTTCCGAATGGTTGCTATGGCGTTTGGGCCGCAGTTGCCGCGGTGTACGGCGTATTTATTTTGTGGTTTTTCGCAGACGTCATCTTTGTGTGCCGACACACTTTCGCTGGTCTGTCACCTTCACAGAATGGAGTGGTTGACAGGTTCGTGCTAAGGCGTAAGGTGCGGATATAGATTACATGCAGTAGAGTAGCAGCTAAAACACTCTGAAATATATTCCTCAACAGTAGAGGCGAAGTCAAGTGAAAGTCCAAGTAAGACACAAAGTATCCGCCTGCAGAGCTGCGTTGTTCGTCATAGTGGTTACCTCCCCAGTGACCGTTATTCAAGGAAACGTTAATGTCCACCACAGAAATCCAATAAAACTCGAGCCCCGTTTTAAATGCAGAGCATTTAAGTAACTCACGATGTCACCCGCATTGGTGTCCGTAGTCCGCACGCTCACTGCGCATGCGCGTCGAGTCGAGGCGAAAGCGAACACTCTCTCGCGAGGGGCATTGGATTGGATTCGAAACTCTCTCGCGAGGGCATTAGATTGGATTCGATTGGATTGGCTTGGATTGGATTGGCTTGGATTGGCTTGGCTTGGCTCGGATTTGGATTGGATTGGATTGGATTGGATTAAAGTGGATTGTGTTGGATTGTGTTGCGTCATAGCCGCGGCACGTTGCGTCATAGCCGCGGCAGACGCGCTGGGGCCGGCGCATGTGCAGTACTCTCTCTTCCGCGGTTTCCTCTCCTTCGGGCGCGCTGCGCACATAATCGGTGTGCCGTTCTCCGGCGAAGCAACATCCGCGCTTGGCTCAAACACCTAGGGTCCTCGCCGCTTTACAAGTACGCCAACGTCGTCGACTGGGACCGGCTTACGCAGTCCCTTCAACGTATATAAGCGGCGGAGCGCGCGTTCGGAATTCAGTCAAGGGCGTCTTTGCTTGGCTTTCGCTTGACGTGATGCTTTGCTTGCCTCGCGTAGATGCGACGCATTTACTCGAGTTCCCCCCGTGGGAAGATGCGGGCGGCTTTTTACTTTTTTCAGCAACCAGGGTTTGTCGTTTGGCGAATAACAGTGCAACACTATAAAAGCCAAATGAATCGTCCATAAGCCCACGCATTAAAAACGGCCACTGGACCCACACTATTGTAGTAGTTTTGTGTAGTTACAAACGTACTGGCTACATATATTTTACCATCAAACTGACAACAAACGGTAAGACGACCGCTAAAAATTTTGTAATGATTTATGTTTACTATAAGTTCTTGTTAATTGTTATTAAAAACTTTGCCTTTTTCAACGAAATTTACGTTTATTCTTTAGTATAAATAAACTTTGTAGTTTTTAAAATTGAAAAATTAACAAAAAATTTAAAATTTTTTTAGTATCATACTATTTTTTGCAATTTTTTTCTGCACTCAATTGTTGATGAGTGGCGAACCTTGCTCGAAAATTGGGATAGAAATCCCTATAACAGGCGGAATAACTACGAAGGGTCGGATAAAGGTTGTGGCCGCGCCCTCGGTCATTGGCTGTTTGGCCACGTATTGAATTACCTGTACAAGGCGGGTAACTTAACAAATAATGAGAACTCTCGCTACGATTCCGCAATAATATTTCTGAGAGTCATTTACGCTACCCTAAAATCCGTCGTTACAAATATTGATTGCGCCCATTTCATACTAAAATTCAGCACGTACCCTTAAACGTTTGCTTCTATGGCACACATACTCCTTGTTGAAGTATTAGTCAGTTCGTGACGCGCTTTGCCAATGCCTCTTCGGTAGCTTTTCTTTTACACTCGGGTTCTATGAAAGTAGAGGATTCATCGGCAGCCGTTGCTTGCCCCTCATGTTGGGCCTCTCACGCCCGGTCTCGGCCTGTCTTTGCGCTGCAGCGCCGCCGATTACCCTCTCTTCGCTATTCACATTCTCCGTTCGTCGTACTCATGCTGATCATCCCAAGTACTGACAATAGGCCTGTCTGCGGCCGACGCCAGAGGACAAAGAGCGAGTCTGATTGGCTGTTCATGGTATAGCGAGGAAGCTTTTCTGTCTGCGCAAAATTGCGCTCAACGTGTAAAAGATTCAGACAGAGCCGATACTGCGGTAATGACCAACGAACTCTCACCCTTTTCCTGACATGTTGGGACCATCAAGTGGTGAAAATGTGCCTATTTTTAAAAACCGCCTACTACGTCTGATGAAATCCTCGTCGGTAAACAATAAGTAAATTATATTCCCCGTTCACCCTGGTTTATTGCAACTCAAAAGTGGCTGCGAAATAAAGCGCAACTCCTCTTTTGTGGCGCCAAACTAATAAATCACCCAGATAAAAGATCTGCATATCGTGAAATCAGTGCAAGGTATAATGCGGCCGCCAGAAATGCCAGGCATTTTTTGACCTCACACGTCTTCCGCTCCTAAAGGAGAGCGCTCGGAAATTATCAATCGATATTAGTGGAGCTAAAAATAGATCTATTTCCATTATTCAGTGTAACAATGTGGATCTTGCGCCTGGTAAGTGCTAAGCTGTTTAAAACAAAGCCCATCCCTGTAGCTATCACCGCGGTACTACTCTATTTTGTAAAGGCTCCGGGCCTTGAAACTATTGTAAATAAACAAATAAATCTATTAATATAATTTTCTCGGCGCTGGCAATTGGTTGGCGTCCTCTTTCACCTTGGGTTGCATGTTAGCGGCAGTGGAGCGTTCATTGTGTCCGCTTTACGTTACGCATTTTGTTTTCTTGCTGCGCTGGTTTTCGTGTGAGGCGGTGTCGCGTAATTTCCCTTCCCGGCATGTTGTTTCTTCGCGGCTGTTCGGATTTTGGTTCACCACCTTCTGCGCAACGACGCCTATAAAGTCTTTAAACTCACATATCAATCATAGTGTAGACGAAAAACTTCTATGACTCAAGTCATCATCAGAACAACAGCCTGCTTAGGCCCATTGCCGGATTCAGGCTTTTCCAATTGAACTACAACCGCTTGCCTGCTGCGCTGCTAGAGTTCACAGTTTACCCCCGAATCCCTTTATTTCTTCCTGTTCGAGGCAGATGTAGCCTTTTACTTCTTCTTGCGCTTCATTTCCTAAGTCGAAGAGGGTGCTTTCGGCATGCATATTACTCATTGCTTTGGATTTATTCATATTTATTTTTAGCTCCGCGGCAAGGCTTTCCGATTTTAGTTCCTCAAACATTTTTTGCAGGTGTTCTGCAGTCTGACTCAGCGAAATTAGGCGGCTGCAAACCTCAAATCACTAAAGTATTCTTCGTTAATCGTGAATTGTGTGTTTTCCCTGTCAACATTTCTAAATACCTCCTCCAAACACGCTGTGAACACTCTTGCCGAGATGGTGTCTCCTTGTCTTACTCCCTTTCGGATCGGGAATTTATCGCTTTGTTAGTGAAACGGTATCCTTCTCGTACACCCGTTATATACGTCGTCCAGATGGTATATGCAAGTCCTTTCTGTTCCCTAGTCTTGTAATGTTTTTATCACGGTTTCGCTCTCTACTGAGTAGAATGGTATCTCATATTCAATAAATGCCATGTAAAAGAGTTAATTGTATTCGGTGGATTTTTCTATCACTTGGAACATGCCACAATTAAGTCTGCCCTGCTAAAGTCAGCAAACGCAGAACACAAACTCTTAAATTCAGTTGTTAAATTCTATGACAGATGACATCAGACGACGCTTTGATGAGAGAATTCGTGCCGTATAACGCTGACTCAAGTCCTCAACCTCGATGGAATTCAGGTTTGTTCCGCACAAGCTCCGTTGAGGTGAGCCTAAGTGGGCATTTTTTACGCATTGAGAACCGGATAAGAGGAACACGCTGCGTGAATATTAATGACTTTTAGCTGAGTAGCGAAGAAAGCGCCGGTTAACATGCTCCTCAGAATTGTTCAGCTGCCAGACAAGGCTAAAGAAATACATCGTGCTCCCTAAGAAACGTTTCCTGTTGGCCGGTTTGCACGCTTTTACCATCTTAATCAGTGGACGTTGGGGTATGTTCGTTGCAAGTGAAGCAAAAAGAAATATTTAGCATGCACTTCCAGCCAAAAGTACTGAGTCATTCTCCCCATCAAGGTCTTGTACTTTGAATAGGATACGTGTTCAGGTGGAACAACAAGCGGGAATTCTCGATTAATTACGAAATCTTCTCTTTTTACGAATGCACACAGACCTCTCATTTCGAAAGCGGATAGGAGACAGAGGCGTTGCACTTATTCAAATACATACAAGTGCCCGAACTCTTCACGGTAGAGATGATAACAGAAGTGACGATACTGTGCGCACTGATAATTAAGGAGCGTTACCAAGCATGGACAATTGCTTGCCCACTGGCCTTGATTGCTTGGTGGGAACAGTCCACGGCGCTCTATGATCTGACTGCCGTTTAATAGCTGCCGCCTTTGTCAAAAAAGCGAAATTTCCACACCATGCACGAAGGCGTATGTGTGGCATTTATTTGTCAGATACGTATCCCCTTTTCAAGCCGCCATAAAATTTCCTCAGGTGGCACTTCTCACTTCTGATGTAAAGCGGACGTAAGCGCAGGGAATGGTTGGCTTCGATGCATGGCATTCTCCTTCTTGCCTAATGGAACTAAGCCACTCATGTGATTTTTGTGTTCCTGTGGCCAAGTCATGAAAAAGTTCTCCAACCTCGCCTCTTTGGAAAACCTCCGCTGCAAATCCTACAGGTCTCTGCGGCCAAGACAAAACGCATAAAATACCGCCGTATGATGCACGCTATGACAACATCAGCCATTGTTCGCTTGCAGCTTTAATCTCAGCCGTATGAAGGAAACCAGAACAAAGGTCACTGCGCCATGTGCACACTCAGGCCTTCGTGTTCAGACTACCAAACGGGTGGTTCTTCGATTGCTTAAAGGAGCCATGAAGACAAAATACAAGTTGGGTTTATTAGAAAGACGGCTTAGTCCCGATAACAAAGATACCAATATCATCGCAATCTTCGAGCAAATAACGGAGATATTAAAGAAAACGTTTGAAGCAGTAGCGACCCCCTAGCCAATTTCCCGCAACTTTTCTATGACGTCACGGAACCTTGTTTGTGCGATTGGCGGCCGCCTAAGAGACTTGTCGCGACGACACATGACTGGACGTCTGTAATGGGGCCTCTAGTTCCATTTGACCGCATCACTTGAATGCTAACGTGCAGTTAACGCACTGAAAATTATGTTTTATTGTTCGCCCGTATGACGTCATTCTTGCTCATAACACGTCACTGTGGCGCAAATTTTGAAAGTTTTTAAATACTTCTTGCTTTTTTTTCGTTAAAAAAACATCTTCTGTGGCTCTAATGGAGCTGAGTGAGATACTGAATCCTCGTTCTTTCAAATTAAACGAAGTTGCATTTTCTCTTCATGGCTCCTTTAAGAGCGGGAACAACTGTTGTCCGATTCTGGGCACCTTCTAACATTGTGTGGAAAGTGAAAATGTAGTGGGAAAGCTACCTAACTGAGAGAGCATCACTAATTTTCACTGCTTTTTGAGCTTCAAAAATAAACAAAATTTGTTGACCTCCTCTGTCGACTTATGTTTTTTACGAAAAATATACAATACCTGTTTTCGTCGCTCTCTGTATCATCAAAAGAAAAGTAAACTAGCGAATGATTGTACTAGCTTTATGCTTATTCTGTGAGTTCAAGAGTTAAAATTACTGATCAATGAGAGGCTAACAGCGTCACTTTAAAACGACGTTGAAGCGCTGCTTCACGAATATCACTTTTGGGTAGTTAGGCAGCACCTATGTTAGGTAATTTATCTGATGGTCGCAATTACCACACTGTTGGCTTGTCAAAATTTACTCCTACAGTGGAACCCCTATAATACGACTTTCAATGGGCCGCGAGAAACGTCGTAAGACCCGGGTGTCGTACGACATGGGTGTGGCTAAATGCCGGCCTAGTAAGCGGTCTCACGCGACTGGTGGGCCAAGAACGTATTTAAACTACCATATTTAGTGTGTTATAGCGTGTTATTGCGGGGGAACGACACCGCAATGAACGTGGTCATTCACCTTCCGTTCCCACTGCAGGTCCTCCTGCTGTGGACGGCAACAGTGCCCTTGCCCTACAGCGACATCAGCCCTTTTCTGGTGCCCGGTTCCGGCCCGTTCAAGCCCGTTCAAACCTGCTCCTCTCCCTCGCCCATCGACAACGACGGCAACTGTTATCCGCCAGTTCTGACTCGGACGCACCACGCTATCTGGCAACGAAGAGCCACTATCGCCACCAGGGATCCGCATCGACTATTTAATGCACCGGCCATCGGGTGTCAGTTGGGGCACGACACCGCAATGAACGTGGTCATTCACCTTCCGTTCCCACTGCAGGTTAGTTACCTACCGGTATCAACGTGTTTCCATTCAAACGACCCATTTCTGTTAGCGTTGTCGTGCCCCCCTGACATGTTTGATGGATGGCGTAGATTACTGTGCCAATCACTGCTGTGTTGTTACGCCAATGCTCTCGTCACCTGTCTTCTGCTTCTCCTCTCAGGCGATATTGAACTAAACCCCGGCCCAACTGTCACACTTAAATCCCTTGAAACACTCATTTCCCACTTAGAAGAAAACCACAAGTCTATGTTAGAAGATATTAAACAAATACGCACTGATCAATCTGCTCTAAACGAAAAAGTCACCCTCTTATCATCTCGAATCGATGCGCTCGAAAAGCCTAACGACCCCAGCAACCCACCCTCAAGCGAAATACTGCCCTCCAGTTCTGCCACAATTATTTCCAAGCTGTCGTCCGAACTCAAAGTGCTCAGTGACAAATGCGATGATTCTAAGAACCGCTTGCGGCGCACGAACCTGCTATTCTTCGGAATAGCCGATTCAAAGGAAGAAAGCTGGGAAGAATCAGAAAAACAGGTAGTTGAACTTTGCTCAAGCAAGCTTGAAATAGCCATAAATACCTCTGACATCGAGCGTGCGCATAGGTTAGGCCGCTTTCAAGAAAATAAACACCGGCCTATAATTGTAAAACTTGCCCGCTTCAAAGATAAATCGAAAATTTTGTCTGCAACGCCCTAGCTTAAAGATACAGAGTTCGCAGTACGTGAAGATTACTCTGCACGCGTCAGACTTGCTCGAAAGAAGCTGTATCTCTACGCCGAGCCCACAAAAAATCAATTCAAAATTCGCTTTGACAGGCTACACATGAACAAGAAACAGTTTGTTTACGATGCTGAAAGCGATACCGTAATCGAGTTAAAGGCATAGCGGTCATCGCAGGCTTCCCTCCCTCCGTGTTCCTCTCCTCATCCTCTCCCGTCATTGCCATATCCTCGTACATCACCAGCTTGTCATACCTTGAACGTCGCACTAGCTAACGTCAGGAGCTATCTTCCTAAAAAGGAAACTGTGGAAGCCTTCATTGACGATAGCAACACCGACGTCACCGTACTAACAGAGTCTTGGCTAAGCAGCGACATCTCCAACGATGAACTGCTTCACAATCAATCTAATTTCGCCATATACCGGGCTGACCGGGTTGGACGGAGGGGAGGAGGCGTCTTAGTTCTAATAAAATCTTGCGTAACCTCGTTTCCCGTTCCCATTAACACCAGTCACGAAATTCTATGCGTGAATATCACCCTTCCTACTTCAACGAACATTCTAGTTGCTTGCTACCGTGCGCCTGACTGCGACAGTTCCTTCATTGACGACCTCTACTCCGTCCTCCTAGACCTTCAGACTCGTTTTCCGCACGCTAACTATATAATCTGCGGTGACTTCAACTTCCCTGATATAGACTGGAATTTTCTTACAGCAACCTCAAGGCAGGCGAAAGAATTCCTTAACCTCACGCTTAACCTAAACCTTACGCAATCAGTTTCCACTCCGACCCGAGGCGCTAACATTCTAGACTTAGTCCTTGTTTCAAAACCTGAGCTTGGCCAGTCATTCTCCTGTGTTGATGGAATTAGTGACCACCGTATTATCTTATTTACCCTGTCCATCCCCATTCCCCTCCGGCAGCCATCCAGGAAATACATCCGTGATTACAGCAAAGCAAACTTCAATGTCATTAATACTGAACTCGAAAACTTTTACCATATTTTTGCCCGGGGTGCTCCTAGCAGATCTGTTGATGAAAATTGGCTTTTGTTCAAGCAAAAAATTACCGCCCTAACTGATAAACACGTGCCCCTCATCTGTATTCGTGGTGACGCAGGCAAGCCTTGGTACACTAATCATTTACGACGACTAGCACAGAAGAAAAAACGCCTTTTCCGCACTGCTAAAAAGTCGAAATCTACCAAACGATGGAAAGATTACTTTGCTTGCCTGCGCCAATATAACAGTTCACTAAAACGCTCCAAAAAGCAATTTTTTCACACCGATCTTCTAAATATACTTCGATCTAACCCTAAAAAATTTTGGAATCTATTAAAACCTGGACTTAATCAGACCCATAACATTTCTTTGATGGCTGCCGACGGTTCGCCTGAACCTCTGGAAGAGCGTTCGAATACCATGAACTCGTATTTTTCTTCTGTATTCACTCACGAGCCCCAATCGTTTGTCCCTACCCTTTCTACACCTGAATTCACCCAAATGCCTCCTATCACAATCTCGGTGGACGGTATTGCCAAACTAATCAACAACCTTAAACTTTCCAGTGCACCAGGTCCTGATAACATCAACGCGAAGGTACTCAAAGGCACAATCGCTACCTCGAGTCGCATATTGTTTACTATCTTTAACCAATCCCTTTCTACTGGCATCCTTCCGTCTGATTGGAATATAAGTAAAGTAACACCGATATTTAAGGCAGGCAATCGCTCCGATCCCTCTAATTACCGTCCTATCTCACTAACTTGTATAGCTTGTAAATTACTGGAACATATTATATACTCTAACATCTCGTGCCACCTTGAAATCAACCGCTTCTTCTACCAAAAACAACATGGCTTCCGGCCCGGGTTGTCATGCGAAACCCAGCTCTTCGAATTTACTACTGACCTTCATCTGAACTTAGACTCCTCTTTCCAAACTGATGTCGTCTTTTTAGATTTTTCGAAAGCTTTCGACCGCGTCCCTCACCAAAGACTACTATCCAAACTTTCGTGTCTTCGTCTTGATCCACTAACTCTTTCCTGGATTAGAGCTTTTCTAACTAACCGCAGCCAATTCACTGTCATTGCTGGCCAACCTTCATCCCCTGCTCAAGTGTTGTCTGGCGTCCCACAGGGCTCAGTTCTCGGTCCGCTACTATTTTTAATTTATATCAATGACATTTCATCTTGCATTTCATCAACTATCCGCCTCTTCGCCGACGATTGCGTTATTTATCGCCGAATAAGTAACAACGAAGACCAAATACTACTACAAAAAGATTTACAAAAGATAGAAAATTGGTGCTCTCTTTGGCTAATGACACTCAACTTATCGAAATGCAAATTCATGCACGTAACTCGTTGTCGTTCCGAACTTAATTACACATACACTTTAATGTCAACTTGCCTTTCACTAGTAGAATCATACCGATACCTGAGAATTCTGTTAACAACAAACCTAACCTGGTCCGAACACATACTAAAACTCGTTGCTGAAGCATCCCAAGCGCTTGGTTACATTAGAAGAAACCTTTCACTATCGCCCCCAACCATACGCAAAATGGCATACGAGAGCAAAATGGCATACGAGACCTTCATCCGAATAAAGCTAGAATACGCATCTGCTATTTCGAACCCCCATCAGTCGTACCTAATAGACGCCATCGAATCAGTTCAGAACCGCACAGCCCGCTTCATCACTTCTAAATATGACTGGCATCTCAGCGTCACCGACATAAAAGCATCCCTCTCCCTCCCCTCTCTGACAATTAGACGTGAAATCGGACAGAAATGCCTCTTCCACAAACTGTATTATCACTTTCACCATCTCCGTACTTCCCTCTTGCTCACACCGTCCTGTTACTCACGCCGTCTGTTCAATTCCATGAGCATACAACGATTGCATGGTTCATCTAACGCATTCAATATGGCATTCCTACCACGTGCCATCGAAGAATGGAACAAGCTGCCTGACTCTGTTGTCCGTGAACGGAATACGACGAAATTCAAAGAATTATTATTATCTCACCTTAGACTTTAATTTTATATAATCCCCAAGACTTGCCGCTGCTGCCTTGTTTAGTTTATTATAATTTTGGTTGTTGTTAAATTCTCTAATTAGATTTGTTGTTGTATAAATTGTCTAATGAACCATGTACCCAAACGTATTTTTCTTGTACCACATATGCACTACTGATGTCTCTGCCCCCCCTTATGTAATACCCCTCTGGGGTCCTTAAGGGTTTAATAAATGATGATGATGATGATTTATTTACCTTTCGCTGAAAGTCCAAGTTAAAATACAGAGGCGCCTATGTTGTGCCCCCCTCCCATCCACGGTGTCTAAGCTAGCCCGCCAGCTAAGCTCCGCGTGCTGTTCGACACCCGTGCCGTCCGGCGCTATTTATAGCCCACCGGAGCCGCGCCTTGTGGGAGCGAAATAAGGCAGATGTGGTCGAGCAAATTGAGAGGGGTAAAAGAGATTGTGAAACGAACGATAGTACAAGGCGGAGACGAAAAAAACCAACTTTTTACACAGGGTGGAGACAACCTTTAACGGTCCCGTTCCGTCGCTCTTGGGTGAAAGTGCTCAGCACACAGCTGTTTTCGTTTCCCACAAGACCCAGCAACGCCAAATAGATAAGATGATTCAGACTTTGTGGCTAAACCGTGATGCGGCGAAAATTATAGCGCGGTCTTTAAACAGTGACTTACAGCGGCGGCAAGCGACCGACCCAAAATTGCGGCGGCAACGTATACGTGTGTCCACCATTGCGGCGTGTCGGGCGCTTCGACGCACCAACTGGAGCGGGCCGGGGGACGAGCAGCGCGGAAATGGAAAGCACGTGTTGCGCGGCGCTTTCCGCCTGCTCGCACCGGATGTCCTAACCGCCACCACATGGGACGTCCACCGACGAAGAGCAATGGAAATGAAGAGAGAGAGACGCGGCCCGGGCGCAGGAGAGCTCGGCCCGTCGTCTTGGGGCTCCGCGCGAGTACTGTTTTTTAATCGCCCGCCGGGCTGTAAATAAATGTACAGTTTGTATCGGAGGCTGAGTTTGTCGGTTGAGGATACCCGGGGTGAGATCCTCAGCGCTGCTGCGGCTTGGAGGAGAAGCCCCGGGGAAAAGAACATCACGAAGATAACTGGCGCAGTCGACAGGATCTTCAACAGCGACGACTCAGCCGGCCGGCGGGCGAGGCTGGCCCCTCGACGGACGGAGCTCGCGGAGAAATCGCGGTCTGCTGAACGAGATCGGCGGGAGCAGCGAGCTCGCCAGCCTGGCGGAGAAGCGGCTCGATCGGCGCTCAACGGACTTCTCAACGGCGACCGAGGGAATCTCTGCGGCATGCTGAGCGGCGGAGTAGCAGCTTGACCAGCGGTCAGTGGAGGCATCAGCAGCCCACTGAACGAGGAGCGGCCGGAGCAGCGAGCTGTCGGCAGGCGACAAGTCAGCGGGATTTGTTGGTGACACCTCGGCGGAAGGAGCGGTGCATAAATGGATACCCCGTCTGCAGCGATGCGGCATCTCTACAGGCACCAAGCTATGCAGGTCGGTGCCTCTCTTGATCCTGGGTGCGTGGCTCACCATGACATGTAGGGGGTGCTTTATGAGCAGCCCTCACTCTGAGATAATGGAGGCCGGTTAGCTAGACATGGTGAGAGGGATCTGAGTGGGAGGGCTGACGAGACCGCGAGCGTCAGGATTAGGTCAGCCATGTCGTTCGCTGAGCAGAAGGCGCTATTGCTAGCGAAATTGAGAATCGCTGAGGCAGAGTTAGCAGCGGAACGTTCGAAGAGTGAACGTTTCAAGAGAGCTAACAATGTCCCTGCCTCACCGATTGCTCAACGAGTAATGTTTAGCACTGAGGGAGAGAGTGGACCGGGGTGCGCCAGTACGCCGAAAGATGTGCTGGGTGGAACCCATTCACTGGGCGTGCGTGAGCTTCCTGTTCCGCGGGATTCGGCACGATCAGAATCTTGCGGGAAAGGCGAAGAGAGGATAGTGGCGCACGTTCCTTCGTGGGCGCTCAGATTTCCTGCAACCGTGGAGCAGGTTAGTGAGGCATCCCGCGTAGAAACCTTCCCCGAAATGAAGATAGAGGGGAAGGAGGATGTTACGCGCGAGGCTGCATTTGGAAATGATAGGCAGTCAGAGGTGAATGAGAGTGTGCGCATGCCCGTGACAAAGCTGATAGCAAAAGAAACAGCCTCAGCTTCGTCGCATGTTCACATTCATGTGACCGATGAGCCCCTCTCTAATCATTGCGCAACACAACGATGTGTGGTAGAGAACGGCGCTTCGCGCGCACGCGGTGATTCAGTGGCGGCAGAACGCGAGGGTTCGCACAGAAAGGAGCAGAACTATGCGGTTCTCAGATCGACCGTTCTGAAGGGGCTGGGGCTGGCTTCAGGTGAGCGTGAGCCCGTCGTCGCAGCGTGCGGAGACGCAGAACATTCAGGGAGCATGGCCGAGCGGCCAAGAGCTTTGCAGGATGCCGCAGAACCTGAATCGCGCGAGGAATCCGATGCGGTTGGTGTCACGCACATTGCGTCTTGTATTTCTGGAGATCCCCAAATGTCATGGCGCGAAAACGTGATCGCCATGGGGACCTCCAACGAATTGAAAGAGGAAAGTGCAAATCAGCGTACGGCCGCTCATGTAATGCCGCCCAAGGCAGTTGCAGGGAGGGCTGCAAGAGTGGCTGAAAAGATAGCCTCTCCAGCATTGCATGTCAGCGTTGGTGTGAACGCTAAGCAGCCGTCTGCTGATTACGCTGACGAACAGCGCGTAGTGGAGCACGGCGCTCCGAGCTCAGGATTGGCTGAACTGGGATGTTCGGACAAAGAAGGGAGGAAGTGTCAGCCAGCTTCACCGCAGTGCAGCGTGGCTGCAACGCAGGCCGGCGAGGCAGAAGCGGTTCCTTCTCGAGCGAGAATGCGGGGAGGAGAGGGGCCCCTGTTACTGTTGTGCGACGGGGTGAGCCGCATGGCAAGGGGGTTTTCAGGCGACGACGGCCGGTGCGTACCACCTGCTAAAGGCCGCTCGCTCTGAATAAGCTGGATGAGGATTGTGGCTATTTGTCATGGTGACCTGTAGCCAGGGTCAAGGGGCACTGGCCGTGCTGTCGTCAACTGAAGGAACGATGGTGCACGTGCCAAAGGTGTGTGTGGTGGGTGTTTCATTTGTGAAACATTCCTTAAGTTATGTTTCACAGTGGTGGTAGAGGTGTCGGGCGCTTCGACGCACCAACTGGAGCGGGCCGGGGGACGAGCAGCGCGGAAATGGAAAGCACGTGTTGCGCGGCGCTTTCCGCCTGCTCGCACCGGATGTCCTAACCGCCACCACATGGGACGGCCACCGACGAAGAGCAATGGAAATGAAGAGAGAGAGACGCGGCCCGGGCGCAGGAGAGCTCGGCCCGTCGTCTTGGGGCTCCGCGCGAGTACTGTTTTTTAATCGCCCGCCGGGCTGTAAATAAATGTACAGTTTGTATCGGAGGCTGAGTTTGTCGGTTGAGGATACCCGGGGTGAGATCCTCAGCGCTGCTGCGGCTTGGAGGAGAAGCCCCGGGGAAAAGAACATCACGAAGATAACTCGGCGGATGTGTGTTTACCAAGGAACTCTAGCAAAGAAATGAGCGGAGTTACAACGCCGCTTTTAAAGAACCTGATAAGTAGGGAGAAGTGAGAAGTGGGGAGAGAGACCGCCGTGAAAGGAAGAAACTTGGATCGAGCGGGCGGGGGGAAAGCACGTGTTCGGTCTTCGCCGTAGGGTTGGGTCGTATAGGTTTTCGCATTCGTCGGAGGATCCATTGGAGCTTCAACTTAACGGTCCGCCTGCCACCTGAACTTCGACTTTTTGATGTTGGTGCATTGGAGTACTACCTCCGCGTGGGGCCGTCGAAGGTTCACTCCTGCTCACGAGTACACGTTGTTGGGTACGGGGAAGGCCGACCCGTGCCGAGCTCCGTCACCTCCGACATACGTTTGGTAGCGTGGTGTGAAGCGAGAGGCCAGCCGCTGTTGAAGCCGTGAAGAAGTCCAGAAGCCGTAGGCTAACGTAACTGTTTACTTCATAGCGAGAGGTGAGCCGAAGCCAAAGAACAACGCCCCGACGGGCGAGGTAACAGTACAGTACTCGAGCAGAGCGGCAGGAATGATTCACTGCTCAAACAGGAATATTTTATAGCGCTTGCGGGGGTCGTCTTTATACGAAAAAGCGTCAACAGTGAAAACAGCGTTCCCTCTAGATTGTGCACACGCCACGAATGTCACAGACACACACCACACTCTTTCCAGAGTTCGTGAGCAATCGGTAGCAGCTGCGCACGCTGAGCCCGAGAAAGGGTAGAGAGGAGGACTCCGCTGTGATCTCGGGGCCTCTGTGTCCTTGAAGCGCGTTGAGACGTGCTTCGCCGGTAACCGACGAAGTTTGAAATGTGCCGAAAGCGAGGCGTCTGACCCAGGCTTGTCGAAACGTGAAAACATGAGACACCGACACGGTGGCGCTTATTGTGTCGGCACGCCATGGAGGCTCCGACGCACATCCGAGGAGTGTTGCAAGAATGTACGGCAGCGGGCCGAAACGTAACAGCTTCTCCGCCGGGGGGCCGAGATCCCGATGGATAAGGGTCCTCAACCGTTGTCCGGAGGGATGCCTTCGGATAGAAGTGCTCGCCAGATGCTCTACTCCGGGCCTGGGCTGTACGACATCGTGCTGGAGCTTCTCCGGGCCGGTCACTGGACGAGTAGTGGTTCGCCAAGAACGTCTCTGAATTGGTCAGGCAAGCAACAGAACAACACAGGAAGACACAACGGCATCAACGGCAAGTACGAAGACAAATCCACACTGAAGCTCTACCAGGCTTTTAGTTGTGAAACAATACGCGAATAACTAACTACACTAGTTATATTTTAGCCCAGCAGTACTTTAGACAAGTGCACAAACTTGAAAGGTGACATTTCGCGTGATTGGAAATGTCTCACACAAAAAAAATGTAATCGTAAAGCGCGAAACCTGCTCCAGGAAAAACAATGAAATTGAGAAAGTCAGGCATCTACAGGCCACTTCTCGCGCTGAGAGCTGCGATTAGAGCTCTCGTCATTGCCCTGAGCTTTCCCTAGTTTGTTCCGCACTTTAGGTGCGCCCGTTCTCTGGAAGCTGCAACGACCGCGCGAAAGGACACCGGCCGCTGTTTTAGACAAAGGTCGAGCGCGCGGAGGAGAGAACCAGATTTTCTAACCTTCATACGTTAGGCGCGCACTCCTTCTTAGAGGCGGCGTTTCCTTGGAGCGAAGCAAGCTCACGGCTTTGCCCCTCGGCGGGCCCGCACTGAAACACGCGCCGCAAGTACAAGCGGAAGTTTTTTCTCTCTCCTCGTTGCTCACATTTTCACGAACGCGTTCGGCAAGTGAACATTGGAACGCGTTTTCGTTCTCTCCTCTAGGCTGGTCGGTTCCCAACATCGGCTCAGCCACAAGCGACACGGGAACCTCAACTACCTAAGCCGATGTTGGCGATCTATCGTCGGGATCATCAGCTGGGAGTGACAAGGGCACGACCTCCACCTTGGACACATTGTAGTTCTCAACAGTCACTACCTCGTCGCCCCTTTCACTTTTGGCGACAGCCTCAGCACACTAAAACCGAAACGTGTTCCCATTCTTCTTCCTCATTGCCACGACTACTCTATATCCAGGCTGCCCTGTATCAAAAGGCGGCTGAGTTGCCCGCGTCATCGGAATCTCTACTAGCTTGGCTGGCCGTTGCTCGAGGTCAGCTACCTGAGCTCGTGGCAGAACGGAATCGGCTTGCTCAGTGGCGAGATCGTCACGACTCCCTACTGAACCGAGCAAACCATTTGCTGCCTCGACTGCAGGCTTTGCCACAACCTCGGTCATTTCTGAACTGCCGTCCGAATAAACAACCTCCGTTTCAGCGGACTCGTGCTGCCTTTCGGTAGCCTCATGGTGTACGCATTCAGATCGGAAGCTGTTCCCAAGGCCTCCCGAGAATCTGAACCATCTAAACACCTTGCCGAGATTTCCGAAACCAACACAGACACATTTCCGCTCTCAGTGGACTTACGTTGCCCTCTGTCGTGAGCCTCCGGAAATGCGCTATTTCCGCTATCTCTCAGGCGACGGTTGCGGCCGCGATGCTGGGACGCAATCTTCGCCTCCGGCTCGCGCTCCCGAGCGTGTGCTACTGGCAGCACTACCATACTGCTTTCCTGGCAATGAACTCTTTTTCAAGCAACAATTCAAACTCAGGATTCACTTCCTGCTCGAGTTGAATTTCGTGCTCTAGGTTCTTGTTCTCCGGTTGGAGTCTCTCTTTTTCGAGCTTCTTGATTTCCCTTCGAATTTGCTCGATCTCAAGGTCGTACCATCGCATCTTTTCCTTGTGCTCTCGTTGCCGTTTCTGCCTCTCGAGCTCCTGTTCTTGCTTTTTCTCCTCGCCTTCCTCACGCTGGCGCTCAGCCTCTGCCTCTGCGGCCTGACGTTTCGCGGTCTTCCTGCCATTGATCAGCTCAATGCATTCCGACAGCTCCTCATCGTTAGCCCCGAAAGCGAGTATACCCTGTATCAGCTCTCGCTTTCTCAGCGCGAACGTAACACCCAAGCACAACTCTCTTGCAAGCTCCAACAACTGCGGTTTTTTCAATACCTTCAAATTCATGGCCGGTCTAGATTACTGCTCCAAAAATGTTTTGCGCGAATAACCCACGCGACAAAAACACACGTGACAGCTATCCTCAGAAACCTGGTAAAACTCAGTGAAGAAAAGTCACGCACTCACCCTTGACCGCCGTGAATTCTGCGAAGTCCGAAGCCACCTCGACGTCCGTGGTGTTGGATCTCGCACCGCTGGATCTCAGGTGTTACGATGTTGCACCGGACTGCTGCCAACCAGTTGTTGGGTACGGGGAAGGCCGACCCGTGCCGAGCTCAGTCGCCTCCGACATACGTTTGGTAGCGTGGTGTGAAGCGAGCGGCCAGCCGCTGTTGCAGCCGTGAAGTCCAGAAGCCGTAGGCTAACGTAACTGTTTACTTCATAGCGAGAGGTGAGACGAAGACAAAGAACAACGCCCCGACGGGCGAGGCAACAGTAAAGGACTCGAGCAGAGTGACAGCAATGATTCACTGCTCAAACAGGAATGGGTCAGAGCACTTGCGGGAGTCGTATGTATAGCCAAAAGCGTCAACGGTCAAAACAGCGTTCCCTCTAGATTGTGCACAAACCACGAACGCCACAGACACACACCACACTCTTTCCAGAGTTCGTGAGCAGCGGTACCACCGGCGCACGCTGAGCCCGAGAAAGGGGAGAGAGGAGGACTCCACTGCGATTGCATGGCCTCTGTGTTGTTGAAGCGCGTTGAGACGTTCTTCGCCGGTAACCGACGAAGTTCGAAATGCGCTGAAAGCGATGCGTCTTACCCAGGCTTGTCGAAACGTAAAAACATGAGTCACCGACACGGTGGGGCTTGGTGCGTCGGCACAGCCGAGGAGTGTAGAAATTAGGGCTTGTTGGTACATAACATTCAAAACATGTAGCGCAAAAAAAGACGAGAGACACAGACTAGTAGATACACACGGCGCTAATTTCCAACAGCTTTATTGAAAACAATATCACACATATATAGGCAAGAATCCCGTGACATCACACACATGCGTACCTCAGCGCGAACGCAAGTAGGCAATCTTTTTTTCTGATAATTTGAGAGAAGTCGAACTTACACAGGAGCTTCCCAACCTGGTTATCTTTTCTGCCTCAATAATTTCACGTGTACACTTGTCCTTACTCTTACCAATAATAAAACAGTTATCAAGGAATGGTCTGCAATCTGTACATGCGCTACAGTGCATAACCAGTAACCAGTAGTCCATCTTGTTCATTTTTGTTGTATACATTGCGATTGTGCTCACGAAGGCGATCATTTAGAAAACGACTGCTTTCACCAACATACTGGTTACCACAAAAGAGGGGAATCTGGTAGACAACACTATCTATACATTCAACGAACGGAGTTTGCTGTTTCTTTTTACATGTATTAGATATCTTTCGATCACCCTTATTCATCTTACAAAGTCTATCCAACTTCTCAGGGGCTCAAAATACATCTGATACATCTATTCGTTTCGCAATACGTTTCAAATTGTGGGACACAGTGTGTAGGTACGGCATCACAACCAGTTTTTTCTTATTTTGACCAGGATCAGCGACACAGGCATGCTCAACAGATTTTAGGTTTCTTAACAGGGTTTCAGCAACAGAGACTTGAAGATGGCCGGGATATCCTGCGAGCGAAAGCGTGTTGCACTGTTGTAGAAGTCTATGAGACATCAAGTACGGACAGGATTTACGAAGGGCATTAAGAAAGCATAGGTTGGCAATGGCTCTTTTGACTAATTTAGAGTGGGCGGAACTGAACGGAAGAAGCGGTTTGTTGCTGCGTGGTTGATACACCCAACAATTATGCATTGGGTGAAAGATGAGGCTGATATCCAGAAATCTAAGCTTATTGTTAGTAGGCATTTCATGGGTTAGAACGAGCGGGTTAAACCTTTGTCTGAGCACACTGAGTATGCTCGAAGTCTGAGTTTCAAAGGAGGCCTTGTCACAATCAATAAAAAACTACAATTTGAAACGTATTACAACGCAATACAATTTGAAACGCATTGCGAAACGAATAGAAGTGCCAGTTATATTTTCAGCCCCTGAGAACTTGGATAGACTTTGTAAGATAAAGAAGGGTAATCGGAAGATATCTATTAATTATTAAAAGAAACACCAAACTCCGTTAGTTGAATGTATTGATAGTGTTGTCTACCAGATTCCCCTCTTTTGTCGTAAACAGTATGTTGGTCAAACCGGTCGTTGTCTAAATGATGGCCTTCGTGAGCACAATCGCCATGTATACAACAAATATGAACAAGATGGACTACTGGTTATGCACTTTAACGCATGTACAGATTGCAGACCATTCCTTGATAAATGTTTTATTATTGGTAAGAGTAAGGACAAGTGTACACGAGAAATCATTGATGCAGAAAAGATAACCAGGTTAGGAAGCTCCTGTGTAAGGTCGACTTCTCTCAAATTATCACAAAAAGAGATTGCATACTTGCGTTCGCGCTGAGGTACGCATGTGTGTGACGTCACGGGATTCTTGCCTATATATGTGTGATATCGTTTTCATTAAAGCTGTTAGCGCCGTGTGTGTCTACTAGTCTGTGTCTCTCGTCTTCTGCGCTACATGTTTTAAAAGCCGAGGAGTGTTGCAGGAAAGTACGGCAGCGGGCCGAATCGTAACACCGCCTTCTTGCTTGCGTCTGTTCAGCAAGTGGTCTGGTCCGCATGCGGACCTTTGCATATCAAGCAGCGTCAAACGGGGGTTCAGAATATAGAAAGGTCGGAACGAGGAGGTGAACTGGTGTAAAAGATCAGAAAAACGCTGGTTTATCCTCGACAGGGTCTATCGTATGAAGCGGATCCCGTTCATCTGAGCGTCATATCATCGGGCTTGATAACGCATTGTTTCTAAGTGGAATTTGCTGGGACCGCGATGATGCATCGTAAGAAGAAGGTCGTCGTAAGTCCGGGGGACGTATCAGCGGGGTTCCACTGTATTAGGCAGCTTCCGCTATAGGTCCATCGTCATTCAGTAATGCGGCCCACAGGAAACTTCCTCCAAGACCGCCTCCAGGAGTGTTTTTTTTTGCAAAGAACAATGGCCCTAACAGGGGTATTGGGCTGGTCGGAATCACTTCGGGGGTCCTCTGCTTCACTCGCACCGACGTCATCTATGTTCGGCTAAATAAAAATAATTTTCAGGGCGTCATTTTCTGAAACGCAGATCAATTGCCAGCGGGAGCCGCTGACAAGTGGGGGTGACACAGAGATACATCAGAACTGCAGCGCATCGGGCTTTCTGACATGAAAGAAAATTCGACAACTGCAGCAGTCGATTCATTGATTATGAGGATTAACGCGCCAGCGCTATACAGGCGATGACGCAAGCCGTAGGGAGGCCTCCGGATTAAATATGACAACCTGGGGATCTTCAACGTGCGCCGAAATCTCGAATACGCAGGCGTTTTCGGTTTTCGCCAGCATGAGAAAAGCACCCGCCGCGGCTGGGGTCGAACCCGTATACTTGGACTCGGCAACACATTGCCTTAGCCCCTAAGCCACGGCAGTGGGCCAAATGCAAAAAGAAACGAATAAATTAGTTTCATGTCGAAAATGGCCGCCATTTAACTCTGGCCAACGTGGGGCACAAACGCAGCTTTATAACTACACAGGGAACATTTCTGACGGGAACTACGAAGTTAATACGTTTTATTTATCGCATTATTTTTATTTATCGCAAGCTTAAAGCATCCACTGACGTCGTTGTAGCTCAATGTTTCTGCAGGCGTACGCAAAGGAAGGCTGTGTGTTTATACGCTGTGTTAGTTTAAAAATTATAAAATTATAAAATTATAAAATTATAAAATTATAAAATTAAAAAATTAAAATTAAAATTAAAATTAAAATTAAAATTAAAATTAAAATTAAAATTAAAATTAAAATTAAAATTAAATTAAAATTAAATTAAAATTAAATTAAAATTAAAAATTATAAAATTAAAAAATTATAAAATTAAAAGTTTATAAATTATTCTCATTCATGCAACTTTCTTGTACGAGAACATCCATTAATAAACGGGAATCACAGTGCGTTAGCGGCCAGGTGCGTGTAAATTATCTTGATGTGCACATATTACTTCATTCCAATGCAAGATACGTTCGCAGTAAGAAATTTGGCTATCCTGTTATTGACGTGCCAAGTCAGGAAGTGAACTTTCCGCAGCTAAGAATTATCAATTTTCTTTTAAGAAATAACCGCAGCTTGCAAGAATGGTGTAAGGCTGGAGAAGCCGCAGAGCTGGCGGCCCCTCTCCTTTCGTCGGAGACCTAACTGCTGCATCTCACTTTTATTTCCTAACTTGTCGATGAAAGTTCTCCATGTCTCGCACGCCAGGATGATTTCTTCCGCAGGCTTTCATGTCGCCCGAAGTTCATCCTGCTACCACGCGCTAGAACCCGCGGCCAAGTTTCACGTCAGCACCCGCGCTACGAACACAAAGAAAATGTTTTCCTCCCGGAATGCGAAGATAGCTCAATCAGATAGGTGCTAGTACAGCAACACGAGAGTGAGCGTTTTTTTTTACTGGAAGAACATTTTATTGGCTCCCCTTGTCGTCAAAGCCCGCTCGCTCGACCCCACAGAGCCACACTGCGTTCCGTCGTAGCGACGTTCGTCGCGGTGTAACCCAGAAGCTTTGATAGCCAAACCATTTATATAGGCGTAAGCATTTGAAACTAGTAAATCACTGACACTTGTCATACATATCCCCGCTGTTTTCCGCAAAGGAAACTAGGAACATTTGAGGCAAAATATAAGTAATCAACTACAGCGCCCACGTTCATTTAGTTAGGAACTCTTGTTGGATTGGTTTTTACGATAGTAAGCGAAAAAAGGTGTTAGTGAAACACCGGTACGTTCGGGATGAACAGAAAAGGATCAGAACTCCCGCTTGCACCGTCTCAGACCTGGGGCGCGCGAGCATTGCGAAGGCGCGAAATACGAATTGGACTGGATGGTAGCAGTGAGCGGATAACGGTGCTCACTGCCGTTATCCGCATAGCGAATGTGGCGAACCACTGATAATGATGGTCATTGTGTTTAATGGCAAGAGGGCTTCGAGGCCAAAGAGAGCCAATAACGGGGGTTGCGTCTCAGGTGAGTTATACGCTGCCTGCTTTCGTTAAAACATGGTTATGTAAAATTGGTGTATAGGGCCAATGATTCTCAGCAAAAAGTGAATAAAACAATTTGACAACGTAGAAAAAGATTAGTTCTAAAAACCAGGGTGCCTCGGCGGGAGTTTTTGCCTACCAAATAAAGCATGCGGCCCCTAAGTGTCACTGTAAAGTACCTCAGCTGTGCCCTCATTACTGACAGATAAGCTGTGGTCATGTGCGATAAGAACTTTTTCTTGAAAACTTAACCTCAGCCATGTAGTGTAAAACAGTTTTGTAATGATTATTCCTTCATTACGGAGAAAGTGCACCGGGTGTAGTGGTATGTTTTGGGTGCACAGAATAGCGAAGTGTCTCTGTCTTTGTGTTTCGAGTACCCTACATTCATCTAAGATAAGGAGCACAAAGAGAAATCCTTCGCATGTATCCCAATCTTGGCCGTAGTGTTCCGTTGAAAAGGTATCCATGTGTGCCATGTGTGTGCACTATCCTTAAAGGACAAAGAGCAGCTCCTACAGATCTGTGTCGTTTCGGTGTCTGCCCACGTGTGGTTTAATTAAATGTAGTTTGTTTTCTGTGTTTTTGTGCCAGTGTTTCTTCCAGACTCGATGGAGGTTTCTTTTGATGAGCGGTTTCAGGTCACAGCAAGGTACTGACATAAGGTCCACACTTCTGCGAAGAGCAGAAGCAGCTGCCTCCCTATCAGCAGCTTCATTTCCCGCTGTTATACAATGCCCAGAAACCCAGCAGACTATGATTTTGAGCACAATAGAGTATGCTGACATGATACTGTTTATGAGCGAGTTGAACGCTACATTCTTATGGGGCTTCCCTAATGGTAGGGCCGTCACTACACTCAGAGAATCAGTGTATATGATTGAGCATGCTATTTTATTTTGTATTGTGTGTTCCACAGCCATCGCCACACCTTGGTCTTCACCTGTGAAAATGCTGGTGTTAGGGTTTAGCGTTTTTGAAGTGTAGTGGTTCAGTCCATGCACACAACATAATACTGCAGAGTTTGGTTTGGACGCATCTGCGTAGAACTCTGTACATTGATATTTATGTTGAAGGGTTAACACATGCTGACGGATCAAGGCACAACATGCTTTGTTCTTGTCGATTTTTGTCAAAGACACGTCACATACCACTGGCGCTAGCTCCAAAGAGGCTATACCATCACCCAAAGTGGTTTTGTAGGTTTCTTTGAAAGAAATCTCCGTGTTGGATGCTATGGTGTTTACGGTTATTGTGTAAGGCTGTTGAAGTTAAGCACTTTCATGGAATGGAGGTACAGTGGATGTGTCATGTATTAAAACGTTCGATCGATGCTTTACGATTGAGGTTGTTTTTACGGCGTGTAGCAAGGCTTGGTATGCCCGCTGATTTTCCAGTGACCACATATCTGAGTCAACATATAAACTTTCTACTGGGCTGGTGCAAAGAGTTGCCAACAGCATGCCTAGATTGTAAAATGGACCCACCGGTTTCAGCGCAGCCTTTGGGGCTGACTGATACACCGCACTACCTTAATCAAGTCTCCATCTGATAAAGCTGCTGAAGAATATCAAGTGGCATCGAGCCATACGATTGTCGAGAGAGAATCTTGAGAATATTCGTTATTTACCATTTTAATCTGAGTTTTTATGTGTGGTATGAAAGATAATTTCTCACCCAGCACCACACCCAAAAATGTACTCGCTTTCTTTACTGGAATGATTCTTCCGTCAAGACTCACACACGGGACCAGCTGCACGCCTCGCACTTTAGTGAACAGCACACAGGTGCTCTTGGCTTCGTTAAACTAAAAAACCACTCTCGTTTGCCCATCTCGAGAGGCTTTTCACTCCTAGCGGAATTTCTCTCTCACAGATGGGCACATTTCATTGTTCAAAACTAATGTGAATTTCATCCACATAGACAGAATAAAAGAGTGAGCGGGGAAAACATTTCCTATAGAGTTCATTTTGACAATGACGAGTGAGCAACTGAAACACCTTTTTCGGGTACACACTTCAGGTATACACTCCCGATAAAACATCGCCCAGCCGCACACGATATTACCTGTGCAAAAGACAGTCCTGAAAATATTTACTATATTGCCACAACTTCCAAAGGAGCAGAGATCTAGTAAGATGTTAAAATGTCATGCAGTGTCATAAGCTTTGTTCATGTCGAAGAAGGGAGTCATAGAGTGTTTCTTATGTAGAAATGCATCCCTTGCATAAGACTAAAATTCCGCTGGACTGCCAGGTAATTGTGCACCTTTCTGACCGAAAGCTTGCCTGTGCGTTGTCTAAAATACCATTATATTCTAAAAAGTATACCAAACGTCTGTTAATCATTTTTTCAAACAGCTTGCACAGGCACCTCGTCAACGCAATCGGTCTATAGCTGCTTTGGAAAAACTTTACCTTTACCCGCCGCGGTGGCTCAGTGGCTAAGGCGTTGCGCTGCTGAGCACGCGGCCGCGGGTTCGATTCCCGGCCGCGGTGGTCGCTTTTCTGATGGAGGCGAAAAGCAAAAATGCCCGTGAGTACGAGATTTCGGCGCACGTTAGAGATCCCCAGGTGGTCAAAATGAATCCGGAGCCCTCAACTATGGCGCGCCTCATCACCTGCGTTGCGTCGGCGCGTTAAACCCTACAATCAATCAATCAAAAACTTTACCTTTCCATCTTTTAAAACTTGAATAACGAGACGTCCTATTCGCCATATTTTATTGAATAAATGAAGAATCCCAGCTTAGGTGTCTGCGTGTCATGTTTTATGATTTCGTATGTGGTACTTTCCGCCCCGAGGGCACTTTTGCCACATGTTGCGAGTGCTACGGGGAACTCATGCATAGTGAATGGACAGATGTATCCCATTCTTTATGGTTTCATCTTTCGCAGAAGTTGTTGTTCCATTAAATTTTTGTGCCTTGACTCTCTGCGGTGTAGTGAGCAAAGCTAGAAATGCCCTCAAAGTTTTGGCCAAGAGCATTACCTTTATCTTCTAGCGTGTCTCCAGTAGTGCTAGCAAGTGGGACGATTTTAGATGCGACTGCATCTCATTCACTCGCCTTGTACCTCCATACGGCGTTGTTGTCCGTCCACACCCCTCCCCCTACACTATAAAAAAATAATAGTTAGCGGCGCCCGGTTTCGATCAAACGACCCTGTGGGCGGAACGCGAGGTACATGGTGCTCTTCCCACTGCGCCACAAAACCGAGACAGAATCAAATGCTACGAACGCGCCTTATATCCTTTACTCATTCAAACTACGTCAAGATGCTGCAGATACAACGCATGATGGGGCAATAATTAACACTTGCAATAAAAGAAAAGAAGCTCCCACTTACAGCAACAATGATGGAGTAAAGGTCGTTGCGACAGCGAAGCCCCAGGCATACCACTTAGAGAGATTGACCAAGATTGGCCAATAAAACAATAATAATTATAAAACATAATAATCATACGCGTTCCCGACACGTTTTACGCGATTTCAGAATCAATCCAACGGAAACACCAAGTGACGCCACGATGCGTCGCATCTACACAGGGTTCCCCTCACGGGGAGGTGGGCGCAATTTCTTTTTGAGTTAAGTCCTTGTAATGCACTAATCCTTTTCCAAACTTTGCCCATATCAGTGAATGAGTTGATGGATGACATAAATGCTTTGCAACTCTCACTTTTGGCCACACGTCTTATTCGCCTGCCCATTACATTTGCAGGTTTAAACAAATGAGCTTCTCAGTCGTTGGATACGTTCGAATGAAAATCGAGGCTTTGTTTTGTTCCTACAATCTCTTCTGCACTCCACGTTTCACCAAGGCCTCGGTGTTTTGTTGTTTCTACCAGAGGTCTGAGGGATAAAGGAATGAGCGGCATTAATCATGTGTGCGTTAATGATATCTGTAGCGCTGTAGATGCCAAGGTTTCCTAATTGTGCATTAGACAGTTGGGACATTCCGTGGAATTTTTGCTCATGCGCATGCTCCTCACAAACGCTCTGCACGTTATGGAATTGTGGGGCGACTTACAGCGCCTAACTTACGGGAAAGTGGTCGCTGCCGTAGGGATTGGAACCTACACTCTTCGCGGAGTATGTGTTGTGTGTGGTACAGTAACAAGTTGGGTGTTTTTTGTTAATTAAGCAGCTACCAGATCAGAGCGAAACATTTTCTAATAGCCTGCCGTGGACATCGGCGCTTGGAGAGTGCTAGAGCTCAGGGTGAGCATTAAAATCACCCGTCAGTGTGAAAGGGTGTGGGAGTTGGTCAACTAGACTCTCAAATACATTATCTCGGAGTTGGTAATCAGGAAGTAGATATAAAGAACAAACAGTATTTAACTTATCAAAAATATTTTCCCTCATTGCAACTGCTTCAAGGTTAGTTTTCAGTCTTATTTGGTGACTGTAGAATGCACGAAGGCTGGTCTGGCAATCAGCGTTTATTGACAGATACGGGCGCTTATATACACGGACCGGTAGGAGGCGTATAACAAGATGCTGGCAAGCGTGCATGACTGCGGACGGTTACACCTCCATTTTTTTAGTTCCATTTTTTGAGGGGGTTAGAAGTCCTTTTCTTGGAATCTTTTCTGTGGACGATGTTGTCGCTGGCTTCTTCGCAAAGGTTTGGGGTCAGATTGCTGCGGAGACGCAGACGCAGGAACAGACGCGTCGGTAGGCGCGCCGACTGGTGCGGACGGCTGGTGCGCTGGCCTGAGGTGTTCACGGGTGCGTTGAAGCTAACGTCCGTCTTCAGTTACCACGACGTAGGAGCGTGAAGTAGAAGCCGTCTGGATGACTTCAGCGGGATACCACCTTTTTGCTGGAATGTTGTACACTGCGACACTAGATCCACGTGGTAACTCTGGCAGGGGCTTGGAGCTTTAGTTGTAGAAGGTCCATTGTTTCTGGCGGATCTGTTGTAGTCGCTGCTTCACGTCTTTAGGTGGTATGACACGTGACTGGAGGTGGACGGCAGGAACAGGCAGCGGGGTCCTGGTCAACCTCCCTATGAGTCGTTGCACCGGAGACTGCAAAAATGGGTCAGAGGGAGAATTCCTCCATTCGGGCAATGCCGCGGAAACGTCTACCGAGCCAAATGGATACTTCTTTACCAGTTTCTTGGCCTCTTGTATGGCTCTTTCCGCTATACCATTTGAGCACGGGTGATATGGACTGAATCTGTCAATAAACGCTGATTTCCAGACCAGCCTTCGTGCATGCTAGTAAACAAATAAGACTGAAAACTAACCTTGAAGCAAACGTGGTTGGTGCCAACCTCACCATTGAAGTCCCGAAACGGCTGGCTGGTGAACGGTAGGCCATTGTCGGTGCAGAGTTGCAGCGGAAACCCATAAGTCGCAAACATGTCTGCGAAAGCGGAAATCACATGTTTAGCCGATGTCGACGTCACTGCGCTGATTTCAAAGAAGAAAGAACCGAAATCAACGGCAATGAAGTACTCGTTTCCGTTATGGTAGAAAAAATCGGCGCCAACGGCCAGCCACGATAAACTTGTAATGCCGTGGCTCATTAAAGGCATTCGAGCATTTCTGGGCCTGTGCTTCTGGCCTACCGGGCAATGGCGCGCTGCTCCTTCAATGTCACTGTTTATGTTTGGCCAATACAGTGAAGTTCGCGCGCGTGCCTTCATCTTTTCCGATCCACCGTGCGCAGCGTGCAAAAAACAAATAATCTCACCACGAATCTTAGGAGAGATAAGGTGGTTACTGCGTAGAACCAAACGTTCTTGTGTGTGAAGTACCTCTCGGAAGGCCCAATAGCTGCGTAGTTCCGGGATGACATCATTTTTTTATCTGGTCAACTTACGCTTGCCTAGCGGTGAAGTTGGATCATTGCTGGGTCCTTTGCCGTCTCCTCCCGTACTTGCATAAGGCGCCTGTCTGAACTGGGTTGGTTAGCGATGACGTTGACGTGAAAGTGTTCGTCGTGCACCTTCATAATGGATGCATTTGGAAAGCGCGATACAGCATCAGCAATAAAAAGACCTTTTCCTGGCGTGTACTTGACAACTATCGGGTACTTTTCCAGGTTAAGGCGCATGCGCTGCAGTCTCAGTGGGCACTGATACAGCGGTTTGCGAAAACTCGCTTCTAGGGGTTTGTGATCCGATTCCACTACAACTTGTGGCTTCCCAAAAAGGTAGTCATGAAATTTCTCGCAACTGTGAACAATAGCCAACATTTCTTTTTCAATCTGAGCATACCTCTGCTGCGTTTCCGTTAGGAAACGAGACGAATACGCCAAGAGTGGCCATTCTGAATGATCACTGCGCCAGCTCCACTTTGGCTTGCGTCGACTGAAAGTGTTATAGGTTGGCCCTTGGAGAATCACGCCAGAACTGGAGCTTTTGAAAGCGCCTCTCAGAGAGCTATGAAGCTTTGTTAGTGGCGGTCCTCCCAAACCCACGCGACATCAGTTTTTAAAAGCTCTCGTAATGGAGCTGTAACCGTCGACATGTTCGGAGTGAACCGGGAGACGAAGTTGACCATACCCAGGAAGGTCTGCAGCTCTTTCTTGTGGCTTGGCGCTTGAACTTGCACAGATGTCGTGCAGCCTGTCCGGGTCCAAGCTCAGCCCATCACCTGTCAGAACGTGCCCTATGTACCCGACAGTTTCCTGCAAAAAGTCGCACTTCCTGCGATTTAGCATCAAGTTGTGCTGTAGGCATCGCTGTAGAACGTTTTCCAGGTTCCTGTCATGTTCCTCTTTGGTGCGCCCCCCCACAAGAACGTCGTCCATTATGACGGCAATATCTTCGAGGCCTTCCATGACCTTCTGCACTGTACGCTGAAAAACGTCCGGAGCAGACGAGATCCCGAAAGGCATGCGTAGAAACCGGTTACGGCAGTAAGGAGTACTCATGGTGCAAATTCGAGAGCTCTCGTCAGCGAGCTTTATTTGACAGAACCCTGACGCAGCGTATAGTGTTGAAAAATACCGAGCACCGGCAAGGGAGGGCGCGATACCTTCCAAAGTCGGCATTGGGTAGTGCTCCCTCAGTAGAGCTTTGTTTAGTTGTGTAGGATCCATGCAAATTCGCGTCTTGCCGTTCTTTTCGACAACCACCATGTGGCTAGACCACACCGTTGGCTCGGTTACTTTTTGATCACCTACGCTTCTTCCATGCGGTCGAGTTCCGCTTTAGTTTTTTCTTGCAGCGCTATTGGGATCCTTCTTGCCGGCTTAATCACCAATTGGGCTTCTGGCTTAAGCTTCATGCGAATGGTAACACCTGTGAGCATTCCTAGGCCGTTGAATTCATCCTCGTAAGGTTTCGCAACTTTGTAAAGCTGTGGTTGCTCCACCGCCGCGACTCTGCGCAGTAACCCAAGCTGTTCTGCGACAGAACCACTGAGTGTTACGGGAACGTAGTCTTCGACGACGAAAAAGTTAGCTTCTAGGCTAGACTCAGTTCCGGCGACAACCAAGCGTATGCGTCGTGTTGCCTTTTTCTGGTGGCCAAAAACATATTCAGCACGACGTCGAAACTCTCGGCTCTTTTGTCGGCTATTTCATGCAGTTCCTTTTTCGATATCACCGAACAATTGGCGCCGGTGTCAAGTTTGCACAAGACGGGCGTCCCTTTCATTTTTCAATGTTGCTGGCCAGCGATCCCCTTTCTCCGCGTTTCGTGATAACGGGTCAATCCAGAAATGTTCTTCCTGGGCTTCAACTGCTGTAAGCCTGTCTGGTCTTATGCGCGCCTTATCATTTTTCGTTCTGCAAGAGACAGCAAAATGATTTCTTTGGCAACACTTGTATGTGCGTCCTTTCGCAGGGCATCTGCGATTAGCCTCGTGCTTTCGGGCGCACCTGCCGCAATGTCTCATTGCTTTCTCGGAGACAACATTGATACTGAATTTGCCATTCGCGCCTGCTTGAAGTGCCTCGCACTGCTCTTTGCCCTGCTCTCAAGTGAGGCATATTTCCACTGTTTTGGCAAAATTTGCGTTCCCCGAAATGGGTCTTTCCTGAAGCTTTTTATCGTTCACGCCTAGGATAATTCTGCTCCGCAGCATGCGTTCTCCCATTTCGCCAAATTCTCGACTGTTTGCCAATACTCCGAGTTCGGTTAGCCAGTCATTAAACCTTTCTCTGTCACGCTGATCACGTATTCCGAAACGATACTCGTGGTACGCTGGGTTAAGTGACGGCTTGTAGAATGCTCCAAACTGCTTCTTTAGGACTGCTATGTCTGACTTCTCTTCCCCTTCGTCAAAGACAAACGTGCTGTAGGTTTTACGAGCATCCTCTCCAATAACCATGAGAAAGGTGGCGGCCTGTACCTTTTTGGGCTGCTGGTGTAAGCAGGTAGCCGCTGCAAAAAGCTCGAACTCTTGCTTCCACGTTGTCCACCTCTGCCAGACGTCCGCAGATGTATCCAGGGCTCTCGGGGTGGAAGTAGCGGGGTAACCGGGGCTGCTTGCTGGCGTGGTAGGTCGGCCATGGCGAAGCTTTGCGAAGCGAAGCTGGAAGCCGCCCGGCGTGGCTTGCTATCTCGTAGATCCGCTGCTGTCAGCCGCCGCTGCCGCTCTTGCTATCGGCCGCCGCTTCCACCATGTAGCAAGCCCGAAGGCCGCTCTGGCAATCAGCGTTTATTGACAGAGACGGGCGCTTTTATACACGGACCGGTAGGGGGCGTATAACAAGATACATGCAAGCGTGCATGACTGCTCACGCTTACAGTGGCAAACTATTGACTTTTGGACAACTAGGGCAACACCACTAGAAGAGTGAGAGCAGCCATCTCTACCCATTGTAAAACCATATAGTGTGTCAGAAAGTGTGTGTGATTTGCGTTCAGGTGTGCTTCCTGGAGAAACATTACGTCTGGCTTGAGTTCCGACAACATGTCGTAAATGTCATCAAAATATTTTATCAGGCCTCTACAATTCCATTGCATTACATTTTGCGTGTTGGGCTCAATCTGAGGGATGATTATTTGCGTGTGTGTGTTTCTGTTTTTTATATATTTCGGGGTGGACCTGATACTCTTGTTGTTTGTTTTCTACGCTCAAGTGGGGGACGCCGCTCCCTCTGCAGCTCCGGTGCCATAGGGGATGGCGTTACGTCGATTTCCTCGGTGGACGCCCCATGAGCGGCTGATAGGTCATGCTCCTTCGGGCGTGCTCCGAGAGAGTTGGTGCCGTGCTTGACCACGCGCGCTGGGGGCGCAGAACGCGGCACTACGGGCGTGAAAGGTGGAGCCGGCCCTAATATCTCCATGTTCCCCAGCCCATCAGAAACTCTGGGGATGGTTGCAACAGACACTGTAGTGGCGGCACCACCATTAGCAGTGGTTGTCGCCACTGTTCTCACAGGCACAGGCAATCTGACGACATTTTGGGCTGAAGAGGGCAGCACAGGGAGATGCGGGGGTGGGACCAAATCAGCACTGCTGTACTGGGTCGCCACCGACACAAGAGGCAGGTTCGGCCCCCGGTGAGCTGCGTTCGCATACCTTGGAGAAAACGGCATGCTTTCTTTGCGCTTCCTGGTAGGTGATGCTTTCCGTTAGTTTGAGTTTGATTATTTGTTTATCGGCTTTGAACTTTTCACATGTTCAGTAATAGGCTGCGTGCGGTTGTTCACAGTTGGCACATTTTAGCTGATAAGTTGTAGAATTTTCGGAGGGTTTATCATGTGCTGCACACTTAGCGCATTTGAACGTCCGCTGCAGGAGGTCGTACTGTGCCCATTACATTGGCACTTGAAGCATCGGCGTTGGTTGGGGATGTATGCTCGGACCTTGCAATGAAAGAATCCCGCAGTGACTGAGTGGGAAAGAGTGCTGCGATCAAATGTTGGTATCACATGCTTCGTGGGTATTTCATTTACATCACGTCTTATAATTATTTTGCTGAATGCAATAACTCCTTGGTAACGCATGCAATCGAGGATGTCAGAATAGGTTTATTTCAAAAGGTCAAGACCAGACATTGTGCCTTTCGAGCTGTTTAAGCTTCGGTGTGGAGTGACAGATACTTTGGCATCGTGCATGTCAGTCTGGCCCAATATTTTAGTATAATGCTCTTTACTTTGCACTTCAACGTGAGTGTCACCTGATGTTAGCTTCTTTGCCTTGTAGTTTACGCCAAGTACACCCTCTATTAACCTAGCTACCAAAAAGTCTAATTTAGAGGTGATTGGTACATCTTTCTCAACAGACTGTATCACCAGAAAACGAAGGAAGTTTTCAGGTCTTGTAAACAATTGACCAGAAAGTGGAGAAAAAGCGACTACTTCTGTGGGAGCCCTCCTCAAGGCTGGATGATTTTGTTGGGGGGGGGGGTTAGAATATACGATACGCTATAGTATGAAGCAGTGGACGGGGTACTTTCTTCTCGAGCCTTACCCTGTTAGCTAGAGAGGTCCCGGAGCTCCCTACCTGGTAAACAGACAGGGAGCCCTTCCGCCGGAGCTTCACCTGGGCTCCGACGGCCGCAGCTTCTGATTTCTACCGTACACCTCAAAACACAACGTCACGGTAGGCCACATCTTATGTTTGGGGGCTAGGGGTCCCCGGTGTCGCGAATAGCGTAACCAAGATTATTCAAGGTGCCCCGTGCGGGGAGCGACACCCTGCTCTGCCCTTCCCGCAGCTTTTACATTAAATGGAACGGATTTCTGCACATGCTATTGTTCCCCCATGCTGCCTAACCCCGTAACTCTCTGGCCTTCGGGATGGCCCACTGGTTAAGTGGCCGGTTTCAAGGTGTAAAGGTCCCGGGTTTGAATCGCGGAACCTCCCTAACCGCAATTTTTTTATGAGGATTCGAGGATTTTTAGTATGATGGTCGGACAGCGCTGCTGTTCATGCGTAGGTACCTTGATAGACCGATTACTTCAGTAAAAGAACTTTTAGGCGTTCTTCAAACTGTCGCTTATTAGTGCAGAAGGATTCTTACAGGATACTTTCTTTCATTATTTCACTCTTTTCTCGGGTGAAATAAACCTTCATGAATTTTTTCTATCTATACGGTCCTTCTGTTTTTTTATTGTTTGAATTATTCTCGTTAGGGCGTTGGATTTGATCAATCTTCGGGATATCGCTGGTTCTTGGTCGGTTTTTTTATACGTTTCTGACACCAGCGAAGTTTAAGCTTGAGCTTTCTTTGGTGGCGTTAGCGAGAAATACCAAGAAGATATAGCGATCACACGTGAGCATGCGCCTTGAGTGGAGAGCCCGGAGTCATCCAGCTCGACCTCCGATAACACTCTTCTCATCGTTCGTGCTGTTATCTCTCGTGTTATCTTCTCTTCGCCAGTTCACGTGCGTCCGCGCCTGAAGCACGCAGCATAAAACAGCCCGCGCTACAGACTCCGAATTCGTGGAACCAGTTTCCGGGCGTTTACGCTGTCCACATTGGGAGAGGTGTGAAAGCTGGCGGACAAAAGGATCCGGGCCTGCCAGTAATGGGGACCTTTTAGCGGCAAATTCGGAAAATGTGAGCGGCAAGAGCCAGGTGTCCGAGGAAGAGAGAGGTGCCTCCATCTCTGCTGTTTCTGCAGCCTTGCACAATTAGTACAACGCGCGCCGCTGTTTTTTTTATATATTACTGTAAGTTTCATAGTTATCTCGTCAGGTGTTCATCGACTAGACCTTAGTGATTTCGTAAGCTCGCCTTTAAACTTTTCTATATCGGATTGACTACTTTACACCAATTCATTGCTAGGAAGGTATTTTGTAGGGGCAATGCAATCAGTCCTATTAAAACATATGACGGACCTGTGGAGAGCGATAAACACCTCCATAACTCTCAATCTAACGTCTAGACGTGCCGAATCCAGTTTAATGTAGACTTGGAGGGCAACGTACAATATGCTCCGATTAAAAGAGCAGTCCGAAAAATCTGTGAGTCCTTACCTTCATGGGACAACTGGCGGGAACTCGGGTAAGTACGATAGATCCAGCAAGTCCCAAATTTTGAAATCCGAAAAAACCGTCGGGTACTGTATTCATTGTAACCTTCCCTAACATTAACATACGCAGTATGAAGTAATATGCCGCATTTACAGTTATTGTTTTTTAATTTTAAATTCTTTTTTACTGAATTTGAAGGTACCAGTCATCTGCATTCCGTCTTTTAAAACAATTACGTGAGGCAACGTGACGCTATTTATTGTAGAGATACAAGGCGGCAAGATGATTTTTGGTGAGAGGTTGTCCAAACATTGGTTGCACAATAAACGCTGCATTACACTTTTTAATTTTTTTGGTACAGCAAATTTATGCATATCCCGAAAGTAATAATCATTTGAAGGGCGTGAAAACGTCAGCTCTTGGATTGCGGTGACACATCTATGTTGCGTATACTAAATGGTCCTAGGTCCCCTCTCTAGCGATGCCTTGAGGACAAGATTGATTGAGAACGAAATAATCAGACATGAATTCATTGTAACGAAACATATGTAAGGAGAGTTACGCATGCGGTAAATAATCGTGGTATACCACATTATGCTGCACCGCAAGCTGACTCAGCACACACAAAAAAAAATGAGCAACACGGGAGCAGACCACATGCCATCTAACGTCCAGGGGGAAAAAGTGCGGAAATCGCGCACGTAAACGCATGTGTCACCGCTGCAACGACTGTCTTCACCCCGAGGCCAGAAAAGAATTGTGGGGACAGGTTTAGGAACCAATTGCATTTTCGTCACCGTCACCCAATTTGTGCTGCTTTTGGCTCGTTTTCAACACCTGCGCGCTACTTGCGGCTTCGTCACGATGGCCACGGAACTTGCACGTTATCCAAGGAGTCTTATACTGCCGCGAACCATGTATTGGGTTTGTTTAGTTATGTTTTGCTTTTACCGCCCGGCTGCGCCGGTCTGTGTTATCTGTGTGCCAAGGGAAGCGCGTGTTCCATTCTTTCTTTCTATGCCGCATGTGTTATCTCTTCTGATAGGGAGAGCGTTCCCAACTAACGTCTTGATGTAAATCCACAGTTCGAGAAACACTCGCGCCTGAAGATAAGAGCGTGCAGAGCAGACGCCGCGGCTTTAATTCGACTCGACGACGCTCGCCTACGCAAGTCACTTTTTTGGCAGCTGCTTCGCCACCTATGTATTCTTTGAGTTGTTAGGGGAGCACAAGTTCGCTCCAATAAACTTGATTTCCCTTGCAGACGGCCGTGTCATCCTTGACTTTGTGACATCTGGGGCGGTATTCTCGTAACTGTCCCTTTTAAAAACGTCCCTTTTGCGTCCCTTTCATCATGACGTACTTCCGGTTAAGCAGTGGGCCTTTGATTCAAATAGAGTAACTGTTCTTGCAAACGCATTTTAAAGAACTGAAACCGCATCAGTGTATCTTTTATGTGTTTATTGTTCCGCTAGCAAACCGCGACAAAAAATCGTCTGCTCCAAATCGTCTGCTCATAGTAGCCACGGCTCATAGCTCCGCAGTGCTTGCTGGGCGTCACATCCGGGTGTTCGCTTTTAGCCAATCAGTGCTCGCTCAAAAGGGACACTTTTGAAAGGGACACAAAAGGGACAAAACACGGGAATACCGCCCCTGGTCGAGGTGCGGGGTACATGAACCCTAAGCCATGGTCAAGCCGACAAGCAAGCCCAACTCGTGCCAGGCTTCGACAGCAAGGCCTTCAGCCAGAAAGACGTCATGAAAATCACCATGATCAACACAGGCACCATGAACAGCGCTTCCAATCCTGCCCTTGTTTTTCAGCAACCGAGGGAGCCACCATCCTTCCATGGGTCGCCTTCGGAAGATCCCGAAGACTAGCTGGAGCAAGTCGAACGGGTCAGGCTGTTTAACCGATGGGACGACGCGGAGACACTGAGGCAAGTGTTCTTCTACCTTGAGGACTCAGCACGTATCTGGTTCGAAAACCATGAGCTCCCTAGAGATTTGGTACGATTTCAGAACGCAATTTTTAAAGGCGTTCATTACGGTTGTGCGAAATAAGCGGAGCGAGGTATTGCTGCAAACGGGGGCACAACATCTTAATGTATGCGTTGTTGTGTTTGCAGAAGATTACAGAGGCTTTTCAGGCGAGCTGACCCTTGCATTGTGGAATAAAAGAAGTTGCGCTTGGTAATGCGCGGTGTGAAGCAGGAACTGTTCGGTGGACTTGTGCGCAATCCACCAAATACATGGTTCGCGGCAGAACCAAAGTCGGAAACCAGAAGTCGGCAGAACCATAAGTCGCAAAGTTCTTCATAAGTCAAGTTGTGCTGTGACATGGAACCCCGGAAGTTGTAATCACGGACCGCGGGACGGCCTTTACTGCGAGCGGATGCAAGGAATCTTACGCTACAGCAACACTGATTACCGAAGAACGACGGCCTACCACCCCCAAACAAACGTACCTACGGAATGTCTGAACAAGACGATTGGGGATATGCTGTCCGTGTACGTCGGTGGTTAACATAAGACCTGGGACGAAGTGCTCCCATATGTTACGTTTGCGTACAACACGGCTATCCAAGAAACTACGCAGATGACACCGTTCGAGCTTGTCTACGGAAGGCAGCCGACAACGATGCTTGACGCCGTGCTTCCGCACGTAGACGACCTCAACGCCGACGTCCACGGATACCTTCAGCGTGCGGAGGAGGCCCGCCAGATCGCTCGCGTTCGTACAACGGAACAGCAGCTGGTGCATGCCGCCGCTACAACATCCGACGCCGAGACGCCGAGTACCACCCTGGGGATCGTGTGGGGGCGTGGACTCCCATCCGACGACGCGGACTGAGTCAGAAGCTTCTACGATGGTATTTCGCACCCAGCAGATTCTACGACGTCTTGGCAAACTTACCTATGAAGTGATCCCCGATGGTGATTCCGGCAAATCACGACGACGTACGCCACCCGAAGTCGTCCACGTGGTTCGCTTAAAAGCTTTCTACGCACGATGACGGACTTTTATTTTTTCTTTGTTCGGACTGTCGCTTATGTTAGCAATGGTTCGATGCACTCGTAGAGGGGGGGGGGGCGGGGGGAGGGTAATGCCGCGAACCATGTATTGAGTTTGTTTATTTATGCTTTGCTTTTACCGGCCGGCGACGCGGTTCTGTGTTATCTCTGTGCCAAGGGAAGCCCGTGCTCCATTCTTTCTTTCTATGCCGCATGTGTTATCTCTTCTGATAGGGAGAGCGTTCCGAACTAACGTGAACAGCCTAGAATAATTTTCTGTGTTCTGGATGTAAATAGACGGTTCGAGAAACACTGGCGCTTTAAGATAAAAGCCTGCAGAGCAGACACCGCAGCTTTATTTCCCCTCGACGACGGTCGCCTACGCAAGTCACTTTGTTCACTGCTGCTTCGCCGCCTGTGTATTCTTTGAGTTGTTAGGGGAGCACAAGTTCACTCCAATAAACTTGTTTTCCCTTGCAGATGACTGTGTCATCCTTGACTTCGTGACAATACCAACATTTCGTCACGCAGTGAAGGACGAAGCATAGTTCATGTACAACTGACGTTTACTGGAGTGATAGTGTGTCCGCAATAAAGCAGAATAAAAACACAAATGTCAAAGAAGCAGTCTCTGCAGGTAAGGGCACAGGCCAGCGTCTACTTACCGAATGCCCCGGCGTCTCATGGCAAGTATCCAGAGTGCCGTCGTTTCTAGAAATATCGAATGAGATCGGGTACATTGTCGATCAAGCATGAAAGGTCTGGTATAGTGACCACAAAGTTTCACCATTTTCCTGTGCTATAACATTGCCGGTGTGGCATAGAAAAGGAGCACGAAACGCGCGCTTCGCTTGGAACTCAGAAAATGGTGGCAAGTGACGGCATCAATCTGCTAACAAAACAAAAAATTTGCCGCGTATCTGCTCCTTCGTTGAAAATGTCAACAAAAGGCGATTGTCTTTTACGACTTTTGCCAATTAAAGGCCCCCCTTCACTTTCCTGCTCACCTCTCATGTTATTCCTCTTGCGTTGCGGTCCTCCCAAAATAAAGACGCCAAAGGTTTGCTTAATTCATTTTAAATTTACCGCATTCCCCTGCTCCAGGCCGGGTGTCTCGATGCCAACGCTGCCGTGCGGCGGAGACACGCTTGAATCAAGGCGCCCTATTTCAACGTTAGGTCTCCTCGATTTGGCTGCACATTATGCAGTAGTTCACAAGAGTGTCGTGCAAGTCTAGCGCCAGTTCTTTCAGCGCGAGTGAAGCCGTACACTACCGCTTCCGTGCAGTGGACAAATCGAGGGTAAAAGTGCAAAAACATTGTCTGCTGCGGTCCGTGTTTGCGTGCTCGCGTTGCTTTTTTTCTCGAAATAGCGCCACCCTGCCCTCACCTTGTGTTTCGTGCACTAATGCACAATCTTGTTGCACGTGACGATCATTCTCGTCTAAAACGAAAAACACTGTCGTTTCTACTCCGTTTACTGACACATGTATCATGCTGCAGCCGTCTGCTACAATACGCACCAAAACGCGCGCCAAAGCACGCTGCAACTTGCACGAGACGAGAACTCGCACAGTGGCTAGTGCAGAAGTGTAGAAGAACTCGTGCAGCACAGTGTCAAATCGAGGGCCGAAGCTCAGCTGGCGGTGGCTGCACTAGAAAATCGAGTGCCAGAGTGCTGCACCGCCTCAACTGGTGCAGAAAGTGTAGCAAAATCGAGGAGAAACGTTGGCCTACTCCACGTGCATTCCAAGCAGAACGTGCAACCTATCTAGGGGAACCTTTCTTTACTGTTATCGGTTTTTTTTAATGGCGTCATAAGCTATAGTGGCGCGGGCGACAGTAGGCGACGGCGGAGTTAATTTTTTTCTGCAATTGATGTAGTATATAATTTCGTAATAATTAACCATGTATAATTTTTTATAAAGGAAAACTGCAAGCATCACTTCTGTATTAATTTGTAGTCTTATATTTGCGTAATGTCTTGTTCTTCTTCAACAATGTTGACAAGTATGAACATTACACCGGACTTACACGGGTAGATTTAGTTGTGACTATATAAGACTATTGCGCAGGCATTGTTTCACTTTGGCCGGGTGGCTGAATCTAGTCACAGACAAACAGACATACATACAGGTTAAAATTTCTGGGTTTAGAAGGCCAAAGAACAATATCGTCTTTAAGAAACAATTTGAATGAAATTATTCCCGCATTTGGCTCTTCTGCAGATGGACCGACCCAACGACAAAATAGAAAGGTTGTCTAAAGAATACGCAGTCCGTCTGTCGTAACAAAACTTGAGCCAAACCACGCCGACGACCTAAGGCTGCCTCAGTCGTCGTTAAGCACCGTAGTCACCACCAGAGGGAGCCTCATAGAGACGTCGTCCTCAACATCCTTGAATTCAATACGGTTCGCATATTTTACGCTGAAGCCGCTTCAGCGTACTGGGTTTAAAGCCCCACCCTAATCACCAGTATAACAATAGTCTGCTTAGCGCCAGAGGACCAGAGGCTGTATCCTTGTGTTTGCACTAGTCACTGGTACATTCTACGGGCGCGAGAGAGCAGCCGGGTGACCCCCTACCTTCTAGGAATCCTTCAACGTCGACGTTGAGATCGTCGCCTTCTACAAGTGGCAGCATGACGTCGTGCATTCTAATGGGTGTTATTCCGTTGACAAGCCCGAATGCAATCTACTTTGTTTCGGGGATAACAGCATTGTAGCCAAAGTGATATGGCAGGATTTCACCCACCTTATGTGTTCAACGACGAATACATAGACAGCATGTCAGCAATGGTTCTATTGTTCTGTTAACTAATCGATCCCCCTTGGTGTGGTACGTCATGATCTTTCCGCGGGCTGTGTTGCAGAAGCGTGAGACCCCTTGGATGAGCTCTGCGTAAAAGCCGTTCCGCTGTACGCTGGGACGACTTCAGAGGCGCCATCTCGTAGCACAAGCGGACGAAGGAATAATCTTGGGCCTTTTTCTGCGGTCACGTTTGGAAGACCTGTTGCTAATATGTCACGTTGCTAATTTGACTGTTGCTAATGTGACGACAATTATCGCCTAGTTCGCATTTCGTTTTATGCATAACGGTGAAATAAGTCCATTCCAACCGGTTGCAAGTGGTGATGGGGGTTAGATGTCCGGCCGGTCTAATGTCTCAGCAATGGCCTGTTTCATCGCTGGCAGTTGCGGCAGCTGCGAACATAGTGTTCGACACGGCGTGAAAGGCGATTTTATTTTGATGTTCCCGAGCGTACGTGCCATGCCGAGGTTTCCTGAGGATGGGTCTTCGGAGCGCGCTTGTAAGATATCGTCGCGTAACCAGCGGGCAGGTCGAGAATGTATTCCAATCACATTGTAGTGTACGGTTCTTAACCAGCACCAATTTTTTCAGGTAGAATGCTGCGGAGTTGCTCTTAAAATCCCTTGGGATGGCGGCGTCCTGTCCTTCGAGTTAGTGGTCAATCATATCGCGCAACTTCGTGTGCGTACGATGCTGGGTAGATAGGGCGGTGTGGGCCCCAATGCCGAAAACCACGTCGTCTTCCTCAGGCGCTCTACCGCAGTGGGTCTACGGGTGGGCGTGATAAGCAACAAGCATCCAAATGCTTCATGTTGCATTTGTAGATGACGGTAGAGTCGAATTTCTGCTGATGCTGCCTTCATATCCTTAGATGGCCGGATAGATCATTAAAATTGGCGAATCAGCACAGTGCATGATGGTCTGTTAACAGACCACCCTGAATTACCTGCCATAGGCGTACGGGAGAAATTTAAATTTGGTCCACAGAATGGCGAGACACTTTTTCAGTGGCGGATCAGCTTTTAGATGCCAAGCATCTCTTGCTCGGGAGGATGTCCCGCGTCCGTGCCCCGTCCGCAGCGCCTCTGATGCTGATTGTGGCAGGATGCCCCTAGGGATTGGCCAACCAAAGAATCCATCACGAGATAGGTTCGCGTTCAACCACCGTCGTCATCTTGCCTTAGGGGAACCGCTGAAGAAGACGAAGGAAAAGACAAAGCTGCGAAGAGGAGGGCGTGTACATTGCTCTCAGCCGGTGCACCAATGTCAACAACCTTTACCTCACCAAAGGTGATGGAGACTACCGATTCTACCACAGAAACAACATCGACAAGAACATGATGGACGAGTTTCGGCGCCTCGAGATCCACCGTCTACTCACCGTAACACAACAGTACGTGCTTGCCTTTGCCACCGGTGTGGACCCGGACACAGAATTTCCTCTGGCGCTACTAAACACCAGATCACTCAACATAACGGCAACACAATGAAACCACACCGAACCCCCGTGATGCTTCGCATCCTCATCAGGGTTCCCCACGGGAAGATGGTGTAATTTTTTTCTTGTTTCGGCAGACCGCCGCTTGCGTTAGTGATTCCTCTTTAGGACCACGAGGGCTGCCAAACCTACGTCACTGGCATCTGTATGCATAGCAGACTCGGCATACCCTACGAAGTGTTAAGGTACAAGCGGGTGCTGTGAAAAACAAGCGTTGTTTTGTACAGTCAGCATCGTTTTGGGCCCCGGGTTAAGCGCTTGACCAAGGCCATGCCGTGTGTTTTCTACATTATCTCAGCAACCAATGTTACGTTTGAGAAGGCGTCCCCGAACCTGGCTCTGTCGTCTTCGTCATGCGTGGCAGCATGGTGGTCGAGGGGCCAGCAAATATTGCAGCTTTGGTGATGATGATACGACAAAAGGAACCTGAACATCTTTTCTGCGTGGCCAAAGATGTGCCGGAGCAATACGGGAAGAGTACCCTTCCAGGCAAGGTTTCAGCGTGACGCAACAGTGTGACAGCATGAATTCGCTGCAGCAAAACGAATCGAACCATCCAGAAAGAGGGCGGGTTTTACACACAGAAGCCGTAACGGCTGCATGGATTTCACAGTGCTCCTGTGCATACAGCCCTAAAATAGTATAGAGATACACAACACTTTCCGAGTTCGTGGGGCCGGCAGTAGCGGTGATCGTTGAGTGTGAGAGAGCGGGAGAGCAGATCTCGGCTGCGATGCCCGTTTCACTGGGGCGTGTCTCGAAGTGAAGAACCGTTGACTTTTTGGTTTTGTAGCTGAAATGGCTTAGGCCACCGCGCCCCGCTCTGCAGGCGCACATGAGAAGGGTCGGCTCCGCCACAATGCGCAGTAACCATTAACGACGCTTGCAGTACGCGCGAACAGAGTAAAGGCGCTGAATCGCATCACCCGTTTGACTTTCGCACCGACGAATAAATGCACCTGTACGCTAATACCACGTCACTTCAAAAAATGGCAGCCACTGTTTTTTAAAATTTGCCCAAAGGTTTCAATTTCAAGCCGAAATGAATAGCCGAAAATGTTTTAGGTGGCGTCAAAATAAACGCGCAAGGGCAGAAGATTTAGTAAGAGTATGTATGTATGTATTGCACAAAAACAAGAAAGGAAGGTCCACCAACAGGCGTAAATTGTCTCGCCTAGGGGCGGACACCGGAACGCCTGCTGGTGTAGGGGAGGTGCGATAGGGAGGAAACAGTACATAGGAATAGGGGGATAGGGTAGAGGGCTAACATAAATATATAAAACATGGGCAAGAATAACCTATATACAACGTTAGGTGAAGAAAAAAAAAACACTAGACAAATAAATAAATATCAAGATACAGGACACGAAGGAGTAGGACACCTGCACACTTACACACACACCCACACACACACACACAGGAATTCTACCCTAACAGCTACACTCCACTGCGACCCGGGCAGTTACGTAGAGTTGTAGCTTAGTGCATTCTCGGGCCCCGAGGCCCCCAGGTATGCTCCCAGGGCCTCGAGCACTTTGTCCCGCTCCCTGGCATTTACTGGGGGCCAAAGCAGTTCCTCGAGCGGCCGCACCCCTCGGAGCACGGCCAGAAGCTCCGCCCGCCCTGCCGCAAACTTGGGGCACTCGTACAGTACATGCGGCAGGGACTGCACGGGCGCTCGGCAGTGACGGCAGGCGGGACTGGCCACCCGCCCCAGTCGGTGCTTCCGCTCTGACGTCCACGCGGCCCCCACGCGGAGGCGCAGGACGGCCGAGCGCAGTCGACGAGGCAGGCGTGATGCCCGCACAGGCGGCAGACCCCCTCCGACACGCAGCCGCGGGTCTGGATGCCCGGTGCGGAGGTGTCGCTGGATGAGCAGGCGGGCGTCGTCCGCTGCCGCCTGGGCCAACATGTCCGAGGGAGGCAGTGCGTGAGCCCCGGCGGCCAGCTCGTCTGCCCGCTCGTTTCCGTCCAGGCCGATGTGGGCGGGGACCCACTGAAGGCACAGCCGAGTGCCCCCGTCCGCCAGCTGCGCCGCTTTCTCCCGGATGCCCCGCACCAACAGGGAGTGCGAGTCGCCGTCCCGTAGACGCGCCAGGGCCACCCGGGAGTCGCACAGCAAGGCACAGCGCTCGGGCAAGGGCTCCACCTCCAGCAGCAGATCCAGGCCCAGTCCGACACCCACCAGCTCGGCTGTGGCTGAAGATGAGGCATAGGGCAGCCGCACCTGCCGGGTGGCCTCTCCCAGCACGGCGGCCGCTGCGGCCGACCCCTGCTGCTGCCGCACCGAGCCGTCCGTGTAGACAAGGGTGTGGCTTTCGAGGTCGCCCCAGACGACGCCCCGTGTCAGCTGCAGTTGTCCACATGGGGGCGTCCGCCGCTTGCTGCGCAGACGTGGGATGTCCAGCCTCACTTCAGCTGTCAGAGCAGGAGCCGGGCCACCAGGCTGCGCATCCATGGGGGCCACCACCTCTTCGTAGAGCGCGAGCATGCGCCCCATGCACGAGTGGGGGTGGCCCCTCAGTCGCTGAAGCAGAGGGCCGCCCCCCTCGGCGCGCCGCAGCCGGTCAATTTGGCCAAGCGCCCGCCGGTCAGCCGTCATCTCGAGGGTCCACGCCCCCGCCTCGGCCAGCGTCTTCTCGCACGACGAGCTCTGGGGCAGGCCGAGGCAAGCGCGGACCCCCTTGCGGTAATCCCTTTCCAGCTGCCGCCAGGTCGGTTTCCGCAGGCTCACCAGCGGCAGCGCATACATGAGGAGACCCACAGCGGAGGCGTTGTACAGCCGGAGAGCCGTCCGCTGTGAGCAACCCCTGTCCCGGGCCACCATCTTGTGCACCACCGTGGTGGCCAGCTGCGCCCTGGCTCGGAGCTCCTTGGCTGCCTGCCGGAAGTTCAGCCGGTGGTCCAGGGTGAGTCCCAGGTACCGCACCCTGGTCTTCCACTGGAGCTCCTCACCATCGATGGTCAGGCGCCGGGTCCGTGCACGGGCGGCGGCGTCTGGATGCACCAGCATGGCGTCTGTCTTTGACGCCGACAGCTGTAGGCCGACGCCCGCCAGCTTGCCCCGGACTGCATCCAAGGCCGCCTGCAGCTGCCGCACAATGGATCGGCCCTGACCCTTGGGCCCCAGCACCCACAGGGCGATGTCGTCGGCGTACACCGAAATGTACACTCGGTGGCCCCCTCCTCTGTGCAGGCAGCCTGGCAGGGCGGCCATCACCAGGTTGAAGAGGAAGGGGCTGATGACGGATCCCTGTGGGGTGCCCACGTCCACCGGCTGGGGGGCCGACAGGGCGTCTCCCACCTGCACCTGCGCCGTGCGGCCCGTCAGGAACGCCTCGACAAAGCCCCGCAGCTTGCCCCCAATGCCAGCCTCCTCCATGGCCAGGGAGATGCCACGACGCTGCAGGTTGTCGAAGGCGCCCTTCACGTCCAGCAGTACCAAGGCCGCCACCTGCTTGGAGGCCATGGCGTGTTCAAGGGCCGCCACGACGTCGGCGATGGAGTCGGTGGCTTCCCGTTGCCTCCGGAAGCCCGTCAGCTGCTCGGGGATGGCCTCTTCCTCCGCTGCGATGGCCTCCATCCTCCGCAGTGCCAGCCGTTCGAGCAGCTTGCAGCCACAGGATGTGAGGGCCACAGGCCGGTACGCCGTGACTGCCACAAGGCCCTTGCCTGGCTTTGGGATGGGCCGCAAGATGGCTAGCAGCCACTCTGGTGGCAGCCGGCCCGCGTCCCAAATGATGTTGTAGGCGGCCAGGAGCCGGCCGAACCCCACCTCATCCAGATTGCGCATCATCTGGTAGGTGAGGCCGTCCGCCCCCGGCGCCGACTTACGCTTGCAGCTGCGGAGGGCACTTCGGAGCTCAGTCTCCGTGATAGGGGCATTGTTGAGGGGGTGAAGTACCTCCCCCGTCTCAGCAACAGCAGCAGCGGGCCCTGGATCCGCCTGGTGTGGCGGCAGGAAGTGTGCAGCGAAGAGGTTGGCCAACTCCGCAAAGCTGGCGTGCTTGCGGATGGCCATAGCAGCCAGGGGGTTGCGGTTTCTCTGGGGCTTCAGGACGGCGTTGAAGATGCCCCAGAGGCGGCGGCAGCGTGGGTCGGCCTCCGAGCTGACGCATAGCTCGGCCCAGCGCTGCCGGCTCAGGCGATTGGCGTGACGGCGGCAAGCCGCATCCACTCGCCGGTATGTTGTCCAGTCCGCCCGCTCCCCCGAGCGCTGGGCCTTCCTCTCCGCACGGTTGCGCACCGCCCGCAGCTGCAGCAGCTTCAGGTCCGGCGTGGTGGCCCCCTCGGCTACAGTGCAGCTCTGCGTGGCTTGTCTGGCGCAGCAAACCAGGCCCCGGAACAGCTCGGCTCCTTCCCCCAGGTCCTGCTCGGCAAGGCGGCGCCGGAACAGGTCCCAGTGGGTGACGTGGTGCAGTGCGGCTCGCTTGGCTGTCCTGTCGGGTGGTGCGATGTGCAGCAGGTAATGGTCGGACCCCCACGTGCTGGGCTCCCTCCTCCAGGTTGCTTCAACCCCGGCTGACACTAGGGTGAGATCAATGGCGGTGGCTGCGCAATTGCCCCGCCGGAAGGTGCTCTCACCAGTGTTCAGCACGGACAGGTTGAGGCGCAGCATGGCGTCCCACAGATGCTCTCCGCGAGCGTCTATCCGGCCATCTCCCCAGGCAGTGTGGTGTGCGTTGAAGTCACCACAGAGGAGATGGCGGACTGCACACAGGGACACCAGCCGATCCAGGAGGCCCGCGTCCCAAGGCCGTCCAGGGCGCACGTACACACTGCACACTGTAAAGTCTGCACCACCCGCACTGAGCCGCAGCGTCACTGCCGCGCATTCTTGCACCACTGTCGTCACCGCACTGGTGTCCAGCTCTGCGTGCTGCACATCGTTCCTCACAAACAGTGAGGCACGCGAGGTTCCTGGGGGGTGCGACGGGTCGCCACACACCACCTCCGAGCACTGGGCACTGTCACACGCCGTAGGACTGTGATAGCCGGTGTAGCCTGGCAGGCGAGTCCCCCCCGAGCCGTCCCTTCCCACTCGCACATAGCTCTCCTGTAGAGCCACGACATGGGGCTCGTGCTGCAGCAGAAACGTCCTCAGCTCCGCACGACGCGGTCGCAGCGAGTTGACGTTCCACTGCAGCACTGTAGGCACCAGGGGCTGTGTGCGGCGGCTTCTAGCCATGGCGGGGCTCGGGGTGTGGCTGTTCTTGTGAGGCCGGCTGCTTGCACAAGCTCTTCCGTCCTCGCTTTGACCGCCAGGGGCCGCCTGGCTGCTGGGCTGTCGCTGGGCTGTGTGCTGCTGCCGCTCCGTCCCGGATGCAACACTGCTCGTTCCATATTTAAATGGCTGAAAATCTGGTACTTTGTCTTTTTCAGACAGAGTAAATCTTGTATAATTAAATTATTACGCCCCAAGACACGTGTTATAATGTTCAAAAGAAGTGACTGGTTGTCCACTTCTGATCCCATCAGTGTTTCTTGCTAGAAAGTTAATAAGGCACGTTTTTGTTTTCAATTCAAGCCTCAGGTAAGAAGATTTCAAGGTAAAAATACATACGTTGAGTAGACTTGCCCAGATGGCTGAATATAATAAATAGAGGGCTAGGATTTGTGGAAAACAAACGGCGATGAAAACACTACGCGCTTTACCACACGCATGCTAGACAGTGCGAGATGACCCTGTACGAGAGAGTTGTACAGGGAATGGAAGACGTCCAGTGGAAAATATGCATGTGTTTTAACTACATTGAAAGCTGAATTTAAACTTCAATAATTCAGATTTATAGAAAATGCGAACTGTACGTTTTGTCCTGCGTATAAAAGTCTGCGTATAAAAAGCCCGTTAATGTGAACTCGAGCTGCATCCGCCACGGATAATTTGTACTACTGCCACCATGCCGGCACCTTGGCTCGTGACGCATGGTCAGCTAAATGCACGCACTGACTACACACGAGGCTGTACCTCCTCCAGCAAGGAGAGAAAAACGGAGACAGACATGGCATCTGTTGACAAAATATCTCTTCTCAAAATAAAAATCTGCTGTCAAAATAAAGAATCCTTCAACTATGTAACGCGCATCTTCAATACGCGGAGACGTCACCCAGCGCTAGCCTTTTCGCGGAAGAGTTGCCAGTTTGTCCGGCGCCGGGCTGTGGTTGCTGCTATGATAGTTATATGTTCCAATTCACACGGTTCTTCGCTCGTTCCTCCGGCCACTGATGAGCCACGAAGTCATCATGCTGCGTGGATATGTCCATCTGCGCGGGAGCGACATTGTGACTTCGTTGCGCATGTGCGCATAGAGTCTGTCGCGGAAGCTAGCGCGAGTGAAAGGCCCAGAGCCCTAGACGGAGCGGTACGTGCTTCTTTATTCGATGTCATCGAACACAACTACCCATGGCGATAGTGGCGCGTGCTCACGCGTGCTTCGTCGTCTTCCCCCTATTCTACATCTTCCCGCGGTCCCGACATGATTACGCGGCTGATTCAAAGAGGTAAAATTTTTGCATGGGACGGTTTATCACGTCACCAGTTGCTATCTGCACCGAGCATGCTTTAGCGACGCCGTCGACGCCACGGTGTACCAGTGTCACTCGTCCCAGTTCCCACTGCATTGGAGGACGTTGTCGTTATGCACTATTACGACGTCGCCCACCTTCAGCTGCAGCAAAGTAGCCTGGGGACAGCTGTGAGCCGAACGCAGTAACAGTAAGTATGCCTTCCTCCACCTGCGCCACAACTCTGCCGTCAGCCTTTGATAGTAGCGGTCTCGTCGCCGTAGGTCAGCTGACGTTGACGACGTCTCGGTCACCGCTATCTCTTGCAGCATGCAAAGCGCACGCCTACCTGTCGGGAAGTGGGAAGGTGTAAGTGGCACTCCTTCATCGGGGTGGTCTTCGACGTATGTCAGAGGTCATCTATTAATAACAGCTTTCACTTCGCAAAAGGTGGTGGACACAGTTTCAGCAGTAAGGCTACTGCTCCCAAGTGAACGCTTGAGAACGTCCTTGGTGGAGCGAATGAGACGCTCCCACCAGCCACCCCACGAAGGGGCTCGCTCAACAATGAGTTTCCACTGCACATTGAGCCCAGTGGCATATTCTTGAAGGGCTGACGCAGCGGCCCTAAATTCTCGAGCGCAAATATGAAAAGACTGAGCGTTGACAGAGTAAACAATGTTCGGTATGCCGCGTCTTCACACGAACCGACGGAGCGGCAGTAACGGGGTAACCGCTGTCATATCAGAAGTCAGCTCCAAATGTATGGCACGAGTGACAGCACATGAAAATAATAAAATGTAGGCTTTTGCCGGGGGAGTTTTTCCTCGCACGTGGAGTGGTCTACAGGAGTCCAGGCCGACCACAGAGAACGGGTGTGCTGCCGTGGTTCTGTCGCTTGGCAATAGAGCAAACGGTGCAGTTTGGGCACTCAGCCTCCGGTGTCTGCACGTCAGACATTGAGCCAGCACCCTTTTGACGTTTTGGCGTCCCTTCAGTACACAGAACAGTTGTCGCGTTTCCGTGACTGTGGCTTCGACTCCACCATGAAGAGGGCGGTGATGGGCTGCCAAAACGATCAGGTAGGTAAACTTGTGCCGCGCAGGTAGCAGAATCGGGTGCTGGACGTCTATGCTGGAATTCAATTTGTGTAATCGGCCTCCTACGCGGAGCAGACATTCGTCATCTATGAAGAGTGAAAGTCGACGCACCGCTGATGTCGAAGGAACGCTTTGACCGCCTGACAGTGCGCCTACTTCAGTGATGAATAACTTCATCGGGACGGGCCGCATCCAGTAGCTTTGAGCTTTTATTATCTCAGTTGGTAAACAAGGACCGCTTGCTGATGATCCTCGCCACTGGACATTTTGCAGAAAACGTAGAATTCAGGTCGTGGCCCTCAAAAGGCGCCAGAGGGTGCTGTAATTTTCTACGGCCGATAGCTGCTCGGGCTTCGTGACATCGCAAGGCCAAATCAAAGTTTCTGGTGACACTACGAGCTCCTTCGGGTCAACATCATCAATGTGCGTGTGACGGAACTCCTGTTTTGGACGTTGGAGCCACGAGCGTCCGTGCCACCATTGGTTTGAGTGCAGAAGAGCCTTTGCCGTTATACCTCGTGTGGCTAAATCTGCCGGGTTGTCTTTGCCGTTGCAATGGTTCCAGTCTGTAGGAGCAGTTAGTCGTCGTATTTCAGCCATGCGGTGTTCTACGAACTGGTCACGCTTTGTGGTGGCGCTAGCAATCCCATGCATCGCGACAACAGTCCGTCCACAAACTGACGGGGGAGTCTTCCAGAATTGCAGTTGTTTTAGCATAACGAACGAGTCGGGGTCCAATAACGCAGGCAATAACCTCTAGCCAAGGCAGGGAGATAAGCCTGAGAGGGTCGACGCGGCTGTTGCTAATTAACAATCTGGTGCAATATAGGCCACTGGCACCCAACTTTCAGATGTACAGAGAAACGCTGTAAGCTCGCGGGCTTGCATCGCAAAAAGCGTGGATCTCGATTGAACCTTCCACACCCAACGAGTGAGAGAACATGAACCGTGGAACCTGAACCTCATTCAACTGTGTTAATTGGGCGCACCAACGGTTCAATTGCGCTTGTTCGTCATCTGGAAGGCGTTCATCCCATGAGCGGCTCTTTTTCCAGAGGTCCTGGAACACAAGCTTGGCCGTTAAAGTGAATGGTGCAAAGTATCCCAGAACACAACTACCCATGATGATAGTGGCGCGTGCTCACGCCTGCTTCGTCGTATTCATCCTTTTCTAGAGTCTTTGTTTCTCTATGATATGTGTGTGTGAGCATGAACCCGTGAGTTCTTGATGTAGAACAAGTATTCACTACAATAATGCATTTAAAGCACGGATATTCCCATTTCTGGAGGATTCAGTGTGCGCAATAAATGGAGTTGCGCTATACTGCGGAAAAACTTCCGCAGTATAGACATGAGGGTGAGTGGTTCTTCAACGTTTTTTATGTATTCTATTTAGCGCAACATCATCTCGGTTATTGGATAGCCATAAAAAATTTTAAAATATTTATATGCTAGGCCCCGGCTCACTAGTACAGCTAACGATTAGAATATAAAGTGGAGGTATAAGTACAGGCCACAAACCGCGTTTGGATCGGGTTGTCGAACCGGAACGGGAACCGAACCCGACTTTTTGGCCGGAACCGAAACTGAACCTGAACCGTATTTTTTCCCCCATTCTGGAAAAGAATTCGAACCGCAACGAATCGAAGGAACCATACCATACCGGTTCAGTGGTCTGAAAACTGTGATTTCAAGTCTTCCATTTAGGTACCCTACCTTGCGTGTGAAGATATTTATACCATTCGCCACACGGCACCACGAAATATTTTGCATGGTCTGCATTTCCCAAGTACCTTGAGGTTCCCTGGTTATTATTACTTTGAATATAAAGTAAAGTTGTCCGTATAGACTATTAGTTTGCTTTAAGTACTGCCCATCTCCCCCCCCCCCATCATCTTTTATATTTAGAATCACTTAATTAGAACACATATTCCGTGGCATCATATCATGGTGTATTATTTATTTCCTATCTGCGTGGTGTTAAAATAGTGTGAAGTTTTCATGTTGTTAATTCTAATGCATCCGTGACCGCTTGTTAAGGCCTTCAGGGACACCATCGACATTAAATCTATATCTTCCAGTTATTTTAGTTCGAGTGGGCAGTTACGTAAGCACAGAACTGAGACACCGACACTCAGAGTTTTCTATGTCACCATCACTTTTGCTTGTAGAGTGCCGTTGTGTCGTTTGGTAACTGCCATACGAAAACATGAGAGTTGAAAAAAATGTGGGACCTTCTTATTTCCACTTTCAAAGTAGATTCGATAGCATTTTATGTTATCTTGAATTTGCTTAACCTCTAATAAAAGGGCGCATGAATTAAAGTCGATTAACGCGGGTTAGCGGGTTGACTGGGATGGGTTAGTGAGATCAGTGAATTAACTCATGTGATTTAGTGGAACTGAGGTGTTCATTAGTATGGATTAGAGGGATTAGCGGCTACGTTAAGATGGATTGAAAGTTCGGACCATACATGATAGCTTTGGGGCCCTTAGAGTTTGGAAATTTTTGCAGCGTTCTCCTACTCGACCAATCAGGAAATTTAGTTACGCACAAAATAGCCGGAAACCTATGTGACGACCACCTGAATGCTTCGAAATGTCTTGTTTATGCAGGTATTGCGCTCTTATGTTGTTTCTCGTGTAAGATTTACATCTCGCACTGCCGTTCATACGTAATTGCCTAATGCATGTCTTATATTCATCAAAACGTTTTCAAACGTGTATATAAATGAGGTAAGACTAGGAAGCAACTAAACTGAAAGAAAAAAAACGAGCAACGATCAACTGGTTTGATCCGAAAGACACCCGATAGCATTCCTCAATACCTTCTTTTTCTTTGTGCAACCCTTCTGCAGCCATCCACAGGGGTAGCATCTCAACCCCCGAACACAGCCCCCTCTAGGCTGAGCAAGCGGCGATAGCACGTACGCTTAGCCAAAGCGGCGCCTAAACGCTCATAACAGACTCTTAGCAGGCGTGGAGCAACTTTGCCAACGGTCTACTGCACGTTACGCCACTTCGAATGAACAAGCAGAGACCACCAACGAGACCAGCCAGGATTTTCTGGGCACCAGCTCATACTGGCATCGCCGGCAGGCAAGATCACTATGATCACCTCGTGGCAAGATCACCTTGTGGCTCAACATTTGGCCCGCTTAGCCTGCGCTGATGAAGCCGAGCCCGTGCGCATGCATCCTGTATGCATACCAAGAAACTAATTACCACTATGGGCTCTCCCGTAGAACGTATTCCTCCGCGCACAAACCCCTACCGAATAACCTGGAAAGACTACTCCATGCCCTGCGGATTATTCCTCGCCCTTCCCACACCTTACCAGTCTTCAGTTCTTTGACCGGACACAATTCTCTCCATTTCGTCGCTTCTGTGGGGAACCTGGGAACCTAATAAACACAGTAGGCGGCTGCGGCAAGTTCACCCTAGATCCACAAAAGCCGCCACAATTCCACACAGATTTGGGAGAGAGACTTGTCCATCTCCGGCCTGGAAGATCAGGGGCTCTTGATGGAAGCGACTGTCGACTCGACCCCGTGAACGAGGACGCCTCTGGGAAACTTTTCCTCGATTTATTTACCATTCATTTTCCCTCTCTCTACGAGGGATAATTCCTGCTGCTCGTGACTTCACTCAGCTATTATCTTTGCTAGAGCACAACCGCTCTCACCTGTCGCTGAAGTGCCATTAGCAAGTTGCTGTACCCGGTGGCTCCCTATCCGATGCCGTCCTATACACGCCGTCCAATGAGTCATTAAAGGCGTTTTTTTTCGGTCTGACTGGTAGGTTAGCATGTGGAGGATGAGCGGAAGGAAATCGCTTTAAACGCCACCAGCAACGCTTGACCTTCGGAGGTTGACACCGACGCCGGACCGTTTCCGACTTCTAGCACTTCTAGTGATTTTGTGTTTAAGCTAAAGCGCCGTTGAAACAAGGGGTACATGAAAAGCGTAGAAGAACAACCAATTTATTTGCAATGCAAAATTTTTGGCCTCATTGTGCGGAAACAGGGGAGCATGCGCGCGTGCTTGCGTAGACATTTGATGGTACCAAAAAATATGTTGGGCGCTCAGGCTCTCCTGCTCGCCAAAGAGACTGGCCGCTTGCCAGTAAACTATCTGCCTGTCTGGCTGCCTGTCAGGCAGACGGTTTCCGCGAGGATGCGTGATTTGGGGATGAGGGGCGGCTCGTCACGAGTCGCCCGGGCGGAGGGGGGTAGTGGACGCAGACACAAAATACTGCCCCATGGCGACACTCTAGGGTACTAAAAAATTTCTGCGGAAATTAAAAAAAGTAGCTACTAATGCGTAGCATTCCTATGCCGCTTGTTCTCAGTGTGAGTGTCTATAGCGACATTTTTTTGGTTTTTATACATCCTGTACGAAACATTATCTCAATTTACGCTACTATGACGATTACAAATGTAATATTCGCGAAATCTCCATTATTGTCCAAATGCAGGCAGTTATAGGGCTTGCCATTTTCCTTATTTGCTCAAAATTTTTCTTATTCTATAATTTTCCGAAATTTTGTTCCACCAATTATTTACATTTGCGCAATTACAATTATTACATTTCTAACTTTCGAAAAATCCGACTTTATGTGGAAATGCAGGGCGTTGCACAGTTCGCCATTTCCGTTATTCTTTTTCGATATTTTTTTTAGTCTTTCGAAATTTCTTTCTGCCATATATCTCAATTAGGCTAATCTAACTATTCTAAGGGGACCTTCCGCAAAATCTGCATTATTGTGGAAGTGCAGGTCATTATACGGTTTGCCATTTTCCGTATTCTTGCACTTTTTGTTATTTACTATTTTTTTTAAATTTCATTCGACAAATTATCTCCATTTACGATATTGCAACGACTACAAGTAGACCTTTCCCGAAATCTGCATTATTATGGCAATGTAGGCCGTTACACGGTTCGCCATTTTGGTGATTATTTTACATTTCTTACTTTTTTCTCAATTTATTTGATAAATTATCTTCATTAACGCTATTATAAGGATTACAGGTGAAACTTTCGCGAAATCTGCATTATTGTGGAAATGTCATTTGTTATACGTTTTTCATTTTCATAATTTTTAATGTTTCATAATTTTTAGTTTTTCAAAATTTTGCCCAACCAATTATCTTCATTTACATTGTTATAATGATTACATTTCAAATTTTTGCGAAATCTGCATTATTGTGCCAATTCAGGGCGTTATTTGGTCGTGCCATCTTGGAAGTGCCAAATCTGAAATATTTGAAAGTGCCATGCGTTATACGTGTTGCCATTTTCCGTAATTTATTTCATATTCCTAATATTATATATCAAAATTTCGTCCGACCAATTATCTACATTTACGTTATTGTAACGATTACATTCAGAAGTTTTGCGAAATCTGAATGAGTGTGGAAATGCAGTACGTTACACGGTTCGCCATTTTCCCTAATTCTTTTTTTCTTATTTTCAGTTTTTCGAAATTTAGTTCCACCAATTATTTCCATTTAAGCTATTATAACGATTGTAGGTGAAACTTGCGCGGAAGCTACTTTATTGTGCAAATGCCATGCGTTATACAGTTGTCCATTTGCTGCAATTTTTAAATATGTTTCTTATTTTTTGGTTTTCAAAATATCCGACCAATTATCTCCATTTACGTTATTATCAGCATTACATTTGGAACTTCCCCGAAATCTTCATTATTGTGAAAATCCCCGGTGTTACGCGGTTGACCAGTTTCCGCAATTATTTGATATTATTCTTATTTTTGTAGTTTTTTTAAATTTTGTTAGACTAATTATCTCAATTTACGCTATTATAACGAATACACCTGGAACTTTTGCGAAATCTGCCTTGTTGTGGAAATGCCGTGTGTGACACGGTTCACCAGCTTCCGCAATTATTTTAGTTCTTTCTGATTTTCCCTTTTCTAAATTTTATTTGGCTAATTATATCCATTTACGCTATTATAACGATTACAGGTGGAACTTTCCCGAAATTTTCATTATTGTGAAAATGCAGGGTGTGACACGGTTCGCCAGTTTCGGTAATTATTTTTATTTATTTATTAGTTTTTCTGAAATCTCGTGCGACCAGTCATCTCCAATTACGCTATTATAGCGATTACAGGTGGAACTTCCGCGATATCTGCATTTTTGTGGAAATGCAGGCGTTACATGATCCTGGCTGTGGGCAAAAAATGGTACGCATTAAAGCGGTTGCGGATGGACGGGTCGTCTGCTTAGAAGCACGGGGCAATAGACAGCCGGCAGGGAGGCCGCCCTTTGCCAGACGATTCTGTCGAAGATGCACCGAGGGGGAGGCGTCGGAGGCACCGGGGTGCTGCCCATTGGCCAGGAGGCTAACTGTTTGCCTTCCAGAAGGCTGTGGCGAGGATGGAATATTTGGAGACGATGTGCGGCACGTCACTGGTGGGCGAAGGGAGCGGACAATGGGCGGCACAGCGACGGCTAGGTAGAGCCATGCGTTTGAGCGCAGCCCTCAGGCGCCCGCTCCTGTGGTGTCGCGTGGTGCCTCAGCGTCGGACTCGTAACCGAGAGAACGAAGACGCCACCGAAGATAGAGCGAGCATGAAAAAGGAGGTTTAAGAAATGGCGAAAGTGTAAGGGGGAGGGCGTAATTCCGTGACCGCGCGAGACGTGCTTCACGTGGCGACGCCTTACGAGATAACGACAGAGCGTACCGCGCGCCGTCGTCCATTAGCTGATGACGCGATCACTTCCTGAGACAAAGCAGCTATGCGCCATCGCCGAGAAGACTGCAGTTTGCGCTGCACTCAAATTTCGCGTTAGCGAGTGTCGTAATCGTCCGCCATTTTTTTCCTAAAGAAAACAACTGAGTGGTATAAAACTGCAGTGTTGTGATCCAGTGTGGGAATTAAATTGGAACTGCAGTGTGTGTGGGAACTGCAGTGTGGGAATTAAATTATAAAAATGACAGAAAATACATTTTAGAAATACATTTGCGGCCATAAAGAGCAATGCTTCCAAATTTATACAAATAGGCAGCCTTATGTGGTCAAGTGAATTTTTCATTTCGCTTTAGTTAATGTTGTAATCGTGGACCTACCATACAAAACATTTTGCAGTACATTGTACAGTAAATGGAACTCTTCAACACGTTAGATCAATGCTTTCACTCTTACCTTCGCATCTGGAAGCACTGCGAAAGTTATAGCTGTTGCCAGCACAAAGCACCAGGATTTGCTCGTTCCAGGAGATACGCCTTCCGTTTCTGCTTCGCTTTTTTGGCTTTCATTTTAATGTCGCAACTTAAGGAAAGCCGGAAAATAGCCGCTACATCGCTGTAATGATGCTATTCCTGTGGTAGAAGAATGCCAAGAATGGGGAAGAGAGAAATATATTTCAAAGAAGTTTGTAAGTTAAGTTTGTAAGTTATCTTATGAAGACGGAGCAGTAATTTTTGTCTGAGGCACTTTCCGACCGCCTCATCTAAAGTACTGGATGTGTTGGTTGACTACTTTCTGCAAGCATTCAAAGTTTAGAGCAAAACTGAAACAAGTGTTGCAGGGTTGCTTTAGTTTGGCCAAAACAAAACATTCGCACCCAGAAACCTACATTATGGCTTCGTTTTGACAAGGAAACTTCACAAGGAAACGAAGACCGAACACAAAAAATTTACAGAAAAAAACACCCCTGCTTTTCTTTTCTCCGAACTCGTTTAAACCCGTTTGAACCGGTTTGAACCAGAACCAGAACCAGAACAGAATGCTGCTCCTGAACCTAACCCTAACCGAACCCGAAAAAAGTCCTGTTCGACACTCTGGTTGAGATACCTGTGCGAAGACTGTTTTTCTTCTTTTCTGTGGGCATGACTTCTGCACGGCAGACAGCACACTTGAAACGTCGTATACGGGCGACGACTCGACTTGGCGGACAGTCCCTGCCCCCTTGGCGTGTGCGTGCCTCCTCCCAGGGGCAACTCCGTCAATATTCCTTGATTGCCCAAAGTATCTGACCTCACAGCGCAGCGTGACAAAAGCTCCGGAGGCAAAACGATTTCTCCTGGAGTCCATTGCACTGCCGAGAGTTCAGCAATCGGCCGAGCAATTTCAATACGAAGTCGAAGAGCAGAGGACTCAGTCCATCATTGATCTGTGGGACTACGCGAGGTGCATTTCATCAGTTTTCTAGCACACGATAGAAGCGAACAGACGCCTCATCCTGCTGCACTTCGTTGATGAGGAATCCGCAAGCATGAGGTATTCCGTCACCGTCAAGCCGAATTCGAGCCTAATCTTCCATTATTCGAAAGCCCCGACTAAAACGCTGGGACCAAACATCTCCGTTCCCGATGTAGCTACAGAAAAGACAGAGATTATGGAGGTCATTGATGCTGTTGAGAAATGGGACAGGAACATGAACCAGACAGGAATCCGTGTCTCCGTGGAGGACCGGAACTGCGTCCTTGTGAAGAAGTTTGGCAGTGGAGGACTCGTACATCCCTCAATGTTAGCTGTCAACGCCGTATCACGGAACCAAGCAGTTGCTAAGGAATTGTACAAAACGAGACGATTTCTTAACGATTCCCAATTAGCATCAACTGGCGACACGTCACACTGTAGATCTACCTACTGATGATGACCCATCTGATTTCGATGGCACCCGCCGCGGTGGCTCAGTGGCTAAGGCGTTGCGCTGCTGAGCACGAGGTCGTGGGTTCGATTCCCAGCCGCGGCGGCCGCTTTTCTGATGGAGGCGAAAAGCAAAAACGCCCGTGTGCACGAGATTTCGGCGCACGTTAAAGATCCCCAGGTGGTCAAAATTAATCCGGAGCCCTCCACTACGGCGCGCCTCATCGCCTGCGTTGCGTCGGCGCGTTAAACCCTACAATCAATCAAATCAATTTCGATGGCTGTGATGCTGGACACGCGAAGGATATTGTCGTGAACACATTTTGTGGTGCAGTACGAACATTTTGCTGAAACATTTCTATTCCAGAATGAATTATGACATTCTTAGCGCGATTCCCGGTCGCGAAGGCCGCTTTTCTGATGGACGCAAAAAGCAAAAACGCCCGTGCGTACGAGATTTCGGCGCACGTTAAAGATCCCCATGGGGTCAAAATTAATCCGGAGCCATCCACTACGGCGCGCCTCATCGCCTGCGCTGCATCGGCGCCTGAAACCCTAGAATCAATCAGATCCGTAATGCGACTGCAAAGTAGGCTGTAGGATTGGGCGAGTTCGTAATCCATGCTGTACTTCATTTGCACAAAAAAAACGAAGACTCGTGTCTCGTGTCTCGCTGTGTCTCGTGTCGTCTCTCTTTTCTCTTCGTTAGTTTTTTGTGCAATTGAAGTGCAGCGACTGCAAATTCGAAAAAAAGAAGCTTCAAACACTCAGTAATAAGTATAATTGGTGGTGGGAGAAGACATAGCCGCCGAGACCCGTTCTGATGAGTACTTTAATCTCACTTGATCATGATCATGATGATGGGCACGAGGGAGGCGAGGCGTCTTCTTTTTCAACATCCTCCCCCGCGCGAAGATAGCTAAAAGTATCACGGTGTGCTAGAGTCCATGGCCGATGAGCAGTCCAGTTGAAAGGTGCCAAGAATCCAAGTCCGTTGAAGGAAGAAGGGTCAGGGAGCTCGCCGCTTCTGCTTCCACCGATGAAATCGATGCTTCTTAGCCAGCCGAAGCTTGGAACTCTCGCCTCGATGAGCATCTGCTGAAACTTGCGTGTATCTGAAAGCCCTCGAATCGACGAGTTCACCAGTGGATCCAATACCCTTTTTTCGCCGGTAGGCTTTTCCGTTCTTCATAGACGTTTGCGCTGTTTGTAACGCCTTTAGTAGCCTCGAGGAGTTTGGAATCGAAGGCACTGTTTCCTTTTGACTTGGCTTTCGCTTAACTCTCGCTTTCGCCCTGGGTCTGTTAGCGACTCGGTGCATCTTCTGCATCTTGCCGCAATACATCCACTGGTGCCGCTTGCGTCTGACATGTGCCACGCAGCGAAGCAAACCACTCCTAAATTTATTCTCTATCGGCGTGGTTGTTCCTTTTATGCCTTTATGGGGACATTTCAGAGGTTTGATGCGATCTTTTACTCTAGGGAACATGTGCGGATGATCAAGAAAAATAGTGGCTTTTTCTCTGGCCGTTCAGATTGCACGCTGCTGTCGGCTTCTCGTGATTTCTCGTGGTCGGATACTTCAACTGCCGCATTTGTCATTCTTGGTGTCTTATAGATAGCGGTCGAATCGTCGACGGTGTTTTCCGCTTGCTCTAAGCTCTCTTCATCCAGGAGAAACCCACCCGGCTCTGAGCAGTCATTGTCCGCTAGATGGCACGAAGCATATGCGGCACAGCACCCAAGACAGCCGTTCTTCATTGGCAATATATCTTGCAAATTGAACGCTTGATTGTACTGGCATCTGTGATTTGGGGGGCCAACATTGCTCTTTCCATTCGGTGTTTCCATATTTTTCGTATCTATATCTCCACCTGTTCGATGCTGTCGGAGGCCTGACAAAATTCGGGCTTTGACAGACGCTATGCGCGCTTGTGGGTTAGTTTTGGCATGGGTGATCTTCATTTCCAGTTGCACGTTCGCCGAAATCACCCTGCCTTCAAAATCAAAGGCGTCAAACATCTTCGTTTCGAAGGTCCCTGGTTGGTTCCCGGGTTTCGGCACAAAAAATGTGGGAAAAGAACCAAGCCGCTGAGACCCGTTCTGATGAGTGCTTTAATCTCACATGACCATGATTATGATGATGGGCACGAGGGAGGCGAGGCGTCTTCTTTTTCAACATGGGTGTGGTTTTTTTTCCTTGAATAAATCGTCTTTGATAAACAGGTTGTTCAAAGCACTCGTTTGATAGCCTGCGTCGCTGTGGCGGTAAGACTGAAATATCAAAACATTAACAAGCCGGATGCAATAGTTTGTTACCTCGTGAAACAAAGTTAGGAAGCTAGATCAGACTTTTTTCCACATCGTTTATTCAGTCTAACTTTAAAACATAAAAAAATCGCAGGATCTGCGGACACGCGAGCGCTCTTTTCGTTTCCTAAAACGTGCACCAAACACTGGTTTTCCGTCGCATTCGCCGGCCAAACTGGGCCCCATCCTCTGACGTCACTGCGGTAGCCCTATGGCCTTGAAAACTATGTGGTGTTGTTTGTACACATAACGGTCAAGCAGCCCAAGTGCCGTTCTCCACGCCGACGGCAGTGCCACTGAACACGCTTCGGCCACCGATTCAACCTCTCGGCAAGACGACGGCTTCCACAGTGAAAGCGTCTAATCGCTCACTCGTTCTAAGGAGATGGTTGACACAGAGGGATGAACCAAACTGCACTGCATGTTCGCCCAAACAGCGACGCTGCGCTGAGCAGCGTCTGTGCTTTGCCTTGCCCTGGAATTGTGCTATCCTGCGATTCGGAGTCTTCCGAACTCCGGCCTTTTGAAGGAGGAGGACCGCTTGATACCGACGACGGACCGGTGTGATGGACTGAACCGGTGGTGGTACACGAAAGTGGCCGAGGCGATGGGTGGACTAGAAGACGACGGATACTCACCTCCGACGATTCTCTCGATGGGCGGCGATTCCATAAACGGTGAGGGGAATGCCGCAGCGTATCGCGCAATGAAAGAAGTGTTTCATCTGCAACACGATTTGGGCCTCGCTCAGTCTAGGACGCACGTTGAGAAAATGAAGATAACATGAGAAAAGGAGCGGATAATAGTTCGAGCACTGTGCAAAGAAGCAAGAGAAACATTAGGCCTGTGTATGACAAGCAGTGGAGTTAGCGATGTGTTGACGAGGGTGCTGCATGAGCTAAGGAAATATGAAGTTAGATTGAGATTATTGAATGAAGAAATAGAACCGTTCATCGACATTGACCACCTAGACGAAGAATTTGCTACAAATATTGACTATGACGACGAAAGTAAGCATGTTATGATCCAATTATACTATCGATTAAAAGACCAAAAATGTGACCCCATCGAACAGTGCCAGATCATCAAGAAACTGCGTTCCTCGAAAAACTTCAATGAGTTTTATGCACTGACCGAAGAGTTACACGACCCACTTCATGTGAAGAATTTCCAAGAAGGGTCTGTGATAGTAACTTTGCATGAGCCACATTTCCTACCGCAAGCACAGCGTGACCATGCGACAACTTCGTTGGCTCGCGTGATCTTCAGACAGTAGACGCCTTGATATTCTGTGCCTTCCAAGAGACCACCGACATTGCCATGAGCAAGTCGGGCATCTCCTCGACTCCCTTGGCGTCACCGCAAGCTAGGGATCGGGAGTGTTCCGAAACTGACATCCTGGATGTACCACCTGAAATACTAAGAGGACACGATGAAGCACAAATATCTGCAAAGAACAGACTAGAGATCCAGGAAACTAAAGAGAGGGATCCGGACGGTTTCCCAAAACATCTACAGATAGCCGTTGCACTGACCCGTCAACGCATTCGGAAGGAAGCAATTCGCGGCAGACGCCATTCGTAGGAGCTCGACACACTTGTGTTCATCACGTTCAACCACGGCAAAATTTATGAATACGGTTGCATGTACGTATCGTATTATATCGTATAGTATGGCGGTCGTAGGAACGACCTCCATCCATCCTCCAGAGAAAAGGAATGGCTGCGGTTTAGCTCAGCTAACCCTGGGCATGCAAAGCGACTTATCGTGGTTAAGTATTGGTTTCCGATTGTCAACCCTTGATTTAGCTGTAATTATTCTACTGTTAATCCAATGCCTGCCTCTGGCTGTGGTTGTGGTCCGGCTTCCGGCGTTTTACAAGCTGAACGGCTTGTCGGGCGATCTTGCCGCCTAAAAGGGGGAAGAGGACCGAGGAGGATCTCCAACCTCTTCCTTTTCCCACAGGGCACAAAATAAAGTTGTTCTATCTCTCTCTCTCGCGGGGTGGTCAGACGCCGCTTTCCTACGGCGCCTCAATACTTCCAGCTCCCGCACAACGCTCAGGGAAGACGGCCCGGTCACTCTCTCATTCATGGCCAAGCTTGCATGTACTCGGCGAGTCATGTGATCAGACGCGAAGCAGCTGAGGAGAGCGCAAGGGCTAAGCCGGCAGCTGCGGCGGCAGCGGTTAACGCAACCATAACGTGGCTGTCAGTGGACCTAGTCCCGGCGAGCCAAGTTATTCGTTTCAAATTATGCAGTGGAGCTCCGGTCAAATCACGGTGAAATTTAACGTGACGGAGAAACCGTTCGGCGAGATTTGTAAAGCTTTGCTTTAAAAAAAATGCTCATGCTTTTCCACTGAATTTGTGTCACATTATGTCGTGTGGTAAAACGCTACGCAGGTGGCACACCTTCGCGGAGCTAAGCGGCTCAAAAATTTTGTTCCATTTTTGATCTCTGAAACTCCTGTCGGTCGGTTATCCCCGGTTGCGCTATTTGAACGATGAAACGAGTTAACCTGACAAATTATGAATTTTTGCGCAAAGGCGAGCATGATACGTTTGGTCTGTTTAGCACCTTTTACTCGTGTTTGGGTAGTTTTCGCTTTGCTTTATTTTGGCCGTTCTTTTCAATGCAATAACTACTGTGGGTATTTGAATTTCATTAGTTCGTTTTTATATATTTTCCAGTTTTCTATCTTTTGTATATTCTTCTTACAAATTGCCACGCCGAATAATCTCTATTACAAATAAATGCGCTAATTTCGCCACTTATGTATCGCTTGGGCAAGTGCAAGGCGTACATAGTCGCTTTTAATCTGCTTGTAAGTGCAAGGGGCTCGCCTCGTCGTCGTAGCTCGCTCGCTGGACCCAAGTAGAGCCTCACGTCAAACCGTCGCAGCGAAGTCCCGTTGTAGCGGCGTGTCCAACGGAGGCTTCGTAAACGTTCTAAACTCGTGAACCGCTGGCGCTTGTCATACATCGCAACCGTTATTTAGCGCAAAGTAAACGGCAGGTAGGTTTTAGGCAAAATAAACGTGATTAACCGGCAGCAGCCTCGTTTATTTAGTTACGATCCCTGGTTTGGTTGGTTCTTACGATGATAAGCGAAAATAACTGTCGAACGCCAGCTTGGCAGAGAGAAAGCAAGCATAAAAAGAACAGAACTACCGCTGCAGCAGTTTCAGGCAGAGGGCGCGCGAGCACTGCGAAGCCACAAAATTCGAATTGCAGTGGACAAACCTCCGTTCCATTCATCAAGAGAGGAGGGATACAGGGCGGCGAAGAGCGTTACGGGTGGTAGCAGGAATCTGTTAACGGCGCCATCATGCCGAACCACGGATCTGAACTGCCCACAGCTTTCACATTGAGTGGAGCGGGTTTAATTTTTACTTGTATTCCTGTTTGTTATGTCGCAGCCTTTTTATCTGTCTTTGTCTTTTTTTTTTTGGGGGGGGGGGGTGTTGTAAGAGACGTACCTGAGATTTGGTTGGTTCAGTTCGATAAATTCTATTTTTTTTTGTTTCTCTGGTTTTTCCGAAACCTTCTTTGAATTATCTCCCCGTTGACTATATCACCGATTTATTTCCTTGACAACACCAAGTATGCATTTTTCCCAAATTTAAGCGTTACACGTTTGCATCGCTTCCACGAATTTTAGTCGTGTTTGGGTATCTATTCTCGAGGTGTTTATTTTCGTACTTTCTTTTGGTGGTACGGTGTTTATGGATTGATTTCATTATTTTTTTAAATTGCACTGCGTTACTTTTCTTTTTATTACAACGTTTTAAAAATTACTTTCCAACAATATCCCGCATTTATGAAATGACACCTATAAAATAACTTCGTTAGAGGGATGTTATTTTATGTTAGAAGTGCGAATGTTTGTGCAAATGGAAAGCTCTACCTGGTTGGTCCAGTGTCACGCTTTGTATTCGTGATTAGACTTGTTTTCAGCGCTTGACATATTTTTACCTTCGCTTTGTGACGGCAAGGTATGTTATACCTTTTTTTATCATTTTTGCTGTATGTCAGGCTTTTTGCGTTTTGTTCATTTTGGATTTGTTTAATCTTCCATTGACCAATTATTGTTGTTTTAATAACGGGTTAGTTCCGCCAAATATGCAGTTCTGTGAAAACGAAGGGTGTTACATGGTTGGGACTGTGTTTACAAGCAAAGGGTGTAACCCAGTAAAACAAAAAGGGGAACAAGTGTGGAGTCATGCCGCTGCATTTTGAAATCTGTCTGGTAGCTACAGACTTATTAGGGCTAATGTCGGCTCACAATTTCCAATATACTTAACGTCTAAAAGAGGCTTTCATGTGTAATTGTACAGTGCCTTTGAGACGCCGATGAACATAGTACCTGCATGTAGCAAAAACGAATTGATGATTATATCTACTCAGTAGAATCAATCAGCCCGATCTTAGCGAAAAAACTCGGTGCATAGCCAAATCGAAGGGTGCGAGTAGTTTAAATATAGAAATTTTCACAGAGTCATTACCATTGGTCGGTTTATCAGCTTGTTAAAACAGGGTGATATATTTATATTACGATGTGAATTGAACTTACCCTGGTGATCTTGGTTAAAGACCTACAATTTCTCGTTTTTCTTTTGTTGGGCACTAAACTCCTAGTTCTACAAATGTTACTAGTGACGTAGAAAAATACCATGGTAAATTCATTGGTGACCAGCTTTATCTCTGCAGAGAGAGTTTCATTAGGCGAAGGCCAAATTTAGTTTAGGGGAGTGATGTCTTTCGCCTTTTCATGGAGGAATGTGGGCTGCAAGTAGAACGAATGAGAACAACGAGTGCAACGTGAGAAATCTGACCTATATCTCCGGGTATAACTTAAAAGTTGCCTATTAAATGCATCAAATATTTTAGTAGGTCTCGGAAATATAAGTGCCATCGCTTAAACCACCTATGTCAAATGTTTGGGGAGGCTCCTTTAACAAAACGGTTATTCCGCTTCTCTTTTTGTAGTTATTTTACCAGTTTCAGGGAGAAAAGTTGTATTTTTATCCGCTGTTCTTAACACGGCGAGGTTATTTGAGCAACGCTTAAAACGGGGTAAACAGCCTTACTTTCCGTCTTGTGCCAAACCTTCGTACGTTGTTCTTATTACGTATGAATGGCACGAACCTATTGGTTAACCAGGGAGTGCTAGAAAAAAGTAAATGCCTTTACGTAGTGATGAAGATTATTCAAGGCGCTGTTCACACGAAATATTTTTAAAAAGACAATAAATGTTGTATTCGTATCGTCACTCTAGCCGGAACAAGGGATCAGTTAGTAAAAATTATTTCTATAAAATGTCTGCTAGTTTGCGGAATATTTTCTCCATGGTATTCAATTACCCGATAAACAGTCCAATCAATGGTAGGTCATGTCACAGTCTACGATTCTTCGGCCTTGAGAAACGGAAACGCTGGAGAAGTATGATGTGTTATTGTGCCAGATGCATGAACGACAGAACAAACGCAATTGATGCTAGACGAAATGCACCCGTAAAAATGCGGAAACATGTCCTCTGGACGGGAGCAGGGAGCAGCACCCCTTGTGGGGAGTTATCGGGAGTGTCCATTTTCAATCCGTCGCCACTGAGGCTGTCGCTACTTCACTGTACTGTCACCTTCAAGTCGTCTTAGTTATGACGTGAGATAACGTGTAAATTTTTGTAGCGGAGTTGTATATAGTGGAGCATTATATATAGCGAATGGAAAAGAGGGCGCGTAGTACCTGTCTTGAAGGAAGGGGACAGTGCATTCTTCAGTAAAAGTAACTATCATCCTATATTACTAGCTTTATCATGCTTCATCAGGACATGGACACGGGGAACTTCATCAGGGCACGGCCGTGCTTCCAGGATGCCACGTCTCAACCCATTTGTATATCTAGCGTAGATAATTGGCGTTGTGCTGCTCATTCAAGCAAGAAGCGAAGACCCGGATCTGCTATCTGAATTCGATGGCCCCACTTCCCAGCCACCAAGCGCATCATGTGCACATTGCGCACTTGGAATGTACGCTCGGCGATTTGCCTGGAAACAGGCCTGCTTCGGTGACGTCATGCGCTGACGCAGATCGCCGCAACATGAAGACGGCGCTGCTAGCAGACTGGACTGGCATAAATATTGGACGCCCCTCAACTCAAGCCACAGGGTACGGCAGCGGTGCCAGGATGCAACGTCTCAACCCGTTTGTTTATGTTCAAATTACCAAGGCCTAATAGTGCTGCCGTGCCTTAGGCAGTAGGATGTGTGCCTGCATTAAGGAATTACTGTTGCTCAGTGGCGACATTGAAACAAACCCAGGACCCGATTTGGCCAAGATGATGAAGCAGTTTCAAGCAATTGCAGATTAAATAAAAGAAATAAATGAAGAACGATTGAAATCCATTCAAGCTAAACTTGAGCAAGTAACGTTACTCAAAAACAAGATCACGTTCTGTGTCTCCCAGGTAACCAATCTTCAAAAAACCGTTCACTATTTAGAGTTAACAATAGATGACTTAGAAGACCGGTCTAGAAGGTCAAATTTTCTTTTGTACGGTGTACCGGAGGAGGCACACGAACACCCCGAAACCCACGAACAAACTATGTGAGCAGATCCTTAAACACCTACTGAAGGTTAAACCCGGTCCAAAAAAAAGCATTTACTGAATAGGAAAGCAAGACGCTAAAAATCTACACCAGTCATACTAAAACTCCTCGACTTCCGAGACAAACCAACCATTCTTAGAAACTGCACGAAACTAAAAGAAACTGTTTTCTCTATTGGAGAATACTTCTCAAATAGAGTAAGAGACATCAGGAAAAAGCTTTTGCAAGTTGCAAAAACAAAAAAAAAGACGGAGACAAAGTATTGCAAATCTAAGACAGTTAAAAGTGGCGAGGAAACAAATGCTATTGCGCTCATAACCTCTGGCCGTCACACGATCTACCACGGAAAAACGACGATGCGGAAACACCAGGCAAGCTAAAACGCCGGAGCCAACGAAAGAAGTAACAGTTCTTAACATAAACAACCGCAGCATGCTTCAAAAATTAGTACAGCTTGAATATTTACTTCTTGGTATTGAACCGGACTTCGTAGCTTTGACAGAAACGTGGTTGTCAAACGAGATGAAGGATTTCGGTGTAACAACCCGCCCCCCCCTATGTAATCATTCGTAAAGATACGCCGACACGTGGGGGATGCGAAACACCTTAATAAAAAAGTCCTTCCCTTTGAACTACTTCTAGAGATTATCGGAGTCGAGGCAATATTCTGCAAGCTTATCTTCACTTCCCGCCCAGTATTTGTTGGCGGCGTTTATCGCAGCCCATCTTCAGACAAGGATAGCTTGGAAACATTGCACTCGTATATGCATCGGCATGTACTCGGAGCCAGGCTAATCTTGCTCGGCGATTTTAATTTACCCGATATAAACTGGCAAACAACGCAACACCACAGCGCAACCTCGGATGTGCTCATTGATATCATGTTGACGTTTAATCTCTCCCAAATTTTAAAACAGACTACCCGTGTTCAGGGGTGCGGTTCGAATGTACTCAACTTGGTGTTCACAAGTTATCATTTTCCTGCAGATCACGCACAGGTCGAAATTCTTGAAGGCATATCAGACCACGAAGTTATTCACTGATCTGCTTCTATATTTGACATCCCAAAACCGTTCAACTCCTTTTCTGCATATCTTGACTTCAACCACGCCGATGACACCAGCATACTTGATCATCTTTTCCAAGAACTTGCTTCGTTTGAACTACCTGCGAATGATTCGAACACAAATGTAGAAATACTATGGGCAAGGTTCAAAGCAGTCGTAACACACTGCGTTCTTAACTATGTGCTGTATAAAACAAAGAAAACAAGAAAACATAATCCCTGGATAACAGGTGAAATTATTCATTGCAAGCGTAAGGCAAAACCTAGACACAAATTCGGAACAAGCTGACTCAAGCTATTATAACATGAAATCCCAAACAAAAATATTCCAACCAAACTATTTTACACGTACGACTCCCAACTTTTTAAAAAAGTCTCCCCAAAAGTTCTGGAACTACCTCAATCCCAAAACCCGTAATAGGCCCACGGCCCCGGAAGAAAGCAAAGATAATGCAGACTCGCTAAATAACTATTTCCACTCTGTTTTCCCGACTGATGACGGAAATCTTCCTGATGTTGACATTTGCAACAGCCGATATATTGAGCCACTTGTTGTGAAAGAGTCCGTAGTGCTTAATTTGTTAAAAGTAAATACTAAAAAGGGGGCCTGTCCGCACAACTTGCCGAACGAATTCCTAAGGAGATATGTTGAATGGATAACCAAGTACTTGTGTATACTTTTCAATAACTCGCTATCAACCTGTTCCTTTCCTCAAGAACGGAAAATCGCAAAGGCAGCCCCTCTTCATTAATCTGGTAGTGAAGTTGACCCTTCAAACTTCAGATCCATCTCACTAACCAGCGCAACTTGCAAACTACTGCAACACATAGTTCTTTCATATCGAACGTTGTACCTTGACCAGAAACACATCTTATCGCCATTACAACAAGATTTCCGGAAAGGACTATCCACAGTTACCCTACTGGTTCAAATAATTCACGACGCCTCAATGTACACTGTAAAAAACAAACTGATTTAATTCTATTAGATGTCTCCAAGGCTGTTGATCGGTTATCACAAAAATCTTGTAAGAAAATCAGAAGCAACAATAGGCACCGGTCACTTACTGACTGGATCAACAGTTATCTTAGTAACGGAATGCAGTAAGTGCACGTCAATCGCGAAAGTTCTACCATAGCTAATGTTACGTCAGCTGTACCAGAAGGCAGTGTTTTGGCGCTCATTTTATTCCTGATTTTAATAATGATTTATCTGCTAGCATTGGTGCTAATGTAAGGCTTTTCGCCGATGACTGGAGACTTAACCAAGAAATTAACGCCCCAGAAGATCATGTAAAATTGATCAATGCCTTGCAGTACGTACCTAGGTGGTATGCTCTCTGAAAAATTACCCTGAATATTAAAAAATCTGCTCTCTTGAGGATAACCAGAAAAAAGCATGTGTCTCAATTCATTGACGTTTAAATAATTCTCCACTTTCGGTAGTGACTGAATACAAATACCGAGGTTTAACTTTATCACAAGATTTTAGATGGTATATCCACGCGAGCCATGTCACATCAGCTCGATTGAAACGACTGTTTTTCCTCCGTAGAAGTCTCGGTTCCGCGCCACCTGAAACAAAACTTCTCGCCTACAAAACATTCGTCACACCCGTCTTATAATATGCAAACGTCGCGTCGTTTGCCTTTACAATCTCATAAATGCCCTAGGACGAACACAAGCAAAAGCGATAAGATTTGTCTGTAACAAGTAGAGAATAACAGACTCACCCACGGAACTTTAAAACAAAAGCAGGTCTCTTAAAAAGAAAAAAACGTGCTAAACCGGAACGTCAGAAATTCCTGTATCAATTAGTTCATGAACAGCCGAACATAGACAGTTAAAAGTACATGTCATATACAGAAACAAGGACAACATGACAAAAGCATTCACAGACACTGAATGAATATCACTGCCGGACTGACTGTCGGAAATATTCTATTTTTCCACTAGCAATTAGAGAGTGGAATAATTTGCCAATCAGTATAACAAACAGTCAATCATTGGAAATTTTTTCAACCCTGCTCGAATGTTATTTATTCTCTTTGGAATGACGAACCGAGTTCTTTGTCCACTGTTTGTAGTGCTCACTATTCTTTTTTCTGTACTAGTTGGTATTGATGTAGTTAGAATTGGTTTGGTACTGATGTAGTCATAAAATGTATTGCTGTCAGTTTTATCTCACTTGTCAAAGTAATATTTCCTTTGTGAGGCGAGTACCCTTTGTATAAATCTTGCCCTTTCACAATGTATGTGCCCTTCGTGCAATAATCCCTAATTGGGGTTGGCAGTATATGTAAATAAATAAATAAATAAATAAATAAAATAAGTAAAAAATAAATAAATAAGTAAATAAATAAATAAAAAAATAATAAATAAATAAATGCTGCAAGATGCTGGAGCACGTTGTAGCTACTTACATAACAACGTTCCTGAATGACAATGCTCTACTTTCTTCCTTCCAACATGGATTTCGCAAAGGCTTTCCTACGGTAACTCAGTTAACATCAGTCGTTCGTAGCTTTGCCCAGGTCCTTGATAAGTCGGGTCAATTGACGTTATTTCTATGCATCTTTGTGAGGCCTTTCATCTCGTCCCACACTGGAAACTACTGTATAAGCTCGAATATATTGGCCTTCCACCTTTTAATATTAACTGGGTTCTTGCATATCTGTCTACCCGCGTTCAATTTGTGAGCACTGATGGTCATAAATCTGATGAACTCCCCGTCACCTCCGGCGTTCCCCAGGGAAGCGTCTTAGGTCGTTCTTTTAATTAATATAAATGACCCGCCGCGGTGGCTCAGTGGCTAAGGCGTTGCGCTGCTGAGCACGAGGTCGCGGGTTCGATTTCCGGCCGCGGCGGCCGCTTTTCTGATGGAGGCGAAAAGCAAAAACGCTCGTGTGTACGAGATTTCGGCGCACGTTAAAGATCCCCAGGTGGTCCAAATTAATCCGGAGCCCTCCACTACGGCGCGCCTCATCGCCTGCGTTGCGTCGGCGCGTTAAACCCTACAATCAATCATAATTAATATAAATGACCTTCCTAACGTTATCCCAGACTCTGTAAAAATAAGGCCATTTGCTGATGATAGTGTTTTGTTTAAGGAAATTTCCAACCATGATGACCAACGACTACTAAACTCTTCCATTGCCTAAATTATTCCATGATGTAATGAATGGGGGATGCGGCTTACTCCGGATAAAACTATTTTCTTGAAAATTACTTGCAAAGGAAATAGCCTTTTCTTCCCATACCATCTTCCTGCCCGTCCACTTTCAGAAGTTAACGAATACAAATACTTTGGTGTCGCTTTAACCAATAACCATAGTTCGAATATGCACATTAAAAATATTTTCTCGTCCACCTTTCGAAAACTGTTTTTTGAGACATAAACTGCGCCATGCTACTGCTAATGTCAAGCTCCTCGCTTATACTTCTACAATAAGGCCAAAATTAGAGTATGCGTTTTCGGTACGGCACCCTTACACAAACATTATTATCGATGCCCTTGAAATAATTAAACGTAAAGGTGTGCGCTTTATACATTCTAAGCATCGTGCAACTGATCTCCTACCCAACTGTTGAAGAAACAGGGAATTCATACGCTGCAAGTACGAAGAAAAATGTTACGGCTAAAATTTTTGTTTTTCCTTAAAAACAACAAATTGTCCCTCCAACCTGACTCTTACATTAAGCCATCCACAGCCCGGTTGTCAAGAAATCCGCACTTCCAATCACTTACCCCCTACTACGCAAGAACTAATATCTTCAAATACTCGTTGTCCCTCGTACCATAACAGAGTGGAACCAGGTTTCACCCTCAAACGTTGCAAACCTTGATGCCATGCAACTTAACTATTTGCTGGTATGTGTTTTTTTTATGTTATGCACCCCCCCCCCCTGCTTGGGTGCTGAAATGGGCCTGTAGTATGTAATAAATATTATAAATAAATAAATACACCAGGTTCACCCACGGTATGGATGCATTAGTCAGGCAGCGTGGGTTCAGCGTGTATAGGAATGTATAAACATGAAAAACAGTGCAGAGGGCCTCTACATTTTGATATATCTTATACTGCTTCTTAAGAAATTCTTTCCCAGCAATCGATAAGTGTTTAGAGGCGGAGCCCAATTTACGAGGCTCGGCGTAAGCTTGGTGTTTACAAGTGGGCTTGCCCCACTATGTGTTTTGCAGTGAAACATGGCCTTCTACAGAGGAAGTATGGTTAGAGCTCCTTCCCGGATCGTGTATATACTCCGCACTAGGCGCGGTGTGCCACCGTTTTCCATTGCGAAATGCCGCACGGTCCATTGCAGCCAACTGTGCGCAACCCTAGAGCCCGCGTTGCAATTAGGGTAGACGCGATATAATAAAACTTAATTGTCTCTACCAAACAATGGTGTGCCCCAAGTCTCTGGGGTAGAGATCGGACCACTGTCATACTTCAATGCTGCAGACGCCCAATGCAGCTAACCTCCAACAAAACCAATCCAAAGAGACTGAGGGTGGAAGGTCTCTGAGTCTTAAAGCAAAGCTTTCTACCTCTACCAGCCAACGGTTCTTTAGTGGCGTGCGGGACAATAAACTTCCAACGCGGCGGAGATGGTTGGGGGGGTGGGAGGGCGGGGGAGGGTTTCACTCACGGAGCGCACTGTCGATCGCCCGGCGAATTTTCCCAGCGTTCTCCGCGAGCCGGAATTGCTCACTTCGGCGGTCCCGTCGGCGGGACCATTACGTCGGCTTTGTCGCCTGCTTTAGCGACAGTTGTTGTTGGCCCGTTTTGGCGCAGCGTCGCGTCCATTGCGCACTTCCTTCGAATGGCTTGATTAAGTTGTTCGACAGCACCTTCTGGGTAACCCAGACCCGACGGCATTATATGGTCGTACGGCAAAGATACGTTAAGGATTGGTTTCCAGGGCTGGAAAACAAACTATAGAGACTACATACAGACATCTAGCCGCTTGAGGAACGCTAGAGAAACGCACTGCTTGCCATGAATGGGACTCTGTTTTCTAAACTGGTGAATACCAATTCGGTTGATTTTAACAGGTATTATAAAAGGCCAAAGCAGCAACTGGTTGTGATAAATAGCGATTATAAAAGTTTCCTCTGCTTTCTCGCAATTCTCAAACTTACGAGGATGGCTTGGTTGGCTAGTTGGTGTAGCATCATAAAGGGTTAACAGCGCGCAAATACGACGACACACAAGAAAGAGAAGACAGGACAAGCGCTTGTCCTGTCTTCTCTTCCTTGTGTGTCGTCGTATTTGCGCGCTGTTAACCTTTTATGTCTCACACTAACTATACTAACTAGTTTACGTCGGTATAAATAGAAATAACAAAGCTCACATGCCGAATTGTTTCGGTGTCTGCGCTTGTGTCGCGCTGTGGTGTAGCCCCAAGCTAGCAAATCAGGATTGCTGGGTTCCGCTGTCTGACCCTTCGAAAGACGCATCTATCCGTGTTCTTTCTACCCACGCATGGCCGGGCTACAGAGCGGCTTCCGCCGCTCTAGCCTGGCCGTGGCCGATGCTGTTGTTGCGTTCGGGACGCCGCCCCCCTGAATTCCAGGTAACGGCTGGCACAATGTCTGCTTTCACTCTTTGTAGAGCCATGTGTGTGAATTGAAGTGACTTTGCATGGGTAATTGTTGTGGGTGTCGTTTAAAGCTTCGTTTTCCAACTACCTTCCAAGCGTGGATTGGAGCCAATTTCTTTTACCTGCAACATGGTGCCCCATGGTTACATTACCATTTATTCTGGTGCACTCAAGATTGACGCCGAATGATTGCCGTGCATTTAAGCCGTCCTCCCCCTATGACATGGCCACGCTTTTCATTTTATTTTAATTTGCATAATGTTGCCCAAGTTCATACATATGTTGCATGATGTGGGGCGCTATTCCAGAATGCCGAAGATTGAGCAGACTTCGAGAGACACGAGCTCTGGGGATGCCAACGTTACGTGATGATAATATTTCGAGGCGAAGTTGAAGAGATTTAAAAAGGCGATTCATGTTTTTTTCTGATTATTAACAACTGATTAATGCTTAATAAAAACTTATATATGGTAGCTGTGATATTTAACATTAACTTATACAATGTGCTTGCGATAATTTTTATTCACAACTGATACATTGCACTTGCGTATTTTCCTCGCTTTCATTTTTTTTTGTGTGCTTTGCCATGAATTTTGGCGTTACTTCAACCGGTTCTTTTCTGTTATACCATGTTTGCAATAGTTTCTTATTCATTTCGCAGTGAACTACGTCAGCAAGAAGCCTGGCTCACACCAGAGTCTCCTTATAATCGGGTTCTGTGCGGCTGGCGCGCCTGTCAACCTCACGTGCCATCACGTTCACGTGTCGTGCGGCACGCTCTATTTGACAAAGTTTACTTTTCCAATTCACAGTATTGTGAATTTTCAAAACCGGGCCCGTAAGCTCCTGAAAGCTTCCAATTGCAGACAAATCACCCTAGTGGGAAGGTGCTTCGAAGAAAATAATAGCAACAAACACAAATTTTCAAATTGGTCTACTTTATTTCGCTTTGCTCTTCACAGCTCTTCACAGCTCTTCACATCCCCTTACTCCCCTTTTTTTCTTCGCCCTCGTACTGCTTTAGTTCACCGTTCTTCGGGCGTCACGCTGATACTTTCGGTCTGAACTGTCCCTTTAACAAGCTTTTAATCTTCAACTTCCTGCCAGATGACCAAGACGCTGTGCAAAACACGTTCACGTGCGTAGATATCCCCTCCGATAACACATACAGTAAAAGCTCGTTAATTCGGATCTAACGGTACCGGAAAAATGTCCGAATTATCCGAATGCCGAATTGATGAATGAATAAGAAAAGCAACATTAAAATCACGTTGGAGAAGCATACCTTTATTTGCTGAAGTATTTTGTAATAGCCGTCTGCTTTTTTGCGCAGATTCCGGCGCACATTACAATTTTTCTTAACTCTTCCAAGTGGCCAACAGCACACAAACTGTCGGAACTGCTCAGACAAACGTCCTCCAATATCGAAAGCGCCTCAGAGACTTCTCGTGAGGTGCGATGAGGTCGTGGCTGGACCTCCTCGAATGACTCTTCGTCAGAATCGTGGTTGATGACGATGGCAATGCCTCTCAGGTTTCTGTTTCACTCCAGTGGTTCCATTGCTGCTAATTTACCACACTTTTGTGAAGCGGCAGCCGTCACCATTTGTCCGAATTAAGCGGTGCGGGGCCGAATTCTGAAAAAATAACGAAGGTTTGGTCCCATAGAGTAACATGTGCTTCGGCCGGGACCAATAGAGCCGTCCGAATTATCCGAATTTCCGAATTAACGGGTGTCGAATTAACGCGCTTTTACTGTATACGCCGTTGATTATATATTATCGTGCCAGTTACGTTTTTGCAAGAATGGCGTTACAGGCGATGCCCCGAGCGAAATTGTCTGCCACGCTGGTGATAAATCAAAAGGCACGTTCAGGCAACAACACGCTCGAAAGGTTTGCGAGAAGACGCTAACTGAAGCGCACGCTCTGGCTGCAGACGGATAGATGCATGGTAGAACCTGCGGAAGCGATGTACGGCGAACCACGTAAAAAAGGTAAAAAACATGTCTGCAGTAATCTTATTGCGCACATACCGCCAGACTATCGACTGGTGGCGGTCGGTGGTGCGGTCGCTACCAACGCTTCCGTGGAAGGTGCCCGTCGCGTGAAACCGCAACGCACACAACGCTTGCTCCTGGGCGCTCATTAAGAGCTTTTCATTTATTTAAACAAACCATGTCTCGGGAGGAGAGGCAAAAGTCAGATGCCTGAAGGCAGCCATCAACCCCTGACATGTAACATTGCAACATTGCACCGCAACGGTAGTAACAAGACATGACCACTAGCTAAACAAAGGTGATGTAGAAAAAAACCAGATTATACATATTTTTAAATACTATAGTAGAAATTACAATAGGCGCACAACACAAATTACTACAAATGGCACAGCGTAACGCTACATAATCCCACACTTAATTCCAATAAAATACAGGAAAAGCCAAAATTGTACATTTATCAAAAGCGAAAGGCCCGTTGAAGGGGCCACAAAGGGGGTCGGGCGCCACATGACTGCACATCCAATGCATACCACTTTAAAGAGTGGAAAACAAGCTCGAAATTCCTCCTCCCGTAAAGAAAAAGGTCTGTCGGGATAGATAGAGTAATCCCTCGTTATAACGAAGTCAACGGGACGGCAAAAGATTCTGTTATAAGCGGAGTTTCCATCGAAGCGACCACCCTGATAAAGGTAACGCAGTTTAGCTTTAATTGCAGCACAACTGCAAGGAATCAAAACACAATGTCTTCAGTGAAACAAAGCTTTATTCAGGTTGAAAAAAGGCAGTGAGTTTGGGCTGTTTGAAGTTCTTGCCGGGGGCGAGCAATCCTTGCTCCAATTTCACCAAGCATTGTATGAGGCTGTGGTAACCACCCGTAAAAGTGGCAGTGGCAGTGGCCAATTTACAGCGAGGCGTGGCGGAACGGAACACTAGGGTAGTGTTGCCCTGGAAAGCGCCGCAAATGCCGTGGGTCGAGTCTGGGGAAGTGTTTGTTCCGCTCAAAAAACGATTAACCGCTCATCCTGGGTGTACCCCGCAATCATGACAACTGAACGGTTTTGCACTAGAGGCTATGCATGATGCCTAGGAATTTTTTTTTCGGGGTGTGCAGCAATGAAGTTTGTAAAATAACAGTTTTTCGGTGCCCCGCGATGGACGACTCTGCTAATTCTACTGCTCCAATGTCGGTGTTAATCCAGCGTCGCGTACACGCCATTGACCAATGCTTAGGAACTAAATTCAATGACCCTACCACGCGTTCGGACTTTTTGTATGAAGTCAGATGGCGCGAATCGAGCATGACCGGAACAAGATAGTCGCCCGGAAAGACCAGCTTGCGCTGACCCGTCATGTTGGCAGCCTGTCTCGCCGCTGGGTCACCGCCGCTCGGCCATGCCTCGGGCACGCAACTTCGCTCTAAGAGGGTCAAACTCTTCGTGGACTTCGAGTTATGCGGCCTAAAATGCATGTATTTGGGTTGGGACCTGAATCAATTTCGAATAAAGCGATATTTTGAGTAAAGCGATTTCCTTATAACGAGGGGTTACTGTATATGCCTGGTACGGCAATCGTGAACAATGAACCACGCCGCAGATGCCGACACCACGAGCCTCACGAGTTCAACTCGGCCATGCATTATCAATCCCCGAGGTTCGTCCGAGTTCAATCAATTTCGTGTCAATCAAACACCCCCAGCCAATTCGTGGGTGCAGCGTAGCGGTTAACGCCCCACCCAAACATGGCGTAGACTTCGCTGGTAAGGAAGCGCCGCAGCCACTTGCATTTGATGCTGTAGTAACAAAGCTTAGCCAGGGGAGTGAAACTTCCTATACCTTGCATGGGACGCGATATTCACTCGCAGCGCCGGACAAACCCCTGGTGTTTGAGGGCGGTACTAAAAACATGGCGGCGCGTTGCAGACATGCACTGGGAGTCGTCATCATGATGAGGACTGAAAAGCCTAAGGGAGGGGGTAATTTAGCGCCAGATTTAATAGGGACGCACATGCAAGGTAAATTGGGAGAGCGGAAGATATTCAGATGGCCAGTGCACGACCTTGTTCCTGTTGAGCAACCCGGCACATTATCAAACGGGCAATTGTTTCGGTCAGATTGCATCAAGTATTGCGCGTCCACTTCTTTTTTCACCACTTATTCTAAGTACCACGTTGTTTTGGTTTATTAGTACACACAATCTAGACAAGAATAAAAAGTAGATGTATTTTAATTTTATTGCCTAATTGTACCATTCATACAGTAAAAACACAACATGGATACTTTACGCTTTTAGTCCCAAATAAAAGTGCACGGCACATGGCCGCATGCTAATAACTGGGTACCCAGCCAGTGAATATCTGTCCAGTGTCTTGTCTGTCAAAGGTCCGCGTAGTCTCTGCTGGTGAAATGGGCAGAACACAGCCGGTAGCTGCTGTAGATCTGTCGAGGTTGTAAATGAGCCAGCTCCTGCCTTCTCGCACACTGAGCCAAACGCGAGATCTGAAACATTAACAAGCACGTTTGTATATTTGGGTTAGAATGAATACTAGCTTTAATGCCGCTTTCAGGCGAACATAGTTTTGATTGAAAACTGGCCTCTGTATTCGGAATAAACATTATCTGATATATTATAAATCTTTCTTTTTTAAATTGATTTCGGCTACAAAGACGACGTATGACAACGCCAATCGTACAGGTAAATTTTAAATTAAAATCAGCCTTTATTATTAAGAGACGCGAAAACATGTTTTCACTTGTGCGATCATAATGTTCGGTGACAACGACCCACCTTTCCCCCTAATCCAAAATACATTTCTGCAGACAAAAGCAATTATTCATGCATATACACTTTCGCGCAATCTGTATTCCTCAGGTATTTCTCGGGACCTGCAGTAAACAAGTTATAAAAACGTTATTTAAAAAACTCTAAAAAATTACTAGCAAAAGTTCGGCCTGCATTGTCTAATTATTTATCGGTTTCATGTTGCAATGTAGTTCTGACGTAAATTCCAGCAGCTGTGTTTCGCACGAAAAACCTTTTCTAAATCCATGTTGGTTTTATAGCTTTATAGTTGGTTTTATAGGTTTATAGCTGTAACTTCGTTCTTGTGAATATATCTCTTGTGTACTTAAATCTGAAATTCGAAGCACGGAACTGCAGCGTAAATTATCACTTATAAGTGGCGCAATTATTGTTGTGATTGTATTATAAACATCTACGGTAATTGCTTAGTTTGTATATTTATTGCTGCAAATTCATTTTGCTATGTACGGTTTATTCACGTGAAAAGACAATGCAAAACACAATTGAAACGCAATAAAATAATTTATGCAGTCACTACTTAGTTAACATAGAGCTAACAACACGATATGAACCTTCAGACCCACCCTTCGATCCATACGTACGGGAGAGGCCTTCCTCCAGCTGTGGACATAAATAGTCTGATAATAATTGCGATAATCAATCAATCAATCAATCATGTTTATTTACGTGCCCAGGAACAGCCAGAGGCCTGACTGCTGGCGCACGGATAATTACAAGAAAACAAAACACAAGAAACATATTGCAAGAAACAAACAAGCGACAAGACACACGCAAATTGAAGTAATGAAACTGACAGAAATAAAGCACAGGCGGAGCCTGGGTACAGGGAAAAAAGAAAAAAAGAAGATGCCTTTGTGGCTCTGCTTATTGTAAAGACCACACAACAAGCAAAGAACAAATTTTGACAGTAAAACGACAAAAAAGATGACAAGAGTTTAGATACAAATCATAAGACGAGCATGATAAGTAAACAGTTTCAATAATAGGCAACTATCAGTTGGTTAAACAGAACCGCAGAGAAACTAAATTCCAGCAATGAAAAAAAAAAGAACAACGAACGACAGAGATATCATACATGTTTAACATACTGTATTCAACAGCGCAGTACGGTAAAATGTAAAGGAACTTTGAAAGATGTCAAGGTGTTCAAAGAAGCGGTTGTAACAATTCTGTATTCTGCGCACAGGAGAACGATTGGAGTTGCGCGCAGCGGTCAAGAACGGGCGATGCGATTTGGTGGGCCCTTGTGGAACACTAAGCTCTAAACAGTTAAGCAAGTGAGTGAGTGAAATACTTTATTAAGGACGAGAGGCCATGAGGCCCTGTGGGGAAGTGAGGATGGCGGAGGGGGAGTAGAAAGGGAGAGGTCACAATTCATCACAACTCACACAGTGTACACACTTCTAGTTGTAAGGTCCTATTCACAAGATGCACATTTCACTCTGTCAGTGGCACCAAAATGCACAGTTTGCACTGTTGACATTGGTCGTGGATGGGAATGGCCAGTCCGGGAAAGTCTGTCAGACCGCTATACCACCTTGTACAGACCGTTTTTAAGCGCGTACTGGGTAACTATTTCTAGAGTAGCGGGGTCTTCACGGACGCGACTAACATGCTCCAGTTGAGTCGTGGGTGCAGGACCCACAGTTAGCAGTTGACGGCTGTTACGGGCGAATATAGGACAGACCCAAATTAAGTGAAATAGATTTGGTATGGCATTACTATTGCAGTGGGGGCATCGGTGCAGTTGAGAGACTGCCGGGGCTGACCACTTATGTACAATTTGTGGTGTGTACGCTGCATTTGCATACACTTTATTGGCAAATACCTCGCCCGAACGTGAAAAGGGCTTGAGAGGCGCAAGGATGCCAACCGGAGTTTCAGCTTGCAAACGCTTACTGCTTTCTTTTTTGAGGAGACGTAGCCGGAGTTGCCAATCTGCTTGGAGAGAGGGGACGGGCGTGGCGGGCACCGTGGGAGGTGATAGTAGCCTCTCCCTGGCTGCGTCATGAGCCATGCGGTTACCTTGTGCGCCGGAAGTATGTCGCGGAGTCCAAACAATGCGAATTTTGAATCCTTCAATTTGTAGGTCTCGTATCGCGGTCAGGATATTTGTCGCCGTGATGTTCGGGAAAAATGGACGGTTCAATTCTCGGACAGCAACATAAGAATCCGTGATAATGCGAAATTTCTTCGCGCTAAAATGGGCGGAATGGTCATAAATTTGCCAGGTGGCTGCCAGAATTCCCAGAAGTTCTACCTCTTCTACAAGGCCGTATGTGTTGGAAATTTGCCGGGATTCATTCAATTCTGGCAGGTCTGTAGATGTCCAGGCAATGGCCGCCACCATCCCACTCAAAGACGCGTCGGTGTAAATGTCAATTTCGTCGCCTGCCTTGTCATCTGCGAGCGTGCGAACGTATTGTTCGCGCACTATTCGGTTATGGCGCCGGATCGGGCATCGACGTGGAATACCGATGGAGGGGCGTTCCCACGGAGGAATTGCTGGCGGCAAATCCGTGCTGTCAGAGTCGCTGTTTAGGCGGTCCCATTTCTGAAGTCTTTTTCCCTGTGGCGAATGGTCCAGATGATATTGGAAACGTAGTTTGGTCTCTTCAATGAGATTAGTGAGAGGCGGAAGAGGAACTGCTTCGTGGAGAGTATCTACCCGGGTGAATGAGGGGAGGCCACTAATCACCCGGAGAAGGTGCCGATTCATCTTGTGAAGAGCATTAACATGTGACTGTCGTAGCTCATAGACCGGGAAGCCGTAAGTGAAACGTCCATGTGCCACGGCACGCGCGAGCATTGTACAAGCTGCTTGGTGCGCCCCTCCATATTTATTAGATATCCGTGTAACGAGGTGTAAGGTGGAACGCCAGGATTTCTTAAGTGATGCTATCCACTGTTTTGGGCTATTACAGCTGCTGACTGGAACACCCAGCAGTCGAATTGTTCCGTTGCAAGATTCAAGGAGTATATCCCCCACTTGAAGGGAGATAATCTGTTCCTTACTTGTACGACGTTTACCATCGACGCTGAGCAGTGCTGTTTTTGTCGGGGACAACTGTAGCTGAAATTGGGACAGCGTATGTTCCAAGCTCAGGACTGCTGCTTGCAACTCTGTTTGCATAGCTTCTTTCATGTCATAATCGGTTGCTTCTGTCCATACCACAATGTTGTCCGCATAAAGAGCAAACCGGGCGGCAGTGTCCTGTTCAAGAGTTCGAGCAACGCGGTTCATGGCCAGATTGAAGAGGAGAGGAGCCAGAGTGGACCCTTGTGGGACTCCTCTGTCCAGGTAGAAAGCAGTGGGCTGGTGGGTTCGAGGGTTAAGACGGATAGGTCGATGTTGAAGAAAGCTGCGTATCCAGGCCTGAGCTTTTTGGCTGGGGAAGGCGAGGGCAAGTTCCTGAAGGATTTCTGATTGGCTTACATTATCAAAGGCCTTGTGCATGTCTAAAGCGAGTACGTAGTCCAGCAAGGCCTTGCGCGAGGTCCGATTAATTACCCACCGCAGCAGCCACAAATAATCGTGGGTAGCATGGTGGGGGCGGAAGCCCGTAAGAGCGGGATGAAACCAATCTGTACCCTCCAGATGGTGTACGAGCCGATTGTTAACCATACGTTCGATAAGCTTACATATTACAGGGGTAAGAGTGATGGGGCGAAGATTTTGAGGATGACGAGGATCTTTGCCGGGTTTGGGTATTGGATGAATAACTGTTACCTTCAGGGAGTCAGGTATCTCGCCTGATTCCCAGGAGTGGTTGGCCAGATGTAGTAGAGCATCGAGGCCGTGGGGGGGAAGGTTCCGTAGATCTCGCAATTTAACTTGGTCATGACCAGGAGCAGACTTGGTCTTGCCTTGAGAAATGGCTACTTGCAGTTCACCCAGTGTGAAAGGGGAGTCGAGTTCAGACATGGGGTGATCAATGTGGATGATCGGTAGAGGAGGGAGGGTTGAGGGATCGGTAACGACGTGAGGAAACAACGCGTGAATGATGGTATCTTCCACTTGTGTGTAGCCCATTTGAAGTCACATATCATCCAGGATCGGGAGACGCACCTTTGCACGGCTGTTCATGCTGCGGAAGACACCCCAAAGACAAGAGAGACCAGGTTCATGTCCAAGATCTTCACAAAAACTCTGCCAATTGTCATTTTGTAATGTGACCTGATACTCGCGAATAATTCGATAATGACGTTTCAGCTGCATCAGGTGATGATGTCGTTTTCCTCGTGTACGATATCGTTTGGTTAGCCGTTCTGCTTTGCGAAGAAGTTGGAACATGTGGGAATCAGGACAGTCCACATCTGCCGTACTGGTGACTTCTTCAGATGCGAGCGATTGTGCTTGTGTTATGGAGGCGATGAATTCCTCGAGCGTAGGTTGAGAAGAGATTGCGAACTGCGAGCGATATGACGTCCAGTTTATCTGACGATAGGCACGTGTAGGGCGTAACTTTTTGCTGTTAATTTGGAGCATGATTGGGTAATGGTAACTACCCCAGGTGCTGTTCAACGTTTTCCAGCTCTTCACCGCCCCAGGAGTAGCTAGAGTGAGGTCCGGTGTAGTATCTTTTTGAGCGTAATAAAGGCCAGTGCGGGTAGGAACGCCACATTCGTTTATTAGTTGAAGGGGGCTGTACTCAACAGTCTGTTCTAAAAGCCGTCCTCGACGGTTTGTGGTGGAGTAGCCCCAAAGAGTGTTGCGAGCGTTAACGTCTCCCCCGATAATGATGGGACCGGTAAAACGTAGTGAAAGAAGATATGGGATCCAGTCATAATGTGTTGAGGGAATGGCACTCGAACTTGGCTTGTAGTAAACCGACACGAGAAGCATCTGTTTGCCTCCTTGTGGCGTAACAAGGACAATAACCACTTCTTTGTCACCATTGCATGCTTGTTCCCAACGGTGCTGGACAGCGTGGGAGGATTTGTGAACAAGTACCACAGCTAACCCTGGAGTCGGGCCATGTGGGGAGTGAGCTTGGCTTGGAATAGTAGGATCTGAAAAGGTAGTATAATCTAAAATTTTGCAAGGACCACGCGTTTCCTGAAGCAGTAATGCCATCGGACGGAGCGTTTTCATTTGGGACTTCAGCAGCGGGCCGGTTTGAGAGAAACTACGGCAATTCCATTGTAGTATGCTTCTATTAGGATAAAGGGGTGAGGGGAACATTGGACTTCTAATGTTTTTTCTTTTGTTTCGTTTCGCTGGGAGGGGGCGTTGAGGGCTGTTGAGTTCCGAGCGTTTACCAAATTTCTTCATGAACTGGCGGAGTTCATCTTTAATAGCAGTCACCTGATCTTGAAGTGCAACTATTTCGCTGGACGCTTTCTGCCATTCTTTGGTTGTCTCAAATTTGATACGGGCATCCCTTTGGCTAAGCATCTGTTCCGTTATGTAAGAGCTTGTCGTGGGTGCCTGAGTAATGTTAGTGGATGGCTTGCGGCGGCTTGTACGTGAACGGCTACGGCGTGCTGCGGCAGAACTACTTGGCCCAGCGGAGGGCGATTGCCTGCGCGTTGCGGTCTTTCGGAGGGCGGCCACTTCCTTCTGTAAGGCCGTCACCGCGGCGCGCATTTCGGTGAGGCTACGATGGAGCTGGGCATTTTCAGTTACTAGAGGATGGTTTTCCGGTAAAGGAGCAATTGCAGGGGGCGAACCGGATGAGGTGCCGGTGACGGTGGAAGCCCATGTGACCCCTGGTGGTGTAGATCGAGGAGCGCTGGGCAAGGCGCTTTCGGGGAGCGTCTTCTTGGAAGAGGCTGATCGGTGGTTACGTTCTTCTTTTTTAGGAAGGCGGGTCGGGCAGACCTTACTAACAGCGAGGTGTCCTGTTTCTTTGCATGCAACGCAATATGCTGCAGAGTCACATTCAGCGGTTTCTGGGTGGATACGGCCACAATCTTTACACAAGGTCGGAGATGGACAGACTTAGCCATATGTCCCAGGCTGTGGCAGTTAAAGCACACCAGTCGTTTTGGCCTGTATTCTACAAGGCGTACTAACTCCATGTAGTACTTGACGGTCTTTGGGAGAGTTGTGGAGTCAAATGTTAGGATTGCGCGGTCCGTTTTACCGATTTTTTGTACTTTGAGGATGTCGGCCTGTTCGCAACGCAGCCAGCTGAGAATAGTCTCGTTAGTGTCCGCTGGGTCCACTTGGATGACACCACGAATAATGTTTTTGTTGAAAAATGCCTGCTAAATTACAATGTCTATTCTTTCAGCTTTGTCGTTTCGGCGAAGGGTTAGGTGATCTATCTGAGCTAATCGAGTAGCGTGCACTGCATCGTAGACAGCGATCAGTGCGCTGTTATCGGCATCGTCAAACGTTACCGCAGCCATTTCGGCCAGCCCCGAGTTGGGGGCAGTGCGTCCAATTATTGAGGCAATGGCATGCCGAGGGATGTGTCTAATTCGAAGTTTGGCAAGTGGTTTCAACTGTAATGTGTAGCGCTGGCGACTCACCCGATCGGTTTTTGTGGGTCGGCTCTTCTTCGTTAGAGGGGTGCGTTGCCAACCGTCCTCTTCATCGTTGTCCGTGACTGGTTCGTCGAGGTCTTGCATCTGCCCATCGTCGTCTTCGGCATCACCGCAGTTGGCAGCTTCAGAGGTATCTTCGTATGGCAGGGGTGATAAGGATCTATTGAACAAGCTCTATGTTCGTAGGCTGCCGGCGGTGGGAGCGGTGGCTGGTTCATTGTCGGCGACGGTGCGTCGTTGTTCGCTGCAACTGGAGGTGCATCCGTACCACCTGTTGTAGCTGCGAAAGCTTCAGCAGGTGGTGCGCTGCTGGAGCGCAGGAGCCGGAAGTTCAGGCCTGATGGGCGTCATGCTGTCTCGTAGGGGACTGTTTGTGCCACTTGCGATGGTCTGATAGCCTTGATGGGCGCAATCTTGGTATCAGTCGATGCAGCACATCAACACGAACAAGATGATACAAAATAAGCAGGCAGAAACAGGTTATTTCCGCGCACAGGGCGAAAACAAACGAGCCTGGTCACTATGTAGCGACGCCACCTTCGTCGTCTTCTTCTTCGTCCTCCGTTAAGCAGGTCTGCGCAAGAGAGGACACCATGAACAATGTTGTGAAGAATTGTAAGATCTGCACGCATACGTCTGCAGTTCGAGGAAGGGATGGAAGGAACTATGGGTAAGTCAGAATCAGGATGAAAACTGTGATTGTGATGATGGTGCTTAAATATGGATAAAAACGTCTTCTGCACAGGTTTTATTATTCACTACTTGATCTGTAGATGCCGTTCCCGGCAACAGAAGCATATTCTAACTGAGGGATACATATCGCATGGTATAGCATTAGAAATGGATCTGGAGAAGAGAATTCCTTTGTAATCCGACACACATTTCCAAGACTTCGGGGCGCTCGCCGGGTGATGAGACTAATATCAAGAGGAAAAGAGAGGGTACTGTCGAAAAGAACCCCAAGGTCCCTAATCTCCTCAACCCTTTGCAGAGGAGCTCGCTCAATACTGTAGGAAAACAGTAGACGATGTGTTTCCCGGCTGTACGTGACAACCTTTGTTTTAGCGGGGCTTAAAATTAGGCAGTTTTTGCTGCACCAGACCGATTATTCCCACACATCCCTCTGCAAGGCAGAGCAGTCCTGAACACCGCTAATGTGCCTAAATAGTTTGACATCATCAGCACAAAGAAGAAATGAAGATTTTGTTAACACTGTTGACACATCATAGATAAAGATAGAAAACAATAGTGGCCCTAAGCACGGAACCCTGAGGTACACAACTTGTTGCAGTGTAAACACTAGACTTTTTGAAGCTTACATCTACGTAAAAGGACCGGTCAAGGAGATAGTTGGACAACAAGGCAAAAAGGCTTGCGTCTACACCGGACATAGTAAGCTTATTAATTAATAATTGATGGTTCACCACATAAAACGCCTTACTGAGGTCAAAATAAATAACGTCAAACTGGCCGTTTTCACAAACTGCAGCCGAAGCCTGTGTCATAAAGATCGAAAGATTTGTAACCGTCGATCGACCCGAGAAAAACCCGTGCTGATTTGGTATCAGAACGTTCTTGACGCAGGCATCAAGAACATTATGCACAGCTGACTCAAAGAGTTTTGAGGCGACACAAAAGAGTGAGATTGGGCGATAAGTAATAACGGCTGACTTATCACCAGACGTAAGTATTGGAAAAATTCGAGCGATCTTCCATGGACGAGAAAATTTGCCGAAAAGTAAACAGTTATTATAAATGAAAGTTAAGACAGCCACAAAAATGTTGCCGTAAGCCTTCATGAGGGCTGTTGGAATTCCATCTGCACCACAGGAAAATGATGGTTTCATCCGGTAAGGCTACCATGGACAAGTTTTTCATCGAACATAAATTTATTAAAATTAGTCATTATATAACCATAGGCGTTCATCGTGACCATCTGGCAGATGAAAGACAGAATGAAAGTACTGAGCAAAGCTGGTGGCAACATCTTCAACCTGTTCCCCATCGGAATTAAGCATGGCTAATGTGTTCTTTAGACGCCTTAGAAGGCCGTGTACATACCTTCAGAAGTCAGCCTGCTTCTGAGACGCAGAAGCCTCTAACGACTCTATATAGAGCTGGTGGTCACGCCGGTAGAGGCTTTTACAAAGTGAGCGATGCCGACTAAACTCCGCCTTCCACTTGACAAACCCAGAACGCTTGGCTTTTTGTGGGCGCTGTCCATAAGTTTAAGCAAACTTCGAAGTTCTTTGGAGAACCAGAGGAGAATAATACTCATAATAATCATAATAATCACACTAATATTAATAATAATAATAATAACAATGGCGCATGCTACGAAAAGAACCTACACGCAGGTAGTCAAAAGATAATAAAAAGAGTGCAGATAAACGCAAACTGTTCCATTAGTTAATGTATATGTTGCGTCATATACATTTTGCTGCACACCGTGCATTCACCTCCGCTAAAATGCACGTATACACAAGCAACTGAAGCTACTGCAGACATTGCATTAATTACGAAATGCTCTGCCGCGCATTTTCTGCATAATACAAGAATCAAAGAAGATAATTAGAATGTAAGCAATTAGTAGTGCACCTGTATGTCACTTAAAACAGGAGCTACCGCACTTGAGCTGCACTCCAATACACGGGTTACGCTTCACGGGAACATAAAAGGAGGCTTATAAAAGCGGGTGTGCCTGAGCCGCACTCCAACACATGGGCTACATTTCAGGGAAATAACGGGAGGATCATAAAGGTGAGTGCACTTGAGTTGCCCCCCAATAACGTACGGGTCAAGTTTACGGGAACATAAGGGGAGGCTTTTAAAAGGCGCAGGCGCCTTGGGCGGGGGAGACTCTCCTCCCGCACCTGTGCACTTGGCGCCTCGCTCTACTACAAAGTGAGCGGGCTCGCAAATGTAAGCCGCTTACTTGCGTTTTTACAGGTGTAAGCCATGTGGTGCAGATGTAAACCGCGTGATTTGATTGTGTTGCTACCGCCAAAGACAGTTCCAATTGCATTATGTAAACAGAGGTCAGGTTCAGAGTATCCAATAAGTTTTGAGGCCCCAAATGGGAAGGTGGGCCAAATAAGTGTATGTGGTACATTCAACAAACCAATGGTCGGTTTCTTTTGTATTTGTTTTTGCAGTTGAATGTTTTGAAGTTGCGTATGTAGTAAGGAAGACCCGAGTAAATGAAACGTCTTGTGTAAAGGGAGCTGGTGCTTGTGGTAGGGGAGTAGTTCCCCCTCCTCCCAGGACACAGGCTGTCCTCTCAGTGCACAATTTATGTACCAAGAAGTGTACGTCATTTGCATTCGTGTTCATGCAATGTTAGTTTTTCACTTATTTGGTATCTACTTTGTTAATAGCAAGGAGAGATGTCGTCCTGCAGTGTAACGAACGGACCGAGTATGTAAACGTGGAAAAGCGTAACCACGAGTGTTTTGTACTTCCTTTTGTTACAAGAGAAAATAAAAATTCCTTGCCTACCGCAGTAACTGCATCCTGCTGCCTCGTGCAAGCGTAGAAAAAGCAAAACGAGCAGAATGCCGATCGTACCTTTCGTCCGCGCGGATCCGAAAGAATTTTATGCGGCCTGGCTTGAAGAATTTTGACACTACTCAGTACAGCACCATCGGTGATGACGGCGCGAATTCATTCATGCGTCTGCTTTGCGCTGAAACGAACTTTACGCTGGTAAAAACGGACCTCGGTACACCGCGGATCACAGCATACCGGTTGGCGCCACAAGAAACGCCCCTTTTCAGCGGTGCGAAGTAGAGGTAGAAAGGCGCGGTTCCTGTTTTCCACCCCCGGTGGCTCTCGTATTTTCGCAATCCCGAACTGCAACTTTTAACTTCACTAACATATAAAAAACTCCGTAATTAGCAAGTAACCTGGTAATAAATATAAAATGCAAAACCAACGTGCAATAAATATATAATGCAACAACAAGCCAAGACCACAAGATTTTCCCACGGCAGCCATCTTCATACACAGTAGAAAGTTATAGCAGATCGGAAAAACGGTTCTGGACTCCACCGCGCATGGGCAGAACCCTGCCGTAAACCGGAGTGACTTGGCCGGACGGTACCGAGACGTACCGTGTCCGTCGTTCGAAAGCGGACGGCCGCTTTGGAAGAGTTTGGTAGACGTACGCTTAGCTCAAGCCTAGTCGAGGAAATTGTAAATGTGAGATCATTTAAGAAAAATGAGGTTGCAACAAGTGAATTCCGCGCGATTCTGACAGCTCAAGCACCAATCGACACACGACCCCAACCCAACTGTGTGACTTGTGTCGTCGAGCGACAAATGTACGATAGCTTCTTTTAGGTTAAATAAAGGCGAACCGGCTACATAACTAGTATTAACAGCAACATGGGGCACGTCTACAAATCGGCGAGTGAGTATCAGACGGTATCAGTGCGAGGGACTCGAAAATACAACGAACTAGAAGCAGCCAGCCGTATGTACTGACAGCCCAGCTTGACCTGCTGGCGCCACCTGTCGAGATGGACTAGAGGTAAAATGCACGCAGTCGCTAGTTCGAATCTCCGTAGGGAGGGGTGTTTGACGTTTTAAATGCGACGCTGAGAGCATCTCTTTTCGGCTGCCCTTTCCTTCCTGCGTGCGTCCGTCGTCGTCGTCGTCGTCGGCGTCCGCACTCTCCTCCGCTCACCCCTTCTCCTCTCCGACAGCGAACAGTCTCTCGCGAGGGAAGGGTGGCTAGAATGGGAAGGTGTGATCACTGCGAGGAAAAGTTGGCCCCCGTTTGCGTGAATGCCGCGCGGCGGCCCTGTCGTCAGGGGCGCCGCTGAGTGCGTCTGTTAGTTCGCATCACTGTGCGTTCACCGTGAAAAAAGTCTTCGACAACTTATGCTCCCTTCGCCAACAGTGTGTGTGTGTGAGTGCATTCGAGTGTGGATCACCGTGCGTTCACCGTGTAACCTCTTCTGTCGATGACTTTCGTCTGTTTCTGTGCTTCCCCCCCCCCCCTCCCCCAACTGATGGGTGCGTCTACAATAGCGCCTGTAGCACCGCGCGCTCACCGTGAAACAACCTTCTGATAACTTTCTTGTGTTTTCATGTCCCCCTGTGTGTGTGTACGGGGTTGTTGTTGTCGTTTCTTTTTTTCTTTTTTTAATACCGGCTGGGACACCCGTTTGGTGTCTACCCGCTACAAAGGGTCAAGCCACTACATCATCATCATCATCACCGTCAGCTCGCGCGGCCGTTCCCCCATTCTCCGTGCTACGCGTATCTGCCACCACCCGGCGGGGCGCGTTACAGAGCTCTAGAAATTTTAGCTGATACCACAGTTTTTGAGAAGGCAAGGACTGTGTTACGCTACCGCTAACAGGGTTTGCGACACGGCTAAACAGAGCCGAGTTTTACGCTGCCAGAAAGCAAGCAGGCGTTTAGAAATACCACATTGAAGCCGCTTTTGTAGGGTTTATGTGAACTTTTTTCACCGAGATGAGCGCTATACTATCTGCTAGAATCACTTGCCACTCGTTTTTTAAATGCGAAGCATTTCTTAGGCTCGCCTTGTCCTGCGTCGTTGATGGCGCCGCCGTCCACACGCTCACTGCGCATGCGCAACTCTCCTCCTTACATCCACAGCTCCGCGATACTACACTATAAAAAGAAGAAATAGTTAGCGGCGCCCGGTTTCGATCCCACGACTCTCTGGCCGCAACTGGAGGTACGCGGTGCTCTTCCCACTACGCTACAAATCCGGGACAGGGGCAAGTGCTACGAACGCGTCTTATGTCCTTGACTCATTCAAACTACGTCAAGAAGCTACTGATACAACGAAGGCACGCGAAGCTGAACGTCAACGGAAATGACGAACTGAAAACTTTAGAGGGGGATGCTGAATTTCCCGTGGGACAGCTGCGGCGGGAAGCGCCACTCGCCTTGCAGCTCAACCAGCCCCGCCCGCAGCGCCTCTGATGCTGATTGTGGCAGGAAGCCCCTAGGGATTGGCCAACCAAAGAATCCATCACGAGATAGGTTCGCGTTCAACCACCGTCGTCATCTTCCCGTAGGGGAACCGTCGAAGAAGAAGAAGAACGAGAAGACAAAGCTGCGAAGAGGAGGGCGTGTACATTGCCCTCAGCCGATGCACCAATGTCAACAACCTTTACCTCACCAAAGCTGACGGAGACTACCGATTCTACCACAGAGACAACATCGACAAGAACATGATGGACGAGTTTCGGCGCCTCGAGAACCACCGCCTACTCACCGTAACACAACAGCACTTGCGTGCCTTTGCCACCGGTGTGGACCCGGACGCGGAATTCCCTCTGGCGCTAGTAAAAACCAGATCACTCAACATAACGGCAACACAATGGAACCACACGGAACCGTCACGATGCTTCGCATCCTCATCAGGGTTCCCCACGGGAAGATGGTGTAATTTTTGTTGTTGTTGTTGTTGTTGCTGCTGGTGCTGTTGGTGGTGGGCGTGGTTACGTGCGAAAGCAGATAACTGAATTCGTTTACACCTGCCAAATCAACATGTAATTATGGTATACGTTGTAATGCAACGTCCTGGAGTCATTTCATTCTTAATGTATTTCGAAAACCAAACAAACAGCTGCAACATATGTTCCTGGGCGAGTAAACTTTACTGCGTGAAGCAGAATGCAGTTCAGTTCCGCTGCTTCTTTCACGTTACGCAAGCCTGCTGTTTTTTGCCTTTGCTCTCGTTCGTTCTATCAACGCCGCCTGTATTAACATTGCCTGACGCGTCGCGCGCTTTTCAATGGGAAGGGTAGGGACGCTTACTTCAGGCACTGATCCGCTATGTAGCGCTTGCCGGCGGACATCTCGCCTTACGTCACTGCTCGCGAGTCGCGAACGATGCACCCACTTCTACGACGTGTGTCTATCAGCTTGCCTGTTGGGCTTCAAGGGCCGTTTCGCTTACATCTTAGCCGCGACGGGGCGCTAGTTCTGTGGCGCACTGGGGATCTCGTTCAACGTGTCGCTCGCTTCATACTTGCTGCATCTTTCCAAAGATAAAGACGGAGGCAGACTGAAATAGTGTAAGAACATACTGATTGTCGGGTAGACGTATAGCTAACAGAAAAACGATATTTTTTCTGCGGGGGCATCCATTATTTTACTGATATTTTTCTTTCTGGAGTATTTGCAGAAGAAAAACTTGCGTGCACGTTTTTTGTTCACGCGCTCACTTCTACGATTACTTTCCAATAATATCACGTGCTTGTAAACTTCAGAAAATTATAGGAAACAAAAGGATAAGCAGCTGGGATCCCGCCACGCTGTCCGGGCGCTTTACAGTACAGTCCTCAATTTCAGAGGTGCGTACCGATGCAGAGTGCGAACAGCGGTTTCAAAACAATACCTAAATGCGGAGGGGATAGAGGTGGGATGCCCCACTCAGAACATTTCAGGGCCCGTGATCCGAGTAGATAAGCGCGCAAAGCCGGCATCAGCCTGCGGCAGCGCAAGGGATTGTGCTTCGTGACAAAGGAAGTTTTATCAGTGACAGACCAAGACAGACAGGCATGGTGAAAAACAAGAAGGCGTAGGAGCGCCGCCTCGGGAACGCTAAACAAACTTTCCACTATTTTGCATAGTTTCCGAGAAGCGGCGCTGGCTGGCGGACACGACAGCACGCTGGAAGGCTACGGAGCGGGGAAGGGTAGAGCAACAGGAGAGTGGCTGTTTGGCCATTTTTCGCTCACGCGTTAGGCATTGTTTATACAGGCGGCGTTGGTTCTATAATCAAAATGCAAATAAAAATGAAAGGTGTGTAGCACGCAGTAAGCGGTGCTACTATACTACAAAACTCGTTCTAATGAAACCCGATCTAACAGCAAATTCTGATTTCCCCGCAGGTTCTTATACGGCTCAATGCTTTTATGAACTCGAAATAACGAAATAAATTCCCCGCCACTCCCGATTTTGACAAAGTATTTTGAGCTACACACAGATCTAATAACGAGAAATTTCGAATGTGTTTCGACAGAACGCCACGAAGATTATTGCGCCACGTCAGAAAAAAAAACGAGGCATATAGTTTTGTTTTCACGGAACTTTAGGTGATGAATTACTCAACAATCCCGTAGCGCACGGCGTCCTGGCCAGCACCCTTTCCGCAATCTTGGGAAACGACGCCATCGTCCATGCCACTTCTTCTGTAATTGCGTCGAATAAAAATAACCTCAAGGAGGCGTATACCCTGCACGAGAAGCTGGAGGAAGACCTTTTTACGTGGTTCAAGGATATGAGAGCCAAGAACCTTTCGCTCGGCGGGGAGGTGGCGCATCAGATAGCGCTGTGTTTCACCCCCTTGAAAATGAAAAGAGCATTTCTAGCCAGAAATCGTAATTTCTGGCTTAATTTCTGAATGGATTATTTGACAGCTTCTAACGAGAACAATTCTTAGCCTAGCGATTATTTACAGCTTGCGGGGTTTTTTTTCTTCTAGCTGGACTGACAAATGCTAGCTGGAAGATGTCAATTCCAGCTACAAATGAACTAAAAACTGAATCTCTGCCAGAATATTTCTAGCGAGCAAAATTTCGGGTTCAATAATCCAGCTAGAAAAAACATATTTTTACCTGTGGTGGGATGACTTCAAAGCAAGCCTTAGCTGGCTCATTATTTTCAGGCGAGCGCCGTGGCCGCCGCAGTTACGATGTCATGCATCTGCAGCTTGGATGCGACTCCATGGAATTAATGGCATCAACTGCTTGTAAAATGACAGTACCAGTCCTGATTTTACGAAGTTCTCGATTTAACGAGATAATTCGCGGTTCTCGGTGACTGCGTTAGATAGGGTTTTAACAGTATGACATGCTAAAACTACTCATCGCGCGTCAAAGGGCTTTTGGCAAACAACCCAATTGTCCTGAAGCGTCTTGTCGGCCCTTGGAATAGCACGCGACCACTTCAAAAACAGGTCTTGTCAAGCCGGCGTACGGAAGAGGGATTGCTCTCCGCTTGCGCTTCAACCCCCCTCAGCGTCGCATCACACCAGGGTTCCCGCGAGGGGAAATGGGCGTAATTTTTTTTTTCGTTTTTTTTTTACTGCCGTTAGCACTTTTCAGGACTGAAAACTAATATTCCAGCACAGGAAACGCCACAGACGCAAGAAGAATTGCCAAACGACGTACAACGCAAGTCGCTCGCAGTCACGGTATCATGTCCGGTAGTTACGGTGTGCTGTAACTCTTAAAACGATCATTCGCGGTACGGTCCGGTAACGGGTATCACGTATCGTACCGGATCTCTTTTTCCGATCTGCTAGAACTCACTCGTAAAAGCACAATCCACGACAAATGACACCATCTAAAACGCACTCGTCAATATTCAAACACCCTCATGACACGCTACGTTGGGGCGATCTCAGGTACTACGCCCGCCGTCCGCACGTACACAAAGTCGGTCACGTTTGACAGAGTCAGGAGAAGGGCGCGTTCCGAACGCTACAGTGAACTCCTTCACTTACATGGTTTGGGCTTGCGCTGAGGTTCACTGCAGTCTTCCTCAAACCACGTAGTAAACGCAATTCAACATAAGAACATTACACTAAGCAAATAGGGGCCGCCCCGCGTAGCTTTTAGAGGGCGGAGCCTTGAGAGGAGGCTGGGGCCATGCCGGAGTTTTAAAAGAAGTAGCGGAGGTATCTACTTTGCGCAACGGAGTGCATATTGCAATTCTGTTTTAGGCGGCGCTGCACGCGGATGTTCGCACAAGCCGTGCTTTTTCAACGTGAGTGGCCTCAAGACACAGTCTGCTCCGCGCAATTGCGCCCGTGTCGCTCGAGGTTTATCGGTTGCTCTATTATCATTACTTTCTTGACTCGAGCAGCAGGAAACTCGGAAGCGAGCTGTCTCGAGCCTTCTGGAATGGCACCCCTGGTTGTTTTTTTTTTTTTTTTTTTTTGCCTGAGGCCCTTATTCACTTATGGAACATCTGTGTTTCTTCTTCCTCGTCATAGCTTACGTTTAACGGTACGAGGATTGCTTTCATTTCTGCAAGCTGTTTGGGGGGTGCTTCAGCCTTATTATCTAATTCCGTATTGATACGCACTTAGCGATTCCACGTCAACTCCTTAGGCAGCAACAAAACGGGGAAACTAGGGATACTACAAGGCAGTGCCCAAGTGAAATGCAAGAAGAAAATCAAATATTGATGTCATCCTGCGATCACCACCGCTGCCAAGTAAAGGCCGCACTGCGCATTCTCTTTACTTATGTCACGGTGCCGGGCTTGCCTCTGCGGGATCCAGGAGATTAGAAGGCCAATGGCATAGGACAGCTGATTGTATCAGGGGCAAGCGATAAATCCGCTCGACAGGCGCATCTTGTTTATATCAGCCGCAGGTTTTATGTGACGACTATTTGTATATTCCGTGAAGTGTTTCGGTCGCCGCTACGCGAAACCTTGATGGTCGTGACCCCAACGACATAAAACACACCAAGCAGTCGGAGTGATCTATTTCTATTATAAATACCGCTGCTAAATGAAGGTTACAAGGTGCTGGGCTCGTTTCAATATCCTTCAGGTCCCGAGGAACCAGGAGAGAAGGATCGGGGTTGGGGAGCGCCTGTGAATCGGCCTGTCACGCGCAGCTCGGCGATACAATTGCAGGTTTTATGTGAATGCTACTTGTAGATACCTTCACATGCACCGGCCGCCGTTACTTGAACTCCTGACGGACGTTGCAAGAGGGTAATAAAGTACGGGAAACTTTCAGGGTAACGTCGACCAGCCGCGACCACCCAGTAATTCCACAAATGGGTCTATACAATACCCGGCAGTGCAAACAGTGTCTGCTGCAAACAATTAAAACACATCTTACTTTCTTGTTTCCCTGCTTCTTTCTTGGAACGTGTTTTTTTTTTACAAAAATATATTATGGCTCCTATATTCCTATAAAGCCCGCTCTTGTGAGACATGGCTGTCAACTTTCCCGAAGAAGTTGAAGGTATTTGGAACCACTCTTCGAATGCTGACTGTATAGTCCGAGATATTTGTAAAGCGTTCAGAGAAGTTTGTCACAATCTATTAACGTTTTAACTTCACTAACCTAGTTCCGAAAAAATACCTGATTTGCATGGATTTTTTTCTTAACAACTACTTTGAATTGGTCTTATTTACACTGGAAATTTCCGCGCAACCAACGGTTTGCATTAAGAGTATATGTTAGACTCTTTACTCCTAAATTAAGTAAATTAAATTAAGTAAACTACTCTTTACTCTTAAGAATGGAAAAAATCACCAGGTACAAGCATCATCAGCTCCAGGCTGCTCCCCCTCACCGTCGCCCACAGCAACAGCATCCCTCCCTCTTAGCTAGCAAGATGCTCAACCCGTTTCTCCTCGGTTTCCTCAGCCCGTGGCGTGTTCGTTACCTTACGACCGGAACTAGATTGACGTGACCCTTGGACACACGGCTTTCTTACCACCCTTCAGTGATGCCATACACTACCAGCTCTTGCGAACCAGGCAACCAGAGTTAGAACAAGATGGTGGTGCCGGTACCGCCTGTCGCGGCACTCTACTGTGCAACATTAATTCTTTTTGCCTGGAAGCCCCGTCAAGCATCTACGCCATCATTTACGAGACAAAAGGTTAAAGCGGTTACCGATCAGTAGCGGTGAGCACCAAGGCGTTCTATTTGCGGTACAGCGCACGGCAAACCCGTGTACACACGGGCTGCGAGGCTTGAGTGGTACCCTAACAACGTTTAACGCTATAATTAAGGTAAAGCATCCAAATAGTTCCACGTTTGTTAGACGTGTATTTTTTAACCGGCGTCTGTCACCGGGACCCGAGAATCCAGGCTGGTCGATTACAGCCATGGTGAATAATGCCATTCACATGGAGGATAGGAAGGTTTCCATCCATCGCGGACTGCACCCAGGGCCGCCGCGATTCTGACCTCATCGTTCGTCGATATGTGGACGATGAAATGCCGCCACTTGGCCACCAGGAGAACACACGTGGGAAACGTATGCTCTGCCGTCTACTAAAGTGGAACGCTCCTCTATGAGACTCCGTCTCCTTAAACGTGCGGATAATGCGTTTACGTTTGCTCCTACACCGCGGTCGCGATCCAGCCTTCAAGGCGCACTTAAACTTCAACCAGTATTTTATGCTTTCTCTTGCCAGTGACGCTCTATCACGCGAGCTCAAAATGTCCATCTAAGCTTACCAACGAATGGGATCAATTATCAACCACATCCTTCTTGTTATTGGTCTGGAAGGCTTTCTTGGAGCTCATCTTGGTCTTGAAAGCCCTCTCAAAACAAAGACGAAGACAAAAAAAAAAGAAATGACACGGCGCTAGCAGTCTCTTTTTTTCTACCGTCGTCCCTGTTCTGTGAGCGCTTTCAACGCCAAGATGGGTAGCTAGACCAATTTTCGGTTCCAATGCAGTACATTTTGGAGCGCATCTTAACGGCTGAGTGCGACAGCACGGGAGTTTTCAGAATACGTGTTCAAAATAAATTAACACTGCTGGGTCGTTAAATTAACGGCACTGCTGTGTCGTTAGTCATACTTTTTGAAAGAAGTTATAGCCCGCTTATGCGCTCAGACGAAAGTGCATCCGTTCGGAATTCTGCATAATGTATATAGCAGTCTCCCCGCATTGATTTGCTGGGCACGAATGAAAACGATATTCTTTACCGCTGCGCTAGGCACACGGGTTGCCTGACACCGCTGCGACGCATCTAGGCGATGATTCATTTCTATAGGGACCTACCTATTCAGTGATGACTGAGGCTAGTCGTAGATCTTTGCGAGGCTTCACTGTTCGCGCACAAATTATGCGCAGAAAAACAAATAGGCTGTACTAATTACCAGGCTCTTCAAACATCCCTCTTTCTCTACCTATTTTTGGGAATGTTCATAAAGAGACGAAAATGTCAGGGCCATCGATAATGTTTTTTTTTCTGTTGCAGGAGACAAGAAAAAAGGTAGAGTAACAGTAGAGGAGGCTGAACGCTGAAATCTTTTGTGTACGTATCCTAGAGTACTGGCCCCGAATTTCACATCAAATATGAGACACAAAACAGCCGGCCCAGCCCTCCGTACTGTAAATTATTCATATAAAGATTATTCCATGCTGTAAAATGCTTCCCGCACAAAGACCAAAAATACCTTCTTATTTGCTGTTTTCTTTGCTCACCTCCATTCGTTCGGTTGGTGGTATGTTTTTGTGACAGATCCATTATTTGCCGTCACATTTCCTTCTGTTTGTTCCTTGCAACGAAGTTCTGCATGTTTTTGTACTCATTAGGGGCCAAGGTAAAATTCATAATCTTCCGTTCCTTTCTTCTCTTCGTGCAAAGTTGGCAGCGTCCACTTTTTCGCGGATTTTTCTTTGAAAGTTATCTTAGGAAGTTGAGTAATTTGTTATAATTTCTTCTAGTAGTGGACTAATAAATGTTTATGCCATGGTGAAAGCATTACCGCCCTCATGAGCCGGAAATGTTGAAGAAACTCACGCGTAGGTACGAAGCAACATAAAGCGAGGCCTTATTACATGCCATTCCGAATTCGTTTCTTACAGAGTGCTTTTCAAAGTAATTTTCTGCGACGACAAATAAGATGATCTGCTCAGTCAAGGAGACGAGGCCTTGCCCTACCGCGCTTCCGTCAACGTCGACAAATGTTTAGGCTGGCTACCGAAGCATGGTCAGTGGCACTCCGGTCGGTCGGCGCAGCTAGCACACGAGGCCCTTGCTTGACCTTGCCTGAACTGGAAGTCAGAAGGGCGCTACCAGGCTTTTCCTGTGTTGTTGCCTATAGGGACCGGGCAGCTGGACGGGTGGCGCCACCACTCGGCGCTCCCCTCGTCAGTGGAATGAGCCGGTGTATTGGACTACACAGCCTCTCGTTGTTTTTGTCGTGTTTGCTTCGGTGCTTTGAATGTTTTGGTGGTGTTGTGAGCGGACATGTGAGATGAAATGAAGTCTAGACGGATGTGTTGGGTTCTTAGATGCAGTAACGACTACGTAAACTTTTCGGACGCTTCTAAAGTTGGGTATCGGCTGCAATGGCATGAGCGCTTTTTGCAGCGATTTGTGGTTGGCTCCACCCGTTCTGAGTACGAATAAAACTACTGTTAGTATTCATTTCTTCTTAAGTGCACTAACGGCTACGCAAACGTATTGGATGCTTCTAAGGTTGGGAATGGGCTACATTGACATGAGCACTTTTTGCAGCGCTCTGCGCCCATGGCTCCACGTGATCTAGTAGGAATAAAATTATTAGGAATATTAGTATTCATTTCTATCACTTTAAATGGTCTTCACTGGTTTCAATGACTACGGTTTCCGCGCCAGCCTTAGCGCCGGGATACCTCGATACGTGTGCTTTGAAGAGAAAGCCCCTTGCCTACGATATTGATTACCGTGTAGCCGTAGTAACGTTGCGGTAGTTTACACTTTCTGAAACCGTGAGCTTTGTGCCTTCGGTTTTGGTGAGCGGCACTGTGACAGCATGGGAGCCTGAAAACCGAAGTGGAACTCCCACGTTTGTGGTGGTCATTTTATCAATTGCCAAAGTTATTAACCCACCCAACAGCCCAAGCCACAAACCATTCCTCCTCCTCTTCCCGTTTTCTACCTGCGTAGCATAAAGGCTGGCACCGATAGTTAACAAATGTGGCAGTGCTCACGTCAGCCGGTGTTTTTTAATGCTTAGGTATTCTTTACAGAGTACCTAAAAAATCGTGTAATGCCTTGTGAAGACACCAAAAACGCGCGTTTGTTGCCTCCAATATGGGTTCATCAGCCCGAGTCCACCAGCACAGACACATTTCCGACACGCTGGAAAAAGTTTAGGTTTGGAGAGGGGTGCCTGGCAGTTCAAAATTAAACAGCAAAATAGCCCCTCGTCTAATTATTACGATGGTTGAACGCAAAGCTTTCTTCGTGCGAAACGAATGGGAAATGGTCAGTCAAAGACGCTGCTATCAAAAGACCAAACTGCGTGCTGGTCAAATTCGAAGCTCAACTATTGAAAGTTTAAATCCAGAAGGCAACCAATGAAACCCATACGAGAAACTTTTGCGATAAGCCACCATCGTCGTTAGACGGAGGAGTGCATGGTTTTTCAAGCGTAGGTGGCAGCTTGTAAACGCAGCATTCAGTTGTGAAGCTGAGTACACGCTTCGGGCACCATCCTGTCTTGCGTCCTTCAGCCACGCAGGAATTGGTTTTTGAAAAACCATTTACTAACTAGCCAGCAACCATTGCAATTCTTATAAATCAATACTTCTCCAGGACAAGCAATAACGTTCTACTATCATGCGGTATTTATTCTATCCACGATTCCCGACGACTGCAGTAGGAGCATTTCTGTGAAAATAAACAATGAAGTTGCGGAAGCGTCGTCCATCACAATTTCTGTTTTGAGGTAAATCTTAGAAGGCACCCCCCAACTTTGTCTTTCGCTTGCGGATGACGTCGACGCCGTTTTGTCATCAACTGCCAAAAAAAAGGAACACCAGGAAGGCCAGCGCCGCAGCATTCCTGGATCGGTTGCACACAATGGCTTTGTGGGAGCATTTAGCTGCAATATACTCCTCGATACGCGAAACTGCATGCAGGCAATAAAAACATTACATGAAGGAACGGACTTTCACTTCCAGCTTGACTTCCAGCGTGGCGCATTGAGTGTCGTCTGCTATTTGTAAATACTGAGTATGGGCGTAAATCAAACACACGGCATGTCTCGTAAAGGTCACATCCACGCTCAAGATTTACCGATCTGAAAAAAGTCCTTGTGGTTATGTGCGCTTTGCAAGCCGCACCGCAGAAAAACGACAGAAAGCCATGCACAATAACGCGGCGCTGACCGCCACCGGCATTCCACTGACGAGCGGTTCGCCACGGGCGGCGCTGTTCGCTGAAGCGACGGTGGTGCCATACAACGGCCGCCCGGTCCCTATAAGAGAGAAGCTCAGTTTTAGGGGCGAAACTCCCTAAGTCATGGGTCTGTCCATCCCTTGTGTCTCGTGGTACGTGACCGCCGCATGCTTTCGGAGATGTCGCAAAGTGGGCCGCGTTGCACGCGCAAGAACCGGCTGCAACCGGAAGCGCAAACTCCGCACCGGGGGCGCGAGCTTGTCTGTGTTCGCCAACGGAGGCGCGAGCGCACGTGCACTGCGAGGGGGAGATCACGCAAGAGATCACGCCACGAACGCAGGCAGTCGTTCTCGGAGATCGAACGAGACGCAAGGACCTTTGTTCGTTTCCTCTCGTCTTGTTCGGGCACAAGTTCGCCCTAAATAAAAGTTCTTTCTTTACCGTTGTGTCCCATCCTATGTGACAAATTGTGGTGGAGGTGCGGGTAGTCCTCGATGGCGCGGGGTCTTTCACCAGGTCTGGGCCTGCGAGCATTGACTCCGAAAATAAAAGTTGATTTGTACAATGTACGCACACAGTCTTACGTCTTTCATTAATGATGTAATGGGCGAACTTTCACGGGAGAGTTACGGTTACCGATGATCTCCCCCTCTCGAGCTTCGCCCCACTTATCATCATTCATTCCGTGGATATGGCGCGATTTTTTACATCCAACGCCTTTGTTTGCTCACACAACGGACGGTGCAACAAATGCCCGACGGTGCACTAATTAAAAACCCTTCCAATAAGCACGGAGCGAGAGAAATTTTTTTCACCGAGATTACTGCAAACAAACTGCCTGAAAGAATTTTCACAGAATATTTGGGGAAATTAAATGAACGCGGAAATCGAACACGGCACACTGGGGTGCGAGAAGAGCCCGCAACCCCGACTCCGCCGCAGAGTCACCGTTACGTCTGAAAAAGGCAGTTCTTATTGTGTCGACCAGAAGACAGTGTCGGCCCAGCCGTCCTCCGTAGTAACGGGTGAGGTCTCAGGTTTTGACGCCAGTAGCTTGGGTTCGAGCAGCCGCAGTTCAGGGTTTTTGAAAGAAAATTTTGGTACGTCATGGTACGTCATGTCTACGAGATATTTAAGTAATTAAGGGGACCGTACCACGGTTATAGTGGCGGCTTATTCATCCGCCTATGCTCATTTCGTTTCAATATTATTTGTACTGACATAATTTGGTATTTACAATTACACCTGTGTAATTATATAACTTTGTGTTTGGCGTTTTTTGCCCTAGTTGGCCCTGCACCTTTAAACACAAACCACCATCGTCACCAGGATGGAAGGAAGGAAGCAAACTTTATTATTTTCCCAAGCATCCTTAGTCCAGGGCGCCATCTTGGGAAGCTGTGGCCACGGCTTCCTTCGCTCTGGACGTCAGCAGGAGCTGTGACGTCGCAGCGCTCTGGTCGGCCAGAGAGGATTATTCGTCGAAACCATGGAGAAAGAAAAAATTAGGAGAGCCCCTGACGTCACGTTTGTGAAGCCGCACTCGCCATGTCGATGAGCCCGCTGAGGCCAGCATGCTTTCCCATTTCCTCTGCTTTTTTCCGGTTTGATAAAATCTTCTTGGTATGGTCGGCTCGCGAAAGTCAATCCAGAGGACGGGAGTAGACGACGGGAGCAGCAGACGACACGAGCAGGTCCGTGCAGCACGGCGGTCTTTGTGCGCTACGTCTCAGCTGTGATTAATTTCACATCTCGAGGATAAGTGGCTGCAGTGGTTCGCAAGATGCCTCACTGTTGCGTGCCGGGTTTCCGGGTTTCAACAACTTGCCGAAGCTGCCAACGGGTCGCTTCCCACAGACCGGTAATGATGCAAAACGACTGCGCGGAGTCGACGATATATGGCCATAAAAGAACGGCAACTATGATTACCGAGGCCGCTAATTACTAACCATCACATGTTGCCTAAGAAGGAACATTAGACCACAAAGAAAACGGCAGCAGAGGAAGCGCTGAGAAGTCAGCATAGTGCACAGATTGCAGACAACAACACCGTAGCAACTCCGCTGTGTAGCCAGCATAGCGAGGCAGCCAGAGTCAAAGTGCCTGAAAACTTTTCCGTGGAATTTAGCCATATTTAGCCGCCGCAGCCATAAATAACTAGGCAAAATTGTCACTGGGCTCTTTAAAAATGACGTCACATCTTCCACATTTCCTGCAGTGCATTGGGGTGCGGGGGGACCTATCTTGAGTATTCTTTGCTTCATGGTTGAAACCCATCTAAAACATACCACCGCCCTTGTTGTAGTACGTACAAATGACTCAGCATTTTGCAGTAAAACATTTCCTTTCATACAAATAAGATAATGAAATTCTGCGACTTGAACCGAAGACATTAGTGTTAATCCCAGAGGCTGTACCTCTGAGATACGAAAGCCGACAAGAGGGCCTGTTTCAACAGTCGCTCAAAGGAGAACTCCACCTTGTGGCCTGTCTTTAAAAAAAATGCTGAACATTATTCTGTCGTCCAGTTCATAGAATAGGGAGTGCCTAGAACAGAAGATGTGCCTAGTCAATGCCTCATTGGGCACGTCCCCGCCAACCCAATAGGCGAGAGGTCACATCACGCCACGTCAGGTGAACAGGTGCGGCAGAGCCACGCGAAACTTGTATTCCCGGGAACTAGTGGCGTGAAGTGTCGCCAGTAATTCTCTACGTGCGTTGTGATGAAGAGCTTATCCGTCGCCTGTACCGGGAATTTATGTTCCGGCTAAGCGCCAGCTAAATCGTGTCTTCACCAATTCGTGACCACGAAATTACGACAACGCTTCCAAGCCACAGGACACAATGAGTGCAACAAAAAGGCCAAGATACTAAGAAAAGATAGCGAACAAAGAGATTCAAACAACATGTACCAGCAGAGAAGACTCCGATGAATACCTCCAGCGAAAGAAATTTAAAATGGTTTCTCATTCAACGCTGTCTTCATGGCCTAAACGGATGTTTATTGATGCTTGCTACAATTCGCTGTTGACTGAAGGCGGGACGCGTGCTGGTGAACTGTTCCTTAGGCTTCTTCTTCTCCTGTGTCCTATGCTATTCAAAGTGCAATAGCTTCGAAAGAACTTCTGCTACTCCCCCGTGGAAGTGGACTTGAACTTGCTCATTTTCTTGGACCTTGGCGCTTAACATGAGCCGATGCTAGGGGCAAAACTCTGCTTATTTTTTCAAGGACTCAGGGCTGGACGATGTTGTGTGAACTCCCTGAACACACATATCTCTAGCTACAAAAAGTACCCGACTGAATCACTGTCTGCCTCATCAACGCCCAGCCAAAGCTACTGGACCTAGAGACTGGAAATTTCGGGAGTACATTTATGCCGTGGCGTCGGGGCTCACTCATGCAAGATGTTTTGAAATTGTACTCCTAACCAAAGAAAAACAGGAAAATCGTGTTTTCGCAAATTCGTGACTATCCCGGTCACCCGTTCAAATGTCGAAGTGCTTTTTGCTGATATGTGTAGCCCTTAAAAGATCCCGTGCACACAAAACACGTTTGGTTAACTCGAAAGGTTGCCTCGTTAGAATCATACTTCAATCAAACAATGTACATAATTAGAACAAAGGGAAATACCATGCGACCCGCTAGCTCATTTCCCGCAACAGAACCTATGATGTGATATTCCCAGCTCTGCAATTGCCTGAGTCTAGCAAAAGGAAACGCAAGTTAGGCTGTGGTTATTGGCGTGCCGAACGAGCCACTTGCGATTAAATGTAGGGCCTACTCTTTTATAGCGATAAGAGTGGTGGGGTAAACAGTGGGCGTTACGAAAGTCCACGTAAACACACAAGTACATGTGCGTACTGCTGTTGGTACTACGCACACTATGCTTGTTTTAGCTGCACAGCAATGCGGCGCTTCGGGCTTGTCTCAGGCGACACGGGCCGATTGACGTAAGCGGCGGTGTCTTACGGGACTATATTTGTCGTGTGAACACCATGTTACACGAAATTATTATTTTCTACTTTAACAAAAACGTGCAGGTGCGAATTCGGTCAAAAACAAAGCAAAGGCTGAAAACGGCCCGGCGCCGTATGGCGACGCCATCTAGGAGGTCTGACTAAACAAGCCACCGCAGTGGGCTTCCAAGCCTAATGGCCTACTATAGTTCATTCCATAAGCTAGGAGCAGCACTGTCGATTCTACATTGTTGTCAACAGCTCGCCCCCTCAGTGCGCGTAACTCACCGCGAAGGAAGCGACAAAAGGCGCCGGGCCCCTGCGGTTCCACTTGCTGAGAGGGGAGGAGGGAATGTCCTTTCAGGACCACCTTGGCGAGTTAGGCGGCCTGAGTGGGTGCATTGTTTGCAACAATGCAGACTCCACAGTGCTGCATCTAGCTTGTGGTATGAACTATAGGTTTCGCTTGAAGACCTGTTTTTGTGAGGTCATTGCAGACGTCACAAAAACACATTCTTTGGCGGGAGAATCAAAATCGTAACTTAAATTGCTTAATTTCTCAGCGAATGAAGCGTCGTTTGCTTCCGGACAATCTCTGCGGGCACTATAAAGCACGACAGCTGTCGAATAAACCAAGCTTGTATTTTTTCTGCATGTCCCCTTTTATTTTCAATCAACAAACAATATCGGGGGAATCGGCATTCAGGAAAAAATGGGCGTCCCAAAATATTCTCGTATAAGTGTTGTACAGATTCATTTATCCAATCGGTTTTTTGCTAATCAAGAGACTTGTACAAATTCAGAAAATACATTTTAAGAATTGCGCCCTATGATGCCGGTAAAAGGGCGAAAATAATTTTTTGAAACCACTGATGAGCCAAAGATGCCTAACTGGTTATGTCAACGCCTAGCCAAACTGCTGGTCCAAACGGCTTCGAATTTCATGGGCACCTTGTGATTATGGTGTAGGAGCTCAATATTAGCGAAATTTTCAAAAATTACCCCGCAAAGAGAGTGAGAATTAATGAAATACTTTTTCAAGTATTTATTTTTTTATCGCAATACATTTTACGTTGAACTGTTTTCGCTGGTATAGGTAGCGTCTCAGGTATTTAAATTGTGTTCACGACATTTTCCCATAAAACCAACTTAATAGTGTCCATCCAGATTTTTGGAAAACTGCGTGAGTTTTACATTCCACGATAACTACACAGCCCGTCGATATATCCAATTCGTTTTTGCTCACAAATGCTACCAATCTGGTTGTCCAAGAATTTGTGTATTTTGTCTTAATACGCGTGAAAAGAGGCAAGCGGGATTTTTTAAGTTACGCCTCTGTGGACGTGGAAATAAGTTCAATTTTACCGCGCCCTCATAGCGCTCGCCATCTGTTGGGATTTTATGCAACACGCGCCTCCCGAAGGTGCCCGTGTTATTTATCATAAAACGGTGAATAACTAGCGGTAGTACCCGGCAAAGCCCTGGTGAGCCACTACGCATGACTGATGAGTACCGTGCATACCTGCTGACCTAACACATCCCATAAGTAAGAAGTCGTTTGAGCGCAGCAGCTTGGTACCCTTTGTTTCGGGTGAGTTCCGACAGAAAAGGAGTTGCAGCCTTTTCCCCTTACCACACACCTCCGCTGAGAGCTCATGTATTGACAGTAGGCGGGGCTTCCTAACTGTGTACACCTTTATGGTGAACAACGTAATTATGAGAATAAATAACAGAGCAAGTGCTATCCCGTTAGTGTCATCAGTATAGTCGCCCAACCGGGCATCACCGGGTAATACCGCTAGTTTTAAATATTTGCACACACCTACCCACGGCATCGTTTATTGCGGATAAATGTTTACGATTGGCTTTTAATATGTTTATCAACATTTTTGTACCGATGTATATACCCCCTTCTTTCTCCCTCTTTATCTCAGTTTGTTTACCTCAATGTAGAAGGGCAAGACGTACAGCTAGTAAAGCCGACCTCTTCAGAATTCAGTAAAGCTTTCTCTCTCTCGCTCTTTCTTTCTTTCTTTGAGCAATGTACATTGCAGAAATAAAGCAAATGGAAGTTAAAGTAGGATGATAGAAGACAGTTCTATCTGATAGGGCCTCACGCTGTAAGGCTGAAAGTTGGGCTAGTTGGTATGGACTTAGAACCATTTTACAAGAGAAAACGACAGGTACCTATAGAGAAGCAAACAGGAAAATCGCTAGACTTCAACTGAAGAGGTTTACCTGAGACACGTAATACACAATAGCGCTACTCTGTAAATACATGATAACGCTAGCGTTGTGTGGTAGCGTTATCATCTATTGTCCCAAGTAAAGCTACTCAGTTGAAGTCTAGAGATTGTCCTGTTTGCTTTTTTCTAGGTCCCTGTATTTTTCGAGGGTAAAATGGTTCTGTACCTCACACTGTAGTTCTTTGTCTTTTTGTAATAACCTACACAACCATATTTTCCCGCACACTTATGAAGTGGAAGAGTTGCAATGGAATAGCATTGGCCATGGTACCCTTCTTAATGCTCAACGTTGCCCACGTGGCTGGTCATCATGTTCAGCTTGCTCAGCCTCTCCAACCCAGCAAGAGACAACAGCTTTGACGGTTAGAAACCCGGTTGTGAGAGGTTACGCTCACGGCTCGCTAATTCTACTGCAAAAGGGACCATTCATTTTGTGATGCTTTGCCAGTGAAAGCGCTCTTGTGCAGAATATTGCATCGTGAAGTGCTGCCACGTTTCTCAGGCGGTAATTCTGACTAAACATGTGTAGTGCTTTTTTCTGTATGATTTTTTTCTGACTGTGTTCCAAGTCGTCCTGTATCGAATACAATAAGGCGATGTACCCATGCATAGACGATTGTCAGATTAATTGAACCAGAGATGTGCCAGCACGAATTGCGTGATCCAGCTTTCTCAGGTTTCAGCTGTCGTGCACGGCTAAGCCAGCGTTACGCGTGCTTGCCACCCTTCGCCAACGCTCTGAGATAACTTTTTGAAACACTTCTCTGTCCTGCACCGCCCAGAAAATTCGTCGGCTTTGGCGCAAACAAAATGTCACTGCCCACGGTCGTTTTGAAGAGATAGCGATATACCGGCGGTGGTGATTGTGTGTTCGTAAGCCGAAGGATTGGGAAGTGTCTTCAGCCCACCACAAGTGGGTCGTCGCAGAAAGCTGTGGGGCCGCCATGCCATCTATTCCAGAGGAACAACCAAGCCTCACGTGCGCAAGAATTATATAAGAGCGTGTGGGAAGTAGTTATTTCGCGCCTACACTGTGTTGTGTGTTGTCCTTTCTTCTCCTTAATCGTGAGTCCTGTTTTGAACTCCGTCAGTGTTAGTTTAGCGTAAATCGCTTGAATGTCCCATCTTCCCGGGAGATCCCTTCCTTCCCTTAGGTAAAAAAAGGTGTTGTCTAGATTTGATGGCGTCTTTCTTTCAGCGAAATGGAGATTGCATTGCTCATCCTTAAGAATCAGCGCAGCAGTTCCTAAAGAAAAGTCGGTTGACTTTTTGATGCATCGTAAGAGTAAGCGCAGAAACAAAATCCCGGCCATCTTGTGCGCAGGCATAAATAGCACGATGGAGTTCACGCTTGGTGTCATGCGGCAGACGTTTGCGAGTACCTCCAGACCAATAACTAGGCGATGTCCACGACACATCAGAATGACTCCAATCATTGACATTCAACGAAGATATCACGTCTGGGTTAACTTGCCACGTTCCAGCCACCGTTGCACATTTTGCGATTTATGTAAGTATACCTCCAGTTTGGGCTATCCCGATGCATCAATCTAACAACCTAAATGCACCTGTTGCCCCAAAAATTCCCCTTCAGTCATGGCAATTAAATGAGTCGGCGCTACATGTATCACCACTGCTTGAGTGAAATCATGTACATATACAGGCTATGAACACACCTTTTGTTTTGTTCTATGCAATGCTGCATAGTAACATCCACGATTCCTGAGGGTTTTCGAGAATACTTAGTATCATGTTTCATACAATCGTATTTTTTAGGACATTTTATATATCTATAACAACTGCTCAAATACTTTATGCGAACTCAAATGTCGCAAACAGGGTTATCGATGTGTTTACTACCGTTCCGTACACCCACTTACCATATAGAAACCCAGGACATACATTTCGTACATTGCAACTACTCGCACGTATGTGAACGGGGATATTTTGATGGACGACTCCTCCACAATGTTCAGAAGCAACTGCGAGCATATCGAATCGTGTATCTCTATTTATGTAGCAACAACGTCGCTTCAGTTTCGCTAGTTTTACAAACTACGTCACGGATCCATGACACACCTTCGCGTAGACGAGGCAACGAAACTGTTCCCGGCGCACATCCTCGACGCTGACGAAAAGTTCATTCCCAGAATCTCCGGTGCCACACATAGCTCAAGGAGGCCCTGGTGAAACGAGGACTGCAGGCGAGCGCGAGAGGACCAGAACAAGGCCTGGGGTGTCCTTCGTTGGCCCCCCCACGTCGGATAACCTCATCTTGTGTCAACGGGCAAAGGATTGCGAGAGCGGGTGCATCGTGAGGCGAAAAGGGAGAGTTCGTGCACCTTCTTCACATCCACTCACTCATACATAGATACATACGAAGTAAAGGACATGAAACACACAGCCTTCCCTGGATAGTAAGGTACAACCGCCGACACACTCAAAAACCAGGCTAATACACTTGCACAACACTGTCCACGCGTGTTCAGTTCTGCTAACTACATAACCGCTTTCATGAAACACAAAACATCCAGTAAAAATAGGTCTTTGCGGGATAATAATCAGTTAAACAGCTCTTATAACTGTTCATTTTCAATTCATGAGCTGAAGCTGGCTCTCAGTACTTGTTCGCCTTCGGCTTCAGGTGGACACAACATTACATATGCTATTATAAAACACTTATGCGCAGACACAATTGAAGCACTTCAACTCTGCAACAAAATATAGCTTTCGTGGCGCCTTTCTTGGAGGGAGGCCATCGTAGTGGCGTTTCTGAAGGAGAACAAGTACCCTTCTTCCCCAGCAAGCTATCGTCCCATAGCACTCACAAATCATATGTGCAAACCCGTCGATAAGATCATTAATAGAAGGTTCGTGTACTTAGAGTACAATGGTCTTTTCGAGAGCTGCCAGGCAGGCTTAAAGGCGTGCCGATCTACGAACGATCAACTGGTTGCCTTAGAGTCTTACATCAAAGAGGCATTCATTTAAAAACAATATTCGTGGCCGTATTTTTTTATATTCAGAAGGCTTGTGCTACTGCGACTTTAAGTCTTTTCGTGTGGCAGGGAACATGTTGAATACGCTTGCAAGCTACGTGTAAGAAACAACCTTTCGAGTGAGAGTGGGCACTGCACCTGCGTGGCTGCATGTCTAGGGAAACTGGTTCTCTCAGGGGGAGTTTTAAGTTGCACACTGTTTATAGTAAAAATAAACTCACTCGGGAAGGCAGTACCGCACACAATTTCTTAGCTCAAGTAGGTAGACGACGTTCAAGAGCTCTTTGTAACCAATAAACTGTCCATTTGCGAGAGGCAAGTCCAGCTTGGTGTAAACAGACTTGCTGGCCCACCTGACACGGATGGATTTAAGCTTATTTCAGAAAAGATTGCTTGTGCTATATTTTAAGAAGGTGCGGACGCCATCCTGCTCCTGATATTAGGTTTATTTGTGTGTAAGGCCCTCTGAAAAAGGAACACAAATTTTTATATGTGGTACTTTATGAGAAGTTGACATTTATTTCTTATATAAAACACCTGAAACAGAAATGTCTCAAAACCAAAAATATCCTCAAAGTCCGCTTAATCCCAATTATCCTGTACAGTGGTCAAAACTCGGAAAAGTGTTTGTCTGCTCGGTAGGAGCAGACGAAGAAGTACACTTTCGGGTTTTTAGCACTGATGTTAGCTCACGGTTAGACTGTAGGAGTGTCGTCAATGGGTCTACCTGTAAAACTGCTTTAAAACGTTGACCCAGTGCTGCACTTGGGGCTCCGTCTCGCATGCGGAGCTGTCCGGACGAGTCCCATTGAAAGTTTATATGCAGAGTAGGATAAGTTTAGCTTTGAACACCAGCGGTAGGGCAAATCCTTACTGTGTGCCCTTAAAGACAGCTGTGTAAAATCCCCAATGTAGTTTCACCATAAACGACAGCTCATCTCCTCCTGTGTTTCCAGCACGGCCATCGATACCCGCTCCTTTCTCTCTCCGAGTGGGAGCTCTTGCAGAGGTACTGTGGATTTCGTTTGATGATATCCTGAAGTCCTCTATTGCTGTCTTTCTCCCTCCTTGGTACTTGTCCGCAAATTCTTGTGATATTTCTTTTAAACACATCCAGAAATAAAATGCATTCAGAGGACTTATACTGCTGCAATTCCTACAGTTACGACACAAATACCCACGCACCGGCTTCTACGACGACGATTGGAAATCTTCCGCCGTCGCATGTGCTGCACATGGCACCAATTTTTCCAGCACGAAGATATTACAATGAAGTGGTAGCATTTTCACTGCACAAACACATGCATCTTATTAGCAGTACAACACATAACCCAGACTAAAACAGAACACACCATACCTTTTACCGACTCACTAAATTTGAAATGGTTTACTGGTCACAACCCAAAGTCAAAATATACAAACGGCGTTTCGGGATCACTACGGCTCCGGTGAGCTCCTGAAACGTCATTTGTATATTTTGACTGTGTTCAGTGACCAGTAAACGATTTCATGCATGTTTCCTGACCAGACGGTATGCCGTCAAACCATAGATTACACTCGCTAAATGTGCGTACAAACTTAGACTGCTACAAACCAACCAAACGCATTGTCATCAAAAATCGAATCAAAGCGCTAACATGCGCCAATCGCTTAAATCTAAAGATAACTGTTTTTTGGCTTCCGGGTCAGAGTGGCATTCTGGGGAACGAAATTGCTCACGAGAGTGCCGCTCCGGCTACTTTCCGCAACAGCGTAGATGTACCGTATGTTCCATACCTCGACCTGAAGTTACTGGTACAACGGCTTTGCGCAAATCTTGGCAGCACATATGGGACACACAGACTAAAAACAAACTCCACACTCGGAATTCATTATTAGATAGATGCATAAGAGACAGGCAATACAGACCGAAGAAAGTAGCAAACAAACTCCACACTCGGAATTCATTATTAGATAGATGCATAAGAGACAGGCAAGACAGACCGAAGAAAGTAGCCTTAGGTAGGCTACGCATCGCCCACACGTACGTAATATGTTCACATTTGCTCACTGGGTCTTCAACACCTTTGTGAACCAGGTGTGGAGAGGGTCCATCCGTAGTTCACATGCTAACTACGAGTAAGGAACTCCACACCTCACGACGCAAACACTTCCCAGAAATCTACAGACGGCAAGTCCTACTTTACACATCCACTTCTTAGGCCTTGAAACAACGGTAACTATCAAACGTCAAATTGTCAAACTGTCGAACTGTCAAACGTCAAACTGTCACACTGTCAAAGCAGCAGTTGCGGCGGCATGTCCCCTTTCTAAGACGAATTTCTTCTGCCAACAGGTTGGTTGGTTACTTTGTCCACCTATTTGAAATTAATGCTATCCGCGACTGCTGCCCAAACCTTTGTTTTTTAGTATCGCTATTCCTACTCCGCAACTAGCCAAAAAAATTGAATCTCTCGAAGAACTTTTGAATGAGAAGTTGGACTCACTGATTGATGATTTGGTGTCTAAAGTTAACATCAAGTTGAAAGATCTTGGTCTGGGTGAGCATGCTTCGCTTTGTGAAAGTGTTTGTTTTATGAGCCAAGAATTTGACGAAATGAAACTGAGACAGGAAGATCTGCTGGACTCGAACAAAGTGCTCTTGTCACCAAATAAAGCACTCGAAAAAAGAATGGCTGATCTCGAGCAGTATTCGAGGATGAATAATGTTGAGATCAAGGGTGTGCCTTCATCACAGGGTGAGGATTGCGGAGCCATTGTGAGACGAATCGGCGATGCTGTCCAGTGCCCCGTCTCACCCGTCGATATCGACACGGTTCACAGTGTTAGCTCTAAGACCACCGAAAAGAGCATTATTGCTCGCTTCTGCTTGCGTGATAAAAAAAATGAGTTCATTAGGAAGGCTCGCAGAGCCAGACTGCGCACTGACAATATCGGCTTCTCTGGTGGCACTAACCTGCCAATCAATGTTAATGACCATTTAACTCTTGATAACAAGAAAATGTTCCCAAGGGCACTGGCACTGAAAAAGGAACACAAGTGGCAGCACTTGTGGACCGATAACTGCCAGATAAAAGCCCCGAAAGCAGACGACAGCAGAGTGTATCGCATTTCCACAGAGTCCGATCTTCGAATGTTCGCGTGATGCATTGTAAAACTTCCTTTCGCGTATACCCTAAGGAAGGTATAGTTCACTCTCTCGTTTCATGGCATTGCATTCTCCGGAGTCTGTGCAGCGTCAACTATCCAAAATGAGTCGTTCCCTCATTCACTTCAATGCACGTAGCCTTCGTAAGAATGTAGATGCGATTACTAACTTCATTTCCACAGTTCAGCATGCCTTCACGTTCATCTGCATATCAGAGACTTGGCTTTGTGACACAGACAACAGCATGATCAGTTTCCCGTCTTATCAAGCTGAATATTGCCATCACCAAAATGATAGTCATGGGGGTGCCGCGATTTTTCTTTCCCAAGATGTCGCTTACACGCGGAGATGTGACCTTGAATTAAATGTGAATCATTGCGAGCTAGTGTGGGCAGAGGTTGACCACTCATTCCTTAATAATGAAAAGAACCTAATTCTAGGTTGCATTTATCGCTCACCATCGTCTTCCCTCTGTGATTTTTTGCGCCGTCTCAGTGAAGTTTTATCTAAGCTAACTTTTGAAAATAAGAACGTAGTAATTGTAGGTGATGTTAATATTAACTTGCTTGACACGGACAGTACTTCTTATGCAAATTACACTGATTGTTTCACTGGATTTGGTTTGGAATCGCTTGTTGATTGTCCAACTAGAGTAGCATCTCACGGTACCGGTACACTCATTGAACACTTGTTATCCAACATGGCGTCACCACCCTGCGTGGGTGTTGTTGACACCGATATCACCGATCATTTTTCTATTTTCCTCACATTCGAAAATATAACCCACACACGTAATATTAGCTATTCTACATCTGTATTTAGTTCCTATTCCTTTGTTAAGGCTATCTGTACAACTGGCTGTGTGCCTGTTATGTCTATGTCTGACCCAGATGCAGCCTTGCGAGCATTTTGCTCGTCATTTTTACTCGCCGTGTCGACTAACACGCGTACTGTCCAATGTAAAAAGAAATACAAGTATCCGCACAACCCATGGATGACAAATGGTCTTTTAATAAGTTTAAGGAAGAAAGAAAACAAGTATAAAAAAAAGAAGCGTCAGCCCTTTAATATGTGTCTGGCTAAACGATACAAGTCCTACTGCAATCTAATAAATAGCGTGCTCAAGCAAGCGAAAAAAAGGTACTACGAAAACGAATTCGACAAGAATAGGACTAACCCCAAAAGGCAGTGGCGGCTGTTCAACTCCTTCCTTAACAAGTCATCTGCTAATGTCCCTGTAACCAAAATCGACTACAATGGATCCACCCTCTCCGAGCCCAAGGAAATTCCCAATGCTTTCTCGGAATACTTTTCTTCAATCTATACTAACCACCGCCCCCATGCGCAGTCGTATACTTCTCTAGGACGTACCACGCAGTCATTATTTCTTTTCCCAACAACACCACATGAAGTCTTTTCCACCATTGTTAATCTTAAAAATACAGGGCCTGGGTTAGATGACATTTGTGTAAGGCATTTAAAACTGGTTGCACATTAAGTTTCCGACAAGCTCTGTCATAATATCAATCGTATGTTTAAACAGGGTTTATTTCCTTCATTCTTAAAAAAAGCTAAAGTAATTCCAGTTTTAAAAAAGGTGATAAACAAACGGTTACGAACTACCGTCCTATTTCAATTCTTTCCTGCCTTAGCAAACTAGTCGAAAAATTGTTTGTTAAACGTCTGAATTGCTATTTATTTAAATTTAAGTTGCTTAAAGACAGCCACTTTGGTTTCTGTCCAGGTAGGTCAACAAATCTAGCTGTGCTGTCTCTAACTGATTACATAAAGAAAAGTATCGATTCGGGAAATTTAGTGGGTTCGGTTTTTTTAGATCTCACAAAAGCCTTTGACACAGTAAATCACCTAGTGTCATTGCATAAACTTCAGTCCTATGGCATAACTGGCCCTGCGCTTACATTCTTAAAAAATTACTTACTTGACCGACAGTACACAGTACACGCCGCAAACACCTTCTCTGCAATAAAATATGTTAACCAAGGAGTACCGCAGGGCTCAGTATTGGGTCCTTTGCTATTTATTTTATATATGAATGATCTTCCTGATGTTCTTAGCTCTTTTGACTATGGTCGCTGTGTTTTATACGCAGATGACATAGCGATATCTTCATCTCATTAAAACATTGGTGCTCTTATCTCAAAGTTAAATCTTGCATTAGGTGCACTTATGAATTGGTGCAGCAGTAATAATTTAGTTATCAACCCCACAAAAACTAAATTTATGGTGTTTAAAAGTGCTCAGAGGTCATTATCTACTATTCCCGTAATACAACTTGGTATTCATTCCATTTCTGTTTGTTCTGATGTCATCTTTGTTGGCATACATCTTGACCCATGCCTTACCTTTTGCAGTCACTTTAACCATCTTAAGCAGAAGACGTCGTTTGGTATCCGCGCATTAATCAAAGCTCTCCCTTTCTTTTCCCGTGAAGCTCTACTGGCGCTGTATTTTGCGTTCATTCATAGTCATATTACTTACGGTATAGTCTCATGGGGAAGCACTTATGCTTGTCACTTATCATTAATACAGCACATTCAAAATCAGTCAATACGCATCGTCACTTCTAGTTCTTCGCAATCGAACGCCTACACATTACTACGCTCTTATAATATCTTGCCCGTAAATGCTTTGTTCCGGTTGAATCTCGATACCTTATTCCACAAATTGCTTGATAATCAACTGGCATTCCCATTTATTGCATCTGATCTTTTGCAGAATAATAATGTGACCAGGTTTGCGGCTAACAAAAATTTCCTGTTACCCCCCGCTCATACTAATTATGGGAAAAAAACTTCCGCTTTCAGTGCGATATCCTTTTGGAATGCGTGACCTTCTAGTATTAAGTGTTGCACTTCATTTTGTTTGTTCAAAAAGTCTGTCAAAAAACATTTTCTCGAATAACCATACTTGTGATCGTTTACCTGTTTGACTTGTTTGTTCTTCGATTCGTTTTAAACCATGTTGCTTGCTTTTGGCTTGATTTGTGATGTAAAAGTGTATTTTATGTTCGTATTTTGTAAGAATTTTCAGTTGCTCTGTATAAATTTTACCGTCATTTTGTATCGACGAACCGAGGGTCCCACTAAAGTCTTTGGCTCTGGGACCCTCGTCTGTATATCCTAGATTTTGTAACAACTTATTTTTGGAAATAATCAAACTTGAATTTGAATTTGAATTCGAATTTTGAAAGTATTCATCACAAGTTCAAATTTTAAATCTCATTTCGTATCACGCATAACCATGACGTGGCCCTGAACACCAACTGTCTCCATGGTCTTTATTTATTTTTGCTTTTTGTTGCTGATCGATTTTAGTGTTCGCTTTTTAATCTCTGCTATCTAACCATCTGTTGTTGGCGCTCTTTGCCCCAGTGGGCCCTGCGCCATTAAAACCATCATCGTCTGTGCTAGTTTTACACTGCAAGGGTCGTCAGCAGGCGGCGCCTTCTTAGCGGGGCGCAATCTTTCTGTTTCACGATTGCCTCCAGCTTTCAAAGAGAGCAACATCGCAAGAATTCTGTACTTGACGCGGCTGCCAATAAACAAGTGGCCTTTTGAGCTGTCCCATTTGAAACGAATGGCCCGCCATACAAGTGGCTGCCGTCACGCGAGCGCTCGGAGGGCCATCAGAGGTTCATTATATCGCGTAACTTCGACGTTCCCCGCCTGGAGAGGGCAGCAGCGGCGGAGAGACAGAAGAGGGGAGGAAAGGGCGGTCGAATGCTGTGACGGCCTTCGCCGTCCCGCACCCATCGTAGAAAACGCTTGCACCACGCAGAGCGATCGGTGATACGGCGGCGTTCGGCACACCGTGGCCTAGGGAGAAACGCTTTGGTTTCCTATTTCATGCCTGTGACACTTCTGACGGCCTGGATTGGGCAGCCGTGATTGGGACCTTTCTGCCGCGTTTTTTGTCCACGCCGCTGGACGTGGAAAATACGAGACCGCAGGATGGAGGGAGATCGCCGCTTTCCGATACGACTGGCGTTTGGCCACATCGTGGGCTTTGGCAACGGTCTCCTCTTCCTTCTGGTTTGCCAGTCGCTGGTTATTCAGGTAAGACCGATAATGAAATTGGGTCAAGCAAAGATGACTCCTTCCGTTCAACAAATGAGGCCATGAAGGCAAACTCGTTCGGCCACCCCCGTACTACACCTTCAGAGCAACTGTCCCAAAAATGATGTCCTGATGTCCATGCGGAGGAAATATCTTTTGCGGAATGTGTCCACGGTTAGCGCGGTGCGCTTATGGCTGCCTTAAAAATTTATCAATCAATAAAAATGATTCGGCGCAAATAGCTTCATTTGACGAATAACAGAACCAATCATCGGTGATGCGGATTTGTCTGTAACGACCCTACCCGTGTTTTAGGCGGTGCTTGCACTCCTCTCATTTTTTTGTTCTTCCGTGTTCTAACAGAAGCTGAGGCACATATTTATGTTAAAAATATTACTCTTTTCGGCATGTATACGTTTCACAGCGCTTCTTTTGTGCTGGAGGGGTGGGGGTGCTGCCGTAACAAGGTCGCCCTCGCTCTGGGCTGAAATGAGAATCTACCAAAAAAACTCGAGTAGTGCTACAAGTGATGCCCGAGCAGGGGTATAATGCGTCGTTTATGTCTGGTGAATGGGAGTAGAAATGACTCATCGAATATGCGACAGAACATATATTGCGGGAATTCATCAAAGTCAGTGCACTTATGAAGTGAACACAAGCGGGAAAGGGTGCCTGAAACAGCTATGATTTAGGATATACACTCCATGACAAGATTTTCAACATTACGACGTCGTGGTGAACAGTGCGTTTTATACTTTCTCGGCAGACTGTCGTTGCAAATAATGCCTTCGACATTCGTTATTGCTCAGGCGGGGGCCCCAACCTGGGTATCAGTACCCGCAAGCGCGAGCAGGAACGATGTTCAAGAAATGGGAATTGCTGCACTCTCCCGAAAATTTATGTACTCATAAACGCGCGAGCAGAGGCATCGGGAAGTCGGGGTTTTTCTTGGAAGCAGGTACAAAAGACCTCGAGAACTGGTGGAAGTCTCTCACGTAAAAACGAACTGGTAAGTGGCAATTCTTCAAGCCGATGCGCCATCACGCCGCTAAATAGCGATATCAGAAATTTCTTTACACGAAGCGGGAGACAGCTGAAGAGAGAGGTCCCGCGCCGCCATTGGCAACAGTGGAAGTTGGCGGAGCCTGCCCCCCATGTTGCCATTTGGGCTTGCTGCGCGGCTAGGCCGCTTTTATGATGTGCGACCGCACCGCAGCATTCGGCGTGGTTTTCTCCCACCGGTGTCGGCAATGTCGAGGCACTGACACCATGGAGCAAGTTCTTTCCCAATGCAGTGCATCAGCCACATGCTGAGCTTTAATCAGCAACATCATGAAGCTTACGCTCTCTCATTAAATACACTAATGCGGCGTCAACGTTCTCCGTTTCGGGCCACTTGTGTCGTCGTTTGCCAATGAAATGTAACATTCTTGGATGCACGGCCGCAGCCGCCATTGTACCCGTTGTTCTGGCGCGTACACGAAAGATAATAGAGCCCTTTCAGCATCGTGGAAGTTCCAATGCTACAAGAGAGCTGACAGGCTTGGAGAAGAAGAGCAATAGCACTCTGCAGTTTTGCATGGTGTGGTAGTAGACCTTTATCCTCCTTTTTCTCGAGAGAGGGGCTGTTTATGTGTAGCTTAGACGTATCTGTGGCTTAGAGGTCGCCGCCAAACCTGGCTGAGCGAGCCTTAAAAGACAGCTCAAGACGTTTGAACAGGAGTGCAACTATGTCTGTGAACTTCGGTGGCTGCGTTTTTTTTTTCTATTGAGTTTTAGTGTTCAATAACTGTGGCATTTGATCTCGTGTACAATACACACAATGAGCTTACATGTCTACTTTTGAAGGAAGCGTATTTCGCTTACCACGCTACTTGGCGACTTTGCAGTACCCATCTACAGCGTCTTATAAGTTTTAGTAAAGTATTTTTTTAAAGCTTTGCGGTTCTGTCATAACTTTGTGTTCTTTTCCTATTCTTCAAGGGGATGAGTTAGCATATGTGATGAGCCAGCGACGAAAGAAGAATAAAGCCAACAAATTTGGGTTTAAGCCACAAGATTCCATTTGGTGTGCATTCATCACATTTGCAAATAGTACTCTTTACCGGAATGTACCCGCAACTTTATGCAACTTTCATTCATTTAGGTGTCTCGTGCCGACTCGCAATTTAAAGGGCACCAGGTTCAGTTCTAAGCATGTCAAGGAAGATATCACAGTATTGAACTCTAGGAGAACATAAACATGGGCTGGTTGATGCATTATGAAAATGAAAAACAGCGAAAAATACAATTACAAAAGACACTGGGTCATTCCACGCCAAACGCCCCATGCATGAAATTCACTCAACCACCTCCGATTACACTATAAATAATCATGGCGTGGTCCTTTGCTACACTATTCGTTTCCGTACCGAATATTTTTAGGAACACTTTTTTGTCTCAAAGTAATTGGAACTCCGCGGCTGTGACCGAAACCTAGGTGCGAAAGAAAGTAGCAAGGATAAAATATACAAATCGCTGTAAAATAATTTTAGTTGATGGAAAAAGACCCGTGCTTGGTTGCTACAACGCACTGAAAGTTGCTAGTGTCCCTCAAATCATACTTTGCAAAGAAGCTATGAGGCGTATGTGGACACAAATTAATACATTTTGACAGCTGTTACATCTCTTTCAGAGGTAATGCAGCTGCATAGTTTTTTTTATGCTGTGAACGGTAGGTACGGGTAAAATATGGGAGTCTGCAAGCGAGTCGTTCCAGAACGCTTAGCAGAATTACTGAAAATGCTTGAAAATACACTATATTCAGGCGCTTATCACAGTGTGCGCCACCCTTTAAAAATACAGACTTGGACTGATTTGAAAGGGTGTACAAATGGAATGTTAGACTGAAATTTTAATCCGAGTACTTTCTGTTTTAAGCAAGAACATACTTTTTTACACTGAGCGTCCCCCATGGCATCACATGGTTGTCCCTAAGTTCGCTTCACGGCACCAACGGTGCCTCGCTGAGTGGACACACAAAACGCAGTATTGTCACTGTTCTCACAGTATCGATAATGTTACTGTAAAGATGAAAGCGACGCGGTCTGTCGACACAGGTCGCGGCTATTCAACCTGCGTGTCTCTAAGAGTCTCGAGAAATTGTCGCAGCATACTAGCGCAGTCGCGAATGGCGCACCAGCTGCCGAGTGCATTAGCATTCGAGGAGAGCTGCGTGTGCGCGATAAAAAGTGCGGGGGCAATGACAACCAGCAAGGTCTGCCCGCGAGGAACAGTTCGGTAACGTGGTGCCTGCCGTTATCAGTAGCAACTAGTAAACCATTCGCGCGTGGAATAGGATATACACAAGTGAGAGGTGCGAGCCCATCCGATTGTCTGCTTGAAGCGACGTACGCGACATGAGGTGTTCAACTTCCTTCGGTATTGCTAATCGGTTCACTGGAGTAATTTCGGTGCCGCGTAGGCATACTTGTTATCTGACACTAATGGGGAGAACCGAAAAGGGAAATCACCAACCAGACAACCCCCTTCCCGTGGAAGCAATGGTACCTAGTCTCTGAGCCAGGCAGTAGCGTAGGTTCGTCCTCGCGACATCCCGCTATCGCCCGCAGCCTGCGCCCATCTCAGTCTTTATTTCCAACACCCTCCCCCCTTGCCTGGATGGCTGAACACTGCCCCAAATTCCAACCTGTGAATAGCAGGCCTAATTTCTGTCGCAGCAATCCGGTGGATATTAATGTTGCTGGGAATTTTTTAATCGGTGGTGGTGTAGCGGAAAGCTCAAGTAGAGCAGCAACCCCTTTAAAAATCAAAGCACGTAGCGCATGACTTCGCGGTCCACCCTCAAAGAGTTTCACCTTTTCTTCTTACTCTGTATGTTGCACTTGTTCGTTTACTAAGAAACATACGCAAAATGAGATTTAGTTAACATGATTACATCAAAATTGGCTCGCGGGGAAAACGCTGCGACGAGCTCAGAGTGACAACGCCCCGACTGCACTGTGTACTTACCGCTGCCTTTCCCGTACGTAGCAAAGCAGAAATAGCTAATTGGGCTCAAGCTTTTAGTAGTCAAAAGCACAACAAAAGTGTCAACCACACAGCTGTCCTAAACCCTATTCCTCGGTCACAGCGGACAAAAAGCTGCAACTCGCACTTCTCATCAGGCAAGGGGTAAGCAATGGCCACCGATCGATTCAACCGCCTTCTCTGCTGGGAAATTCAGCCATTCTTTTTTCGCATTCCGCGTACCAATCCGAGCAGTTGCTACGAAATGTCAATGCTTTTGAACAGCCACGCTGCCTAAACTGCTGGTTTGGCCGGCGAACGTGCGCAGGAAAACCTCGCCGAGCGATGACGTCATCGCGGGCCGGCACCGCTTAACTCTAGCTTTGCCTGACCACGCTCGGGCGGTACTCGTGTCGCCACCTTTCTGAGGCGCCATACAACTGGCACAAACGTGGCTTTGGAAACCCGTCACCGCGTGGCTCGCTCTATCGCGTCTTGCGACGAGCGGTGCAGTTTTGACGATGCAAATAAAAGAAATAATGCCATCAAAGATGCCGCAATGCCGGGTAGCGATAACGGTAATAAATTTCTTGAGCTGGGTCCCACGCGACACAATACACAGGCCGAACGGTAGCTGCATAACGAGCTCAAACTTTTAGATGCGACGGCATCTCATTCACTCACCTTGTCCTTCCATACGGCGTTGTCTTTGTCCGTCCACACCCCTCCCCCATTCTCCTCGCCGCGCGAGCTGCGCTCACCACCGCTCACCCCCTCTCCTCTCAGATAGCGAACACTCTCTCGCGAGGGGCATTGGATTGAATTCGATTGGATTGGCTTGGCTTGGATTGATTGGATTGAATTGAATTCGGATTGGATTGGATTGGATTAAAGTTGATTGTGCTGGATTGTGTTGCGTCATAGCGCGGCAGGGGGTTCACAGCACGTTTCACGCGATGGGAGGATAAACCTAACGGAAACAACAACGGAACCCCTTATGCGTCGCATCTACACAGGGGTTCCCGCGAGGGGCGGTGGGAGTAATGTTTGAGCAAATGCTGGTCCCGCTGCGCCCTCCGCTACTCGAAGAGCTTCACCGCAAAGCCGGTGGGCACACGTATATTGTACATACTTTAATGACTGAGTGGTCATTGCTTTTGGGAGGCAAACTAACACACCATGCCGAAAACTTGACCGAGTCTCGAATAGTAACCACGCAGTATACTTGGCAGAGTCTCCAAGGAAAATCAGGCATAAACTTATCTCAACCACAAATAATATAGGTGGGGCTGCCGGCTTCGCGTTTGAGAAGCTTTACCCATTTTTTTACATGTTTCAGGCCTCACTGTTGTTCTTATACGACCCTGGGGTATATAGCCGCACCTAACTGTCTTACGCGGAGCGTGTTCTCTGTTTGTCAGTGGCACTGAGTGTTAGGTCAAGCATAAATGTCATGATTTACTGTGGCCCTTGCGAAACCGATCACAAAGGTGAGAAACCCTTAAACGCAAATTATTTCATCTAAGTGCTGTACGTTATGTATATTCGTCATAAAAATGTTTGCTGGTGCCAAGGGAAAACACGGGCGTCCGGCAGATTTCAACCCGGATAATTTGTGTCAATGCTTAATGCCGTGCCTCCACATGTGGTGCCTCCACATATGCCTACACAGCACGTTAGCCGATCGACTCGGTTCTCTTAGCAAGTGGCCAAAAGGTATTGCGGAAACTCGTAGTACGCCAGCAACTAGATGACGGTAGGTGCTACAACTCTACGCCTCTGACAAATTGATAGCGTGCATTTCACATTATGGATATGATTTTGCATCCCACTAAGTCGTCAGACATCATAACCATCGTCATCATCATCGTTAAGTGACCTCTAAAGAGGGGTTTATATTGCATACGCTGGTGCCACCATCATTGTTCAGCATAAAGCCGGCAGTATCTATCTTCTGTAAAAGTACACCCTAAACGACGAGGCCGTCATCATGTGGAACTCTGTTCTTAGTAAAATGGAGTGCGAGGTGCTTTCAGAAAAGAACTTGGAGGACGGTTAGAGTCACTTTCCACGTACTGATTCTGAATATCATGGGATGATTTATGGCTGAACAGTCCAAACTCCGTTTTCTTATCTAAAAGTCGTGTTCCCCGCACAAAAGAGAAACGTACCTTATATTGATCGGCTCTTATGGTCCTCCCATTAAAGAGGCCATGAAGACAACGTGCCAATTCGGCTCATTCGAAAGGTGGTCCCATTAGAATAACAAGGGCGTCCTTTTAACGCAAACGACACTAAAATAACCGGTATAATTAGAAAAAGCAGATTAGGCATGCGACACCCTAGCTATTTTAGAGCTTTGAACTGATGGCGTATTATGGGGAGCTCTTTGCGATTGGCTGAGGCTGGCAAAATACGACGCAAATAAACAGGGATTATAAGCTTGCAGAACGCAGTATTCGCGTAAATGTCGTATACATTGTTCTTTAGCAGGGAGGACGCTGGGGCAAACATGTAAAGTTACGGGTGAACGCCGAAACATAGAGTGCCAGTGCACACGGCGCTCACTTTTCCAGCCGGAGCTGCAAAGCTATTGGGCGTGTTCGCCTTGTCTGACACGACACTGGACAAGTGGCAGAAGCCACATCGCCACCTAAGTGACCCTGTTTGTCGAGCATACCCAAATTCCGACTAACGATTTCTATCAACGGCAACAAAAGTAAGTTAGGTACAAATGTTGTCCGAAACAGGAACTTCGGACAGCATTTTGGAGCGGTTATATCATCGCGATATCTGCAGATACAGAGAGGAAACAAGGAGACATTTCGCCGTCCTTAGCTTAGCTAACGTCCGTTTTAGGCATCTTCCCTGATTACGTCATCACTAACGGCATGAAATGTACGATTTAGCGGGAGAATTAAACGTTTGGCATAAAGTGCCCAATTTTTCAGTTAAGTAAGCATCCGAAGGGAAAAGGTTTGGGCTTGTTGGTTCATAATCACACAGAAAAGAAACTTCCCTATTCGTACCTTCGCCTAAAGTTTAAATCGTCAAACAGCTTTTCTTCTTCACATGGAAGAGTGATTTTTCAGCTGTTACGGGCTGACGAATCAGCGTTTGTCGTCGTCATAGCAACGGGCTCACGAGATCCCAAGCAGTATCTGTGTCTGCTAGTACATGGCATTAGGAGTAACGCGCCGCTATGGGCGGGGAGTGCCTGCCTACATTCAAAGACCGTGCGCGCTGACTGCGTCGCTTACTTGCAACTCAAAGGGTTTCAAACTACATGCGCGTGGGCAACGTACACGTTTTTACGATTGCGTACCGGAACTTTGTACGGACGTGTAACTAAAACTGCCTTCTTATCCATGTATTGCTTCTTTTCAGATATCGTCGTTACCTTGTGTTTCCTTGGGTTTTGTATCTGGCGTTACCATATTGATGTTGTATTTTGTTCCTTATGGCGGTTTATTCAACTATGGGATATGCATTTCCCCCGCTGCTGTGGCCGTATACGGAGCATAGGCTTTTTGTGAAGTCCCAAAAAGCTCCTTCTCCTAAGCCTTAAACCTAGCTCTGCTACGTGAAAATAAACTTTGCCTTTGGTTTCGGTGCTCGGCGTTGCATTAAAGTAACGGATAGGAGGAGAGGTAGTGCCACGTGTAGCGCAGAACGCGACAGAGCTGCTGCTGCCCCCGTTTACATGGACACCACCGGCCGGTGATGCTGCAGTTTTGTGTACTCCCTTCGACTGCGCACCACTCAATCACGCTTTGTGTTTGGAATGCGTACAACCCCATCATTATGAAACAGTCTCGCTGGGCATCATCCACCATGTGAATGTTTCGGACCACCACCATTTCAGTTTCTCTTTTGTTCGGGGGGGAGGAAGGAGGGGAGCGAGGGGGGTCTGCCGCACGGGTTAGTTAAAGGGCCTGGTAGTTGGCTGCAAGAGAGTGAGGCCCCCCAAGTGGTGTGGTCAGTAGTGTCTGCTCAGAAGTTTCGTCAAGTGTTTTAATAAATCCAGCACAGAACCAATGCATTGCTTAGAATAGCGTACACTACTGCTTTAGGTCTCCGTTAACGTCCAAATGAGCAGTAATGCAAGGGAGTGAGTTTAATCGTAGGATTCATGTACGTGGAAACTGACGTATCGCGTACAAAAATGTCGAGTTTATTTTTTGTGGACGTATCGCTGAAAAAGTCTACCTATCTTCCCCTTAGATATATAAATGAACGACGGACATCCGCTGCTAACCTGCTTTGTTCATTAGCATCTATTCTAACACTCTCCCACACTATTCCGTCTCTCAACAATCTTCCGATCCCAGTTGCATGTTCAATGGCGCCTGCCGAATTCGATGGCGTTTGTTCTTATCTGCTTGCATCATACTAGTGCAGCGTTGCGGCTTTTGTCTGTCGACCTTTAGTATTTCGATTCCAGGCGTTCTTATTCACAGTAACGCTGAGCCTCAATATCCTTGACAAGAAATAAAAAAGCTCTGCTGTGAAACTGCAGCAGGCCTCTCCCACAACTGTCGGTGACAGTTGTTGAGAGCCAATTGTTGGCCTTTTTCATTGTCGCCGGATTTTCCTTATTGAGTGTATGACAAATGCTGTATACCCAGTTTTAGTTCATACTTCTTGGAGTGTCCTAATTTACTCACCGTTTTGTCTTCAGTGTTTGCTGCCAACAAACTTGCTGAAGCGCAAATGAGCTACGAGGGCTGTCAGCTTGTCAGACTCTAAAAAGGCATAGCATACATTCTCCCTTATAAGTTACGTAGCACACCTGGAGGAAAGTAAATAAGGCTTCCTCCACATTTTGCATTTTAAAAAAAAGTTTCACTAATATCATCGAGCAGTTTCGCCGCGGCGGGGAATTTGACCTCCATTGGACCGAAGCGGCGCCTTATCATTGGCAACGTATTACGTTACTCGCCGAGCCGATTTGCGCCGACGGCTGCGTTTGCTAGCCACCGTCACCGACCGACATTGCCGGCTCGGCGCATGCGCTCTTCGTAGCTTGGTCGCCTTCTGACCACGTAACTCGCCGCACGCAGGCGAGCTTGGTCATGGATGAGAGCGAGCCCCGGCCGTCTTCTCTTAGCGTTCCGCGGAAGCATGAAGCTTTGAACCGTAGTCGCCAAGCGTCGTCTGACCACCCCCCGGATACTGCCCCGCGAGCTGCTTAACTAGAAAGGGCCGAGAATGCAAAGCGCGCGAAGCTAGAGTCGGGGACTGAGGAAGAGCGAGCCGTTTCGCTCGGAAAACACCAGAAGTAGCACCACAACCATAAACAGAGGCAAGTGTTGGACGAATGGTATACTAATAACAGCTAAATAAAATGTGGACCGAGTGAAACCAAGACCTAACCAGGTACATACAAGCTTTCGCTTTGCATACCCAAGGTTAGCTTAGCTACGCCGAAGCCTTTTCTTCTGTGGTGCATCAGTCAGCATCTCGCTGCTCATTGGTTGGGACCCCTGCCTTACCATTTCCTGCCAATATTGCTTGTCTGGGATGCATTCGTCTGCAAGAACTAGCGCCGGGACGTTAGCTCAATATCTATACGCGTTCATATTGCAAACATAACTCTAACGCATTGAACCAACAGTACACTAAAGCGCGCAACGAACGGGTCACAGCACAAACACCTTAACCACACACCAACGCGAGCTCGGAATGGCAATATTGCATGCGTGCAGTTCACACATAAATAGCCGTCGTCTGTCACGGGCCGATGGCAGATGGAGCCGTACTACTCAATCCATGTTGAAAATATTTTCAGCAACACTTCCACAATACAATGCAGTGCAAGTTTACTGTGTCACCATGCCACCAAATCTGCTTATTTACAGCAAAGTGTTGTTATGCTTTATCGAAATACTACACAAAAATATACCTCATGCAAGAGAGAGAGCGCCATTCGGAATTGCACGCGGGGCTGTGAATATATACTTCTGGTGGTAGATTTGTTTCTCTTGGAGTTGCGCTGTCATACGTCATCAGGTAAAAGGAGGTGCGAGGGTTGCGGTTGTTTCAGACTACTCAGAGCGCCCTAAACATCGGCGCCAGCTCAGTGAGGCCTTGCATAGCGGGTGATATTTTACGAGCGCTTTTATTGTAAGAGCGCAGAGCAGATAGTGATATATCTGCGCCCAATATTCACTGCCCTCATGCACGTGAAACTTAGTTTTTGCAAATAAAGTCAGTGTGGACAACAGATATGGGCGTTTGATACATATGGCTGGTACTGGTTGTGGATCGCAGTGCACGCGCTATGTTTATTTCGGCAGAGACTGAGAAGGAGTGCTGGTGAGGGAGCAACGCTTCTCCCTATCCGTTTTGATGCGGTTCAGCGATGAACCCGTTGGTATGGGGGGAAAGCTGCATGGCCAAATTGGAAATTTCTGAAACTTGGTCCTTTGTCTCACCCTTTTTCCCGAGAGTGCAATGCAATTTCAGTACAAGTGCAATACAAGTTCAGTAAAATCATTCCCAACCAAAGGCTGTGAACTGCCTGGCGACTCTCTCGCTGTTTTGTTCCACTTCACATTAGCGACTCGGTGATTTCAAAGCTGGTTAAACCAGCATTAGTAGCGGGTAATGTGAACACTATCAATACTTTTGCGATAAACGGCGGCTCTGAAAACTAGTTGGTTGTGGTTAAAGGGCAAAGCAGAACGCTGGTCGACAAGTTAGGCTGCGGTCAAGCTTGTTACGAATACCGCTTATAAAACCACGGGGGAAGGGGTGGGGGGTGTCCTTGTAGGGGAGACTTTTATGAAATGTCCTGGATGCCGGACTGTACGCTGTCAGTACGTCTGCCACCGTCACACCCAGATCAGATCAGATAAAACGTTATTGTTGCCACGGGTGGTACCGTTTTCAGGTCAACTTCAGGGTCCTTTCGGTGGCGGCAGGATTCATATAGACCTCTCCGGCGTCCCTCACCCCTCCCTCAGCAAAATTTAGGAAATAACACTCCGACAATTACAAGTAGCCACGTACATACACCCCGTTCAAATGAATTTATTGCTTCCCACACAGTACACCGATCTATGCAAAGTTTGTCCACAGCTAGGTATCCTCCAGCATATAATTGTGGAATGCGCTCACAACCCAGCCATACCATCCCTCTCAACCTGTTACTTTCCTTAGCTGTGGGAGACATATTGACCAGCTGTCAGCCGGAGGACCAGACTCTCCTGGTGACACGGGCCAAGATGGCTAGGGCAACGCATGGAATCGCGGACTGGGTTCCACCCTCACAATAGAGCTATATAAAATGTTTTTTTTTCTCTCTCTCTCTCCTTCTCTCGGCCCCCTGTGCTAGTGAGGCCTGGGTCAGGGGGTCTGTGTTGCGCAGCGCGGCCTTCCACTGTTCCTAGTTCATAATTTGTAATACAATGGGGTGCTCTTTGAGAGTTTGTAGAGCTTTTACTTTACAGGGCCAACTCAGATGTAGTAGGTTTGCATATTTATGGTAAAGAGGGCATTGCTTAGACTACCACTCGGGATAGTAGAGTGATAGGAAGGCAGGTGTGGGAAATACGAATGTTTGAAGTCGACGCCATACCACAGCGTGCCGGCGGGAGAGTGAGGCGTCGGGTGGTGGGAAGCAACCTCAGGACAGTCGGTAGTGATAGAGTACTGATCGGTAGGTCAAGAGGCGGTCCCTGTGGAAGAACCGTTGAGGAGATTCTGCAGCGTCACTGGGCTTTCGGATGACCAGTTTTCTAGCAACCTCGTTTGCCGATTCATTTCCTATGAGTTCGGACAGTCACTCCCCCATCCACTTTATGGCGCTCGGTGTACCATCTGGGCCGACGTTGTAGATTGGGCGAAAGGCCATTGGTAACTGTTGATAACTCCCCCTGCTGTTTTGCGTAGTTTGTAGCGCAAACTTCTTTTCAATGAGCACAAAATAAGGGATGGTGCCACCATGCTATCACCGTCAGTTCTTCCAATAATATTCAAACACATCACGTTTTGGGGTTTTAACGCACTTTAGCTATACCTGGGCAATGCGGCGTGCTGTAGTGGACAGCTTCGCATTAATTGCACCACCGTGGTTCTTGGGCCACAACATCTACGCGCGCGCGTTTTTTTTTTTGGCCTGTATTGAAAAAGGCCGCCATGGCAGCGGTCAAACCAGCGTCCTTGGTTTCAGTAGCACAACCCGTGGGCCACAGAGCCACGACGGCGAATGTCGTAACTATCCCGTGCTTGACCCTTTCCTTCCTAGCGATATTTGAAGCAGACGCACTTCCCATGGCTCTCCCTGTTCTCAGTTGTCTCGGCTTTTGTGCTTCACGTAGAAGATTGATGCGCCCGTGTTCTGATTCAAAAAATATAATTCCAGCCAATCCCCTGCCTTTCTTACTAACTGCTGTCAAACCTTGATTTTCACTCACGCGCATGTCGTTGAGCCGTGGGAGTTTTCAGCGTTCACGAGACCGCCGGTCATTCCCTTCGCCTCGCTATACAAACCTTCATTTTAAGAGCTCTGCCCATAGAGTCATTAGGGTGTTTTTACAGTGCGTTTATTAGGCAGCAATTCCTTTCGTGCCAACTTATTGCGCTGAAACAGCGCGCACATTGCTTTATTGCATGCGACGGGATAGTTAGGTTCGATGTTCTGAGATAATGAGCTTCTTTGTGCAAGGTTCTTTGTACAATTTTGTTTTATGTACAAGGGTATGTGAACTTTGTAAAGGGGGTTATTGCACCTCAAAGGTCCCAATTACTGGCCAGTCCATCAAGTGAGAGTAGGGCAAGAAGAAAGAAACAAAAATTTTTGATTGTTTTTATGAATCTTTATTTTGCCACAGGGTATATATATATGCGGGTGTGAGTTAGATGGTGATTAGATGAAAATAAAAATGTTCGCTTCGCGGATGAAGCCAAGTAGTTAACGATGATGGCGCCCATGTATCCATGCGGCGTATGCGGACGCGTCGTCTACGCGGAGGCCCGCCGCCGCAAGGTGCCGCTGTCTCGTCGGCCTCACGGCGAGGCAGGACCACAGCAAGTGGTGGAGGTCGGCGATCGCGTCGCTGCGGTGGCAAACTGGGCAACCAGAGTTTGTAAAGGAACCTCGGCATTCAGGCCAGTGGCGGGTCACGGCGGAAGTTAAGACCACCCACACCCGAATCCTCGTGAGCGCAACCTCCTCGGCAAGACACGGGGGAAGGGTGGCAGCACACGGTGGAATGAGAGCACGTGTGCAGCACCGGAGGTGTTCTTTTCTTGTCACCAGGGGAGTGGCATCATCCAACTCTAACGTGGAAGTCGGAGATGGAAGGGATGCTGGCAGTCGGGCTGCTACGTCCCCTTTGCAGTGGTCTGTGAGTAGGTCACGTGGCACCCATTCAATCAGTATCTTGTGAGCGATTCCTGCCGCAAGTTGGTGAATACTCTGAGCCGGCACAGGGTTACGACTAACTAACCGTAGTAGGCGTACTGCTTGTAGAACATCGGCGCGAACTACGATGCGCGCCCCGGGCTGCAAAGTGATTCCGGTTACAGCAATCAGAGTCTCTCTAATGGCTACAAGTTCTGCACAGAACGATGATGGAGGTTCCGGGACCTTAAATCTGGACGTCTTGTTGAGGGCTGGATGGCTAGTGCAATGAATGGCAGTGGCAGTCACAGTATCTTGTATACTCGCGTCGGTGTATAATATGGTAGAGCCGGATGGAAGGTGACTATCCGTGTCGGCGATACGTTGTTTGAGGACAGAATTGTTTTATTTGCCGCTAGCAAAGTGCGGAGATAGCACACAGTCCCAACGGATCACGCGATGTTTGTTTACTTTGAGCAGCTGCGACAGTTTTCTTTACCGTACTACTACAACATCAGCAACTGCGCTTTTTCGCTGAATAGGGAACTTGAGGCTCGCGTGTGAAACTAGGATGTTCGAAGCATAGACTGTGCAGTAGCAGCCCGGTGTTCTGCCAACTGTACTATTCCCCCACTTACCAGCGGCACAAGAAAACTTGTCGTTGCTTTCTTTTTGGCGCATGCCCAGGCAGGGGACTGGTCATGGATCGGAAGCGTTGAGGGATCATGCATCCACTTCCCGAAATTCGCGAAGGAATTGGAAGAGTAAAATTTGTATAATAACGTGTGCCATGTAAGACCGGAACATGATGGCGCGTGAATAAAATAGTTGCAAATCAGCCGCACATAGCCTTTAAAAAAGCTTGCTGACACAATTCGGGAAGTAAGATGAAAAAAAAAGGACAGGAAGAAAGGGATACAGACACGGTGTAAGAGAAAAGGAGCCGGTCGAAGTAATTTTTGTCCAAAGACAAAGAAGCGAATTCCAAGAAAGAGACGCAAATACGATGTGGCAGTAACACGAGGTGCTATTAAGTATCGCGATGCTTTCTCCTTCAAACCAAGTGGGAGACTTAAGCTCCCGGCATATTTTTAGCAAGAACCCGCCGGAGCAGGACTGAGCCAGAAGTTACAGCAGTTGGTGGCCTGTGCGTAATGTACTCCCTGCAGCTTCATTTACCCAGCTCCCCACTTTGTCGCTAAATTAACGCCAACGGCGCATTCGCTGGAAGCTTTATTTGGTGTGTCTACCGGCGCTCTCCAGCGACGTTCAGTTCCTGCCGTCGCCAAGCAGCTGTGGACATCGATTCGTTGAATGGACTACATGGTCCTCGTCACGACGCCCCTTCCAACGGGTGACCTATTAACGTGCTCGCAATCCACGCTGTTAATATTTGCCACAGCGAGTGTGCAGTCATTCGGACCGCTGTTTCGCTAAAGCGAGGGGAGTATCTTTCTCAATCACTGCCAGCTTGTTTTCCTAACGTAGGCACGATTGGACTTCCATCGACATCCCATTGTATCATTGTGGAAGCGGCAGGCTGCTTTGTCCTGGTGTGTAGGGCTTTTCAATTGCTCTGGAACTTTCGGCTGATGACCATGTCGAATGTCTTAATTGCGCAGTTCTAGAAGGGAGGCCCACGGTTTACGATACGCATTAAGAGTTCCATGTCGCCTGCGCACGTCGCATGCGCGTAGACCAGCTGAAATCACCAGTAGTGCGTATTTGCTAAGTTTGCATTTCTTGTGGTCTTTCTCGTTTTTCCTTTTTCTTCTGTTCGTAGATACCAGAGTGAGTTTTTTTGACGTACAATTACATTCTTGACTCTACTTGTAGCTTAACGAGTCTACGCTAACGTGTACACCATCCATCTTCGGCCGACCCTTCGCTGCTCTCTTCCTAAATTTAACGTGAGTGCTTACGGCCTGAAGGAAATTTTATACGCTTCAAGACGAGGTATTCCCGTGCTAGGAATGAGCACTGTTCACTTCTAGTGCCTCTCGTCAACGCACGCATTTGCGCTTGTCTATAGAGCTGTTGTTTCAGGTATGCTCCATAAAACCCATGTTTTTTTTTGTTTGCCCTTTATAACGCCAAGGTGGCGGCCTCTATAAAACAATCTCCTCACGATTGTAAGTTATAGCCCAAACCAAACATCTGGATTTGACTGCTAATCCAGTTTGCTGTTTCCTTATCCGGAGACGCGTTTTATGGCTCAATGCAATTTGAATATACAATAAACCGACTCGGCAAAGAGCAGGCATTACTATTCTTTAGTTAATGGCAACGACACTTCGTTGTACCACGAAGATCCCAACGCTGAAGGCAAGCAGGCGCAACAGAAGCGCAAGTCATCAGCATCTACCAAGACCCTTAACAAAGGAAAGCTCGCACGCGAAGTCAGGACGACTGTCTTCTGGCTGAAGGGCTCCAACTGCTTGAGTTCATGTCACACGAGAAATTCATAACCAGACAGAGCTATGCCAGCTCAATAATTGCTCGGCGTGAGTCAGCCGAAAAATAGACAAGAAAAGCGCAGAGCAGGTGTGCTTCTCCTGTTCCGGTTCCCCCGTATCGTCGCTTAGGCTGCCTTCCGTGAATGTGGGCTATTCATGCACCGTGCAGTCGTGACCTGGCTGAATATATTTCATTATGTGACAAGATTTTATCACCACATGATCAGAAACACAGCCTCTAGAGCACCGTCCGACAGCGCTCCAGCTGAGCACTGTGGCCGCGGCTAGAGCGCCGTGTGACGGCATTCGTATCCTTGAGGTGGAGGTGAAAATGTCTGGCATGTCAGCTGCGTGATTAAAACGGCTGAGGCTCGAGGCCGGTGGTTGTGTGTTTCTTTTAAAGACACATGTGCATCAGAGTTTGTGTTTGGGGTAGTTGGTAGCGGTAATCCATGACTTCGTGTAGCGCAAAAAAAAAACAACAGAGGACACGGGGAAGCGACGGGTACAAGCGCACAAGCGCCTGGGGGATCGTTGCGTGTCCGCACCATGCCTGGCCTTGTCCGATAAGGAGATTGGCTATCTGAGTGCGGGGTGGGGGAGTTGCACGCTCCCCTGAATTTAGGCGTGTGTGCAAACCTCCGTGATTTTTGTTTGTTGCACGTTTCACGAGCGGGTCACGAATTGTGCAAGTTTAACGCTGAACATTCAGACCGGAAAATTGCGTCAGGGCAGCCAAAAATTCGAGCCCACACGAGGGTTTTGTTTTGCTTGTTTTGACACTTCGACGGCAGTAGATTGGGGACGCAAACTAATAGATTATTTCTGGTTCTATGGCCGCGTTAACGGCGCATACCATGCAGTACGAATCCGTACTCCAACTGAATCAGAATTCTACTTTCCTATAAATCTGTTTATGTAGAAAGTACTGACATGACGCTTGTTGCACAATGTACAATATAGTGCTCATGCAGTACAGGTGAAATAAAACAATAAATGGTCATGTAACTTGCGTATTTGCTTGCAGTTTGTCTGATACAAAGAAAAAATGAATCAAATGTTCATAACTTTCATACTTTATTTGCAGGTGACCTATTATGATTTTCAAACTAACCTACACTAAAGAAACGTTGATCGCAGCAATCAAAAGGAATGAGCGATAATATTTTAATTTACCGTCTTCAAGGCAACAAAAGCTTGTTCGACACATTTCGTAGAGACAAGAGCAGTGCCTTTATGTATGTTTTCGTCTTTTCCACGAAGGGTTTAGAAAGTCTGAACAGTCGCAACGTGAGAGCTCAGCAAAGAACGGGCCTCTCATAGTCCATTCACAGCGGCCAGCCTCCACTACTACGGGGCAAGTGTGCATCGAATAAGCATTTAGAACTCGAAGACCAAACAAGTAGGCTACGGTAAGGCTATTCGTTCTTAGAAAAAATCCAGCATTAGTTTGCTGCAGTTCGTCACACCAGACGACGGTATTCCACACTGAAAATGTAGGATCTTGTAGGGTGTGCAATGGAAGACACCCCGAGCGAAAGTCCAGAATATGCTGCTCTTCAAACGAAGGAAGAGCAGCAAGGTTATTTTCCCACCCAGTTATGGGAAAAACAACTGTACGAGAAGCGTGTTATTATTACGCCGCGGCGTTACGATAGCTGCTCTGCGTTTGCTTCCTTTTCGCTGTTTTCGCTTCTTTCATGATGGTGGGGCACAGTGTTGCCGGAATGGCTTACTGCGCTCCCGCTAGCGCTCGGGCAATTTTGTAAGGGGTCTGCAATGCTTCCACATTCGCAGCTCATTAGAGGTTAGGAGCCTTCAGAATTTTGTTATTGTTACTTCGTTAGAAGTGCCTTTGTCGACAGCCGCTTTCAAACGATGATGATATCCCGGTAGCTGCGCATCGTATTTCAAGGCAAAAATGAACAGTTTTTCCCCTGAGGGTTACTCTCGCTGGAGAAAAAAGACAATCAGAACTGCATTAAGCTGCCGCTAGAGCAGAGGCAATTGCATAATAACTTTGTGGTGAACCTCCTCGCTTTCTTACCTAGATATTGAAATTATTGAACTCACGGCGTAATATTCGATCCTGGACAATATAACATTATAAAACGTGAGCATAAAACGCGATAATACCTAGTCGTTCGCGAAGTTGTGAACGAATTATGCCACCCGCTTCGGAGCTCGCAGCGACTGGGTAACACCTCCGATACTGACAAGAGTAATTTATGTTTCATGGTTCAAGGCTGTGCTAAAGGTGTCCCTGCAGGCGCTCACGTACGCGTAAAATATTTATTTTTTATGTTCTTTTTAGTAAAACTGCTTTATGCCTCAGATGCTTCCAAGGAACATTGAAACTTTTCAGCTTCGCCACAGAATTAGCCAATAAATACAGTTCACTAAGGTGGAGTGGTTGCCCGATTTTTTTTTCCTGAATAATAAATTATCAAAGCTTATGAATAACACAGCAGACCGTGCCTGTGTTGTAGGTTCATGTCTAGTGGTACTTTATTGATACAATAAACACACTGGTACTTTATTTATTTAGTGGCACTTTATTTATACAATAAACACAGTCGTAAAGCGCCTTCTTCTTAGGAAGTATAAAATTCGTTTGTTGAAAGAAAGCACGCATAATCACAGGCAAATTAATTCAAAAGCAAAGATTTTCTTGGCCACCTCGGGAAAAAATAAAATGACTCACTGAAATTCAATACCAATTTCAAATGCTACTTGATTTTGTACTTTTGTTTGCAAAACAACGATTTTAAAGCGCAATTCTAATGGTAAGAAGCTGCCACCTATATTTGTAACCGGTTGCTGATATTGGTTTTCCTCAGGAACGCCTGCCTTGTTTCTGGCGCTCATTTCTTGTTATTCCAAAGATAAAGTATTGCGCAGTACTGAAGCAGCCTGAAATAAAACTATGACCACGCGACACAACTTCCTCTGGCGTAGTGAGGGCGAAAGCATTTGTTAAGCTTCGCTCCGAATAATGTTTGCTCTAACGCATCCTCGGTGGCCACGAACTCGCGAGGTTCGACGTGCGAAGCTCAGTTGGCTTTTTTTTTTCAATCCATGCCTTACGATATTTCCAACGGGACATGCTGAAGGACGATTGTTTTCTGCACCCTGGCTTTCTGATGAGTGGTGTGCCGCCGGGTGAGGGGAGCTGCACCAGAAGGAGTACGAAGTTCCACAGTGTGTACGGAAATTCCCGCATGGCCAGGCATTACCTAGCAACGAGGCGACCGCGCCTTGCTGTTTTATTTCCCGGTATTCGATATTAAGTTACGTGCTCAAGTACCCCTTATTTGTGCTTTATTTCAGTCACGCAATATGCAAAATGGAATTTTTTTCCGGGGGGCGCCCTAAGGAGCGTATCGAAACTGTCGATAATAGAGACGCCGTGTTTCAGGAAACACAGCTTCTATTTTTGGATTTTCCGGGACATCGTTTTTTTTTTTCACTCAATGAACCACTTTTGCATGATATTGTTGGTTCTCATCTCACAAACGAATGAAACCAAATATAAGGTCACAATAGCGTTTAAAAATGCTGTGATTGTCCTCGTTAATTACGTAGGGAGAAAATATGCATATATTATACACACTTCTGATATTCCCCGTGTTCGTATGTTGGCGCTGCCACAGTTGTATTCTTTTCTATGTGTCGCGCAGCTCGCCGCCCTACTTCTCATTAGCACTCTTCTGTGTGCGTCCGCAACGGCGTTCTGATTGCAGAAGAAGCAGCATTCAGGAGTAATGTCCGGTTCGTAGAGCCAGCTGCTGTCGGATCACGCGCCGATTCGCAGGAAACCGGGAGAACAGTGGCTCCAGAAATAGAGAGGTAGAAAAAGAGAGAGAGAGAAGGTCTTGTGCGCTGATAGGGCTCTTCCTTTGGCGGCACCGATGCCGCTGTCAAGCGCAATTATTGCAGCTGTTAATGCGGCGATTTCTCTTTGCCCTCTTCAGGAGCAGCTTGTTCATCCTTAATGAATTAGGCGGAAACAGCGATAAAAGGGGTTTGCAGGAACCCGCTCGCAGTGACTTCATAGGAACATATTGCGGCGAACCGTGCACTAGGTTTGTTTATTTGTGTTTTCCTTGAAGACAAGGGCGTCGTGTTTGGCTTCGTGACTATATAGATCAAGAAAACGGCTACGTTGGTATTAAATAAACCAGTGAACCTTGTCTTGCAAAAAAAATAATGCTTCCTGCTTAATGAAAATACAATTGGCGGTGAGCGCGAACACAGGCGGCGCTGCGAAGCCCGCCTCCGTGACGTCAGCTTAGGGATTCTCGCATTTGTTGTCTGCTTCACTCAGGCTCGCTCTCCCTGCTGTTTCTTTGCGCTCGGTCAACGTCTGATGCTTGTCCGCACCAGAACTGGCGTGTGGGTAACTTTTTATCATAATAATAGGCTTAAAATCGCATACACTAACTCATGGTGTCAATTAAAGTGTAGTTTTGAATACCGCTACGGGAGAAACATTAATGGCGCCACCCCATTCCTTGCGAAGCCGGTCCTGAGCGGAGCGCGAAGAGTCGGAGCTAGGCGTCAGCTTCTCAAGTAAGCATTCGAACAAAAGGAACAGTGAGCTGCTAATAACCGACAACAGCGAAAATGGAAGACCAAAACAAATTCTAGGCCTTCAGTGCTGTTGGCTTCGCCAGAAGACATTACGATTCCCGGTAATCATATGTAAGGTAAAACAGTTTTTGCAACCTTGCCGAACGCTCGAACGTGTTTTGTCACGTCACTTTACGTTGTCAAGGCATGAAAATTTTCCGACATGCACTATAGACTGCAAAAACTGTAGGTTGAGTTCCAAATAACCCAGTGTGTATATACGCGCGTGCTGATTCTATACCAGGCATCTAACCAGTATGGAGGTTTATTGAGCAAATCGAGTCACGACTTCGTTAAATTTATATTAACACATATATGTTTGTTAAGACCTGGAGGTATATTTCGGAACATTTTGCACAGTCATATCTTCCCGATATTCGGATATGCGTTATAGGAAAACTGCACTCAAGAGGAGGAGGAGGAGAAAGGGGAGGAGGGGAAAACTTTATTTAACAATTAAATCGATTTGGTTAGTGGGGCGGGTCCTCAGTCCAGGAAAAGAGTAAAAGACATTTTCTTCAAATCATAGAACGCCATCCTGAGTAGAATAGGATTTGTTCTTCGCGCCTGGAAGGGTTAAAAAGCAATAGAGAGCTACTTGGAATTCTTCTTCGGTTTCGATTCTTGTAATATATGCAGGTATACTATTTATTACGGTAGTTAGCGAGTATATCATGCCTTCAACACTGTAATCATGTCATCATTGTTCGAGCTGAGAGTCAGTTCGTTATGATAACGATATAATTACGACAGAAATTCGGAGCAAAAAAGCCGCCTTCGAGTACTGTGGACCACGTCGTTTAAGGCGCGATCGCGGGGGCGTAGCACAAACCTTCTCATATTGTATTTGCATGTGAATAAATAAAGCACGTTGCGGATATGCACCTTCTTGCACGCAGCCGTAATGAAAGCCAATTTGTGAAGTAGGGAATGTATGACCTACAACAGGAAGGAAGTATCCACACGACCTTTGCGAGCCTCCCAAACATCGCGAAACCTCCTAATAAGAAGTTGGTGACGGCGCAGAAAAATTAATGCGTTGGGCAGAAAAAAAGCAAGAAACATTAATATGATACAAGACAACAACGAAAGAAACAGAAGAAAGCCGTTTTATTTCCTGCTGTGCGATGCACGTGTAGAGGCCGCTGCTTGGTACGTAGCATTAAACTGTTGAGTCTTCATAGGAGCATCTCAAAAATACTGCAGGGAAGCCTACGCATTCTGAATACTTACCGAGAAGCTCTGATCGCTGATCCTCGCGAATACGCAAGAAAGGACGAGTTACACACGATCTTCTGACGGATACTATGAAGAAAGATGTTCTCTATCTCTTCGTGTTTTGCACAAATTTGTGGGGGATACAGTTTCAAATTATTCAGATGCGTCAGAAGCTAGCAAAATAACTTAGTCGCACGAAATACGCTTTTTAACGCACTACAGCAACGAAGCTGGTGATTTCTAGCCCAGGCACTGCTGCCCCTCACAAGCGGGGTGTAGCAGACGACAGCGGCTCGAGTACCTAAACCAACGTCAGAGCCAGGGGGCGCCACTCAAACATCTCACCGCCAATACGCCTCGAGCTTCGCGATCGCTGCGCCGCCTGCCGCCGCTTCTCCGCGGCGTTGACGGGATTTGCGCTGCGTGACTGATAGGGGCTCGTGCAGTGTTTCGGTTCTATTTCGCTTCTTTTCGCCTTTCCGCGCCCTAAAAAAACTTGTTATGGTGACTGACGACTATAGGCAAAGAGTACGTTTAGGTCACTTAAAAAGAAGCTGCGTCTTCGGAAAGTACGCGATCGCCTGCAAGAGCTACCCGGGGACGCGGTTCTGCGCGCTTCGTCGCCGCTCATCCGGGCGTCGGCGACGGCAGCAATATATCACCCATGTCACCTCCAAAACATCAGGCACAAATGAATTCTACTGACGCCTCGTTTATACCTGATACTGGCACAATGAGAGGTTGGCTTCATTTTGCAGCTTGGACAACGAATGCGGCTTCGTTTCGCATATATACGCCGCAGAAAAATATGTTTCGGGGATGTGATTACCCAATCCCGGCCAATAACCTATGCATTTTATAAGAATATAAACCATGCGAAAATGTAAAGTATATTCCAAGCCTGTGCGTCGTTAAATATGTGCCCTCACACCCCATATAGCAAGAACCAAGGAAATGAAACCACGGAAAAATAAATGTTGTGCCAAGGCGGAATTTAGAAACATATTAGCTAAAACGGAAAAAAAAAGTGCAGCTTCTGGGATGCTAAAGACATTCGTCTAAACTTAAGCCAGGTAGGTTTAACTAGACCAACTATACGCGAAATGCACTGCTATTTCGCGAGACATCGTTGGGGGGGGGGGGGGGGAAGGGGAGGGGGATGCCATGTACAAATGCGGAGCGGAATCAAGGAATGAACGTTTTAGTAATCCCACACATAAATCTCGCCTTCACTTTCCTTTTGTTTTTCTACAACGAAGAGCTGATCGTACGGCGGATGCATTTTTGGAAGTATACAGGGTAGGCTGTTCAACAAGAGATGAAAGGTGTCGTTGGAAGAGTGGTATGTGATAAGGCCCTCGATTTCAGTTTCTGGTTTATTCTGCAGGCTCCCTGTGCCATATGACGATATTACGAAGAAGCATTTAGTCGCGGACGCGGTTTATATTGTAAGCCCGTCTCCGCGCTGCTCGCAGAGGATATATATAGCAGATGAAGGTCTGCGGGCGCGCACCTCACGGCAAGACGACTCTGTCGTGTGCTGATCACCGAGTATAATTATACATTGTCCATCGTACTTTTGTTGAATATTCCCGAAATTAACACAGACTGGCTTGTAAATGGTGGTGATCAATATCTGAGGTATAATATTGGCAAACGTAACTGGTGTGCTGTCAGGTATGAGTGCTCCGCTGATTATGTAAGCGCACAAAACATCTGAGGAACCAGTGGTTACGAAGACACGGCTAGTGAATCCAGGTCAGTGTAACTACAATCGGCTCCATCATACGCCGGTTCCGCGACGCTGGCCTGTGACACACACCTGCCGCTTATAGAGACCGAAAATACCACACTAAGATCGCGTCGGAAACATTTACACTCTCGTAAACACACCCCATTTGCGAACAGAGTGACTGCTCCACGCAAACATGGATTTAAAACGGCCACAAACGGTAAATCTCAGTCGTGAACGTGCCGCAAAAGCAGCGGCGGCACTGGGGAGCGGTGCGCGGACTCCCGCGCCTGCTTTCGAAACGGGCCGCTAGGGGGATTTCAGTGGCGCCCCTACAGGCCGCGCTCGAGGCGTATAGGTAACCTATTAGTATAAATGAATACTAAGAAATTGTATAGGTAGAACTGAGAAAGAATGACAATGATTTATTAGACCCAAATTGATTTATTATTAGGCATATTTATTAATTGAATAGCTGGTACGTCCAAAGCGGTTTAGGCAACGGTCTAATTAGTGTCGCAGGATGGCGGTGACGGGAGCAGTCCTGGTTGATTATACCCACCCGGCCGAATCGCTTCTGTTCACTGAATAGCCAGAGTCGCTGGTAATTATTAATAATGAGTCTGGCTTGTTAGGGAGCGCCAGCGGATTGGCCGGTTGGGTAAAAATCAAGACAGACTGCTCCCATCCAGTACAGCATTACTCCATCGCTGGTGTCGTTTCGCAACTGCAAACGGATCAGTCTTTCTTCAGTTTACCCAACCAGAGAGACCGCTTCCGCTCACTGACTAGCCAGAGTCATTATTAATAATTGCCGTGACTCTGGCTAGTCAGTAAGCGAAAGTGGTTCGGCCGGTTGGATAAAATCAATTATGACTGCTCCCATCGCCGCCATAATGCGACATTAATTAGACTGTTGCCGCAGGTGGGTCTGTTACGCGAAATATCTCAACGCAATATTAAATTGCCCCGTTTCAGGAGTATGAAAAATTGGGGCATCTCGAGCTAGTGGTGCAAGGCTGGTTAAACATCTGAGCTGGCGCGCTCTCTCTTTCAGTCTGAGACCCGGCTGCTGCACCTCACTAGGATTTGCGAACTTGCCGCTGAGAGTTTTCCATGACTTTCCGGCCCGGATTTTTTTTTTTTTGCTTGCTATCACATCTGTCCCACTGTAGGACACGCTTAGAACAGGGAGCCACCGGCTTTGGGATATCTGCGTCTGAAGCGCGAGTTTTCCTGTGCTCCCTACTTCAGGCGCAGACGCACAGGAACTGTTTTCTTGGTAATTTTTGGGAGTTTCTCCCGGGGCGGAAGCCCACGCGTAAGCTTGAACGACGTAAGACGCTCCTAGTGAGGCGCACGATCACGTGCGCTCGGCTTTCTTGCGAACACACTTTAGAGCACTGCACGGGCCTGGGCTGGCCCAAAAGCTCGGGCCCGACCCTGCCAGCGGGCCGGGCCGAGCCGCCCGAAGTCGATTTTCGGCGGGCACGGGCCGGGCTCGGGCTCTATGCCGTGGGCCCGGGCTCGATGCCGTGGGCCCGGGCTCGACGCCGTGGGCCAGGGCCGGGCTCGGGCTCGACACCGTGGGCTCGGGCCGGGCTCGGGCTCAATGCCGTGGGCCCGGGCCGGGCTCGGGCTCAATGCCGTGGGCTCGGGCCGGGCTCGGGCTCAATGCCGTGGGCCCCGGGCTCGGGCTCAATGCCGTGGGCCCGGGCCTGGCTCGGGCTCAATGCCGTGGGCCAGGGCCGGGCTTGGGCTCAATCCTGTGGGCCCGGGCCGGGCTCGGGCTCAATGCCATGGGCCCGGGCCGGGCTCGGGCTCAATGCCGTGGCCCCGGGCCGGGCTCGGGCTCGACGCCGTGGGACAGGGCCGGGATCGAGCTTGAATTCATAGGCACGGCCGTTAATAGGTCCGGCGTGAAGTGTAGAAAAGAGCATCAAAATGAATATTCTTGGTTTATTTTTGCTCGCTTCTTGCTATTAGTTGTACGCATTGTTTTAAAAACGTCTTTTGCTAGGTCTGATGGCCACTATACTGCAATTTTAATGACATTTCTTGTAGTGTATCAAGATTTTATATTTTGGTGGATAACATACCAAAGATACGATTACAAGTAATGCCCAAGAGGGGAAGGAATTAATTCAGATATCCTCGAGCTGTGCACCCTATGTCTATGTATGTACACGTGTGTTTTAGATGTCGTAGCAATCAAAATGCGGCTGCCGTGGCCGGGAATGAAACACGCATGCCAGAGAAACACCACCGCTTAACAACCACTGCAGGTGATGTATTTCAACACGCGTACATACTCGTTGATTCAAATGCGGATCAAAAAATTTCAGCAATACTAACTTCAGCAATACCCTTATTTTTGTGCGTTCAGTTCATGACAGGCTTGCTTGTACAGACTAGATGCTCCGTCTGGTCGACCGGAATGTAATAAACAAACTTTCTTCAGTGTCAAAGACCGGGCCTGTTCACACACGCGCGGGACCTCCCTAGGCCAAAAAAATAAATCACCGGGCCGGGCCGGGCCTGGGCTTGAGATGGCGGGCCCGGGCCGGGCTCGGGCCAGGCTCACTTATGAATTCACGGGCCCGGACCGGGCTCGGGCTAGGTGTTAAGGCCCCGGGTCGGGCTCGGGCTTCGCGAAGCGGGCTCGGGCCGGGCTCGGGCCTTAAAATCAGGCCCGTGCAGTGCTCTAACACACTTTTCGAACGCCACTGAACCAAGCTCCAGCCTAAATAGCTCTGCTGTTAAAAAACCGGCGCTTATTCCCTTCATATATTGTACACTCCAGTTAGGACGAAATCGGTTAGGACGAACTCTATGGTTAAGACGAACAGCACTTTGCTCTTTAGTAAAGTGCACAATGAAAAAAAAAAACATCCGCTAAAGACGAATTGTTGATACTACGAACCAATTTGCACATTTCCTTCAAGTTCGTTTTAGTGGGCGTCTACTGTATATGCAGATTTATTTCTAACTTGTCAAATGGTGTATCTGTTCGTTTGTTTTAAAACAAAATCCCACCAACTGGTTTCATTTGATTACGGCCCGTTTTGAGGGAAGTAAGGCGCTCTTTTAGCTAGAAATGTTATGGAGGGCTTTCTGTAGGCGCTTCTGTGTAGATCGTCGAGAACGTGAGGCGCACCAGATACAGATGTCATTTGCATATAGCCTGACCTTCACTCCATTGGGCAGGACTCGCTTGCAGTGGACGTAGCAATGGACGTAGTACAGCACCCTGTGGTACACCCTTTACTACAGCATAGTAAGATGTGGGGCCGCTCGGAGTAGACATAAAAAGCTGCCGTCCATCAAGGTAGTCCGCTATCGATGCGTATATTCTGCCCCCGAGACCATGGTCTTCAAGAGCGGCTAGGATTGCTGCGTGAAGGACCGAGTCGAAGGCAGCGTTGATGTCCAGGAAAATGGCGGTTGGTGTACAGCCGGAATTGAGTGAGACACTAAAGCGATTATGTTATCTATCGAAGATCAGTTTTGTCGAAAAGCCATTCATTTCTTGGGGAAAAGTTTTCCTGCTCTCAAGATACCAGATAATCGTTGAATGTATCAGTTTTTTTCATTAACTTTCCAACACAACTGAGCAAAGCAATAGGCTGGAAAAATGCGTAGCTTGTTGGCGCTTTCCCGTGGTTTAAAAGTGGTACTATTTTTGCAAGCTCCACTACGGACACACTTTCCCTCTTTGCCATATTGAATTATAGAATTCCAAAAGGCGCAGCGGAGAAGGCCGTGACAACTGAGCTATGGCCTCTTAGATGACGCCGTCATGGCTTGGTGTGGAGGGCTTGTTCACATCGAAGATGGCCGAAGAAAGCTCTTCAATTGTAAAAGGAAGGTCAAGGGCTGGTTCCGACACTCTCGAGTTTGTAATCAGGACACACGCACAAGTCGGGGTGAAGGCATTGATGACGTTGAGAAGTTTGCAATATTACTCGGAGACTTCTTTTCAGGGTGCGCGCTCGTGCAGCGAGAGGGCAGTGAACGGATGTAGCTGCTGGCTGCGTTTCCGCATTCCATTAACAACACGCCATATGCGTGTCAGAGGTGGATGGTGTGCTGAGGTACAGCCTTCCGATCCTACAACGAATATCAGACACAAGCAAGAAGAGTCTTGAGGCAGGAAGGAAGAACAATTTACGCATCTGTCTTGGGCTTCCGAAGGGATGTTCGAGCGTCGGAACCCTTACAGAGGCACGTTGTTTGCCTTTTGACGTGATTATAAAACAGGAGACTCTCCGTGCACACCTGAGGCATCGGCTTCAGTTAAAACATCACTTTTAGCTAGGGTCACCTAAAGCTGCTCGATCTCTGGATTTTCCCAAGCAATTGGCAGTATACCTCTGTTAATTCCAAACCGGCTCAAATAAATAATACCTCGAAATTTCCCTCCTTGGAATGTCACTCCCTTACAAATTCAATGTCGCATCCCTGGAAATGGCCCCAAGAAGACAATGCCCGCTAGTGAAGCACGACATATCGTGCTAGAATACAGGTATAAAATGCATTCGGCTACAACTCACATATTTTGGATGGATCGTCGTCACCGCAAAGCTCTTCATGTGGAATGTACGTGCCACTTACGGGTGAAATGTTTTGATTTCTTCTGGAGCAACCAACTTCATCTACAGCGGCTGAGCTCTATGCCTTCAAAGAAGCAATTGTTTACATCCTACGCCACCAGCCGCTAGAGTGGACCATCTTACAGACTCCAAGGCAGCTTTGCAAGTTTTGTCAAGGAGGAGCAGGTCTTCCCCTCACCATACCGCCGCCTCCGATGTCTCCTAACTTCACCAGCTCGCGTGCATTGCTGGAAACACTGTAAAATGGCAATGGATACATGGCCAGTGTGGTATTATTGGAAACCAAAAAGCCGATGAAGCGGCCCGTATGGGCCTTAACCACAGGAAATACCGCAAAGCGTGCTTTGCAAAAACACAGGCTTCTAACGTGGCCCATCACTTTGCAGAAAATGAAAGAAACCGGTTATAGTGCAACGAACCGAATAACGAACTATTTTTGCACGCGATTGACAGGGAATTGAAATCAAGACTTCCAAGACAGCTCCCTCGTAGGCTGGAGACATTATATCATCGCCTACGACTGAACTCGGCTTACACTAACAGTTACCTTTTCCGCCTCGGGCTGACGACCAACCCGTACTCCGATAACTGTTTTTCCGTAGAAACCGTTTAACAAATTTTATTAGGATGTATTGCCTACGTGACACCAAGATCCCGTTTTTTGGGGGATATTGAACGCCTAGATCTAGGGCCGGCTACTTTGAAGACCATCCTGGGACCATGGACTTCACCCTCAAAACAGCGTCAGGCTCTAAAATGTTTGTTTTCATATTTGGAGGACATTGGCCACATTTCAAAATTGTGAATTCTATGACACACTCTACACAATAGTCCGTTAAGCCCGTCAAGCCACGCCCGTGTTTTTGTTTGTTTGTTTTTTATTTTGTTTTCTGCCCACCTGTTTCTAGGGCCTGTTTCCCCTACACTCCCGACCCCTAGCAGAGAAGCATGTAGGCGATTGCAAACGCCGGCAAAACTCTGCTTTTTTTTTTTTTTTAATGAGGAGCCTTCTCTCTCTATCTCTTTTAGCGCAGCGGCTAGAGAACGCCGGAAAAGTGTTTCAATCTTATTTGGCCTGGTTTCCGACTTGTCTTTTTTCTGACTCGAAATCAGCCCTGACTGCTTAGTTTTCTGCTCGTTTGTTTGTGTAGATCAACAATATTTCCTATTCTTTTTCTAATGCACTGCTTCCGCGTGCGAGGAATGTCAACTGTGTACGTGTTGGCTATTTTGCGGCAATCTGTGGTGTACCTGAAGGGTTCGTGGCGCCCCCCCTTCTTTTTAACAATGTGTGGTTACAGCTCACATGCCACGTTGCCCTCATACCAGACGTCCATGTCCTGGTGTATGCGGAGTACCTAAAAGTGTGTACAGTGCGCCCAGACACGTCACGACAAACCGAGTGCCTCCACCAAACATTGACTGACCGCCAGAAATGGTGCTAGAAATGGCCTCGCCTACTCGGCAGAGAAACCTGCCATACTTCTCTGGTTAAAGGGGTCCTGAAATACCTTCCGCCGATGCGTGGATGTACATGTAACCAAATAAAGCAGTGTATTAGTAATCTCCTCCCGCAAGAACTTTGTTGAAGCGATGAGTATTAGCTGAGAAATCGTAAATCAAAAACCGCGCATTATCGTCGCGCCGCGTTGCCTCCTCCTTTCAACTTACTCTCCTCTGTTGACGGGGAGCGAGCCTTCCCTCCCATGATGCTGCGCTCCTCGGCGGTGACGTACTTCCGCTATCGCGCTGCTCATACCGCCGTCTGCTACGGGCAAGCTTTGTTGACACCTTGAATCCCTCACTCCGATCAAGGCTGAAAAAGCGAACGAAACATCTGACCGCATTTGTGCAGCGGCCTTGCCTTGCCCTTTCGCGGTGTGCGTTGCTGAAGGGCAGCACGTGACTTTTAATCGGCGGCGAACTCGCAGCCGCTCGGGGAGGACCGTGCGCTCGGTCCCTCATGCCCCTCATGCACCGCGCACTGTTTATCCAAAAAGCGCCGTATCAGATGTGGCCCCGCTGGTGCGGGGTCTTATTTTGTGGCGGTGGTAATTTCTGCCGGCGGCATGTGAAAAAGACATTTTAAACCTGTACAGAACCCGTGCACAAAACGCCAGTTCAGCTTGGGGCGACGCGTGGTGGAGAGCGGCAACGTTGGCAAAACATGCTCCGCCGCGGATCTGAGCTTTCTAGCGCTGGAGCGAGCACCATTTCTTTGACAATACCAAACATCGGTTGCCCTGGCAACAAGGCACAAACCGCTCTAGAAGTCAGTTACGGTTGCGTGATCTCGGTTCAGCTTGGGGCCCCACCACGCGGCATATGGGCACTGCAGGCATACTACTCACTCCCATTTGGAAGTGCGAGATGCGTTTGGCATTACAGGAGGCGATGGTGTGTGTGTTGTGTACGCCTTTGTTTCGCGATGAAATGCGACGTTGGGTTTCTGCGGGTGGATAGTGCTTCCCATGGTCTGGATTATCATTCTCAAGAGGCGTACTTCTCAACCACGCATGGGGTATGTGCAGTGTGCGTGGCTAAAAGCCATCTCGGCTTGTGCGCCAGAGTTAAGTGACTTGCTGTTCGTCCCCGCAAACCGCGCGCGAGGTGAGTGCCGAATTTACGACGGGCAGGAGGCAACCCATCCTCTGTCAATCGTGGTTCGGACTTTCAACGCATGTTGTGACGTTGCGTTCGTTCGAAACGCATCTATGGATTGTTTGGGAGTTGAATAAACTGTATGCGTCAAACCCGGGCATGCGGCTCAGGGCGTTCTTTGCGATTGTACGAAAGAAGTTCCACGGGGCTTCAACGCTTTCTTTATGGAACGTACTCAGGTAAGAGAATATTCATGTCGTGTTATGGCCGTGTTGCATTCAATACAAACGGTTAAGAGTTTGTTTACACTTGTTTCGTTTGTCGTAAAATGTCCAAGCACTCCGGCACTCCGCTGGCAGATCAGCCGGCGAGCCGACGCTGAGCAGACGACTCATCTCTTTGCCAGAAGTGCGTGAAAAAGCCGCCCAATAGCAGGATGTCTAGCTCATGACGAACATCTGGGAATTGATGATGTAGACATGTGAAGATGGCAAAAACACGAAGATGGCAAAAACACGAAGGAAAGGGTGAGAAAAAAGCGACAAACTTTGCAACAAAAGTGTGAGCTTTCCGCTGCGCGTAAAAGAGTAATACTTGGCACAGATGATGTTGACGACCCAATCTAACGATTGCGCTAGTCAATTTAGTGCGCTCAAAACGCCTTTCAGGGCCCCTTTAATGCTAGCGTGCACCACTTGCTTGCTGTGTGGGCCATCGCACTGCAGTCGCAGGGAAAGCAATTTAGATTTTTGACTATGTTCGAGTCCTGGCCTCTCCGATCTCGGTATCATGATTAGGAGCGCGGTGGCTCCGATCCGCTTGACAAAAATTCGGACAACTGCTCAGCCTTAGTCGCCACATGCCGCAGACGTCTGGTGTGGCCTGCTGCTAATGGCGGTGTCTTTGTGCGCACAAAACGGAGATAATATAAAAAAAGACACGAAGACGATCGCAGAATAACGGGTCTTTAAAGACGGTAGTCTTTGTAGGGCTACTGAAACCCAGACGTTTTGGTCTGTCTGTCTGTTTGTCTGTCTGTCTGTCTGTCTGTCTGTCTGTCTGTCTGTCTGTCTGTCTGTCTGTCTGTCTGTCTGTCTGTCTGTCTGTGACTCGATTCAGCCACCCGGCCAAGGTGAGACAAGATCTGCGCAATATTCTTGTTTACTCGCAGCGAAATCTCATCGTCTAAGACCGGTGTAACGTTCATAGTTGTCAACATTGTTGAACAAGAACAAAGCATTGCGCAAATATAAGACAAATTAATACCTGAGTGATATTTGCAGTGTTCCTTTATTAAAAATCATAGCTGCTTGATTTTTGCGAAATGAAATACTGCATCCACCGCACAAAAAAAATCACTCTGCCGTCACCTCCTGTCACCCTCGCCACTACTGCTTCTAGCGGCATTTTGAGAAATTAAGCGGCAACAGTTACGAAGGTTCCACTTGATAGGTTCCACGGTCTTCTTAGAACGCACGTCGAGTAGGGCAACGTGGTTCTAAAAACTTTGAACTAGGGCACCTTTATTGCGCGCGTATCCGCCGTACGGCAGCGCTGGCATCGAGGAACCAGGCCTTGGTGAGTGGAACGCGGGAAATTTAAATTGACTTTAGAAAACCTTTAGCGTGGTTACCTTGAGAGGAGCGTGGCGGCAGAGGAACAGCGTGAGAGGTGAGCGGAAAAGAGAAGGGACGCCTTCACTTGGCCAATGTCGACAAAGACTATCGTCTGTTGTCGACATTTGCAACGAAAACAGCAGATACGCGGCCAATTTTTTTATTCATAACACACCACGTCCGTGACAACTCTTGATCATGGCGCATTTGTTTGTGCACTCCGTGCTGCAAACCGATGATTGTGTATCGGTACAGTTCTAACATGTGAAGTAAGTGGAATAGGTGTGGTTTGAGGCATAAACGTGGAACATAAGCAAAATAATAACGAAACTCCAGTGCCAGAAATGTCACGGCTACAAGTAGAATCCCAGCAAAGCGTGTTAGGTGAGATCGTTTATCAGTGCGGGTACTGCTATCTGTTCAAGAGTGAATTTGTTCCAAAGATAGCATGTCTCACCTCGTATATAGTGAATCCGCCCATGGCACTAGCCTTTTCTTTAAACTTCACCACCCCAGCTGTAGCACCACGCGACGTCGAAATGTCCGGGGAAGACTGGTTGCACGAAACTTTTAGTGAGCCACAAAGCTAAAGTGGTTGCCTAGTCCGGGAATCGAAGTGATGACCGGGCGACCGATGCCCTACATGCCGTGTCTGAAATATCCGCCCGGGTATCTGAAAGTGTGCTCAGAAAACAATATCTTTTGCCCCCGCTTTGCCATGTGCCTGCTTCACTCTTCCTCTGCCTGCATGAATAATGGGCGTAATCAACGTCGGTTCAATTCAATGCGCCTTTCGCGCGTCATTACTGTTAGCGCCATCTGTGGAATTCTCTTGTTCCTCTTGTGCTTGTTGCAACTCGAAGTCAAGCTCGAGGGTTTTTGTTTCAGCTTCAACGCCGTTTCTTTCGTAATCATTTTAACGCGCTCCATTTCTCATTTGCTACGCAAAAGCAATCCAGCAAGTACGTTATTTAAGATAACTCGCACTGTCTGCCATGAACTGATATTTTGCCTCAAATACTATTGAACACTCATTTCCGCGAAATAATGAGCACACGTAGAAGACCTATAATGTGCAACGGTCCTGCCTATATATACCTCGTGTCAAGGTATTCGGCCTTTCTGATTTTTTTTTTGCCAAGCGAGTCAATCGAGTGACGTAGAGAAAGTCAGACAAGTTTTCTACCACTTCCGTTCCCAGACCGACCATCATCTTGAAAAGTCCCTATGGCCTGTCATTGGCACTTAAAACTGTCAGCCCCATCAAGTTAGTAAAGAGTTAACGAGGCGACCCATACACGTGCGCGCCCGTGGGCCCACTGATCTGCTCCTTACACAACGGAATCGAACCAGTACACATTTGTCACCCAGTTTTATAAGCATGTTGTCCAAACAATTAGTCTCATCAAAAGGATTGCGAACCGCCAGCATGGGTTGTGTTACAGTAAGAGGTTGCGACTTATTCAGGCATTCGTGATCAGCAGAGTAACATACTCCCTCCGCTACCTTCATGCCAGTGCTGCTGAGTTACAGAAAATTTACCTCATCAGAAAAGCCTACAAAGCGGCACATCAGATACCCCTGTTCTTCCGCTGCCAGATTAGACCGTCTGGGTGCCCGTAATAATGCCGAGGAGCTTGTGGATGCGCACCTGACAGGACAAATAGCACGCTTATCCACTACCTCAAACAGTCTGCACATCCGAGACCGACTCGGGATTCGTGCCCCCCCCCCCTTTGCCTGCTCATACATCCCCCATTCCTCGAGCTATTCATGCTCTATTTGTCGTCCGTCCTGTACCACGCAACATGCGCCCTTTGTATTATGGGGGTCGCAGAATGCAACGAGCGCAGGCTCTTCAGCGACGCCTAGCTGTACAACGGATATCTTATACGTGGACGGGGCAGAATACCGTGACCACTATGCTTATTCTCTGGCTATCGCGAATCGGCCGTACGACCCCGTTATACTCCCTTACAGTTCGCAACCCTTGCCCTGTCACAGCGGAGAGGGCGGCCCATGCGCTCGCCTGTACCAAAGGCGGACCCCAACGATCGTAATCTCTGATTAAAAAACGGCCGTTCAAAGTTTTGCCCGTGGTCTTATTTCACCACTGGCACTCAAACTTATAGCTCAAAATCTTCCAACTTCCCCGGTAGAACTGCTATGGACGCCGGCGCACTCGGTACTCGTGGGGAACGAGGCTGCCCATGCCGAGGCTCGAGGATCCACAATCCGAGCGAGAGCCAGCATAGTTCCCTACCACGGGGTCCGATCGATCCAGAGACCGCCTAATTACGTATCATGACACACTCACGCATTACCGCCTCGCCCGCCAAAAATACCCCCCGCCGGAGCATCTCCAGCTGAGCCACGAGCAAGCGCGCACCTGTCGACGTTTGCAGGTTCATTCCTTTCCTTGCAGGGCTGTGCTCCATCACATCCACCCCTCTCTATACCCCTCACCTCATTGCCCCGGATGTGGCGCACACTTGCCCACTCTAGGTGGGCCTGTCCTTCCAATCCCTTCCCTTTAATCACACGTGACGAGCAATGGGTGCGCTGGGTAGCTCCGACCCGGGTGTTCAGATCGCCTTGATGGAACTAGCTGCAATCGTCGCGGCCGACCTCCAACCGGCGGCCACCACGCTTCCCTAACCCCAGTCGATCAATAAACGTTTTTCCCTCTGTCTCTCGCATTCTATTTTCGGAGGATACATGTGTGCAATCAGTGCGCCTGATTTTCTGCGAACTGCCACGTACACAAGAGGGACAGTTGGATGAACAGCGTTTATTCCGGGTGAACTTTTGCCCAACAAGACAAGAAAGGACAAGGAACTTTTCACATTGCGAAGCCCTGTTCGACTGCATTCGCGTGATGCCCTCTTTTCGCCTTCTACTCCGTATTCCTTGAGCGCGTGCTCATGTAGCGAATTGCTCCCCAGGGCGTTTGTGTAGCCCGCCGCGAGGCTAGGCAACGTGTGAGGAGTCTAGGTGGGTGCTTGCTTACGCGACTTGCATTTCGCCAGGCGTGAGTGCGTGTGTCAGTATTCAACATGCTTCGATACAGCCATTGATACTAACTTTTCTTCGTCTGCCGATCTCTTGATTTCAAAAGGCGGCGACAATTTTAGCTGCTTGGAGTTGGGTTCCCGGGATCTGTGCCGCAGATCACCTGGGTTTTCTGTTGGCTGCTGTCGAAAGTCCGCTATATAAACTAGGTGTTTGCGGGTGGCTTCGGAATACTGGCCAGTGTATAGCGGTTTTTACAACTAAGCCACCCTGGCACGTTCCCTCCATTTGCTGCTATGGTCATGTAAAAAAGAAGCAAAGAGTAGCAGTGGTGTTTCATCGTGGATGAACCTCCGGTGTTACCATGCGTTTTTCTGCTGTTGAAGAAAACGCAAGAACTTTGTTCGTCTCACCCTCATCAAGACAGAAAATAGAAGACCTTTGATAGAGCGTTCGTGCGTGTGGTGGAGCAACCTTGGCCGCTTGTTGTTTGTTTGCTTGTCTGTTTGTTTGCATGCTTTATTACGCCGGGCTCCAGTGCATCACGTTTCAATTGTGTTTCTTCTGCCCCTGTAAACGGGCCAAACGCTTTCGAGCAGCCTGACGAGGCCCGTCCCTAAAGTAGCCCAGCAGTAGAAGGAGACATCAAGGTCTTGTTCTCCATGTGGCAGGGCACGTGCCTGCGCCTAATTGGACCGCCTGTGCATTGACGTCACTACCACTTACGCGCCCGTTTCTAATTCCGCAGCATCTCGATTTGAAAGCAGTCGTATTTTATTATTTCCCAGCTTTTGGGTTACTACTGCCCCTTCACTTTCACCATTTGGAAGCTTTGCAAGGGCGTGATTCCGAACTTGCTCTTTTTTTTCTTTCTAGAAGTGCGGAAACTCCAAATTCTTTTCTTCCCTGGTCGGTAGACATTATATCATGTTCCTGTTGTTGATAATCTTGCCACTGGTTCATAATTCACGATTTTAGAGGGTACAAACACGCATTGTCGATATTCTCCAATTTTCTGAATGACAGAATAACCTCCATTCATTCGTTCTACCTTGCACATTTATCCTGGTACGCGCATTATTCTTGGCCTTTCATCGAAAAACACTACCAAAAGACGAGTATGATATGCGCCATTATCACTCCAGCGATTAAACCTTTATGAAGGCTATATTTATGTCTTTCCAGTTTAATTCTTTGCGCACTGCCAGTTACCCGAACTGAAAGAAAATGACATCATCGAATGAACTGATATTGAATTTGATTTAAATGGTGTTTGCTATTCGGTTCATCACTGATTCGGCAGTTTCGTACCGGTTCTACTGGTGGATTCCCACAAACTGTATTGGGTCGATTTGTGTTGAGGGGTGTTCAGAGAACGACGCTACGGCATTTCAAGGAGCCATGAAGAGAAAACACAAGTTTGGTTCATTCGAAAGATTGCCTCGTTAGAACCATAACGACACCACTTATAACGCAAACTTCGCTCAAATAAGCTACATAATTAGGAAAAAAGGAAATGACCATGCGACCCACCAGCTCATTTTCCGCAACAGAACCTGGGATGTCACTTGGGAATGCTCTGCGATTGGCGGAGGCCGGCAAAAGCAAACGCATGTTAGGCAGGGCTTAGAGTTTGCATAGCGGGCTAAATGCCCGTGAAACATACTGCACATTCTTTTTATGACAAAGAACGGTGGAGTAAACGGTTGAAGGTCCGAACGGACACGCAAGCGTGTGCGCCAATGCATACGAAACTACCGTTGGCCGAGCTCGACATCTCGCCGTTGCCACCGTTGCACAGAAAGATTTTCGGGTTCAAGGCTCTTCGGGGCCAACGAACCGTCCCAGCACGCACAGCCGCGACCTTGCTTGGTATCGTAATCCCTTCACAGGAGGTTGGCCGTCATATCGCCAACCAGCAAAGGTAAAAATAGAAACAAGGAGAGTAAGGAACACAGAGCAGCAACGAGATAGTGCCACTCGTCGCACAGGTTTCGGTATGGAGGTCGTGTTGGCTTGCTGCTATCGTTACGAGCTGGTTTACAGTTTACAACCACTGAAAACTTCAGTTTGTTCGAGTACTTTACAATGAAATTTCGTTGCTGTGTTTTGAAATGCCCATGTAGTACGGGCCAATCGCCGAGGGAGTGAGACATCCCCGCCGGTGAGATCTCCTTTCATATGCTGCCCAACGACGAACCTCGGCGAAGCAAGTGGCTACGTTTTGTTAACTTTGCAAACGGAGGAGAAAGAGAGCTAAAGGAAGTACGAGTGTGCTCACTTCATTTCCGAGGAAATGATTACGGCAGGGACCCGGACATGCTGGCGCTCGTCGCCGACTTCGTCAAAGCGCTCTGACCTTGGGGAAAAAAATTGCCGTACACACCGCGCATTGACGCTCGAATCTTTCTGGTCGGAGCAGAGAGCTCGAGCGAACGGCTTTCCATACACGACACCGGCCAACTGACATAAGCGATACTGCTACTGAAATTGAAAATACGGCACATACGTACCAGTCTGTATTCGTCCGTCGCGACGGCGCTGACGAGGCAGCGGTGCCGACGGCTGGGCGTTCGTCTGTTGTGGCTATCGCGGAATAATCGCCTTCCCGTCCACCGCGTATCCCACAACTCTTGCCGCTCGTGCACTTGGAAGCATTGAGCGTTCAAGTGGTGTGAGGTTGTTAAATGCAAGCCCGAGCTCCTCGGCGAGAGTTTTGTTCTCCGGATCAGGCGATTCCATGACTAGGGCTGCGGGTGCACTAGGTTTTACTAGTATTTTTAAAATGGCCGCCGTCTCGGTCGACTCCCGCGTGTGGGTGTTATATCGAGTCGACATACTAAGTATCTGTTTCATGAACCGGCCATGTGACGCCATTGTTCACGTGACGAAATTTGCAATTTTAGCGGGAGATTTAAAATTTTGGCTTAACTTGCCTTATTTCTCAGTGAATAAAGCATCATTTGCTTCCGGGAAAGCGCTTGGGGTACTATGAAACACCTAATCTTTCGAATAAAACAAACTTTTGTTTTCTCTTCATGGCTCCTTTAAATGCTTTAAATGCCTTTAAAGTGAGGGTATTGCACAATTACTAGGGGAGGCAGGCAAGAGGCACGGACAACGGGCGGTAATCCTCAGGGGTGGTTCATTATCCACACGATCCTCGCGCTTCCGTCTTCCGCGTCCTCGACGGGTCTGCGTTGCTTGAGCGGCCGAGTCGGTTGACTCCGGCGCAAACGGTGAACGATGCTGGTCGATGCTAGCTGAGACGCGCCGGTTCCTTCGGCTCCTGTTCTCTGGTCGTCGCCTCGAAGAGTCTCTCCCGCGCGCTTCCTGAGCGCTACTTGTCTTCTCGCGAATTACGTCATGTCGGCTGGCATGCCGTCCCATTGGACGGCCGGGTTCCGCGTGACCCATGACGTGCCCTGGCTGCTGAGCCAGAGGGACGGCGCCTCCTCTCCGTCCGCTCACGGACTTTTGCGATTCCCCCTCTCCACAAGGAGAACGAATGTTAAAAAAGCAAGCATTTGAACACTAGACGGGGAATCACGTGTGTTGCATCGCAAATATTCCAACACTACAACTCCCCACTAACTACACTCCACATGGTACCGAAGTGCCCTACTAACCCCTCATCCTCCACCCATCCCACCTACGAGCAGTGGGAGTGCGTGCGGCGCAGCGGCCAGCTCAAGGACCAGGGTGCACTGGTCGAACGGGCTAGATCAGCGGCTGTGGCACGTGGCCTGCGGAGGTAAAATGGCCGCCCTGGACCGCTTTCTGTAACACCCTTTTTTACATTCCGCCAGCCTTCAGGAATAAATGTGTACTCACTCACCCACTCAAAGTGAGCGGGGTGCTTTCGCGCAAATGCTAGTTATGTGGGCCCATCATGACAATATGCAAATGCAAATGACGCCTAGGTACCTGTACGACGATGTTCTGGTTAGTACGTGATCTCTTAGTGTACACTAAAATTGGAGTTAAGCTGTTTTCTGCTAAAAGTAATGATTTTACGTTTACCTAAATTATCTGATGGGAACAAGGTATCACACTAAGTTTTAATAGCATCAAGATATTTTCGAAGGGCCGGATGGTGGCCCGAAGTAGTGGTTTTGCGCTAATAAGGCAATAATCAACAAATATTTTCACGTTTTATATTGAATTTATTGAATTAGTTCCCAAGTCATTTATGTGTATTAGAAAAAAAGCGATGGCCTAAAACGCTGCTTCCGGCACACCGGAAGCGTCGTTCGAAAGGTTAAAGGTTAACAAAAACATTGTTTGCTTCAGTAAACTGCTGATGTAAAATGACGAAGTTTCAATGCCATGATAAGGCTTGGCAGTCCTGACGAAGGGCTGATAATTGGGATATTAGATGGCAATGGGCTGGAAGATCTAATGCTTTCGTGAAATTGAGACAGACGCGATTGGTTTCTAAGCTATTGTCCAAGCTAAATTGAAGATCTGCTAAGAATTCAAAAGACTTGGTGTCGCTCGATAAACCTTTTCAGAAGCCATGCTGATTAGCAACTAAGAACTGTTTGGATGGCAGAAATGTGGGGTGCAATTATGAGGTGTTTTTTTTAATTCCACCTACAAATAGCGAAAGTTTGTCACCAGACCTAAATACAAAGTTGTCGAGGCTATTATATGATATGTTTCGCATGTTAGCTTGTCCACTTGTAATTACAAATTAGGCGGGGAATGCGAGTATTATTAGCATGATAGGTTGGGATGTGCCTCGTATGGAATTTAAAAAACCAATTTGATCCTGTATGCCTATAAAAACTTTATTTCAATCGACTTTCAAGGCTGGTACGATGAGGCTTTCGCGGAAAAGGCATTACACATATGCAACAGGGCTTCAGCGACAATAAAACTATTCATGAAGAGCAGGTGAGTTGTCTGGGAAGCATTAGCAGCTATTTTCGAGTTTTTCCGTAGGATAACCTTCCTGGGAATGCCACAAGACACTCACTGAATAAACAAGCTTCTCTTATTTCCCTGCAATAAATTTCCAAAATGCTTCACAAGAAGGCTGCTCATATCCTCCTCCTCACCTTGATGAATTGGCTCGTTCCCACAAAGATATATTAGGGGTGATGTAAGAAATAAATATAAAGTGCTTTTGAACAGCGTTTAGGCTCATTGACTATCTGAGGGAAGTTGAAGACTAAAGAAAGGTTAATGAAATGAAGTAAAGTCTGGCTAGGAGATGGCAGCGTAGCCCAATCATTATCGGCTGTAGTGCTTCAGGAATCTAAAATTAACAGAATGCAAGTTACCGTTGTTTGCATCTTTAAGTCCTTCGGGCCGGCCGTGGTAGCCTTGTTACAAGCGCCAATCACCTCTTGCTGTTCTTGTGACCCAGTTTCTGACGTCATGTAGTCAAAACTTTTGCATGTCTCCGGCCTGAATGTTTTACGTGCGGAGTACCTTAGGACCTCACAATGTTCGTCCGCGTTCATGCGCATTGGATTTGCAATTACACAAAATCACACAGGCACCGGCAGGATTCCATCCTGTGTCTGGTAGAACAGAGAGAGTTAGTATCAGTCGTCTTACCCATTGGGCAACGACCGTGAGTTAGTACCCGAGAGTCAAACGGCTTATTAATACCTACGCCTGAAACGGTGCGGAGTACATTGAAACCTCCCAATGTCCGCCCGCGTCCATCCGTGCGCACACCACCGTCAAGCGAAAATCTGTGCCGGACCTACATAAAAGTGTACAAGAACACTCCAAGAAACTCGAAAACACACACAAATATAACCTAGAAACGACAAAATGCGCAAAAACACCGGTGTACTCTGGTTGTAATCAAGTTGTAATACACAGTGGCTTCATCGAACTACGCTAGATGGCGTTACGCTTAAACACGAGATGGCGCCGCGGTCCACCGCGTATGAAGCAGGTTCCGGAAATCACGCACGCTCTTCCCGCCATGAACGGAAACGGACGCAGAAGCGTTACGCTGCTGCTCGACGTCTACGAAAACAACGAGCTTCCCCGAATATGAAAGCGCGGCAAGCGGAGGCAAAGCGACTAAAATCGAATGACGGTCGGGGCGCAAATGGGATGTCACTCGGGGCGTAACTTGGACGTCATTTCGAGTCCCCGTACTCCGTACCCCCGCTATCATCCACGGACCGGAGGTGCTGCACTTTTTTCTTATCACAAAGAACGAAGTAGCGAGCGAACGTTGACTTGTGTCTTTTGCCGCTATTAGGACAATGAAGGTTGTAAGTAGTATCCAGTGCAGTACGTTTGTTGAAGGCTACCGCCGCACCGCGCACAGCCTTCCAGAAGCTTTTACGAGCTACCCGCTTTGGAAAAAACGTTGGAATTCAATGCATTACGCACGCGCGTGTAACATACGGATAACTTCGGCAGCGCGTACTGCGTGCGAGTCAACGTCAAAAGTCAACGAGTCCAAGTGCAAACAGCCTGGGAGTCGAAATTCTAACTCTCACTAAAACCAAGGAATTCCTCACGACAAACTTCACGTTCGACCATCACCGGGGTTAGACGTAAGGGGTGCGCGAGTTTTGGTAGAAGGAGTGAACGTGCCGCAAGGTGCATTGCCATACTCTAGGGGTTTCATTCAAGCTACGAGAAGGTGATGCCGGCGGCCTGGCCGGTAGGTTCTGATGATAATATGAGCGCAGATGTACATATAATGTGCGCGATAACGAGCAGCTTCAGAAGCTGCCCGCTCAGCGGAATCCAATGCCAACAGGCGGGCAAGCACCACTGACACGGCGGTACAGCGATGGCAGGTTGACAGAGCCCAGGTGGCCAAACAGAAGCTGGACCCTGCGACAGCACTCCATGAGCCCCGGCTATCACAGAAAGCATGCGTTGCAGCAGATATGAGCAACAAAACTACATCAAACACACTACTCACAATTGAACGCGATATACGATTAAAACAACAGAGCAGACCGAAAACTTCTCCTGCTTGCCGCCTTCCAGAGGGCGAAAGCAATCTACATGCGTTTACACAAACACCTCCGCTAATGAGCTGATGGCCCAAACATCCACAACGTCTAATTGGGGTCTTGTATTCAGACTGAGCCAGGATAGAAGTGAAGTACGCAATAAAAGCCCGAGTTATCACTTCTGTTATATCCTGTAGGCGTGTACGACGATGGCAGAACAAATGAATGAGCTTAAGAGACATTTTCGGAGAACGCTTCAGAGCGTTTTGCACAGCTTTCACCGATTTATTAGACCCAGAGCATCTGATTCACTCGCCTTGGCCCTCCGGCGTCGTCGTCGTCGTCGGCGTTGTCCGCCCCTCCCCCATTCTCCTCGCCGCGCCAGCTGCGCTCTCCGCCGCTCACCCCCTGTCCTCTCCGATAGCGAACACTCTCTCGCGAGGGGCATTGATTGGATTGGATTGGATTGGCTTTGCTTGGCTTGGATTGGATTGGATTGGATTAAAGTGGATTGTGTTGGATTGTGTTGCGTCATAGCCGCTGCACGTTGCGCCATAGCCGCGGCAGACGCGCTGGGGCCGGCGCATGTGCAGTACTTTCTCTTCCGCGGTTTCCTCTCCTTCGGGCACGCTGCGCATATAACCGGTGTGCCGTTCTCCGGCGAAGCAACATCCACGCTTGGCTCAAACACCTAGAGTCCACGCCGCTTTACAAGTACGCCAACGTCGTCATCGACCGGGACCGGCTTACGCAGTCCCCTCAACGTTATGCGCGCTATAAAACGCGGTGCCTGCGCTGCTCCACTCCATCGTTCCAGCGCCGTTCCTCCGCTGTCCAACGCTGCAACGTGGACCCCCTATGCGTCACATCTACACAGGGGTTCCCGCGAGGGGAGGTTGGAGTTTTTGTCTTTGTTGTTCTTAATTTCCAGAAACGTCCGCAAGGACACCTTCGCACTTTGATGAGTTGTGATGCGAAAGCATTGATGTCCGATTGAACGCTGCGGAAGGCTGCTTGTAGTTTTTGCCTTGTATCATTGTCTTCGTATCTTTTTTGGGGCGTGTTGTAAAGTTGATGGATTCAGATGTGTGGTCTATTTTCAAGAGTTTCTATGGCTGTCTGTTGGCTGCAGACCGAAATCATTTGGGTTGCATAGCTTGGAATCAGCGACGTCCCCCACTGGGGAGAAAAATATTCATTTTTAGGGTCGGATATTTCCAATTTGTTCCGGCAGTTTTCTTCATTCTCTCAAAACTTCCCCGCACTCTCTTTATTGATCTGATAGATCTTTACGTGGATTCCTGTTCAGTTTTTCGTGTTAGGCAGCGCCACATACGTCTACTTTACGTAGACTGCTGTTCGGAGAATAAGAGTTTCAGCGTGAACTAAATTCCACTACATCTGCCGCAGAGAAGCATTTGACTAAGCATTTCAGGTTTTGTACAAACAGCATGCTTACGTGGCATGCTGAAGCTCTAAGGTTAAACTGGCCGTACGGAAAAAAATGCTTAGTAATTGAGATCGTTTCAGCTCAGTGCCCGGACTGCTGGCGCTATCTCGTGTGGACAGCACGCAGAATAAGGCACACCAGAAATACTATTTCGTTTATTGCGTAGGAATACATGCAAACAGGCTCCAGCCACTCATTCGCCCCGCCTCACTAGCTCTTTCGGTGCTCCCTCCTGCTCATAAAGGAAAGAAACTGTTTTACGAACTAGATTAGATGCGGCCTGGGATGCTTTTGGCTTGCAGAAACACGACTACGTGTATTTGAACATAAATTCGGCGAAGTGTTCAGGGAATGTTTAAAAGAAAACAATGTAATAAATGATAAAGGTCCACGTTACTGATATTTGTTTCTAATATACGACTTTTAAAATTTCCTGCGTCTATTAGATATTGCGTTTCCCCATTTGGCCGAAATTGTAGCCGAAAAGGGCAAAAAGAGAACATCCCCCTCACGGAACATCACTGCTTAGAAGTGAGCGTAATCAGGATTGAATGGCATATATTCCCATGCAATCCGTTTGGTAACAGCGTATGGAGATCCACTTCTCCGATGTCCTATTTTTAAGCCGAAAGTCTTCCTCGTGGACGGTCACAATGCTAGATTCCCTGCTGGCTCTAAGCCTACTGCCATATAGAGCTGCCCGTCTCACTAGTGACTGTTTTAAGCAGAATGCAGAACTTCCACTCCAGAACGCTTCGCTAATAATGAGCATGTGGAGGCGTTGCCCGGTCGCACGTAGTGTTCTTCGTTGTGTGTTGGCGTTGTTCGTTAGCCACAACACATGTGGGGCTATGCGCCGTACCTATATGCCATGCGTGATTTAGATATGGTAGATCTTATGTTGGTTACGTCGACGTCGCATTTGAATGGGGTGGCCGAACTGATTTGGTGGGATGACTACCTGACGCACTCCCGAAGTCTCGGGGAAAATCCCAGCTAGACTCAAACTCATGTTATTTTCGTCTCGTATTCTCACTCGTATTGTTTAACCCCATCGGCCATTTTATGAGTCGTTTCGATGCTATAGGCTTAGCCGTTTCCCCGCAAATAGTCATTCATGCTCTAAAAATACCAAACAAACTGGCGACAAAACACCTGGCAGCGCTGAGAAAAATGACCTAGTTCCATTACAGAGGCTCCCGCCAAAGCCAGACAACACACCTGATGTCATCATTCACTTGATTTCATTTTATTATTTTATTAACCTTTCCGCCTCCCCATCTCAACATGTCTCGCGAAGACACGGTCATCTACAGAGAGCTACAAACTAACACATTTTCACATAGTACATAACTACACTCAATTCATCCGACACATACACTTGTAAATTATGCATAGAGCCATGCACTCTCTATCTTCACCACATGGAATGGAAGTGCCGCCACACACCACCCTTGCCCAGAATTCCAATCCTTCATTTGAGCAGCGGGAGGGTCGGTTGACCAGCTCCAACCAGGATTCCAACAACATCTAATAGACATGATGAGACAGGCCGCCAAGACCCACGGCTTCCAACACCAAGGAGGTCCTCACCTGGCGGTTAACCCAACAACATTGACTGCTCAATTAAATGTGTATTCTCCTTCTCCTTAAGGGTCCCAGGGCTTTACAGATGTGCGTGGTATTTAACAACAAAAAAAGTTGAAAAACGTAGTTAAACCATTCTTGATGGTTGATGGCCTTGACCTTTATGTCCGCAATGGAGGCGATGGCAGCGGGAAGGGGCTTATAGCGTCTGCTGGTTCGGGGAATAAACATTCATGATAAAACATATTTCGACTAAACAGGACACCAACTCTTAAGCCATTAGTAAAACGGGACGAAATATTGGAAAGGGTTGTGAAAAGCTGTTTTTCCCTAATGGGGCTGTGTTGAAACATTTTGTGAAAGATTGAAAGTAACGGACATTTACGCCGCAATGACGGGTCAGGCAAGCTAAGTGTTTTCTTCATGGCAGTTACACTAGCATGACAGGCAGAGCTCCAAAATAGAAAACGAGCCTCGTCAACTAGATCTAATCTGCAAGATTTCTGGTCGGCGCACACAGCAGTATCGAAAGGACAAAGTGGCCCCGTCCGTGATCTCTACGCTGCAAATATTGGCGAAAGACGGCTGTCTCGTGCAGTTCCTCCAGAGTAACACGCTTCCTAGTCTCCCCCTTCCACCCGTCAGGCTTTTGCAAGCCCCTCTCATTTCTCGCGTGGTTGAGGCACGGGCCATATATTTTTTTTTTCAATTCAATTCAATTTTCCAACGCTGGCACTTTGCTTTCCATGTGGTGGAAGAGTTCGAAACTTGCCGGCTTTCAAACGGGTTGTGTTTTTATTTTATGTAGTAAAAACTAAACCATGTATTCTCAGCTAAACGAACCTCGCTTCGGTCAGTTATTTACTGAACTCTCGCCTCAAACATGCCTGACGTTTCTTTGGTGCTGCATAAAGGAGCATGCATGACTCCTACTGTACCATTGTTTTTGTAGTTTGAAATTGTGTTGCGTGTATCTACCCCTTGTCGCAGAATTTATTCAACTTTTGGCCGAGTGGTTAAATCGGAGGTCGGCAAGACAGCCACACAGACCAAACTTTTTTCCGTTTGGGAAGCCCAGAAAGACAATAGTCTTTAAAAAAAAGATTTGAACATACCGTGGAATGTCGCTAAACGGAAATCGATTAATCGGAACTACCGTTTAAACGGAACAAACGTTTCAAATTTTTGTTGGTTTTGTACTAAGTCAATGCGAAAAGAAATTCGTTATTCGGAACTCAAATTTTCCGACCACCGCATAAACGGAACCGAAAACTGACTCGAAACCGCAACTATTCGGGCAAGAGCGGCGCAATCGCGGTACGCATCACTGTCTCCCTCCCCCTCTCGTCCCGGATATTTTGCGGTTTCAGTCTCCGGTGGTTTCTGATTTTCTCTGACTTTGTGCGGTGTCTCTGACTTTGTGCGGCGGTTTATGACTTCGTGCGGTGTCGTATACGACATTTCGTCGCGAAGCGAGCATATGATGACAGCGCAAAAACGACCGCGCAATGCGCTTGCGTTGTACAGGAAGAGGGGGGCAATCAACGACTTTGAGAGTCAGCTTGACGAAAACGACGCTCGCTACGAAGTACGGTGTTCCGGGAGTAGCCTTACGAGAATATTACAGGACAAGAACAAGCTGCGGGAGGCTTTCGAAAAGTCAGGCTTTGGTCCTGAACGGAAAAAGACAGCGAGTGTCTGACCACGAAGATTTTGAGAAGCGCTTGGTAGTTTGGCTATGGAGAGCCCGCTGTGAGAACATCCCCATAAGCGGCCCACTCATTCGTGCGAAAGAAGAATTCGTCCTTCACCTAGGCATGGACGGCTTTGCATGTGGTGAAGGGTCGCCTCTTCACGTCACTTCGGGACCACGCGTCGTGAAGACCATTGTACGATCCTGAATCCATTCTTCCTCGAAACGAAATTCCTGATAAAGGTAACACATTTTCCCGGTCCCTAGAGGTTCCGTTTAACGAGAGTTCACTGTATGTGAAAACCTGGCTCACTTCTCTCGTAATTTGTTGTCAGCAATGCACCAAGACAAGAACGTCGGGCTACGCCTAAATCTGTCACTATGAAATGACAGAACAAATGAGACGGAAAAGCGGTGACGGAACGGCCGGTATGCATGGTAAACCTCACCTCGGTAAGGATCACTGAGGTAAAGGTGACCTATCATGCGGCATAATAAAAGGAGTAAGATTTAACAGCTGCAAACCTAGTTCTCACGAGCGAAAGGTCTATTTGGCTTTTGCAAAGACTATGGACACACAATTTTTTTTAAAGTTAGGCTTTGGGATTCGGCCTGTGGCTTGTGCCGAATAGTACGCATAGACAGCCCAGCTGTGCGCAATCCATGGCGAAACTGATGTTGCATTGTAGTGGCAGGTCCGGCATGGTCACCGAGTTCCGCCTCAGAGCACGCTGCTCTCTTCAAGCGCGATTGATTGCTCCGAAACTGCCTTTGGAACACACGCCCTCGCACCGGACCAAATGCCGAAGCATAATGGCGACAACAGGGGCTTCCCGGCAGCCTTCCCCTGCGGGCCCTTCGAAAAGCGTTTGCTTCGTAACAAGCATTTTCACCTTTGCCGGTCTCAGCTAAATGCCCGTATAAATAGACTCCACGTGGGAGAGTTGATTAGAGACATAGAGTATTTTTCAATTCGACCCGTCCGTGTATACACGGACGGGGTGAGTAAAAAAGCCCTCGGGGTGGGTCCGTTCGATCCGCGGGCAGGGGTTTGATTGACTCGCTCGTGGATCTTCGTCGGAGGGCCGGGAGGAGCTCAATTGCTCTTTTCTGTGGAACCCCATACGGTCTCCGCGTCTCGATTCTTTGGATTGAGTTTATATAAGCGTGGGACGAGTCGACGTGAGATTAACCCGCCAGTCCACTCGACCCTCCCTCCTTAAGTCACACGGCGACAAACGGCGGCCCTGACGAATGTTACGCCGGTGTTTTCGCAAGCAGGAAAGGGGAAAAAAGAAAAGAAACGCTGAACTCGTATTTACACGCCATGTCCATCCAGGCATCCTTGGAGTTAGACTCCGCGCATCTTTATTCGGAGTTTTAGCCGTTTGAGTAGCACGCGCTTTCATCATCATCATCATCATCATCATCACCATCCTATCTACGCCCACTGCAGGTCAAGCGCCTCTCCTATTAATCTCCAACTACCCTGGTCCTGCGCTAACTGCGACCAATTTATCACTGCAAACTTCTTGATCTCATCTGCCCATCTAACTTTCTGCCGCCCCCTGCTACGCTTGCCTTCTCTAGGAGTCCACTCTGTTACCCTTACGCGCTATAGCGTAAGGGTAACAAAGGGCACGCGCTTTCATACTGTAGCAAACAAGAGTGCGACATGGCTTGCAGCTTCTTTTTTCCTTAGGTAGTAATGCCGGAGCGGCCGCCGTGGCCATTAAAACTGGGAAATATTGCGGATACGGACGGCAAAGATGTCATGAGAGAAGGGAAGGCACACCGCGGGTTGCTGCCCACTCCGCCGAGCTCGGGAGAGCGTGAGAGCAACTTTCCTTGCTCCACGCAGCGACCTTAACTCCAACGGCGCTGATGATCTGCTATTGGAACAGGAATGGATTGCTCTCTATATGCCATTAGAAAGTGTTTGCTCCGAATGGAGCAAAACCGTTGCTATCAAAGTGCTTTGGATCTGCGATGGAATTCAACAAGAGCCACTGGGTGGCCAAACGACGGCGAAACAGCGTTTGGTCATCCAAACAGCGTTGTCGTCATGTATTCGCTTGGAAGGAGCAGCAAGGTCACTGCGCGAGCAGGCTTGGATCAGGCCTGCTGCCGTTGCGGTAGACCGCTCTCGTGTGCTTCTATCAGAGCCAAGTAACCACAGTTCATGATTTTACTTAGCGTCGGTCCTGGGCTGCGCAGTTCATCCTGTTCCGGCAGTGAAACTGTTAAGCACACAAGACCCACGTCCCAGAGAATTTTGAACAAAGCTACTGACTCAATAATGGCCTTGAAAGGTACACGCCACTTTTATGCATTCTCTTTCTGGTTTCATATACATTCACGTGGACGACTTTTATTGGGGCACCGGCGCCTGTTTAACGGCTCACTCGGCGCAGAGGCGAGTCGGAAGAAACGTCGCAACGGGCGTTGCGCTTGTGCAGTTTTGCAGGAAGTCGGACGCTGGCGGGCTGGCCCGCTGGCCCCAAACGGGAGAGAGGTAGTTTTTCAAGGAATGTTAAGCTCCCGCTGCTCCAAGTCGTTTGGGGTGCCATAGCCGAAAAAGAAACTAGCTAAAGCTGCGAAAAAGTACGGCGAGTAGACTCACGATGTATTCTCTGCCACGCGAGCGCAGAATGAAAGGAAACAAGGCACACAAGCTCTTGGAATGACAACAAGAGTATGTTGGTGCGAGCGCACACAACACCGACGCCAGTCGCACCGCGGCAAATGTTTCAGAAACATTTCCAATGAAACCAAGTGAACAACCTACTAAAACCAACCATGCACGTCACAAATCACAAAAGGTGCACACTCAAATCCGGCTCCTGATGTAGAACAGCTCGCGTTTTAAAGGCAAAGCTTTGGGAGACTTAGGCTGCTTACACAAAAAGTTCGAAAGTGCGAGGGATGGAGATAGATGGTACAGCATGATCTTGAATTGCACCCAGTGCGTGATGAGAAAAGGACAGAAAGTAGAAGGAACGAGGCGTTTCGTCCCGCCCTATTTCTGTCCTTTCATCGTCATATTACAGAGTAAAATTCAAGTTGATGAACATATCATGCAACACAGCCATAAATAGTTTGCCGTAGAAAAATAATATTATGGTTAATGTTAAAGTCACTGCGGACCTACCGCTTTAACATTAAGCTTTTCAAGCAGTGTCCCACAAGCCTCTAGTGAACCTCACGCTATGAAGATGTGGTGGTGCAGAGTGTTCGTTCGTGCGATGGGTGGGGGATTATAAATATTTCGGACAGTTACAATTGCTGAAAATTGATTGAATCTGTAACTTGTTATCTTTTTCTGGCTTAACTCTAAACAGTACTTTGCTACTTTACGTCTGGGCACCTGCCAAAATATGCGCCACAGCACGCGTAATTGCGTGCGTTTAGGTCATGCAGTTCCTTTGGATTTAAGACATCAAACTGTGGATGAAACAATTGCAAGCAGCGTTTCCTGTTGTATGCATTCTTTCTTGGTGTGGTTCGTCTGAGTCTACATTGTCCTCACGGTATATAATTAATTTGTAATATGCCTATCGCATAGCATATTTCATCAGGCGAGCATGGAAGAATAAATTTCCAACCACGGAGCCACGGTAACCACTTTTGGCTTCAGTAGCGTTTCTTGAGCAAAACCCCTAAGTATCCGCGCACTCAATTTCCAAGCAGCCGAGGAATACTTCACCCCCTAAAAAGTGCTTTCATTATGTGCGACAACCTAGCCTTTTGTTAAGCTGCATCACAAAGATTGTCATGGTTTCAGCGAACACAATTAAGTGCACAACCCAGACAACTGCCCACTTAAGTAACGCTCGAGTCAAAATATTGGATACTTATATCAGCCTGCAGGAAATCAGCGCAGGTAGTCGGCTCACAAAACCGTTCTTTTGCAAAGACTTATGCAAGGTAATAAAACTGAAGACAAAACTTAAGGTAAATCCCCACTAATGATGGTTTTTGCGAAACACGCAGACAAGCCAACATTGTGTGCTGTTGCGTATAGGCGGGCATTTGGAGATTGCTTAGAGGACTTCAAATTAAGAAAATAAAAAACCTACTACGCAAAACTGCATGGTGTAAAAATTATAAGTATTCTACTACGAATGACCATACACTTCCTTTTTGACACAGAGAACCAATTAAATTTGTGCTGGTCCGCATAGGTATCTGTGGGTCAATAAATAAATAAAAATGTGCAAATAAATGAGTATCTTTCAATCACATACGAAATTATACCCCACCTCGCGTGAAGCTCATGGCTTATACGCAGAAGCTCTGCCACACATAAGGTCATCAGAATAATATTGTTTCGTGCGGCAGGACAATGATGAGGCGAACCATGGGCGACGATGAAGTGATGTATTTACAAGATGTTGCCGCAGGGCGATGCAATCTATTTACAAGCGGCCATGATCGCTCGGGCGAGCCGCATCCTCTTTGTCGTCTTCGGTGACGGGTTATGGAGCTATGGGGCATTGTCCACGTAGGTGTTCCGTGACATCATCCCCCCGGCGGAGGACGACCGTCCCAATCGAGGCCAGGGTAAAGACAGGGTGGCGAAGCGGATGAGCAAAGCGATGAGAACATGTACAATAATGTCCTTACCGCCACTGATGATGGTGATAGTCGCGATGAGCACCGCCCCGGAACAGCCGGGACCACCGCCGACCCCACGAGGCAGCGTCCAAAGCTTTCGGAGAAGCGCCGGAGACCTGGGCGGGGGGACGTCGTCGGCTATACGTCTGGTCGTGGATGGTCAGTTCGTCTGGTCTCGGCGGGGAATGGGCAGGGGACACGGGGCTGGGGAATGCCGCGTCCATGGCTCACCGGGGCTGGGGCGGGCCGACGCTTTCCAGGAGCAAGGATGAGACTGCTTCATGAGCCGAGACGGGGTGAAGCTCGGGGCCGGGATGGGACTGAAACCCGCACCATCCATTTCACCCCACGGCATAGTTTTTGTAAATCCACCAAAACTACGGCTACGATTTGCTTCAAGGTGCATATTCTCTGTGTAATAGGACGACTTCGGTCCGAGCCTTTTACTTCGTATTAGCTTTTTAGTTAGCAGCGCAAGCGAAACTGCGTATGTCGAAATTGATTTGCCAAAATACATGTTCCCAACTAAACCTTGATTCTATCTGTTATGACTTCCCCCTTGTAAAAAATATTCTGGTAAAAGTTACACTTCAGTCGCGTACTGTAGTTACCAAGAAAAAGTACTCATCTCTGCTCATTTTGTTTAAGAGAAGCGGCAGCCTCATGCCAGATTACCGCAGGAGATATTGACACCCTCCTCGTATCTCCCCAATTTAAGATATGAGTAATTCATTTGATAATAAACTGGCATACAAATCTGCATCAAGACGTCCTCGCATCAAGTTCCAAGTGCACCATGAGGTATGCTTAACCGCCTGAAAATTTCTGCAAGAAACAATAGGCGTGACCGTTTCCGTGAAACGTTGTTTCAATGTCCGCTCCACAATAAAACATTCTAATCAGCCCAAGCTGCCTAACTTGAAAGCATCCTTTTTTTTCTCATTGCAAGTGTTTTTGACGGCTGCAGAGGTAGTAACAGCCGTGGAACTACCCCATAAAGAAGGTGGGCGGGTCAAAGTAATGATCGCTGTCAGAATTCAGCTGCCCCTCTTTCTCCTCTGTTTTTTTTAGTTTGTTTTCTGGTTTAAGAACCAACAAAGCAAGAGGGCGCTTTTGGGGATAGGCTGCGTTCGCTGTTGCTATTACTGGCCTTTGGCAGCTTCCTGCATGGCTGGCCGTCGTCCTTTCTGCAAGTACATAACAACATTTGCTCATATTTTACTGGCTTTGAACGTTACGACGTTAATTATAAAAAAGAATACCTCAATATGATTCTTTCGTTCGGCACTTTTATTACCCCCACAATGACATTACTTTGACCTCCGGGATTTCAGCGCTTACGAATTTTGCTGCTTAAAATGAGATTGCGGAGTTGTCTATAAAATGTAGTACGATTGACTGACCATGTTCATCAGTGACAGCAGGGTCATAATCACTTAAGTTCAAACATTCTCCCGCTGCAAAAGACGCATCGCTCATGTATGGATCTTGAGAATTCCTCGGACTGCTCTGCTGAGCTTCTTCGTATGTGTTATATTTCATCTCTCCACAAAGCGGCAACATTTTCTCCTCATCTCAACACATATGCATGATCACAAGCTGCCCACTGCTTGTGTCCACTGCAGGAAGACACCCTGGTCGTAGGAACTCTGGAACTTTTGAGAGCTAGTGAAGCATAGTCAACACACGGCTTAGGACAGGAACGGCATTACGATACTTCTGTTTGGAACGCTACCGTTATTGAGCCCGTCTGCGCCCTGTGTTTTTTGGCTGCTTTACATAGCCAACGCACTTATAATTACGTGTATTATGTGCCATCAGAACCCATTCTTTGGTGTTTTCTTTTCGCACCCTTTTTGGTTAGGTCACCTGCTGCCCTTAAATCTAATCTTCTACCTCGGTAGTCCTGTTGTTACCCTGGCAGTCCGATATTTCGGGGGTGATTATCGGATGAGCCAAATACAACTTTTTTGTTACCTTTGGCTAGAGTTACTCCAACGCGAGTTCTTTTTTTGTCCTCAGCCACCACACCTACATCCGATTCCTAAATGCTACAGATATCATCATCCTTTACATTACATTGCTGCATCCGGTTCCTAAATGCTACAGTTATCATCATCCTTTACATTGCTGTTTGCGTGGACATTGTCTTTTTTAGGGGTTCTTAGGAGACCCCAATTTTCCCTGATTGCTTAACACTGGTAGTACAACCCCCCGCCACGGTGGCTCAGTGGCTAAGGGGCTGTGCTCCTGCGCACGAGGACGTGGGTTCGATTTCCGGCTGCGGTGGACGTTTTTCGGATGGAGGCGAAAAGCAAAAACACCCGTGTGTTCGCATTTTGGCGCACGTTAAAGATCTCCAGGTGGTCGAAATTTTCCGGAGCCTTCTACTACGGCACGCATCATCGCCTTCGAAGTGTCGGTGCGTTAAACCTCACAATCAATCAATCACTGGTAGGAGGGTTGCAAGCTGGGCTAGTTGGAAATACATTCTTGGAGAAAACTCCATCCTAAAAAGATTGCATATCTGCGTGTGTCTTGACTGTAACATGTGTATATCTAGTTGTGGTATCATCGTCACCTTTGTAAAATTGTTTCGACTGTGCGCACTGTCTTTTTATTACTTTATTTTTTGTGTTGAGTATCTATATTTCCCCTTCCTGGTATTAAAATTTAGTTGTTAAACCAGCGGCGGTCCTTGTGTTGCACTTCCTTCGTCTTTGTCTGACCTCGCGCTGGTTTTATCCAAGAATCACTGGTAGCACGAATTTATCATATTTTTCTTTATTTTTCAGAAAGAGGGAACATACAATGAATAACTCCAAAACGTTACCCTGATAAAACCCATGCGACTAAACTCGTGCAGTGATACATGCTCCTTCTCGCTAAGATGAACACTCACAAAGTTCCAATAATGATCCATGGTTTATTCATATACAGTGCCTCATTTCCAGGTTATAGCCCTGTGGAAGCGGAGGGATTATGAGAAAGAAATAAGTGGATTGTCCCGAATCATCCGTCATTAAGTATCTCTTGTATATTCTTCAGGCGTTCACATTGTTAGATAGAAACAACTTGCTGGTGCGTAACGGCCAATCTCGCTAGCAAAGCGGTTCGCGAGGCGCTCATTCAAAATAGGCATGGGGGTCACCAGCGGTCCGCGATTTGTGAAGTAAGGCAGATTCTACAGGGTCAAATTTAATCATAGAGATTAGTTAGTACTTGTGATCAGCCTGAGTTGCACGTGAGAGCCGATGTATAAGATATCGCTCTATATGCTATTTTTGTAACTCAAATAATCTTCTACTGTTTGCGTTTGGATAAGTCTTATTCAGGAAGTTATCTACTTGCATCATTAGGGGGACGCCATTCAAAAAATACCTGAACCACATTGTCTCGTTCAGTCGTTTTTCACTCTGTTAGTGTTATTTCTTTATACAGTTATTTTTCTTGTGCGAGCTTCCCACGGAGATGTGGAGTCTTTCGTCATGCTCGTTAATTTAATTTTTATTGTTTGAGCAGTCGGCCACTTTGTATGTCCTCTGGTGTCTATTTTGAGAGTTTTCAGAGCGTCATTTCGTGTATCACTAGGTGGTCGTATGGTGTAGCATGTACGCTTGCTACGACCAGCTTTGACAACTAGTGCTTTCGTATTAACGCGCAACAAAGTGCCTTTTTTATTAGAAGGGGGGGGGGTTACCCTTAGTGAGTGAACTGCTCGTGAAAAAGGAAACGGTTCTCGCTTTCGTTACACTACACAGTCGTGGCGCGCCCAGCGTCCAGAAAGTCTGTTCCAATCAGGGCATTTGTACAACACAGAATACGGGACAAATGGTACAGGCAGCTAGAAATGAGCGTGTAGGTTTGTTCTACATTAGAATGCCGTCGTCGTGCCGGGTAGTCATGATGTAGGACACAGCCAAGGCTTTGGCTGTTTCCTTGGCCACCCTCCTGGAGTCCGTACGTACCTAAGACGTTGGGTGCAGAGTGCCAGCATTTGTATTGACCACGGCCACTTTGGCATTGGGGTCGGCTGGGTAACCGGCAGCGCCGGTGTAGAGCACACCCTGATCACGGCCGTATAACAAGGTCAGCACATCGGACGCCTCTCCTTTTCCACCCAGTGCCCTAGTAACTGCCTGTATTGCGATAACTCCGCTTCCACCCTATAACATTCAGTATGAGAGTGCCCAGGCATCATCAGTACTACGCCAGCCCCGCACATCTTGACCGGTGACTTCAACGCCCATCAACCCCTCTGTGGCAGCAGGAAAACGGCGGCTAAAGAGAGGCACCTTCTGGTCATTGCCCACCGGCAGGGTATGTGCGTTGTCAACTCTGGAGAGACCACCTTCTACCGGGGAAAGATGTCAAGCTCCTTCGGCGTCCCGTTTGTTTCGTCACGACTCCTCCCTAGGACGAGCTGGCAAGTGGACATTGAACTGCATGGCAGCGATCATGCGCCGACTTACGTTGCAGTGGATGGTCTCTCGGGCTCTCGGCCACAGCGTGTAATTCGCTACTCTGATTGAAAAGCATTTAGAACTGTGGTGGAGGAAGCCGTAGACTCGATGTCACGATGAAGGCTTCGTGGACACGATGTCACGAGCTCGAAAGTCAAGCAACAAAATACTGAGGCTTCAGCATAGATACACCGCCGCCGACTCGGTGTATGAGAGGCTTCGCGCAGTGCGTCGAAGAGCAGAAAGACGAGCGCGCCGGACACAAGCGTCTGAAGATATCCGAGCGTCAAGATGAGCCCTGAAGGCGATTCGGAGGCATATGAATAAGCTCGCCAAGCGTGAGTGGGAATCCTTTTGTTCCAAGCTGGACCCCGAGAAGCCGCTTTCCAGAATATGGCTCTTGCTCCGACGTTTGCGGACCCCGCAGATTCAACTGCACCTGTTCAAATCTATCTCAGTGAGGACGAACTCAGTCGCTGACGCCTTATGCAGGAGAATTAATGCAGCTCCAGCAGCTCTTCAACCACAGTTTCCCCCCAGTGAGGCATGCTCAGGCCCGGTGTCCCCAATGGGCGAGTCATTCTTCATGGAAGAGTTGCTCGCTGCACTGGCTTCTGTCAAGAATATCAGCTGCCCAGGCCCCGATGACATCACCTACACGACCCTCTCGCATCTAGGTAAACAAAGAAAAAGTTGCACCCTGCATGCCTTCAATCTTTCGTGGGGTGGGAAACTGGTCGTCTAGAGCCAAGCTGTAAACACGCTCGCCTTGTCCCAGTCCTAAAGCTAGGCAAAGTTTCCACCGCCATCGAGTCTTACCTACCTTACCGATCAACCTATAGACTGGGATTTGACCATCCGAGATATATACCCGGCACAAATGTCTGGCTTCCGCAAGGGTCGTAGAAGCCTCGACAACGTCATCGCCCTTGCAAATAGCATAAGAAAATCAAAGTGTCGGCGGAACATTACTGTTGCCGTGTTCCTCAACATCAAGTCAGCGTATGACTGCATCGAGCATGAAGCCATCCGCTCGGCGCTGAAGTCTTTAAACATCAGGGGCCGCATGTACGCATGGCTATCGGACTACCTCTCCGATAGGTATGTCTATATGTCTACCGACAGCGGCGACTCATCACTACACCTGGTGACCCGAGGTGTTCCCCAGGGTGGGGTGCTGAGCCCTGCACTCTTTAACATTGCCATAGTTGGCGTGGAGAAATGCGTGCCAGAGTCGGTAGAAATCTCTCTGTACGCCGACGACATCTGCATATGAAGTTCTGGCCGCAATAGGCGAGTGTTACGGTCAAGACTGCAGCGAGAAATTGACTCCATTGCGGCATTTCTCGCAACTCGAGGATTTGTGATTTCAGGGAACAAATGTTCTGATAGCCTTTACAAAGCGTGACCTTACACGCTATGGCCTCACTGTTTGGGGGACCGTCTTCCATACGTACCAACCCACAAGTTCTTGGGAGCGACATTTGATAGTAATCTCACCTGGTCGCCTCATGTTCGCCACCTCAATGACAAGATTACTTCATTAGCCCGCATATTCCACATGCCCTCCACCAACACTGGCAGTTGTTCAGTCAATTCTCTTCTACGGGTATACAAAGCGCCTTGCGTTGGCCTGATGAGTTAGAGCATCCCTGCTTTGCTCCCTCTATCAAAAGGAACTGTCAAAGCGCTAGAGAGCATGCAAGCACAAATCCTGCGGGTGTGCATTGGCGTTCAAAAAAAACCTCTACCATCGGAACGCTGACCGAATGCAGGCAGCTCTCACCACTCGCTGGAAGCACACAGGATTTGCTTCGTGTGCGTCTGCGGATTGCGGCAAGACAGCGCGGCCATACTCTAGCGACAAGCGGGGCCAAAGAAGTGCGTGAATTTCTGCCGAAGGAGTGTCAAGAGCCTGCTCCTCCTGAGCACCCACCCTGGATGTTCGTGCCCTTGCAGAAACGACTAGTGGGGCCGGTATCACGAGGAAGGAGCATATTCTGGCTTCCGAACTAACGTTCTTCGCTCTGGACTACATTTCGCGGATATACAGAGAACACATTCCTGTGTACACTAATGGGTCGGTGTCATCAACATCACACACTATCGAGGTGTGGATACCGCCATCACGTACCACGATCATTGCCATGCTCAGTCACGAAAGGTCAACTACGGCTACTGAACTTGCAGCTTTTAGGGTGGCTTTCGCTCATATCGTCAAGCAACTCGCACGAGAGTGGTACATATTCACAGACTCAGGGCTCCCCTTCATTGTCTAGCGTCTTTTCCAAAAGACCAGCTCTTGTCTGAAATACACGCTTTACATATTCAATCTCTACAAGCGCACCAACCCAAAGCAGTTCAGTGGATTCCAGCCCATTGTGGGATAAGCGGCAATGTGGAGGCAGACATTGCTGCATCCGTTGCGCATAAGCATCGTGCATTCGCAATAGCTATACCATTCTCCAGGAAAGATGCATCTGTCCTTGCATCCAGTGTGGAATGGAACATACAGCGTGCAGCCTGGGATGGCGTATCACGTCATTACGCACCGCTCTCTTCCATCGATCCCAACTGCAAATTCAAAATAGCACCAAGACTCCCCAAGCGGGTAGAAGCAATTCTACATCGCATGCGGTTCATTGTCGCATACAAGCGCAACTTCCTCTTTAAGATGAAACAAGCTACGTCGCCACTCTGCCCACACTGTGATGTGCGAGAAACCCTGCAGCACCTCCTCTGTGAGTGTGCTCGATTCAGTGCTCAAATAGTGTCCCTCCCAGTGCCTTTGGGACTGCCGCTTTCCGTGGGAATGCAGCTAAAGGGCGTTTTAAGACGATGGGCTTGTCCCACACGTGTTTTACGAGCTACAAAAGCTCGGATAGAGTACCTGCAACACACAGGTCTAGACCAGTCGCTGTGAATAACTCGCCGTTTCTGTGCGCCTCAAGTTCTTGAACATCGTCGCCATCGTCTTCATCCCGTCATCAACTGGCGTAGGAAGTTCGGCATTTTAGCCCGGCTAACACCGCCATACTTCATCAAAGATCTCTCTCTCTCTCTCTCTCTCTCTCTCTGGACCACTAGATGGGCTCGCCCCATACGCATCCCCCTCTTCTCTTGGGAGGCTGCTGTGTCCAGCCCTGCCTCGCAAGAGCAGGTACGGCTGATGGAGTGGGCCGGCAGGATAGTGTCTTCCATTGGAGCCCTGGAGTGAAAACCCCACTGATCTATGCTGCTCTTCTACCACCAAATGAGAGTAATAAATATTTTCACTACCACTACAACCAGTAGGGCGTGAATGAAGTAAATCTCGGCAATTCATTTTCGGGTTGTGGAAGTGATTGTCGCACTGCTGTCGAAGGACGGCAGCTTGTTTGCTCGAATAATACTACTGCAAAAAGACCTCTGTTCAAATACCCGTAGACGGGTGATAGCACTTAAGATGCTAAACCGGTAATTGGCATGCAGAGATAATTCAACTACAATTAAAGGTCCTCGCCAATAAAACGTTAAAATGTTAACTACTTTCAGCGCCACGATTGAAAGGATAGTGCCATTTTCGGTGCGTAGTTCCATTGTTCCCATCAAAACTGTGCACAATCGGTTCAAATTGTAGAAAAACCAGCAATGCGCTTTGCTTTCCCTGAGGCAGAAAGCTAGAAACATTTACGAGAGAGATAGGCGGGTAGAGGTCAGACTGAACAATCTGCGCGTACTGGCGACTGCACTACAAGGAAATGTCCGTTATTTGGACTGGACTCACACGGAAATTAACAGTTCGTTGAATGACATTTGCTATTACATTTCGTTGAATAAAGAGTAGACAAGTGATATGATATATTGGTGTTAAGGGTGTCTAGCGTGTGCCTCAGCTGCGTGTTGTGGGGTGTCACGTAAAAGGCTGAAGCTTTTATGGCGTCACTACATGCGCTTAAGGTATGGAATGGAGTGGTCCGACGGCGGGTCGGCCTCGGTGGTGGTGCTGGTTTCAGACTGCATTCTGTTCAGCAAGCGTATCCATACGCCATAGTTAGCAGTTTGTTCTTGGGCTTGCAGGCATTGAAAGCGGTCCCAATTATAATGGGTGATTGCACGTGTCTCAGTTTTGCGTGTTAGCATGAGTGTGATTTAAATGATGCGGTGGTCGGAGAGAAGGGTATCCGGAAAGACTTCCCCGGTTGCCATTGGATTCGGTTTGTTGTGAAAGGAGAGGTCATGTGTCGTAGGGCGTTGTATCACGTTTCCTTCTCATGTGGGTGCGTCTGGAGTAAGGATAAGGGTATATGAGCCCTGCATGGTGCGTGCGTAAAGACGACGGCCAGAACTAAGGACATTCGAGCTTCACCATGTGATTTACGGGGCATTAGAGTTTCCGCCAACGATGATGTCACGCCGTTTGGTAAAGTACTAAAGAAAATGAGAGAGAGCAGATAGCCGGACTGTGGAATTTGTGGGATAGTAGATATTCACAAGTGTAAGACGTGGCTGCGAGGGGTCTGGGTTATAGGAGGAGCCGTAACTAATGGAAGTTATGTAAAGGGGACGTCTTCTTGTACGTGCGCCACGTCCCTACAAATATAAATTGACGACAGTGGCGAAATTGGGTCGGCGTGTCGATCTCGATAACGAGGGTTGACTTTTTCATGCCGTGTCTCTTGTAAAAGAACAAAGTACGGCAGTTGGGCTTGTTGGGCTCGCCAGCCATAGGTGGCGAAGGGTGCGGCTTGTAGAAAGGCTACGGCGGTTTCACTGTATCAAATTTAGGGCCCTAGCGGAGGTTATTAGGAAAGGCTGAGTGGGGTGAAAAGCGTGGCCAGCGCAATTTCTGGGACAGTGCAGGAGACGGAGCCAAAACAGAGTGGTCCTGTTTTATTGTGGGCCTTGTGTATGGGGTGGGCGTTAGGTCGTCATTAAATTTCTTGCTTATACTGGCACTTATGTTGTAAAGCGTCTCTGTCAGCTTTCTGATGAGCGAAAAGTGCGTTGGTCTGGCACTTCGAAGTGCGTTTGTTGGGCCTGGACTAGCGATGTAAGGGAAACTACGCGGGAGGTAATCTCAGCACGCCTTTTCTCGGGTTGCCGATACGACAAGAAGTAGGGGAATTTCGGGGTGTTTGGGATGCGACTGCGGGTGTAATGGGTGGCCGTACCTGCCGTGCGACATGCGGTGGCGTGATTAGGCCTTGATTCACTGACACACACCTTCATTGTGCAGTCAGTGCGGATTAAGGGGCAACGGTTGAAGCACAAGAACCCCCGACACGCGCGTCGGCAAAGCCGAGCACGCAAAGAAAAGCGCTGCACCGCGCTTGCAGACTGCAGGTATAAGTTCATACAGTGCGCACGAGGACATGAAGCTACCGATCACGTGCATACCGCTGGTCGGAGACGCACCCACGCAAGCGACATGTACGACCTCAAGAAAACGTGCAGAAGGAGCGAGAGGCCTACTCCTAGAGGTTTGCTTTGAACCCACTTTAAGGATGTTTAACTTTCCTATAATTTCTGTCACAAATAAAATTTCCCGTGTGTGCCCTGTTATTGAGACGTAGAGATGGGAACACAAAAGCAGGGTGACTGCCATAAAAAGGACAAAAAATATTTTGCTCAGAATAGGCTAGGAGTACATTATTCTATCTCCTCTCAGGACGGTGTGCGTGCGTGGGTCAGACTGGCCGACGTTTGAACATACGTCTGCTCGAAAACAGTAACGACAGGCGCAGCACATACGCGGAATTGTCCGCGCACTAGGGCGCGTGTAAATGCGTGCCGTGCAACAATGACATCGAAGGGGCTTGTGCCATGAGGAGCAGCTTACTCCTCATAAAGAGAAAGCGTTTCACATAGCCAAGAATGATAGGGTCAACAAGGCCTTTACAAAATTTTGGGCAGAGTGACGTCAACTTTTAGTCTCAGCGCTGTATGAAAGAAGGATCGAGAATTAAGTTACCTGGTAGAGGTTCTTCTTGTACCCGTGGAAACATTATGATTCGTTCCGCCCACGCGCATCGCTGGTTCCTATCTATTACTTCTAGCGATATGAGCAAAGAGCTGTGCTGCGCGCTGTTTGTGATTTTTCCTGTATCTGTCGGCCTGTTTTTTCCCTCTGGTAAATTCCCACTTGTTAGTCTCGGCACCCCATGGCTGCCCTTTTTTCTTGGGCCCTCGCCTCACCGGTGTTTGTACGGAATAAAACAACGCCAACTTGCCCCAGTGATTTTTTTCTTCCACGGTGTAGTTTAACTGTAAAGCAGCAGCACTCGCGATGGTGGCATTCTTTCGCTTAGCTGTAGTTTGTCCCTTAGACTTCCGCACGAAAAACCAAGGAATAGTTACTCGGGCATCCAGAGGAGAAAAGAAGGCTTTCACTGCTCATAACGTATTTCACTCGCCTGTCTCGGTCCTATGAACGCCGTTGGTGATGTCACACCTGACAAGCTGCGCCATTCTCTAGCCGACAGCCGCAGACGCGATGCAGCTGTCGTTCCCATAAACTAGCACGATTCCACTATTAGGAGAGGAACGCGAGGCGACGACTGGGCTGTACCATCTCAAAAACAGACGGCGGCTAACACGACCTTCACGGCGCAATCTGAACAAGCTCAACAAGTGTGGGGCAGGAAAAAGTCTGTGAATTCAGGGAACCATGAACACAAAATAGAAGGGCATTCACGAGGCTCCTTTGTTCCGATGACAATGTTGCCAATTTTATTGCTAACATCAAGACAATAATCGCGATAATAAAGAAAATATATGATGTAGTAACGAATCCGTGGACACTTTCCTCTGATTTCTGTGTGACGTCACACAATCTTGCTCGTGGAATTGGCGGCTGCTGACCTGTGCCACCGCCGAGCAACTCGACTGTCAGATAGCAGTTCGGCCTCTACTTCGGTTTCATCATATCTGTCAAACGTTAATGTACAACTGAAACGCTGATAAGTATTTTTTGTGTGGAGCAGTATTACATCACTCCGGCCAATATTACGCCACTGTAGCGTGCATTTCGTCTTTTTCTATACTTTTTTCGTTTTTCGCTAAAACACGGTTTCAGTAAGTTACAGTTGAACAACTCCAATAAGTTGGAGTTCAATAAGCTACAAATGCAAGTTCTTTGAAATCGATTGAGAAAGTTTTTGTCTTTAAAAAGTGACGAGGCTGGTAGCCTAAGAGGATTAGAAATTATAGGAAGGGGTAATTGGGTAGCACGTCTTCATGCTTTAAATAATGGGTGCCTTCTTTGAGGGGATTCAATAGGCTCGCTTCAACCTGATCGTATCACACCGCTTTTCAGTGCGTAGTAGGCTCCTTTATTGAGCAAAAATGGTTCGCTGCGGGCTAATCCGAGATAGCCATTTTTAGGTCAGTAGGGCTTCCCATTAGGTCAAAGATTATGTTGAAGCGCACCAGCAGAATTCATGCTAGCGGCTTTCTCCTGCAGAGTACAAGTCTCCGACGAGACCTGGTAAGCATCATTGCACTTAATGCCCGCATGTACCAGACAACACCCCCCCCCCCCCTCCTGGCGAGCGGTGTCTGCATAACTTTTGGCCGATATCAAGGCAGGCTTCAGGGGCGCTTGTGAGAATGTTAGGTTCTCTGTCACTTTCAGTTGAATGACTTATTTTTCTTTCCTGAATGCTGGATTAGAACGCGAGTAGGCTGGAGGTGGTCTGCTGTAACTTGGGAATTACACTGGTTGCTTGCTAAAATCATCACTGGTGTGATCAGTGTTTGCGCAGTGAGCACAGATGGGTCGTCCACGGCACGACTGAGTACCATGGCCATTCGTATGTCAATCGAAGAAATAAAATCCTGACAAGGGCTAGTTGGTTGAATATACTGAACACTAAAGCGCTAAGCAAAAAGGGGCACGAAGAAACATACACGGTGCCACTTCCAACTGAACTTTATTGGGGAAAATGTTTGGTTAAATACACTATTTTGAGGTCCTCAAGTCGTCACACCAGCAACGAGTGCAAATCTACACGTGTCCATCTAAGAATGCCATTTCCTTGTCCGTCAATGCAACCGAAGGTGCATTGATGCGCCTGCTTCCCGCCTTGTGAATGAAATGCGCCTCTACAGTCCCTCTTTCTTGCTTATCTCTGACCCATTTTAAAAAGGTGGCCTGTTTTAACAGCGGAGTGGAGCTTGCACCTTGCAGACTGCACCTTTTGCAGAGCTCTGCCATCTGGCTACCAGCGATGTTCTAGACTGCCCAACAATGCTCACGCGCTCTGTGAAATTCGCACATGAGGTATGTACGGACTCATTGGACAAGAATAAATGCAGCATGGACGTATTTAGGAAATGTTGAACAACTAAAAGTAGAAACATTATGTTTTGTTTGAATTTCGTTGTTTGCGCGACTCACGGATATCCTCTGCACAACTATTACGCCTTGCAATTTTAGTCGTTCAAGGAGATCTTCTTCACTCTCATGAAGTATCTCTCGTTGAGAGGTGGCACCTTGGGCGGTATTAGGCTACTATGTGGTATGACTGTCACTTTTGGTTGAGGCGCGGTGTCCTTTTTGAGAATGTTTTAGCTTTGTTTTTGTTTTTTTTCTTTGTGCTTCTACCAGCATCTTTCCGGAGGCAAGTTTGCTTCCGTGGTTATCTCTCCCAACAATACTACCAATGCATTTTTTGGGGAGGAAAGAGGTGCATTTTTTTCTGAATGTATCACAAGGTATTTGCTGAATCTTTCGGCGCGTAAAGCTGTTTTAATGCTAATTACTTCGGTCAGGCCCCGTTACAAAGACCGATCTGTTTTTATTAATGGGGTGGCTAAGGAAGCGATAAATGCATGTTGTACATTCGGTAGCATGGCAGGTCACTTACGAAGGAGCCAAAGAAGTGAAAGTGACTTTAAAGCACACGCTAACCATACACTGCCACTATAACCCTATGTTTGAAAAGCATAGAAATAAGAAAAAGAACTAGGAGATCAGAAAAGGAACTAGGGAGATCAGAAAAGGAACTAGGAGACAGAAAGGATTGAGAGCTGGACATGACAACGCAACCACCTAGCTGATTCCCCCTGGGCGGGTCACACCGAGGACATCGTCTGCGAGAAGCGGAGGCCAAAATGCAGTGTTGCTGCCGGAAACGGGCCGTGCCGGTGCAAAGCAACCCTGACTTTGGCTCAGCCGCAAGGATGCTTTTTCCCCGGACACGGCTAAGCCATAAACAGCCAGGGTGTGGGCGAGTCCAACGCACACTAGCGTGCGTCCATAACATTGCATGTGAAATGCCTCCCAGTGTAAGAACTCGGTGGAGCTGTGGGCCGTGGTGGCGCTGATCACCATACACCTGGATTACTCAAGTTGTCCCGTGCGGAAAGAGGGATGCGAGCGCGTTGAGTTGAGCCGCCAGACGTATTTGACATTTTAGTAATAAGGGGGACATGCTGCCTCCACGTTTTGTTGAGAATCCTTAACCATGCGTTCGGGCTGCTTCACCTGGTGACATGGACATCTAAGACTCTTATAATGCCACTTTGTGATGTCAAACGATCACTTCCCACTTGCGGCTATATTTTTAGCTGCGTTCGTAAGCATCCGTCCGTCACTGCTAAAGAATTGGTTTCGTCAACGTCAGTTCAGCCCATGCCGCTCGAGGGAGCTCTCCAGGCTGAAGACTGCTGCCTGGGGTTCAGTTTGTATTCGGGCCTTGTTGTTACGACCGTTCGCTTCACCGCAGAAAATTGTGTCATCCCGGTAGACGGAGAATATTGCCGCTGTATCTTGCTCAAGCGTGCGGGCTATCTTCTTCATGGCTAGGTTAAACAGGAGCGCGGCGAGAGTAGACGCTTGAGGAACTCCTTCATCTAAAAACGTTTCAGGTGCCCACTGCGGATTTTATTTTGGGGGCGGATGTCCCGACTTTTAAGGATATTCCACACCCAGCTCTGAACACGCTGTCTAAAGAACGCGACGGCGAGCGCGGAATTTCGTTTTCATCTACGTTATAAAAACTTTCTGCATATCTACAGGAAGCAGGTTGTCTGGTAAGTACTCTCGTGAAGTACTATTCATGACCCGGCGTAGGAGCCAAAGGTAGTTCTGGGTGCTTACATAGGACGAAGACCAGTATACGAAGGATGGAAACAGGTGGTCTTTTCCAGCTGGTATTGAAGACGTTTTGTGGATAAACTTCTTCTCCATAAGCTTACATATGGTAGGCCTGACGGCTATATGTCGAATGTTGTGACGTTTTTCTCTGTCTTTCTTAGCTTTTGGGCTTGGATGAATTATAGTCAGTTTCAAGCATTCGTCCACACTGCTAAAATCATAGGAGTTGTAAACAATGTGGAGAAGTGTTTCCTTTCACTGTCATGGAGGTTTTGGAGATGCCATATATTTTTGTCATAGCAAGTGGATGAACATCATTTGCTTGCCCTAGACCAACAAAGAGATCGGCCGTACTGAAGGGCTGGTGCAAGCAGTCTTGTGGGCAACAGTCAGTGAGGATTAAAGGTCCAGCAGTGTGTCCGGTTCCATTGTTCCGCACGGGAAGGGGGTGTGGGTGATCTTGTTTTCCACTACATCTGGGTCTTCTAACATAAGGTCCTCATGATGGGCAACTTGGTTTTTTATTTGCCTGCCACGCTGCGAAAGATTTCCCAGAGATTGGAAAGACCTCGCCCCTGGTTTAGCTGATCACATAGCGTGTGTCGTTTTCACCCTGAGCTCCCATTGATGCTCAGTAATTTCCTACTAGAGATGCTTCCGTTTTATCAATCGCGATGCTGTGGAGTAGAAGAACGTCGTATTTGCTCTCCATAGCTGCTATAAGTTTGTCGATTACGAATTCTACCAAGCCATTTCAAACGACAGGGTTCGTCGAAGCGCCCTCTGGGTACCAGCTCTGGTAAGCCAGCCAATCGTGGCTGTGTAGGTAAATTGAGGCATGCACGGACGTCAGCTTAATGCACCCATTGGCGTCGTGCTGTCGGAGATGGATATTTCTTGGGTAGAGGGTAGGGGGCAAGTCGAGAAAAAAAAATAGCTAGTGATGAAATCACAGCGGCATATAAGGCAGATATTACACATAGTGGGCAATGGGTACACGTCCACTGTATTGGGCTGCACAAAAAGGAAAGGAGGTCGCCTATTCTCAATAGCTTAAGGGCGCTAACTTTCCCATGGTATTCGAAATCTTTGAAGTTTAAAACTCACAAATATACTACAATAAAGCGTTATACTTTTCATCTGTCATTTTTGTTGTTGGGCATAGAGGGTTAGGCATTTCTTTTCCCAGCTACAAAGGGTGTTCTTATGCATGTTTGTTTACATTACTTGTTATTTATTTTTGCTTAATTTGAGTTGTACAACCAAACTTTCAAAGTAAATACCTGGAGACATGCTCTGCACTTTCATGAAAGTCCTCAGTCAAATAATGTCATCAGCAAATCTCACCTCGCTCAGGTATTTTTCATTTATTCGTCACTTTTTATTTTGATTTAGCCCATTTGCTTATCTTCATACTCCTTCTAGACAGCCTGTAAATTATTTCTGAAAGACTCACTTCCTCTCGGACACATTTCCCGATAGAGAACTTAAAAGACGACCAGAAACTGCGTTTTTTAATGTTCGTTTATACTTAATGATCTCTGACTACTTTAATCATAGCAAGGGGGGCTATTGAGGCTAACGCATTTTTTACATCTACGAATATCACACACAAGGGTTTAGAATATTCCGAAGATTTTTGGATTACCTTGTTTACGGCATGTGAATATTACCAACTATTCAGAAACCTCTCTTACAGCGAGATCGCTCTCTTAGCTGCTGAAGGTGGACGCAGTCCCTTATGAGATAGAGTGTTACTTGGGAAATAATTTGTATACAAAAACAAATCGGCCAAGAGCCTGCAATATTAGGTTTTGATATTATGCTTTTGTAGATACCGTAAAAGCTCGTTAATTCAAACTCGGTTAACTCGAACCTCCGCCTAATTCGAACGGACGCCCTTGTCCCGGCACAGCCCTGTATATTTCAAAGGGAGAAAACTCTCGATAATTCGAACGCATCTCCATCCAGACGGCCTAATTTGAACTGGGATCCACAGGTTTTCGTCGCTCTTCGTAAAAGAAGTCGGAAGAAGAAGACTGATTACATTGGGTTTCAAATCCAAACCAAACCAAATTTACTAGAGATGCAAAAGAACGAACCAAAAATTACGCCCACCGCCCACCTCCCCTCGCGGCAACCCTGGTGTGATGCGACGCTGAGTGGGGTTCAAGCGCAAGCGGAGAGCAACCGTAGACCGAAAGGCCGCCGGACAGCGGCCCACCGGTTATATGCGCAGCGCGCCCGAAGGAGAGGAGACCACGGAGAGAGAGAGTGCCGCGGCTATGACGCAACACAATCCAATACAATCCACTTTAATCCAATCCAATCCAAATCCAATCCAAGTCAAGTCAAGCCAAGCCAAGCCAAGCCAAGCCAATCCAATCGAATCCAATCCAATGCCCCTCGCGAGAGAGCGTTCGCTATCGGAGAGGAGAGGGGGAGAGTGGCTGCGGACAACAACGGACGCACGGAGACAACAACGAACGCACGCAGGAAGGACAGGGCCGCCGACAAGAGATGCTCTGAGCGTCGCATCTAAAAACCAACAGCGTAGCACACTCGCTACGCGGCTGCGACAGCCTATTTCGCTACCGCAGCGGCCACCGCGCCAGTGGCGCCGTTCGCTATTCAAGTTCTATGAATATTATTTACAAACTCAGCTGCCACAAACATCTAGTAGCGCCTAATGCGCGATAACGAGTCCAGGAGTGCCTTTTTTGTAATCTCGCACGTTGTGGCGCGACGTTTATTCATTCTAGCGTTCCCCCGCTAATTCGAACTCCGCTTAATTCGAACAATGTTATAGTCCCCTTCCAGGTCGAATTAACGAGCGTTTACTGTGTATGTAAGGTTTGGGCGCTCCTATGCAGGGCCACCGCTGATGTTCGGAGGTATTAAGGCCATAATTCGGCAAGCTTTTCCGCTGCAATGTCTTCAGCATGCGACAATGGATCAACTGTATGACATCGTCCCCTGCTACTTGGTCTCTCTTTAAGCCTATGAGCCCATTTCGAACCTTATGTTTGTTTATCTTTGGAGCCCATTCTACCGGCCTAGTCAAATAATTACAGCAGTGTTACGGATGCTTTCAGAAGCGAAGTTTGTACAAACATTTTTCGCTATTTTTAAGATATCAATTACTCTTTGTTATGTTAGCTTTTACATGCTGAGTAAGGGAGAGAGAGGGAGCTCCTAATGTGAACTGGCGAGGTGAGCCCTGCTGGCCGCGGGGCTTGATACGCCGCGTGATGATGATTAGAGTGAGGAGGGTGAATATTAGACATTGTGGCGACAGCAACGAAAGGGCGTTGAGAATGAGAAAAACGTTGATAATGAGATAATGAAAAGCCTTCACGCCAAGTTCCGACAAAAGCAACATTTTAAAAGGAAATCGGAAGGGTAAACGCTCCAAGTAAAAAACACGACTCGAGGAAAAGAAGGACACCAAGCCAAAAATAGGAAACGTATAAACGCTGGGCAAACGAGCACATGTTTTGAGGCACTTGCATTATTTCCGAACCTAATTACCAACCGATTTCCTTTACCAGAATAGTTTGCAAACTTCTAGAAAACTTATGAACCGTCGTAATGAGCTACCTAACAAAACAGGGCTTTTTTTTGTAATCAGCACGGATTTTTGGCGAGGCCGTTCCTGTCAAGCTCCGGTATTCGAATTAATCACTGCTCTACATAATGCGGTACATTCGTCCCCACAAATACATGCTATATTAATAGATTTCGCCAAGACCTTTGACAAGGTCCCTTACATGCGCCTCATGGAAAACCTTACTGCTGCTCCTAATATCAACACTAAGGTAACAGGTGGATTAATAACTTCCTAACCTATCGACATCAGTCAGTAACCAATCATGACCATTCGTCCCCTTTAGCAATATATATCAATAACAATAACAGTATTATGTTTTCTACTGTGCGATTATTTAGGAATGACTGCGTCATTTATAGGCCACTTAACTCCGAAGGCACCCCATCCCTTCAAGCAGACCTTAATCAACTGAAGAAGTGGTGTAGGGAATGCCAGATACCAAACACTAGCTCGATCAAAGATAGAATATGCAGCACTAATCTGGAAGCCCCATCAGTCGTATCTCATCAATAAACTTGAAGCATTCCAAAATAAAGCTGTCACATTCATTCTCAGCAAATACGAACGGACATCAAGTATAACAGAAATGAGAAACTTCTTACACTAGCCATCTCTACAACAACGCCGGCTTGTCATTTTTAACGCTATCATTTTCAAAGTTGGGTACCTTTCAGCCCCTTTCTGTGTACCTGTGAGGAAGTACCCGTAACTTTGCGTCTTTGGAGGACATTTTGTCCAAGAAGATGGCCAATCCCTATGGTGGGGCCATGGGCCACGAGGAGGAACAGGAGGTGTGCGAGAGGATCCTGGCGAAGGGGACGGTGTGTTCCAGATTGCTCGGCGGTAATCGTGAGCAAGAGGGCAGCCTTCGGACCGGACGCCGCTGTTCCAGTACCGGGTGCGCGACCGTGGTTCTCCTGCGACGGCCTAGAAGGCGACGGAAAGGGAACGACAGCACGGACCAGCCCCGACGACCTGCCCACGTTCGAGGAAGTTCCGCCGGCGCGCCGAAGACGCTCCAGCCAATCTGCACACTCCCGAACAGCTCATCCAACACGTGAGACTGTTGCAGTTGGCCAACTTGACTTCCATTCAAACGGACTCGTGCTTCTTTTTAGTTACAAGCCCTGTTTAGTTTTTTTCCCGTCGCTTCTTACTCCGCGTGTTTCTGCTACTACCCAACCCCATAAAGCGTGCCATCTTCTGTTCTTCTCCATGTTCCTGGGCCCTGTCTCGTTATTCTCCCGTCCGTAACGGTGGGGATTGTTAGAAGAGCCTGTATTACATCACATCTGGCGTCCGCGACAGGACTCTTCATTAGCTTAACCCGAAGAGCTAACGTCACCAGCAGTAGGATTGGAGAGTGCGAGACGTGACATGGATCTGGAAAAACTAGTCACGCTTGGTACCCAACTGGGTCTCAGGGACTCTGAGCTCCGGGAATGGGTGAGGGCAGAGCAAGATCGCATGAGAGCTGAGAGGGCAGCAGAACGCGAGGCTAACAAGGCAGCTGCAGAGCTGGAGCACGCGAACCTTCAGCTAAAGTTAAGACTGCAGGAAGGTGCCAGGAACAATCCGCAGGGCAACGAAGCGAGCACATCAGCGGCAGCACCGGCGCCTATCTCCATAAGCCCACACAATTTCATTCCCCCGTTTGACGATCGTCGGGATGATCTGGACGCTTACCTCATGAGGTTTGAGAGAATAGCGCTCGCGCAACAGTGGCCGGAAGATAAATGGGCTGTTGGCCTGAGCATGTGTCTGACTGCAAACGCTCTCACAGTCATCGGGAGAATGACGCCGGACGACTCTCTGAACTACCAGAAGGTCAAGTTGTCTCTTCTCCAGCGATTTCGATTCACTGCTCAGTGTTACAATGACAAGTTCCGCAATGCAAAGGCCGAAGATGGAGAAACTGGAGTACAGTTCGCGTCCCGCCTGTTAGGATATTTTGATCGGTGGCTCGAGACGTCGGGTGTACCAAAAACATTTGAGAGCCTACGCGAGAAAATGATCGCCGAGCAGTTCCTAAGGTGCTGAAGCCAGGAACTTGTGGTCTTCATTAAAGAAAGAGACTGCTAGACCATTAACCAAATGGCCGAGGTTTCCGATCGGTTCCTGTAAGCCCTGTCTCTAAAGAACTTGGGGAAATTCAAGGAAGAGACTCCGACACACGCAGGCTCGAGTCATACTGGTGGCGCGGCAAAGAAAGGACCGACTTGTTTTATTTGTGGTAGAGTTGGACATCGTGCTCCTGATTGCTGTATGACGGGACAGGCCGCAATCTGCTCGAAGTGTCATAAACCAGGGCACAAGAGCGAGACCTCTAAATCGAAAGAACCTCATCCCAAGCAAGTTTCCGCGTGTGTAGTAGCGACATCCTGGAAAAGGAGACGAGGTCCTTACATGCATACTTCTGACCCCAATCCGCGGAAGACGTTTGGAGGAGACGCCACTCAACCAGGACACTCCGCCGACAACTTACGTGTTGTTACCGGTCAGATGTACAGGAAATCCATAACTGTGCTGCGAGATTCAGGAAGCAACGCCGTAATTGTACGCAAAGAGCTCGTGCCAGATACGTGCCTGACAGGTCAAGCCACCACCTCCCAGAGGCGTATATCAAGTTCCATACGCCCTACTTTTCAGGCCACGTCCTGGCAAAGTGCATGACTGACCCACTTTATGATTTGGTCCTGGGTAACATCCCAGGTGCGACAGATCCATGCGATCCTGACCTGAACTTCACCCAACAAGCACAGCAAGCAGATGAGATAAAGAAGCTACGTGCGCACAGCCGTAAGCACAGCGACACCAGAGACAACAAGCCACCCGAAGTAGTCTCCGTTGTCAAGGAAGATAACAACAAAGAACTTCACATTCGCTGAGGTGACAAGAGAGGAGATGAAGGCAAAGAAATGGGAAGATAGAATTCTCCGTAGGTGCTTTAAGAGGCAAGGTAAGGAAGTCACATCTCGAAGGGGCAACACCTACCTATTTGTCAAAGAGGACGGCTTGCTGTACCGACGATGCCAGCTCACATCGGGTCAACAGTACAAACAACTGTTAATTCCAAAACAATTCCGAGACTCTGCGCTCCAGATAGCTCACAACAATATTAGACCCTGCAACAAAGAGATTCGGAGGAAAACGGAAACAATTCTTCACGAATTCTACTGGCCGAATATCTACGCCGACATTAGGACAGTCGTCAGATCTTTCAGTGTTTGCCGGCGCAATGCTCCAAATCATGAAGTTGGTGTAGTGCCTTTGTGGAAGACGCCTATTTGTGCGACAGCGTTGTCTTACTGACTGACGCATTCGACAAGGATGTAGGATCCGCCCTTTGGCAAGAGTGCCTACTACTATTGTTAGGACACTGATCCACTATGCAGTCTATTAGGCATAGTGACAACGTTAATGCCGATTTCCGCAATAGGGAATGAACATCCGCGCGTGTTACGTGTTATTTCCCCACCAGTGGGTTTTTCTTGTTGGTGGAGTTGTGAGGATGTGAAAGTGTGTGTCTTCGCCGACAACTTTCCAAAGTGGGGAGACATGTGAGGAAGTACCCGTAACTTTGCGTCTTTGGGGAACATTTTGTCCAAGAAGACGGCCAGTCCCTATGGTGGGGCCATGGGCCACGAGGAGGAACAGGAGGTGTGCCAGAGGATCCCGGCGAAGGGGACGGTGTGTTCCGGATTGCTCGGCGGTGATCGTGAGCAAGAGGGCAGCCTTCGGACCGGACGCCGCTGTTCCGGTACCGGGTGCGCGACTGTGGTTCCCCTGCGACGGCCTAGAAGGCGATGGCCAGGGAACGACAGCACGGACCAGCCCCGACGACCTGCGCACGTTTGAGGAAGTTCCGCCGGCGCGCCGAAGACGCTCCAACCAATCTGCACACTCCCGAACAGCTCATCCAACACGTGAGACTGTTGCAGTTGGCCAACTTGACTTCCACTCAAACGGACTCGTGCGTCGTTTTAGTTACAAGCCCCGTTTAGTTTTTTTTACCGTCGCTTCTTACTCCGTGTGTTTCTGCTACTACCCAACCCCATAAAGCGTGCCATCTTCTGTTCTTCTCCACGTTCCGGTGCCCTGTCTCGTTATTCTCCCGTCCGGAACGCTGGGGATTGTTAGAAGAGCCTGTATTACATCACAGTACCCTTATTTTGGAACTATGCATTTCGACATGAATGTCTTGGCTGTTTTTAATGTTACAGTGAGTTTTCTTGTTTATTCCCACCCCTATGTAACGCCCGTAAGGGCCCTTAGAGTAAATGAATGCACAGATTTTTCTAGTTAGTTCCCGTAAAAAGACGAGCAAAGTTTTAGTTTCTATGGATCTACCATCACCATTGGCCGAGGTTTCAAGAAAATGACAGGGTTCTAGCCTGTCACCAAGTCGTACACAAGACTGGAGTTAGCTGGAGTTTTTCGCACAGCAGCGAATTGAGAAAAATTGCACAACAAATGTTCTGCAGTCTCGCGTTTTGCGCCACTCGGGCACAGTGGTAAATCTTCCCAACTTAGCTTCTACGTAAATCTTAGCGCAAACACTACGTTGAGGCACAGATGGTGCAGTACTCCTTCAGTCGACTTGTTAAGGCCTCGTAGAAAGCGGAATTCATAGTGTAGTTCAATATCCTGCAGATTTTGATACCTGAGGTGACGGTTCGGCAATTCAGCATTTGTGTAGTCTACCCAGTCGCAGAGATAAGCACGGCATTTGGGAAGTCTACCCAGGGTCAGAGATAAGCATGGTACTGTCTTGTAGGGACAAAGCAAGATGAGTCCTGTGGCAAACGACGTGGCCTACCCTGGCGGAGGCATCGCAAGAAAAATTCTTTAGCTAATTTTGTCTTGTATTCCTGTGTTCCCAGGCAGCCGAGTGACCAGGCAAGCCTGCGCGCACTGCCATTGTGTGAATTTCTGAGTGCGTACATGGTGTCCGTGGCAGTGGTTAGATTCCTCTTGGTTGTTTTCAAACTTCCTTCGCTTTTTATTGCTTGTTAAACTTTTATAATGTGTATTCACGAAATTCCGCACGTTTGCTTTTCCTAATCAAGATTGGAAATTCTGCCAGTTTTAGACTTTTCTCACCAGTTTCGTCTGTCATGAAATGGCGTTTTCCAACGACAGCTTTTCTTATAACATATACGTTACCGCTAAGACATCGACCCGGAGATAGGGATTTTAGTGATATATATACTAGAAGCTAATTAATTCGAATCGCGAAGGAACGCCATCTCAGTTCAAATTAGTGAAACCTCCAAAAATAAAAGGGAACAATATCAACACTACACTGCAATCGGGATGCCTTATGGCATGTAAACTCATTGATGGTTGAAAGAGCCTGTTAGTGCGGCCTGCCTTTTGCCTTTTGTGGCTGAAGACGACAGCCCCTTCTTGCTCCAACAAACTAATGTAGCGCCATGCTTTGTCTTTGTTCTTCTTGTCGTCATTGGGAACGACAGGTTCTCGGCTTCTCACCTGTGATTTGACGCCCTCATATGTCAGAGCGCCGCACACGCCACGGTAATCGCGTCCTCACCGACCGAGTTCACAAAGAATGCGTCTTCCAAAACTCCCGCCATGCAGCATTTAGACTGGCTTTACTCCATTGTGCTTTCTCCGTTGAACGCAACCTCCAGTGTAAGCACACAGTGCGTTTCTCTGAGCGTGTTCCACGCGCTAAGGCGTTGGCGCAATGGCGGGTAGTCGGAACTATCCGTGGCAGAACCTAGTAGGGTTCAATTTGCGGGCTTTTTATGCATAAACTTTTATTGAGATTTGACTGCACCAAATCGTACAGTTCCAATTATCCATAAATTTGAATTATTTAACTTCAAATTATTGAGCTTTTATAGCATTTTCATAAATACAATCTCTTGAGAGAAAACGATACGTCCGAGAAAGAATTTGCTATGATGAAGAATTTTCATCGGCGTTATGAGTGGAAAGTGCTAAATTAACCAAATTCCTTTGCCCGTAAAACTTGAAGTGGGTAAGCTCATCATAAGGTCGTCTTGAGAAACGAAAGATAACGTTAAGAGAAAGTTAAGAGAAAGCTTTCTGAATGGGCCAGATGGCGTTCTATAACTAAACTACTGCATTTCCCAATACACCGGTTGGTCAACCAAAATATGTGGCAAGATGTCTGGACAAACGGCACATGCGTAAAACCGGGCTGTGATTTTGTCGGAACGGTCACTTGAAAATTTCTAAAAGATATCGGTTCTACATAAAACAATACACGAACCGATCAAGAACAAGGTGTGCAATAGCATACTTTCAAGAAATGAACTCAAAGATATCAAAAATGATATTCTTTCTGAGTTAAGACTTTCGAAGGAGGAAATAAATGAGGGGTTATTCATCATTTTTTCTTGGGCGCCATCCTTTTCGCAGGTTCTTTGTTAATACGAACCAGCTTCACAACAATTCCTTCTCTTGAACCATTTTTCGCCGATTACATTTCGCCACTTCTATTAACCCAAACATAGCGTTTACTAACGCACACAATGTTATGACATACCGCGATGCATTTTGGGGCGTTATCGAGGGCGCCTTAGCCGACATTTTTTATGACGGTGACATGGACCTATCATAGGTGCTTGTGTAGAACACCAGTGTCAAGCCGGTGTTCGGTATCTGTTGCGCCCACCCGATCATTTCTTCCCGTTTTGGTCCTGTCTCGGTTGGTCACTACTCTAGTTAAAGATAGGTTCCCGAATCCGCCTATATTGCTTTAGGATATTTGCATGCCGTTTTTTCGTTTTTTTGTGTCGAAGCCAAATCATTTACTAACCAAATGTAGACTTTAACCTGATCAAATCATAACGTCCTCTATTAGAGGAAATAATACATTTTACCTACAGTTACAGGCTCCTGCCCAGAATGTGCCAATGACGTTACACTGTTTGCAGGCATAAGTCACGATAATTTCTTTATTTTCTTCAGTCCACTGCCTCTGCATAAAATGTCACAATAAAAAGTTCATCTGTGGTTACAGGAAGGAAAATTTTGACATAATAAACTGTGAACCACACAGGTTCTATAGAAAATTTAGGAGTGCGTACCTTATGGGAGACTTGGGCAGATGTTAGGCAAAACTAAAAAAATTAAAAGAAAGTCACGCGGAACGTAAAGAACAAATTGATACCAAACGTCCTGCTGAGAATTCATTGAAACAAACGTGGGTTCAATAAACATTTTAATCAAACCCTAACCGAACGAAAGGCTGTACAAAAAAGGACATTATTGAGCCTGTGGCCTGTAATACATGCCAGCTATCTTCTAAGAAGTATATTAAGGGCTAAGTGCAGCCCAAGTATTTTTTTTTCTGTAGACCTTTTACTATTTTGCCTTCTATTTTCAAGAAATTTGATTGATGCTTACCCGTAACTCCTTGCGCCAATTTTGTAGAATATATTACGGCAAACAACCAAAGGTCATCTCTGACCAGTGTAAGTTTGAGAATCCCGCATGGAGGAATGCTCTCACCATCGTTATACCCCATTTGTTCAACTGGTTCACTTTCCAATACAGTAAAGAGCCTTAATTTGAACCACGAGATAAGCTAACTCAGTTCAAATTATTGCAAGTTCAAAGGAACGACAGTGACGAATAACAACAGTACACTCAGATGGATAAGCAGCAGGGCATTTCACCCATTTCAAACTTCGGAAAGTCCATGATTGTAGACTGCCGTTCGTTCTTATAGACGATTGCAAGCACTTTTTCTTCTAACGAGCCATGTAGCGGTCTTCGCATGTTCAAATCTGAAGAAAATTCAATCCAATTTAGCCATATCTTCTCTGCTGGTGGCGACACTGTCGCTTTATAATCTTCCGACTCTCCGTCATTGGCAGCAACAGGTATTCGCGCCTCATCGCCTGCGTTGCGTCGGCGCGTTAAACCCTACAATCAAATCATCAATCAATCAGCAACAGGTATTGCGCATCCGACCTGAGAAGGATGTCACCGTCCGTTAGCCCACCCCGAGCCACTGCACTCGCGTTCGACGCAGTCCGGAGAAAAACTCTTCGTCAGAAACGTCCCGCATTAGGGTTTTAGATTGGTTTCCCCAAATTTTACCTTATTTCTCCATTCTTCTCTTCTTTCCGGAGGGTAAGCGTCCTTGTGCGTTTCTTTGCCCGGGTACAAGTTGCTATGCCTCCGGCGTGGCACGGTGTTGTTCAAATTATCCATGGCGGAACCTACTCCTGTTCTAACGAGCTTTCTTATCCACAGACTGTTATAGAGCTCCGCTTGATTCTATCCTACGGTTCAAATTACGTATAAATCAAAACTATTCAGTTCGAAATAACAAGCGTTTGCTGTACTAGAACAAACTTTCAACTATTCGCTGATGACTGCGTCCTCTATACCCTAATACGGGTCCCATCCGATACCAGCTGCCTTTAACGCGATCTTACTACATTTTATTTACCGTGTTATAAACGGCTAATGCCAGTAAACCTTAAAAAATGAAAAGCCACTATGTTTTTCTGTTAACACACCACTATTAAGCACACGTACACAATTTATTCGGGTGAAGTAATTACCATCACCACGTACAGCTGGCTTGGTGTTGAGCGTACGTCACATTTGTCATGGGCGCCACATATCCAATCCATGTACTGAGACTCTACGAACTCTTGGCTTTCTCCTTCGTAACCACAAGTCCGAATCTGCCTACACTAAAGACCTGGCATGCCTAACGTCTGGCAGACCGCAGCTACAATATACATAATTCCCATTCCCAACCATTCCCAATCAAATATTTCCCAGTATTCTGAATCAATTGAAAACCGTGTGACTCATTTTATAACATCACAGTTCTCCCACACAGTCACTGTTACGCTAACCAAATGGTCCATAACCCTCCTCAACGTCACTACGCGCCGCATTCTCACTCGTTTCTGCTTTCTCCTCACTTATTACTACCGGTCACAATCCAGACATGCTTCATTCACTTCCGCCAATGTTTCCCGCAGTCACCCAGTCGCTAAAATGAAGTGCCTAGCATTATCAATGAAGGATTGTTTCGGTCCTCACGCAAGAGCCAAACAAAATACACTTCCACATGACATAGCCTTTTGCAGTAACTGCACAACATGTCGAGATGCTAAACATTGAAATCACTAAGCTACCCGCCGCGGTGGCTCAGTGGCTAAGGCGTTGCGCTGCTGAGCATGAGGTCGCGGGTTCGTTTCCCGGCCGCGGCGGCCGCTTTTCTGATGGAGGCGAAAAGCAAAAACGCCCGTGTGTACGAGATTTCGGCGCACGTTAAAGATCCCCAGTTGGTCAAAATTAATCCGGAACCCTCCACTACGGCGCGCCTCATCGCCTGCGTTGCGTCGGCGCGTTAAACCCCACAATCAATCAAAATCAAATCACTAAGCTATAAGCCTTGCTGTGATACTCCTTCATAAGTTGCTCTGGAAATTGCGCCGGTTTTGTTGCCAATTTATCATGTTTACAGCAGCTTTCTTACTCTTAGTAGCATCTGTTGACTTCGGCTGTGCTTTTTTTTTTCGCTATTCTTGGTGGCTTCGTTGTGTATATTATTGTACCTGCACGCACGTCTCATGCCCTCGGGACTGTAGCGGCAAAAAATAGAATAAAAAAGCTAAATTTAAACACTACCGCTTATATGAACAATGCCCTGTATTTGCACGGCTTGTCCAAATCACGACTGACTTTGCAGATATCCCCGTGCCATTAGCAGCCTCAGAAAACGTCATCCAGCGCGCGGAGAAACGTGTGAGTACGGACAGCGCGCTCCGTAAAATATGGCTACATTTAATCTTCAGCCACGCCAGCTTCACTTCGCTCGCAGTGCGACCTGTGAACGAAGGTATAAAATATAGGGCACTACCAATCAACACCGACCCCACTTATCAATGCCTATGATGCGAGGCAGTTCGTAGAACCCACTGGTCATTCTGGAGTTGCCCCTTACCTAGGCAAACGTCCTCGTCCGCAACTGAACCGCACCAGTACCATTCCTACATGCCCGACTAGAAATATTTATTATTCAGCATTCGTTGCTATACAACATTTAAAAACTTCACTGACTAGCGTTTTGTTGAAGAATGAAGAAATAAAAGAAGAGTAGAGTAATGCAGGGAGGTTAACCAGAAAGCGGCCCGGTAGACTACCCTACTCATTATGATGAAGATACGGAAATTGAAAGGGGAAAGCAGGAGTGTGGTATATGTTAAAAAAACTGTGGTTGCTTGCTATGTCATAGGAATCGGTAAAACACGAAAATTAACTGTGCAGCGAAATCTGCAGCTGAACATGCTTTGCAGGTCGGTGGCTGTCTTGTGGGTGTGCTTGGCGAGCGACGTACTGCTGACGGGTCGCTTCGGCAAAGGTGTACTGGTGTCTTTCCGTGACGGAATCACGTCAGCAAAATATTACTGTATCACGGCATAAACCACTTTCCTGCTAAAATATAAAACATGAAAGTGAACAACCATAAGCATAACGTACCCTTTACTACTTATGGTTGCTTCCCCGCAAGACGACCGGGTGTGCAGGGGTGCACCCTTTACAGGCCACTTGCTTCATTGTACGGGCCTCACTTCTGTAACGCATATGACGTCCGTGAAATCTTCGTGTCACCCGGAATAAAACACTTCCGTGTTAAAAAGGGAAATCGAGGAACTAAATCAAAAACAAATACAGGGATGGGAAAGGTAAGTAAAAATATTTTAAAGAATAACGCAATAAAAATAGAAAATACCCAAAATTACTCTTGTATACGGACAAAACTGGGGGTCGAAGGTCGCTAAACGCTGGAAGCGTAACCCCACCCGTTCAGATAAGCCAGTGTCCTTCAAAAAGCTAATTTATGCGTTTGTAGCCTTTCGGGACTCTGCTTTCTTTTTGCATGGAGCTCGTCTTTGCACGTGAAAAATTGAAGGAGGGGCTGTAATTTGTGGAAAGCAGCTGCTACAGGCCCATTTGCCCCGCGTGAGCGCCGTCATTTTTGCGCGAAAAGAAAAGCTCTTCACGCGAAAGAAGCACCTGATGACGCGAAATTCTGCAGCACTTGAGGCTCTTTCACTCTATTATCTTTCCCTCTTCTTGGAGCTTTCTCGAAATGGCAAAATTGGACGTAACTGCCCACCACGGTCAGTTGCAGCAATAAGATCCGTAGGTATGCTTGAGATGTCTTTTTAACTACAGTCCGCTTACAGAAGTGATAGAAACCTCATGAAAAGAACATGCCTTTGCCGTGCGGCTTGTGGTCGTGCTTAGCACTCGCCAGTATTTACTATCGCATTTCATAATGTGTTCGCCCAAATTACGAACCGCACCTTTACGACACGATAGTGCGAAATCGTTTTTTTTGGGGGGTAGGTGCCCCGGCGAGCCTTTTGCCCAGGCCTTCAACCTTCACATTGAACTGGTTTGATTGGCTGGTTGATTGTAGTGTTTAACGTGCCGAAGCAACGCAGTCGAAGAGGCGCGCGTAGTGGAGGGCCCCGGATTAATCTTGACCACCTGGGGACCTTTACCGTGCGCCAAAATCTCGTACACACGGGCGTTTTCGCTTTTCGCTTCCATCAGAAAAGCCGCCGCCGCCACCGGTAATCACACCCGCGACCCTTCACACTGAACTCACTGCTGGTACAGGTGTGGTAATGAGTAATTGTAGCAAGGATTTGTGAGTATCACACCATATTCCCCTTACTTGCTTTATGGCAGCCCTTACCTGTTTACATAAAAGCTTTTTTTATTAAAGAGACCCTGCAACACTTTTTTAAACGCTTTCACTCTTTCCTTCGCGCATGGAAGCACTGAGAAAGCTACAGTTATCGCCAGCACAGCCCGGCACTTCGTGAATTGCTCGTCTAACCAGATACGCCTTCCGTTTCTGCTTTCTGTGGCTTTATTTTTAAGGTTGCTATCGAAAAGCGTTCATTGCTGCAACCGAAGGGAAACCGGCCAACGGCCGCTACTTTGCCCCAGTGACGTCATTGGGGCTGTCGAAGATCGTCAAGACCCAGGAAAACGTGAAAACTCTTTTGAGCGAGTTTCCAAGTTATCCTTGCGACCCCCTAATCTTAGTACTGGGTGTGTTGGGTGACGACGTTCTGCAAGCGTTTAAGAGATAAAAATAATGCCAAAAAAGTGTGGCAGGGTCCCTCCCTTTAAGGAGGACACCTTCAAACGCACACGTACGCAGCCAGCCAGTTCGCGGAAGAAGAAACTCCTGTCAACTAATGAGACCATATTCCAGAAATTTTGACGGCACCTGTACTCGTTGCAGAAGCACTATCCATTATGGTGCGACCCTGCTTTCAAAGAAGGTGAAGGCCAATCAAGACTGCGGACGAGATTTATAACTCTTGCGCGTTGGTGCGTGATTGTGCGTGCGTGGGTGTTTTGACAGCGCATGTTGCATGGAACGCCTCACACTCCAAAGGGAAATGAAGTTTGGTCGATTGATGAAAGGAGTGGGCAAGAAGGTGTTGTTACCACGCCACGCGGCTTAGAACACTGCTCTCAGAAACGCCGGAAGCCAAACAGGTGGTAGGAGAAGCCGTCCATAAGGTGTCTGTAAACTGGAGGTCAAAGAAGGGGCCAGTAACCAGGTGAAGAAAAATTGTTTGCCCTGACGAAGGCTACTCTCTTTCCAGAAACGTTGGCAACAATCGTCGTCGCTGTCGCTACCTTGTTCAAAGTTTACTGATATATAAAAATGATATATATATATATATCTATATATATATATATCAGTGTGTCGAACCACGACAAATACCAGTTCGGTTAAGGTTCTGTTTCAGCCGAAATCATTTCGTTCCGGTTCAGTTCCGCTTCGACACAATCACGCACCGAACCGGTTTGCGAACCGGTTCGGGAGCTTGAACCGGTTCGCGAACCGGTTCGATGAGTTGAATTATCACTGAAATTAGAAAACAAAATTAGTATTTTCAAATGACAGCCAAATTAAAATACAACCACAAACTCAAAATGCTGCTGTTCCCCAAGGGCAGTGACGGAATTTCAAACCAATCTTTAAACAATCACGAGATATTAGAAAAACAGATTCAGTGGGGACGATTTACCACATACTTTTCTCGCCCAGACTTTATGTGGTCCTAGCGACTATTCATAAAGCCACCTCCAAGAAATATGACCGTGGGATATATTTTCTTCCCTTTCCTTTTTTGTTGAAATCCTAATCGTCGCTATGGAATCGCCCATCACTCTAACTTTGAAGCATTAAATTTAGGCCTGCGTATTGGCGCGTTCAAATACCAGCTCCTAATACCAATGGCGCACATTGTTTATACTTGTAACAAAACAGAAAAGTCCTACAACAGGCACGTAAATACTACCAATGAATTAGGTTTGTTTGGACACCCTGTATAATTTGTTAGCTGTCACCTTATGGATGTGTTAGCCACACTTTTGTTAAACATAAGCTTTAGTTAACGCTCAGTCACTGCATTATTGCTCTGACCACTGCAATACCTTTTGCGATAGCTATACCGGATTTGTGCATTACAATCATTATGTCATCGCACCGCCTGACCTCTGGCCATCGTTCCGTGTGCAACATTGCGGAATCTATGTTATAACAGATTATGCTGTTACAAAATGAAAGGGAAATTTGACGCGCGGAGCATGAGACGGAACTTTTTTGGGTAGACGCTCTTGAATTCGACCAGAGCAGTACTCCCCTCCGGAGCAGTATAAGTAATATAGCGAGTTGGGCCGTCAGCACAAGTGCACCTTCGAAAAAAAGCAGATCGGAAAGACACAAAACAAAACGAACAGAGAAGATGATCGCTGGGCGAATGGGACACTGTGAGGTACCGGCCTGCCTTTCTGCACGTGTCATCTGCTTTATTACTGTTTCTGCTCCCATGACAAGGTCGAGGGCTGCAGTTTCTTGCAAAGGGATTAAGTGCGCATCTTAACAGTTTTTTCTTAGATATATATTGTTACTTGTATCTGTAAAAAACGGAACTTGTCCACTGTACTGTCCTCAAAAACTGACCAGGGAACTCACTTCCTTGGCATTGATGACACGTTTGGTTGTGAAAGGCAGGCCAAAGAAAAGTATACAGCAATATCCGCGTTTTGGTGCTTTTTTTACTTATTCGGTTTTACTCACTTTTTGCGTAATATTTTAAAACAGCCTGATTCGCCTTTTCTGTGTTGTTTTCCATGTAAACACATTTAAAAAAACTCGCGCATTTGATGCCCCGTGCTATATCTCTGCTCCGAGCCGCAGCTATGTTGGAGGCCGGCAGACTTATTTTAACCAGCTGGTGGTATTAAACGTGGATCAAAATCTCGATACACGGACGTTCTCGATTTCCATCTACTTCAGAAAAACGGTCGTGGGGTAGGGGAATCGAGGCCACTCGTGGTCAGCAGCGAACGGATTAGCCACTGGGCAGATCCTCCGGTCACACTTGTGAAGTATTACCAATTTGCCGGCATCGGAGATTTTAAACAAATTATGAAATGCAAAAAGTTTGCACCCATTGGGTCTGGGCTTTCGCTGTTGCGCAGTGGAGTACTCCTGCAGCCTGATTGATCTAGTAAATTCGCAGCTACGGAAGGGGGAAGTCGTTTTGTATCCCCTGAAAGCTGCCGAGAATGGCATTTCGTTTAGTCAGCTTGCACTACGCTCGCGCTTCCAGCAGCAGACCATTGCTACATTGGTGCTCATTCATTTCCCCTGTTGTTACAGAGAGCGTATTAGTGTTGAATTTTCTGGAGGGGAAAGTGCGCAAGCGGGTAATAAGTTGATGGTACGTGAAAGAAAAAAGCGTGAATTGTATTGACTGTGCAATATCAACAAGGGAGGGTCGAACCGTTTCGGCATGAACCGGAAACCGTTATTTCTTTTTTGGGGTTCAGTTCCGGCAAAAACACCGGTTCAGTTCCGGTTTTCGCTTTGGTTTGTTCCATTTCGACACCCTAATACACACATCTATATATATATATATATATATATATATAGAGAGAGAGAGAGAGAGAGAGAGAGAGAGTCGTGAAATATAGTCCTTAGTTGCTACAGTAATACTCACAAAGTAAAAGTACGCTCTTCGGATACTTTATTTCCAACATTTCGCCCTGAGACAGGTCTTCAGGAATGAAAGCTTTGGGAGAAAATCGTACGGACTCTCGGTGGGCGCGGCGTCACAAAACACAAACCGCATGGGAAACAACACGTTTTGTGTGTTGTTTCCCTTGTGGGTTTGTTTCCCATGGGGCTTGTGTTTCGGGGTGCCTTCCCCAAACTAAGTACGTACGATTGTTTCCCAAAGCTTTTTTTCCCAAAGCTTTCATTCCTGAAGAAGACTTGTCTCAGGTCGAAACGGTGAAAATAAAGTCCCAGAAGAGCATACTTTCACTTTGTGTATATATATATATATATATATATATATATATATATACATATATAAGACAGAAATGCAAGGTTGGCAGTCAAGAAAACCTCTGAAAGTAAAGAGGAGGTAGTGGTGGGTTATAGAAACAGCTGAATTTTTTGGATCAGAAAGAAAGTGGTGAAAAAATGCCCGCCGAGTGGGATCCGAAACCATGACCTCCAGAATACCGGTCTGGTGCGATAACCACTACGCTACCGGTGGGGCTGTTTCCCCACCACTTTCTCGGGCATTTATGTTAATGTATTTTTGTTTCCTGCACTAGGGGGTGGTAGCCAGCGCCACTCGGCTACTCGGGGTGAAGGGGACCTTCTTTTTAACCCCCGGGCCGTGACTCGAGTGTCTACGAGATGTCGAGAGTGGTCGACCAGCGTTGAACCATCTTAAGCTACCCTTAGCAGTTACTTAGCAAGGCAACGTCATCAGAAAATCTGAGGTTACTGAGGTATTCTCCATTAGCCCTTACTCCCACCTTTTCCCAATCCAACCTTCTTAATACTTCTTGTAAACATGCTGTGAATACCATTGGAGAGATTGTGTCTCCTTGTCTGACACCCTTCCTTATAGGTATTTTACTGCTCTCCCTATGGAGGATGATCGTAGCTGTAGACCCATTGTAGATATCCTCTAGTATTCTTCAATAATGCTCATCTACCCCCGGGTTCCGTAATGCCTGAATGACTGCTAGGGTTTCGACCGAGTCAAATGCTTTCTCATAATCTATAAAGGCTATATATAGGGCTTCAGTATACTCAGCGCACTTCTCTATCCCCTGATTGATCGTGTGAATATGGTCCATTGTTGAATAACCTTTACGGAACCCTGCTTGTTCTTTAGGTTGACTGAAACCTAAGGTTGCAGAAATTCGGTTAGCGATTACCTTGGTAAATACCTTGTAGACGACTGACAGTAAGCTGATCGGCCTGTAATTTTTCAAGTCCTTCATGTCGCCTTTCTTATGGATTAGGATGATGTTCGCGTTCTTCCAAGATTCCGGTACCATTGCGGTCATTAGGCATTGCGTATACAGGTTTGCCAGTTTTTCAAGGTCAATTTCTCCGCCATCCTTCAAGAGGTGTGCTGTTATCTGATCCTCACCAGGTGCTTTGCCCCCTTTCATTTCTTTCAAAGCCTTCCTTACTTCTTCGGTCGTTACTGGTGGGATGTCTATCTCCTGTGAACTACTGTCTCGTTCGGCATTATCCTGTATGTCCTGGCTACTGTACAGATCCCTATAGAACTCCTCGGCCACTGTGACTATTTTATCCCTATTTGTGATGACATTGCCTTGCTTATCCTTAGGTACATACATCTGATTTTTCCCCACGCCAAGACGTCTCTTCACTGCTTTCAGGCTACCTCCGTTCTTTACAGCGTATTCGATCCTCTCCATATTTTACTTCCGTATGTCAGCTGTCTTACGCTTATTGATTAACTTCGAGAGCTCGGCTAGTTCTATTCTGTCAGCTGCGGTGGAGATTCTCATGGTTTGCCGTTTCCTGATTAGATCTTTCATCTCCTGTGAAAGTTTGCCAGTATCCCGTCTAGCCATAGTGCCCCCGACTTCTACTGCACACTCCGTGATAATGTGTGTAAGGTTGTCGCTGGCTTCCTGTGTCGTAACGTCGGCTTCCTCGTTAAGAGCGGAATATCGGTTCTGCAGCGCGATCCTGAATTCTTCTACTTTACGTCTTACTGTTAGCTCATTTATCCGCTTCTTTCGTACTAGCTTGTTGCGGTCCCCCCACAAATCTAGCCTAATTCGAGATCTTACCATACGGTGGTCACTACACCTTACCCTTCCGAGCACTTCCACATCCTGCACGATGCCAGGGTTATCGCATAATATGAAGTCTATTTCATTTTTGTGCTGCCCATTCGGGCTCCTCCAGGTCCACGTCCGACTCTCCCGTTTACAGAAGAAGGTATTCATTATGCGTAGGTTATTTCGTTCTGCAAACTCAACTAGTAGGTCCCCCCTGCTATTTCTACAGCCCAGACCATAGTTCCCAGCTGCCTTGTCTCCAGCCTGATTCTTCCCTACTTTAGCATTGAAGTCCCCCATAACTACGGTATACTGTGTTTTTACTTTAGCCATTGCCGATTCCACATCTTCATAGAAGCGTTTCACTACTTGGTCACTTGGTCGTCGTGGCTGGATGTAGGCGCGTAGCCCTGCACCACCTTGAGCTTGTACCTCTTGCTTAATTACAAGACCTGCTGCCCTTTCGTTAATGCTATAGTGTTCGTCTATGTTGCCAGCTATGCTTTTATTGACTAGAGATCCCACTCCCAGTTCTCTTCTGTCCTCTAGACCACGGTAACATAGGACGTGTCCATTTTTCAGCACCGTAAAGGCTTCGCCTGCCCTCCTAACCTCGCTAAGCCCTATTACATCCCATTTAATGCCCTCTAGTTCCTCGAGCAATACCTCGAGACTTGCTTCGCTAGATAAGGTTCGCGGGGTAAGTGTTGCCAGGTTCAGATTCCATTGGCGGCCTGTCCGGATCCAGGGATTCTTAGCACCCTCTGCTGCGTCACAGGTCTGACCGCCGCCGTGGTCAGTTGTTTCGCAGCCGCTGGGGACTGAGGGCCGAGGGTTAGTTGGCGTATTCATGGGAGGTTGTGGCCATTACTACACCAGGGTGGCCAATCCTGCTCTGGTGAGGGAGTGCATTACCGGCCATGGTCGCCGGGGTCAGGCCGCACCCCAAGCCCCTTTGTGCAATTCCATCAATACGCGGATTTTTTTTTTAATCCGGTTGGAATTGTCCGGCACCGGGATTCGAGCCGCGCTCCTTCTGCACGCGAGACGGGTGCTCTACCTCTACGCCATCGCTGCATCTCCAGCTAACATGACCAAGATTTAAAAAAAGAGCAGTCGCGTTAATCGAAGAAAAGCTAGTGCATAATGTTTGCAGTACTCATGCGGAAGCGGACACTCATTTTTTGTTAAGAGGCATAACTACTTATTTGTAATTAATTATCTAACTTGAGAATTACTGTCATAATCACTGATGTGCAAATGAGGCACTTGTAGGTACACACGAGGGGCATCTAACTGCGGTACTTTTAGCGATGAACTAATTGCGCACTCATTATTCTGACTGATAAAGAAAACCGCGGAATATGAAAGATACCACGTGACGGCGCGTCCGCCCGCATTGTATAGCACCTTCCCCAAATAAGCTGATCGAAAGCAACTGCTTCGCCTCTCGCCCGCCCGAAGAGACAGCGCATCACCTTGATATTAGCATGTATGGAAGGAGCAGCAACAGCAACATTCGCGGGGAGCGTGTGCAGATAAGGCACAAATTCGGTCGTGATTTCTTCTTTCTTTCTTTTGTTTATTTCATTTCGGCTAACTCAGAAACACCCTGTTTGAGGGCATTGCTTTACAACACGCGGGGAGGCGCTGTCACGTGGTGTTTTTCGTATTTGGCGGGTTTTCTGTATCTGTAAGAACAAATGTGTACGAAATCAGTTCGTCGTTGAAAATGCCGCAGTGAGATGCCCCTCGTGGGTACCTAACAGGGCCTCATGCGCACTGTAGTGATTAGTACAGTACTTCTCTAGTTAAATAATTTATTATAACTAATAATTAAGTCTCATTAACGAAAAAATGCTGCCTGCTTCTCCACAGTAATGCAAGCATTATGCACTAGCTTTTGTTCGACTTATTCCATTACTTTTTTAAAATCTTGGTGTGTGATAGCTGGGATACCCTCTGTGCATGCTCGTGTGCATGCGTGCGTGTGCACGTGCGCCCACGCATGTGTGTGTATCTGTGCGTGAGCGTGTGCGTGTACTTGTGCGCATGCGTGCGCACGTGTGCGTGCGTGTTTGTGTGTGTGTGCGCGTGCGTGCGTGTGTGTGTGTAAAGCAAAGCAAAGCAAGCCACCGGTTTAGCAACGAGCAGACAGTAGCCTAGTGGGACGCAGATATATTAGTTTACCACTCTTGTGCATAGTGTAAGCATCCCCCAGCTCACGCTTGCGCTGACTCCTTACTGCTTGGTCACTTGACACTGCCTAAATTGCAGCTACTTATTTGTTTTTATTATAACACCCTCAGGGCTCTTAGAGTGTTACAGAACGGCTGGGTACATTGCGTGAAAGTAGTAACAATGTAGGAGTACTCGCAGCAGGTTTACAGAATTTCACAACGAATGTCATTGCAGAACTGATAAAGTGCATTTTGAATAAAAGAGGATCTTCAATAGACAGAATGTGGTGAGGAAGTTGCCTTCTTCCGACGCTTTGTGCAGAAGTGTTTGAAAACGCCTTTGTGCGGCCAAACGGAGTGCCAGTATTGAATTGATGTACGTGCGCCGTGAGAGAGGCAGCCATGAGCACCTTAACGATAGAATGCGGGAAAAATATTCTATGAAAAGCTCAGGCACGTGAAATTTCTCAAGAAGTGAGCAAAGTCTGTTCATCCAAGTTAGTTGCCCTCAGTGACGCATTCACGTACGGGAACAGTGGGAAACCTAAATGTGGGGTTTAACGCACCCAGGCTACACGGGGGCGATGAGGCGCCGTTGGGGCGGGATCAGGGTTACTTTGGACCACCTGAACATATTCAACGTGCCCGAAATCTCGACACCCGGACGTTTTCGATTTTACATCCAGGAGAAAATTAGCCACAGTGACCGGGATCCAACCAGCGTCTCTGGGGAGGTAAGTACCACAATGTGTGCGCCACTGAACCTCTGGGGCATGTCAAAAGTCGGAAACTATAAAGCGAGTTGACGTGACTCGGAAAGATTCTAGAACAAAAATGATGATTTGTTTTACAAGGTTTAAGATTGCCAAAGCATATTCCACTTCAATCACACGATAACTTCCGCAGATGTTTGCCAGGAGAAGAAAACGGGGTAAGTACTGGCTTGCTGCACTAAATACGTCGTCCAAAGACGACAGTCCTCTGCCGCCTCAGCGCGTAACTGCCTCTTCTCTTTTCCATATCCAAAACCCTGTTCTCCCATCTCCTTCTTCCCATAAAGAGGCAGTAAACGTTCGCTCAATTCAATTCAATTTCCACACGTCTCCACTGCGTAAACCCCTATATTATGACCTTTCCTTTTCATTCTTGGTATATCCTGAAGCGACATTGTTTTTGCATTTTCGCTTACTCCGCCGATGTTTGGCTCAATTTTACCACGTTTTTGTTTACTAGGGCGAAAGCCAAGCTCATGTCTATTTTCAATTAAAAGAACGATGCTGCTGACAGTAACGCACTTCGGTTCCGCCTGAAGTAAGGCCAATAATTTTCTCCGAACAGTTTGTAATGGACCCCTCCCGTTTCAGTAGTCTGGAACAATCTTGCCCATGGTTGCTTCTTGTCCACACATTATCTGTAGGTTTGGCAGGCCGGCTGAAGGATATGACAGCGGTACCCACCAGATTTTCGTGTTCGCTTATACCAAGAAATGCGATCGCCTTTGAAAGAGCAGGACTGAAAAAGCGTGCAAGCAAAATACATTTATTTAGACTTCCGACCAACGTAATTTGGTAAAACCCTTTCCAACATAAAACTTGACGGCTGTACTTGCCCAGAAATTTCCACGTGGAGTACCCCATCAAGACGCCGCTTATTCTACAGAATGGAACGCAACTGCAGTAGGTCTGCGGGCCTCCGCGCACGTAGTTACCTTAACAACTGAGCCAGAAGAACACGAGCACTCCGAAACGGCTCACTCCGGCTAGTCATTACCGCGCAGCTGTGCATATTGACAAAATAGCATTTATTGTCTTGCGTCGTAATAAATTTCTCGTGATAGTCACCGTTACGGAATATCGACGAGGCCATTCTTCTGAAACGTCAACCACGAGCTAAGCGTGGTACGCACGTCACTACTGTTTTTACTTTATCTGCTTTTGACACCGGAGGGCGGCAATAAGGCAGTATATTTATGTTATTTCTTTATTTTCTGGTGAATGCTTTCTAATTACTGCACCCCAAAAAGTCCGCTGCACGATAGTATAAGTTGTAGTGTGTCTTGTAGGTGCACACGCTTGCGTTTGCAAACAGTTTCTACAAGTTCTAAACAGTGCTGGCCCACCAGGTTAAACTTACGGGCACTAGTTTTACGACGAGGTGGAAGCATAGGCCTAAGTGAGAACTGGCACCCTTTCAGTGTTGGCTTGCGTAATTTCAAACTGGAGTAATCGAAACCTCTATCGAAACACGGAACGTAGCTGCCTGTAATGATGGTAGCAACGTCTCAAAACGGAGGAGCTGCGCTCTGGTCCGCACTGCCTTGCGTGCTTAATCTTGAGAACAGCAACGTAACTTCACTGTTCGATACTTCGGAGTACAAATGCACTAGAAGGATTCTGCCAGGTGAAACTACGTAGACACGCGATTGCAGGTACTTTTTCAACACAAACATGCCAGCTTACTGCATCACCTGAACAGTTAATTATTCCATTTTAGGCAATTAAAGCATTGACGTCACCAATTGTCACTCCTCGTAGCGGCTATCGCCGCGGCGTAACCCAGAGGCTTCGAAAGCCAAGCGGTTTATATAGTCATAAGCGTTCGACACTCGTCAACCACTGGCGCTTGTCATACATCTCCCAGTTGTTTAGCGCAAAGGAAACTGTAGGTACATGTCAGGCAAAATATACGCAATTAACCAGAAGCGCCCGCGTTCATTTAGTTAGGAACGATTGTTGAGGGGGTTTTTACGATAGTAAGAGAAACGTGGCAGTGCAATGCCGACAAAATCAAGCACAAAAGAACAGAACAACCGCTGGCGCAGTTTCAGGCAGAGGGCGCGCGAGCACCGCGAAGCCGGGAAGTTTGAATTGCATTGGGTGGTAGCAGTGGGCTGACAACAGCGCTACAGCAAATAATGGAGAATCACTGCTCTGTACTCCCGACAGCTTTCACATTGAGTGGAACGGCTTTAATTTTTTGTGTTAAAGAGGTCTTTGAAACCACGTGTGGTTGTAAAAAGAAGAGGAGGAGACGCATTGTGCGTATTAAACCTCATGACATAGCAGTTACCGTTTCTTGAAAGTGCCAGCTAATGAACGAGTTCATCTTCGATTCCCATGTCTGCGGCAGTCAACTGCTATACTCTGTACTAAAAAAAATTGGGGTACTTTGAACACCAAGAATAACTTCTACCCTACCAGCGAGGCAAAGGGGAATAGCGACGGAGAACCTGTGTGTGAGTGTGCGTGGGTGTGTGCGTGTGTGGGTGCGTTTGTACGCACTCCCGCACTGCTAACCCATTGTCATGGGCCACGCATTGCTGGGCCCATTGAAGCCCCCAGGAAGACATGAAGGCATGCAACGTGTGCACACCAGTCTGTCGAGGTGCCTGCCTGTTGATGCATTAGTTTATACTTTGTTTTCAATTTATTAAATTCATTCTTCCATCAAGTCACTGGTCGTCCTGTACTCGCTACACAAGTTTGGAAATTGCACCGTGGAGCAGCGGCTTAATTGCGGATGGAAGAGTGTGCGACCATGTGTTGGAATAAGGCGATGTTATTTCGATGAACTTTTTAAAAGCCTTTGACCTCGGCGCACGAGCAAACTAATCCGCTAGCAGTAATTTCCACGCCGTGTACGTCTTACATTTAAATGGGTTCGTTGTCTACATCCCTTCAAGTTACCGTATTCAAGAGCCAGCGTTGAAGGGCACAGGCTGAATGAGCTTCCTCTCACCTCTGCTGTACCATAATTTTGATCTATTTATATAGCTATGAACAAGGAGCATAACGTTAGCGTTTCAAGTTTCAAGTTTCAAGTTTATTTCCAACATTACAGTGTTAGGGGTCCACCAGGCGAAAAAGCGGTCAGCTACCACTTGAAGGGTGCCTGGCAGCCCGTAAACACAGCAACTGTATTGACGCTGATGTAAGAAACAACTAACTGTTGGAAGGGCCGACTAGGAAATGTTTTTAACAGGGTCATAGCAACTAAGGTTACTGGTAAAGGCTACATCCAAATAATAACTGCAATAATTTGACCGAAGGGAACCTGGCATTGGAAAAAATTTCATTTCTTTCGGGAATACTTTTCTTAGAAATTCCCATCCAGACTAAGTAGACTTGCTCTCTGATCAAACCATTTTGTAAGACAGAGGTATGTATCGTTGGTTGTCATGGTTAGCAATGTCCTTCAGCAAAACATAATCCCGATCTCGTAGCAAAATTTGTACAGGGTTCAGTCAACCAATCAATCAATCAATCAATTTATTATATCTCAAAATTATACATGGGGGTTATATACAGAAGGATGTCCCAAGGCCGGAGACTGTAGTGGAACCTCCTGAACAAAATAACATTCAAAATACACTGAGTAATAGCAGCAAATAATGGAAAAGAGTGATCTATACACGAATGATTCAAAGCAGAGTCAATAGGTGAAAGTACATGGTAGCAATAACTATACAGAAACAAATTAGAAAAACGCTGAACAACAAAGCCTCAAAAACAATCTTGGTTATGTCTGAGGCACAGACATGAGGTAACATTTTAATTATTTTTCGAATTTTTGTAATGTGTTGGAATTCTTGACGGCGGTTGGCATAGAATCTACGGGGATATTGCCGAGAAGTCCACTGTCTGTCTGCCGTAGTTAATTTTTACTTTTGGTACAATGAAATTTACGAAATGGAATTTAGGAAATGTTGTAATTTAGGAAAATTTCGTAAACTTCAAAAACGCACCATAGTTTCCTAAGAAAAGTTGAGAGAAGTGGGAAAGCATTGTAACATCAAAACGTCTTAGAACGTGAGTCAAAACCTTCGTTAAAACGGCATCCAACATTCGGTGTAGTTGCGTCCAATTGATGGCTAAACCTTCAAAGACGCAAATCGCAAACGAAAAACGGACCCGTGCGACGATTTTTCGCGCTGTAAGTAAACGAATTTACGGAAGATATTAATCTATACCGACATGTGGTTTACGATATAAAGAAATACTATTGTACTCCTCCTTCATAATGAATGCCTGTATTCTCTGATGTAGAACTATTTCTTTTTCGCGATTTTTAAAGAACCGTGTTGACACAACGGAAGCCCGGTTCCACGCACGCGCCGTCCGTTCAGAGATGTCACCCGAACTTTTCGATCCATCAAGGTCTGCGTGAAAAGGCATTTGTTTTTTAATATATTGATATCGTACCCATTAAGAATTCTCTCGCTTTAAAGATTCAAGGACCCCGCACGGGGCACCTTGAGCAATCTTGGTGACGGTACTGGCGATACCGCGGACCCCGAGCCCCCAAACATACGCTGGATCCAACCGTGGCAATGTGTTTATAGGTGGAGGGTTAGAAACCACGAACGGTGGCCGTCGGAGCCCAGGTCAAGCTCCGGCGGATGGGCTCCCTGTCTGTTCACCAGGCAGGGAGCTCCAGGACCTCTTTGGCTACCAGGGTAAGGTCAAAGGAGAAAGTATCCCCGTCTCCCTGCTTTCCAATGTGTCATATGGCATTTTCCAAACCCCCCCCCCAAACGTGATCGGCCCCCGAAAAGGGGCCGCACCGAAGTTTCGTTCCCACCACTTCCCAACTTGAGTATTCCGAAACCGAACAACTACTCTCGCTTCTTAGTAATAGAATCAGTTGACCAGTTGAACCCTCTTGCTTCAAAGTCAGTATTTCTTGTCTCCAAATTTCTTGAAGGTGTCATCGGCGAATCATATAAAGCCAAAAAACAAAGAACTGGTGAAATCCTTGTTGAAGTCAGTAGCCAGGATCAGGCTGATAAACTACTTGCACAAACCCGCATCGCCGATCTGGCCATCCGAGTCACGCCCCACCGCAGCCTAAACAGCTCCCAGGGCGTGATTTCCGAATATGACCTAATCAATGAATCTGAAGCTGACCTGCTGGAGGGCCTTCGTAGTCAGGGCGTAACAGCGGTCAGGCGCATAACCATCCGCAGAGACGATAAACAAATACCGACAAAGCACCTCATCCTAACCTTCGACAAGGCGACCCTTCCTGAATTCATCAACGCAGGTTACATCCGTTGTTCAGTCCGGCCTTACATCCCGAACCCACGGCGCTGCTTCAAGTGCCAACGGTTCGGGCACGGCACAAACACCTGTCGCGGCCGACTTACCTGCGCAAAATGCGCCCAGCACGATCACCCGGCCGAAAACTGCAACGTGCAACAACTTCTTTGTGTAAACTGTCAGGGTCCACATGCGGCCTACTCCAGAAAATGCGAAAAGTTTCAATTAGAAAAGAAAATCATTAACATCAAGGTCACTGAAAACATCACTTTCCCAGAGGCGCGGAAGAGGTTCGCCTCTTTCCCTCTGGGGAGGTACGCCGACGCAGCTCGCCGGGGGGCGGAGCGGCGTCTGGTTTCGGCGGGGACCCAGTACCGCGAGTCGGACTTGGTCCCGCCCCCGCCCCCCCCTGGGTTGGCTCTGGCAGCCCAACCCGCCTCCGCACCGCTCGCTAAGCCAGCAGCGGCTGTGGTGGCATCCACGTCCGGTGGGGATGCTGCTGCACCCACCGTTTCCCCCTCTCTACCGGCCCGAAGCACACGCGAGGGCCCGGACGAGATGGAGACGGAGGCAGTCGCAGTGACCCCCTCCCCTACCTCACTGCCTGTGCCATCTGTGGTGCTCCCCACGCCTTCGGCACTGGCAGCACAGGCAAAAAACACCCGAAAGGGTACCACGTCAAGGGGACCCAGTCCGCTGGGCACCCCCTTGCCTTCAGATGATGACATGGACGTCGAGCCCTCCCGGCTTTCATCGCAGCGGAAGGAACGGGCTGCGACGTCCAGGTCAGTTGAGAAGGCCAGAAAACCCCTTCCAAGTTTCCAAGCCCCGAAAGACCCTACATAAATAGTCACACTCCAGTAGCTCTGAACACATAATAATGGGAAGAGAAAATATTGTTCAATGGAACTGCAGAGGCCTTCTGAATAATCTTGACGACGTTTATGAGATTCTGCATGCCAATCAGCCAAGTATAATGTGTGTCCAGGAAACACATCTGAATTCCAAACACACAAATTTCTTGAATAGTTACATGGTATACAGGAAAGACAGGGATGGCTGCACACACTCTTCTGGCGGTGTTGCCATAATCACCCGCAAATCCTTAGCATGCCACCCTGTCACCTTGAACACCGTCCTTGAGGCTGTAGCAATACGCTTAATAATATTTAATAGGTTGATAACGGTATGCTCCATATACATTCCTCCTGATGTTACACTTACGAGCTCCGACTTGGAGGCGCTGGTTGACCAGCTGCCCGAACCATACATCCTTACAGGCGACCTTAATGCTCACAACTCTCTTTGGGGCTCTTCCAGAACGGATGCCCGAGGTCGCCTGATAGAGAAATTCCTTACATTTTTCTGGAGCATGCCTTTCAACAATAAACAGCCTACATACCATAACATAGGTCACAACACATACTCATGTATTGACTTGGCTATTGGCTCCGCAGTTCTCTTTCCTCTTGTCGAGTGGGGAGTGGGAACTGACCCATATGGCAGTGACCACTTCCCAACCTCACTAACATACATAGGTAAAGGCCCATGCAGTCAATCTTCCCATAATAGGTTCAATGAAGCACGAGCTAACTGGAATACATTTACAGAGACATCCATACTACACCACACATCCATAGGACACCTTCACGTCCAAGAAGCTACTCAACTGCTCACGGCGCACATCCTCGACGCCGCCGAAAAGTCCATTCCCCACGTCTCTGGTGCCCCGCGCAACCAGCGGAGGCCGTGGTGGAATGAGGACTGCAGGCGGGCGCGAGAGGCCCAGAACAAGGCGTGGGGTATCCTTCGTCGGTACCCCACGTCGGGAAACCTCCTCTTGTTCAAACGGGCCAAGGCGTTAGGAAAACGTGTGCGCCGTGAGGCAAAACGAGAGAGTTGGCGTACATTCATGACATCAATAAACTCCTACACAGACACAAGGAAAGTATGGACACGAATACGCAAACTCAAGGGACAACAAACACACAGCCTGCCTCTGGTCAGCACTACAGGGGACACACTCGAAGACCAGGCTGACACACTCGCACAACACTTCCAACACGTGTCCAGTTCAGCACACTACACAAACACTTTCATGAAAAACAAACAAACAGCCGAAAAGAAACCTATACTAGATAACAATAGGTCAACATCTTCTTATAACTCAGAGTTTTCACTGCATGAGCTGAGGGCTGCTTTGAGCACGTGTAAACCCTCAGCTCCAGGCCCAGACAACATCACATACACAATGATACAACACCTGCACGCAGACACTCTTCTAACACTCTTGCACCTATATAACAAGATATGGCTTTCGGGGCACATTCCAAACTCTTGGAAGAAGGCTATAGTTGTTGCTTTTCTGAAAGAGGGAAAGGACCCGTCGTCCCCCTGAAGCTACCGTCCTATAGCCCTGACGAGCTGCCTGTGCAAGCTCTTCGAGAAGATGGTAAATCGCAGGCTCGTGTACTTCCTCGAGTACAACGGTCTTCTCGAGGGCTGCCAGGCAGGCTTTAGGGTGGGGCGATCGACGAACGATCAACTGGTTGCTCTTGATTCGTACATCAAGGATGCCTTCGCGCATAAGCAGTACTGTTTAACTGTCTTTTTCGACCTCGAGAAGGCCTACGACACCGCTTGGCGCTACGGGATCCTCAGTGACCTGAAGTCATTCGGTGTCTCGGGTAACATGTTAAACACTCTAGTCAGTTACCTGTCAGAAAGAACGTTTCGAGTGAGAGTCGGTGGTGCACTCTCAAGGGTTCACGTGCAAGAAAATGGCGTGCCACAGGGTGGCGTGTTGAGCTGCACTCTCTTCATAGTAAAAATGAACTCTCTTGGTAAGGCACTGCCACCCACAATCTCTTATTGCATGTATGTAGATGACGTCCAGATATCCTATAAATCATGTAATATGTCAATCTGCGAACGTCAAGTCCAGCTTGGTGTCAAGAAACTTGCCGGCTGGGCAGACAACAATGGGTTTAAGTTGAATCCTGCAAAAAGCTCCTGCGTTGTGTTCACCAGGAAGCGTGGGGTCCATCCGGACCCAGACATTACTCTTAATGGCGTGTCGCTTCCTGTGAACAAGGAGCACAAGTTCTTGGGTGTGGTGTTTGATCACAAACTCACATTCATTCCCCACATCAAGGAACTTAAAAATAAATGTCTCAAAACAATGAATATACTTAAGGTTCTCTCACACAAATCCTATGGTTCCGACAAAGAACTCTTGCTTCGCTTGTATACTGCTTTGGTTGGGTCTCGTTTGGACTATGGCAGTGTGGTATATGGGTCGGCGACTAAGACAGCCTTGCGAATTCTTGACCCAGTGCTACACTTGGGCCTTCGTCTTTCGTCGGGTGCTTTTCGCAGTAGCCCTGCTGAGAGTCTTTATGTCGAATGTAATAAGTGGAGCCTTGAGAACCAACGAACATACATGGACTTGCTTTATGCTTTTAAAATTTCATCGCTGAATAATCATCCTTTTTATCCTGTCTTTAATGATACATCAACATCTCTGCTCTTTGTAAATCGCCCATCCGTTCCTCTGCCCTTTTCACTTAGAGTGAGAGAGCGAGCCTCGGATCTCAGTGCTTCGTTTTTAGACGTGTACAGGTCATCCTTTTCTAACAGTTTACCGCCTTGGCAAGTTCGCCCTGTGTCGTGCGACCTTTCTTTTATGAGACTTGATAAAAATCGTGTACCACGAGCTGCAATACTGCAGCACTTTCTGTCTTTGCAGTTTAAATACACATGTGCGGAATTTTATATTGACGCTTCTAAAACCTCCACTATGGTGTCGTGCGCTGCTCATGGTCCAAATTTTAATGCAGCCAGAACCATGAACGTGCACACAACAGTTTTTTCAGCAGAAGCGTATGGAATTTTACTGATTGTACGACACATTCTTGAAAATCAAATTCCCAATTCCATCATCTATACAGATTCTTTGAGTATTGTTCGCGCACTGTCATCACATACACCCCCCAAAAACCACATAGTTAATCTTGTATTCAGCACTATCATGTCCGTGTATGCACAAAAGCATGAGCTGGTCCTCTGCTGGGTCCCAGGACATGCAGGGATCGCTGGGAACGAGTTGGCAGACGAGAGGGCCACTGCTGCTGCACTCAGGAACACTGTGGACATTACAACGGTACCCTACACAGACCTCAAGCCACACATAAGACAACACCTGCGCAGAACATGACAAACACACTGGGACGAACAGACAGACAACAAACTACATGTAATAAAGCCACACTTGGGACGGTACACATCTGACTCACACAACAGACACACTGAAGTCGCCTTGGGTAGGCTGCGGATAGGGCACACCCATGCGACGCACTCGTATCTGCTGACGGGATCTTCTAGACCCCAGTGCAGCAGGTGCGGAGAGGCCCTATCCGTAGTGCACATACTAATCACATGCAAGGCACTTCACACAACACAACACAAACACTTCAGAGAACTCTACAGACATATCCCACTACATCCATCATTGTTTCTAGGTGACGATGCCAGTGTTTCTGTGAAACGCGTGTTTGAGTATTTGTCAGATGTTAAGTTTTTAAACCTCATCTCCTATCACGCATAATCAAATCTGGCCCTATACACCAGTCATCACCATCATCTTTATTGATCTTACTATGTCCAGTTTACACGTTTTATACCTACCTTTTGTGGTAATCACTTCTTTTCATTAAATAACTTCTCTGGCGCTCTTTGCCCTCGTCGGCCTTGCGCCATTAAACACAAACCATCATCATCAAAGATTCAAGGACCTAATACGCTACCTTGAGGTATAACACAGGTGACAAGAAACTCATCAGGCCTGTGTCCGTCAACACGATCCTTGAATATGGGAATAGATGTACACAAAGAACCCGTTTAAATGTAAAAGCTGGAAGGCGTGCAGATTACAGCTTGGGCGTTCGTGTGCGCGTGAGATGAGATCATAGACCTTTCAAACTTTCATCAACACAACATCGACATATTCAACCACACGGTCACACACTCTCACGTACGCCATTAAGCCCTTCCTTTGCACAGCAAAGCTTGTGTGCCAAGTACAGGACGACCAACTACTTGATGAAAGAAGGAATTGAAGTAATTCAAAACAAATAACAAACTAACGAATCGACAGAGAGGAACACCTACAGGAACATCGGAGTGGTGCTGGGGCGATGCAATTATGACGATGATGGTGATAAATAACAAGTTCACGGGGCTTCTGAAGAATCAACTCATAGCTGTAAACTATTGATCTTCACTCTGTGACTTCAGAATAGGCTTTGTGAAAGCTATAAAAAGGTGAGGCCTTCCTATTCAGGAACATTGTTAAGCGAATAGATCTAATACGCGCTAGGATTTTGCAGATTGATTAAGTCACTGATATAGGGCGATAGCTAATAAAAACGCACTGTACCTTTCTTGAAGACCACTACTACACGTCCCACTTTCTGGCCAAAAGGTGAACTTTGTAATTTAACTGAGTAACGTAACATCACGATGACGAAAGGAATAAAACTCTCGGTCTAGCCCGGCAGAAAGTTTTTCGTTTATTTTTAGAAACTCATTTGCCTGTGTAATTTAAATGTCATAGCATTCTAAGTACTCCCGGCAGCAACAAAATATCAAGCTCTGCTTGGGAACTTAATGAACTGGGGGAACAGTATTGTTAACCTGGGAAAAAACACTAGCAAAATAGCGCGTAAATTGCGAAAATGTTAGTATGTGTGGGCTTCTGTAAGCATATGTGAGTGTTTGTGTCTGAGCATCTCTAGGCAGTTGCGTGCTGTTCCGGGAGCACCAGTTCGGACTTTTCGGCGCAATTTTGTTTCATTCAGCTTTTGAGTATTTCGAGTATTTGATTTCTATTTCGTGGCAAAACCAAGGGGAAGGTGAGACTAAAGGCGGACGTGGCCTGACAGGGGCCTCAGCCACCCGATTTACAGCGTGCATAACAACACGTCTGTTCACAAATTTAAGCATAATAGGACAATCGTAGTAGAGAAACCGCACAAAGCAAAGCCATTACTACATTTTCTATGTATTATACAAAGCATAGGTCTAAAATTCAGCAAAGGATCACAGTGTACACATAAACGCAGTAATTCGTACGCATGAAGTTTCATCCGCGAGACTACTATAAAACAATTATGTATGAATGTATTTTTGTTGTGTAATTGTTTTTAATTTCTATCTTTAGGGGAACATGTAGACATATATGGAATTCACATATCGACAACATTTGCTCGTCTGCTCTGCGAAAACTCTGCTTCCTGAGGCACAAACTCTCTAAAACACCTTCAAACGTAAAATTACCTGGTTATCTCTCACTTATCCGCCCTAAATTTGAATATGCCTGTATCGTATGGGATCCATTCACCGATTCTAACATTAAAAAACTTGAAAGGATTCAAAGGAAAGCCATTAGATTTATTTTCTCGAAATTCTCCCCACTAGACTCTCCCTCTGACCTTATGGCAGCTAACGATATTCCACCCCTTCAGATAAGAAGGAAAACATTCCGCCTGGATTTTCTCTCTCAACTTGCTAACAACCAATTGGCCATTGACGCCACACTATATCTGTCCCCTTTATTGACTCGACAAACGCGCCATCACCACCCTCATTCCCTAACACCGTATTTTGCCAGAACAGACACATATAAATTCTCTTTCTTCCCTCGTACCATAGCCGAATGGAATTCCCTTACAGATCCCGTGTATCGTTCCCAGTGATGTTTGTTGTTTTGTTTCTTTGTATTCATGTTCGCATTGTAGTTCCTGCTTTGATACTATGTAACCACCCACCCTGCATGGACCTTCAATGGTCCGCAGTATTTAATAAATAAATAAATAAAATAAATACATTAAAACCATTAATTATATATCAGTATTGCAAGCGTTTTGCTTGAGTAACACTTCTTTGACCTGTTTTTTAAACGTACGTTGACTGGAGTCGAAGTTCAATTTTTCTCCCAATTTATTTATTATTTCAGTTGACTAGTACAGGAAAGATTGCTCACCTTAATTGGTTCTTACTTTTGGAGTGTGCCGTATTGTATGCCTGAGATGCTAGCCAGAAGATTTATTGTTAACTTGATTGTGGGTCTTTTTGCTTATAAATAGTGTGCAGAATCTTCATGTAGTAGATTTGATCAGCTCGAAGCATTGAATATTTAGTAAATAATGGACTTTTCCTCAAATCTGCGTAACACCCGTGATAACCTAAATATATACGCAAAAATCTTCTTTGCAATAGAATGAGCCTGTTATAATGAGTTTTAGTCGCGGTTCCCCACACCAAAATCCCGTAGCATTGTTTAGAATAAATGAGAGCATTGTATAAGTGTTGTTTCAACCATAGTGGTATAAAATGGCCGATTCTATATATGAGACTTATACTTTTAGAGGGTTTGGTGAACAGGTGAGCAGTATGCGTATTCCACGAAAGTTCTTCTTAAAATAAAACGCCTAAGAACTTGTGTTCCGTCACTCGGTTTAACTTGGTTCCGTTGAATATAATCGGGATTTCTTTCTCGACATTTTTATTGTACGGCCTAAATATCATCTGTGTTGTCTTTGTAGCGTTAAGTTGCAATACACCAACGATTAGTCCCTACAGCATCCCATTCGTAATTATATGCTCTCGGGAGCCCCAAAACTGGGCAACACCGGTGTGGAGGGCAGTAGAGCAATGTTAAATTTATTTATTTATTTTTTTTAGGTACCCTAAAGACCCTAGTTGGCATTACATAGGGGGGAATGAGTTGAAAGCTGACACAACATACAATATTGTAAAAAGAAAAGACTCAACATAACAAAAGTGACATTAGAATATCAAAAAGGCACAAAATGCATACAATACAATTGCAAAATACAGCGTTAAACTTTATATCCAAAAAACAAAAAGTGTAAAAGTGACAGAAAATCTGGTATTTTAAAAGCAGGAACACACATAATTTGGGTTTCGCAACACTCTGCGTGATATGGCACCCACAGAAGTTTTTACCTTCTCACTAATGAGCAAGTACTCATCCCAGATGAGAAATAAAATGCGCGGCTTCCTGTGTGGCCGTGACACAACACCGCAGCCAGGCAGCACGACGGCAGATTAAATTTTTTGATTGTCGTGCAAGACATTTGGAAGGCCTTCTGGAAAGCATGCGCTAGTTTAACGTGCCTATTTGTGCACATAAAGGAAGGCTGCGTCACAAAGTAATTACAAAACCTCTGTGAAGTTTGCTTTCAAGGAATCATCGGAAAGAACCTATTGCTGTTGCAGCAAAGGGGCGGCCAATACAAAGGCGCAATTTTTTGGGACCGGCTTCCCTGTCGTGGCAGTTCGTCACGGAACATACGGGTTCTCCGAACATGTCGCTGTCGTTCTAATTGCAGTTGTTGGAACAATTAATTACGAGCTATTGTTTGTCACTTAGTCTTGGCCGGAGCGCCTTTAGCCAGGACACAATTCTCTGAAAATGGCGGCTGACGGGTCTTTCTTCTCCGCATACAGACTTCTATTTCGTCTAAGCGTTCTTGTTACAGTGACGAGAGTTAACGTTGCACCTGAACGATGGTGCATGCTCGCTTCAAAAGCGGCGCCTTTGCTGCTTAGGGCGTTCATGTGTCACAGCCTGGCGATTAACAAGGCATTTTCTCCGGACGGGTGATTGAGTGCGTGTTCGTAAAGCGGTCGATCTGAAAGGACCATCGGCCGACCCGTGTCGCATAGGCAGACATACCTGATTACGAAGCAACGCGTGAAAGGTTTGAAACTGAGGCGGAGGAAATAGACAGCGAAGTTTACGAGCTCCGCTAAATTGGTTTCGGGAATTCATCAGGTGAAGCTCGATGTGCACAGCACACACGCTCTGAATCACGAGATATTTCAGGAGCAATTCGCAAGCTGAGACAAACGTTCATCATTTAGGTCTTCATATCTCGTGGAATGGCAATTCGCCACAGTTGATTGTGAGGTGTGACAACTTATCTACGTGCCCCAACCACTCGCAAAGTGGTTGTAGCCAACGGAGAAAATGCATACAGTTTTCTAGTGAGCACGTTGAAGGTAACGCATTTTCCTTTCAACTGAAGCTACTGCTCTCAGAAATAAGCGATATTTCTCTGCAAAAACAAAATGAAGGCTTCCCCGAACTTCTAAAATAAAGCAGAAACCAATTATCGTAATTACTGCGAGCGGAGAATTTCACTCCCTTCTTATTCTCCCTTACTCTATTGACAACCAAGTGCTTTCTTCTGCGTCTTGGCATGCTACTTTCCAAAAGATCTTTTCTTCTCCGAATGTTTTGCATTCGCAAAATAAAATACCAACATTCGCCGTATAGAATTTTCGAACCTCGAAATTAGTCGAGGATCCCACAAACTTTTGTTTCGAAGCTTCGAAAAACTACTTGAGAAATCAAGCCTTTTCACTTTTACAATTACTTCAATCCATAGACAACTGTGTCTATTTTCAAGCAGCCTGTTCAAGTACGGAAGAAGAGAGAACAATATTTAGTGAGGCCTGGCGCTGTCAGCCGAACAAAGATGTCAGCCGAACTACATTCATTTAGCACGTTATGGTAGATGAATGTAGTGAGACTGATGATAAAAATGGTGATGCATTCTATTGAAGAAGTTGGTAACGAGGGATGCATGTGTGTAGTTTTTGCGCGGTATGAGAGGCCATGTACAATTCCGGAGTCTGCGGTTCTTGTTCACCCTGACTTAACCTAGATGCATCATCGCTAGCTAGGAGCCAAAAAACGTTTTCCATAGGTCAATCCGTGGTTTACGATGGGTTCATTTTTAGCGGATGCTAAGCGTTCTACCCAGGTAGCTGTATTGGGCTCAAATGGGACGCTGGCTCTCAAGTACAGGGCCAAATTCAAAACAGCAAACGTGCCTCCCACTGCTCAGAATAATGACACTTTCTTCTCTATTACTCCCCTGACGTATTTCTTTCTACAGGAAATAAGGCGATAAGTTACTGCGAGTGATATTCTGTCCTTTTTGTGGAAATGCGAGGGCTTGATGATTTTACGACAAATTGAGACACGCACTTGCGCACGTGCTAATCACATCGGTGTATGAGCGTTTCTTCTCCGCCCCCCCGACACTGATAGGGATAAGGGGGCTTTGGGTGGAACAACTCTTTGGCCCAATGAGTTCTAACAGCAGGCAATCAGGACGCAGGAGTCCGAACCCTCACTGGCACGCCTCTGGTGCCCAGCGCAACCAGAGAATCGTGGTGGAATGAGGACAACAGGCGGGCGCGAGAGGCCCAGAACAAGGCGTGGGTATCCTTCGTCGGTACACCATGTCGGGTAACTTCCTTTTTTCCTAACTGGCAAACGCGTTTGGAAAACGTGCGCGCCGTGGTTCAAAACGAGAATGTTGGTGCACCTTCTGTACATCCATAAACTCATACACCGACACACACACAGTCAGGACAGGTATACGAAACCTCAAATGACATCAGACACACAGCCTGTCCTGGTTAGTACAACCGGGGACACACTGTAAGACCAGGTTAACACCGTCGCACAACACTCCCAACACGTGTACAGTCCAGCACACAACAATAACACTTTCATGCAACACCAAACATCCTGTGAAGAGAAGTCATTGCATGATAATAATAAGTCTAACACCTCATATAACTCCCACTTTTCACTTCAGCTCCTCAAGATAGCTATCGGAACTTGTAAGCCTTCAGCTCCAGGCGCAGACATTACATACACAATGTTACAACACCTACACTCAGACACACTTCAAACGCTCCTACACCCCTACAAGAAAATATGACTTTCGGGCACATTCCAAACTCTTAGAGGGAGGCCATATTAGCGGCTTTCCTAAAGCATAGGAAGGATCCAACCTCTCCTGCCAGGTATTGATCCTTCGTCCTCAGAAGCCGCCTGTGCAAGCCCCTAGAGAAGATAATAATCAGGAGACTTGTGTACTATCTTGAATACAATGGTCTTCTCTAGAGCTGCCAGGCTGGCTTCAGGGCGGATCGATCCATGAACACCTGACTGGTAGCCCTTGTATCATAAATCAAGGACGCATTCATCCATAAACAGTTTTGCACAACTGTGTTTTTTGACCTTCAGAAGGCCTACGACACCGCTCGGCGCTACTGGATGCTGGGCAACATGAAGTCATTCGGTGTTTCAGGCCATATGTTAATGACCCTTGCTATGCTTGATGACACGGTAAGAGCGTAGTAGGATCTCCACCCACAAGCGTTGTGTATCCACGACCCCCCGGGGTTGAAAAAAATAGTTCGTCATATTGCAGCTGTTTATACCCATGATTACTAATTTAAGCGGCTCACACTTTAACCATTTGATTAGAAAGTCGTTTATATATGTTTAGTTCCCCAGAATGAAGTATTTTCAAAGAAAAACGCGAGACAAAGAGAGTCGTCCTCGTTGAAAATTTGCTCAGCAGAAAAGCAATCCTACTCAAACAAAGTTTACACTTTGTACAAACTATTTCCGGTGTATTTTATATGTATCTCAAGGCTCTTTATAATTCTTTATGATCAGGCAACAGAAACAACGGACAACAGACAAACAAAACGCACACGTTTTTAGGGTCTGAATAGATCGAATTCTGATTGTCGCACGTCGCGCAGCCGTCGTCTTCTTGGAGAAACATAGTGGTGGTCTGTTATATTTAGTCGGGAAGGCTTTTTTTACAAGCCATTAAAACTCTGAATGCAAATGAATTCTGAGTCCATCTGAGCCCCAGTAAATTCTGAGCATGATGGAGTTCTAAGTACATTTCGGTTCTGAATTCCTTTTGAGTTTTCAGTCTATTTTCAGTTATGAGCTCAGTTTGAGATTTCTGTTCATGCTGAGTTTCGAGTTCATTTTGTGTTTTTAGTGCATTTCGAGTTCTGAGTAAATTTTGAGTTTTGGGTCCATTTTGAGTTCAGTACATTTCAGTTCTGAGTATATTTCGAGTTCTTAGTACATTTTGAGTTTGAGTAAATTTTGAGTTCTAAGTACATTTTGAGTTTTGAGTCCATTTTGAGTACTGAGTATATTTCGAATTTTGAGTACATTTTGAGTTTGAGTACATTTTGAGTTTTGAGTACAATTTGAGTGTAAGTACATTTTGAGTTCTCAGTAAATTTTGAGTTTGAGTACATTTCGAGTTATTTGGAGTTTGAGTACATTTTGAGGTTTGAGTACATTTTGAGTTTGAGTACATTTTGAGTTTGATTATATTTTGAATTCTGAGTGTATTATTTAGCTTTGAGTCCGAGTGAGTTCTGAATTTTCCGCTCACTGTGAGTTTGAGGTTGAGTGACCGCAGCTGTGCTGCTGAGCTATGAGTCTGAGTTTGAGTGAGTGGTGATTTGATAATAAATTTGTGAGCGAGTTTGAGTGAGCCGCGCCAACTTTGCCGAGGTATGCCAGAAGTTAAACCATTTCCGCATCGTTGTTTTCTGTTCATCTTGAAGCTGTAAAGCCGGAGCGACAGCGCATGCTTGAAAAGTCTGAACTTAGGACTCAGAAGGGGTATTATTGAAAGCTTCAAAGCGCACAAAAGAAGCGCTTGTGTGTTTCGCTTCCCTCGGTCCCCGTTTTTTGTACGCTTTGAAGTTTCCAAACATGCACCAACTATCCCAACTTGCAGTATTTCTTCTGAAGGGGTGACATAACCCATTTGTACCTGCTACACAAGTGTTTGCAATTATTACTGCAGCTCTTCCATCTGAACCAAATTCAGCCACTCTTTGAAGGTTCTCTAACCCTTCTCACAGTTGCTGGAACAATAAAAAAATCCAAAAGTGGGAAGCGGGGTTGAACCTATGTAAATGGGAAGACGCTCCATGGGAAGACGCTCAAACACGTACCCCACGTTGAAAATAACAACGGTCTATCTTGACTGAGACGCTGGAAATCTGAATGTCTGCCAATATACATTGTAACCCCTTTGTTGAAACGTAAACACACAACTCCGTACATTGTTTACTGCACAAGCACCAGAACGCAATCATTAAACTACAGCCATCCCTACGAAACACAGCTGCAACAGATAAATTTTTATAACATATAAAGGCCATTACACAAACTTTGCAGAAAGATAAAGGGTATATAAACTTTTTGTTCATTCCTTTGAAATACGCTCACCTGTTCCGAAACAACTTTAGCAGCTGACGACACTCCTTAGAAAACCCAACACTGAAGGCAATATACAGGGCAATTGGACCTTGAGTCCATGCATAGTCAGTTTCCCTGATTCCCCTCTGTTAATCGATGGGAACATACGTACCATAAGCTTAGCAGGCATAATAAAAAGCTGCGAGCATGTGTATTATTCGCAATGTCTAAAAAAACACGTGGTCATGTCGCGGGGCCACGCACTTCCGGCTTTCTTAAATGACGGGGTTCTAAATCCAGCAGCTATACTGTGTTTGTTTACCCCTCTTTTAAAAATGCTAATGATGATTACGACCAACCAGAGTCCATGGCAGTCAAGCAACGAAAAGCCACCACATTTGATTACCTCAACAATACTCACACTCATCCATGCCTTTTGTACTATGCCGATCGGCATAATACCGTCATAGGCACCCGTCTCTCACAGGAAAATACGTTCATGATGATTTTCTTAAAGCTACCCAGTCTCTGATAGTTGGCACGAACGTTTATTCTTCGCGAGTCTCTGCAATAATGCTGTAATCATACCTGTTTACGCCAAAAAAAAAAGACACGCCACAGCGATGGTCCACCTGTACCCCGACAAGCCAGAGCAACGCGAACGAGTAAGGAAAGATACTTTACGTTATAAGTTATAAGAATCGACTTATTAACGCGTAAAGCTATACGAGCGGCCGTTTTCGGCCAAGAAACACGCAGCACACGTTTGCACAATCCGCGTCGGTGCAGATGGACACCACGTAGGACACCCCTCTGGATACGTTCACAGCAAGAAACGAGGACGCTTGCAACTTGTCACCGCTACTGCTGTAGACGACAGCAAATCGCCTTATTTACTCACAGTGGTTGCGTTACACCGACGCAATATCCACAATCACACCGGCAACAGATGCAGCTTCGACGCTTCGATGATCTCAGGTCAAGTTCAGTGACGACATTACGCATAAAAACAGCCCACCCCGATTTCCTCACGTGCAAACCACCCCTCAGAAACACACACCGGACAGGTGACGATAAGCAGCTTCTTGATGCACCACAGCCCATTCGCAACACAAATCGCACACAGAGCTTTTGGTTCTTGGCAACCTGTTTGTCACTGGACGACGCAGCCAGTGCAGCAGCGGTCGGCAAGCGAGCGCGGCCATATTTGAAGTAGTTCTCTCAAACGTACGTCGCAGGCGTCACACAAACGGCGAGACCCCATTGGTTGCGGATGAAAACGAATTCTCTTTGATGTTGCAAAACCACTGCATAGTTAAGCTCTCATCAACTCTAGGCTGCACTCTGTTAATAGTTAAAATTATCTCTCTTGGTAAGGCATTGCCACCTACAATTTCGTATTCTATGTATGTAGACGACGTCCAGATATCCTTTAATACGTGTAATATGTCAATCTCTGAACGTCAGGTTCAGCTTGGTCTCAAAAAACTTTCCGGCTGGGCAGGCAAGAATGGTTTTAAACTCAATTCAGGGAAAATGCCTTGTATTGGGCTCTCCAGGAAGCGCGGGATCTATCCGGACCCAGATATTACTTTTATTGGCGTTTCAATTCCTGTGGAAAAGGAGAACAAGCTTACACATAATAATACCGCTTGGAAATTATTATGGAAATAAAACCTGTAAATAACATAATAACAAATTACACATAATAATACCACTCTTTCGACCATACACCACCGACTAACGCGGTAGATATACAGAAGTCGCATTGGCTAGGCTACGGATAGGGCGCACTCATGCACCGCACTCGTATCTGCTCGCGGGATCGTCAAGACCCCTTGTGCAGCAGATGCGGAGAGGCCGTATCAGTAGTTCCCATACTGATTCAATTCAATCCAAGGCACTCGACTCCTCACGACCCAAATATTTTCCTGATCTGTACAGACAACATATCGCGGTACACCAATTACACTTCTTGGACGACCACCCACTGTTTTCTATTAAGCATATTTTTCAGTTTTTATCAGGCGTCAAGTTTTTAGTCTCTTTCATATGCATTACCATTCTGACTGTATGCACCATCCCTCTTCATGGATTTTCAGTCGCTTCAATTTTGTTTTACTGAGATAATTTTGCATTTGATTGCACAACTGTGTTATCATCAAGTAACTTTGTCTTTGGCGCTCCTAGAGTCATTAAAGCAAACAAACAAACGAACATTTATTAAAAGGGATGGCTCAAGGCCACATGGGGAAGAGGAAGGAGGGGAGATGAAGACCTCAATAATGTCCCAACATGGAGGAGTCCAGAAGAAACCGCCAAAGTGCGGATAAAGTCTCTTTGATGCGGCCCTTCGGACGGACCCAGTCCTCGTAAGCGAGTACCCAGGCAGGCCGACGTGTCTCACGTGGCCCTACGAGACCTATGCAGTCCCATACAAGGTGATGGATGGTTGGCTTCAGTGACTTCCCACATGCGTAGCAGACGTACGAAGGGTCGGATGGTGATGCCACCGCAGATGAAAGGTCTTCGGAAGCTGCTGCCGTGGAATTGCCGCTCCTCATTGTTCTATTCGAGGCGTGCCTCCACCTGGCCACGACGTCATCAGTTAAAGCGTATCCGGAGCGCGCACGGTTAAGGAAGACATGTGCAGCGCGGCTAAGCCCAGGAGGCACTGGGTCCGGGTTGATGGGCACTGTTGAAAGGATCTCCTGTCGGCGCTGTTTGCGGCAGCGGCGTTCGCCATCGGGATCAAAGCAGAACTCCTCAGTGCGGGAGCCGTCAGGCTGCGGCCGGAAATTTCGACAAGCCTCGCTCGCCAGCTGATGGGCACACTCACTACCGAGGGCTCTTGCGTGCCCGGGTGTCAGGCGAACGGTCACAGTAATGCCAGTGCGCCGTCGCAACGTTGCACAGTAACGTTTAATGTTATGAGCGACTGAGTGCCGTCTGGGTGGTCCAATGAGATAACGTAAAGCCTCTGCGCTGTCCGTAAATATGCTGACGCTTCAGTACGTTTGGGGATCAGCTGCCAGTAGGCGTACAGCCAGCTGGACCCCCTTGTCGATGGCGCGAAGCTCCAGCGCTGTGGCGGTAGGTGGTACGGTCATCTTGAAGGTGCGGGTTGTGTCTACGGCAGGTACGTGTGTAACGGCGGCGAGGGACGCCGTTTGTAAATGTCACCGCCACAAAGCAGCCACGAAGACAGAACGTGTTGCGGAGTCTTCTGTGTTCAAGGGAGGTGCGGTGACCGAAGGAACATGTCTATGCAATGGGTAAGTTCCTTGGTGACGTGGAATGGGTGCTGGCCGTTGCTCAGTAATGAGCTGATCCTCCCAAGGTGGAATGTGCTCATGTATGGTTGGCACAGACGCGTCGAAAGCCTCACCGGCATGGCACAGTAAGCGGCGGCCCTGGTGAGTGCGATTGCGACGGTCTTTCGCCCCCTCTGCCCTGGATTGGATTATGCTTTCAAGAGTGGGAAGACCAGCGTACCGATAGACCTCTTCAATCCTTGTGTGTCGTGGAAGCCCAGTTATAGCTCGAAGCGCTTCCCGGTAAAGGACTTCTAGCTGGTGGGTCTGGTGTGTGGTGAGGGAATAGCACATGGCGCCATACGTGGCTTTGGACACAAGTACACTTTGCACTAAACGCCGAGCTACGTCCTGTGATTCCCCGCCAAAGGTGTTGGAGATGCGGCGAATGAGGTTCAGGAGGCTACGCCACTGCCGCCGAAGTTGCTTGATCCATTCTGTAGCGCCACCGTTCTGGTGAACGGGCACCCCGAGGACACGCACCCAATCTTGTGGAGCAGGCTGGAGCGAAACGCTGTCAATGGTTAAATGAATCCGGGAGTGTTCTGCAGGTGTGCCCCGTATGGCCAGGAAGTGTGTTTTCGCCAGCGATATTTTCATTCCAGTGGGAGCTAGGATGGCGCTGAACGTGTCTAGGGCCTTCTGTAATTGACGCATCGCGGCATCGGTTGTGGGGTGGTCACTTGCCTCAGTCCAAATTGTGATGTCATCGGCATAGGCCGTGACATGAACACCTTCCACCGCAGACACCCCATGAATCAAGTTCCTGAGAGCCAAATTAAAAAGAATAGGGGAGATGATAGCCCCTTGGGGCACCCCGCAGCAATTGGTGAAGGAAATGGTGTCGTGGTGGCCGGATCGAATCTCGTATGTGCGGTTAGCCAGGAAGCTCCGTATAAAATTGCGTACCGCTTACCCGGATAAGCATCTACTAGGGCATCGAGTACTGCTGCGTGTGATACGGTGTCGTATGCCTTTTGCAAATCAATAGCAACTAGAATGTGTGGCCGCTTATACCGGCTTGCTCGCACCAACTTTTGTAGAAGGTAGAGACTGTCGTGGGTGCTTAAATTTGGTCGGAATCCTGTCTGAGCCGGGTGGAAGTAGTTTTTTTTTCTTCCAAGTGATGACTCAGTCGAGTCGTGGCCATCCGCTCAATCAACTTACAGGCGGTAGACGTAAGCGAGATTGGACGTAAATTTGCAAGAACTGCAAGTTTCTTGCCTGCCTTGAAACTGGTACCACAACAGCGTGCTTGAGGGCTGAAGGGACGACACCACTGATCCATATGTCGTTAAGTGCCTGAAGAAGCTCCTCTTTCTGTGCTACTGGCAGATTGCGAAGCATAGACCAAGGCACACCGTCTTTTCCTGGTGTGCTAGACACATTGATTTGCTCAAGGGCAACCGTGAGCTCAGCAGATGTAAATGGCATCTCAATCTGTTCGCTGTCGTCCACTGGCTCCAGAGCGTAGATATAAGGTGACGGTTGAGACGGGGGTTGGGGGAAGAAAATACGTGCCGCCTCTCTTTCGAAGACCTCACGGGATTGCCCAGTACGAAGTAGCACCGTATCCACTGTACCCTGCAGCTTTGTACGCCAGGCTAGGCTTCGGAAGGTGCTCCAAAGTTTCCGGGACCCAATGTGAGAGGAAAAAGAGTCGCAGTGCTCTTCCCAACGCTTGCGGGCAAGGAGCTTCGCGTATTTTCTAATGTTCGCTGTCTGGTGGCGGAGGCGCGCAAGGTCAACATACGGGCGACCTCCGGATCGATAGCTCTCCTGCAAGTCGTCGCGAACATTCCATAGATTGATCAGGTGTCGGTCAGGAGCAGGAGTGTCCTGGTCCACTTCGACGACCGTTGTAGCACCATTTGCAGCTATCAAAATGCGATTTAGCAAAACTGTAAGTGAGTCTAAGTTCGAGTTGCGATGTCTTTCTCTTCCGAAAAATTGAAGCTCCCTGAAACGGGGCCAGTCTACATACCGGACCTTCTTGTTAATTTTCCACGCGGTGCCGGAAAGCGTGATCCAAATGGGGTAATGGTCACTTCCCCAAAATGAAGAGTCGCATTTCCATAATGACACCGTGGAAGGAGTGGCCCAGGCCAAATCGGCAATGGTGTCCCGCTGGCTCGGCGACTGCCCCAGCCGCGTGGGGCACGACAGATCATTAACAATGATGAGGTCCGCATCTTCTGCTGATTCCTCGTGGTTGTGGCCGCGGATGTTGGTGACGCGATATCCCCAAGTCGTGCTGAGGGCATTGAAATCACCCCCAATCACAACTTCGTCCCGGGGGTACAGATCACGCAACTGCCGCATCCAGTCAAAATTTGCACCTGGTAATTGAGGACGCACATAGGTCGATGCCACAAGTAAGGTCCTCCGTCCAAAGGACACGCGGACAGCCACTACTTCCTGAACATCGTTGCACATGCCTGCAGTAGGCACCTGGCAGTGAGGGGTTCCTCTCAGAAGGTATAAAGCTGTCTGTTGGATCACTACGCTCGTACCTTGGTCAGAAATGGAGGTGTAGCGAATGGTGGGTACCTCATTAGAACGGTAGCCTTGTATGCCCGGGCCTTTTCCTTTCGTCTCTTGGAGCAGAACTACCAACGGCTTGCGATCCAAAGCCCGCAGATGTTCATTGAGCTCTGCGGCATTGGCGCGCAACCCGCGACAGTTCCACTGCAGTAGCAACGGGGCTTTAGCACTTGCTGCCATGTTCTGTGTTGGATAGTACCGATGGATCATGCTGATGAATCATGCCCGGGTCGACTTGGATCAGACCCCTAGATGTCCCTTTGGGGTGCATGAGGTGCGCCTCACAGTCTGAAATTTCACCATTAATCTTGCATTTGTTTTGCGCACAGAATGCTAGTGCCTGGGTGTTGTTGTAGAACGTTATCGTGACGGAATTGCTGCGGTGGTTGACATAAATAGACGTCAGTCCGTTCAATGATGCATGCGGGGCATAACTAGCAAGAACTGCAGCAAGCCCTTTGCGGGGAATGGCGCCGACGGAAACATTGTTCTTTGGGCGCAGCAGCACCGTGAACTTCTCCTTAGCGATTCGATCATGCGCTGCCGTGGTAAGGCGTGGTCGCGCTCGACGAGATCGGGAAACACAAGCCCAACCGTCTTCGGTATTGCCTGCTTGAGGAACATTCGTAGCCGAAGTGAAAGTTGAGGTGGTTCCTTGCGGTGGATGCGCGTTGGTATCGCTCAACTTCCGCTTCTTTAAATTGCTTGCGTTGTCCGCTGAAGGCAGCAGCTGAATATCGGAGTTCGAGGACATTGTGGAAGGAGAAAGTCCGATGTTGGAAGAGTCCATCTTAGATTAAGGTGGGCTTGAGCCTTTTCCGTGGCGCCAGATGCTAGGCCTACGGTAGTTGAGGGATCTCCACTGACTTAGATCACTCAAAACTGTATCAAACCGGATCAAATTTTTACAGAACATGGCGGAATATTAACTGGCTTATTGTGCCGAATTTGAATGTGATCTGAGCTCAGCTTCATTGCACAGGCCTGAATATATTCAGCTCCAGGCAAAGAAGGCCCCGTCTTGTTTCTTCTTCCTCATCTTCCCTCAGTCATTAAACCCAAACCACCATCATCCGAACCCTCACTGGGAATGTAGCTGCTGCCTGTACGACGGGATAGCTCATTAATCCAGTGACACATGCAGGCAGAAGCCGGAACGGTTCGGGAAGAAAACTAGATGTTCGCGTGCGTCAGTCGTTTTTTTTTTCCGCGCCATCCATTAGTTGCACATGCCAGACTTACTTTCTGACGTTTTGTGCTCAGAATGGCGGTGTATTAGTCAGGGCACGTGTTCAGCCACCACGTGTAGTTTAAAACGTTGAACGCGCGTTTTTACGAGGAGTATGAATTTATTCGCGCAATAATGAATTTCAGGAGAAGGGTATGGATGTCGATCTTTCTGAGCGGATTTCTGTGACTGAAACATAGGTTCTGTTTCTACCTATGGTCGCTGCGTATTGGCGGTAAGATGTTTGAGTAACGCCTTCTGGCTCTTGACGTCATCTTGAGGACTGGCGCCACCGCTTTCGTGTAATACTCCGCTTCTGAGGGGCAGCTGAGCCTGATCTACACATCTCCCGTTTTATTGATTTTGTGCATTAAAAAGAGTATTTCCAGTAATTCCGTTATATAACCAGCATCTGACAACTTCCAATTATTTCAGGCTGTATTCCCCACGAGTTTGCAACGCATCAGAAGAGGGAGAGCAACTTTCTTAAAGCATCAGTCAAAAGATCGTGTGTAACCTGTCCTTTCACCACATTTGCGAATGTCAGTGCTCAGAGCTCCTCGAAAATTATTCAAAATGCGCATGCTTCCTTAAAGTATTTCTAAAATGGTCTTATGAAGACCCAACAGTCGTTAATACAAAGCACCCAGCAGCGGGCCTGCAAATACACATGACACAGCAGGAAATATAACCGCTGCCTTCTATATCTTTCGTTGTTGGCTTGTATCAGATGACTCTTCTTATGGGGTCCAATAATTTAATGTTTCGGCACCGTCACAGATGTCTTATTAGGAGGTTCGGGGATGTTTGGGAGGCTCACAAAGTTGGTGTGGATGTTTTCCTGGGCCTGTGTGGCATACATTCCCTTCTTCACAAATTGGCTTTCGTTGTGCCTCCGTGCAAGAAGTGTCATGCCCGCCTAGCGCGCTGTAATTCACATGGAAACACAATGCGAACGTTTGGGCCCGCCACCGCGAAACGGCGCTGACAACGTTGCCCACAGTATCCGAAGGTAGATTTCGTACCCCGATATTCTATTGGAATAATGGCTATTATAACTAACGGTCTCTCAAATAAAACGGTTATAACATTACTACACTGTTGAAGGCTTGATATACTCGCTAACGAACGCAATAAAGAGTAATCGTATGATTTCAAGTATAACAAGAATTGAAACCGATCAATATTGTCAAGCAGCTCTTTAATGTTTCCACACCGCTTCAGGCCAAGGATGAAATCCTAGCCTACTCAGAAAGGCGATGTATGAATGGGACAAAATTACTCTTGGTCTCGTGAGGGAAGTTTTATTACAACACATATGTGAATATGGGGAAGGTAGGGTACTAGGAAATGTACCGTGAATATCCCTCTACACTCTTAACAAAAAAGCTCGTAAAAGGGTAGTAACGGCGGTATTTACTAACTTTTCACGGAGTTTAATACCCCCAAATACGGTACGTAGGTCCTACCACCAAGTGTGGAACCGTTACTAGTCTAGACCGGGCACTTAGTAACTGCTGCTGGTTTGATACTAACATTCACTGAAGTAACAAATTCTGTGAATTATTGAACGTGATAACTACAGCTCTTTTTCCACACCAAATCACGATTAAAAATTTTTGCAAATCCCCATGGTGTCTTGTGCATCCTATTGGCTTTCTTGCTCAGTTCAGTTGTTGATTGTCCACGTGTAATATGTGCGTGATGAATGTGTCTATGTTGCGCTGCGCACTCAGCGGATCCACATTGTCACGCGCAGCTTTTTACTAGGCCATGCATGACTAGTTAGTAAAAGCAACTAAGTACCTAGTCAATACTGAGACAAGTAACTGGTTAGTGTTCTGTTAGTAAGTGCCCCGACCTTTTTTTAAAGGGTGGTGGTTTGAACAAACATACGGTTCTGTATTTTTACTGTATACGTGATTATCATGCCTGCATGCATGCATGCGTGCGTGCGTGCGCGCACTTGCGCGCGTCTCTGTGTGCGTGCGGGCTTCTCGTGCGTACGTGTGCGCGAGCGTGTCTGCGTGCGCGTGAGTGCGCGTGTGCCTGGCTGTGTGTGTGGGTGCATGCACGTGTGTGCGTGTGCGTGCGTGCGCGCCTGTGCGTGTCCGTGTGTGCGTGCGTGCGTGTGTGGGCGTGTGTTTGTGCACGTGTGCGTGTGTGTGTGTGTGTGTCTCTGTGTGTGTGTGTGTGTGCGTGTGTGTGTGTGTGTTTTATGGCGGAAACATGTTGTGGCGGCGCACCTGCAGAAATGATTGAAATCCACTAGCACTAGCTCCTCTCAGTACTGAATGTTTATAAGGACAGAAAAGCAGAATTTAAAAAGGGGTGTGTCTTGCCTAAATATCTATTCCTTGGTCTACGGTTACAAATATCGGACCAGTTTGAAGCAGAATTTAAAAAGGAGTGTGTCTTTCCTAAATATCTATTCCTTGGTCTACGGTTACAAATATCGGACCACTTTGAAACCACGATTGCTTTGTTCATCAAGTGGTTATGGCATCGTGCTCTGTACACGAGCACAGCCGCCCAGCTTTAACCGACCACGTTATTGGTATCGTGCTCAATCGCTAACGTTTTGCTCAATAAACCTCCATTCTGGTAAGAAGCCTGGTTTAAAACTACCAGGAACCTATCCACACAGGGGGTATTTAGAACTCAACCTATATTTTTTGCGTCCTACAGTTCCTTTGGACTTATTTTTATGCCATTACAATGTAAAGTGATGTGATATACAATACTGTTGAGCATTCAGCAAGGTTACAAAAACTGTTTTACCATCTCTTTACATACCATTACCGGGAATTGCAATGTCTTCACCATTGCCGGCAACCCCGAATGTCAGGAATGTCTTTGCATTTTGCATTTTCTCTTTTATTGGTTATTATAGCACCTGGCTGCTCCCTTTGTTCGAAAGGTTACGCGATGCAGAAGCAGATGACTGGCTTGGAATTATCGCGGCTCTCATGAAACTGACTTCGTAAGGAATCGGTCAACCCCGGCAAGGTTACTTCCAGAGTGGTATAAAAACGATACTTTAAACGACGCCTTCAGCTGATGCACGCAATTTTAAGTGGTTTATTATGATGAAAATCACGCGCACGCAATATAATGCGCGTACAAGCATCAAAGGTTAACCGAGAGCAAAGAAACAGCTGGAAAAGCCAGCCCTAGTGAAGCCGACGACAAATGCGAGAATCCGTAAGCCGACATCACGAAGACGCGTTCCGCTGCGTCGCCCGTGATTGCGCTCACCGCAAATACATTCAGTAACAATAACTAAGTATTGCTGCTAAATTGGTAAGTTTTTCTAAATATTGGACTTCCTTCATGCGGAAGAGAGGCAAAAAACCTGGCTCTGTGAATTCGACTACCGATATAATATCCTAACAGCCAGTATTTCCTGGTCGGTATATCGTGTACGAAAGAACAATTAGGACAATTTTTATGCACACCATACTGGAGCGAAGAATGTTTAGTTGACCATTTCGTTGATCTTTTGTTGTCAACGCCTGTATTCTAACTGTTACGTGATCCCGTGCTGAAAGCGGGGCACCCGTTTATTTCATTTAGTGCAAATCCCCGTCAAGGTTTGTTTTTTGACAGCAGAGATTTCAACCAGTTCGTCAATAACGTACATTTCATTCATTTCATTTATTCATACTGCAGGCCAAGATGCTGGCCCATGCAGGGAGGGCAGTACAGAGCAAGAATTCAAAGAACGCATGAAGAGGATGCTACCTATAACACGTCACAAAAGCTTACAAATACTTGACTAAGCACAACTGCGACATTGTTTTTCATCAACAAACATGAACATGAACAAACAAACAAACATGTTTTTGAACAAAAACAAACATTGTTTTTGATCAACAATGTTTTCTTTCCAACGCAATTCTTCAGAAACATTACTCTCTCTGCATTCATATCTAACGTTGGAGCTTCGTTTTGCTGAACAATTTAACAAATATGAATCGTATTTTCATATTTAATGGTTTGGAAAAGTTCTGCCTATCTAAACTCCTTGTTTCAAAATAAAATTATTCGGTCTGTGTGGCTGAATACAGGGACAGGCAGACAGGCGGACCTCAGTTTTCTCGTAAATGTCTCTCAAGAAAAACAATCCCCTTTAAAACCTTTCTTGATATGCTCGAAACAACTGGAAAGACCAAATCACATAACGCTTACTACACTCCCTAATGCGAAATTTGTGCGCAGCGCAAACTATAGCCTTCTCGTTCACGGCGCATATCTCCTGCGTCTGAACGAGTGATCGCGTTATCCGCGAACGCACAGTGGCGCACTCTACTCTGCCGTTATCTCGCAGCACCTCAATCCCGCCAATCATCATCATCACCACCAGCCTATCTACACCCTCTGCTGAGCAAAGGCCTCTCCCATGGATGTCATATTATCCCAGTACTTTGCTGACTGCGACCAATTTATCTACGCAAACTTCTTGATCTCCTCTACCCATCTAACTTTCTGCCACCCCCTGCCCCGATTAACTTCTCTAGGAATCCACTCTGTTACCCTTAATGACCAACGGTTATCTTGTCTTCGTGTTAGAGGCCCTACCCATACCCATTTCTCCTTCTGAATTTCTACTAACATGTGCTCAACACGCATTTGTTCCTTGAACCACTCCGCTCCCTTCTTTTCCATCAATGTTACACCTATTATCTTCCATTCCATTTCTTTCTGAACCATTCTCAATTTAAGTTGAACCCTTTTTGTGAGCCTCCAAGTTTCTACCCCGTAGGTGAGTACCGGTAAGATGCAGCTGTCGCACACTTTCTTTTTCGGGGACAATGGTAGGCTGCCATTCATTGTCTGAGAATGCCGGCCGTATGCACTCCACACCATTCTTATCCTTCTAATTATCTCTACCTCATGGTTGTGATCCGGGGTTACTACTTGTCCTAAGTAGATATATTTGCATACCACTTCCACTGCCTAACCACCTATCTCAAACCGCTGTGCTCTCCAGAGGTTATTAAACTCTAGGTTTCGGCATATTAAATTTCAGGCCAGCTATTCTGCTCAGCCTGTCCAGTTCCGTAATCGTGCTTCGCACTTCGAGCGAATTACTTAGCAAGGGAACATCATCAGCCAATCTGCGGTTACTCACGCATTCTTCATTAAACATTACGCCCACCTGTTCCCACTCCAATGCTCTGAATACCTCTTGGAAACATGCTGTGAATAACATTGGAGAGAGTTTGTCACCTTCTCTGACGCCATTCCTTGTAGGTATTTTAGTGCTCTTCTATGAAGGATGATGGTAGCTTTGGACCCAGGGTAGATATCCTCTGGTGTTCTTACTTAATGCTCGTCTACACCTTTATTTCCCAATATCTGAATGACTGCTGAGGTTCCGACAGAGCCAAGTACTTTCTCATAATTTATGACGGCTATATATAGAGGTTGAATAAACTTCACGCATTTCTCTATCACATGATTGACCATGTGAATATGGTCCATTTTTGAGTAGCCTTTACGAAACTCTGCTTGTTCATTAGGTTCACTGAAATCTAATGTGGCAGAAACTCTGTCAGTGATTACCCTGGAACGCGTATTGTAGACGAATGACAGTAAGCTGATCGACGTGTAATTTTTCAAGTCCTCATTGTCACCTTCCTTATGGATAAGGATGATGTCGTTCTTCCAAGATTCGGGTACACCCACGGTCCTTAGGCATTGCGTAGACAGATTTGCCTATATACAACATGCTCGGCGGCAGGTTTGCCGCGTAGCATGTTGTTGCAAATCGTGTTTGAACCTCTCTTGCAAATTTCACGTGTTTATGATAAGTGACAAACACAGACGAAGCGTCCGGCTTTAATAGTGAGGCGGAGGGCACTCCTCAGCGGCGACGCATGCCAAAAGTTTGAGGGGGAGGCCGTGATACATACTGAGCCGTGGCCACGCGCTGGGAAATTACGTCTCAGCAGCGCATACCGCACTCTCCCTCACACTTTCGTCAGACGCTGATCCCCCATTTTCTTCCTGCCTCGGGTGCCTCTTTCGGTCGTTTGGCTAAGCGGACACCGCCGCCTTCGCTGCCGCTGAAGTGCTGCACCGAGCGGCAAAGCTCTGCGTGCTAAAATCATAGTGACCATCGCCTACTTTTTGAGCTCGACCATACAGTGCTGCAAAACTGCGGAGCCAACGGCGCCCAAGTTCTAGCGCTCATCACAGATGCGGAAGCTGAAATACACGAGGCATCTGCATTTTGCAAGGTTTTCATGGTGAAGCTCTGAGCCTCACGTCGGTTTTATCGCGTCGTCGGTATGCGGAACGAAAGCGGAGGCGAGCCAAAACCGTTACAGCAACAAAAAAACTAACCGAAGATCTATTGGTGGATTCTTTGTAATGTATTCGAATCGCATCCCTCAAGGTCCATGCGTGGTATCTTCATGCAGTTATGTTGTCACCCGACATCGTGACGTAGTGTGTGGCTCGTATTAGAATTACTTCAACGCGTTATTAAAGTCTCAAATCGTTTATATGATTTCTGTGCTCAGTTCACCAAACCATTTATCGTGCATCGGCCTCGCAGCGGCGTCTGGCTTGTGAACTTGAGGATCGGCAGTACTCACACACCTAGCGCTCGCTTTGAGTTCAAAACGGGGCATTTATGACACTCCATTAGCGAGAAGAATCTGCACACCATGCTAAGCACGCCCAACTAGGAATCATGTTCTTGAACACAGCTGCCACGTTCACCTGGCGTTTCCCCAATAAATATGCCCTCAGAGCGAACGCAGCGCTGCCGCCGCCGACTTGGCTTGACATCAGCTTCTCTGGGCGAGCTATTTTGCTCAGTGTTCTCCTGTAGATCTGTGTCTGCAGATCGGCGGCGACAACATTAAAAACAAGCAATGAGGATAGCGAACACGACAAAGTAGGGCCGGTCCCGCTCCAGTTAAGGAACCTTTCCCGAAAGAAAACATGAGTACCTGAAGCACGAAAGCTTCAAGGCGATGCCACAAACACGTACACAGCCCGCGTTTAATCACGGGGACGCCATCGGCCAGCAAGCTGCAGCACGTATAGGAGTAGTAGGACCTACTTGTTGCTGTTGTTGAACAAGTTTATTTATGTAAAACAACAAGTTTATGTAAAAAAGAAGAGCTGTAAAAACAAAAACACAAACAAGGTAAACCTTCTGTCTTTTGACCACTAGCTTCTGCGGTCACAGGCTATATTTCTGGCAGTGTACCCGAGCCGGGAACCGGCGGTAGGAGCTTCTGGGTCAACCATAAAGGAATGCGTCGACCATTTAAGCGGTCAGCTCGGGACCTCGCAAGTTTTCTGTCGGGGCAGCATTCATCTGTGGTGCCGCCCCGACATTTGCAACCTAGGTCTAAAATAAAGGTCCGAAGACCCTTGCGTGTTATATAACGCTGTTATTCTTTAAATAGGGCAGAATTATCGAGTTGTGTTTTTCCCAGCAGCTTCGCTCGCCATCTAAGTCTGTAGGATAGGACGACTTCTCTGTTATGTAATCCGGAATTGTTGCACTGCACTGTAATATCCATGGTATTATTCGTGGTTTTCAAGAGCTGAGAAAGTCGTTCTGGGTACTGAACGAACAAAATACCCTCATGAAGTAAATATCAGTTGGACCTATAAATTCCTAAACGATAGTATTTCACGCCTGTATATGCACAAATGACAATTTTGGTTGCCTACTATAGGCGCTGAAAACCTAGTTATTTATTGCTTAAAGTTGCAGCCTCTAGTCCTTACGTTAGGCCCGACACATTTCCCAAGCGTGTTCACGGGCCACGAAAGGTTTCATCGCGTGCCTGAGAAGCACAAGCCGTGACCATGCACTTCTAAGGAATGGACGCATCCGCGGGCATCAACTCCTTTATCACAAACTTCAATAGGCTAACAAATATTCAGCACCCATTACTTATTGCCCTCGTCAGGACAGCTACCTATAGCTCATAAATCGGCGCTCGGACCTAAAACAGCCACCACGGGGCCTTCTCCCTACAATGACGCGACTTGAGGAACCTCGAAATCAAACTTCATGTCGTGTGGACACCAACCAGTAAAACTTGACGCATCCTTTGAAGTACCCGTAAAAAAATATTCGCCTCTGCCTGAGAAAACGCACAGTGTAAAAATACCTGTACCTTCCCATCAGACACGCCGGGGTGCTGCATTATGTCAATTACAACAATTGTCAAATAATACTTACCTATAAGAACTTTTGTGTCGCAAGCTGTGCCCAGCCAGTGGTGGCTTCAATCTATGCTCTGACCACGACACTCAGCCATTTTGAAATATCACTGGGGAAAAATCAACAAAATAATCGGCAAGTTAGCTAGAGTACAGAAAAAATTAAATGCCTTGAGCTAGAGCTAGAAATAAATTTATTACCTTGCTTTAGCTTTTCATTCTCTCTTGCTTCCTGTTCTTTTTTTACTCCTTCCTCTTTCCCCGTTTTTCCTGGCACAATCCTACGTATCCCGCTACTGTGACGGATGGAACCTGTCAGTGCAAAACGGATAGAATTACCTTGAGCCATTCTTCACTGGGATGCGCACAAAAACCGTTGTTAGACTGCCAGCTTTGATCATTGCGGGATTGCTGTTTCGCTTCACAATCCTTTCGCCTAACCGTCTTCTTATGGTCACTCATTCAGTTTTTTTTTCCTGGAGAGTTCGTTAAGGTATCCGGTAACACGTTAAGAATGGAAATAGCTCACGTAATATACCACTCCACCGACACAACGGAACCGTGATGTCAACGCGTGCACGCGCGTTTTGAAAGTACATTGTGCTTGACGCCTGTTATCATCTGCTTTTTGTAATATACTTTGTTTGTCGTCGCTGCAGTAAATTATAAGCACGTTAGGTTGGAAAAAATCACGGAAATGACTCGGTTCACGTTTCAAATACTCGCAGTAACGAACTCTTTGGGGCTCACGGAGGAATACCCGGCTGCTGAGATTAGGCGCAGAGAAAAATACGGTTGTCGTTTTCGCAGAGTATTTATAAGGCATAGTGGTCAAGATTTCGTGAATTGCACTCTGTCATGTAGTTTCGGGAGCCCATCCTTTATCCCTCGAGGCTTCCTGGTGAAGTGCTTTGTTCATACTATGTGGGCTCAAGCGGCTAAGTTCAAACACGCCGCGCTTGCGCTGCCCATAACCCAGTGACGGGCACTTGACAGACCCGGAGGAAATTTGGTCCGAATGGCAGTCGAACCGGGCGATCAGCACCTGTGAGCGGCGTCGGACACACACACTTCGCCGTAGAATAGGAGCTCGATTTACGAAGCGTGATCCGGGTGACCCCGTGCTGTTCTGGCGTGGGTGATTGGAGAACGCCGGACTACGCACTCTGCCACGGACCTTTAAATAAGCGCCTGCCAAATCCGTCCTCCTTATGTTGTTATGGTGCGGCGGGGGTGTCAGCCTCAATCCGTCTACTCGCGCAGGTACTTTATGCTCGTGGCAGTACGACAACGTGAACTGGCTTTCGTGGGGGGCCGAAATGCCGCTGATGGCTGGGAAACAGTCTAGGTAATGCAGCTTGCAAGAGCTCCCGGTTCAGAGATTGGGTACCGTGCTTATCCACATATAGTTCCGACATGTGTGCAAACCTATTGGTGGTCTTTTGACCGCGATTATTGGTAGCTTTATTAGGTCACAGTCACTTTTCTAGCGTGATAAAATATATCTCTGTAAAGTAAATGGTTCGCTCGAACTCCGCTGCTTGGCATAAGATATTTGTACCCGGGTGCGTATTTGACAGACCGTGCCGCCTAGACAGACCCGGCATGCCGACAGACGCTACGTTCGCCTCTTTTTCGCGTCATAATTTAAGAATGGCAGAACTAATGAAGGTGCTGGTATGCTAAACTAACTTCAAACGTAAAATTACCCTTATTTTCAAGAAAAGCGTACAATTTTAATAGGTACACGTGCTGACGTGGAAAATTACTGATCTTCTGCAAAGAAAATAACCACTAGGACTCCAACCCAGGCCGCTTTCGTGAAAACCCCCGATACTACCTCACGCCGATCAAGGCCGGTTAGGAAAGCGGTATTAGCAGTTGCTCGTGAAAAAGGACTGCTCCAAAGCAATCCAGTAGGTAGCGCTAGTGGAGGTGCGTCTAGGTGGCCAGGTTTCTCAAACATACATCCGTGTTCGACGCCAAAGCATTTGATATTCAATTTTACAATTCACCTGTGTTTGTGCCTAGAAACGCATGAAAGCGTTACAAAACTGTTTTTGGTTGCCCTTGGAGAGCAAACCGTTATACCAAAACTGAAATTGGAGGGAATAGACGTAATGCGAAGAATTATTTCTGTTCTGCGCTTTGGAATTTAAGTATAATTAGGGCATTGTCGGAAAAGGACTCAATGCGTGTGTTTCTAGCGCATTAAAGGGTCCTGTTTGCCCAGTGTCCAGAGAAAATCAAATGCGGCAGAGCTGTTATTCGCGAGAAAAATGTGACGTATTATGGGCTCCATGCGGTAAAAGTTGGAACCCTGGGCTAGTTTTTTATGCTGAAAATCTTATTGAGAAATACAGCGAAGGTGAGGACGAAGAAAAAGACGGAAAAACACGAACGCTGTTAACTGGTGGTATTGGGAAAATATATCTGGAAATTTAAGTCTGCTAACGGGCTCCGGAGGCAAAAGCCTAGGGATTGTCGAACGTTTTACTGCTACAGCGTGTTGGCTGCTCCTTCTCTGCTTCCATTTGTTTTTCGCTTGATGCAAATTACTCCGACAGGCTGACACAGCGGAATTAACACGGCAGCTTTCGTGAGTCAGAGCAGTCTTCCGCGTGCACGTTTTTTATTCACGTTCCGTCACTTTCATCTGTCCCGCACAACGCAGCAGTTCAATTGTTGTTCCCTCTTTCGCAATGGGCCGAGATTGAGCCGACACTGAGCCCTTGGTTTCGCTCTGCGACCCGGGTTCAAACCTGGCTTGAACCGAAATGTGGTGTTATTTCCTTATTTTTCTTTGCACGGGTGGCCATTTTGGTACCTTAGTATTGGCGCCGGCGACGACGAGGTCATTTCTTTGTGCCTGATGAGGCATCTTATGTTTTTGCTTTAAAACTTAGTAAGAACAGTTCTCCCAAGAGTGATTGATACGAGCATGTTTCGGTGTACAGGGTTTACTTAACCAAGTAGAGAACTAAGTTTTAAGTGGAATTAGTATAGGATTTAACGCGCCTAAGGTACACATGGGCTATGACGTGCACCGTAGAGGAAGGCTCTGTGTCAATTTTGACCACCTGGGGATTTTAAGGTCCGAAATCTTTACACACGGGCGTTTTCGCTTTTCGCCTCCACAGGAAAAGCAGTCACCGCGGCCGACACCGAACCGGCGTCCTTAAGCTCAGCAGCGCCACCCCTTAGCCACTGAGCTACCCCGGCGAGTACCTAGGGAGCCTAACACGTCCTTCTAAGCTTGGTATCTGACGAAAGTTGCGAAGGTTTGGGCTTTGGGAAAAATGCAGAACACGCATTATCGCTCACTTTGTAGTGCTTTATCCTCATCTACTACCAGCGCCACCATCATCGTCACAAACGGCATGCTATCATCATCATCAGTGGTGCATGGACTGGCGCGTCACCTGTGCCTCGACCGAGATCGAACATGTATGCGAGACCGGGCGGTCGCTTGTCATCGCCGATGTATAGTTCTCGCCGGGCTTGCGCACCAACAATACATATAGGAAGCCAAATCACTCCACCGAGTCCACGGCTCCTTCCTACAAGTTCACAGGCGAACAATGTTAGCCCACTGTCTCAAAGTTACTTAACCCGGTACACTGCCCAAAGTGCCAAGAATGTCGCCTTCTTAATCTAGCGGATCTTAGAAACATACCGCTACAGGCACCCGAAGGCGATATTCTAAATTGGCCGGGTGCCCTACGGGAACTCGATCTAGCATGACTTTAGGATTTGCCGAGGATGGTGGCCATGATATGACTTGCCCGTAAGTTAAGAAGTTGCCCGTCAGCTTTCCCTAGTTCCCTTCACACCGACGTCTGACGCCACCCTTGCCCCTTCGTTTAGAAGTGCTATCCAGCAGCAGGTGGCTGATACCATTCCATGCTCCCGCCAACACGCACCTATGACCGCTTCGCTCATCGGTGCCGGCATCGCGCCACCCACACCACCTGTTGTTCCGCCCACGTACGTGACCTCGGTGCAAACGCTACCTGTTGCCGGACCTCTAACCTACGCCGACGCCATCTCCAGGCCCTTTGCCGAAGCCGTCACAAGTCCGCCAATCGTCCCGGTCATGCCGCAACAGCCCAATGAGCTCACAGGAAGACCAACGTATCCCAGCTACCTGCCGATGCCGCCTGTGTTGCAGAGGCCGCCACGCGTACGGCTTAACCCGTCATCTTCGACCACCGCTTGGCGCATGCCGGACAATCGCCCAATCTGCTTTGTTTGCTTAACTCCCGGACACGTGGCGCGTTACTGCCGCCGCGGGGGGATGCCTGCACGGCAGCCTTCTTGGAACGTGCCGTATGTCTCGCCGCAGTCTATGCCTCGTGCTCCGACCAGTTTTGCCGAGGCGTCTCCGCCCACCAACTCGCGTGACACCACCAACCGTCACCCATGCCCGCGACGCCGTTCACTTTCGCCGATGCGTCGGCGCCCCTTGCCTCCTGACGCGGAAAACTAGGCGCCGCTGTTCCGGAGGCAAAAGCTGGGTCATCGTCGAACTGTTCAAGACCTACCTTCTCACCCACCAATGTCGTCGACATCGTAATAGACGGAGTCGCCACTCGTGCGCTTGTCGACACTGGAGCCTCCATTTCAGTTATCAGCATAGAGCTTTGCCGCCGCCTGAAAAAGGTTATGGCGCCGCATTTTGGACTATCCTTACGTACTGCTTCAGGACGTTCGATCGAACCAGTCGGTACGTGTACTGCCCGGGTGTTCATCCAAGACGTTCTGTACATTGTTCAGTTCATTGCCCGTTCTTCATGCTTACATGACGTCATCCTGGGATGGGATTTCCTCTCCCGGCACAGCGCTATCATTGACTGCACCCGAGCCGAAGTTGAGTTGTTTTCGCCGCTTGATATACCACAAGAAATTTCTCCAACACCACTTTCCGTGAAAGTTTCTGTCGCCGACGACACCACTATCCCTTCATGCGCCACCGTCCCTGTACCCTTGATCTGCCATCTTCCTTCCGACATCAATGCAATTTTCACGCCGTCGCAATTGTTCTGCCAACGCCGATGTCTGTTGCTTCCTTTCGCCTTGCTCAGTATCCGCGATGGCCAAACCGCCCTGTTCGTTTCTAATCCTGGAGCTAGTCCTCGCTCTTTGCTCCGCGGTGAGTGCCTTGGACGCGCCGAGTCAGGGGACTCCGCCGTTTTCATCGCCGCTTTAGACGACCTGCGGGACGTTGAGGTGACCGGACTCTGCCCAACTTCTGCCACTGCATCTCGAGTATACCCGGAAATTTTCGATCGTGCCATCGACGCCGACCTTACGCCACCCCAACGGGCCCAACTGATTAAACTACTGTGTCAATTTCATTCGTCCTTTGACTGTGCGCAGACGTCGCTTGGTCGCACCACGACGGTCAGCCACCCTATCGACACCGGCTCCCACGCGCCTTTACGCCAGCGACCTTACTGCGTTGCCCCTTCCAAAAGGAGCATAATTGACGAACAAGTGGGTGACTTGCTCCAGCGCGGTATCATTCGACAATCGAACAGCCCCTGGGCGTCGCCGGTAATACTCGTGCGGGAAAAGGACGGCTCCATCCGTTTTTGTGTCGACTACCGTCGCCTAAACAAAATAACTCGCAAGGATGTTTACCCGCTACCACGCATCGACGACGCCTAGATTGCCTTCAAGGAGCAGAATATTTTTCGTCCCTTGACCTACGCTCCGGATACTAGCAAGTCCCGATGGCAGATGCGGATCGTCCGAAAACAGCCTTTGTTACTCCAGACGGTTTATATGAATTTAACGTCATGCCGTTCGGCCTGTGCAACACACCCGTTACATTCGAACGGATGATGGACAATATTCTTCGCGACCTCAAATGAAAAGTATGCCTGTGTTACCTGGATGACGTCGTAGTGTTCTCACCCGACTTTTCCACGCATCTACGGCGGCTCGAACAAGTTCTAGCTTGTGTGAAGGACGCAGGCCTTCAACTAAACCTAAAGAAGTGCCGATTTGCTGCTCGCCAGCTGACGATCCTTGGCCACGTCGTTACCAGAGATGGCGTTCTTCCTGATCCGGACATGCTTCGTGCCGTGGCTGAATTCCCGAAGCCGACCACGATCAAAGAGATTCGTAGCTTCATCGGGCTATGCTCGTATTTCAGCCGCTTTGTGCGTAACTTCGCCTCCATCATCGCGCCATTCACACAACTTCTTGGCAACAAGACGGGTCTTTTGGCATGGTCATCGGCTTGCGACAAGGCCTTTACAACCCTACGTCGCCTCCTCACGTCCCCGCCAATTCTTCGCCATTTAGACCCGTCCGCCCCAACTGAAATCCACACCGATGCGAGTGGAGTTGGTCTGGGTGCTGTTCTGGCTCAAAGGAAGGCCGGGTTCCACGAATACGTGGTCGCTTACGCGAGCCGCACACTCACACCTGCGCAGTCGAATTACTCTGTCACTGAGCGGGAATGCTTGGCAATTGTGTGGGCCCTCTCGAAGTTTCGTCCTGATCTGTATGGCCGACCTTTCGACATGGTCACCGACCATCATTCGCTTTGTTGGTTGCCGTCCCTGAGAGACCCTTCTGGCCGACGGGCATGTTGGGCACTCCGCCTTCAGTACTTTGACATCCGCGTGGTGTATAGCTCTGACCGCAAGTACCACGACGCTGACGCCCTCTCCCGGTGTCCGATGTTGCCTGACGAGACGACTAATTCCCCCTCTGAGTGCTTTGTATCGCTCGTTGACGTGAGTTCCATTCCATTGAACAGCGAAAAGATCCGTGGGTCATGTCGCTTTGCAACAACCTTTCGAACCCGTCGAACTTGTCGGTACCTCGAGCAATTCGGCGCCAAACGTCCCACTTCGCTATTCGTGATGGCTTGCTCTAAAGGCGGAACTACCACCCTAATGGGCGCAAATGGCTGCTCGTCATTCCCCGCCATCTGCGGTCTGAAGTGTGGACCAGTTTCACAGTGAGCCTCAGTGTGCTCACGCCGGCGTGCTAAAGACCTACGAACGCCTTAGACTGCGATATTACTGGCGTGGTATGTATGGCTTCGTTCGTCGTTATGTTCGCTCTTGCACGAACTGTCAACGGCGCAAGCCACCACCCCCTCGTGCGACTTGCCCGATGCAGCCTTTGGCGTGCCCGATTCGACCTTTTGACCGGGTAGGAATCGATCTCTACGGACCCCTCCCTGTACTGCGGCTGGCAATAGGTGGGTCATCGTAGCCATCGACCACCTTACACGCTACGCCGAAACCGCTGCGCTGCGTGCCGGTACTGCCGACGCCGTTGGAACATTTCTGCTCAACCGCATCATCCTACGTCACGGCGCTCCTCGGGAACTTTTCAGTGACAGGGGGCGTGTCTTTCTTTCTCACGTCATTGAAGCGTTCCTAAAGGCCTGCCGCATCGTCCATCGCACGACTACTGCATATCACCCGCAGACGAACGGCTTAACCGAATGTTTTAACCGCACCCTGGGGGACATGTTGGCAATGTATGTATCATCCGACCATTCCAACTGGGATATGATTCTTCCATTCGTAACCTACGCCTACAACACTGCCAAGCAAGCCACCACGTGTTTCTCTCCCTTCTTCCTTGTGTATGGACGCGAGCCCATACAAAAATGCCTTATGGGCGTCTATAGAAAAATGTATGGTGAGCTATGGCCGCCTATGTGTCCCTATGGTCACCCATAAAAGTGCCTAAATTAGGCTATAGCCAGCTATTGAAGTTTTTATGCATCCTGCTCAAAATAATGTAAACCATACAATTCTCTTAGAAGACTCTAGAACATCCTAGTGTGTTTAGTCTATAGAGTCACAGCTATTCAGGCTACTGTAGCCAGCTAAAGAAAAATCTATAGCTTTAGTTCTATAGACCAGCCGCAACAAAGCTTTTTGGCTGGCTATAGACCATTGTTTAGCTTTAAGTCTACAGACTTGAAACCATTCAGCTGTCTTTTACCAGCTATTGAAAAGAGTTCGTGCTAAAGCTAAAGAGAGAAAGCCATAAAAGCTCAATTGGCTGGCTATAGGCCGTTGTTTAGCTCTAACTCTACAGACTCAAAACCATTGAGCTGTCTTTTGCCAGCTATTGAAAAGAATTCGTCCTAAAGCTAAAGAGAGAAAGCCATAAAAGCTCATTTGGCTGGATATAAGCCGTTGTCTAGCTGTAAGTCTACATAATTGGAACCATTCAGCTGTCTTCTGCCAGCTATTAGAGATAATCTTCCCTAAAGCTAAATAGAGGCACCCATAAAAGTTTCTGCGGCTGGCTACAGCGCAATATATAACTGTAAACCTTTAGAGGTGTGACAATTAAGCAACATTTAGCCGGAATTAGGAAAGCGTTTGGCGCAGAATTTAGAGGCTTGCATCCATAAAAGCTCCCTTAGCTAACTACATAGTGACATAAGCCTCTAAGTCTCCAGCCGCTAATAAAAAAGTGCTAGCCTATAAAGGTATAATTCGAGCGCACCATTAAATTCTATTCCGCTGGTTCCAATATGACTTATGACGCGTAATTTATACACTCTTGATTTACCTAGCTACATCTACAACACAGACTGAATAACGATGATGAGGTTCATCGGCCGGTTATATGAAAGTTTTTGTTCAATAACGTTAGGTACTTATTATACCAACAATACGGGAAAAGTACAATTAAAGGCAGCTACAGACAGATTAACGCTCAAATTCAGGTTGCAACATTGGATACTGTGCGTCCGCAAAGCTTGCAAATGAACGTCGACCGCAAGACGTATAAGTTCGGAGAATTCTTCCTCTGTGGCCCTTCGCTGCCGCGGTCAAGTAAAAAAGCTGGCTTCTTTGAAAACGGCCCTCTCAGCGTCGAAGCAAATTGGAAAGAACTTTTGCGGCCCCCGGCACGTGCGGGCGCAGTCAGAAATATGGTGGCATCTGCAAAAAACCACATTCCTTCTCTCGCAGAGCCCACTTTGAAATTAGTCATTGAGAAAGGGGGAGAGCGACCCAAGCCGGACGGAAGGAGGCAGGGAAGAAAATTCTGGGAAGCGTTGAAAAGGTAGATGGGACAAGGACCGGCCGGGGAGGGGTGGCGTGAGTGCCGCGCATGTCGACGCTGTAGCCCGGTCGTGCGAAGGGAAGTTTTCGTTGAAAAGAGGGTCAGGAGTTCCGTGCTGTGTTAGTATTCGTGCGCGCAGGAAGGACAGTGACAGACAATTTTCCCTGAGTAGTGATAACAGATAGTGTTTTTTCGGATGAAGAAAACAAAACGTTAAGCGACGTTGTATTTGGAAAATAAAATAATTACCACAAAACAAGTCAGAAAAAGGTCGAAAGATAGGCACGTATCTCCGCACTATTTGCTAGCGCGATGGACCTGCTTATACCAGGACGTACTCAGTCAGCCACATTTCGTTTCCTTGCTCATGTGCGCGGGCCTGGCACGTGTTGCCTGGTGCTGGAAATTTACAATTCGACCGCAATGTGTTCGTGTAGATGATGTGACACCAAGCAAATGTGCCGCTTTTCGCTGTCGGAAATTTTGGTGTTTACAGTGACAGTGTTACAATTAATTCTACATCAACTCGAAGTCATGTGAAAATGGATACCTGCGATACCACGACAGGAATTTCATCGTACACAAAACGCCAGGGTGAGTGATCTTACGAACTGAAGGGGCTGTATTGTGCGAGAAATGCAGGACATTTTTTTGGTGTTCAAGAATACATTTTCAAGCTACCCAGCACCACATGGGCATTGCAATGTACACAGAAGTGAAGATTTCGCCGCGGTGATGAGACAAAGATAATTATTTTTTCGCGAACTGAGAAAACTTACAAGGAACTATTTGAACAGACTCGGGAAACGTTTTTTTTATTATTTCATTATGTGCGACCGTCTTCATTGTTTAATTAAGAGTGCATTTCCATTTTAGCCACCGTACTTACACCTTTGTGCATTGAGTACTGAGTAAAATGAACGACTTCTGAGCGTTCTATTTTCTGTGGACTACCCAGCACCTGTAGGTATATGTGTCTCGGTGGGCGTTCGTGGAAAATGTGCCGCGTAGTGTGGCTGTCGAGGGAATGACGTAAGCGTGAGCCAGAGTGCTGGAATGCGTGTGCTGTGTGTTTCGATCGGCGTATGGGAACAACAGTGTACTGGTGGCGAAGTAGCGTAGATAGTAGCCCTTTATGTAATGAATGGGATGAATAAACCCCTTGGTTTTGCTTTCCTTGTTTGCCTGTGTTTAAGCCTTTTTTGAATCAAAACTGGCGACGTGTTTGCAATCGCAACCTTGCACTCCCCCTATATCGCTGAAGTGTTCATGGAGCATATATTACAGAATGCAGATAGCCACACAACCTAAGTGCCACAGGAGAAGTTCTAGAGATCCGCAAGGCTATATGCCAGCATGGCAGCGTGTTAATAATTTCCCAGAGGCTGCTGCTGTCGCTGTTTCAAGTAGTGGTGATTCTCTTCTGGCTGCAGCCCATGCAAAAATATCGTATGGTCAGCTATTGAAAATCCTTCTTATGGTTGTCTTTAGCTATTTCGCCCAATTATCTTTAGACGTTTCTATGGCTGTCTTTAGCCATTCCTATGGATATTCCTATGGGTGTCTTTAGCTTCTTCTATAACCATAGCGATATCGAAAGAAGACCTAAATAAAGCCATAGAACCAGCCATGGAAGATACTAAAGACACCCATAGAAATGTCGATACGAGTAGCTAAACACGACCATATAACCGGCTATAGAAGAAGCTAAAAACACACATAGGAATGTCGATACGAATATCTAAAGACAACCATAGAACCGGCTATAGAAGACGCTAAAGACACCCATAGCAATGGCGATACGAATCGCTAAAGACAACCATAGATCCGGCTATAGAAGAAGCTAAAGACACCCATGGGAATGTCGATACGAATATCTAAAGACAACCACAGAACTGGCTATAGAAGAAGCTAAAGACACCCATAGGAATGGCGATACGATTCGCTAAAGACACCCATAGAAACGTCTAAAGAATATTGGGCCAAATAGCTAAAGCCGACCATAAAAAGGATTTTCTATAGCCGACCATACAATATTTTTGTATGGGAGCCGTCGTGCCTGCATGACAAAATCCTCCCCTACAGTCCCGACGTGTCTGAAGCCTTATCAATCTCGGACGTCACCCGACGTGCGGAGGAGTGTCGCCAACTGGCTCGCTCGTTGACGTCAGACGAGCAAGGACGCCAAAAGTTCCGCCATGATGCATCGACGCCTACCCCAGAATTTTGTCCGAATGATCTCGTTTGGCTCTGGATTCCGGCCACGACTCCTGGGCTGTCGAGCAAGCTCATTTCAAAGTATCACGGACCGTATCGTGCACTCGAACGGACGTCGCCTGTCAATTATGTGGTCGAGCCCCTGAATCCTTCCTCTGACAATCGCTGCCGTGGCCGAGAGACCGTTCACGTAGCACGCCTGAAGCGTTACTTCGAACCCGCCATGGTCTTGTGCCCCTAAGTCGCCAGGATGGCTCCTATTCGTCCCGGGGAAATTGTAAAGGAGATGAATGGTACAGGCGCTAGTGAACGAAACACGATAGTGCGCCAGACTCCGCAGCCGCGAAAGCAGCATCGACAGTGACAACAAAACGAAAACCACCGACGACGAAGACGACAGGCGCGCGTCTGTGAACCCGCCCATACAAAAATATTGTTTGGTCGGCTATAGAAAATCCTTTTTATGGTCGGCTTTAGCTATTTCGCCCAATATTCTTTAGACGTTTCTATGGGTGTCTTTAGCGAATCGTATCGCCATTCCTATGGGTGTCTTTAGCTTCTTTTATAGCCAGTTCTGTGGTTGTCTTTAGACATTCGTATCGACATTCCTATGGGTGTCTTTAGGTTCTTCTATACCCGGTTCTATGGTTGACTTTAGCGATTCGTATCGACATTTCTATGGGTGCCTTTAGCTTCTTCTATAGCCGGTTCTATGGCTTTCTTTAGGTCGTCTTTCGATATCGCTATGGCTATGGGAGAAGCTAAAGACACCCATAGGAATATCCATAGAAATGGCTAAAGACAGCCGTAGAAATGTCTAAAGATAATTGGGCCAAATAGCTAAAGACAACCATAAGAAGGATTTTCAATAGCCGACCATACGATATTTTTGCATGGGCTGCAGCCAGAACAGAATCGCCACTACTTGAAACACAGCGACAGCTGCAGCCTATGGGAAATTATTAACACGCTGCCATGCCGGCATATAGCCTTGCGGATCTCTAGAACTTCTCCTGTGGCACTTAGGTTGTGTGGCTATCTGCATTCTGTAATATATGCTCCATGAACACTTCAGCGATATAGGGGGAGTGCAAGGTTGCGACTGCAAACACGTCGCCAGTTTTCATTCACAAAAGGATTAAACAAAGGTAAACAAGAAAAGCAAAACCAAGGGGTTTATTCATCCGATTCATTACATAAAGGGCTACTATCTGTGCTACTTCGCCGCCAGTAAATTGTTGTTCATATACGCCGATCGAAACACACAGCACACGCATTCCAACACTCTGGCTCACGCTTACGTCATTCGCTCGACAGCCACACTACGCGGCACATTTTCCACGAACGCCCACCAAGACACATATACCTACAGGTGCTGGGTAGTCCACAGAAAATAGAACACTCAGAAGTCGTTCATTTCACTCAGTACTCAATGCACGAAGTTGCAAGTATGGTGGCTAAAATGGAAATGCACTCTTAATTAAACAATGAAGATGGTCGCACATAATGCAATAATAAAAAACATTTTCCAAGTCCGTTCAATTAGTTCCTTGTACGTTTTCTCAGTTCGCGAAAAAATAATTATATTTGTCTCATCACCGCGGCAAAATCTTCACTTCTGAGTACATTGCAATGCCCATGTGGTGCAGGGTAGCTTGGAAACGTATTCGTGAACACCAAAAAAAGTCCTGCATTTCTCGCACAATACAGCCTCTTCAGTTCGTAAGATCACTCACCTTGGTGTTTTGCGTACGATGAAATTCCTGTCGCGGTATCGCAGGTATCCATTTTCGCATGACTTCGAGTTGATGTTGAATTAATCGTAACACTGTAACCGTAAACACCGAAATTTCCGACAGCGAAAAGCGGCACATTTGCTTGGCGTCACACCATCAACACGAACACATTGCAGTCGAGTCGTAAATTTCCAACATTAGGCAACACGTGCCATGCCCGCGCACATGAGCAAGGAGACGAGATGTGGCTGACTGAGTACATCCTGGTATAAGCAGGTCCATCGCGCTAGCAAATAGTGCGGAGATACGTGCCCATCTTTCGACCTTTTTCTAACTTGTTTTCTGGTAATGATTTTATTTGGCAAGTACAACATCGCTTAACGTTTTGTTTTCTTCATCCGAAAAAACTATATCTGTTATCAGTACTCAGGTCAAATTTTCTGCCACTATTATTGCTGCGCGCACGAATACTAACACAGCACAGAACGCCTGACCCTCTTTTCCACGAAAACTTCCCTTCGCACGACCGGGCTACAGCGTCGATGCGCGCGGCACTCACGCCGCACCTCCCCGGCCGGTCGTGGTCCCCTCTACCTTTTCAATCCTTCCAAGAACTTCCTGTCCCTGCCTCCTTCGGTCCAGCTTGGGTCGCTCTCCCCCTTTCTCAATGACTAATTTCAAAGTGAGCTCCGCGGGAGAAGGAATGCGGTTGTTCGCAGATGCCACCATATTTCTGACTGCGCCCGCAGGAACGGGGGCCGCGAAAGTTCTTTCCAATTTGCTAGGACGCTGAGAAGGCCGTTTTCAGAGAAGCCCGCTTTTTCACTTGACCGCGGCAGCGAAGGGCCGCAGAGGAAGAATTCTCCGAACTTATACGTCTTTCGGTCGAGGTTCGTTCACAAGCTTTGCCGACGCACAGTATCCAAAGTTGCAACCTGAATTTGAGCGTTAATCTGTCTGTAGCTGCCTTTAATCGTACTTTTCCCGTATTGTTGGTATATTAGGTACCTAACGTTATTGAACAAAAACTTTCATACAACTGGCCGATGAACCTCATCATCGTTATTCAATCTGTGTTGTAGATGTAGCTAGGTAAATCATGAGTGTATAAATTACGCGTCATAAGTCATATTGGAACCAGCGGAATAGAATTTAATGGTGCGCTCGAATTATACCTTTATAGGCTAGCACTTTTTTATTAGCGGCTGGAGACTTAGAGGCTTATGTCACTATGTAGTTAGCTAAGGGAGCTTTTATGGATGCAAGCCTCTAAATTCTGCACCAAACGCTTTCCTAATTCCGGCTAAATGTTGCTTAATTGTCACACCTCTAAAGGTTTACAGTTATATATTGCGCTGTAGCCAGCCGCAGAAACTTTTATGGGTGCCTCTATTTAGCTTTAGGGAAGATTATCTCTAATAGCTGGCAGAAGACAGCTGAATGGTTCCAATTATGTAGACTTACAGCTAGACAACGGCTTATATCCAGCCAAATGAGCTTTTATGGCTTTCTCTCTTTAGCTTTAGGACGAATTCTTTTCAATAGCTGGCAAAAGACAGCTCAATGGTTTTGAGTCTGTAGAGTTAGAGCTAAACAACGGCCTATAGCCAGCCAATTGAGCTTTTATGGCTTTCTCTCTTTAGCTTTAGCACGAACTCTTTTCAATAGCTGGTAAAAGACAGCTGAATGGTTTCAAGTCTGTAGACTTAAAGCTAAACAATGGTCTATAGCCAGCCAAAAGAGCTTTGTCGTGGCTAGCCTATAGAACTAAAGCCATAGATTTTTCTTTAGCTGGCTACAGTAGCCTGAATAGCTGTGACTCTATAGACTAAACACACTAGGATGTTCTATAGTCGTCTAAAGAGAATTGTGTGGTTTACATTCTTTAGTGCAGGATGCATAAAAACTTCAATAGCTGGCTATAGCCTAATTTATGCACTTTTATGGGCGACCATAGGGACCCATAGGCGGCTATAGCTCACCATACATTTTTCTATAGACGCCCATAAGGCATTTTTGTATGGGCGCTCTATCTTGGATAACGGCCACTAAAGGCCTTTCGTCAGCTACCTTGCGTTGAGCAATACATCCCCTTAGAATTTATTTATTTATTTATTTATTTATTTATTTATTTATTTATCAATACCGCTATTCTTGTGATGGATCATAGCCTTTACTGCTTACCTCATACTATTGAAATGGCTCTTCGTTTATCCAAAGTTTGTTATATGCCAGCGCAAGTGTGTCTCCAGCTTCTTTTTTAAGTGCGAATGCACTTCTTAAGCGAGCCTGAAGCGCCCGCCGCCGTCCGCATAGCAACAGCTGCGGGTGCGCGCGCTCCTCGTCTTCCTTGGCAACGGGGGGAGATGGGCGCGCGCTGCCTGGCCGCTGACATGGCACATACCCACGTGGGGGATTGGCCAAGAATCGGGCGTGAGAAGGGCTAATGCACCCGCTTAAAGGAGTACTGACACGAAATTTCAAAGCTGAGATCCGCTCTAGCAATCAAGTACAACGACAACACAAATAGGTGTCTGTGAATAAATGCATCTTTCTTTTTTTGTAGTTGTGTGTGTGTGTGTGATCTCTCTTTCGCGAACATTACCGAACCGCGCAAATTCAACTCGTGCATTCGCACTTTCACATTCTTCCCCTCGGGGAAATGCGGGGAATTTTTTTATTTTCCGTAATTTCATGGCTTCTTTCTGATATCATGAACTCTGGATGAAAAATCATCTTTAGTCGAGTAATTCGCCTTTTCCAATTATGAACAGATTTTGCCAACCGTGGTTTATTCGAGAAAGTACACTAATTTCATAATTGTCGGCCTGAGTTTGTTGGGTCGTGGTTTCCCTAGCATATTGATTCCTCCAACGGGAGCGGATAATTTTATGAGTATTTGTAATAATGGTCTCGTTTACTATCCAATCAAGGTTACCGATATCGTATTTTCCCCTTTCCCGGACGCCGAATAAAAGTATATTTGCCGTCTTTGAGTGATTTTGGGTGTCATCAATCTTCAGTTCTGACGTACGCACAACAGTTTGCAGGTGAGCGACTGGGTCTACACGGGGCGATATTTTTTGTCAAGAACAGCTACACTTGCAAGCTTATTTTCAATAGACTTTATGCGTTGTTCCTTAATCTGTTTCAAGTCAAGAGCAATTAGCTTTAGTTGTTTTGAAAGAGAGGCCAAGGCGGCGCCGAGATTGGTCTCTATATTGCCTCCAAATGACGACAGTTTTCTAGTGTACAAAGCCAAGTCACGAAATAATGAACGTGGTGTCCCGGAAAACCGCATGAGATTATTTTTTTATTCGTGGAGTACACTGACCTTGCTGTGGATTGCGTGCAAGTAACTTGCATCCCGTTGGAGATGTGGGGGCCGTTGATCTGGCTGCTGGCAGCTTCGCGTTAATTTGGGTGTGATTTCCATTTTTTATAAAAGTTCCCGCGTTGTTTCAATATCTCTTGAACAGAATTTGAATCAGTATTACCTTGAATGTAGTGCAGGTGAAACTAACTTTATTTGCAATTGGTGCTTGCTGGTCAATGCTGACCAATGCTGTTTTAGATGCGACTGCATCTCATTCACTCGCCTTGTCCTTGCAGCGTCGTCGGCGTTGTTGTCGTCCGCTCCTCCCCCATTTTCCTCGCCGCGCGAGCTGCGCTCTCCGCCACTCACGCCCTCTCCTCTCCGATGCCCCTCTCTCGCGAGGGGCATTGGATTGGATTCGAATGGATTGGCTTGGCTTGGCTTGGCTTGGATTGGATTGGATTGGATTAAAGTGGATTGTGTTGGATTGTGTTGCGTCATAGCCGCGGCAGACACACGGGCATCGGCGCATGTGCAGTACTCTCTCTTGCGCGGTCTCCTCTCCTTCGGGCGCGCTGCGCATATAACCGGCATGCCGCTCTCCGGCGGCCTTTCGGTCGACGGTTGCTCTCCGCGTGCGCTTGAACACCCCTCAGCGTCGCATCACACCAGGGTTCCCGCGAGGGGAGCTGGGCGTAATTTTTTTTACACCTGGCTTCCGTTATAATGCATCACGACAATTCAGACTAAATCTTCCGTTATATTTAGAGTAAATAACGTTAACATTCAATCTTCCGCTGTAAACAACATGAACAATATGGATTACAAAAAAAATTGCTATCGACTTTCTTTCATTCTAGGAGCAAAATAAATAAAAATATCCATCGCCTCATCAAATGACACTAGTAACAGTTCACAGCAGCTGACAATAGAAACCGACTTTGTTTGCCTGACTTGATGATGGACTTTGTATACACTGATTTACAGTTAGTGGTTTCAGCACGGCCTTAAAGAGTGCTGACACAACATTTTGAAGGCGAGATAACTTCGGAGATAGATTGGTGCAACACACATACATCATCAACAAAATATGAGTGGCAATAACAGCCTAGAACATAATTAAAACCAATTTTAAAGTGTCCGAAACGCAACCGAGCAGCCAGCGGAGGACATCGCGCATTCTACATCCCAAAGATTTGAAGCAAAACAAACAACATCAAAGCACGTCACGAGTTTGTGTAGGCCGCTGCCGCACTGCCAGCGTTTTTCGCCAGCTCGCCGCTCGAATCGAAAGTCGGAACTTCAGCTCTCGACCAACGAACGATCCAATCTTTGGCGGTGGAGGCGGCGGAGCCGCCGTGATTTTGTTGGCTCATCAGGCAGCTGGCCGCGACCTAAGTTTCACAGCGATTCCAGGCACTCTATTTGTATTTCTTTGGTATTACACTCGACGCCAAAATGCACCGGGGTCACGAAAAGCGCACTGAGCGAGCCGCATATTCACTGCGCAGGTGGCGGCCATGGCCACGAATTGGTTTATACGTGGCCACGGCCGCGTAAAAGCCAAGCGTACTTCCGTCACTACAAGTTGTGAACATTACAGGATATATCCTACTCAAGAAAGAAACCGATGTACATTTATTAGAATGCGGAAAGATGATGTGTTATGTTTCAACGGTCCAAGTCGGATAGTGCTGTCATATTTGACGAATTCAATTAGTAGTCAGCCAAGCAATGCCAAGGCGACGGAGAACTTCGAACAATATACAGAAAAAATTGCGTCTAATTCATTCTGTGAAGGTGCCTGGAATGCAAAGACATTGTAGGACTCTGGCAAAGCTTTAAACGACACCCACAACAATTGCCCAAGCTACGTCATTTGAATTCACACGCGTGGCTCTACAAAGAACCACGCCAGAGATTCTGCCAGTCGTTATCTGAGATTCGCGGGGGCGTCGTCTCGACGGCAACAGCGGCTGGCACGGCCGGGCTAGAGCGGCGGACGCCGCCGCTGTAGCGGGGCCGTGCGTCGCCGGAAAGAAAACGTCTTTACAAGGGTGAGACAGCGGAACCTAGCCATCCTGATGTGCTAGATCGGGGCTACACCACCGTGCGACACAAGCGCCGACACCAAAACAATTTGGCGGGTGAGCTTAGTGATTCCCATTTATGCCGGTTTAAACTAGTTTTTTAGTAGGTTTGAAATTGCGATAGAGCTGAGAGAAGTTTTGTAATCGCTATTTATCATATCCACTTGCTTCTTTCGCATTTTGTAATACCTTTAAAACACAACCTAATTGGTATTCACCAGTTTACAAAGCGGAGTGACTTACGTAACAAGCAGTGCACAAAAGGTAGCCTTTCTCTAGTTGTCAGACACTTTTATGTGGTTTATACATTGTGTTTTGCCGCCGTTAAATAATTAATACCGTCGGGTCCGGGTTATTCAGCAGGTGCTGTCGAAAAAGTTAAGCCGTGCGAATAAAGCGTGCAATGGACGCGAAGCAGCGTCAACACAGGCCCAAAACAACTGTCGATAAAGCAGATGACAAAGCCTTCCCGCCAATGGGCCCGCGAGTGCGTGCAGTCACCAGCGCGCGGGGAATGCTGGGTACTAGCGCCCCATCGCCGCACCATCTACACTGTTCTCCGTGAGTGAAAAGCGCCCTCCCCGTCCCCAGCCACGCTGGAAGTTTCTTGACCCGCGCGCCCCGAAGAAATCTTTGGCAGGTAGAAGTAGAAAGCTTTGCTTTAAAAAGAATATGGGGAAAATTGCATGGCAGTTATATAATGTGTACTTGATGCGTTGACTGTTAGCTCATCCGGTTCGACAAATTTGTGTTTCACTTGCGTTGCTCACTACCGGTCGCATAGCGCTTGCCATGAGTGGACTTAATAAACCATTCAATGAATGGTGCGATACCAGCAAGAATCAGTTCATAAACCATGGGATTCATTCGGATCCTTCTATAAGACAACTTAACAAATTGGAATAAGGTACTCCCCTAGAAACCCACCCCTCTCCGTACTGTTCTTACAAAACCAATCTTTTCTTTCACCACCATTCATGAACCTCATCCTCCCTATCTGTCGCTTCCACATCTGCTTTGTCAGCTTATTCTTTCTCCTGTCAGCAAATCAGGGGTGAGTACTCCTTCTCTGCAACTGTTACAGTTACACCCAGAATAGTTACACGTGGAGCCTCAGCAACAGGCCTAGTGTAACGACACACAGTTAGCCTAAGAACACATTATACTGGCTGGTCGGTAGGCAGTCCATCGGGGTTTGTAGAAATTCGAGCCATACCCACAGGCCGTTACCAGATAAACATGGAGGGTCAAAGAACTATCTTGTAGCAAAAACGTAATACTCACTGATCTACTAACCTCTCCCTCCTCCCTCTACAGTTTATTGTTCTGTTTTTATCATTGCGCTCGTTGACGTGCACAAAATGTTACTACAGCGTGTTTCTCTTTGGAGATTCATTCTTATGTGTAATTAAACATCTCGATGTCTTTATGACAAACAATATATTGAAACTGCCCATTTATCAGCTTTTAGATGCGACTGCATCTCATTCACTCGCCTCGTCCCTCCATACGGCGTTGTTGTCCGTCCACACCCCTCCCCCATTCTCCTCGCCGCTCGAGCTGCGCTCTCCGCCGCTCACTCCCTCTCCTCTCCGATAGCGAACACTCTCTCGCGAGGGGCATTGGATTGGATTCGATTGGATTGGCTTGGATTGGATTGAATTTGGATTGGATTGGATTGGATTGAATTGGATTTGGATTGGATTGGATTAAAGTGGATTGTATTGGATTGTGTTGAGTCATAGCCGCACCACGTTGCGTCATAGCCGCGGCAGGGGGTTCACGGCACGTTTCACGCGATGGGAGGATCAACCTAACGGAAACAACAACGGAACCCCCTATGCGTCACATCTACACAGGGGTTCCCGCGAGATGTGGGAGTAATTTTTTTATTGTGTGTCTTCAGTGCCGTTACGCCGCTTTTATTTGGGCATTGACCACGTGTGCAGGCGCGCCACTCGTGGTAATAAAACTGCTACGATAATTAACAAATGAAGTATCAAAGCAACTTCGCCGAAACTCCCTACTGAAGAATCGCCATATTGTACATAGCAATAAAAGTTGAATAATCTTTGTCGCATGCAATCAGCCTTAACATGCTGAGTACGCGGATCTCAAACGATGTCTTCGCGCTTGCTTGTTCTTTTTAAAGACGATAGTCTTTCTTATGCCAAATCCACGAGGAAATTACGTTTGTCTGCCTGTCACTCTATCCAGCCGCACGGCCAAAGTTAAATTACATGTCGAAGGAAACGTTTATATAGTCACTGCCATTTCTGAGCATCTAAGTTCGCTGTCAATTATATTACATGCCAAGACTGTAAAGCCAAAACAAAACTTTCCGGGTATCTGAGACAAAACATCAATACCTCAGAACTATATCCAATGTTCGTTTATTAAAAAATGCATGGATGCTTGATTTTTTTACTATTGTGAATTGAAAATGCTACAGCCACTGTTGAAAACCCACGGTCGTGGCGCATCTCTTAGTGGCCGTGGGTGCGCACTACCGCGAGTTTAACAGGGCAACCACCAGCTGCCGCCACCTCTGTCATGTGCAAAGTGTTGACTGCCCGGAGTATTTGGAAACCGATTGGATTTTGTTTTTCTGTTTTTCGGGCAGCGCTGTTACCACTAGTCGCTGCGTGCTGATATGTGGTTTTATATGTGGTTTTATTCTCTTCTCACACGTCATGCCTTCTTTCAGTGTCATGTAGCGGTAACGTTTTGGACTGTGCTGAGCAGGTTGTTTGGTGTTACACTTAGAATGAGCACACGTTCAAATGACACGTTGGTGAACTTCCTGATGTGTGCTGCTGCATTTGTATTATGGCAAAATCGTGGTGCCGCGTGTCTTCGCGGCCGACTGCAACGGGCGATGTTTCTACTGCTGTGGCGTCTGCGGCCAATCATTATGAATCATTTAGACAATGAGTTGGCAGTTCTAGGTGAAGAAGCCTTCCTGTTACGCTGGTCCACGCGTTTCATAGCGGTCAGGAATAACATCATTAGCATCACTATTGTGCCGTATTGACTTTCAACGAGGTTCTAAACACTTTCTTTGAACACATGTGAACTTTTTGTGCATTAATTTCAGAGTAGCTTGTTTCACCACCATAGACAATTGTTGCGCAAAGTGTAGGCCGCCCGGAGTGCTTCGAAACAGATTGGATATTTCTTCTGTTTTTCGCGCAGCGCTGTCACCACTAGTCGCTGCGTGCTGATATGTGGTTTTATAATAAATCCTCTTCTCACGTCAGCAGACGTTTATTCGAATCGAGGAGGTCATTGCAGCAGAAAAGGGCCGAGGTGCCCACGCCGGTCATCTGGCGTGTGCTCAGGACGCGCAACATCCCGAGCCGCTAGCGAAAAAAACGAGCGCACGACCCTCCCCGTGCGGCTGCGAGTTCGCCGCCGACCTCGAAAGCGCGTCATCCCTATTTCATATTTGCCACGCTTTCGAGGCGCTTTTTCAAAGAAAGTGCTACGAGTTGTGCCACGCCTCCGCCAGATGGCGCCACGGGTCCCGCGACCGAGAGAAGACTCAGTGAAACATCCCCCTCGCGAGGGGCACGATCAAATGCAGAGCATTTCCGGGGGCGCACGACGTTAAGTAGTTTGCGTTACGTTAATGTTGTTGCACTTGTGGCAACTGCTGACGACAGAGCGCTCGTCAGCAGTAATTTAAATGAGTCAACGATATAAGGCGCGTTCGTAGAGTCCCACTCTGTGTCGGCTTTGTGGCGCAGTGGGTAGAGCACCATGTACATTGCGTTCCGCCCGCAGGGTCGAGGGATCGAAACCAGGCGCCGGATAGTATTTTTTTTTATATAGTGTAGGGGGAGGGGTGCGGACTACGACTACGGACGTCAACGCGGGTGACATCGTGAGTTACTGAAATGCTCTGCATTTAAAACCGTTATGCAAGGCGCACGCGGAGGCATCAGACGAAGCGCGAATCGTCTGTTTTCCCAATTCCAACACTCCGCCAGTGGTCATTCAATGCAAATTCTAAACCCGGATACACGCCCAGAAAACGCGAGATAAATTTCTGTATGTGTGTCTGTCTGTCTTTCTGACTGTTAATCTGTCCTTGAGACTATGGTCTTTCGACGACATTTGCCGCGAATCAAGTAGATATGCGGCCAATTTTTAACATGAAAGTGTTTTATTCCGGGATACACACACATTTGAGTGACGTAATATCCGTCACCGAAATGACGCCAGTACAAGAGTAAAGCGGCTTGTAACGGGTGCACCCCTGCACACAGGGTCTTCTTGCGGGGAGGCCACTATTAGAACCGTAGAGTACTTTATACTTAGCGTTGTTCGTTTTCGGGTTTTATATTTTAACACGAATGTGTTTTATGCTGGGGTCACCAAGATGTCACTGACGTGATATCCGTTACGGAACTGACGCCAGTACACCTTTGCCGAAATGATCCCCCAGCATTACGTCGCTCGCCAAGCACATCCACAAGACAGCCGCCGTCCCGCAAATCCTGCTCAGCTGCACATTTCGCTGCATATTTCAATTCCGTGTTTTACCGATTCCTATGAAAGAGGAATGATTGATTGATTGTAGGGTTTAACGCGCCGACGCAACGCAGGCGATGAGGCGCGCCGTAGTGGAGGGCTCCGGATTAATTTTGACCACCCTGGGATCTTTATCGTGCGCCGAAATCTGGTACACACGGGCGTTTTTGCTTTTCGCCTCCATCAGAAAAGCGGCCGCCGCGGCCGGGAATCGAACCCGCGAATGAAAGAGGAATCAATTACAACTTTTTTTAAATTTATCACGCGATAGCGCTGGCTCGCATACTGTTCTGTGACACAGTTAAACCTGCATATAGCTAAGTTCACAAAATTTCTGAATTTTTTATTACATGCAGGTTTTGAGTTAAGGCTAGCGTTAACAAAGCAGAAACAAAACCAAAATTCTCGACAGCAGTGACGGTGAACTCAACCTTCAATAATTTATTTCTCTGTGTTAAAAACTGCGCGATTTTCGCCTACTGCCTTCCCAGGGGTTTAGTCACTACACGGCACTTCAAAGAAGCAGCGTCCCTAACCCCCCGCCCCTCATTCACAAACGTAACTGCACCATCAGGTCTGCCTTTTTGACAACTTTCGTTGCCCTAATGAGTTTGAAGAGCCAAATTAATTCTGAAAGAAAGCCTTTTAGGGGACCTCATGCTCTTTTCCGCACTCAGTATTGATGATAGGGCGCGGCGACCTCACTTATTTCTCGCCGGCGGAGACAGCATTTAAAAACGCGAATTTGACTTGCAAAGCGCGAACTTTTCGTTTTGTGGCAACGGAGTTCACCGCAGATAGCAGTGGAGATGCGCAACTACACACCAACAGGCTGACCTAGCACCTAACCGACACCGCACGCCCACGTGAAAACGCACGGTAGTTTGCGGTGCGAGCGAAATTCGCGAAATCAGTTCATTTCGACAGCCGATTTTTGAGAAAAAGGGTAAAAGAAATAGCTCAAAACGGTAGCGAGTTCGATACATCACATTTTAATGTCGCAACGCCTTCGTTACACAGAGGTCGCTGGCACAGGGGCTATAATGGTGGTGGCAATGGGGAAACGAAAACGTTTTTTAAATCCCGGAATTCGTTATGTAAAGGTTAGTTACTTCTAGGTTTCACTGTTTTAGTTTTTTTTAAATATCTTGAATGTGTCTATGTTTATTTTAAGTGTTTATTCCTAAGTGCGCAGCCTTTAGTGTTCCGGTTTGACTTTGCCTAATCGGGAAAACGAATTAGGTTAGACAAAATAGGGGCGCAAAAGAAGTGCTTTAGTGAGTAAGTTCAAGATAGACAAGAAAAAGAGGAGTGCGAATACAAAATATACAGTGAACATGATCCGAGTACTTCTAGCATGGGAGGCGCGCCGTCCCGGAACGAATGAGTCGGCGGCGTGGCGCACATCCCTACGGCAGTGGTCCACCTTATTTGTTCCCCCGAAAGACAACAGCACCAGAAGAGACAATGGCAGTCCTACGCGTCGAAGGCAGGTCTCCAGCAGCACTGTCAGATTATTGTTATAGTTACTCGCTTCGGGGCGCATACCCATGTGGGATGCTGGCCAAAACTCGGGAAATTGGGGGGGGGGGGGGGTTATTGGTCTCTAGATGGTTAAAGAAATAAACAAGAACAAAACACACACAAAAGTAAACCTAAACGCAAAAAATAAAGACAACACACCAAAAGCAAAGCCAAACACCGGAAATAAAGAAAACCACAAAACACCAAAGAAAAACAAATAACGGAAGGTAAACACAAAGAGAGAGAGAGAATGCATTTAATGGTAAAAGCGAGGTTAGCCGAGCCATATCGCTTAGCATGCTACGCCATATGAATGGACGAAAACATGAGGGTCTGTGAGCTAAAATAAATAAATAAATAAACACAAAGAACTCTCAACAATAACACAAGGGAAAAACTGGTGAATCACTGCTCCGCCCTTCCGACATCTGTCCCGTCAAGTAGAACTGCATTCATTGTTATTTTTATCGCGTTTTAGTGTTTATGATCTTTTATGGTCTTCCAGTCTTTTTAACGACGTCATGAGTGTGGCTGTCAAGACCGCGTGTTTGGAGGCTCACGACGTTACTTCCAATGGAGGCGCCGCTTCATGTAATTTATTTTGTTGGTGCTATTGTCACCGTCCGGTCGCTTCGTCGCTGGTTGCGGACACTTTGCAACTTCAAGAAGCCATTTCTTCTCTAGAAGCTCGTCTCCAGAGAGTAACGGTCTCTTGATAGGTCCCGTCTTGTCTGACGCAGTAAGTGGCTCAATATCTGGATTATCTGGCAATATCTGGCAGGAATCAATTACCTGCATCATTCTTAAATAGCATTGACTCAATTGACAATATTGCATTTTGACCTGTTTTGTTAACGTGTTAAATTTCTTTCTTGTGCGTTGTTTGAATGATGTCCTTATTCTTCGCCCTTTTTAAGTGCAATGCACTTAAAAGCGACCCCAAACCATCCACCGCCGGCGTCGGCGGCGGCGTCGGCGTCCGCAGTGCTCCTCTATAAAGAAACAGCATCCGGCGCCAGGTTTCGATCCGCGGACTTTGCGGCCGCAGCGCGACGCTCTACCGACCAAGCCACGGACGCGACGTGATATCAGCGTTAGTGACGCGCCTTATATCTTTAACGCATTCAAACTACGTCGTCAGCGGCGTGCGTTGGCGACTCAGCGGCGTTATAGCGGCTTGATAACTGCGTGGTGTACACGTGATACTACAAACCCGATGGAAGAGATGGAAGAGAAGGCGGCGAGGCGGTGGGCTGCGGGGGCCGAGCGCAAGCGCCGCAAGCGGGCCGACAACCGTGCATTCGCACTTTCACATTCTCCCCCCTCGGGGAAATGCGGGGGAATTTTTTGTATAGTCACATATCACAGAAAATCCTGAAGAGATGACAGCTTTTTTCTTGTTCTTTGAACTTGTGTTGTTCATAGTACATCGTTTGTAGTTATGTCCCTCCTGCTTGGGCCCTTCACTGCGCCTGCAGTATTGCGTGAATAATAATAATAATAACGCAGTGAGTCCCAATCATTGCCTCCAGCGGGACTGTAGCTTCTCCCAAATAAATCGTTTTTGACGGATGGCTTCAGACAAGGTACAAATGTGAAGAAGGGCGTACTGCCTTGCCTCCATGCCCTTCAAGCACGGGTTTAGTTCACTGGGACGCAGCCAATCGAGTGTGAACTCAGCTTGCGCGCTAGGTTACCTTCTTGGGCCCCAGAGTACTTTGTGAGAGCACAGAACGAGCGTGTTTAATACGATAGTCTATCTCGTTATTTTTGATCTGTCGGTCTGTCCGTCTGACTGCATGTCTGTCGCTTGATACAGCCACCCGGGAGTAAATTCAAGCAACAGGCAACAAAAACCGTACAAGAGCGTTCCAAACAACTAAAACCCCTGGCGCCGACCTTACATGTTCACTTTAGGCAGCCCCTAGCAAACATCGGGCGTGTTAGCGGTACGGTATTGTAACATGGCAACAGGGAAAATCACAAAATCACACCAACCATGGTAGTTAATTTGAAAAGTGTGACCCTGTGTTGGATCGGTCGCCGATGCGATGATCCGATGAAACGACGACTGCCTGGCTCGTTGGCCGACGGCACGAAGCCGATGACGGTCTACTCCAAGCAGTTGTACAATATGTACACTTTATTTACACTACGTATTTCAACTCTCAGTGCTCATGATCATATTATAAAAGTGGGCGGGCAAGGCCCGCGTCAAGCGGGGTTCGCCGCTCTCTCCTCCTTTTTTTCTCCCAAAGACAGCTCCTTGGTTTTACCCCCAAAATCACCCCCCACAAAAGGGACGTCACAACTTGAGAGTGAGGATGGCTCATTGATTTACCCATACTAGGCCACTTATTGGACACCGCAACAAACAAAGCTAAGGGGTTCAAAATAGTCACCCGGCCCACTTCTCTCTCTCAAACAAAAACCCGGAGTGTGTTCAGCAAAACACAAATATAAAAACCAACCACACAAAAGCATAGCTTTCGCTGGCCATCGGTTGTCGGGCGGCTTGTCTTAAAGTATTGCTTGTACCCTGCGCGCATATAATTGTGCCCCGGGCCGCCAAACTTTCTCGGCTCTGTGAACACGTCGAGTGCACAACAAAGCCTAGCCACCTACCCATTGACGCATCCCAGCCACCGAGTCGCCAGGGCCAGACGTGGAGCGAATGAAAACTTCGCCAGTAGCTCCGAGCTGTACAACTGTGGTAGACAGACCATCTAGTGCCCCCTTCCTATCTTTTACCCCTTGACTGACTTCCAGCTCCCGTCCGATTGGGCATTCCATTGCGGTAATCGCCGCCGTTAAAATATCAAAATTCTCTCTCCGCCGGAAGATTTGGACTATAAAAAATATATATTCTATATAATGCCCAGGAAATGTGGACTATAAAAATTGGCCACGTATCTGCTCCTTTTGTTGCAAATGTCGTCAAAAGACGATAGTCTTTTTAAATATTTTCCAAGGAAATGCCCCCCTTCGCTTTCCTGCTCACCTCTCATGCTGTTCGTGTGCCGTCGCGCTCATCCCAAGGTAAACACACTAAAGGTTTGCTCAAGGCGATTTGAATTTACCGCGTTACGCTGCTGCAGGCCCGGTTCCTCGATGCCTGCGCTGCAGTACGGCGGAGAGCGCGTGAATCGAGGCGGCCGACGTCAAGGTTTATAGAACCGCATTGCCGTGCTCCACGTGCGTTCCAAGCAGAACGTGAAACCTAGCTAGTGGAACCTTTCTTTGCTGTTGCCGCGTGATCTCTTATATGCCACCCCAGCAGGCGGCACGCGTTGTTCTGCAGTAGATATAGAATATCATTAGCTATCGAAAAACCAAGCATCCAGGAATTTTTTAATAAAGGAACACTGCAAATATCACTTGTGTACTAATTTTCTGTCTTATATTTGCGTAATGACATGTTCTTGTTCAACAAAGTTGACAAGTATGAACATATAAACCGGGCTTAGACGTTTACATTTGGTTGTGAGTATATAAGACTTGCGCAATAAGCATTTTACTTTGGCGGGTGGCTGAATCGAGTTACAGACAGACCAAAATTTCTGGGTTTAAGTAGCCGAAGAAAGACTATCGTCTTTAAAAATCAACGCGCGCTGCAAGGAATGGGAAGAGCGACGGGCGAAGGTAAGAGCCTGAGTGAGGGCGCGACATGGCAGGGGACTGTCGTCCTTCGAAGACGTTTGCCATCAAGCGAGAACATACGCGACAAGTTTTTTTTTCTCTTTACTTTGCCCCCACTGAAGAGGTGCAATTGTGGAAGAACACAAAATACTGAGCACTCGCGACGCGGCTGATTAACTCCTTGCAGCGCCGCCGAAATGGGCCGGTGAGATTTTTGAGTGCCGCCCCCTGGCTCCTGACGTCACCTTGCGGACTCGCCGCTCTGTCGTATGCTAACTCCGCTTGTGACGAAGCAGCCGTGCCTGTGTTGAAAATCGCCTGTTTGGGTGCTGCAGTTCATTAAAACCCTCTTTCCGTGATTCGGTTATTTTGTCAGCTTGTGACACCTCTGAATAATTTCAAGTTATATCCCGTACGAGTTCTCAAGATATCAGAAGAGAGTGAACAACTTTCTTAACAGCATCGGTCAGAAGAACGTGTGAAACTCGTCCTTTCTAGCTTGTTTGCGAGTTCAGTGCTCATAGCTCCTCGGTAAAAATTGAAAATGCGTAGACGTCTGCGTAAACAAACGCACCAAGGAGCGGACCCCTACACCGCATCGCACAGCAGGTAATAAAACGGCTCTCTTCTATTTCCTTCGATGTTGCTGACTTGTATCAGATGAATGTTTCTTCTGGGCCGAGCACTTTAATTTCTCTGCACTATCACAGACGTCTTATTAGGAGGTTTAGAGATGTTTGGCAGCCTCAAAAAGTTGGCGTGGATATTTTCTTCAGTCTGTATGGCATACATTCGCTTCCTCACAAATTGGCTTTCACTATGGCGGCGTGCAAGAAGCTGCATATCCGTAGAGTGCGTGGTTTATTCACATATATATACAATGAGAACTTTTGTGCAACCTCAAGGCGAAACGGCGC